>NC_088801.1:6722147-7922147 GCF_011386835.1 Chrysemys picta bellii | reverse complement strand
GGAAAGTGGCCTACATTCATGTTAGAGGAGACAGACTTATGCAACAAAGAACAAGTGTTTTCAGGCCTGTGATATGTGGATGATGACATAAATGCTGATGGAGCGTTCATTGGGTTGTACAATGTAGCCTGTACATTGGCAAGGGTAATCTTATCCATAATTAAAGATGTATGATTGCATCTAAATCTGAAGATCAACAACTGTTGACAACAATGCTGCTAATATGGTAGGCTTAGTATCAGGTGTAGCAACTTGATTGCAACAGCAGAAACCACAAGCTATGTATACTCATTGCTATGGGCATGCTTTGAGTTTGGAATGTCAGGATGCTGTTAACCCAATCCTAAGACTTTTGAAACTGTGTACACAAATCACAAAATTAAAAAAAAATCAAAAAAAAAATCACCCAAACTAGACTCTGTAGTTCAGGATAAAGTTTGACATGTTAAATGCATCACCCAACTTCGGTGTCCTTTGTCCAAGCAGACAGACTCTCCATGCAAAAGTACTGGCTTCAATTTCTGAGAGCTGCGTTCGCTGCACTGATTGTTCAGCTTGAGAGGTTGTGAAGGCTGCTGTGAAAGATCCTGAAATGAGCTCAAATGACATAGCAGCTCAAATGGGAACGTTGAACTTCCTGTTTGGTATTGAACTAGGTTGAAAAAGTCCTAAACGCCATGGATGATCTGTCCAAGAATGCAAGAGTTGGACATTTCAGCAACAGAAGGCCAATCTCTTGGGAAAATGACACTTAATTCACTTCTGTCCATCTGATGAGATGAAAGCTACAATTTACTCGGGGAGCAACGCCCCCAGTAAAGTTTAAAGTTGGTTAGTCAATGCGTGAGCTTCCAAGAAAGAAAGTTATAAAATTCCTTTGCCGAACCTGGGTAAGTATAGTAGATACCACGTAATAACAACCCAGATAATAAAAACATTCAGTTAATGGAAATGTTTTGCCTGGAGCGGATACCATCCAATTGACTATAATTGTAAGTTTGTCTAGATGTTGGCAACAGGCATGCTGGCTGTTAACTTTTTTTGGCTGCAGCCCCATGGGCATCCAGTGCTCCTACTTCACATGAAAAACCCTAGCCACAGGCAGGTTTCTGGGGCTTCAGCCAGGGATGGGATTGCTGGAATGTGTGAAGCCCGAGCCCCAGGGTAGGCTGCAGGCAAGGCAGCAGCAGGGATGGAGGCTGCATTTGGATGCCAGAGTTCTCCATAGGGAGTGGGGGCACTGGTGGGCCTCAAGGCTGCATAGTACCTCTTCCCAAACGCTGCAGCCTGCATCGGGCCTGGGCTTGGGACATCCCAGTGTCTCTGCTACCCCTGGCCACAGGCAAGTTTACAGGGCTACAGTCAGGGAAGGAAGGGCTGGGATGTGTCGAGCCTGGACTCCCAGGGCCAGGGCAGGACACTGCCCAGAGAGTGCAGAAAGAGGTACCCTGCAGCCCCAGAGTTTTCTTTCCTGGCTGCAGCCCCGGAAGGCAGGTTTGCAGAACTACAGCCCCAGGGGGAAGCACTAGGATGAGCTGAGCACGGGCAGGTTTGTAGTGCGGCAGACAGGAAAGGAACATCCCAGTAAGTTCTTCTCTGGTAGTAGTCCCATAATCCTGCCTTTCGTTTTTTTAGCAAATTTGGATAATGGCAACTTTTAGCCGTCAACCAAGGGGGTGCTAATAAATAGAATCTACTGTACATTGACTTTAAAGGAATTGAGTTTACAATGTCCACTATTCAATCAAGATTTCAATAGAATTATTCAAAATCTTGAAACTCTCAACTCCAAACATAACAGAAGCACAAGCTGTGGTTTTGATTTCAACCACGATCAATTGATTATTCTGCTCCATCTGTTGCAAGCCAGCTCTCAGCTTACAGAGAGATCATTGGCGCCAGTTCAGAAATACATCAGTTCACTCACCCAAACCAAACATCAGAAGTTTTTGAAGATGATTGTGGTGGTACCAGCAACCATTGCTGTAAGTGAGCATGGTTTCAGTGTTCTATGGCATAGAATATCAGGGTTAGAAAGGACCTCAGGAGGTCATCTAGTTTAACCCACTGCTCAAAGCAGGACCAATCCCCAGACAGATTTTTGCTCCAGTTCCCTAAATGGCCCCCTCAAGGATTGAACTCACAACCCTGGGTTTAGCAGGCCAATGCTCAAACCACTGAGCTATCCCTCCCCACACATTTGTTTCACAACGGCGCAATCACGGCTCCAATGTTGTATGACTTTACATGTAGACAAGGGAAAAGCTGATCACTTGCAGTATACAGATGTTGCAGAAGAATCCATTTCATGAAACCCAGGGTGATGGTCACTGTTTGGAACTTTCAGATTTGTAAGTCATTCTTTTTACTAGTGTTTTTTTTTAAAGTGATTCCTTAATGAGCAGTTTTGTACCCAGGACTAAATTGTATCCACTTTTAATGAAGTGAGAGAAAGCTCCTGTTCCAAACTCAGTGTTTCCTTTATTTGTTAATAAAATCCCTATTTTTTTGAGTGGCTAAAGACCACCCCCAGGCTCCCATGCCTATGCCCAGGGAGTAGCCATCGCATTCAATCCCAGGTGCCATTTTTTTTTAGCAAATAGTAAATTTGCCAAAAGGTGCCTGGACACTATTTGTGAATTTGAGCAGAACTCAGTGAATGTTTTGGCTGAAAAAAAACCCTGAAAGTTTGGTTTGGAAATGTTGAAACATGTCATTTTGACTTCTCCAAAGGTTTTGTTTTGGGGACTTTCAAATTGAAACCCCATTTCATTTTGAAATTATCTGAATTAAAATAAAGGTGAAAACATACAAAGATGACCTGAATCGAAATGAAACCAAAAAACCAAACCCCCTCTTTCCCCCAAATTGGGTTGAATGAAACACTTTGTTCAACCCAAAACACTTTTTCCAGGTTTTTTTTAAATTTTTATTAAAGAAAACCCAAAGGATTCAATATATGTTTAAACCAATTCTCTCCCCCGCACCCCTCCCATTTTCAGTGTTGAACTGAAAAATCCCATTGTTGTGTTCGGCTCTAACAACAAGAATCCAGCCTAAAGATTGCAAAAGTCTGATCAGATTGGTTAGGAGAACGGAGCCCTCCTGGCCAACTGCAGGTGAAAGGAAGTATATCTTGCCACTGCACATCCAGGAGCAGTGAGGTGTGTTGCAAATAAATTCCTGTGCCTTCACCGGATAATCTGATAGTCTGATGCCGCTAATCTTTGGTCACACTAGCCTATTGGCCAGTTCCATGCTGCCTGCACTATTTCGGTCTTTGCAGGGTAAAGCCGGGAAAGATTTGAAAAGGAGCTGTGAAATTAAATCACAGACACAAACCCACTCTCTCTGGCTCTTTTCACAAACACCTTAAGTGAGTGCCACTGGTTCATAACATGGAATGTGCCTATAGTTTCACATCCTACATCCTTGGACCTTGTAGGATCATTTTTCCTGAATTTCAATCTTTGCAGTTGTGTATGTCACTTAGATTGTTACATTAGATGTTAAAAAGGCAGACAGAATACCGCACAGTATTACACAGAGGGTCTCTGTTTTCTTCCAGTACAATGATGTGTTTTTGAAAAAAAAACGTACCCCCTCAGTCTTCTGTTCCACACTCTGGCATTGTGTGAAGAATGCCAGAAAAGTAACACATGCTTCACTGTCAGAAATAGTCACAAAAAGGGTGAAACCCTTTTTGTATTGCAGAGGGAAAGGGGATCTTGCATTTTTTGCTCTTGTTCAATAGTACCGATCCAAGTGACAGAGCCCCTCTGCACTGAAGAAGGGAAGGTTGTAATACTATCTCGGCGAACCAGGTGGGATGTATTAGAAAGATATTTATGATTCATATACTTATCAGGATCTTTCATTACAACTCTTAGCTTGTCTTTTTCTTTTGCCTCCTTTAACCTGCACAAGCACAGTACATTGAAAGGGTAAAGCAATAGCACATATTCTTGTCAGTCCCAACGTGGATGTTTGCATCATAGATCAGCTCTTTGGAGGAGAATAAAGAAAGAAACAGCAGCCCCTCACTTGCTCCTGCAGTAGGATACAACATGCCATTTTTTCTACTGCACAATAAAAAGAGACGATTTCAGTCCCTCTTGGGGAAGGGAAGCACACTATGATGCATTGGCTTTTGGCAAAAGAAAAATGTGAGAACTTAACTACTTCACTGACCGTTTTCCTCCAGAATTGCAGTGTGCAGAAATACATTGGGAGAGATTAAGCTCCACCAATACTCCTAGCTACTAATGCTTAGGAAACATTGTTGGCTCACGCTCACTCGGACTCCCGAAGGAGCAGTTATGAAAGGGACCAGTGTCTAGTAATTATAGTAGGGGATTCCTAGGGCCAGATCCTCTATTAGTGTAAATTGGCATAGCTCCAGTCATTACACCAGATGAGGATCTGCATGCTGGCTTCTATTCCCAGCTCTGCTACTGATTCATTTCTCTTGACCAAGTCAGTGATGGATTCCTTTGGGCAAGTCAAATAATCGGTCTGGGTCTCAGATCTGGGTTGTAAGATCTCACCTTACCTACATCTCAGGGGCACACAGACAGAATTAGTCTGTTCGTTAAAGAGTGTTGTAATGGTCCCTCGCACTCCGTTGGAGAGGGAGGCCACTCTGTCTCTCTGTCAGAGGCAGCAGTCTTCTGGCTCGGGCCTCACCGGCAGGTCAAGTCCTACACAGTCTGTGGTTTTGGGCCCATCTAACAGAGGCAAGCACACCACAATATTGTGGGGCTCCTGTCCCTACCCATGGGCGGGACAGCGCCTGACGTAGTCTCTAGCCCGCAGCCTCTCAGCTGGGGCTGATACCAATTAACAGTCTGGGCCCTGGCCCTCAGGGTAGGGCTGGCCGATAGCAGACTGTAGCCTAGGCCTCCGGCAGCCAGCAAACACACAATCAATGGCTCTAGCCCTTTGGGGCAGGGCAGAGCAGGGAGCAGGCTTTGGCCTTAGCTTGTGGGCAAAGGCAGCCAGCAGACATCCAGTCAGTTTAGCTCTAGCCCTTTGGGTGCGGCTGAGAAGGGGGCAGGCTTCGGCCTTGGCTTGTGGGCTCAGGCAGTCAGCAAATGCACACCGTCTCGGGGTTCAGGTAAGGGTGAGTGCCCACACAGTCCAGGGGGCTCCAACAAAGGTTGAGCACCCAGCAGGCAGTCTGGGGTGCTGGCAGGGGTGTTCACAGAGCACAGGCCTCCTGGCCTAAGGTGGGGAGTCAGCCACCCTGGGCTTGGGGTGGCAGGGGGAAACGGGCCCACCCTACTCCACCACATCCCAGCCCAGAGCCCTAATAGTGGCGGAGGGGTCTGCCACTGGGTCAGTGGGGATCCAGCCGCAATATGCCAACCCAGACGCAGTCAGCACTGTAGCCGGCCAGTCGTCGGCTGCTCCTGGGCTACTTCCTACCTCCCTGGGGTTTGGTACCTCTGGCCTCCACAGGTCCTCGGGCTGCACAGCCGGCGGTAGTCCTGGCAACTCCTCATCTGAGTCCATCTCCTCGGGGGGCAGGGTGCGGCAGAGCACAGGTTCTGCTCCCAGGTACCTCAGCAAGGCAGAGGCATCTGTCCTCTCTGCTGGCTCCAGCCCAACTGAGCTGCAGAACCCCCCCTTTATACTTCCTGCCCTGCCCTGGAACTTCTGGTGAGGGGGGTGAGGCGGGTTCGACTCTGCCCACCAATGGGAGTGTAGAGTTCCCTCACTCTCCAGTCCAGAGGGAGCCCCCTTGTCTCACTCCAGCACCTGGCAAGTCTGCTCTGGCTGCCCTGCCAGCTGGAGCTCTCTTCCTGGCTGTTGCTGCTGTGTGGGGGGCCCTGCCTTATTGGAATCCTAGGAGGTGGGCAGGCATCTGAACCAATTAGTCCTGTCCATACTCTGGCACCAGCTCAACACCCTGAGCCCAGCCCCGGGGATCCTGGCCCGGCTTCAGAGGGTAGCTCCGGAGTTCTTCTGACCAGGACTGCCCTGGTCTCTGCTGGGGTCCTGAGTCTTCCCCCGGAGGAGGGAGGACAGGGCCTGGTCTGCCTCTGCAGCCAGGTCCATGTCTTCCACTTCCAGGCCCTCAGAGACTCCTTTATGGTGCAGGTAGTCAGACATGGAGCACGTTGGTGCACACCTTCCTCCGCCACCTCTGAGGGCTCCACTACGACTGGCAGCTTCTTTGTTTCCATCTGAGGGGTCTTCCATGAGGCCGCTCCAAGTTGCTGATCTTCTACCAGGCCCTCCTGCAGACCTGGAAGCTGTTCTCGGTGACCAGGTCTGTTGTGGCCACCAAGGGGGCAGATCACCTCGCGGAGCCCCTGCTACGCAATCCCCATCTTCATGTGCAGGTGGCGGATTCCACCTTGGTGCGACAGAGTCTGGTCCTGGCAGAAACCACCAGAATTGGAGACTTCCTGGACTATGCCAGGGGGGACTGGGTGGATCCCCGAGTCCGCACATGGAGCTCTCCACCTTTCTGACCCCCCCTGTGTGTGCTCCAGGAGGTGGGGCAGCCTTATTGCCCACCTCTTGGGTTTTCCTTGAGAGGGTGCTCCCCACCCACCCCTCACCCCAGGCCCTCTGGACTTTTTCATCGGGCCCCTGTCCCGTGAGCCCTCCCGGCCCCCTCTCTTCCACAATCCAAGCCGGCTATGTGCCCTGCAGCTGGTTCACTTCTGAACTGTGCCAAGGAAACAACTATGCATGCTCTTGCTCCACACGTTTCACTTCCTCTCCCTCGTGTCCTGCCCTCATACCAAATGGCAGGACTATCTACCACCTGTGGAGGGTGAGGAACCCCAGTGGGCCAGCCTCTATTCCACCCTGATCCCACGGCCCTCTGGGGATATCGACTGGCTGCTCCTTCATAGAGCTGTGAGCACAGGCGTGCACCTGGCATGGTTCACCCCCGTCCCCGACGCCTGCCATTTTGTGGCATGAGGGAGAACCTGGCGCACACTTATCTTGAATGAGCCAGGTTGCAGCCCCTATTCCAGCTCCTCCAGAACCTCCTGTTGAGGTTCTGGCTGCACTTTTCCCCACACCTGTTTATATTCTCACACCCAGTCGGTGGCCCCATGAAGTCGCAAGACCTCCTCGTCAACCTCCTCCTGACCCTGGCCAAAGTGGCCATCTTCAACACCAGGAGGAGGATGCTAGACAAGGGGGTGCTCTGCAACTGTGGGGCCTATTTCCGCTCCTCCCTGGTCTCACACATCCGAGCAGAGTTCCTCTGAGTGGCGTCCACTGGCTCCCTAGACAGCTTTGAGGAGCAGTGGGTGCTGTCCGGGGTTCTCTGCTTGGTATCCCCCTCTGGATCCCTAGTTTTGAACCTGTGACCGTCACTCCTGACCCTGTACTCCATTAGTTGTCCCCCATATTCAGTTGGTTCCCAGTGGTCCTTCCTGCAAGGCTGGGGGAGGGGGCTTTAGATGTGGGTGGGCTTGTGCCAACCCACCTCCCAGAATTCCAATATGGCCTCACTACAGTGTGCATTGCTTTGAGTTCCTTACAGGCAAGATGCTTTTGAAATAGCAAACGTTATTTCTCAATGCTCCAGTAGTGATCATAGAATCATAGAATATCAGGGTTGGAAGGGACCTCAGGAGGTATCTAGTCCAACCCCCTGCTCAAAGCAGGACCAATCCCCAACTAATACTCTCTAAGGCAGTTTTCGTCACCCGACGAGAGAGACTGGACCAGGGGATTGGTAGAAATGAGGCTTCTAAAACTAGCAAACTCATCTGCTGTCAACCTTCCAGAGGGGAACCCCAATACATTAACCCATTGTGCCACCTCTGTTCGTTTAACAAACAAACAAAATCAAGTTAAACCACCACAATAGGCTAAGAGTCTTTTTGATGTATGTAGTGTTAGAGGGAAAAATGTCTTTGAAAAGCAAGGAACAGGATAAGAGGGTTCAGTTTATTAGCCTGAATTTTGTTATGCTGTGGAGTTGCCTTTGTAGTTATTTTCCCGTGAATTCCCTAAGCGTTTAGAACAGTTCAGCATGCCTGTATTTCAAAACAAGGCAAAGAGCTGATAAATACTGTATAAATAATGGGATTGGCTTCAAAAGATAAATAGGCAGTTGGTTTTTCAGTGCTGAAGCAAAAGCACGTTTTAGCAGCATACAAAGACTGTGATATAAACTTGGGATTTGTTTGCAGTTGTAGCTATTTATCTTCCTGGCATAAGGCAATTTGCAATGGAAACAGAAGAAAAGGTCATGGAATTTGGCATGGGACTGTAGCTACCAAATGGGCACACATTTCCAAAAATCCAACATATCACAATTCCGTGCACTCGAGCTGTTTTGAACAAGGGCCGCTCAGAAATCACTTTGGAACCTCATTCAGCTTTTAAAATGGTCTCAGATTTCTTGTTTGACCAATTAAACACTAATGCTACTGCGTCCAAAGAGACAACCCTAAAAATGCAATTAGTTCCTGAACTCAGACCTTATTGCTCAATAGACCATTGTAATGAAGGGACAAAAACCATAATAAGGGAAATAAAGGGTATGAAATATATACATTAAAGAATTTTTTTAAAAGAGTCTTTTCAAGTGGAAAAAAAAATATCCTTTGTATATCCATCTTAGATGCTGACTGTCCTGGGAGAAATTGGCCATGGTTTTGCACTAGACAGTAGGAATAAATTTCTTAGCAGGAAAAGGAATTGGGTAGTCAGATAGACTCCCCAGGGAGGGGGTCGAGGCATCATCACAGCAGACACTCAAGAACAAGTTAGATAAGACATTAGTGGGAATGATAGATTGAGTTGTCTTCCAAGAGCTGCAGGGTCACACTGAGTGATGCAAGTGGATTTCCTTGGCTCTAATGACTGAGACTGTACAACTTCGTTGAATTCAGAAAAAGTGCTTTTTGGTGAGAGGAAAGCGACTGGTAAAAGATGATGGAAATGTGCTGTCTCTTGGGGTGCCATATGTTTTAACGTCAGCCAATTTTAAATAACTGCATTGGGGGCACAGTCACACTTCATTCAAGTAGGTGGGATATCCTGGTACGGATGACAAAGGCTAGGTGAGAACAAATCAGAATCTACTTAACAGTCTTCTTTCAGCATAGAGAAATACTTATGTTCTGTATAACTGAAAGCAGCATAAATCATTCTGGGGAGACTGGGCACTATGGACAGCAGGAAGAATTAGGAAGCACCAAAGTGTATTTTTTCCACCGCACTGGAGGGTTTTGTGCATGAAGACAAATGTATGTCTTGATATTAATCTGGTCTGTTTACCATCTATTTGGATACAGAAATAATTATACATATCTACAGCTAGGCATCTATATGTTTTAAGTATATATAAAGGGAAGCTTATTTTCTAGCCACTGAGGTAATATACTAGTGTATTATCATTACCATCTGCAGCTGAAGAAAAGTGTGGTAGAACACAGGAGAAAAGTAGAAGCAATAAGAAACAGAGGTAGATCTGAGTATTGACCTAGAAAATCTCCCATTCAAAACAATGAAGTCACTTCACCCACTGAGTTAATATAGCAGCTCTGATAAATTCACAAGGAAGTGATAGAGTTTTGTCCTGTCTCATCTCACACTTTAGAGTAGATTTAACTCGAGGATATAGAAGAATGCTGTATCTGGCCAAGATATACATTTGATGTAGAATCACTATACAGAGAATAACTAGGGACTCAACAATACATTTAGAACTTTTATCTTACATATTGATTTACGCAGGGAGCAAACCAGTTGGATTTTAACAGGGATAACATTTTTGCTGTTTGTTCTCTCCTTAGAAAAATGTATTCTTAAAAAAACCCGAACAAACCATTGTCAGGATGAAGTCTTAACTAAATAAATGTGCTAGCCGTTGGGAGGAACTCTTCCAAATGAAACATTATGGTGGTCCTGATCCAAATCCCACTAGCATCAACAGGGCCGGCTCCAGGCACCAGGCAACCAAGCACATGCTTGGGGCGGCACCTGGTAAGGGGCGGCGGGGGGAGCGCGGTGCGGCATTCCGCGGGGGGGGGGGCGCTCCAGTGGCGCGGCGCTTGGCGGGGGGTCGGGCTCCGGCGGCGCAGCGCTCGGCGGGGGGGCGGCGCTGTGGGGGGGTGTTCCGGCGGTGATCGGCTGGGGGGCGGGCTCCGGCGGCGCGGCGCTGGGGGGGTGGCGCGGCGCTCGGCAGGGGCTCGGGGGGTGTGTGGGGGGGGCGGCACTTTTTTTTGCTGCTTGGGGCAGCAAAAAAGTTAGAGCCGGCCCTGAGCATCAGCATGGGTTTTCCCATTGATTTCTGTGGGCTGTGGTGCAGGTTATATTTGAGAGAGTATGGACAATTGGAAGAGCTTCGAATAATGGATCATGTGTCTGCAGCTATTGCTGCTGAGATATGTTAGTGACACCACAGTTTGATACTTCTGGTGACACTCATCCTAAGATGTGCAGGACATTTTTGAGGAAACAGGAAACCAGCCAAAAGACAGCTGGTTTTGTGGCAAGCCCAGAACTTGGACCAGGTTTGCTTGGTATAGAGTAGAATTGGGTTAAAGTATCAAGTGCACCTTGGCCAAGTCATGACTTGGGATGGAAACCAAGTGACACTAAATGGTTTTGCTTGTTCTTGAACATATCCAAACCCTGATGGTTTTGACTCAGTTATTTTGATTGTTTAGTTCCTTTTGACTTCAGCACACAAAGCAGAACTTGAGGTGTCATTCCACATGAGCCAAAACTTTTAAAAGGCGAAAGACTGAACTGATACCAGATTGCTTTAGAACAAACCTCTTAGGTCATCTGCAGTAGAGCATCCTTTATCAGTTCAGGATCATTCACTCTAAGGCAGGCGCTTACTTTTTCTTGCTTGGTGAAGAGATTCTTGAGCTTCTGACTTCTAATAGCACCTTCTAGCTGAGAACTCAGTTCACTTCACATGCACTCAATTTAGTATCCCACCACTCCTAAGAGTCCTGGGAGGATTGTTGCCCCCAATTTTCAGACAGGAAAACTGAGGCACAGAGAATTTAAGTCACTTGGCCAAAGCCCCTCAGGAAATCTGTGGCAGAGTCAAGAATAGAACACAGAGCTGCCGATTCATTGTCCCTTCGCCAGAGCCGACTCCAGGGTTTTGGCCGCCCCAAGCAGCCAAACAAAAACAAAACAAAACAAAAGCCGTGACCGTGATCACGATCTGCGGTGGCAATTCGGCAGGAGGTCCTTCGCTCCGAGCAGGAGTGAGGGACTGTCCGCCAAATAGCCGCCGAACAGCTGGACGTGCCGCCCCTCTCCGAAGTGGCTGCCCCAAGCACCCGCTTGGTAAGCGGGTGCCTGGAGCCGGCCCTGCCCTTAGCATTGCTAAGTGCAATAGGAACTGCGTATAGCACAGAGAGAGCGATATTAAACAGCAATATTCCCAAAGAGTTATCGGTTAATAAAAATGGCTCTGGCAATACGCAGACAAATTAGATACATTTCCGTTAATCTGAATTCTTAGTAGCGGAGCCATTGAAGTCTAGCGCTAACATTTATCAATAATACCTGCAACAATAATAATTAATAATCAAAGGAATTCTGATTAATCATATGCTCTAGCTGCCTTTGAAATACTTTCCTCATTTTTCTCATTAATTTGATAAATGTCATTTCATTAGCACAGGTGAGAGAGAGAGAGAAAATCTGAAAGGGCATGTTTCCTTTAAGATCAAAATAAGTGTAATTTTCTTTAAACATGCTACATGTCGAGTTGCTTTACCACGACTCTCAATTAACGTACACTTTCAGACTTGGTTTTTAAATGTCCTGTACTTTATTCACTGTACGTACTCACTCCCTGCCAAAGTTGTCATTTTGCATTTCAATCCAAATAGCTTCAAGCGGGCTGGGTTTAGTTTCCCTTTCTGGAGAACAGCAGCAGGGAAAGCGGCTTTCCTTTTAATGGAGAGGGAATAACTACAGTGCTTGCAGAGTCAAGTGAACTAAGTGGGCAAAGTCGTCATTATCACACCGAGTCCGGATTCTAACATCTCTTGATTTGACTGAAACTCGAGCCGCGTGGCAATCAACCTTCTGTAGTTAAGCTACCTCAGCAAGAGTATTGTAGAGTAGAATGCAAAAGAATTGTGACTCCCAGGTTGAGCATTTTCCCAAATGGTTCTTTGAGGTTTTGTCTGATTCCTCAGGAAGCTATAATGCCAAGTAGCACCGTCTGTGCTAACAGCTCCACAATCCTTTCAAATGTTTAAATTTAAACAACAAAGCCTGAGGTGCTGGGGCAACTGCATCTATGTCCCCTTCATGTCCTCCTGGAGGGCACCCCCTACCTTAGCTCTTGGGCCTTTAATAGTCACCATTCCCAGGGCTGAAATTTGTATCCCTCTTCATCCCGACTGGGGACTTGCAGTCTTGTTTTCTCCCAGGGACAAGAACAGGGCTTACCAGCAGGCAGCCAGCCTTTACAAAGCACAGTATATTTATTCAGGACAAGAATATTACAAACGCAACATATAATAAAACAAACAGTCTGAACACGTGCTAAGCTTACCAGAGACTACGCATCACTTGCATGGGATCCCGGTAGGTTTGTAGGCAAGTGCGTCAGTTCTTTGTTCTAGAGTGACTCTGCCTCTGGGACGTCTACACAGTGAGTGGCAGCAAGCGTCAAAGCCCAGGTTGACAGACGCAAGTTTGCGCTACAGCTCTAAAAATAGTTGTATAGAGGTTTGGGGCTCAAGCTCTGAAGCCCACTCCCCTCCCTGGGCTTCAGAGCCCAAGCCACAACATTTACACAGCTATTTTCAGTGCAGTGGCTTGATCCCCAGGCCTCCTGAAACAGGTAAAGCCAGTCAATGGCCCTTTCCCCGAGGGGCAAAAGCTTCCAAGAGCCAGGGATCTGCATAACCTGCGCTGGGACTTTATCGCATTAATTACCCACCCCTCAGAATCCGATTCCACAGGAAACCCACGGAATGGGCCCGGAACACAAAGCTACACACAATGCCTGTTAATACAATAGCCGATGAATACTCCATGTGCCCAAAGCTACGCTTGGCAGGATTCGGTTTTAATCCATAACTCTTGCTAAATGTCATTTTCAGATGAAACGCTGAAATAAATAAATTGGTAACAGTCGGCTTGCCCTCAGGGATTGGGAGTCATTATCGTTGTCCCTGTTCATGGAGTAGGCCCTGGCAGGAGCCATTCAGCAGTGGGATGGTCTATCCTGCAGCCAGGGTCTTGTCCTTCTCCTCCTGGCCCTCGCCGGGGGTCCCTGGTCAGCCATGCCAGGATCCCAGCCTTCCTCTCGCCTTGTGACTGCAGGGATCCCGTATCACCGATCTCACGGCTGCACAGGGAGCCCTCTGCAGCTCTGTGGTCATGGCCCTATTTGTTCACTCGCCAGCCAGGAGCATGGGAGCTGCCCCCGTCCTCCTCCTTATAGTCCTGGCCAAGGGTCCTTGCTCTGCTGGGCCAGGACAACCGCCACCTCCCCAACACCTTGTGCTCTGGTGTCTTGGGCCCCTCGGCCACATAAGGAGCCCTTGCATGCCTGCTGTCAGCAGTGCCCTATCCCTATCCCCCACAACTATAATAATGATGAATAATAAAAACAAGTCTATACAAATAATCCAAAATTAGGGGAAAACGATACTAGGGGAGGCTTGGCAGAATTCTAACACATCTAGTGTAATAGTCTTCGACGTCCACATGCTTCCAAGGGCTCAGATTTGTCACAGTTCTTAACTCAGGGTATGTCGACCACGCACTTGGGAGGTGTGATTACAGTACGTGTACACAGCCTTGAGCTAGCTTTGATGTAGCTAGCTCACGAGATGTAGCAGTGTAGCCCCGGCAGCAGCACAGGTTAGACATCCAAGTACAGACCCCTGGTCTCCGATATAGCTCTGGCTTCACTGCCACTTTCGGGGAGTTGGCTAGATCCAAGCCTGTGCACATATACTGCAATCACACCTCCTGACGGCTGTTTGGATGTACTGAGTTAAGGACAGTGACAGATGTGAGACCTTGAAAGCGTGGAAACGTCAAAGACTATTGTATTGAGGTGTGCCAGATACTGCGGGCACATGGAATATTCATAGGCTTTTGTATCAACAAGGGTTATATGCATCTTTGTGTTCCTGGATCATCCAGTGCAATCTTGTGGCAGACAGTCAAGTCATTACCCAGACATGCTGTCCTACTGACTTCAGTGGGGGAGTTTATTTGTGCCAGGACTGAATAAAAATTGAGCAAGGTCTTCACTAGAAGGCCCAACTGGAATGTTGTCTAAGTGGAAAGTGAGGAAAGACTTCAGGGTTTGGCTCAATGAAGGTAACTGCATAGCACTCCCCAATAGGAGCTGGGGCTCTTAGCCAGCTTTGGAAATCTCTGCCTAAATACATAAACATTCTTACTGACTCAAGGTCCTGTCTCCTCTATGACCCTATCTGAGAACTTGTAGGCAGGGCCGGCTCTGGCTTTTTTGCCGCCCCAGGCAAAAAAGCCTCCCGCCACCCCACCCCACCCCACCCCGCCACCCCTGCGGGGAGCATGGCAGGGGAGGGCGCCGAGCCCGGCCGCGGGCTGCTCTCCCCGACCAACCGGAGCGGCAGGGGGAGGGCAGAGAGCCCGGCCGGGGCCCCGCTCTCGGGCCGGAGCGCCGCGCCGCACCGCCCCCCTCCAGGTGCCGCCCCAAGCACATGCTTGGTGGGCTGGTGCCTAGAGCCGGCCCTGCTTGTAGGTCTTATTGGTTATGTGCAAGTGTAACGTTCTGCTCCGCAGGCCTGGAACTGTGTTACCCCTCTGCCTCAGCCAGTGAGAGCTTTGCTGCTGCAAAGGTGTGTCCCAGCCCCCTGACTCTCGAGTCCCAGCCAACTCCGAGACTGCCAATCTAAACCTTGCCTTGCAGGTAACAATCAGTGAACCCCAGTTCCCAAGGTCCCCCTGAGACGTCTCCCTGCAGTGTCCAATCCCTCTCACTGACACTTCCAGAAGTTATTACATTCGCTGCCTCCAAAGAGACAGAGCACACACCAGCCTGTTAAGTTAGCTGAAGACTTGCACTTCTCACTATAGTACACAGCACTGAGGTGGTTTTGTAAGAACAGAAGTTTATTAAAGAACAGTGATTTAAGTGATATTAAGCAAGAGAAAAAGAGAGCTTAGTTACAAACCAAACCATGCTGTCTAGTGAGTGAAACTTATTTTTAGCAAGTTCTAATCTTTGCCTAAGCAGTTTTCTTACCTGCATGATGTTAGCAGCATCTCTAGCCCGCAGGCTAGGGGATCCAACTTTCACAAGCTCAGAGGCTGCTGCACCATATGTCCCGCAAAGTGGTGGGTAATTAAAATGGTTTTTTGCTCCCCTTATATTACCCAAAGTCCATTGTCTCAGACTCAGGAGCCTGGAAGGCTTCCTGGGGTGCAGACTCTGACCTCCGGTAAGCTCACTAAGCTCCTTCCTCCATTGCTTGTGAGCTGTATGGCTTTGTTTACCTTATATGTAAATGTACTTTCATTGTCCTCTGCCTTTAATTAAGGCAGTCAATCATAACAGGGGAATCCACATATCTTTGTCTAGGGCAGGCTGAGTTTATGCACTGCCTCCCAAACACATTTTAAGAATATATTTCCAGCAACACATCTATAACTTTGCACACAACCTGTACATACATCACACTGTTATTTTAGGGACCAGTGTGTCACCAGTTTACACAGGATAACTAACATGACACATTTTAAATACATATGACAACAGTGTGTTGGGTGAAGTGAGTGTGTCAGGCCTGATGTGAGCGACGGTATAGCGAGCCACCTGATGGTGGGCATTGAGGGGCTAGTAGGGTCACACCTCCACTAAACGAGGTGGTGTGCGCTCTGTCTCTTTGGAGGCAGCAATTTCTGTGAGTGTTACAGTGGGAGGGACTGCACACTGCAGGGAGATGTCTTGGGGGAACTCAGGTTCACTGTCTGTTACCTGCAAGGCAAGACTGAGACTAGCAGAGTCTTGGAGTTTGCTGGTGAGACAGACAGGATGGAGTGTCTGGGAGCTGACACATAGTTTAGCAGCAGCAGCAAAGTTCTCACTGGCTAAGGCAGAGGAGTAACATGGGTGTCCTGGCTATGACTCATGGCTCCTGTGTTCTTTCTATTTCTGTTGCTGCCACTTATTCCAGCTGGCTCTGTCCACATTAGGCTTTTTCCCCCTAGAATAAAGAGGTTTCCCCCTCTGTTTTTCCTTTCGCTACATTTATTCCTCCAAACCCTTGTCTTCACTAGGAGGGAAAAGGTGTGTTTTTAAACCCGTGTTAACTAACACGAGGTGAATGTCTTAGTGAAGACAAGGCAGTCAGCTGTCAGATGAATTAGGTCAAGATAAATCCTTGGCTGGTTGACCTGCTAAACTGTAAAAACATGCAATGTGTGAAAACTAGAGTGTCTTGTCTTCACTAAGATTTTACTTCATGTTAGTTAACTTGAGTTAACCCTTTTTTCCTAGTGAAGACCACATTCCTTTCAATGGGTAGCTATAAAACAGTTGAGCCTCTGTTTAGATTTACATCTTCCACCTTCAAGGGGAATTGCCAATTGTTCAAAAGGAGTCCTTTGCGGATTAGAATGAACCTTATTTCATATGCTTGCTCTCTGGAATGGAAGGTGTTAACTTGAACAGCAGCTCACTGTCTGCCTCTGGAGAGACAGAGTTTATATTTTTCCTAACATTTTCCTTTAACCAGTATCCTGACTCTATATCAGACATGAATTATTGGCAGATTGAAGTCAATCTTTTATAAGCTCCCCTCCCTTGTACACCCCAAATCAATGATTTGCACATTAGAAGCAAGGGCCAGATACTGTGCTGACTTACTCCCATAGGTTCTCAGCTGGTATAAATCAGCACGGGCCAATGAAATCAATGGGGCTAAGGTCCATTGCCTTTAGTCAGCTTGCCCTGTGTATAAAAGAGTGCGGCATTTGGCCATAAGTAAACACATGCAAGTGGCAGTACTTTTTCTATATTGCTGGCATGTTTATATGTGTAGTAAAAATGGATTAAGGAAATGCACAACTCCTGGCAGCCTACAACAGTGGGAAAGGTTTACATTCAATTAAAAGGGTTTTTTAGGTTTTGTTTGGCTTTTAAGGAAAAAAAGAAGAAGAGAAAATACGGAAGTTAGAGGTTCTTTTAAAGCCTAGAAAAAGGACATGTGATCCTTAAGAAAACGATTTACACAAGACTCATTAGTCCAGACCAGTTCCTGGGATTCTGCCTCTGGCTCTCTAATGATCCATGAAACCTGAATTCAATAAAAAATGATTTCACCATAGGGTAGTTGAACTGAGCAGACTTTTGCTTACTTTTTTAAAGGGGCTTTTATATGCAAATAATATTTGTTTCTCTAAACGTTAAAGGATTTCCATGGAAATGTTGTTCGGGTAGTTTGCAACCTATTGACCTTTGTTCTCTCTCCCCGCCCCCCCCGCCCCCCGGTGGTATTACATACACCCAAAACCTGATAGCCGTAACTGACTGGATATGCACAATCCGTCTGCTAGTCTGGGGGGAGTTTTGAAAGCTCATACAGTAGACTCTCGCTTTCCAATCCATTAATTCTGTTGTTCTTTGCCTGTTGGGAGCTTTGTTGTCTCTTGTAAGAATAACAGATCACTGGTGAAGCTTTTAGGGTCTGTTCCTGGGAGCAGCAGCGATGCAGACAGTGTGTCTCTGCTCAATCTGTGCTTGTTGCCAAACTTTTTAAATCAAGTTAATTACAGTGTATTATTTTCAGGAATGATCATAGCAGATTCTCTCTTGCTTCCTACATAACTGGAGCCCATTAAGTGATATTGTACATATTGAAAGGTCGGGTAGTTGCTTATTGGATCAAAAGAAAGGATGTCTGCCATTGGAAAAGGTCAGCCCAGCAAAACTCAGATGTCACCAATGCCAGTCATTGTGACTTATGTATTGTACTTCTCCAAATTTGCATACCTTGTATATTTCACCATAGAAACATATGAGACAGTGCAGTGCTGTGATGGGGGTATTAGAGCTAACGGGTCAAATTTTCTGTTGCTGTAAATAGCTGAAGCTGCTCTCATTTATGCCAGAAAAGAATTTGACCCCATATTTTCCTAATTTGCCAGTACTGACAACTCGACTGCACAATCAGTTATTGTAAGATGACTAAAATGTAACCTGCCCAAACACAGTTGTAGTCTGGGGTCATATCATGTAATTGATATTAAAGCATAATTCCCCATTGACATAAAAAAATCAATGACACGATTGTCTCCTTGTGGGGACTGTATGCCAGGTCTGAATATATATCTGTGATTATTATTACTTATGCTTTAACTTAGTACAATATACCAGGGATCTCTAAGCACGCTACAATTTTCAGTTCATAAAGTCTCAAAACATATGTAAATTGTCACATGTAAGAAAAAACCTGGGATTTGTGACTGTCTTAAAATAGACGTGTGATGAGCCAGTATGTTTCCATTATTCACTTCCCCAGTAGAACACTGAAGGCTGAAGAAATGTTGAACATTCCAATCAAATACTGAAACATCCTCTTTTTTGGAACTTTGTTCAGTGAAAACCCTTATTCACTTCTGATGAGGAAATGAGACAGCATAATCATCACATCAGAGGTGAATAATATTTTATTTCTGGATCTCTAACATCATCACCCCTTTACAACATTAGTTCAAAAAGAAAAACGGTTACCATTGAAATGCATCATGACCGGAATAAAGAGAACACCAGACTTTCTGATTCAAACATACATATATTGACTACCCAGATCGATTAATGCTGAGATCTTTAGCTGGCGCATAGCAAAGTAGCTACATTTATACCAGCTGAAGATCTGGATACTATTGTCCTTTGGGGTAAATATTGATTTTGACTTTCTTTCCTCCTGTCCTGGGGGAAGCAGCCCTTCTGCACAGCTCCCACCCCCTCCTCCTTTGTGGCTGGGGTGAGCTCTTTTTCCTACTTCAACCCACTTTAAACCCAGGCTGATTAGGCCCACTTCAATATCTGTCTGTCACTTAGCAGCTAGATGTGTCCACTAAGAAACTGAGCCCACTGACTCATTTCACATAAGCCACCGCACAGCTTTTAGCGGGTAATGACTTTCACTCACTACTTACCTAGTTCATTGCTGAGCAAGTGACCTCAGGATTAAAGACTCAATATTCAATTACCAAGTGCAAGACAAGTACGACACTGTGGCACATTCCCCCCCACCCTTCTTTCCATTGTTTTAGCTGAAATGGGACCAGGCTATGTTCACTGTGGTGTTTTTATTCGCTTACCTTCTTCCCAGTACCTGGTGCTTTTACCTGCCCTCTATTATCTCTGCTCACTCCCTGTGTAAGTCCTGATTGTTTTTTTCTGTTCTCTAGGCTATGACCTTCCTAATGTTTGTCCTTCTCATTCTCTTCCCACATTTTCCAGTCCCCGTGGCTCCTTTGTGTCTGACTGATGGCACCCGGATGTTTTTTCTTTAAATGGCTCTGCGAGAAAGGGAGATCAGCCCGAGGAATTGTCTCTGCAGCAACTACACCTGAGCCTGGGTTCCCTGAAGTGTGACTGCAGCAGGTGTAGATATACCGGAGCCAGCTTGATCTAGCTAGCTCAAGCTAAGATGAGCAGTGGCATAATAGGCTCACCTCTCAAATACATACCCAGGTACCCGGGCAAGCTTGTATAGCATGTGCTGCTGTGGCTTTACCGGTATTGTCAGTTGAGCTAGCTAGACCAAAGCTAGCTTGGGTGTGTCTACACATGCTTCAAGCACACCTCTGTAGTGTAGACATACCCTAAGATAGCCTGGAGCTATGTCAAGGCTGCTTCCCCACTCTGAACTTTAGGGTACAAATGTGGGGGCCTGCATGAAAACTTCTAAGCTTAACTACCGGCTTAGATCTGGTCCGCTGCCACCATTCCCAAGTGGATTCCCTTCCCTGGGAAGCCTTGAGAAACTCTTCACCAATTCCCTGGTGAATACAGATCCAAACCCCTTGGATCTTAAAACAAGGAGAAATTAACCATCCTCCCTCCTTCCTTCCACCAACTCCTGGTGAATACAGATCCAACCCCCTTGGATCTAAAAACAAGGAAAAAATCAATCAGGTTCTTAAAAAGAAGACTTTTAATTAAAGAAAAAAGGTAAAAATCATCTCTGTAAAATCAGGATGGAAAATAACTTTACAGGGTAATCAAACTTAAAGAGCTCAGAGGACCCCCCTCTAGCCTCAGGTTCAAAGTACAGCAAACAGAGATAAACACTCTAGTAAAAGGTACATTTACAAGTTGAGAAAACAAAGTAAAAACTAACACGCCTTGCCTGGCTGTTTACTTACAAGTTTGAAATATGAGAGACTTGTTTAGAAAGATGTGGAGAACCTGGATTGATGTCTGGTCCCTCTCAGTCCCCAGAGCGAACGCACTCCCAAACAAAGAGCACAAACAACAGCCTTCCCCCGCCCCCAAGATTTGAAAGTATCTTGTCCCCTTATTGGTCCTTTGGGGTCAGGTGTCAGCCAGGTTACCTGAGCTTCTTAAACTTTTACAGGTAAAAGGATTTTGGAGTCTCTGGCCAGGAGGGATTTTATAATACAGTACACAGGAGAGCTGTTACCCTTCCCTTTATAGTTATGACAAGCTACTACAGTGGTCACATCCTTTGAAGTTCTCCTGAGTATTAATTTGAAGGCTGTGACTTCCCTGCAGGAGAATTATAAAACTGGACGAGAAAGACGCTTAACATGTGTCTTCGCTGCAGAGTTAACCTTATTCTTACTCGGGTGTTGTATTAAACCCCCCTGTCAGCCACACACAAAATCTTCTCACGTGAGTTTGGTGGTGCTTTCAGCCCAGGTTAGCAGGCTTAGCTATGGCTGTAGGTTAGAGCTCAGATGTTGCTTTTATTGCTGGTAACCCACTTTCCAGCATGGATGCAGGATAAACCACTGAGTACTGATAGTCCTCCAATGCCTCCCCACAATTCGCTCAGGCCAGAAAAATTCTCCCACAATTCACTGGGAAAGAATCATAGAGCAGCTCAGCATACTGCAGCAAAAAGAACCCTGATGGGCTGATACAGCCTGAGCTGCCTCGTATCACCAGGTGTTGCAGAATCCTGGCCTCGTGAGAGTGCACTGCAGAATCCACTCGTAAGTAGTACCTGGAAACACATGCAGGACTAACTAATCTACTGCCCTCTCACTAACTTGACAGTCAAATGCTAATCTCTGATTCTAGCTCAGGACTCCCATTGCAGCTAATAGGAATTCTGTGCAAGTCTGATGGTAGAATTTAATTTTGATGTTTTAGGGGCTGAGCAGTCTTGAACTAATTGCTGCAGTGTGGTAATGGGATGGGTTTTTATGATGGAATCCCCATCCAAGAAGAAACCAAGCGACTATCCATCAGCTTTTTGGACTGTAATTAAGCATAAATCCTGGAGCACTTTGCCACTAATGCATTTTCTGTTGTACATCTGACTTTCTGCATTAAAGAAAGTAAAATCCCAATCACAAGGAGCACTCTGTGTGTCTGGATACAAACACCTCCTTTCTCCAGGACTCTCTGTAACGTCTCTTTAAATGCTATAATTTGTTTTAATTTTTTTTTAAATCATGATTCTTTCCTTCAAAGGTTTTTTAAAAAGCCATTCTTCACCTTTGGGTTACTCCATCTCTAAAGCAGTATTAGGCCTTCCTGCAGTTTCAATTAGAAACTAGGGCTGTCAAGTGATTAAAAAAATTAATCGTGATTAATCGTGCAATTAAAAAAATTAATCGTGATTAATCTCACGATTAATTGTGCTGTTAAACAATAATAGAATACCATTTATTTAAATATTTGTGGATGTTTTCTACATTTTCAAATATATTGATTTCAATTACAACACAGAATACAAAGTATTCTTGTATTTTGCGTAAATACCTTGCAATGGCAGCTACAAAAGTGCCACGCGAACACCTGTTTTCACTTTCAGGTGACATTGTAAACAAGAAGCGGGCAGCATTATCTCCTATAAATGTAAACAAACTTGCTTGTCTGCACAATTTGCTGAACAAGAAGTAAGGACTGAGTGGACCTGTAGTCTCTAAAGTTTTGCATTGTTTTTTTGGTTTTTTTGAGTGCAGTTTTTTTTACACACAAAAAAAATTGTAAATTGCACTTTCAGGATAGAGATACAGACTTGTATGAGGTGAATTGAAAAATACAATTTCTTATTTTTACAGTACAAATATTTGCAATACAAATAATAGAAAGTGAGCACTGTATACTTTGTATTCAGTGTTAAAAATCAATATATTTGAAAATGTAGACAACACAAACATTTTAAATAAATTTTAATTGGTATTCTGTTGTTTAACAGTGCAATTAAAACTGCGATTAATCACGATTAATTTTTTAAATATTTTTTTTTTAGTTAATCGCACTGCGATTAATCGACAGCCCTATAAGAAACCCAATTTTTTCCACATTCGGCTGAAACTAGGTTAATGAGTATGAGCCCTGGTGCTATTTTCATTGTTAGTTGCAGGTCCTTTTTATTTAGGTATTTAGTTTATTCCTGAAACATGAAAATATCTTTTAAAATGAAATGTAACTTCACAGATTATTGGTTTGCAATACACACTAAGTAAAGTGCTTTTTATTATTTAACTTTCAGAATTCCAGGGGCTTTGCTTGTTTGGCCAGTAGCCTGCCATCTGGAGCCCAAGTGAGGCCAAGATGTCTGGATTCTGTCTCCAACCTATCAGAATACCTCCACAGGTTCCTCTCCTGCAAACCTGTACTTGTGTCTAGAGATGGGTGAGAAACAGTTTTCTCACCTTGAGAATATTTTGGAGAGTTTGACATTTTTTCCAGTCTTAAATTGGTACAAAAAGTCAATCTTGAAAATATTTGTGAGCTGAAAAAATCGTCATCATTTCAGGTGAATGAAAACATTTTGATAATTTGAAGAACATAAAAACAGCCAATTGACTATCTAGCCTAGTAGCCCGTCTTCAGACAGTGGCCAGTGTCAGTTGCTTCAGCTGAAAAGTCCCAGTCTTTTTAATCTCTCCTCACTGAATCTGTTCAATACCCCTACACATTTTTGTTGCCCTTCTCTGTACTTTTTCCAAGTTATATGTCTTTTTTGAAATGGTGCAACCAGAGCTGCATGCAATATTTAAGGGGCGGGCACACCATGTATTTATATAGTGGTTTTATGATATGTTCTGTCTTATCTATCCCTTTCCTAATGGTTCCTAACATTGTTCGCTTTTTTGACTACCGCTGCACATTGAGCAGATGTTTGGAGAGATCTGGCCACCACTCCAAAATCTCAGCTAATTTAGACCCCGTCATTTTGTAGGTATAGTTGGATTTTTTTCCCCAATGTGCATTACTCTGCACTTATCAACATTGAATTTCATCGGCCCTGTGAGATCCCTTGGCAACTCTTTGCAGTTAACGTTGGTCTTAACTATCTTGAGTAATTGTATATAGTCCGCATTTTTTGGCACCTCACTGTTTTATCCCTTTTTCCAGATCATTTGATTACTTTTATGAAAACTTCCTAACTGTCAGGGTGGTTAAGCACTGGAATAAATTGCCTAGGGAGGTCGTGGAATCTCCATCATTGGAGATTTTTAAGTGCAGCGTTTACACTAGCACAGAGTGAGTAATGCAACTGAAACAGACTGGTGGGAAGTTGCTTTCACATCCACTTTGCCCTGATGCAAATGACTGTGCCGGGTGCATAGAGGTTGAAATCAGGCCCAATGGCATTTACCTTGTGCGCTCACAAGAGCAGATTGAAACCTCTTTAGCAGCCCTACATGACTATTCCCTGCTGCTTAGTTTATTACTCCACTTACCTCGCGGTTATTTGGTTTTGGCTCAGTATATATAAATGAGCCCAGGGTAAGCAATGTGGGCACTGAGACTCTCCAAAGAGCACTGCCCATCAGCATGCACTACCAGTCAAAGCTGCTATCAAAAGCAAGTCCTAATAACACCCTCTCAGTCTGTTACCTGGGCTGGTTGATAAGAGCAGGGAGCGTATGCCTCTGTTTGCTGTCAGTAGAGCTAAACACTTTCACTTTTATCACTTTCACCTACGACACCCCTCTGCTTAGCATCACTAAGGAATGGGCCTGGGAGAAGACTTTGCCTTCTCAACTCTGCTGGGGCTCATGGATATCCCAGGACCATCAGAAGCAAGTGAATTTCTTAGGGGGAAGAACTTGAGAAGAATTATTATTAAGTAGCAGCAATTAGGAGAGGAATCTGATGCAAGGACTCAGCAAACCATGAAATGAGTTCCAGACTGAATGCCAAGTGGAAGCGAGACCTAGAACTCCTATGACGTAAAGCAGCAGTTCCCAACCTATTAGTAGTAATAAAACCTAGCTCTCCTCCAGCAGTCCTCTGAAGATCTCAAAGTGCTTTGCAAAGAAGGCAAGTATCATTAACTCAGTTATTAGTTATCTATATTATCAGAGCACTTAGGAGCCCCAGGGCCCCAGATTCTAAAGATGAAGAAACTGACAGGTGAACGATTTGCCCACAGTCACACAGCAGGTTCCTGGAAGAGCCAGGAATAGAACCCAGGTCTTCAGTAATCTACTGGGACACCATTTTAGGGCATTAGTTTACCAGATGGAGGGCCTAATTCTACATTCTGGCTGCGGTGTACTCAGCACAGAAATAGCAAGAAGGGGAAAGATGTTGTTAATTCACCTTTGCTCCTCCCAGTTTTCTGGGCATGGTAAGTGCCTACCCAACCCCAGTGTACTTTAGAGCAGCACTGGAGCGGTTCTCTTGCTCAGGCTATCTACAGCCCCCTTACATATAGTTAAGGGCCTAATGTTTGCTTCTGCACACATGGAATAGGAGAGAGGATTTTTTATTTAAATAAGAGGCTGCAATTTAAATCACCATACTTTAGGAGACTGGGGTAGAAATAAGATGTGAAGAGCCTTTCAATATGGCATATGTGCTCTGAGTCCCACTTAGAGTTAGGAAACACAAAAGCTGTATGAAAATGATAAAAAACAAAAAATGTACCCTGGTTGTTTTGAACCCCAAGAATTGCTCGGTTTGGGGGAAATCAGTTCACTTATCTCTACTGGTAACTATTCTGTCACCTCCTGGTTTCATTTCCATTGTTGAACACAGTTCACTCGGCGCACATAACCAACTTTTAAAATGAATATTGCCACGTTGTCAATTAAACCGGATGGACAAGCTGAAGTGGTGATCTCTAACATCTGACCCAACCCAGATTTCACTAAGTTTTAGAGAGAAATTAAAGTCTCCCTTCAGCTTCTGTCCTAACTATATCATGTCAGTAGTCCCAGATGCTCTTCAAGAATGAGAACAAAGTAAACAAAATTAAATGAATTAGCTCAATTATTATGTGTTACTGTAGCATCTAGGAGTCCTAAGTTATGCACCAGGACCTCATTGTGCTAGGTACCGTACAAACACAGAACAAAAAGATAGTCCCTGACCCAAGGAGCTTACGATATCTGATGGAGCTGAGCACCTGCAGCTCCCAGGATCAATCCCTGTATATTTATTTTCACTTCCTGGGTATAAAAGGGCTCCAGTTTACAGCTATAATATCTGCCACATCATTTTCAGTCCTCCTTTATTCTGGCACGGGTATCAATTGACAGATGGTTTCTTAGTCTAGTAGTATTATGCAGCACCAGAATTTATTTCCCCAGTTACAGGAACGGGATAATTTTGTTTTTAAGCTTTTACAGAAAAAAAAGGCACCATTCTGCAGCGTGAGTGTGGAGTAAGGGAGAAGTCGGAAGAAAAAGTAAAGAGAATTCCTCGCTGACTCTCAAAACGAGAGTCAAAAGGAACATTCCAAGACAGCCATGATGGTTTCGATAACTGGATGGTTAATAGTAAAGGACAAATTGGTAACTTTAGCAAGGAGGATGCTGCCTTACAGTTAGAGAAGGGGGACTGGGATTCAGGCTGTGAGTCAATAGGATTGCTCCTGGTAGTAAGCACTAATGCTATCTATAAGTATTTGCAGGATCGGGACACAAGCCAGATTCTTGGCTTATTGTCACAGGGTTTGATACTCACCACTGAGGTGCCTCTTGTGGCTCATCTGGGGATTAGCCTGTGACCTGTCTGACACCCCCACTTTTAGCTACAGAGGGTCCTGTGGTACTTTTAGCTGTTCAGCTTGTCTCTTTCTGAACTCAATTGCTCCCTCTTCATAACTCAGGGTGTTCCTCTTCGTGACTTTGCCCTCTAGCTAGATCACTGTGGTTTTCCCTTTTCGGGGTATCAAAGTCCCACTGGATGATCTGTCTGAGCTGGTCTTCTGGTCCATGGCCCAGACTATGCCACTTTCTCAGTGGCTAGCAGGGGAACACGGGCCCACCCATTGCTTCAGGGACCCTATGTCCAGCAACTATGGTCTAAGCAATGCCGGGCATTCTTTTTGTTTGCCTGGGTTCTTTCCTGCCTTCCTTTCCTCTGTCTTCCCGTCCACCCCTGGGTTATCACTGGAGCCTCATCTGTTTCCTGAAGCTACTTCCCCCTCTATAGGGTTCTTGCCAGAGTCTGCAGCTCCAGGTAGAATCTCAGGGTTTACTCCTCCCAGGACTCCACCTTGTTGCTTACCCACTCCCCTCCTCTCCAGGGAGTGACTGCAGTGTTCCTTCCTACAGCCCCTTCTTGCGCTGCACTTCCTCATTTTATACCAACTCAGCCTGCTCCTGCCCAACTTGGCTTCATCATCATGAGGAGCTTATCAGCCCTGGTTCTCCTCTGGGTGCCACCTGTCACAGGGTAAATGTGTCCTTTCTACCTATACAGGCCTGGTGTGGGGTAGACACCCCATCACACTCAGCTTTCCTAAGTCAACTCCAATGAAAACTGAACATTTTGCCCAATATTTATCAACGCACCAGGACCATATATTCTTGCATGTAACAAAAATACCACCAAATATCTTCTCTGTAGCTCAGTACAAGAGACATCACTCAACCCAAAGTTACGTACACCCCATGGACATTTGGTGTCCCCTCAGTTTTGGGCTGCAAATTATTTAGCTCAGAAACAAAGAGCCATGAAAACATGGTCATAGAAACAGTTATTTGCACTAAGGAATGAATCTTGCAGCTTCTTAAACATCCTGCATAAATAATTGTTTTTCATTTTGGTTCTTTGTCTCACGTGGGTGAAACCCTGGCCCCATTGAAGGCAGTGGCAAAACTCTCATTAAGTTCAGTGTGGCCAGAATTTCACCCTGTGCCTTTCATCTGGGCCTTGGCAAGCCATGCAGTATTCATGATACCACAGAGACATGTTTGGAGAATAAATTAATACATGTTGGTAAAGGGCTTTGAGATCATAGAGTGACAGATGTTACCTATTTATCTTCCTAGGCATTTCAGCACTATAATAGAGAGCACCTGCATAGTATCGATGCATTATACGTACAGTATTTTTCATTATCATTAGCTTTTTGATTCACTGCCAAGCTATTTCTGTTTGCATTTACATTTATAAATTACCCGTGCAATTTACACATGTACCGGACATGATTTATGCTGCTGGCTGAGGTTTATGTTCATGTTTGCTCTACTATTTTGCTAAAAGATAATAGGAAATATTTGGCTTCTTTATGGGATCCCATATAAATGGTGATGCAAAGGTTGGCAGTGTGTGAGCCTTGACACTACCTAAATATATATATATAGCCATTGTTAAAATTAACAGCCTTTTTATTTATAACACTATTATAAGACTGATATGTTTATATCCCCATTGTCAATGGTAACCTTCCTGCCTTTATTTCAGCCTTGGCTGGTAACGCTTATATTAGGCTTTTATATCCCTGCATTTTCAGCAGCATTGCGTCCACCACATCACGAGCACATTAATGTCACCCACAAAACAACATTAGGCCTGCCTTACCATTCATCATAAACTTCCGATAAGATTTGGCTAGCGTCCCTTACAGCTAACACCTTCTTTGCCTGGGAAAGGTTTTTCTGACCATTCAATACCTCAGCACCTGTCTCGCAAGAGAGAAACGTTGCATTTGGCAAAAGTGGAGCCTTCAGATTAAGAAATGTCTGTGTTATCAGGCTCCCTCCAGGTGTACAGGAGAGAGAACCCGCCCCACTCTGCAAACATGAATGAGAGATGCTGTACCTTTATCATTCAGCCTAGGTTTGGCCTAACACTGAAATAGCCTTTCTTGAGCATGTAAAGCCCCGTTCTGAAATAGGACTTGAAACCAATTATTATTGCTATTTTTGATATTTCAGTTGCACCTAGAGGTTCCAAGCAAGCTCGGGGCCTGATTGTGCTAGGTGCTGTACAACACCTAGAAAGAGACAGTCCCTACCCTGAAGAATCTACAGGGGCTAAATCCACAAAGGAGACTGCCCCCAGGCTATTAACACAGAGGGCATGGCTACACTTCGAGCTGGAGAGGTAATTCCTAGCTCGGGGGCGTACCTGTCCAAGATACTAGGCAGGTACTCGGGCAGCTAGCCCCTCCCTGCTGTTCATGGCGCCGTGACCGCACTTCTATTTTTAGCATGCCAGCTCAATCCGAGCTCACTCAGATGTGTCTCCTCGAGCTAGAAATGACACCTCCAGCTCAAGGTATAGACATACCCATTACTCTGACCGACCTAGAGTAATGCCCCAAACTAAAGCGCCAGCCTTTTGCCTTGTTGCATGACCTTCTGCTAAGTAGAGTCTCTGTGTACTAAGCATAGCGGTTGAAATCCTGGCGTCAATGAGAGTTTTGCTGTTGACTTCAGTAGGGCCAGGAGTTCACCTGTAGGGCCATATCATCAGCATAACTCCATTACGTTGAATGGAGCTACATCAATTTACACAAGCTGAGGATCAGGCCTATAAAATAGGTATTATGAAAAAGGGTAAAATCAGACGGGTTAGTGAAGTAGGTCTGGCCCAGTCACTGGGGTCTTCAAGGAAAGGCGAGTGAAGTTTTGGGCGGAGAAGTGTAGGACACTTGGTAGTTTTGGTTCACAGGTGTTCACATCCCGTGAGTTTCACGTTGGAATGCACCCAAAACCTCAACTGACTCCAAAGCACAGCTCATATTTCACACATCTCCCCAGTTTTGGGTGCTTAACTGTGCTGACCCTTAGGGCTGAAGAAAGTCACTTTGAAAAGCTATTATTTATTATTAGTTTATATATAGTATAAATATACATGGCACTTTATAAACATGTAAATAGTAAAAGGCTATTTGGGGGGGCCAATGAGGGCAAAGTTTGTAGGTGCAGAAACAACATTTACCAGGCGATTAAATTCGGGGACAGTCACCAAATAATATCAGATTCCGTTTGCAAATGCTCGTGAAATGCAAAGCGGTAGTTTCACACGGCAGAGGAGTTGATGAGAACGAAAGGATTTCAGATGAAGTGGAACATAAGGCTGCAAAACAGATTTCTATAATGAATTCTGAGGGGGGCATCTGTTATTATCTATGTGATATAAAATTGCTCCTTTTGCCTTCTTTCACACACCCGCACAGGATGCACACACACTCGCCAGGCACATTCAATAAAACTGTGATCTGACTGATTAAAATGAACAGCAATCTGTTTTCTTCTGACAGTTGCACAGCAGCTTGAATATCAAGCGGTATGAATATGGTTGAACAGCCACTCGGAATTGGAATTAATATTCATGAACATCGTTACAATATTCGACCAGCTCTATCCAGCTGGGTATCAAATAAAACATGTTCCAACAATGAAATAACAAATCAGGAGCATTACATCATCAGAATGACCTCTCATTGGAGGATCATATCATGAGAACATCACATTGTTTCCATTAACTTCCATTTCCAAATGAGTTCTTTCATGGGTTTTGCCTTCATCCTAAACAATGACAGGCATTTCTAAAAGGTGTCCACATGCAACTACAGTAGGGAGCAATCGTGTGGGAGGTTTCAAGGGTTTCCAGCATCAGGGAACAGGGCTAACATTTGACTCTTACACACAATGAATCTTGAATCACTTTGTCTTGGCAGCCCTCATTCATCCATGGCACACATGGCCTGCCTCCTTGCTGCTGGTTTTTGACTCAACCATTGGTGGATCAGATGGAAACTTATTTTTGCAGGGGTTAGGAATGGAATTAGGGTGGAGCAGGGGTGGGCAGCAGAGAGGAGATAGGCTGGAAGCAAAGGAAGAGAGAGCACTTTCATAGGAATTGAGGGAGGGTTATTGCTGGCAGGGGTGAAGTGGGAAGTGGATGGAAGCCCTTGTCTTAGGCCTAGTCTTCACTTACCGGCTGGTCCGGAGGCACGCCATCGATGTTCTGGGATCGATTTATCACGTCTGGTTAAGACGCGATAAATCGATCCCGGATCGATCCCGGAAGTGCTCACAATCGACGCCGGTACTCCAGCTCGCCGAGAGGAGTACGCGGCGTCGACGGGGGGAGACTTCCGGCCGCGTCTGGACCGCGGTAAGTCCGGAGTAAGGTACTTCGAATTCAGCTACGTTATTAACGTAGCTGAATTTGCGTACCTTAGTCCGAAGTCCGGACTAAGTGTAGACCAGCCCTTAGTGAAGAGACAAGAAAAGCAGTTACCTAAGTCCCAACACTCAAGTTGGTCTTTGATTTACTTAACGACACTGATGTTTACATTGGGCATGTTTTATTTCTGTATTAGGACATTTGCAAAAATACAGAAAATATAAATGCCACACGTTTATCATTAATTTAATCACAGACTGTATCTGATCTACAATGTGAGTGATTCTTAACAAGCAAAAATGATGTAGTCCTGAACCCAGGAATTTATGACCTGTTGTAGTTTTCACTCTAGAGCTGGTTGGGAAAGATTTTTGTTCCTGCAAACAAATGTCAATGAAAATGAAACAAGTTTTCATGTTTGCTGAAATTTTTCTTCATAAGTTATCAGGTTTTTGTTGAAAACTCCCAAACGGCCATTTTTGTTTGTTTTTGTTTTCAGCAACAGAAAATTATAAATAAATAAATAAATAAATCTGAAAACCCAAATGTTTTAGATTTTGGCTGACATTGTTTCAAAATGGTTGTCAAAAACTGAAAAAAAAAAAGTTTTCAGTTATTTGTTGTCTTTTTTTTTAAACCCCAAATGTTTATATTTTGATGAAAGTCATTTTTCATAAAAAGTGCCAGGAATAAAAAATGTCTGCCATCTTAACCTGAGACAAATGCTGGGGCACCAGGGCTAGTTGGAGGATGTATAAAAGTCTAGCGGTGGTAATTTTTAAATGATTCATGGAAAAGTGTATGTGGAGGAGGAATTTGAAGGAGGAGAGACAATTTATTTAATTTTTATCAGCAAAGGATTAAAACTTTCCAAATGAAGAGTTACAATTAGATTGACAAAGAAACCCCAGACTATGGAAAAATGATCTAGTTTCAGACATTAACATGAAAAAAAAGCAAGTGAATGTTGTGTGAACATTTTATGAGCCAACATGTATTTAATTAAAGCTAAAACAAAATTTCTTCATTGAGACAGTGTAATCATTGGAGCCACAGAGCCTCCAGTTTTGTCAACTATTCCATAAACTGTTGCCACCTAAACTTCGTGGTCCTAAACGGGCATAGAATATTAGTCCTGCTCAGATATGTGATCTTGTCATCTCTGTGTGAACTCCCTCATAATATGCTAGAATTAAGACATAGAATTCTCCTATAGCTTTGAGCAGGAGGTCTTGGTAAGTGGTGTATATAGCTGATGATTGCAATGTCTATGTGAACTTTTAACCAGTCATTGATCAAGGAATTGCTCTTCATAATTTTATTGAAACTTGCTCTGTGCTTGGCGACACAATATTGTTTCTGTTCCTTGACTGGGAGACTCCTTAACCCACAAAGAGCTTTCAAGATGGCCATATGAAGATTTCTAGTATGAGTACCACCACTTGTGAAAATATATATTTACCCTACTATTCATGACACTTTTTCCTTGTGAATACTTTTGCAAAAACATGCTCCTACAAATGCATGCGGAAAGTGAATCAAAAGGGGCTTGGACAACAGCAGAATGTATTTGTGTGTTTCATTCTCTTTTAGCAATAACTGTCCAGCTCAACGATTTATAGCTATTTGTGTAGTCTGAAACTTAGAGTACTGGGCAATGAGGCTGAACTTTCAGGACCAAAAGCAGTGCCAGATTAAGACATAGGCACTGTAAAACCATGCCTCAGGTCCCAGCCTCTGGAGTAATGAGATTACATGGGAATCTCACCTTTAGTTTAAAAATAACAAACATGTTTTTACACCATGTGGTTGGGAAGAAAATGTGACTTCAGTTTAACTGATGCAGAGATATCTACCTGAGTTTGTAGACAGCCTGAAACAGTAACTCTGAGAAGTGTTTACTGCCCCATGCATCTCTATGGATTATTAAATCAACGGCTAGCTGCTCTAGGATGCCCTTTTAACACCACTGCAGCAAAGATGACCTCTATGTGTGGCAAGAGATGAAGACTTCAGAGGGCTCAGCTCACCCACCCAAGCAGATAGACCCTAGTTGCTGGGATAAGTACTGGGGTTCCTCTAGCTGCTGCCCTTTGGGGGTAGATGGATGCTCCATCCTTCTGCTCCAGCCGCTCTGGAAGCAGAACCTCCCAGCCATTCCCACTCCAAATCGGGGATGGGGCTACAGTATGGTGTGGGGGCCTCATGGCATAACATGCCTAGGTCCACAGATTGTTTTAATTTGGCTCCAACCAGAAGATGCCCCCAGAACAGAATATCTACTCTCATTAAAAAACAAATAAAAGCTCTTTCCTTGTGTAGCTCTCTCACATGGTGCACTCCACACTGGTGTTTTTAGTTTAGAGGAGGAAGAATAGTTAAGTAGACCAAGTTCCCTAGGTTTCCTATTCCTATCATTATTCTTTTGACTAAAACTTCAAGACTGTGCAAATAGCTAGGCAAATATTGTCAGGATCTGTATAAAACCTGCCATGGTGCATCTAGGGACTCCTTGATGTTCTTGCCTGCTGGCACAATTAGACTGAATGAGTCAGTTGTTTGGGAAATTTTGAACTGTTTCTGTGACGGCTCCGCATCTTGACATGCCTTTTGTGAAATATAGAAGTACAACCATTTTAGGAACAAGAGAAGCAGGGAGAGGAGCAACAGGTAAAATGTTTATATCCACCAAATATTTGATTTATCAAATTAATAAAAAAAGTGACACATTCTTGAAAAGAGGGGGAAATCCATTTGTTAATCCTTGTAGATAGGACAGGAGAGTTCAGCCAAGTATCTAAGGAGTCCATGTTCTCTGTAGATTAGTAATAGTTACACAGGGAAAAATTTTCAAAAGTGCCTAAAGTCCCATTGATAGTAAATGGGAATTAGGTTCCAAAGTCACTTTTGAAAAGGGGACTTAGACACTTTTGTTAATTTTACTGATGCAAATTATCTGCTATTCCAATACCCTTCCTCAGGAAATAGGCTGAAGTCAAAATGTGTCACATAAGAATGGATTGAAGATCTTTTCTAGAGCTGTACACAAATGTCTCAGACTGGCCTTCTATTAGAATTATTGCTTTACTGCTGTATTAGCTCTTGACTTTGTAGGGAAAGGAAACCTTTTAGTTAGGGCAGGATGTGCCCGATTCAAAGATAAGTGAAGTCAACTGGAGTCTTTCCATAGATTTCAATGAGATTTGGATCAAGCCATATTCTTCTGTCTCCTTCCTCATTACTATTTTTCCCTCTTCTACCATTTACCCTTAATTTCTATTTTGCACCATGTGAAATCAATTTTCACAAAATTTGCACACAATTCAATCAGGAGAAATGGATCTAGTCAAACGCCTCAATTTTTGGATTTGACCCTTCATTCTATTTGAAAATGGCCTGCAAACTGATTGTGAATTTGTCCATTACTTGTAACAGTTGTAGGGAGAGTTCAGACAAACAGTTCTGGGTTTGACTATTCTTTATTCAGAAGTCGAGCATTCCAACTGTGTGATTGGTCACCTAAATCATATGGTATGGTTTCTTCCTCCTGATTGGATGACTTAACCTTTATAAGAAGGTGTAATATGTGAAGAAAGCAGTGTGGCATTGAATATCTCATTAGACAATCAGACCTAGGACACTGCTGATGTTACTTACATTGCTGCGGTGGCATTTTGCTGTTGGCTTACTTCTTCCCCAAATGCTGTTGCTACTAGCTGTCTAACCAGTTCTTCTTCATTGGCAGTGGTGGGAATAGCTGTCTGATGTGCCAATGGGTGGCCATCTGTATCAAAGGAATTAACAGCTCTCTCACCCCAGATGTCTCCATAATAGCCAGAAATAGAAGACCAGATTTTTAGTGCTTTTTCATCTGTCGATTTCAAAGCACTCTACGAGAGAGGGTAAGTATATGCATAGTTAGGAAAGCCAAAGACATCAAAGACAAATATGGAAGTGAAAGTCCCACATGGAGATAGAGGCAGAGCTTAACGGAGAATCCAAGTGCTCCTACATCCAATTGTTTCCTATCCTCTGGCCATACTGACACATTCCATATTCCAACAACTGCCTATGAGTGAGCTAAAGTTGCTGATCCTGTTTCCATCCACCTGGGTCTCTCTCATGCTGGGTTTGTAAATGGCTAAAATGTCACTATACAAGGCTGCCAGCCATGGAGTGCCCCATGGTGCAGTCTGCAGGGTCCTGTAAGGGTTTAGAGAGAGATCAAGTCCATGTAGATTTCTTGTTGAGCATCTGCACTGTCCATGGTATGATTCTGCCATTCATTTCATCAGGTAGAATCGGGTGGGCACCATTGGCTGCTGTCATGTTTGGTTCTGTGGGCTCAGTCACCACTGTTTAAAAATGAGTGCCTACATTTAGGCTTTATCACAAGGCGTGCACAAATCTCCAAGGAAAAATGTTCCTTGGCTCGTTACTTTCTGGGGTAATTAATCAGATTTAAAACAAAACAAAAACCCAAGGATGGCTGATAGGTGAAGTAGCTCAGGCTCCAGGCTTGCATTGTTCGAGGTTCTCAAAAGCGGCTAGTGATTTTGTGTACCTGACTTCTGATTTTCAGCGTTGTTCTGAAAAATCAGGCCCCTTTACAATGTCCAACACTGGGAACCAAAAACTAAAGCACCCCAAATCCCTAATTACTTAAAACCTTGGCCAATGCCAGACCTCAAACCTGCGCCCCTTCACTCGATCAGCCCTACTTGGTTTTAAAAAAACCCCGCCGAATTACACCAGCAAGGAATAAGCCAGGGGATGTTTTTCGATGCAGATTTACGCCCATCGCGTGATAATGATTGTTAAAAAAATATTTAAATGCACTGATATGATTTATAAATGAAGGTTTCACTGTGAATAGCATTTGAAGGTACGGGAGAGCTGTCACACATTTTTTTTTTAAACCAGCTCCGCTGCTGACATGCATAATTTAGATGCTAATCGGAGCAGACTGTGTCCCTACCCTTACCAAGAAGTTTGCCAAGAAAAGGGTTTAAAATAAATCAGGTAGCTGGAATGTTTGTTAAAAAGTTTTAATTTCTATTCATTTCTCTCTGTTCCATTAGCTCCTCTATCGCTGTGATGATTGTAGCTGTGAGGCATGAGTATTAGCTGAACTTTCTATGACCTAATCAAGCTCAGGTAAAGATAAAACCAGGTCCAATTTCTCTTCATTCATTTTCTTAGAATTCAGAATGATATTTTCAAGGCAAAGGGGTCAACACCTCGTTTGCTGGCAGGTAATTTTTTTAATTCAAGTTGTGAATGTATTATAAAAGTTGAACAAAGTCTATTCCCTTAAAGATACAGGAGGACACAGTTTTATGCCATGCTTTCTACCAATGCTATTGCAGGTAGCATTTGTTATTAATATTTCGGTTACAGTAGTGCTTTGTCAAGGATCATTGTGCTGATCATTGTGCAGACAATTAAATAAATCAGTCCTAGCCCCAGAGAACCTTCAAGTTAGATGGTTTTGCCCTATCCTGGAGATTCAGGATGGAGCTACATAACAAGTCCCAATAGCTGGCACTTCAATTATATTTCTACTAGCATTGCACACACAAGAACAACCTTCCACTCTTCTCCATAGCTTAGCCTGACTCTCCTCATGATTAACAGGGGCTTCTGGCTTGGACCATGGTAACAATTCAAATAAATGAGTATTTATTACTGATTAGATGCACAGAACCAGATTGCTCCTTCCAGCCAAGAAATCTGAGAGCAAAACAGTGAAGTTCAATTCATGGGGTTTCCTTCGTATCATCTGCTCACAGGGAAGAGGTTTGGCGGGGATGAGAATCCACAAGGGAAGGAGCTCTTCATATCTTTGGAAGGAGGAGCCATTTGCATGGACAGCAAGGGTGAAATCCTGCCCTTCACCTTCCTTCAGCTCCTCTGCTAACCCCCTCTCTCATCAGGAACCAGGCTGCTAGTGTGTGGGAGCCAGCCCTGAAGCTCCGCCCCCTGTCCTAATCCAGGGTGACTAGACAGCAAATTTGAAAAATCAGGACGGGGGTAGGGCGGTAATAGGAGCCTATATAAGAAAAAGACCCAAAAATCGGGACTGTCCCTATAAAATCGGGACATCTGATCACCCTAGCCCTAATCATTTGATTTATTCTGGATAAAAGTCATTAACACCAGTCTGTCTTTATCTCAGTCTTGTGTTCATTCTTGGTGATGAATCTGGCTGGCTAGTAGAGATGAGTGAAATTTGTTAACCCAAAATTTTGGTGAAAAATGCACCTTCAGCGACACTGAAAAAGTTTGTGAATTTGTGTCAATGTCACTAAACTTTCAGTCAGAAACACCCCCCATAAAAAAACAGTTATGAAAAAAATCTAAACTTTTCGTTGACATTTTTGAAATGGAAATAGTTCAATTTTTCTATTTGAAATGTCTTTTTTAAAAAAAATAAAAGTAAAGAATTTTAAAATTTAAAGTTAAAAATGCTTAAAAATGGAAACAAAACATTTAATTCTGGCTCAAACAAAATAGGTCATTCTACCCCAATTTTTTTTGTGTGTGACTTCTTGATTCACTGACAATTAAAAAAAAAAACTTATATGCAGTTTGACTCAAAGTCTTGGAATTGCCTGTAAGTGAAAAATCTGTTATTTGCAGAATTCTGCTCACCTTATCTATTTCCAATTTAGCAAACTATGGATCCCCGATTAAGTAGATTGTTAGCTCAGCCTTTTCAGATTTTAGGCCGGAAAACACAAGAACAGACCTTCTAAAAAGGGACATGTCTAGATAGGTAAAACCTCCTCTTCACTTCGATATTTTCTTAAAAACTCCAAGTGCTTTTCAGGCCTTAATTAATCCTAACACCACCCTTGTGAAGTAGACACATTAAGATTACACCCATTTTAGTGATGGGTAAACTTGGCTGCAGCAGTTAAACTATTTAGCCAAAAGTGAGAGGGAAAGGAAAGAACAGAAAAGACATACTGATACTAAGTCCCTTGCTGTAGCCATTAGACCACACACCCTTACTTTGGGTGAAATATCTATGATGTTGCTATCGAATAGGTATGAAAATAATCCCAAGGCAAACAGATGTTAAGATAAACTGGTTATTAGTTACTTAAATTGTAAGCTCTTTAGGGCAGTCTTTTGGTTCTGTGCTTTTACAGTGGCTAGTGCAAAGGTACGACTGGAAATACTAATAAATCTAGTGGTTAGAGGAGAAGGCAAGGCTTTCAGACATTATACTGCTGTGACATACCCGGGCACAATTCACTGGGGGGGGGAGCGTGTCACCCAGAGGTGCTGACTTTCCACTTTCCCTGGGGGTGCTCCATCCCAGGCCCTGCCCCCACTCCACTCCTTCCTCCAAGGGCCCACCCCTGCTCCGCCTCTTCCTGCCCCCACTCCGCCCTCTTCCCCAAGCACACCCTGTCCTTGCTCTGCTCCCTCCCCCCAGTGCATCCTGCATACCACTGAACAGCTGATCACGGTGGGTTGGAGGCACTGGTGAGGTGGGGGAGGAGCTGATCAGTGGGGCTGCCAGTGGGTGCTGAGCACCCACTAATTTTTTCCAGTGGGTGCTCCAGCCCTGGAGCACCGACAGAGTTGGTGCCTATGGTGTCACCTCTTCCCTGCAACCTTGGGTGCCTCACAATGCCTTGCTGAAGTAGCTCCCAACTCACAAACAGCCTTCCGGCATGCAAGCCACACTGAGTGTCTCTGTAACTGCAGTCTGCCAGCTACACTCTGGCTCTCACCAGCCTTTGTTATACGGCAGGGTGACCCCAACACCACCCAGTTCCCAATTTCCCCCCAGATATGTAGGTCCTGTACTGCCCAGCCCTCTCCTGGACAGTACAAATACATTACATCTGTTATTCCTTTAAGGGAATAATATGCCAGTTTATTTCCTTAAATAAAGTTGCCCAGACACTTCAATTTAAACACACTAGATTAGATAAAATAATAAACCAAGTTTATTAGCTATAAAGAGACAGATTTGAAGTGAGAATAAGTAATGAGAGATAAAAGCCAGAAATGGTTACAAGAAAAACAAAGATAAAATTCTTACTAGGATCCACTTAAGAAACTAACTTAGTTGCAAAGCAAACTTTCTCACCACGTTTCCAGCAAGGTTATGACCAAACCGTCAGGTCAGGACCCCTCCCCCAAAGTCCATCAGATGTGTCTTTTTGTCCTCTCAGGTGCAGAGAATGCGATGTTCAGAGAGAGAGAGGGGTGCCTTGGGGTGTCCTTTTATAGTTTCAATCCCCCTCTTGAAAAATGTTTCCAATGAGACAAAGTCTATATGGAAGGATGTTCCCTGCTGGGTTTCCCTCCCCCCCGATCTGTTTGAACTTTCTTGGTTTTCCCTTCCTGCTTAATGACTCTGTTTACTGCTTAAATGCAAATTAAGGCAAGCACACAGTCCTCTGTTTAGGACCAGACCAGTTTGCCAACTTCTGCTTGGGCAGGGCTGTGGGGTTTGGAACATGTGGTAATAACGTCATACAGGGAAATCTTATAACTTCACATACAACGTCGACACACATTTTAATCAGGACAATATTGCCCAGCAAATTATGAGTTTTCAAATAACACCTCTCAAGACCTACTTTGTACACAGATTACTACAATAGCATGCAGGGTGTGAATTTTCTGTCAACTGCCCATCAGAGTGATGAAGGATCATCTCTATTTCCCTTAAGCCCTTTGTGAGACTGAGAGGAAGTGCCCACACTGCACCACAGTCTGAGACTACAGGGATGCGAATAGCTCTGTGCACCAAAGTGCTGCATTGTAACGTCCCCTGTGTGGACGCTGAGGGTGAAAACTGAAAGGTTTCTAGTTAGAATTAATATAATCCTTTTGATGAGGCGAACTAGGAACATTTTAGTTTGTGCCCACAGCATCCTCATGGAGGAGTTACAGCAAAACATTTCGGCATGCGCTGCTATTCATGCCCCCGTAGTCCAAACAGTGGGGCAGTGTAGACAACATCTAACACCCCTACGCTGTGTATCAGACACAGTAGCTGTGGGCTATTCTGGTAAGCCAACCCAAGACTTTGAAAGCAAAGAAGCCACGGACCTGGAATCCATGTGCCAAATGGTGAATCCACAAAATGATGCACAGCGCAATCAGTGCCTTAGTCTTCATTGTGTGTTACAGATGGCTACAGTTTACAGTCACACAGGTTTCATTTCACATGGTAGAGAACTGATTTCATTCCATGCATAGCTAATTACGTAGAGGGCAAATCCAGCTGCAGATATGTCCAAACTCTTACGCAGTTTTCTTTTTCTGCTCTGTCTTTTTGGTAAGTAACAAACAGATTTTTGCACTAGTTCATCTTCCAGCTTGATCAAGTAACACACAGTCTCTCCTGAATTATTGCAAGTTAACAATCATATTACAAAGTCTCTGGTACCACTAAATTGCCACTCTTGGTTCTCTCAATAGGGGACAATGGCTTTCTGTGTGCTTTGAGCTAATATAACACTGGTCTACAATTTTTGAGAAGTCGTCTGCTTCAGAGATAAAATGTGCTATTTATTATGTATTTTGATGTGCTGAATTCAAATATGACAATTAAAACAACTGATTGGCTACTGTTTCTAAGATATTTAAGTTTTTACATTTTATGTCTATGTATATTGTGTAGATAGTAGAGTTTTAATCCTAAATTGTAAACCTAGGTCTTTTCATGTGTTTATGGTTGCTTTACATGATAATATTTCAGTTGTCCTGTTTATGTAACACTTTAAAAATCAGCAAAAGGGTTATATAAATAAAATGTATTATGAAACAAAAGGCAAAAAACTATTCTGTACATAGTTTAGTCCTATTCAGTGTCTACTCGGCGCTTCTTGGCTTGTCTCTTGTATTCATTAAATGGAGCATCTCTTGTCACTGTCCAGCAATAGTCTGCAAGCATTGATGGGCTCCATTTGCCCTGATAGCGTTTCTCCATTGTTGCAATATCCTGGTGAAATCGTTCGCCGTGCTCGTCGCTCACTGCTCCGCAGTTCGGTGGAAAAAAATCTAGATGAGAGTGCAAAAAATGTATCTTTAGTGACATGTTGCAACCAAGGCTTTTGTATGCCTTGAGGAGGTTTTCCACCAACAACCTGTAGTTGTCTGCCTTGTTTCCGAGAAAATTTATTGCCACTAACTGGAAGGCTTTCCATGCCGTCTTTGCCTTGCCACACAGTGTATAGTCAAATGCATCATCTCGAAGAAGTTAACGAATCTGAGGACCAACAAAGACACCTTCCTTTATCTTAGCTTCACTTAACCTTGGAAATTTTCCACGGAGGTACTTGAAAGCTGCTTGTGTTTTGTCAATGGCCTTGACAAAGTTCTTCATCAGACCCAGCTTGATGTGTAAGGGTGGTAACAAAATCTTCCTTGATTCAACAAGTGGTGGATGCTGAACACTTTTCCTCCCAGGCTCCACTAGCTGTCAGAGTGACCAGTCTTTCTTGATGTAGTGGGAATCTCTTGCACGACTATCCCGTTCACAGAGAAAACAGCAGTACTTTGTGTATCCAGTATGCAGACCAAGCAAGAGAGCAACAACCTTCAAATCGCCACAAAGCTGCCACTGATGTTGGTCATAGTTTATGCACCTCAAAAGTTGTTTCATGTTGTCATAGGTTTCCTTCATATGGACTGCATGACCAACTGGAATTGATGGCAAAACATTGCCATTATGCAGTAAAACAGCTTTAAGACTCGTCTTCGATGAATCAATAAACAGTCTCCACTCATCTGGATCGTGAACGATGTTGAGGGCTGCCATCACACCATCGATGTTGTTGCAGGCTACAAGATCACCTTCCATGAAGAAGAATGGGACAAGATCCTTTGGATGGTCATGGAACATGGAAACCCTAACATGACCTGCCAGGAGATTCCACTGCTGTAGTCTGGAGCCCAACAGCTCTGCCTTACTCTTGGGGAGTTCCAAATCCCTGACAAGGTCATTCAGTTCATCTTGTGTTATGAGGTGTGGTTCAGAGGAGGAGGATGGGAGAAAATGTGGGTCCTGTGACATTGATGGCTCAGGACCAGAAGTTTCATCCTCTTCCTCGTCTGACTCAAGTGAGAATGATTCTGGTGCATCAGGAACCGGCAGTCCTTCTCCGTGGGGTACTGGGCGGATAGCTGATGGAATGTTTGGATAATGCACAATCCACTTTTTCTTCTTTGACACACCTTTCCCAGCTGGAGGCACCATGCAGAAGTAACAATTGCTGATATGATCTGTTGGCTCTCTCCAAATCATTGGCACTGCAAAAGGCATAGATTTCCTTTTCCTGTTCAACCACTGGCGAAGATTTGTTGCACAAGTGTTGTAGCATATGTGTGGGGCCCACCTCTTGTCCTGATCTCCAATTTTGCAGCCAAAATAAAGGTGATAGGCTTTCTTAACCAGAGTGGTTATACTGCACTTTTGTGATGCAAAAGTCACTTCTCCACAAACATAGCAGAAGTTATCTGCGCTGTTCACACAAGTACGAGGCATCTCTGCTCACTTTGGCTAAACAGAAATGTGTCCCTTTGCAAAATCAAACACTGACAAATAAGAGAGCACGACACTGTATGATTTCTAGAGCTGATATAGGGCAATTTGTTCAGCAGAGTGATGTAAGCTTCGTTATGATTGCATCATCCATGACTTCTAGGAATAACATGATGCAATTCATATCATGTATGACGCAATACCAGCTTCAGATTGCATCATTCATTGTTTTGCCTAAAAAGCAAGTACTGTCCAAACCCAGTCATAGATTAAAATACATCTTTGACTGGATCTATGAATAAGTCATTTCTGGTTTAAATTGAGATCCCTTCCCTTTATAACTCACTTATCCTCCGCCATTCCCAAGTCAAGGGACCCAATATACTGACCCAATAGCATATCTTGAAAACTAGAGCCAATCAACAATTTTAAGCATCATTTTCGTTCTCAGTGACCCAGAATTAGTAAAGTTTGACTACATTTATTTCAGAAGCATTTTGGCTGTAGAGCAGTGCAATAAAATATCCCACTAATAAGACTGTTAGTTTAACTAACCGTGTGTGGACTGATTAGGCAGTTACTGTGGTTCAAATCTAGCATAATTTCATTAACAGACTCAAGTCCTTAGCCTTAAGGCAATTTAACCTATGCTCGAGTGTTTTGCTGAGTAGGGATAGAGTATTACTGACATACTCAAACTTAAGCACGCACTTAAGTGCTTTGCTTAATCCAGGTGTAGATCTGATCTGTGATCAGACCAAAATACTTTTCTTGAAATCTATGCAAGAATAGCACTAAGAGAGACCTCCTAGCAGTAGGTAGATTGATTGATTGGTATTTGAAATAAGTCTATTAAAATTTAAATTAAATAAAAATCTACCTTCTGGAAAATGAATGTCCATTTAGCAACTGTCTTCAGGTCTGGATTCTACCAGCACCCTCTCTGAGCTCCCATCAGCTGGATTTCAGCCCAGGTGAAGTGGGCAGGAGAGAGCAGTAGCCTAATGAAAATAAATGGGAATTAGGTTAGCTCTCTCATGTAGCTAAATTATCACTAGATTAGTTACCTGTTCAAAGCAGATTTACCCAAGGATATATTCAGCAGAGGATTGTGCAGGCAATATTCCAACACCCCAACCAAATGGGCCTTTGTCATGGAGTATAATAGATAAGAATTTGAATCACATCAGAACTCTCCTTGGCAAGTGCATCTCACGAAAATGCTGAATCTTAGAGTCCAAATTCTTCCCCATGCCAGCACCTTGACATCAGCAGGTGTAAACGGGATCAGAGTTCAGTCCAGGCTCAATAGAGAATGACCTCTCTTTCAGTTGTTGGCCTTGTAAATATTCTGTTGCTCCCCTAAGCCAAACCATGCAGTCAATTGGACTTTTGCTAGTCGAGAAATGGCTATTATTTGAATTACAATAAAGCCTAGGGGCTCCTATCAAGTTTGGGACCCCGTTGTGCTAGGCGCTGTACAAACATGCAGTAAGAGACCAGCCCTGCTCTGAAGAGTTTACAGTCAAGACAAAACAAAGGGGAAACAAGCACCGAGAAGTGAAGCAACTTGTTCAAAGTCACGGAGAGTCTCAGAATTAGCAACTGAACCCAGGTCTTCTGAGACCCCTCCCTTGCCCACTCCACCACTCTGCCTCATTAAATACTGTGCTTATCAATGCGGCAGTCACCTTAGAAATAGCAAGGACAGAGAGACGCCGTGCCGTGGCAAGCATGGCTTCACTGTTCTGCTGCATGGCAGAGCGAGTGTATAATGCGGGAGCCAAAAGTATTGCTGAAATAAATGGGACTAGGATAAAGTGCTGTAAGTGTTATTTGACCTCTGGTCCCTACAGTCTGAACCTGTTAGCACTAGCAGCTCTGCCCTCACATGCCACTGTACAGCCATGGAGACGGGCCTTGACCCAAGTAGAAACAGCATAAAGAGGGTGGCACATGGGACCCATAACCAACCTGCGAGGTGCATCACAGCATAACCGCATCCCCGCCAAGAGAGGGTGGAAAACCAGGCTCCAGACAGTCACGATTTACCTGCCTTTTATTTAGGTGATGTGATGTACTCAGCTCTAATCGGAGAGAATAAAGCTCATTTTGCACGCCATACATCAGTGGGTGTTTGCCTAGTGCAGATTAGAATGGAGTCCAGAGAGTGCAATTTGGGAGCTGAATTCATCGTGTGCAGTCTGGTGTTTCATGCAGTGAATGAGACTTAACAGGATTGTTAGAAACACAGTGAAGGTTTCGGTTCAATGTATTTCCCTCCCCCGGTTCCCTTCTTTAAGCCCCCATAATCCTCTTTCTTTTGCCCCTTGCCCTATCATTTCCCTCTCCCTCTCTCGATGATCCTGGTCTTTTATCTCCTCTCCTTTCCCCTCTGTTACCTTCATTTTTCTTTCCACCCTCCCTTCTCCTATTTTCTTTTGCCATTTTTTTTTAACCTTTCTCACCTCATCGTACTGCCTGCCTGGACTCCTTGCTTTAAGAACACTCCCCTCCCTTGTCTCTGTACTCGCCTCCTTCACTCCCGCTGTTCATCTAGTGCCCCCTTCTTTCTGTCCCTCACACTGTTGGTGTGAGAGCCTTCTCCCTCTGCTGATCTTGCCATCTGAAGCAGCCTCCCTGTACCATTCAATCGCTCACCATGTTCTTTCCTCCCTTGGCCTCTTAGAAATATCAGAGGGAGAGAGAAACTATTTCTGCTCCTTAACGACTGTGTAATTCTGTGAAGTGTTTGTTCTGTGGAGAAGGAAGGCTCGATTCTTGTAGGAGAGCTTTGTGACTTTGCAAGGGTGCTCCCACCATGTGGACGGGATGTGTATTTTCCCCCTATATATCCACAGGTGTGATGGTATGTTTCCCGCCATGATTATGGCTATTTTTGATTAGAATCCTGGAAATTTTCCGGGTGCCAAAATTCTCACTTCAAAGCTGCTCTCTGAAATTTCAGCACAATAGAGGTTTAATGCCAGGTGTAGGATCCCTCCACCAGGAAATGAGCATTAGGGGCATAACTGTGCCAACACAACTCTACTGCCATCATTGGGAAGAATTTGGTCTTGGGGTGGGATTTGGACATTGAGGACTGGATTGCACATGTCCCTTGACTTGAAGGAAAGGGACGAGGGGCTCCAGGAGACTTGGAAGAAGTGACACAACCTTAGTCCTTGCAATAGGAGTAGACAATCCCACTCCATAGTTCCCTTACCATGCTAGGAGTACAAACCCACCCATATAGATAGGACCCTGCCAAATTCACGGCTGTGAAAAATGCATCATGGGCTGTGAAATCTGATCTTTTGTGTACTTTTACCCCACTCTACACACTTCATGGGGGAGACCAGAATTTCTCAAAATGGGGGTCCTGACCAAAAAGAGGGTCGGGGGGGGGGGTAAGAAGGTTATTGTAGGGAGGTTGCCGTATTGCCACCCTTACTTCTATACTCCTGCCTTCAGAGCTGGGTGCCCAGAGAGTGGCGGTTGCTGGCCAGGCGCCTAGATCTGAAGGCAGAGACCCTGCCAACAGCAATGCAGAAGTAAGAGTGGCAATACCATACCATGCCACCCTTACTTCTGGGCTGCTGCCTTCAGAGCTGGGCGGCCAGAGACTGGTGGCTTCTGGTTGAGGTCCCAGCTCTGAAGGCAGCAGCCCAGAAGTAAGGGTGGCAATAGCGTGACCTCCCCCTCCCCCCACAACTCCCTTTGGGGTCAGGGCCCCCCCAGTTACAACACAGAAATTTCAGATTTAACTAGCTGAAATAATGAAATTGACTATTTTTAAAATCCTCTGACTGTGAAATTGACTAAAATGGACTTTGAATTTGGTAGGACCCTACATAGAGACAAGCTTGAAGGTTAGGGCTGCCCTGGCCTCCGCAGTGGACGGCACTGCTGTCTGGGCAACTATCCCAGCAACGCGTAAAGGATGGTGTGGTGTGAACACTTCTCCTTTGCACCAGTGATCTCCTTCCAGCCCCAGACCAGGGCTACGTGCAACTTACGCAGTCTCATCCTGAGAGGCCAGCACTGGAGAGATTCAGCTATTTTGGGCACATGAGCTATAGTCATGGGAAACTCTATAACCCATTTGCCCACCTGATTGCTTATATGTGATGCTATTATACTTGCTCGTTGGATCTGGTTTTTTATGTAAGTGTACAAGCATCTCTGAGGTGTTGTACCTACTAGAAATGTCACACTGAGTTCAGAGCCCAACATCGTCAAGGCACAGGGATGTCATCTCCTTGCAGTGCACAGAACGACCAGCATTCAAATAAGCTGGAGAGAGGTGGAGGAAATTCTAACATGGAAGAGCTGGAGAAAAACTGGAGGCCAAAATGATGAAAGATGTATCGATTGAAATAGAAATTTACCAAGCCTGTCAAATAGCTGCAGATGTCCTCTGACAGATATGCTAAGGAAGGGACTTCAGTAAACAAGAAGACCTTTATTCAGATGGAACTGTAGGACAGAGAGTAAAGTTCATCTTGCTGACCTGGGGTGACCTGAAGGGGGAGATGTTATATTCAAGTTCTCTGCAAATCTACAGGAAGCTATATTTCCGGGTTTCCCCTGGGAGAAATGTATCTCTAATACCCATAATGATTGGACACATGTAAATGTTTAGAAAGCATGACCAAGCAATTAACTAATCCATAACTAGGCTGCGTTAGATAAGAGGGAAGTTAGTAATGAGCCATGTATTAGAGAAATAACACTGCTGTGGCTTCTTCACTTGAAGGGAGAAGGAACTATGCTTTAAATACCATAGAGGGAGAGCTAATGTCATTCCTGCACTGCTTAGAAGGACAATGGTTTTACAAAAGATATTGATTAAGCAGATAGATGACAATGAGTAATTAGCCGCCAATTAAGTCAGATGCAGAAGTGAGGCTGCCTTGTATACCTAACTGTTTTTTTCCTTTCCCTGCTCCTTCCTTCACCTAGAGAGACAATGAATCCACATCTTGCTGCTTTTGCCAGAGGGAGCTGGCTTTCCATGGGTTATTTTTTTTCATGAACAATGTTCCACACAATGTACTGCACTGTGTGCCTTTCCTGTAACTGTTAAAGCAACATCAGCATGAAGTTTTCTAGAAACAAGCAACAATTCATACATTTAGGGAGAAGAATTAACCAGATTGCAGCAATTACAGGCAATGAATGATGCAATCTGAAGCTGGTATTGCGGTCATACATGATATGAATTGCATCATGTTATTCCTAGAAGTCATGGATGATGCAATCATAACGAAGCTTGCATCACTCTGCTGAACAAATTGCCCTATATCAGCTCTAGAAATCATACAGTATCGTGCTCTCTTATTTGTCAGTGTTTGATTTTGCAAAGGGACACATTTCTGTTTAGCCAAAGTGAGCAGAGATGCCTCGTACTTGTGTGAACAGTGCAGATAACTTCTGCTATGTTTGTGGTGAAGTGACTTTTGCATCACAAAAGCGCAGTATAACCACTCTGGTTAAGAAAGCCTATCACCTTTATTTTGGCTGCAAAATTGGAGATCAGGACAAGAGGTGGGCCCCACGCATATGCTGCAACACTTGTGCAACAAATCTTCGCCAGTGGTTGAACAGGAAAAGGAAATCTATGCCTTTTGCAGTGTCAATGATTTAGAGACAGCCAACAGATCATACCAGCAATTGTTACTTCTGCATGGTGCCTCCAGTTGGGAAAGGTGTGTCAAAGAAGAAAAAGTGGACTGTGCATTATCCAAACATTCCATCAGCTATACACCCAGTTACCACCCTTACACATCAAGCTGGGTCTGATGAAGAACTTTGTCAAGGCCATTGACAAAACACAAGCAGCTTTCAAGTACCTCCATGGAAAATTTCCAAGGTTAAGTGAAGCTAAGATAAAGGAAGGTGTCTTTGTTGGTCCTCAGAATCGTGAACTTCTGCAAGATGATGCATTTGACCATGCACTGCGTGGCAAGGAAAAGACGGCCTGGAAAGCCTTCCAGTTAGTGGCAATAAATTTTCACGGAAACAACAAGGCAGACAACTACAGGTTGTTGGTGGAAAACCTCCTCAAGGCATACAAAAGCCTTGGTTGTAACATGTCACTAAAGATACATTTTTTGCACTCTCATCTAGATTTTTTTCCACCGAACTGCGGAGCAGTGAGCGACGAACACGGCGAGCGATTTCACCAGGACATTGCAACAATGGAGAAACGCTATCAGGGCAAATGGAGCCCATCAATGCTTGCAGACTATTGCTGGACAGTGACAAGAGATGCTCCATTTAATGAATACAAGGGACAAGCCAAGAAGCGCCGAGTAGACACTGAATAGGACTAAACTATGTATATAATAGTTTTTTGCCTTTTGTTTCATAATACATTTTATTTATATAATCCTTTTGCTGATTTTTAAAGTGTTACATAAACCGGACAGGTGAAATTATCATGTAAAGCAACCATAAACACATGAAAAGACCTAGGTTTACAATTTAGGATTAAAACTCTACTATCTACACAATATACATAGACATAAAATGTAAAAACTTAAATATCTTAGAAACAGTAGCCAATCAGTTGTTTTAATTGTCATATTTGAATTCAGCACATCAAAATACATAATAAATAGCACATTTTATCTCTGAAGCAGATGACTTCTCAAAAATTGTAGACCAGTGTTATTGATTCCAGAGCTAGTTTAATTTATCAAATATTTTGGGGATGAAAAATAGCTCTTCAACCCCATTGAAAATAAATGTGAAAATGTTCATTTTGTTTGAAATTTTCCAATTTTTCAACAAATAAATTGGCAATTGAATATTTTTACTGAAACAAAACACTTGTTGAAAATGGATTCCACTCTCACCCCAAGTTTCATTTTTCAATCAAAAACCACATTTTTGTGGACTTCTAAAAAAGTTTAAGTGTCTTGTAAAAAAAAATAATTCGCATTTTCCAAGCAGGTCTAATTAAAACAAGCAACTCCTGGCTCTTGCTATCCTGGAGAACTAAGGAGCTGAATTCAGATCCGCCATATGTCAACATCCATCATGTGGAAGCTACTACTAGACCATTTTCAGAGTGGTGGTTGTGTTAGTCTGTATCAGCAAAAACAACAAGGAGTCCTTGTGGCACCTTAGAGACTAACAAATTGATTTGGGCATAAGCTTTTGTGGGCTAAAACCCACTTCATCAGATGCATGGAGTGAAAAATACAGTGAACAGTATAAATATTACAGCTCATGAAAACATGGGAGTTGCCTTACAAAGTGGGGGGACAGTGCTAACGAGGCCAATTCCAGGAAGGTGGAAGTGGCCAGTTCTCAATAGTTGACAAGAAGGGGTGAATATCAAGAGGGAAAAGTGTTTTTGTAGTGCTAATGAGGCCAATGCAATCAAGGTGACCCCCCCACTTGGTAAGGCAACTCCCATCTTTTCATGTGCTGTAATATTTATACTGCTTACTGCATTTTTCACTCCATTCATCTGATGAAGTGGGTTTTAGCCCGTGAAAGCTTATGCCCAAATAAATTTGTTAATCTCTAAGGTGCCACGAGGACTCCTCTTTGTTTTTACTACTAGACCAGATACTCTCAGGGGAGATTCTTGGACACACACACACACACACACACACAGCAAGATGTCCTACACTGGAGAGAAGGCTAAATTGTTATTGTTTGGCACTTCTATTACATTAGCTCTTAGAAGCCCCAACCAAGATAGGGGACCCATTGTGCTAGGTGCTCTCTCTATATGTAATAAGAAACAGTCCCTGACCCAAAAATCATACAGCATAAATAGACAAAGGGTGGATGAAAGAAAATACTATATTATCCCCATTTTACAGATGGGGAACTGAGGCACAGAGAAATTAAACAACCTGTCCTGCCTGTTGCACAAAATCTAGAGCAGAGCCAGGAACTGAGCCTCAGTCTCCGAGTCCCAGTTCTTAACAATGACACTATCCTCAATGGTAATCTTGAAATTCTATGAGCTGATTAACAGTCTGTTTGCACAGTCAGAACCTGACGCCAAGGGAGCAAGATCAGCTCTAGTTGGAGAGGTTGCGGTTAGCTAATTGGTTATTTTTTCTTGAGAGAGTTGAATCTTAGTTAGAAAAAGAGCTGGTGAGTGGTGCATAGAATTATGCTAACAGCAAAGATAAAATTTATCAGCGAAGTTGTTCTCTGGCCCAGACAGTCTATCGTTTGTGATCCTGATCCTGATGGCACAGCCGAAGTTCAGACATCTGCAATGTATCATGCATGGCAGCTCACTAGCTCACAAGGGAATTATCAGATGGAAATAAATTGTAAACAGAATAAGCTATATAGAGCATTATGGCTGTGTTAGATGGAAAATAGAAATTCTCATATTACTATGTTAGACCAATTCAAACCTTGAGAGAAGTGTAAGTGATGGAGGATAATCTAGCTACCTAAATTTGGGAATGTGCCACTTCAAAAAAAATATTAAAGTGTAAAATGAGTTTATGAAAGGGAATGAATTACTTAGCCCAAAATTGAAAGTGATTAAAAATTGGTGCATGATCCTGCAAATAGACTTGTGTGCAGAGATCTCCTGCATGGATTCACAATGACGTGATGTTAGTCTGTCCATGAGTAAAAATCAGAATGTGCAGAGCTCTTCTCAGGAAAGGGAAACAAATGAGGCCCTTTAGAATACTAATGTAACTTGCGTAAGTCTTGGTCTCGCAGTTGTAGTTCATAAACCAGGTTGAAATTTTGATGAAAAAAGGATTTGATAAAAAAATTTAAAAAAAATCCCCAAAGCCATTTTTTTTTTGGTTTAAAAAAAAAAATTGAAGTGAGAAATGTGAATTTTTTTTTTAAACCGAAAACTGCTAGCCCCCCACACTTTTGGGGGAGTTGGTTTCTTGCCAAAAGAATTAGAACATTTTCATGTGCCATTGTGATAAAAATGAAAAAAGGTTCATAATTTCTGGCAAAAACTTGGTATTTTTTTTACCAAATTCTAATAGTTAACTTTCTGGTTTCCCTAACCTCTGAAAGCCTGAAGACAGCAATTTCCATCTGCCCTTTGAAAAATATCTGCCAAAGATTTTTAGGTTTAGGGCTTTGATCCTGCATCATAGAGTCCAAGTTTGAAGCCAGAACGGACCACCAGATCATCTGGTCTGAACTCCTGTGTTTCTCAGGCCACCAACACTACCCAAACACTAACTCCAACCACCAAAATGAGAACAGACTCTTACAGCCCACAGGAGACTAGACTGTTATGGCCACAGGCAGAGAATAGGAGGGACTGAGGTGCACCAATCCCTGAGTCATTTGAAATGGCAAGGAAATGATTAAGTGAGATATACCCAGAGAACCCTAGCAAGTGACCCACACCCACAGGCTACAGAGAAAGGCAATCTCTCTCCCCTCCCCCCCCCCCCAGGCCACTGTCAATCTGACCTTGGGGAAATTCCTTCCTGACCCCACATACAGTGATCAGTTAGACGCTCAGGCTGTGAGCAAGAACCAACCAGCCAAGCACCTGAGAGAGGGACTGCTTGGTACCACCTCAGAGCCCTCACCTACCACATCCAATGTCCCATCTCCAGCCATGGCCATTCCGGATGTTTCAGAGGAAGGAGATTTAACCCCTCCCCCTGCCATTCTCTGAAGACACTGTTGGGGGTGGCGGCGGGGGAAAGGAAATCCCTTTATGATCCCAGTACGTGACTGGTTGAAACCCTGAAGCATGAGCTTTTAGGAACATAAGACAAAGTAAGCCCCAGGCCTACTGAGCCCTGCATCCTACCATCACAAGCAACCCTCTCAGATAATCACACTCAGATTTGTCCACCTCGCTTTCAAAATTAAGTAAGTTGTTTGCTCCTACAACTCCTATTGGGAAGCTGTTCCAGAACCTCGCTCATCTTGTGAGTGGATGGATGGCTGTGCCTGCACCTAGCCCCATTGGTAGGAACAGTCTCTATGTTTCAAGAGTGATGTCTCAGGCCTTGTTTACACCAGAAAGTTGTACTACTTCACTATACAGCTAGGAGGAACTATCCCACCAGTGGGGATACAGATGTATCAGTATAAAGGTGCTTTATTACAGTATAGATATTTTTGTACAGGAAGGAGGATAACAGTACCAGTATAAGTCACCTTTATACTGGTTGTCACGCTGTCTGGTGCAGCTCACGATGATGAGTGCTTACCTCAGGGCAGACTGTCAAAAGCAGGGCAGACACCCCAAACTGGGAGATATGTTCTATAAATTAGATTTCACCAACCCAGTACCAAATGGGAACTCCCAAAGTTCTACAGGAGTCACAGACTCTCCAGTCTATCTTACCACCCAGGCTAGCTGGACTATGTGATAAACAGGGCTGCCTGGGCAGGTGGGGGGGGGGGGGGGTCAAGTGGGGCAATTTGCCCCAGGCCCCACAGGGGCCCCCACGAGACTACAGTATTCTATAGTATTGCAACTTTTTTTATGGAAGGGGCCCCCAAAATTGCTTTGCCCCAGGCCCCCTGAATCCTTTGGGCAGCCCTGGTGATAAATGGTCACATACACCAAAAAAACATAAAGAAATCACAAATATTCTAGGTTACTTCCAGTCCCAAGAGACCAGTGACTCATCCAGGTCAAGTTGCACCCTAGATCTCATACCAAAGACAACACTGGTAGCCAATTCTATAGTAAACTAACCCTAAGTTTATGAGTTAAGAAAAGAAATGAGAGTTACTGAGAAGTTAAAGCAGGTAAAGTACATGCACAGGTGAATGACAGTCTATAATTCCAAATGGTAGCAGAGATGTAGTAATCTGCCAGTTTCCCAAAAGTCTTCCCAGGGTACCCAGATGGTCTTTGGGGACGTCTGCTTTGCATCTGGTACCCTTCCCTGTAAGAGCCCAAACAGTCCAGAGATGAAAGATTTTCTTTTGTATCCATATTTATATTCATTCTCTTGGAACAATCTGACAGGACAGCTATCAAGCTATAACCACAAGACAGTGGTTTCTTCTTTGATGGCCATGAGAGAGGGATGCTTTTAGAGTCTTTGGACTCTGAATGCCCTATGCAATGACCACTCACTTTGAGGTGCCTGAGATGCATTACCTTTCTGATAAGAGTCCTTCATCTGCATTACACAAGGTTTCTTTCATGTGTGGAGGGTTATTTAGTTATTGGGGGCATATACAATGCAAAATGTTTGCTATTACATTATAGCAGGATACAGATAAGTGAAAACAATGCATGTAACATCCCATTTGTTTCCCTGGGGTTTAAACACCAAATACATTTTATACATTTAACAATCACTTTGATCTATACTAATACCCTAGTGAATTGGCCTGGGGCTTTGGCATGAGCTGGCACCTGGTCTGCCAGTGTCGCACTGATATAACTGCATTCACACAAGGGCTTGGATTGGTTTAACTATTTGTTTAAAAAAAAAAAAAAGAATCCCACCATAACCAGCATAGTTATGCCATTATAACTTTCAAGTGTAGACCAGGCCTAAGTAGCATTAACAAAGTACCTTTCTTAACTCAAACCTGTGGAAGTGGACAATTGACAGACCTTGATGGCAATGACATGAATCTTACTTAGTGAAGCTCAGAAAACCCCCCCCACCACATAGCTGAATTAGGTTTAAAAAGAATTCTGATTTCCTCATGAAGCCCCTTCAAACAGAGAGAACAAGGCCTATTCTCATTATTACTAGACTTTATTATTTATATTGTAAAAGCACCTGAAGATTGGAGCTTCATTATGCTAAGCAGTCTGCACTCACATAGTAAGACACAAGCCGTGCCACAAAGAGCTTACAATCTAAGCAGATAAGTGGTCTGAAAACGGACCTATTATCTCCATTTTACAGATGGAGAACTGAGACACCCAAGCCTCATTTCAGCAAACCATTTAAGTATGTGCCTCACATTAAGGGCATGAATAGCCCCTATGGGAGTCAATGGAACTAAGCATGTGCTTAAGTATCTAGTGGAGTCAGGACCAGGGAGTTTATGCATTGCCTAAGGTCTCATAGGAAGTCTATGAGAGAACTGGGAATTAAACCCTGATCGCCTGACTCCCCATCCAGTGTCTTCACAAAACTATTCCTCCTTCAGATCCAACTATCTTTCTGCATAATAAGGCCAATGGGGGGTGAGGGGGCTCCATTCACCACTAGTCCAGAGCCTCTTCTTGGTCACTCTGGGGATTAGCTCCTGAAGTAGACACTCCTTTCCATGGTTTTCATGCCATCACTCTCCCCCCGGTTTGCAGCTATTGTTGCCAACCCTCCAGGATTGGCCTGGAGTCTCCGAGAATCAGCCTTGATCTCCTGGTGACTACTGAAAACATTCTGGGAGATTTCAATAGGATATTTCAACAGAGTTGGCAACCCTATCAGAAGCTCTTCTCACTCTCCAGGACCATCAGTGTCTCCTTTGTGACTTAACTCTCTGGCTAGCTCACTCAGCATTCCCTCTTCTGGAGTACAGTCCATCAGCAGGCCCCTCATTCACTGCCCCATGGTACCACTCCCTCAGTGGTTGGTAGGGGAATCCAGGCCCACCCTCTACTCCAGGATCCAGTCCAGGAACCCTCAGCTTAACAGTTCTAGGCCTTCCTCTCTCAGCCCTCACTACTCCTTCCCACCACACCTAGGTTCCCTTCTCATGCTGTGTGTAGCAGCTCTAAACCTTCCTCTCTCTTCCCAGGGAGTGACTGTTGCCTGCAGCATTCCTCCACCAACAGCCCCCCACCTCCCCCACTACCTGGCTTTATACAGGCCTTGTAAGCCTGTGCTTAATTAGCTGCCACCAGCCTTTATCTCCCCGGCTTGCAACCTAATTAGCTGATTGGGCCCACCTGGTCTAATTTAGCTCTTGCAGGGCTAGTGTGGGGAGTCTACCCCATTACAGCCAAGTACCCATGAAGTTCAGAGTAAAGTGCCATTGAATATTCAAATATCACCAACTGAAAATATCTAATCATTATTTCTCTTTCCATAGCCTGCATATTGGACTTGAATTTGAAGCCTGGCCACATAAATTACAAACGATTCGCAACTTTTCATTAAAAAAATTTATTTCAGGGCTACTGAGTGACAGTTTAATGCTTCCATTTCTTAACACTACAAATATATATTTTAGCTCAGCTAAAAATTACCACAGACTGTCAGGATTTAAGTGTATCTGTATAATATGCTTCACAGCAAGCTATGGTTATAATAAAAATGATTCTTAGTGGTTAAAGCTGATTTTGTTATTTAATGTTTGCTCATAACTTTATGCCTTAAAAATGATCCAGGCTTTGGAACCTGCAACAGACTCCCAAAGGGAAGAGGTCTGAGTTCAGTCAGATCCTGCAGGGAAAGAACGGTTGATACACAGGGTACAGTAGCTGAAGGCTCAAGTCTACAAGTGGGAGAATTGCAGAATTCCAGTACTAGGCCTGATACCTGAGGAGGGGGAACTCAGAGAGACCACAAAGGGGTAGAAGAGCAGCGAGCCCTGCAACCATGACAGAAGGAGAATAGAGTTTTCAACTAAACAAAATATTTTGTGAAAGTGTCTGCATTCCATGGAAGTGTTCATGTTTCATCAGCCTAGTATATCTAAACCCAAAAGCTTTCAACTGAAACGCTTTGCTCCTCGTATTCTCCTCTGTGGGTCAGGGTCCCTAGCTAGACTACATCTCCCACTATGCATCATGGTCCGCCTCTTGGTGAGGAGAAGCTGAACAGTAGAGTCCCCGGTCATAGTGCGTTATGGGCGACATAGTCAAGCTGGGGAACCCCAGCCCATAGAGGAGAACGGGGACATAAGGAACAAACTACAATTCCCATGAGGCACTGCAACCATCATTTTTGGCTGACATTTTTCAGTTTTTGGCCAAAATCTTTTTGTTTTCACCAAAAACTTGGGAAATTTCCTTGGAAAATTTACCAAAACAAAAGCTTTTTTAAAAAACCTGAATTGTTTCACACACACATGCACATACACATGCACATACCAGACCAGCTCTAGGTTTCAATGGAGACCACCCTAAGAATCAGAGATAAGCCATACATCTGGCATCTGGATTTAAACTTTTCCCAAATATTGATTTGTTTAGATAAGAGGTTTTGGTTCAGGCCATTTACCCTTTATTAGCCATAGGAATAGCATGATGACGTTTCCCATAAAGGGCCTTTACAATAGACTATTCTAAAATGAAACTGGATAGAACATGCATTTATTGATATTATCTCTTTAAAGACCTGCTTTCTGCTGATGGGATTTCTCTATAATGTATGAAGGGGGGGGGGGGGGGGGGGGGCAGAAGGGCAGGGATGTAAAATTGTTTGCTGTTTACATACACTTTATTAAGGATTCTTGTGATGTTGTTACTTTCCTATATGAAAGTGTCTTCTAATTATTTATTTACTTGTAATTACAAAGTTACCAAGTTAAAAAAAAAAACACAAGGTAATGCAAACTACACAAACTTAATTTAAATCTACATTAGGCTTGTGAAACAAGGTAATTAAAGCCATAAAATTCACAGTCAGGTTCCAGGCTTGGAAGATACTTAGGATCTGGGAGGTACTGAGTGCACTCAGCTGCTAATGAAGGTGCTAAGGATGCTAACCAGCTCATAGGATTGAACCATTACTACCCACTGTGGGCACAATCCAGAGACCTGCAGTGTTATGCTTAGGTAGTAAAGGCTGAATTGTGAATCTCCTTGCATTTATGGGCTCGCTTTAGCATTCTTCTAACCCAGTTTTTGTTGTGTGATTGAGGAGATTATGCCTAATGCAGAACTACTGGGCCAAACCCGAGGAGACCAGCAACTTTATTAAAGGAACACATCACAGCAGGAAACAGGACTGCATTCCCAAATCAGACCGAAGGTCTTGCGCCTCTCATGAGATTCAGCCACAGGATAACAATAGTCAATGAGTTAAGAGGTACAACGGAAATTTGTGCCAACATTCAGTGTGTGAAATTAGGCTAAATTAAGAGCCAGGTGCTACCACCCTTACTCTGATTGAAAGTACCTTATTTTGTGAGTACTCCTACTGAGTTCAGTAGGATTACACAAGGAGTAAATTACTACCTAACATAGATTCATAGAATTTAAAGTCGAAAGGGACTGTCAGATCATCTAGTCTGACTTCCTGTATGCAGCAGGCCATTCAATTTCACCTAGTTACCCCTCTTTTGAGCTCAGTTACTTGTGTTTGACTAAAGCATAATTTGTGTTTTGGCTACAGCAGGGGTTGGCAACCTCTGGCATGTGGTTCGCCAGGGTAAGCACCCTGGTGGGCTGGGCCAGTTTGTTTACCTGCTGTGTTCGCAGGTTCGGCCAATCGCAGCTCCCACTGGCTGCGGTTCGCCACTCCAGACCAACGGGGTCTGCGGGAAGCGGCGCGGGCCGAGGGATGTGCTGCCCGTGGCTTCCTGCTTCCCCTATTGGCCTGGAGCCGCAAACCGTGGCCACTGGGAGCTATGATCGGCCGAACCTGCAGAAACGGCAGGTAAACAAACTGGCCCGACCCGCCAGGGTGCTTAACCTGGTGAGCTGCGTGCCAGAGGTTGTCGACCCCTGGGCTACAGTATGTCTTCCAGAAAGGGGTGTGGGGAGAAGCCACAATCTGGCTCTAATTTCACAGTATTTTTTTTTATACTTGTTTTCCATGTTCTTAGTGTCTGAGCATTGTAAAAATAAACCTGAGATCAGATTACTCATACTGTAATCTACATTTGCATGGCTATTAATTTTAATAATAGCCAACAGCTATATGGTCCTCTTAATTCCAATCTCAGTATTTTTCACAATGTCCTTTTGACACACGGAGTTCTACAGGTTATCTATGTGTTGCATCCAGAATTAATACCTGTTGTGTTCTAATTACTTTGATTTCAGGATGCTTGTTTCTCAGTGACAGGTCAGGAAAGCTTCCTTGGTCTTGGAACTGACACCAAAGCTGCACTATTTGATTGGTCACCAAGTAACCCCCGTATAGGTTACACACTCCAAGTGTGTAAAAACAACGAGGAGTCTGGTGGCACTTTAAAGACCAACATTTATTTGGGCATAAGCTTTTGTGGGTAAAAACCCCACTTCTTCACATGCATGGAGTGAAAAATCACAGATACAGGCATACAAATACTGGAACATGAAGAGAAGGGAAGAAGTGGGTCTTTTACCCACGAAAGCTTATGCCCAAATAAATCTGTTAGTCTGTAAGGTGCCACAGGACTCCTCGTTGTTTTTGTGGATACAGACTAACATGGCTACCCCTCTGATACTTGGCACCAAGTGTGTAGTTGCAGGACACCAAATTTGTGGCTCATTACAACAATCTATAATCCACTAATCCTCCTTTGTTCTAAAAATGAAGAGGCATTAACTGACCACTTCACCCTGAATGGTCTCCTACAACACGTTAACTCCTTATGGTAAAATATCTGTTCCACCTTGCTTTTAGCTGTGACACTGAGTACCTTTCCCGGACTGGAAGAAGAGCTCTGTGTAAGCTTGAAAGCTTGTCTCTCTCACCAACAGAAATTGGTCCAATAGAAGATATTACCTCACCCTCTTTGGTTATTTGATTTCTTGAATATTCTTAATACTGACCCACAAGTTTTCTCAATCGTCTATACAATTATTAATCAACACCCCAGTCCTGCAAGACACTGAGCATCTTCATCTTCTCTCAATCTTCTCTTCATCATGTTACTAGACCAAGCCCATAGAACTCTGGGCGATACTGGAGGTCTTGGTCCTGTGACTGCTGTTGCTGACACTAATCATAATGCTAATCGCTTATTAATCAAGTACACAGTGCTAGTACAATGTAGCCCTGATCCATAATTGGGGCCTCTAGGTGCTACCACAAATCCATAATAATAGGTCCTAATTTCCAGGTGAATTTTAGAACTACCAGTAGTATTTCTTAGGGCCAGATTCTGCCATCCTTACACTGAGTACCACCTTTATGTTGCAAGTGCTTCTATTTGTTTCAAGGAGACGCCTTGTGGAAAATACGCTGCTCAGCATCATTAAGGACAGCAGAATGTGGCCTCTCACTGGTGATAGAAAAGAGACATTCATAAGGATGTATTTTAAAGTGTTTGCGTTTCCAGCTTCAACAGAAGAGGAAAAAAAGGCTAAATGAATAGTTATGAATTGATTCGTGTTCCTACCAAGTCTAAGATGGAAGGCTTCACATTTCCAAGGGGGATATTGTTTGATACAGGCAATACAATTTTACGTAGCAGAGACCCTGAAGACCTTGCAGACTTGAGGCTCTGAAGGAGGTCAGCTATCATCTGAAAACATCTTCAGCACGGGGTCAAGAAGATCGGAAGGGTGGAGGGGGAGCCGAATGAAAGAAACAGGAATTTGAGTCGAAGGTGTGGGCAGGGCTAGATTTTGATGCCTTTACTCACACTGAGTAAATACCTCACTACTCAAACAGTCACATTGACTTCAATGGGGCTACTTCCAGAATAGAATTCTACTCGATGTTAGTGAGGATGGCAGAATCTTGTTGATTTTATTATACTGTATTGAAAAGTTTGGAGTTTTGGAGCTTTTTTGGTTATTTTTTGTTCTCGTTCTATTTTTAATATGCCTTTATGATTTTTTTTTTAAATCTGTAGTTACTTCTTTTCATTGGCTCACTTCTTATTTTGGGTATTGCAACATCCTGATCTAATCTCTTTATGATGCATCTTCATTGCAATGTCACTTAAATTTATTTCTAATGCTATTCATTAGCAGAAGCTACTGTTACTATTAATTAATAATTATTGCTCTGCACTTCTTACCAGATGTCCCAACCCAATAAATCTGCTATTAATTTAGACTAACTGACAATCTTAGGCTTCCTGAGTATAAGATTAGAAACCCCACAAAGGAGCAGAAAAATAATTTGGGTAATAAAGTAAATATAAAAAATGGCTAGTTCCTGATTTAGGATTGGATTGCAGCACCCAGTTTTATATTACTAATCGCTTAGTCACACAAAGTCAGTGGAAGCCTGGGAAACAAGCAGGGAGAACTGGAAGTCCTGGCACGGTCAGGGAACTATGATGTGATTGGAATAACAGAGACTTGGTGGGATAACTCACATGACTGGAGTACTGTCATGGATGGATATAAACTGTTCAGGAAGGACAGGCAGGGCAGAAAAGGTGGGGGAGTTGCGTTGTATGTAAGAGAGGAGTATGACTGCTCAGAGCTCCGGTATGATACTGCAGAAAAACCTGAGAGTCTCTGGATAAAGTTGAGAAGTGGGAGCAACAAGGGTGATGTCGTGGTTGGAGTCTGCTATAGACCACCAGACCAGGGGGATGAGGTGGACGAGGCTTTCTTCTGGCAACTAGCAGAAGTTGCTAGATCGCAGGCCCTGGTTCTCATGGGAGACTTTAATCACCCTGATATCTGCTGGGAGAGCAATACAGCGGTGCACAGGCAATCCAGGAAATTTTTGGAAAGCGTAGGGGACAATTTCCTGGTGCAAGTGCTGGAGGAACCAACTAGGGGCAAAGCTTTTCTTGACCTGCTGCTCACAAACAGGGAAGAACTAGTAGGGGAAGCAAAAGTGGATGGGAACCTGGGAGGCAGTGACCATGAGATGGTCGAGTTCAGGATCCTGACACAAGGAAGAAAGGAGAGCAGCAGAATATGGACCCTGGACTTCAGAAAAGCAGACTTTGACTCCCTCAGGGAACAGATGGGCAGGATCCCCTGGGAGAATAACATGAAGGGCAAAGGGGTCCAGGAGAGCTGGCTGTATTTTAAAGAATCCTTATTGAGATTGCAGGAACAAACCATCCCGATGTGTAGAAAGAATAGTAAATATGGCAGGCGACCAGCTTGGCTAAACAGTGAAATCCTTGCTGATCTTAAACGCAAAAAAGAGGCTTATAAGAAGTGGAAGATTGGACAAATGACCAGGGAGGAGTATAAAAATATTGCTCAGGCGTGCAGGAGTGAAATCAGGAAGGCCAAATCACACTTGGAGTTGCAGTTAGCAAGAGATGTTAAGAGTAACAAGAAGGGTTTCTTCAGGTATGTTAGCAACAAGAAGAAAATCAAGGAAAGTGTGGGCCCCTTACTGAATGAGGGAGGCAACCTAGTGACCGAGGATGTGGAAAAAGCTAATGTACTCAATGATTTTTTTGCCTCTGTCTTCACGCATAAGGTTAGCTCCCAGATTGCTGCACTGGGCAGTACAGCATGGGGAGAAGGTGACCAGCCCTCTGTGGAGAAAGAAGTGGTTCGGGACTATTTAGAAAAACTGGACGTGCACAAGTCCATGGGGCCGGATGCTCTGCATCCGAGGGTGCTAAAGGAGTTGGCGGGTGAGATTGCAGAGCCATTAGCCATTATTTTTGAAAACTCATGGCGATCGGGGGAGGTCCCAGATGACTGGAAAAAGGCTAATGTAGTGCCCATCTTTAAAAAAGGGAAGAAGGAGGATCCGGGGAACTACAGGCCAGTCAGCCTCACCTCAGTCCCTGGAAAAATTATGGAGAAGGTCCTCAAGGAATCAATTATGAAGCATTTAGAGGAAAGGAAAGTGATCAGGAACAGTCAGCATGGATTCACGAAGGGGAAGTCGTGCCTGACTAACCTAATTGCCTTCTATGATGAGATAACTGGCTCTGTGGATGAGGGGAAAGCAGTGGATGTGTTATTTCTTGACTTTAGCAAAGCTTTTGATACTGTCTCCCACAGTATTCTTGCCACCAAGTTAAAGAAGTATGGGCTGGATGAATGGACTGTAAGGTGGATAGAAAGCTGGCTAGATCGTCGGGCTCAACGGGTAGTGATCAATGGCTCCATGTCTAGTTGGCAGCCGGTTTCAAGTGGAGTGCCCCAAGGGTCGGTCCTGGGGCCGGTTTTGTTTAATATCTTTATTAATGATCTGGAGGATGGTGTGGACTGCACTCTCAGCAAGTTTGCAGATGACACTAAACTAGGAGGCGTGGTAGATACACTAGAGGGTAGGGATCGGATACAGAGGAATCTGTATCTAGACAAATTAGAGGATTGGGCAGAAAAAAACCTGATGAGGTTCAACAAGGACAAGTGCAGAGTCCTGCACTTAGGACGGAAGAATCCCATGCACTGCTACAGACTAGGGACCGAATGGCTAGGTAGCAGTTCTGCTGAAAAGGACCTAGGGGTCACAGTGGACGAGAAGCTGGATATGAGTCAACAGTGTGCTCTTGTTGCCAAGAAGGCTAACGGCATTTTGGGCTGTATAAGTAGGGGCATTGCCAGCAGATCGAGGAACGTGATCGTTCCCCTTTATTCGACATTGGTGAGGCCTCATCTGGAATACTGTGTCCAGTTTTGGTCCCCACACTACAAGAAGGATGTGGAAAAATTGGAAAGAGTCCAGCGGAGGGCAACAAAAATGATTAGGGGTCTGGAGCACATGACTTATGAGGAGAGGCTGAGAGAACTGGGATTGTTTAGTCTCCAGAAGAGAAGAATGAGGGGGGATTTGATAGCAGCCTTCAACTACCTGAAGGGGGGTTCCAAAGAGGATGGAGCTCGGCTGTTCTCAGTGGTGGCAGAGGACAGAACAAGGAGCAATGGTCTCAAGTTGCGGTGGGGGAGGTCCAGGTTGGATATCAGGAAAAACTATTTCACTAGGAGGGTGGTGAAACACTGGAATGCGTTACCTAGGGAGGTGGTGGAGTCTCCTTCCTTGGAGGTTTTTAAGGCCCGGCTTGACAAAGCCCTGGCTGGGATGATTTAGCTGGGAATTGGTCCTGCTTTGAGCAGGGGGTTGGACTAGATGATCTCTTGAGGTCCCTTCCAACTCTGATATTCTATAACTACTTGTGAGAGGAAGTGCTCACCAACTTGATTTACGGATGCACAATCTAGTAGAGCTAGACATTCAGAAAATGTTTTCTTTCCCTTTAGAAATTTTTGATGAAAACCAAAAAAAAACCATTTTTTGTTCTAAATTTGCATCAAGAAAATGTTTGGGTTTTGTTTGACAAAAAGTCAACATTTTTAGTTTTCCAATTCAAAGGGAAGCTGACGCTTAAAAAAAAATCATTTAGTCAAAACCCATTTTTTTGGCAGTGTCAGTGGAAAAAAATTCACCCAGCCCTGCAATTTAACCCTTACTATGCATGTGTTTTTAGGGTGGAAATAAAAAAGTCACAAGATGTGATACCTGCATTTCTCATAAAGTTGTAGGATATTCATAGGATCTTTGATCAAATTTTACACCACTAACTTTGTTTGTAAACTGATAATATAATATGTACACTGTAGCAATAAGGATAACAAGGGTAAAGCTCATCAGAGTAGGAGACAGAGCTTTCTTGGTGTTTGACCCAAACTCTGGACTGACATCCCCCAGGAACTAAGGACCAGGCTAAACTTTACCACCTTCCACTCTAAGTGCAAAGGGCATTTATTTGATCTGCCGCCTCTAAAAAGCATGTGGCACCATGCGTATGGATATACTAAAAAAATTACAAAATAAAACACTCCCCTGAACACACTTCTACCCCAGGGGGAGGATGAGAGAACATACATGAGACAGATGTTAGTCGTGTTGCTTGATGCACTACTGGAAGGTGCACAGATACCATGATGATGAACACTGTTTAAGAACCTATGCCGCATAGAAACTTAATTTGGGGGTAGAAATAATACACCCCTACAGACCAATATGAGAGTCCTAAAAATAAATAAATGCTGCAATGCACTTCAGGAACCATCACTCATAAGTGATAGTACCGGAAGTACCGGGACACCCGCAGAAAAGTGCCAGAATGGCTTTCCAGAGTGACTTGAGCCCTGCTACAGACCTGCTATTGCTCCTTCGCCCTTTAAAGTCAAAGTGGGTTTTGCTTTTGAGTTCAGTGGGAGCAGCACTGGCTGTATTTGATCTGATCTCACTGCTGGTTCAGTACTGGTCTGATACAATGCCCATTGTAGTTCGTGCAGATTCCCACTGATTTTAATGGGCTTTGGATCAGGCCCTAATTCCACTGAAAGAGGAAAAATAATTTTCATGTTAAGTCTCACTAAAAGATTTCCTTTCTAAGACACCTATAGGGGACTTTTTACAGACTTACTGAATTTGATAAAGCATACTTGGCAATTACATTTATAGTCTGTGTGAGCCTCATTATGTCCAAGTGATTTTCTATTATGAGATTTTTTTGGGGGGTGGAGGGGAACAAGGGGACATATTCGCAATGAATTTTATAATCTTCAAATTCAGAGGTTTGCATTTCACTGTGATTTTGTGAAAAAGTCCATGGTTTCATGAAATACTCAGAACTTTTGCAGTTTCTTTGGTTGAAAGGAAGTCTGTTTTGGATATTTATTTATTTAAGAAACTGTTGCAGAATCTTTATTTTCCAAAGCCTCAATATAGGGCCAAATTTGACCCAACAGCATCTGTTTTAATTAACTGGTGCTAGGATGTTGAAATGCCCTGCCATTTACTGACACTCATTCTTGGATCTCAGCTATAGAATCCTGAAGCCAAGTGTGAAAAATTCTTCTCCATCTGCTTGACTGGCACACTCTATTGACATGCTGCCTGGGTGGCTTTCTTTCCACCATTGACTGTCAGAGCATTGGTGGGTGTTTGTCGCAGAAAGGCCTTGTCTCTGAGAACACTATTTTGACTCACTTTCTGATCATCAAAGGACCAGCTGCTACTCTCATTCAAGTCAATGACAAAACTTTCCAGTTTTATGCCGGCCTAAGCCCCTGGGTGTAGACTGTGCTAGCTTGATGGAAAAACTCTTCCATAGACCTGGCTTTAACTAGGCAGGGTCAGCCCCTAATTGACAAACAGAGGGCTGGTCTACACTGAAAACTTACATTGGCATTGCTACATCTCTCGGAGTGTGAAAAATCCATACCCCTGAAAGACGGAACTATGCCGGCCTAAGCCCCTGGGTGTAGACTGTGCTAGCTTGATGGAAAAACTCTTCCGTAGACCTGGATACTGCCTCTCGGGGAGGTGGATTAACTACTACAGCAACCGGAGAAGCCCTCTCATTGCTGTAGTGAGTGTCTACACTGAAGCACGACAGCAGTACAGCTGCTGCCGCTGTAGTATTTTAAGGGTTGACATACCCTGAGCCTTACAAGGTGGGTAGGTAATATTAGTGGATTGGCACAGGTGTCAGGCACTTGGCTAAGGCTGCATAAGGAATCAGTGATGGATCACTGGGCTTGACATTGACAGCGTAAACTAAGTCACTGGAGTTACAGTGGTGTGAAATTGGTGTAAGTGGGAGAGGCGAATCAGGCCCAAGAATTAGGCCTTTTTGCCCACTAGAGTGAACACTAGACTCACCAGCCTCTCACTCAACTTAATGGAGAACAAACATTTGCACCTAAACCCCAACAACTGCAGATTTTTTGATGAAAAAAATTGAAAGACAAAATATTTTTTTGGCAAAGTCATTTCCCAATTTTTCAAACAGCTGTACTAAGAAGTGATTTTAATTGAGTTCCATTCACACTAGCTGCCTAGAGAATCTATGCCCGGTTGTTGCAGTATTTATTCAAAGCAAGGCTCAATCCTCATCCTGGCAGAAATTAGCACTGGACTACATATTCACGGGAAAAGTGGGGGTTTTTCCCCCCCACCTGCCTAAAATATTTTGGAATTTAAATTGCCGTAATGTCAGAAAAAGTGCAGTGACTCTGTGAAAATTTCCCCCCCAGAGTAAAGATCATGGCAGTTGGATTCCTGAATTCCCTAGTTCTATTCCCACCTCTAACACTGACTTGCCCTAAAAGGCAGAGTCAGCTTTTTTTTTTTTTTTAAATCACATTTTGGTCTGATTTTTTTAAACCCATTATTGTTACAACTAACGGCTACAGGTGAGTAGAAGTGAAAGATGTGGAAGGAAACACGTCAGTCTGTGCATTTGAAAGCAGGTCAGCTGCTCTGACTCAACTGTGCAGGGGAATAGTCCGCCCTCCCCCTACTCTGTTGTTTCACTCTGCTCAGATTTTATCGCTGGGGAAACCAATGGTTATGGCCTTGATATTCCCTGCTGTGTGTGAATAGGCAGGGAGAGGGTGGAGAATTGGAGTAGCTTTGGCTTCCCTTTTTCCCCTAGCTGGGTGCCCAACGGGAAAAAGCTGCTCCACAAAAAGGAGCGATGTACCTAAGGCTAGGTCTATACTACCCGCCTGAATCGGCGGGTAGAAATCGACCTCTCGGGGATCGATTTATCGCGTCCCGTTGGGACGCGACAATCGATCCCCAAATCGGCGCTCTTACTCCACCAGCGGAGGTGGTAGTAAGCACCGCCGACAGAAAGCCGCAGAAGTCGATTTTGCCGCCGTCCTCACAACGGGGTAAGTCGGCTGCGATACGTCGAATTCAGCTACGCTATTCACGTAGCTGAATTTGCGTATCTTAAATCGACTCCCCCCTGTAGTGTAGATGTACCCTAAAGCAAGGTGAGGAGCAAGGGAAGAAAATGTGACCCTGAATCACAATTCATTCTCTGGTCGCTCCTGCAGTGTAGCTATGTGCTGCCTCTTACTCAGGGTGGATTGGGACTACTCAGGAAGTAAGTTGGCGTAAGGGGCTCAGAACCCAGAGGCTCTACAGGTTAGGCCTCACAACACAAAATCATTCTTTCCATTTTAGTCCAGATGGGTAAATGAAGGCTCAAAGGTTACATGAGTTCAGCCCCGCATCACACAGAATGTCAGTGGCAGAGCCAAGACTAGAATTCAGCCCTCAAAAGAAAACATTTCTCTTTGGGTACGTCTATACTTACCCGCTGGTTCGGCGGCCAGCAATCGATCTTCTGGGATCGATTTATCGCGTCTTGTCTAGACGCGATAAATCGATCCCGGAAGTGCTCGCCGTCGACGCCGGTAATCCTGCTCTGCGAGAGGAGTAGGCGGAGTCGATGGGGGAGCCTGCCTGCCGCGTGTGGACCCGCAGTAAGTACTTTTAAGTTCGAACTAAGATATTTCGACTTCAGCTACGTTATTCACGTAGCTGAAGTTGCGTATCTTAGTTCGAACTGGGGGCTTAGTGTGGACCAGGCCTAAGATAGAGAAATAGTAGCCAGTTCTATATATTCGTTGAGCAGAGAATTTAAAGCACCATGCAACTATACAACGTTAAATATTAATAGCAGGTCTTCTCCCTAGAGTTACTTTAACCACTAGATGATATTGCCTCCTTTTGAAAAAAACATCCACTTACACTTGGTTTATTTTAAGAGTACCATATGTTTCGTCAGGCACCATGTTTTCTCAAAGATCCGTATTTGTTAAAAAAACATTGTACAATCTCTACCTCATTTTCAAGAAAAAAAAACCTTCCATAGTTTTAGAACATCTGAATTATGAAAACAGTAGCAGCTAGGTTATTGTCTAGACATAACATTCTGGCATAATTAATTACATCTGCTGGAATCTCTAGTAGCAGACATTCTGCAGGTTAGAATTCAGATTGTTAATTGATTCCTTAATTCTGTTTTCTTATTCTACAGGCACACAATTAGTATCAACAATTATAATGGTTAGGTCTTCTAGTAAACATTTTTATGACTTTTTTATCTTTAATTTCAGATTTCCATATTTTCTAGGCTACAGTTTATAGTGTGTGCTCTGCAAAAAGCGCTTGTGTGATTCCCCTGCATTCACGTTATTAATGTTATCAGTTCTTGTAATGGATTGGTTTTATGCTTCACTCTAAACACAATTTTCATTATCTGATAAGACAAGATTATCTTCACTTGTGTTCTGTGCTAATTATTTCTCCTTATTTAATATTCACACTAGACATCACTCCGCACAGAGGAGAACACTTCACATGAGCGGTCATTCTACTGACTTTCACTCTGTTCTGAGTGAGGGCTGGACTGTGGCTTGATGTGGACATACATCCCCATGCAAAGGGGACTAATGCCTCCCTTTAGACTCCTGCATGGACCTTGGCTTCAGGCAAGTATGAGTAAGCATGGGGTGAGTGCCCACTTCCTTTCACCATGCAACGGCCAATTGGTGTGTAGGGTGAATGGCCCCACTTCGACTCTGAGTTAGCATAGGGCATGGGGACTCAAATTGTTGCTGACATAAGACAGGAGCAAGTTACTACTCTCACGATTTTTTACACCCTTTATCTCCCCCCTCCCTATTCCCTCTGAGCAAGCAGGGGAGGCTCTCAGAGCTTGTCTATGTAGGGGAATTTACCAGCATAATTCTACTGATCTAATTAGATCACTATACTTATATAAATAGAACTCCCTATGTGCACGGTCTTATACCAGCATGAGGGTCTTTCTCAGGTTTAGTTTATGCTGTTTTGGAAGAGGTATTAGCTAAACCAGAAAATGACATTCTTATTCTGAAGTATGACTATCACATGGGGAGTTATATTGGTGTAACTATAGTGGTATAACTTTCCTTGTGCAGACAAGCCCTAAGGCACGTCTCCTGGGGTGGTGAAACTTACTAACCACCCTTTGCTCAGTGCTGTTCCTAAAGTCACAATCTAGTTCAAGACATTTTGTCTTTGCAATTCAGGATCCCTTCTTTGCATTTGCTTCATTTCCCTCCAATAGAGCTGGGGTAAAATTTCCAAGAGCCCTTAAAATAATTTAGGAGCCTAAATCCCATTTTAAAAAGTGAAAATTTTACTCCTTGTCAAATAAGAATAATATATATTCATGAATATTTTTGCCAATGAAAGCATCAATTTAGCCATGTTGTTTATGGATTCCCTAATAGTTGGATGGCCACTGATTATCAAGCAAACAGTTTACATGTCCCCAAAGTGCCAAGAATTGTAGCAGGAATAGCTATTCCCCTGAAGATTCCTACAGGAAAATTCATTATTTGTTGCTCCCATTTATAATTTTCATGGTAAAAAGTTTCTATCAACCAATCAGGAAGCAGAAACAAAGCCACATGACTTAGGTAACTAGCCACACAATACGAACAATGAGTGACTCAAAGAGTGACATTCCTTACATTTTTGGGGAAATATACAAGAATAAGGAATGAATTTACAGATAGCAGGAAGGACTCAAGAACAATTGATAATATAATTCCCAACGTAATTCCCGAACAGATAGAGTTGCTGTAAAAAGCTTTGCTCTTTACCATATCCAGGTTCAGTGTATGCATGTAATGAATGATCAGTGTATGCATGTACTTAGAGGGACTGCATTTGCTTAGATAGAAAAATCCTCAAAGAAAAAAAAATCTAAGAAGGATCATTTCATCTACAAAAGTTGGCATATTTATTTTTCTTAAAGTCTTAAATGGGAAATTAAATGTTGCCAAGAGTTTTTGTGTCAAATTTGAAGACAAAGGTGTGAAACACACAGGTTTTAGTCCTTCTCTAAATAGAAACCTCTGCATATTAAGGCACAGATACCAATGCTTTCATAATGCATATTTGCATAGTGGGGAGTTTAGATTTTGATTAATTGAATTAATCAGAAGAAACTCAAATCATCACCTCAGGTCAATGTGGCTTTTCACTGACACAGTATTAATATTGAGAGTTGCTTCCTTTCCTGCTGTAATATTTCCATGTTAAATGGACAAAATGTAACTTTCTAGGTCAACACGGATTAGGGTTTTCATGCATGAACTGATGAAGTGCAATGGTGCTGCTTTTAGTACAGAGGTATGTTCAGATTCCCATTAAAATGGCTCTCATCTGCCCAATTTTTTACATGCTATTAGATACACAAGCTACTGAACATTAATTCATGGTAAGGCAAAGTGGAAAGTCTATGAAGTAACGTATTACGTCCACATGAACACTGAAAGAATTAATGGGGGCATGTTGTTACAAGAAGCACCAAAAGTGGTAATAATGGTTTGTCGCCTTATAAGGCATTGCCAGGCTACTTCATCTTAGGAAAGAAGGAACTTCCATAGAACAGCTAATGATGTGTAGGCTATAAAACCTTTTATGCTATAATGCTTCAGCACGAATGAAATAAGTCTCTTTGGTTGTAGAAGTACCCTGGTTATTTAATCTACTCTTACAATATATAGCAACACTATACAGAGTACACGCACCCAGAGACCTTTTCTGTTCCAGATCCCCTGCTTAGCAAAGAAACACACAACTACACACACTTTTGCTATTTAAACTGGACAGCTTAATTTCAAATGCATGTGTATAGCTCCCATTAAAGTCAATGGGATCTGGGCATAGCGGAAAACAGGATGTTGCCATTATTTCTTTGGCCTCCTCCTAATCTACGTGTCCCATGAATGAACAAGATGCTGTTTTAGGAAAATGTGTTGTTTGAGCTTGGGTTTGTGGGCCTCATGGGGAAAGGGTGTTTAAGGAAGAAAAGGCACAAATACAAAATGGGGAATCACTGGCTAGGCAGTGGTACTGCAGAAAAGGATTGGGGAGTTATAATGGATCACAACTTGAGTATGAATCAACCGTATGATGCTATGGTGAAAGAGGTTAATATTGTTGTGGGGTGTAATACTAGGATAGTCACTGAAGGTAGTTGTTCTGCTCTACTTGGTGAGGTCTTAGCTGGAGTACTGTGCCCAGTTTTGGGCACTACACCTTAAGAAAGACATGGGTAAATTGGAGAGAGAGTCTAGAGGAGAGCAACAAAAATAGTCAAGGTTTTGAAATGACCTGTAAGGAAAGGTTGAAATAGCTGGCCATGTTTAGTCTAGAGAAGAGAAGGCTGAGAGATGACTGCTAACAACCTTCAAATATGTAACAGTTTGTTATAAAGAAGATAGTGATCAATTGTTCTCCATGTCCACTGAGGATCGGACAGGAAGGAATTGGCTTAGTCTGCACCAAGGGAGATTTAGGGTGCATATTAGGAAAACCTTTCTAACTATAGAGATAGCAAGTTACCTAGGGAGGTTCTGGAATCCTTGTCATTGGAAATATTTAAGAACAGGTTAGACAAATACCAGTCAGGGATGATTTAGGTATATTTCATCCTGTTTCAGCACAGGGGGTTGGACTAGATGACCTCTTGAGGTCCTTTCCTGCCCTACATTTCAATGATTCTATGAAAGAGGAGAGGATGGAAGCAGGAATTTAAATAGGGGGAAGCAGGAGGGAATGTAGTTCCCCCTCCTTTGCTAAAAGTACAAGGAGAGTTCCCCTTCTTCTCCCTGGCTTGGGTAAGCCATGTTCCCCAGAACTCCCCCTCCACTTTGGGTGAGCAATGAGAACCTCCTGCTGTTTCAATCTGTTTTAACCACTGGTTGAAAGTCTCGGAAATCAGATAGAGCAAGGAGTTGCAGGCACAGTTTGGGGGCCATACAGAAGGCAGCACAAGAATGAGTTGTGTGAAAAGGGTCGTTTGCAGTATTGCAAACCCCACACATTCTAAAATCTTGACTGAGCTCCCCCCCTGCAAAATCATTAGATTAATGAAAACAGTAAAGTTAGGGGTCTTGGGATTATTATTTGCCTTCTGGTGTTTGAGCCTGTGGGGTTCACCTTTTAGATCCTTTCTCCCCAGCACAAGGGCTAGAAACTTACTTTGTTTATCTAAATGAAAGCTGAGATTATTACATCTTCACACATCTTCAAAAGCTGGGGCCTTAGACTCAGACTTTCAGGCTAGAAGGGACCATCATGATCATCTAGTCTGACCTCCTGCAGATTGCAGGCCAGAGAAACTTGCTTTAAGAAAGAACATTAAATATCTCAAATCTTGCAATCAAAGTGTGAGCACTGGTAATGCTGGGCTTGGGGCTGGCGGTCAGCAGAGCAAATGAAGACAGGGCAAAAGCACAGTGATAGACAGGTCTTAACACTGCGATCTCCCAGTTTGCTACTACCTTGCTTTTTCAACTGGGAATAAAGCATTCCAGTAGAGATGGACCCAGGAAAGTAATTGTTACTTTATAATACAATCCAGTGATTTTTGTTTGGTTTTGTTAGCTTTGGCAGGTTTCCCAGCTGTGTAAATAGCAGTTTAGTGGCAGCACAATCTATTATCTGTGCAGTGCCATCAATCATGCTCGTCACAGCCGACTACAGTTCTAACAAACTTCAGGAGCTCTTCGCTCATGGGCTGAAGCTCTGAATAACATATTGCATTTGGAAACAACATCTTTATACGAGCATTACAAAGTAGTACATTGAAGCAGCATGATGTAGTGCTTTAGGCACTGGACTGGAGTCCAGAGACCTAGGTTCTTTTCCCAGCTGTGCCACTGACATGTTTTGTGACCTTGGACAACTCACTTCACTGCATCGGTTTCTTTTTTTTTTTTTTTTATAGAGATATCCCATCTCCTAGAACTGGAAGGGACCTTGAAAGGTCATTGAGTCCAGCCCCCTGCCCTCACTAGCAGGACCAAGTACTGATTTTGCCCCAGATCCTTAAGTGGCCCCCTCAAGGATTGAACTCACAACCCTGGGTTTAGCAGGCCAATGCTCAAACCACTGAGCTATCCCTCCCCTTCTAGCTTTTGTCCGTCTTGTCTATGTAGACCGTAGTCTCTTTGGGACAGAGGCCATCTCTTCCTATGAATTTGTTCAGCACCTGACACAATGGGTCTAATCTCGATGAGGCCTATAGATGTTGTTGCAATATAAATAAAAATAACAGTAATAAATAAATTCATTAGACAGAGGGGAGATTCCTAATGCCCAACCTAAACACACCCCTGCAAAGCAGGGACTTTAAAAAAAAAATTGGGGGTCATAATGGATAGTCAGTTGAACATGAGCTCCAAGAACAATGCTTGGGCCAAAAGAGCTAATGCAATCCCGGGATGCATAAATAGGGGAATCTCAAGTAGGAGAAGGGAGATTATTTTACCTCTTTAGCTGGCACTGGTGCAACCACTACTGTAATACTGTGTGCAGTTGTGGTGTCCATACTTCAAGGAAGAGGTTGAAAAATTAGAGAGGGTTTAAAGAAGAGCCATGAGAAAGATTATAGGATTAGAAAACATGCCTCATAGTGAGAAACTCAAGGAGCTCAATCTATTTAGTTTAACAAACAGGAGGTTAAGGGGTGACTTGATCACAGACTATAAGTACCCAGATGGGGAACATATATATCTTTCTCTGTTAGACTAAAGAGCCATTATTATAACACAATTCAACGGCTGGAAGCTGAGGCTAGATACATTCAGACTGGAAATAAGATGGAGAGTTTTAACAGTGAGAGTAATTAAGCATTAGAACAATTTACCAAGGATTGTGGTGGATCCTCCATCACTGATACATTTTAAATCAAGATTGGATGTTTTTCTAAAATATATGCTCAAGGAATTATTTTGGGGAAGTTCTATGGCCTGTGTTTTACAGGAGGTCAGACTAGATGATCACAACGGTCCCTTCTGGTCTTGGAATCTACGAATTGATAAACCATTATTAAAGTAATTAATAAAAACAAGGATGGAGATTTATAAGAAAGAAATCTATGGACTTGTGAGATTAACAATGATGGGAACATTTTTGGAAGCTATTTGAAAGAATATGTTGGGAAGCCACTAGAAAAACACAATTGACCTAGGACACCCATCGGAGATTCAAGCAAGAAAAATGAACTTGCTGGAGTTTCTCTCATTATTGCCATAGAGAGATGGAGCGTGGAATGGAGAGAATTTGTCTAGAATTTTTTAAAACATTGGCAAGTACACTAGGCTCAAGAGTAGAGTCAAAGGTTGAGATTCTCCCCTGGGACACTTGGGCAGCTTCTTGGTGGCAAATGGGATTGCACTCGTAACTCAGAGCAGAAATTGGCCCCCTGGAGTGGAAGGCAAATATAAGGTGCTGCTAAAAACAACCAGACCAAACAACACCTGATGTAAAAACAGAAGACAAAATGCACCATCAATAGAAACTCTTAGAGTTGGAAACTATTTTGAAAGATGAGAGTGGCTCTCCTAGTGTTAATTACTGGAGGAAAGATAGAATTCCCATGGTGTTCTTAACACAGAACACACACTCTGAATTAGAGCTGGGCAAAAATATTTTCATTAAAACTTTTTTTGGGGGGGCAAAAAATACAGATTTGGGTTAACAGAACATTTTTGAAAATTTGTGTTGAGTTCGCCAAATCGTTTAATTTAAAAAAAAAATCAAAAACATCAAAATGTTTCATTTTGACATTTTCAATGTGAAATGTTTCAGTTTTGAATTGAAACAACTTTTCATTTCACTTCTTACTGCAATTTTATTTTTAAAAGGGTTAAACTCAAAAATGAACAATATGTTTTACTTTGGGTCAAACAAAACCTATTGTTCAATCAGAAACAATTTTTATAAAAAACTTTTTGGGTCACTTAAAACTAATAAAAAAATCATTGTAGGTCAACTCCCAACTTTTATTTTGGGGAATGGAGGAGGGCAAGTTTTCATTTCAACCAGCAAAACAAAAATCAGCTACTCTCACCACTCTACACTGAGTAGTGTCCCAACTTCTTCCCTTCCTTGGGTTCTTCTTTATTGTTAACTTGCACAACATGCAAACCTAAGCTTGATTTTCCTCAGACACTCAAAGAATTTAAGGCCAGAAGAGAACATTTATGTTCATCTAATGTGATCTGCACAACACAAGCCACAGAATTCCACCAAGTTGTTCCTGCATTAAGTCCAGAACTTCTAGTAAGGTCACAGCTTGTCTGCTCCTAGGGTTTCTCTCTCTAGGATCTTATCTGTCCCTACCCCAATATTCCCTCTGCATTGGAGCAGCTCTCAACCTTTTTTATATTTCTGACTGGGAGCTAAGAAGACTCTCCTGGTCTGGCTATCAGCTAGCATGAATCAGCAGAATGGCTCTGCAGCTGTAAGAAGTGTTCTGGCACCTGACAACCTTCCACAATTACAAATTAATGTTCTGTAATGAAAGTATTCTTGTAAAATTCAATTCTTTAAAGCAGGGACTCATTATTTTGGTCCCTACTGTTAAATATTTTTAAAAATAATACCAGCATTACCTGTCAAGGTACAATAAGATTAGATTGCCTTGTTCATGTGAATATAAAATGATTGTGCTTTCCCTAACAACACCTGTCCAGCAGCCACAATGCTGAAATACTGTGTAATCATTTGAAATGAAATTTGCAATCCTTTTCTTAGGGGGTATCCTGAGCCTATTCATTGATGTGGCATCATTTTGAATCAGAGAAAGGATACAGTGACAGGTATACCACTATTTTTGTTTTTGAATAGGCTGTTTTAGAAGATGGAATAATTAAACTGGAAAGCAAAGAAAGAGGAATCATGGCACCTATGATATTTGCTGTAGATGGAAGCCGGATTCCTGAAGGTAAAGACAGTCTCAGAGACCATGCAATGAAGTGAGTCTTTATATAGTAGGATTGGATTGATAATGGGGTATGAGACTTCTCCCCTTTTTTGATCCTGGGTTTGACTCTGGCCCTGGAAAATACTACTGAGTAGAAGTATGTGCTGTTGAAATGCAATGACTTTTTTGTTTTAGTTTTAAGGGCACCAAATATATTTACTATTTCCTGTAGTATGGGCAGGTGTACACTTTATAAAAAAAACCCCACTAGACTTATATCTGTCACATGAGAAAAACTGCTTTACAGATTAGTATACCGCATATCTTGATTTATTGATACAGACCAATGTCATCAACCCATCGTGTGTCTCTGACAATGTAATTTAATTTGCTACAGCTTGGCCTTTTAAAACAGCGGGGGGAAAACTGGGCCTGATGGGGCAATCCCATTGAAATTTGGCAAAATGAACCTAATGGTCTACACATTTGTAATCTTTAGGTTTGTATATCGCTGGACACACTGATGAGATTTCATAAGTAATCAGATACTCATGTCCAAAAAGTTACACTGAGCAACTTTCACAATGTAACTCAACAGAATGAGTTATATTGAACACATAGATAATACAGTGATGGTACTATAGAAATACCAAAAACTGATATTAAACAATATTGCTGTAGCTGTATTGGTCCAAGGCTATTAGAGAGATAAGGTGGGTGAGGTAATATCTTTTATTGGACCAACTTTTTCTTGTGTCCCTCACCAACAGAAGTTGGTCCAGTAAAAGATATTACCTCACTCACCTTGTCTCTAAAATTGATAGATTAGATAGACTAGAACTGCTCTATGAGAACACTCCATTATAGACTCAATGGATGAGTCCATAATTCTAGCCAATGGCATAGTTCATTTCTGCACTTGTACTTCCCTGTATACTTTGCTTGAGCAATGATGTTACTAGTAATGATCTAAAATGATAGTAAATGTCTATTTAAATAATAATATCAGGATTTAGTAGCTGGGCTGGGGAAGTTAAATCTATCTCAGCATGATAAAGGCCAACTTGTTAAAATGTCTGGATCTAGGAAAAAAAAGTAATGGAGTGGTAAAAACCATTAAAACTGTCTTCATAATAAAGGCTACACTCATGTAATGAGGGAAGGATAATGAGATGTTAATTCACTCAAGATTTAATAGATTTATTAGTAAAATTAAGAAGGCTTGACAGCTTGGAGGGTTATTAAAAAGAGACTTGTCAATCTCCAGACAGACATGTAAAAGTCTCTCTGTCTCAGCCTTGGTGCATAAATATACAGTATTTATCACTAGCCTAGAGACATCACCTCATTCTGGGATCTTTTTAGGTATCGCAAGCTAAAGAGGGCTGAGCTGAGATGGTGTTTGAGTGCTTGAAGAAACACTAAGTACTGCAGAAAATGTTGTTGATGTCTTATCTGGGTCAGTATGAAGATGCCTAGCATCTTGGATGGGTATCTCCTGGGGGTGTGTGTGGGTGGGTTAGCCACTCATGTCACTGAGGCTATACTTCGTTTTAGTGCATTAGTTCAATCAGAGCTAGTATGTGTATGTCTCTTCATGTGCTACCTACAGAAACACTGAAGATGTGTTCAGAATGATAAGATGAGAACCATTCAGGTAGATTCAAGAAATCCCAGAGAGGAGAGAGACACACAGGCATAACAGATTCTGGTTGACCATGACAAAAATAGGGGGAAAAATAAGGATGCAGAAAAGGCTTAAGACTTGGGTGGGACTTCAGCAAACAAACAACACCAAGCTCAGAGTGGAATGGAGTGGGCGACCAAAAATAAATGGTCATGCGGAGAGTTAGCAGTGAGGAAGTCAAGGCGGTGGGAATATATTATATACACAAAAAATCTTGCACATTAAGAGACAGAGGCTGGTGGAGTGATAGTTAGAGGGGACATGAAGAGGTAAGGGAAGTGGGATTTTTGTAAGGTAGAGGACTCAGTGATATGTTCAAAAGTAACAAAAGGAGCCTGTTCAGAGAGGTTAAGTGAGAGAGAGGGGAGACTTGATGGAGAGTGTATGGAAGATGAGAAGACAGGAGCAGGCAGAACAACTGAGTATCAGAGGATTAGGGTGACAAAGCAGAGGGCTGAAGTATTTGATATGTGAAGGGGAAGTAGATGGGATGTAGAAGAAAGGAAAAGAGGAGAGCTTCTGGTGGATGATGCCAGGATTTCCTTTGAAGAAACGGACAAGATCTTGGCTGACAGGGAGGATGGAGGAGGAGACAGAGTGTGTTTGAGGAAAGAGTTGAAAGTGGAGAAGAGGGAGTGAGAGTTGTATGTGGACAGGTGAACAGGTAATCTGAAAAAAAAATGGATTGGCTCAAAGTCTTTTGTGTTGGTAATTGTGCAATGTTTTGTTTTGATGTTGACCTTTCTTAAACCTTTTATTTTTAGTATAAATTAACTACAATTTCAAATAGAAAAACAAAAATGGGACATTTTGACAATTTCTAACCTTTTTCATTTTTTTAAAAACATTTTGAATTGGAAGATTCACAGAAACGGACTCTTTCTCGCTGCAACCCTTTCAATTGCTTTTATGTTAATTTTTGGCTCAAACACCAAGATTTGTCAGACTCAGAACTGCAACCAGGGCTCTGGACTGAAACACACGACACCTGGGTTCTGTTCCTGCTCTGCCCTGCACCTGTTGTGTGATCTTGGGCCAGTCATATCATCCTTCTGTGCCTCTGTTTCCCCTCCACCTTTTGCTGTCCTGTTATTTACAATGGAAGCTGTTTGAAACAGGGACTGTCTTTTACCCTGTGTTTGTACACAGCCTATCACAGTGGAGCCCTGATCTTGGTTGGGGCATCTAGGTGCTGCTCTAACAGAGATAAAAGAGAAGAAGAAACTGAGAAAATAACACACACAGCAATTTGCTGAAGTAGATTTCTAAATTCCTTTATGGTTACTGTACTAACATCCTCAATATTTATTACTAACCTTTTCCACTAACCTTCAGAATCATTAGTCGGTTTAACTAGTATTTACAATCCTGGGACAGACCTGAGAGTATGCCAAACACATGATAACATTCTGACCCACTTCTAACTGACAGCTAAACGTGAACAGTAAAAACTGACCAAGCCCATTAATGGACTTCTATAATTGCTGTAATTATATATGAGCTTTAGAATAAAATAGTACCCCTTTTAACCATTGAAAATTCATTGCCAAGCAAAATGAAAAGGAATTATGCAGTAGCTGGATCATCCTCTTCAGACGCTGCTCCTTTTGACTGGAAATTAAAGCAATAGCGATTACAAGGTGGCTACAGTACCTAATTATAACGTGGGTATATTGGTAGTATATAATGATAATGTACTCCATTTATATCCCGCCCGCCCACTGTAGTGTTCCAGGAGCCTTGGAAACACAACATAGTTATTACTCTTAAAAAGTTACTGCTAGTGTAAAGCTAGAGCCGATAAAATGTACTGAAATTCAATCACAGCACTGAGCTAAAAGCTTTGGTGGTGTGTAGATATAAGTACCTTATATAAGTGAGTAGCACCGTGGTCCTTTCAGGTCAAGAAGCAAGATGTTTGGAAGACCTGAGGCTGTAGGGTCATTATAACAAGTAGCCCCTGTTCTGCTCCGACATACCCCTACTGGCTCACAGCCTTGCTCCTTCTGGTCCAAGGGGCCACTGAGTGCTTTGAGCTCAGCAAGATACTTAGGACCTAGTCAAAATTAAAGCTTCTAATATTCAAACTCAAGCGGCACACGAGCAAAATGTCACATGATGACATCCCTCTTCCATGTAGATCTCCCTGGTCAGCCTGCCTCCTCAACCCACTATGTTTAAGACCTACTTTGGCCATAGAGGTGAATGAGTGGCAGCATTGGGCTTTGTTGAGCTGTTGAGTAACACATAATGATTCTATGTCTTTCAATTCAGAATCCATTTAGGCATAGGCAGGACAACACAGTCAAGCCTACTATGCAATTCTGAACTTGGACCAATCCTTGTGGTGCGACTGCCGACAAATCTGTCAAAAAGCATGTCCACATCAAATTGAAGAGGAGATTTCAGATCTCCAACTATCATCTTTAGAGTTTGGTGAATGATTCAAAAAATTGCACAGTTAGCAGGAGAGACCTTGCTAGGTTTAGCATCACATTCGTGCAATTCCCCAATGTGACTGCATTCTATGGGGTAACATCCAGTAATTGAAGTTTGACAGGCATCTGGTGTAAAATTATTTGTATTACTGTAGCGAATAAAGACCTTGACCAAGACTGGGGCTTTAGTGGTTGATGGGCACTATATATACACTTAGTAAGACCTTTCAATCTAAATAAACAAAGGGTGGAAGAAACAGAATATTATCCCCATTTTATGGGGAGGCAATGAAACATGGAGGTTAAGTGACTTGTTCAAGGTCACACAAAAAGTCTGTGACAGAGCTGGGACTCAAACCCACATCTCCTGAGGCCCGGTCCACTGCCTAGCACACAGGAGCATGCCACTTTACAAAAATTATGTGCTATTCTGCTCTATTCTATTCCAGTTCTTATGCTGCAACCATCATAAGAACATAAGAACGGCCATACTGGGTCAGACCAAAGGTCCATCCAGCCTAGTATCCTGTCTACCAACAGTGGCCAATGCCAGGTTCCCCAGAGGGAATGAACCTAACAGGTAATGATCAAGTGATTTCTCTCCTGCCATCCATCTCCATCCTCTGACAGACAGAGGCTAGGGGCACCATTCCTTACTCATCCTGGCTAATAGCCATTAATGGACTTAACCTCCATGAATTTATCTAGTTCTCTTTTAAACCCTGTTATAGTCCTAGCCTTCACAACCTCCTCAGGTAAGGAGTTCCACAGGTTGACTGTGCGCTGTGTGAAGAAGAACTTCCTTTTATTTGTTTTAAACCTGCTGCCCATTAATTTCATTTGGTGGTCCCTAGTTCTTATATTATGGGAACAAGTAAATAACTTCTCCTTATTCACTTTCTCCTCACCACTCATGATTTTCTATACCTCTATCATATCCCCCCTTAGTCTCCTCTTTTCCAAGCTGAAAAGTCTTAGCCTCTTTAATCTCTCCTCATATGGGACCCGTTCCAAACCCCTAATCATTTTAGTTGCCCTTTTCTGAACTTTTTCTAATGCCAGTATATCTTTTTTGAGATGAAGAGACCACAGCTGTACACAGTATTCAAGATGTGGGCGTACCATGGATTTATATAAGGGCAATAAGATATTCTCCCATCTTATTCTCTATCCCTTTTTTAATGATTCCTAACATCCTGTTTGCTTTTTTGACTGCCGCTGCACACTGCGTGGACGTCTTCAGAGAACTATCCACGATGACTCCCAGATCTCTTTCCTGATTAGCTGTAGCTAAATTAGCCCCCATCATATTGTATGTATAGTTGGGGTTATTTTTTCCAATGTGCATTACTTTACATTTATCCACATTAAATTTCATTTGCCATTTTGTTGCCCAATCACTTAGTTTTTTTAGGTCTTTTTGCAGTTCTTCACAGTCTGCTTTGGTCTTAACTATCTTGAGCAGTTTAGTATCATCTGCAGACTTTGCCACCTCACTGTTTACTTTTCTCCAGATCATTTATGAATAAGTTGAATAGGATTGGTCCTAGGACTGACCGTTGGGGAACACCACTAGTTACCCCTCTTCATTCTGAAAATTTACCGTTTATTTACCATCACCCCAGCATCAAAGCTCTCATGATTTCCATGACGGATGATATATGCAACACTAGAAGATTTGACTTTTATGCTTCTCCTACCATGCTCTTGTGCATTTTATTGCATCTCTGGATAGTATATTTGTCAACGCTATCTCCTGTAATTATTTAGTGTGAATTATCATCATAGAACAATGCACAACTCACCCAAGTCATTTCAAGTTTGCTGATGGTAACAGGAGAATTATGTTTGTTTCTTTTATTGCATTCACCTGAAAGTGTCTGCTGAACATTAGAGCGGGGATGCCCTTTTGCTGCCCTATAATTACAATGACACACCGGGGCACAGGAGTCTTCCTTCTGTTTTCTCTTCTCTTTACTTTTTTAAAAGTCTTTAATAGAACAGATATTGATTAAAGTTCTTCCAGCTTCCAGTAGAAAACTATTTATTGCCCCTTGAGTTGAAACAGTGACCTCAACTGATCTACTGAGTCAAAAAGCTTTCATGTAGTCGATAAAGCACATCTAGAGTTTTTGGTCTGGGTCCTTTGCTGTTTCCATAATTATTCCAAGGGTTAAAGGTTTTATCCTATATTGCTTCACCCAACATGTTTTTTTCTGGCACCATTTCACTCTCCATGCTTTTCTTCACTCCTAACCAACTGCAGTACGTTGCTTGCAAGAGAACTGAATGTGATCATTCAGATGACAGCAAGCAAATTACTGTTTTTTGCCAGCCTTTTCTCCATTGTTTGGCCTGACATGCAAGCCTCAAGAAAGATGCAGACATGCTTTCAACCAGCAGTTTTACTTAACTAGTTAATCCCTTCCCATTGGCAATTATCCTTCTTGTGAGGCTGTTCATTTCAGAGGAATCTAGCTTGCGCCTAAGGAATGGGGATTCCTGTCCAGCAGTAGCTAAACACTCTTCCCAGATGGTTGATGGCAGGCATCCTATCTTTCTTATTGCATAGTCCTTCAATACTGTATATCCTTTTACCTATTGTGCATATGCAGTATGCATATGTATGCAAAAATTGTCCATCTATAATTACCACGTGATCGGGGCAGCTCTATGGTTTTTGCCGCCCCAAGCACAGCAATCAGGCGGCTTTCGGCAGCATGCCTATGGGAGGTCCGCCGGTGCCGCGACTTCAGCGTCCCCACCACCCAATTACCGCCGAAGCCATGGGTCCGGCAGACCTCCTGCAGGCATGCCGCCCTCACAGCTTGCTGCCCCAGGCACATGCTTGCTGCACTCGTGCCTGGAGCTGCCCCTGCACGTGATGCTCCTAGCCATGTGGTAAATTACATAGCAATACAATCAATTATTTGAGGCAGTATGTTTCAGTGGACAGAGAAATGGACTGGGACTCAAGACACCAGGATTCTATTCCCAGATCTGTGGCTGAACTGCTGTATGTCCTTGGGCAAGTCAATACACTCCTTTGAGCCTCTGTTCCTCCCCACCCCCACCTTTTGACTAGTTAGCTTGTAAATTTTTCAGAGCAGGGACTGCCTCTTGCTATGTTTGTACACAGAGGGGTAGGCCTCAAACTTCAATGGGGCTTCTAGGTCCTACAGCCTGATAATAATAAGCTGAATTTATCATGCACATTTGACTGCTTCCCATACACTGTGATCACTAGTCCACCAACTCAGTTTAGAAAACTCAGTCTATTTAGCTTATCAAAGAAAAAGTTAAGAAGTGACTTGATCATAGTCTTTAAGTAGCTATAGAGGGAGAAGATTGGTGATAGTATAGGGATCTTTAAACGTAGCTGGCAAAGGCGTAACAAGATCCAATGGCTGGAAGCTAAAGCTAGAATAAATTCAGCGTAGAAATAAAATGCACATTTTTAACAGTTAAAAATGGTCAATTAACCATTAGAACAACCTACTATAGGATGTGATGGATCCCCCATCATCTGAAGTCTTTAAATCTAGCTTGGATGTCTTTCTAAAAGATATGTGATAAGCTGAAACAGGAGGTAAGGGTTTGAAGCAGGAATTACTGGGAATTCTATGTTATGCAGAAGGTCAAACTGGATGTTCAGAGTGGTCCAGTTGGCCTTTAAATGTAGGAATCTCAATGTAAGGGGGTGTACCAGGACTTGACAGCCCCTACTGGAGGCCCTGCTGCATCCCACCCTAGGAAACAGTTCTCTGTGAGGAAAAGAGCAGCCGTGTTGAGAACCAATGAGATCTGGTCCTCAAGGACCCCGAAGGGCTGGGGACCAGCAACAGGCAATCAAGGCCCAGCAGGCCCAAATAAAAGGAACTGCCTGCTATCACCAGATCAGTTCTTGACTGGAGCAAGAGGAATGAGGAAGGATGATCTCAAGGCTACAGCTAAAGGGGACAGGCTGAGCTTGGGCCAGGGCTCACTGTTGGCCACGATCAGTAGCAGAATTCCAGAAGGATCCCTGCTGGTTCAATTCCAGAGAGGGAATTTTGCCCAGAAGGGTAAGAAAGTATTTTGTTTATAATTGGCCCTGAAGGACAAAGAACGGCTTCTATTTTTGGAGTGCCGAACCACAGAATATCTGCAGAGGCAGGGGGGCACTGGGAACCGAAGACAATGGCAGCATGACATCTGCATGGCAAGGGGGTGCTCAAGAGATGAGGGCAACCCACAACACTCCTACATTAATCATTCTAAACCTCTATGGAGTCCCACGCAGCAACCATTTAAAAAAAAAATCCACCCAGAATTCTCCTCGCTCTGCACCAGTTTGGACTGCCCTCCTCTCTCCAAATTACACCATTCCAAGAATCAGGCTGGGCAATATCCCGGTCTGCACCAGTGACAGATTTAAGGTCTGCTTTCTTATGACCCCAGTGAGCTAGAAATTTAAGTGCTATGTGATTATAAAGGGGAGAATGCTAACTGTCCAACAGGCCACACAGCACTTGCTTCTATTCTTGGAAGGTCCCAAGGTATCAGACTTTAAAAAAACTGTGACTTTTTATGTCTAAAAACGCTATTCTTTGTTATTTAAGCATTTTTCTTTCCCTCTTTGGCCTGTAGAGTTGAACTTTTGGAACTAAGACAGTCTCTCTTTTCCGTGGAGGGATAAAAAAAGATTTAAAATGTTAACGTTGTTCAATGTTCCCCAAACCTCTAAAAAGGTATCCTGTATATTACAATAAAACTCTGTAGCATGGTGAGATGCAAAGGCTTAATTTGCATTCATTTGAATTGACCTCCAAACTAAATTACATACGTCATCCCAAACTCATGCTGATAAAACCTTTATTTCATACCACATCTATAAGTACTATGCATAATGAATCATCAGGACAGATTATAGAAATACCTAGCTCCAGTATCTGAGAATCTTGTAGATTTTTCTTTCACTGAATGCTGTCATTTTACTGAGGCATCCCAGCTGAATGTCCTGTCTGGATCAGTACCTGAAGAGAGCTCTGGGTAAGTTTGAAAGCTTGTCTCTTTCATCAACAGAAGTTGGTCCAATAAAAGATATTACCTCACCTCACCTTGTCTCAGTACGATAAGACAGAGGGAGTGCCAATCATAGTACCATTGCTGAAATCAATGGGAGCTTTGGCCTACATTTTGAAAAATGACTAGTGATTTTCCAAAAAGCAGGCCCATGTAAGGTGTCTCACTTTGAGCAAAAAGGATTTGAGGGATCCAGAATCACTTGTCACCTTTGAAAAATGTAGACTTTGACATCAATGAGAGCAGAATTGGGTTGTACATGAAAAAAAACAAACAAACCAAGAGGCAGGCATGGTAAGCTCTACTAGCTTTTAAAAATGTTGTTTTTAAAGCCAATTTTAACTTAAAAGCGATAGAAGTTTTACAAAACTAGTATTAACCTTACAATAGTTTGAATGTCTCCTGCTTTCTTCAATGTTCAAATTATGGACTACTTTTCCTTTGTCCTTATGTACATAATCTGTCAAGATAGCAGCTTTCAATTTGATTGTTAATTATTCTTCATTATATTTAAGCCATTTAGACCATTTTAGCGCTTTATTCTTCTTTGCAATTAGATAGGCTGATTAGAATATCTTTTATATTCTGTTACAATATTTCTTTAACAATGCTCAACTTAATGTACCCGTTCTTGGCTTAAAGCATTTTGTGAGTCTCTAACTCTGTACGGAACATCTCAGGGATATGTCCCTGTTGCTCTTTCTATTCAAGTGTCTCAAACTCATCATTGATGTCTCTTTATCATGTCTCAGCAGACTTTGCATGTGTCTGTGTGCTGCTTAATATTCCTTTCTAATTGCCTCATTTTGGTGTTTTCTCTTTCAGTTTCTGAGCTTTCCCATATGCTCTAATGCGTCATCTGAAATTCAAGTTTTCCATTTTCACTGTTCTAATTATTTTTAATCAGAAAAATGCGAATTGTATTTTTCTTCCATAGCTCTTTGTCTTTTTTTCCTACTCACAGTCCAGCATGTTACTCCATCAATTTTCAACGTCAAAATACTACCCCTTGGAACTGGGAGGATTCTATGATGTTCTTCAGTCGATAATACCTAACATATATACAGTGGAGTACATTGGTTTTCTTCTCAGTAAAACTACAATCAATTTTATTCCTACAATGAGATCATTCTTGTTGCTATTCTAACAAGATTGCAAGTCTAGCTATTACATGGCCTCCATCACTGTAGTCCTTGATTACAGTATTCATCTATAGCCAAATACAACATATCTGGTGTATTGTATTCTAGGCTCAATCCCTAGATCTAAACACCATAAATTTAGAGATGGAGGAGATTCACCATCCAGCCCTGATATGAATTTTTCAGTTGACCTCTTCTTCTATACCAAACCAAATTCCTAGATCAGAACATTCTTGAACTTTAGCGTGCTTGAAAACCAAAATTAGGATCTGGAATCTCAAATTTGTTTCCTGGGCTAAGCCCTGGTACCATGTCTACATGCCCTATTCCCTTGAATACAATTTTGTTTGTTTTTCTGAAAGTGGAACTGAAGTCTAGGGAAAACATTTATTTTAGACGGGGAAGGGTTAGAAAATATTGTGAGGTGTCTGGCTTGATCACACACTAACATGATGATCAGGTTTTCTTCAATCTCAATATTACTACAGAACTTTGTCAAGTATCAGGGGGTAGCCGTGTTAGTCTGTATCTTCAAAAACAACAAGGAGTCTGGTGGCACCTTAAAGACTAACAGATTTATTTGGGCATAAGCTTTCATGAGTAAAAACCTCACTTCTTCTTCAGAGCACTTCTTCAGAGCATCCGAAGAAGTGAGGTTTTTACTCACGAAAGCTTATGCCCAAATAAATCTGTTAGTCTTTAAGGTGCCACCAGACTCCTTGTTGTTTTTTTCTGCAAAGATTGTGACTCATGCAAAAATCAGGTGAATCATTACCAAGAGCAAATATTTCCAGTGCGTTTCCCCAGTTCCCTGAATATTTCATAGGCTTCAACTCCTTCATTCTATTAAATATTGCTCATTTCATCAGAAAAGCCCTTGTCTTGTGGTTCTGTGAGCATCATAGTTGCAGAAGAACCAGACAGAACATAACAAATATATTTAAAACCCACCCACAATGTTCATCTTGTCTTTGCCCTTCTTTTGCTTTACTACAGTATTTGATGCATCATTGGGCCCATCCATAGGCTGGGACCATCGGGCTGAAGAGCTACAGAATACCAGCAATGGGGTGGTGTTAGTCCATTACCAAAAAAGGACAACAGCTGGTGATAATCTGCTTTAGAGAAAACCTAGAATGTGAGATCTGAACTTTTTACCCTCTGGTGAAGCGGTTGGGGGATTTCCTTTCGGATGCTGACCTTGCCACTGTGGTCCATGCTATTGTCACCTCAAGAATAGAGTATTACAATGTGCTGTACACGAGACTGCACCGTATAACCATTCAGAGACTGAAGCTGATGCAGAATTCAGGACGCACTAATTGAGTGGGGCGTCTTGCTGGGTAGCACACGACCCTAGTGCTCCAGGATCTGCGCTGCTGCTTACTGTATGACCTACAAATGCTCTAAAATGGCTTGGGAGTACCCTGCCCAACAGGCTGATGTGCTTCCCGTGCCAGATTGCCACACCTGTGGTCAGAAGGGGGCTGGGTGTGATAAGCTAGATTTCGCTTATTGTAAGAGAGAAGGCAGCTGGCAGGATGTTTTCTGTGAGGACTCAGAGGTTGTGGAGTTCCCTCCCCAACCCTTGGTCCAAAATTTGGTGACCTCCCGGGCATGCTGCAAAAGGCACCTGCTTGAGACGGTTTTTGGAGAGGACTGAAGGTATGCTTCCCATTGCCATAAAGGGTTGGAGAGGAATCTCTACAGGTGTTTGGCTGGCTTGCTGTGTTCCTGTGGAAATTACGGTACTACTTAAATGCAGCTAGGATTGGATTGTGATATTAATCGTGTTAGGGTGGCCAGAGCATTGAATGGGCATCAGTTTTATATTTTTAAATAAAAAAAAATACATAGAGGATATAGAATCATAGGGTTAGAAGGGACAGCAAGGGTCATCTAGTCTAACCCTCTGCCAATTTGTTGAGTCTAAACCATCCAAGACAGATGGCTATCCAGCCTCCTTTTGAAAACCTCCAGTGAAGGTATTTCCACAACCTCCTTAAGAAGTCTGTTCCATGGTCCTAGGGCTAGTCTACACTACTGTGCTACATCGGCTGCTGTAACGCATCTGGTGAAGATGTGCTATGCCAATGGGAGAGCACTCTCCCGTTGGCATAATTACTCCACCTCAACGAGAGGCAGAAGCCATATCAGCGGGAGAGCGTCAGTGTGGACACCCCTTTTAGGTCAATGTAACTTACGTCGCCCAGGGGGGTGGCTTTTTCACACCCCTGAGTGACGTACGTTATATCGACTTACGTGATAGTGTAGAGAAGCCCCTACTGTTCTTACAGTTAGGAAGTTTTTCCTGAGATTCTATTTAAATCTGCTATGCTGTAGTTCGAACCCATTGCCTCTTGTCCTGCCCTCTGTGGCAAGACAGAACAACTTTTCTCCATCTTTTTTATGGCAGTTTTTCAAGTATTTGAAGACTGCTATCATGACCCCTCTTAATCTTCTTTTTTCCAAACTAAACATACCCAGTTCCTTCAGCCTTTGCCCCTATGGCTTGCATTCCATCCCTGTGATCATCTTTGTTGCTCACCTCTGGATCCTTTCTATATATTGGTGACCACAATTGGACAAAGTACTCCAACTGAGGTCTAACCAATGCTGAGTAGAGTGGTACTATCACCTCCTATGACTTGCATGCAATGCCTTTGTTAATACAACCCAAAATTGCATTTGCTTTTTTTTTTTGCAACAGCATCACATTGCTGACTCATGTTGAGGTTGTGATCCACCACAACTCCCAGATCCTTCTCAGCAGTGTTGCTGCCAAGCCAATTATCCCCCATTCTGTATTTCTGCATTTGGGTTTTCCTTATATTTGTCTTTGTTGAATTTCATTTTGTGGTCTATAGCCCAGTTCTCCAATTTATCGAGTTCCCTCTGAATTTTAGCTCTATCGTCTAAAGTGTTGACAACTCTTCTTAGCTTTATATCATCTGCAAATTTGATGAGTAAGCTCGCTATTCCTACATCCAGGTAATTAATAAAGATGTTAAACAACACCGGACCCAGAACAGCTCCCTGTGGAATCCCACTTAAGACCAGCCTACAAGCTGACATCAGTCCATTAATAGTTACTCTTTGTTCATGGTTGCTTAACCAATTATGTACCCATTTAAGGGTAGTTCCACCAAGCCCAATTTCTCCAGCATACTTATCAGAATGTCATGTGGGACTGTCAAACACCTTGCTGAAGTCCAGGTGTATTGTGTCCACTGCATTTCACCCTATCCACCAAACCAGTTACCCTGTCAAAGAAGGAAATCAAGCTGGTTGGCATGATTTGTTCCTGGTAAATCCATGCTGGCTGCTAGTGATTACCTCTTCATCCTCCAGGTATTCGCAAATTCAATGTTTTATACATTTCTCTAGTAACTTCTAGGTATTGAAGTCAGGCTGACAGGCCTATAGCTCCCTGGCTCCTCCTTTCCCCCCTTTTTAAAGGTGGGCACTACATTAACCCTTCTCCAGTCTTCCGGGACCTCTCCTGTCATCCATGAGTTTGCAAATATTATTGCCATTGGCTCCGAGATTTCTTCAGCTAATTCCTTCAGTACTCTTGGGTGAACAATATCAGGCCCTGCTGATTTGAATTCATTCCAGAAGATCTCTGACATGTTCTTTACTTAATCCAATCTGCATCCCTTCCCTTTTATTGTCTATGGTAACTTCACTAGTCATCTGGTCACATGTTATTTTTTGTTTGAAGACTGAAGCAAAGTAGGCATTGAGCAGCTCTGACTTCCTATCATCTTCCTTTACCAGCTCACCTTCTCCACTGAGCAGCATACCATCCAGGATCTCTCTTTTTTGCCTGACATATTTGTAGAACCCTGTCTTGTTGTTTCTAGCATTTCTTGCCAGCTGTAACTCATTCTTTGCCTTGGCTTTCCTGATTTTGTCCCTACATGATCACACTATTCCCATGTATATTTCCTTGGTGACATGCCCCTCCTTCCATTTCCTGTATGTATCCCTTTCATTTTTTAGATAGCTAAAAAGCTCCTGGTTTGGCCACATTAGTCTCCTGTGGCTCTTCTTGACTTTCCTTTGCCTCAGAATAGCTTGATGTTGAGATTCTAGTATTACAAATTAGGAAGAAAAGGAGTTGAAGGGGAGGGCTTCCTAAAAAGATGTCTTTCTATGGGACCTTGCCTACTATTTCTCTGAGTTAGCTGAAATCCACTTTTCTGAAGCCCAGCTGTTCTCATGTCTTCTTTTCCATAGGATCTTGAACTCTGTCAGATCATGATCACTTCTTCCCAAGTTCCTGACTACCTTCACAACTTATTCATCCCTATTGGTCAAAATCAGATCCAAAATGGATGAACCCCTATGAGCAAGATGTCTGAAAGTGACTAATGATCATGGGTGCTCCTGATTTTCAGAAAGAGCTGAGCATTCATCCTCTGAAAATCAGGCCTTTTAAAGAGGTTTTCAAGTTGGGCACAGAGCAGCACCCAAAATCACTAAGCCCTTTTGAAAATCTAGGCCAACCTCTTTTCAATCTGTATTTCCCCAGGCACAGACAGCTTCTGTGTTGTCTTTTCATGTTTGCATGTTTTGTTAATGGGAAGAAATAGGGGAATTCACCAGGGTGTTTATAACTATCTGACCAGACATAAAGAAGTGCTTACTGCTCAGAGGAAGACACCAACAACATTACAGTTTCCTTCACTTTCACCCTAATAAACGGTGAAATCTGTCTCTGTGCAGAACACGTTTTAAGTAAAGGCCATAGTCATTGCTCCACATAAATAACTGAAGATGATTAGGGAAAAGGACTACTAACCTGTATCAATATAAACCAGTTGGTTTATCATTCACTACAAAAGAGAACTACATTGGATCTTTATCTCTGCCTCTACCTAATCTCATTTTTAATATCCAATCCTGCTCATCTTTATCCTCTATATTTCTAAGGAGGCTTTTTCTATAGCATCTAAATACTGACAATAGCTTTTCATGCAGCATGAAAAAGTAGAGCTAGTCAGACTTTATTTTTTTTTTTGTCAAAAATTTCCACATGGGCAGTGGGAAATTAATCACAAAAATTTAGAGGACAGTAGATACTTTCTATGAAAATGTCTGTTTGGTTGAAAAGGCAGTTTTCTTCCAAAAGAGTTATGATAGAAATTTTTCAACCAGTTTCAATTTTAACATCTCCAAAGTGATCATATCTCTCTCCATAGTTCCACATTTCTCTTCCTTTTCCTTCCTTCCATCCTTTCCATGCCCATTGCTATGGTATATCAGAACCTTACAAATTTAATTTATTTTTAAACATCTGATATGTCTTAAAGTATACAGTAAAAATGGCTCTGCCATGGACTTTCCTGTGTGTCTTTGGTGAAGCCACTCAATTCTCACTGTGCCGGGGTTCCCCATCCAGACATTTGTAAAATGTAAATGTCGCTATGGACAAAAGTTTAGCAAGATTCCAAAATGGATTGGAATTTATATGGATAACAATATCCAGAATTTTTAATAGCTAAAGCTAACAAATTTTGAGAGATATTAAATATCAGCTTTTAGGGTTTAAACCAATCTCTAACTATAAAGTATTAGTTGGAGATCTAATGGTAGAGTTGGGGGAAGATTATCACACATCTTCCCTGCTGCAGCGTTCTTGCACTTTCCTCCAAAGTATCTGGTGCTGGCCACTATCAGAGACAGAATACTGGGCTAGATGGACCTGGCGTTTGATCCAGTCTGGCCAGTCCTATGTTCCTATGATAACAGTTCTTTTCTCTCACCATTTCGTCTGTCCTGTCGATTTACCCTGTCAGATCTTTGGGATAAGAACTGGCTCTCTCTGTATGTACAGCACAAAGCACAATGGGGCCATACCGTAATTCAAATATTTATTTATTTAGATTTAAATAATAAAATAAAATCACAAATTAAAAGCAAAGTAAAAAAGTAATAATCTCTTCCTTCACAGGGTTTGAAATCTAAATCAAATCAATGGGTTCCATGTCTTGTTTTGGAGGTAGTGGGACATATGTTCAACACAGTGTGTTCCAGGAGTAAGCACCGCGGTCATGGCCCAGCTGCCATGAAAGCTTGCGTTCTCTCTCATGCTGATCAGTCGCACGCTTGTCATTGATAGTTCTATTTTTCCAGTAGAATGTAGCTGCCACTTATTCCTTCTCTCTCTGATTCTTTGCCTTTCCCTTCTCATCACTGGTCCACAGGAAAGATGCCTTCAAGGGAGGAAAGTCCTTCTCATTCTTCTTTGTTGAATGCAATCAGTTCGGAAGAAGTGAGTCTTCTATTCATTGTGACCTGTTCCCATCATCCCTGAGTTGGCGATAATATACATTAATTCTTTGGATAATTATTTGGAGAACTTCCCTACTCTGCACACTGCAGTGTATTTTTATCTGCAATGAATGCCATTAGCACTCCTGACACCACTAGCTGTCCCCATCACAATCTCGCTTTCTGTGCAAATCTTCATGCTAGTTCTGTATTGCTAGGTGTCCTTTTTGAACTTTTCCTTCCTCTGGCTTTTTTGCATAACTTATTCTGTTCAACCAGTTCTCCCCGCATTTTCTGTTTCAGCTGCTGGGTTTCTTAACTATCAAACATTTTGCTTCATTTCTAGCCAGTGTCCATGCCTGTTATTTCCTTTGTGTTTTACAGACTAACTAGGTATTACTTTAATGAGAGAACATGTCTATAAGATACATCACACAGCATGTCCCATTTTGCCTTTTTGTTGTTCCTGTGACTTTCTAGTATCTCTTCAAACTTTACAAGGCCCTTTCAACAGAACCATTTATCATTTTTTTTGAACAGCGATTCTTTGAAATAACCAACCATAGGGCTACCATTGTCTTTAAATCACCAGGGATCAACATTTCCAGTCTTATGTACTGTTGGAAGAATACGATAAAAACACTGTTGGGATGAAACCAGAGAGGAAATGTATCCAACTACATTCAATTGCTACAATAAATCTTCAATGCCAAATAAATAACAAAATAAAGAAAGGGGATTTATAGGTAGAACCCAATTAACGTTGGCTCAATTGTACCGTGTTAAATAATTATTTCAAAAAATATTTATTTGGCAAGCGAATGATTTAATAACAAACTAACATTCAACCTCTTAATATTTCACATGGAGAGTTATTACAGATATTTCAAATACTATAACTATAATGGTATGCTATTCTTTAGTGCCAAGTTTCTTCTCTATAAATAATCCACTGCTGAAAGGCTCGAATCTCTCAGAGCCAAGTGATTTGATTTAATGGGAAGATAATTATCTGTTGATACTTACTAACTTAAACAGGGAGTTTTGAACAGAAGATAGAAACAGGGGGGTAGGTGGCGGAGTGCATGAAGGTTTCTATATAAATGGCTACATAATAAGAATTAACTACTTAGGTCAGTCACTGAGGAGAGGGTTTTAAATGAATATTTAGAGACAGATTTTGAAAACTGAACCTTCAATTTTAAACTGGCACATTGAAGATACAGACCATTTGCGTTGCAGTTCTGTATCTGCAATGAGTTGTACCTACCACAGGTCACATCAGATCCTGATCCTGCAAAGACATGAACTTGAGTAACTTCATACGAGTAGTCTCATTATGACCAATGGGATTACTCGTAAGTACAGAGTGACTCCAGAAGGAAGTGTTTGCAGGATTGGGAGCTTGGACTTCTAACTACTTGATCTGAAAATGAAATGAAATATTGAGTCTGTTTGGAAGCTAAATCTAATCCAGTAGGAAGATGGCCATTTGACAAGTGGAACATCTTACTGGGAGCACATTAATAGATTCCAAGGCCAGGAGGGAACATTCTAATCATCTAGTCTGACCTCCTGTATAACAGGCCACAGAACTGCCCCCAAATAATTCCTTTTTAATTAGAACATATCTTTAAAAAACAAAAAATCTTGATTTAAAATTTGTCAGTGATAGAGAATCCATCATGACCCTTAATAAATTGTTCCAATAGTTAATTACTCTTACTGTTTAAAACGTATGCCTTATTTCCAGTCTGAACATGTCTAGCTTTAATTTCCAGCCATTGGATCATGTTGTTTCTTTCTTTCTTTTTTTTTTTTGCTAAACTGAAGAGCCCATTATCAAATATTTGTTTGCCATGTAGATATTTATAGGCTGTAATCAAGTCACCCCTTAACCTTCTCTTTGTAAAGCTAAATAGATTTATCTCCTTGAGTCTATCCTATAAGCCTGGTTTCTAATCCTTTAATCATCCTTGGGGCTTTTCTTTGAACCCTCTCCAATTTATCAACATCCTTCTTGAATTGTGGGCACAATATTCCAGCTGTGTTTACACCGGTGTCAAATACAGAGGTAAAATAACTTCTCTACTCTTACTTGAGATTCCCCTCTTTATGCATCCCATGGCATTAACCCTTTGGGCTAGAGCATCATACTGGGAGTTCATATTCAGCTGATTATCCACCATGACCCCCAAATCTTTTTCAGAGTTACTGCTTCACAGGATAGAGTCTTGCATCCTGTAAGTATGGCTTACCTTCTTTTTTCCTAGGAGTATGCATTTACATTTAGCAGTATTAAGACATATTGTTTGCTTGTGCCCAGCTTATGAAGTGATCCAGATCGCTCTGTCCTCTTCATTATTTACAGTTTGGCATCATCTGCAAACTTTATGAGTGATGCTTTTGTTTTCTTCTTGGTCATTGATAAAAGACATTAAATAGTGTAGGGCCATGAACCAATCCCAGTGGGACCGCCCATTGGAGACCCACTTGCCCATTTACATTCACATTTTGAGACCTATCAGTTAGCCAGTTTTTAATCCATTCCTGTTTGCCATGTTAATTTTGTATCACTCTAGTTTTTAAATCATTAATGCCATTTAAATCACAGCATCAACTGAAGCAACTTTTAGAAACATTTGAGATGGGATAGGTAACATGACATAAGAACAGCCATACTGGGTCAAACCAAAGGTCCATCTAGCTCAGTATCCTGTCTTTTGATAGTGGCCAATGCCAGGTGCTTCAGATGGAATGAACAGAACAGGGGTAATCATCAAGTGATCCATCCCACATGAAGTTTCCCCTTTCTTTTCTCATTAAGGATATATCCTCACTGCCTCTGGCACGCGCGCACGCGCGTGTGTGTTTTCATTCTTAACTCAGGTTATTTAACTTTTAACCTGCATTAGAAACTGCATGTGGGGGAGCCTTGTGTTGTACTCGAGCTGCTAACCCAAGTTAAAATCCAAGTTGCATGGCTTCACTGCTATGCCAACTTGGTTTAACTAACCTGTGTGACATAACTTGTTTTTACCCCCAGCAAAGGCCTACTTTTGGATGGGAAACTTGTAACTGTCCATGGTGCTGGATTTCAGGTCTCTGTGGGTATGGCCCACTGCAATATAAGCCCAGGGTTAGTAGAACTTGAGTTAGCAGACCCTGGGTTTGTTAACCTAGGGCTTGAGTGTCTACACTCATTTGTAACCCTAGATTAGGAATTGTTGAACTCTGGGTCTCGACCTGGGGCTCTAGCCTCTACACTGCATTCTGTGGGCCTGACTCCAACCACCCATATCCCAGACTTCCTAGCACACTTTCAAAATGTGGCTGCTCTAGCCCTTTGCTCATGGAAAAACCTGACTGTTCATCAAACTTGACTCTCCAGAGGACAACGAAAATTGGCCTGTGGATTGTGGAATACTTTTGGCAGACTCCCAGAGTACAGGTCCAGTGGGGCTGGTTTACAATGCAAAGCAATAGGGTTTGAACTCTGGGTCTTGGCTTGACTCAGACTCGTATCCTCCACCACTGAGGGGTTGTGGGACCCTGGGTATGAGCCCTGGTTTAGCATGATTTGTGTGTCGCTGGAAGGGGAGTTAGGCCTGAACCTGAGTTTGAACCTTGGGCTTACACTGCAGTGTAGACATAATTGTACAGCCTATCAGTTTTTCTATTAATATACCATTTGCTCATTTTCCTGATGGCACCTCCTGCCTTTCTCTTTTACAGATAATTACCTGTGGTCCTGAAAAATAAACCCAACTTGATATTCAGACAGTCCAGCAGACATGGATAATGTTCTTTCCGCACCACTAGGTAAATGCTGGGTATTTCATTGTAGAACATAATATTCACACTCCTGTTGAAACTGTATACATAACATTTTGATAAATAATCTACTTTATGGATATTTACTTAATACAGCGTTGGCAAGTTAATGCTGTTCCCATAAGAGCTCTTTGCAGTTTATCATGGTTGAGGTTTTCAAAGCAATAGTGGGGAATTTAGCTTTAAAAATGTATGGAAAAGTGGGGACTAAATCCCCAGCCCTGCTGAAAATTTCACCTGTGAGGACTTTTAATCAGGAGATCTGGGCCCTATTCCTGGCTCTGCTACAGACTTCCTAAGTCACCTTGGGTGAATCACTTTGCCTTTCTGACCTTTTCTTTTGCCATCTCTCAAGGGGTAGAATACTTACTCCAATGGGTATTGCAAGGGTATATTCATTAGGATTGGCAAAGTGCTTTGAACTGAGCAAATCCAGTGAGTTTCTTTTGACATCATTGGTGCAAAATATTAGTGACAGAAAAGAGCATTCTCTAAAACTATGTGTAACTCACACCCACTCAGTGAGATGCGTTGTCCCCCTCTGAATAGCCTGCTTTGGGATTTGATCTTTCACCTCAGGCAATAGAGGCTCATGGTTTAACATCCAAAGATCCCAAGTTCAATCCCTGATGATGACGACTGACCAAGGGGAGCCATATTACATACATCACAACCGAGTTCATGACCTCCTTTTCCCAGTCAGCATGAAAATGGGGAGAAAAGACATCTGTACAATATAGACACCAGCAATGTCTGACGAGCAACTAGTGACACAGACTCTATGTACTCTACAATGAACATTGGCCCTTTGCCTGGATGCTGGAGAGTGCAGCATTATGGGTGTGGATTTCTCCATTTGGCTGCAACCAGAGGCCTGACATTTTGTTTTTCTTCTCCCTGCCCTGTTCTGCACTCTGTAGCTGTCCCTTTGCTTTAGCTGTCCCTTCAGGGGTGGGTTGGCTTATCAGTGTATGCTTCCTAGAGCCTGACCACAAAAAGGGACACAGGGAGTGAGAGAGAGGAAGATTTCTTCCCAGACTCTTCAGCATCGCCCCCCTGGGCAGAACAGTGGACCCAGCTTACCTGTCTCATTGTCTGCATAGAGCTGGGTATCAGGCCCACAGCTAGACTTTTGATGAGTCTTTGTTCTCTATGCAGCTTTAAGCATATGACAAAACCGAACAGCCATAACTGAGTTCCAGATGAGTGTGTCTATTAACTATGTACCATGACATCCCCAGGTCTTGAACCCAAGCGTGGGAGTCCCCAGACAGCCACCACATCCTGGCCTCCACCCAACGTTTGCTGAAATCTAGTGGGCGGAGAAGCTACTAGGACTGTTGCCTCAGCCAAGGCACCATCCATGGGGTCCCTGACTGGAGGATGGCCCAGTGCCACTGATTGGTCCAGCCATGCTATTTAAGCCAGAAGGAGGCATAGGAAGCTTGTCTGAGCCACAAGGTGACTGTCTGCTGTGGTTGCATTGGACCCTGCTTGTGCCTGCTTCCTGCACCCAATCCTGGCTCCTGCCTTAACTCTGCCTTCAGTCCTGCTCCCACTGTGCTCCTGCTCCATGCTGGATTCTTGCCTCTACTCCAGTTCCTCCCCTTATACCTGGCTTCCAATCATCAGTTACCTAGCCTGGCTCGGACTCTGACTTCTGATGCTAGCTCGACCCCTGGCTCTGGTAACTGACAATTGACTCTGGTGCTGACCCCTGGCTTTGGTCCCCACCCTGGATGTCTGCTCCACCTACTAGAGCTGACTCTGGCTACTAGACAAGACTGCCTACCACCCAGTCCTTAACATATACATCCATAGGAGGCCAAGCTACGTACGTACCGTTGTTCTGCTGGCTTCTGCAATAGAATGCGACAACATTCCAGCAGATAGGGCTGGGGACCCAGAGATTGCCATGCTGGCCTGGGGGGTGAGGGAGCAGCCCTGTCGAAGAATAGTTCTGGTCTGGTTTTGCAGCCCGTGATCAGGGAGAACAATAGGAGCCAAGGAGAGCAGGGGAAACCTCTGTCAGTATCTCACCGGGCAAGGCTGCTGTTCCCTGGCTACTGCTACATCCTGCCACTTGTCTCCCACTCGGGAAAATGAAACGTGCTGAAATGGAGGCCCAAAGTCAAGGGATATCACAGAGGCTTTACCCTCCCCCCGCCCATGTTCCTTAGGAACATGCTGAGGACTTTGCACATCTCAGTAACAAAAAGGGCACCTTCTGACATGACAACACTTCTAGTGTTCTTGCCCTCAGCTCCAAGTGCCTTGGCTGCCATGAAGTTACACGGGCAGCAGTGGCCTATCCCTCAAGCTATTGCATGATACCACGACACATTAATATAATTAACATTGCTGCTGAATTTGGGGGGTTTCTCCCCCCCCCCCCCCCCGACTCTGTGTCCATTCTGCTACAGAATCCGCAAGGCTTTGGCAATAAGATGCTTCCTGATTTGTTCTTGACCCCAGGAGATATCTGGATAGAGTAATAAATATTATTTTATTTCTTCACTTAGTATTGGTCAGGCTTGTATTGATCTAGGATACTTCCCTACAAGGGTTTCATGAAGAGGCGCTTTAACGGTACAATAGATATTAAAGGCAGTTTGGGCTGCCTGCAATGAACGAGGCCTAGAAACTGGTTTTCTACTACAGGTTTGAGAGCAGATAATCAAAGTGGTCTAATTTGCAAACTGAACATGCAATGGCATCTCCATGGGTGGACTCTGGCCTCTAGGCAAACGTTCCTCTACATCCTCTTCACAGGTCTGGATCCTGGCCCTTGAGAGGACAAAGCTGGCTGGGAGGACAAAGTTTAATACAAACTTTGGCAAGGTTGAATCCAAAGAACTCTACATCCTCAAGTTCTGGTGATGAGATCCGGGAGGAAATATTTTTCTGGAATCTCCACAAAGAATGTAGCGATTCCGATTAATTATTTATGCCCTGCCAACGTATCCCAGAATATCACTGTTGTAAGCAAGACACAAGAAGTAATTCTTCCGCTCTCCTCCACACTAAGGTCTCAGCTGGAGTATTGTGTTCAGTTCTGGGTGCCACATTTCAGGAAACATGTGGACAAATTGGAGAAAGTCCAGAGGCAAGCAACAGCAATGATTAAAGGTCTAGAAAGCATGACCTATGAGGAAAGATTGAAAAAAAAAAAATCTCTTTAGGTCCCTTCCAGTCCTACACTGCTATGATTTGTATTACAGTAGCCATGGCCCTGTTGCCCTAGCCACCGTATACACACACACATAGCAGAGACATTCCCTGCTCCAAAGAGTTTACAATTGAAAGTAGGAGTGTCTTCCTCCTCATTTTCCAGAGCTGGGCTCTCAGAACTCTGGGTTTGTCCTGACTAGCAGCGAGGTCCCTCCTATTCCTTGTGTACCACCGAAACACCAGGGATTGGCTCCGGTAAGCCACAGGCATAGCTACATTGCAATGCAACATTACTACACAAATCCCTAAAGAGTGGTAACCCTCAGTCTACAGACCAAATGGTGATATGCTTATCCACACATTCCTTATGGCAGGCTTGAGCAAGGATGGCTTAAAGTCAGACTCCGATTTCCATCTGAATCATTCATCCAGCCTTACTCCTAACAGATTAACTCCTATTGATGAATGGGCCTTTATTCTCTTTTGGGGGCAGCAACCATGTTGATTGCTCTGAGAGAGGAGACTCCTCAAAACCTTTCTGGTTCATATTTCCAAACTAAGAACTCTCCAAAAACTCAAAAGAAGAGCCATATGGCTGGATTCGCTATTGAACTTCTCTATTGAAACAAGTGTCCCTTGGCATAGGGGGAACTCCTGGATGATGCAAATGTACCAGCTACAGACTCTTGCCTTCTTGCCCCCAGCAGCGTGTTGGGAGTGGGCATGTCTAACCTCCACCGGGACAGCATCCATTAAGATGCTGCAAGCCAATGCCAGATCTTAGAGCTGGGTAAGTGATGTCAGGGCCAAAAGAATTAGGCAGCTAGTTCCACCTCTCTGACGCGCCCTCTCTTCCCCACCCAGATCAAAGCAGAAGAGAGCACCTAGCCCATAGTGTTTGGCAGAAAGACACAAGGTCTTTATTAGATAAAATTAATATAATTCACTTCTAATGACTGTAAACCCCAGCCATTAGTGAAACATTTAATCCTGCAAATAAGAGCGGTGAAGTATGGTGGAGTTTATGATATTAGACCGCATTTCTGTTTTCATGGTTGCACTATTCAGCCTCTGTGTATGTTCACTCTTTCTTTCTGGAGTCCGTTACCCTCAGACCTCCCTGGCTTAAAGCTATTTCCCTTAAATCAAAACAAGTACCATATAATTGACAAGGTTCTGGAGTGTCTTGTTAATCACTCTCTCCAGCAAAGAATAAATGTTGAAAACATATTGATCTTCTCGTCTGGGACCTCGGTTGATCTTGGCTCTAACTCTGAAGTATGATCGAATTGTTTTTAAAGGGACTTCCTTGGATAGCTCAGCAAAGCCATGTTTGATGCAGAGTCGTATTCAGTAAGGACGACTCAGCAAGTCATGTTGCACATCAGTCCACAGGTTCTGCAGGGCATGTTTTCCATTTGACTTGGCCTCATGGGCTTTGCTGTTTTAACTTTTCAACTTCTGGGGGAGAGTTTCTACATTAATATTAATGCCTGTGAAATAAGGATGGGTAAAGATATAAGAACACTTTCTACACATTTATACATACTTGCCAGGGAATCATTCTTAGCATTACCTCTGCCACAGAAGAACAGCGGCGGATTTCAGTGCTTTTCCGCAATGTGAAGACAGTCTCATTTCTTTTTATATATAAATAAAAATCACAGTACTATGTGCCATGTGCCACATGTTGATGGTCATCTTAAGTTATTTATGGTAATTTCCTCAATTTTATTTTGCTTTAGGGTTAAATTATAGATCAGGTAGTTATAGAAATCTTCAGAAGGCAACACAGTCTTTGCTCTATCACTTATTTCATTGTGTAATTTGGCTAGCGTGTATCTCCCTGCTCCCCATCCCGTAGGGAGACCTCTATTGCGGGTTTAACACCTGTGTGATGTAGGCAAGTCACGCTGTATGTCTCCCCCATCTGTAAAATGGGGGATGGGAAGTAACACTCTATTTCACACCTATTTCAAGGAGCTGGTGTGAGAATGAATTGATACTTGTGAAGTGTTCAGATATAATTGTGATGGGGGCTATAAAAAAAGTAGATGCACACAATGGTGAAAAATTAACTAAATGGTGAAGGAAAAAATCTCTCTCGGCTGTAAGGTATCAAAATCCTTAGAAACAGATATTTGGGGAATTACCTGGCTATTTAATATAAATCCCTATAGATTAGTAAATAGATCTACTGCCATGAATGATAAGTGCAAGTTATTTTAAACGACAAATTAAATAATGGGAAATACATCCACTGCATTTACATTAACACAAGTCTGTATAAGTGGTTTTCTAATTATGAAAAATAGGCTTGCCCTTTAAATTCTCAATTCCTATAATTCCCATTGTTTCCTTTTATTAAATAAAATAGGCTGCATAGCACTCTTGAATATTAAAAATAACCCCCTTTGCCAGAAATATAATTCAGTGGCCTCTCTTTTCACATTCAATAACAATCTGTACCAGTGAACGCACTAGGCTTGTAACCTCGTGGTACTGCAGCAGCAGTATTATACTGAAGAATGCTCATTTAATGGAGGCTGGAGTAGGAGCCTATCAGAAAGTGTAATTACTCAGAGCTGACCTTGCAGAATTCTTACAAGGAATGAAATAAATACCTGAATATCAGATTAATAATTGGATTCTGACAAGTTTGCAATTCATAACGGTATATTATCAAAGAGGTGTTTACTCAGCATTGGTGTGAAAAATAGGAAAATTCTTTTGTGCTAGGCATTTTCCAAGTCAGAAAATTGGCTGCGGCCCTGCATCGGGGCTTGTTGGGCTATCTGTAATAAGAGAAATTGTGAGGGGACATCAATATAATTTAAAATTAAGATTACTCGAGAGTGAATGTGCTGCAAGCTAATATATCTTCGATGGGCCGAGGGGCAGGTCATGTTTTATGCTCATTTTCATTGCAAAAAGGGAATTAAATGAATACATTGGAATGAAGAGAGAGATATGGAAGTTCTAGAATCCTGACTCAAGAATGCATCAAATGGTTTAATTTTAAGCATACATTTAAGATTCACTAAATGGGACTTTAGCTTGTGGTAAATCCTTTCTAGATCAGGGCCTAGATACATAACCATTATGGGCTCAGTCCTGCAAGGCCCTTAGCACTTATAGAGAGCAGTGCATACCCTCCACTCCCATTAACATCTGTGGGAATCAGGTGTGCTTAACAACTCACTGGAACTCTCAGCACCTTGCAGGATTGTGGCCTATGCCAGTAATAAGTTCATCTTTGTGTCTCTGGGACTTCCACATCTCCACCTATATCCTAATATAGTCACACACAAAAACAAAGGAAGAATTACATTGGTGCTGTGAGGAACTGTTGGTGGATGATTTATTCTGAATAAGAGCTAACACAAATGTTCTGGTGAATGAGTCATGAGAACATAAGAATAGCCAAACTGGGCCAGAACAATACTCCATCTAGCCCAGTATCCTGTCTTCCAACATTAGCCAATGCCAGATGCTTCAAAGGCAATGAACAGAACAGGGCAATTATCAAGTGATCCATCGTCTGTCATCCAGTCCCAGCATCTGGCAGGCAAAGGCTTAGGGATGCCCGGAGCATAGGGTTGCATCCCTGACAATCTTGGCTAATGGCCACTGATTGACCTATCCTCTATAAATGTATCCCATTCTTTGTCGAACCGAGTTATATTTTTTGGCCTTCACAACATCCCCCGGCAATGAGTTCCAGAGGCTGACTGTGTGTTAGGTGAAGAAATATTTCCTTTAGTTTGTTTTAAACCCGCTACCTATTAATTTCATGGCGTGACCCCTGGTTCTAGTGTTATGTGAAGAGGCAAATAACATTTCCTTATTCACTTTGTCCACACCATCCATGATTTTATCCCCCCGTAGTCATCTCCTTTCAAAGCTGAACAGTCCCAATCTTTTCTCTTCTCATGCAGAAGCTGTTCTATACCCTTAATCATTTTTGTTGCCCTTCTCTGTACCTTTTCCATTTGTAAGAGAGCTATTTTGAGATGAGGTGACCAGAAATGCATGCAGTTTTTAAGGTGGCATACCGTGGATTTGTATGGTGGCATTATGATATTTACTGTCTTATTATCTTTCACTTTCCGAATGGTTCCTAACATTGTTAGCATTTTTGACTGCTGCTGCACATTAAGCGTATGTTTTCAGAAAACTAACCATAATGACCTCAAGATCTTTCTTGAGCTGTAGCAGCTAATTTAGACCCTATCATTTCGTATACATAGTTGGGATTACGTTTTCCCATTTGCATTACTTCGCATTTTATCAACACTGAATATAATCTGCCATTTCGTGGCCCAGTCACCCAGTTTTGGGAGCTCCCTTTGCAGTCTGCTCACGAACCCATCTCTACTTCATTCAAAGGTAATCATCATTCGTAAGTATTTTCCAAGAGTTTGAAAAACATAATTGTCAGGCAACAGGTTTTGTTCTCAGACTGTTCACAGCTAATAAGCAGTGCATGGACAGAGAAGTGGGTCTCTAGAATCAGATGGTAGTATTTCTGCATCCTACTCCGCTCTCTGAAACTTTTTTTAAAAAAAGTATATCAAATAGTGCATAGTGATTAGCGAATACCATGCTTCACGTACTAATTTTGGAGCAAATAAACACTGGTGAAATTGCATTGATTTACAGAGGTGTTCATGGGGACCCGAACTGGACTCTTGTTCACAAAAATATTAATGAATTATTTCTAATTCTAATTGAGGAGTTCTGCCATAAACCTTGGGTTTCTGGGTATACAGCATTTTTACTAAAAACAACAGATGAAGCAAGGAACCAAGCAACCATACAAGCTTATTTCACTATCACCCCCAATGTCCATTACAATCCCTCAAGTCCTGCTTTAACTGAGCACTAAATACTGAAAGCCACTGAGCACTTCCAGTTCTAACTCAATTCAGGTGCTCAGTACACCTTTGCTCAGGATTTATCCCTCAGTACACTCTTCAGAGCATGGATTGTGCCCTGAGCCCCCCTTCCCTGGCTGTGGATGAAGATCTGTCAGAGTAACGCAGGAGGGAGTGATACAAAGGAGGGTATAAGCCATGTGCAACTTACTGGCTTTCCACCAAACTGGTTCCTTTGTACCAGTCCCCAAGGGGTCATCATAGTATCCCAGGATCACAGAGCACAGGGAAGTTACAGGGAAACAGCGTGGCATAAGCGCTACTATGCTAGAATTAAGTCATTGGACAACCCCCCAGCACTGGGGTGATCCTGTTGTAGCCAGCTACAGTGGCATCAGGGCTGGTCCTACAGTGCAATGCTGCTAAATTGCAGCCCAGGTGCACGGCCCATATCTCAGAGGGGTAGCCGTGTTAGTCTGAATCTGTAAAAAGCAACAGAGGGTCCTGTGGCACCTTTAAGCCTAACAGAAGTCTCTTCTGTTAGTCTTAAAGGTGCCACAGGACCCTCTGTTGCTCTTGGCCCATATCTCGTTTGTCTGCAGAATTCCCCCATGCACATTTCTAATAATGTGTAAATAAAAGATAACACTGAGTAATGACAGTAGGCAAGGCTCCCGCAGTTGTGCTGGCTTGGCTATGAAGGTTTGATAGTGCCAATAAAATGATAAAGTCATAATTAGGTTAAAGGCTCTCATGTTATTCATTTTCTAAGCTCCTATGTGATAGTCTGTTAGGCTACATCTTCTGTGATTCCTTCTGGAAAGCAACGTTGCCCTGGTGTTTTTGTAAGCACTCTGTTTTTATGAGGAATAAATACTGTTCTCAGCCCTGAATTTTACAGCAAAGGATCATCACAAAAATCAAGCTATACAATACAATTTCAAATAAAAGCCAAGCCAGGAGCAACAGGATCTTGTACTGTAGGGTAAACATGCTATTTACATGAGGCATAAATAGATGGGAATTGCAGCCACAGAAGGGTTTTTCCTTACTCCATCTATGTATGTAGAGTAAGGGGTCTCTCCATGCACCATTTTCCCCACACGCTTGGTTTGCAAGTGGCAGGGAGGTGGAAGAGGGTTGCACGAGTGATCCCTCTCACATACAGTTGCACATTCCCCCAAAAGGGAGATTCCTCCATGGCTTATAGGAAGAACATAATAACTAGCTGACCTAGTTAATGAGGTGGACCATGGCCCCTAAGATCTCCAAAGGTTATGGGCTGTAAGCTACAAGGAATATCCAACTGCCCTAGCATATTTGCCATAGCCACAATACTAGGTGGTCAGTGAATACCCCACAGCATTCCTTTAGCTGGATCCATATTGCAAGGGACTCATTGGTCTACACCACTGTTCCCTATTACCATACTGGCAGGAAAGGATTTGATCCTTTGCTTCCTAAACCCTGTTGAAGCAATTCTGGTAGAGCACACAGACAAGTGAGTCCAGAAAATATTTCCAAGCTGCAGTTAGTTCCTCTATATGCTACCAGATGAACCTACCTAGCCCAGGGATTGGCAACCTTTGGCACGTGGCCTATCAGGGTAAGCCCCTGGCAGGCCGGGACGGTTTGTTTACCTGCAGAGTTTACAGGTTCGGCCGATCGCGACTCCCACTGGCCTGGAACGGCAAACCGCGGCCAGTGGGAGCCACGATCGACCGAACCTGCGGACACTGCAGGTAAACAAACCATCCTGGACCGCCAGGGGCTTACCCTGATGGGGCCTCATGTCAAAGGTTGCTGATCCCAGACCTAGTCCCTACTGCACCTGGGAATACCTCCTGGGTGCTTAAGGGAAGAGCTAAAAGGACAGCTCTGCTGGAAAGATTGAGCAATGTCTTTGGAAGGTCATTCTCCATGCCTAGGGTGATAGGACTGGGTTGAAACCTATTCTTGGGAGTTCTCTGGTTATACTTTGATTTCTTGCTACATCAGCAATAAAGTAAACTAAAGATTTACACCTTTAGGAAAACAGCTTTCTGACTGCTATTTCATTTATAGTGGTGTTTTTGCCAAGTCATTGGCAACTTACAGTTCTGCTTGGACTAGTCTGCACAACCACATTTTACTGTGTTTAACGTGACTATGAAGTATCAGATCAGCTGACATGGAGCATTGTAATCATTGTAGACCAAGACAAATCATGTTCAGCATTGTGTCTGCCAACTATGATTAAGCTCTCAGGGTTTAATCAATAGCTGACAATTATGGACACCATTTGATCTGGTCTCCAGTGGTCATAAAAATATGGTCAGTATCATGTCAAGTGGTGTGAGAAATGTGCTGGTTGTGCTTTAGAGGATTTTGTGTGAAGATTGTCTTTGGTTTTCATCCAGGCTTTCCTTTGCACAAACCCAAAATCTAAAGTGAATCTTTATTTTTCAACTGAGCTTCACCAGTCCCCAGACCGAGAGTCTAGCATTATGGACCAATTTCTGTGTATGTTGGCCAAACTTATTCAAATCTAGGCTCCCAGCTTCCCAGAAAGATTTTCAAGCATTAGTTGAACTTTTCAGCCATCCATTCCTGAACTTGAACATTTAAGTTCTCCCACATCAGCTGAACTTTCCACCTTTGCAATTTCCCTTATAAGCTTTTCAAAAAGCTCCACTGAAGATGTAGTGCTGGAAGGAACAATGAGTGTTTGCCTTGTAGCTGAAGTTACAGGTGCTGCAACCAGGAGTTGAACTAAATAAAATGGAAACAAATAGAAAATTCGTTCCAATGAAGCATACTTCCCAGTGAACCCACTTCTGCTGTATGCCCTGCAAAATGTCTCTCTAGGGGCCCTCTCCAAGTTGCAATGAACTGCCGGACTCCCATACGGAGCCCAATCAAGAATGTAACAATGATACAGTTAAAAGAATGTTTGAAAGACCTTCTGCTTTCACCCTTCTTTTCAACTCAGTATGGTTGTGTAAAAACAGCAGTAGAAAACAAGATTCAAGTAAGTTCTTCATAGAGTAAGGGCTTATTTAGAGTTATGAGGAAGATCACCTCAGTGAGGGCAAGACTGCTACAAAGGAGAAACAACTTCATTTTTAGTGGCACAGTTTAGGGGACTGGATTGAGAACATCTGCTCTAGCCTGGCCTAGGTTAGCAAAAGATGTTGCCATGTAATGGTTAGTAGTATAATGAATGACCCTACTACCCAGTGTAGTCAGAGAGAGCGAGCGACTGCGCACGAACACGCGCGCCTGGACTTTCACCTCCAAAGGACAGCTTTCCATCACTTAAATTAAGGGAAAAATTATTTTAAGCTAGTAGCCATAGTGGGCTCTTAATTTCTACATGAACCAGCCAGTAGAGGCTGAATAAAACACACTTAGTGTGTTACATTAGCTACAGCAAAGTCAGTAGCAGTGTAAACATCCCCATATTGCCAGTCCTGCTTGCCTCAGTGGTGGCTTAGGAAAAACGTCTTTAGAAGAAAGAGGACACATTTTCACATTAAGGCTCATTCAGTCTGTGGAATCTGTACTGAGACAAAGGTGCCAGTTACAGGTTTATTATAGGGACAAGTCTTCATTAGAACCTCAAGTCAGCAAAGCACATAAGAATATGCTTATTTAGAGGCTGGGAACAGCCCTGAACTGAACCCTGTAGCTCTCTCTGCATAGAATTGAGCTGGTTTTAAAGCAGTGGTTTAGAAATGCAATGTTCCATATCATATTACTAGCAAGTTATACCTCCAGCAACTCACTCCAGTTGATTTGATGTGACAATTTTTGAATTAACACTCTGCTTTTAATGATTCAAACAATGTTCACCCAAATCCCTTAAGAGAACCAACCAAAGAAAACAAGTTGTGTGTGGCAATTCCTATAAGCAATTATTTCATTAGATTGTCTGTTTTCTATAGTGTAGAAAATTAGACTTTACTAACATTTCATAGAGCAGTTTCATAGAGTACATTGATTTTAATAAAATACACATTGATCAAGATAAAATGTCAGTCTTTCTGCTCTGAACATATCTGGCAGTCATTAAGCAATGTTATAATTTTACCAAATCAATTTTACACGCTCCCTTTAATTAAGAAGTGGTTTCATTTAACCTTGTTGGTATTGCTTGAAAGAAGCTTTCCCATGAGTCAGCAAAAAATGAAATTTTTCCAAAAAGCACAAAGTAGTACTATTATGGTATGTCTGATTTCATAAGCAATGTAGTACATAGATCAGTGGAGATTTCCATTCAATAGGAAGAGCTATATTTAAAATTAATAATCTCTGATTCTGCTTGTGCTCTTCAGCATTCTGCAATTTCAGGTCTGTGAAGATATACCACTCCCCTGAGAAATTAGAAAGGGAAAATATAAGTGGAAGTTAGAATACTTACCATGTGGGAGAGCAGAAGGCAGATGCAAAATGGCCACCGTAGAGCTCCAGTGCTGTCGCTCTGATGGTTTGAAAGGACGAGCACCCAGAAAAAGCATTCTGGGGAAAAAAGTTCCTATTGGATGACAAAGTTAACAGGGGAGAATTGTGGCCCAGAAAGTCATCAAGAAAGGCAATCTTAGGGGAATAAAAGGTTGGTTTCTGCATTGTTCCTATTGACAAGTGTGATCTGGGCCTCTAGGGTACAAAAATCCACATTTTAGTTTTGTGGAATTTAGCATGACATTGCATCCCTCCAAAATGCCCCACAAAATTAGTTGTTCATGTTTGCATGGGTATTTATGGCCCTTTTCTCTTCCTGAAGAGACTCGAACCAAAATTTGCTCACATGAATGTCTGCAGAAGGACAATATTCATCATGATGGTTTTTGTTCTAAGTCAATTCCAGATTTTATTCTGGAGTAACTTTTTAAACTCATGCATCTGACGAAGTGGGTATTCACCCACTAAAGCTTATGCTCCAATACATCTGTTAGTCTTAAAGATGCCACAGGACTCTGTTGCTTTTTAAACTCTGTTTGACACCGTATCATTCCACAGCAGCCCAGTGGCTAATCTGGGGATAGAATTAGAGGCACTCTCCAGAGTAACATAATACATGCTGTTGACATTGCCACTACCTTGGCCAACACACCAAGGATTGACCCCAAGATCTCCAGACCTAAACGCTGGCATTGCTATAACTTGAACTAGAAAAGGATTGGTCTGTCATTGGGGGAGGTAGCTACTCATATCCTCCGCAGACAGGCCTAGAGCAAGACCTGTAACCCACTCACCAGTGGATTACATGGTCCCTTAGGACAGCGTTTCTCAAACTTGGGTCTGCGGACCCTACTCCAGGGGGTCATCCCGTTGACCAAATCCTCCCCCTCCCTCCCAGCGCCTACTGCATGCCAGGGAACAGTTGTTCAGAGGCATGCAGGAGGCGGGGACGGGAGGAGGAGGACGGGGCGTGCATGGGGAAGGGGGTGGAAAGAGGAGTGGCAGGGTAGAGCAGGGGTGGGGCCTTGGGAAAAGGGGTGGAGTGGGGGGCAGGGCCTGGGGCTGAACAGCAGGCTTGGGGGGGGGGGGAGGGGGAAGAGGGAGGGGTCTGCAAATTTTTTTTTAATCAAAATGGTGGTCCTCGGGTTGCTAATGTTTGAAAACCACTGCCTTAGGAATCCTATGCATCTGTAGGTAGTATGGCTGCTGTCTGCAAAGAACTAAGCAGTTTGGGTAGTTACTAATCTCTGACTAATTCATGTCTTTTTCCTTTGTTGTCCAGCCCTGGAAATTGCACGCCACACACCCCCACAGTCTTTTCAAGCTTGTGTATTCTGATAGAAGCCATGTGACACCTTCCTTCTCTGACAAAATACCCACTTTGCATTCTTCTATATTATCTAATAATTCAACCATAACATTAGGCTCTTTATTACAGCCTCAGTTATAACGTTCTCAGCTCAATCAGAACTCTGTCCGAAATGCATTTCCTTTCAAGTCTGAATGAGAAAAAGGGAGTATTTTAGCTGAATGACCATGTGAGAGAAGAATTGTATCTTCAGTTTAAGTTAGTTTTGCCTCCCATCAGGAGGCATTTACTTAATCACAAAGAATGAAATTGATCGAGGGACTGGGAGTTGAAATAGGACTTAGGGTAGGACTATTAAAACCCTGTGACTGGCCTGTGCCAGCTCATTTGGGCTCACGGGGCTTGGGCTGCCAGGCTGTTTAATTGCCGTATAGACATTCAGGCTTGGGCTGCAGCCGGGGCTCTGGAACCATCTCAGGGTCCTAAAGCCAGAGCCTGAAGCTCTACACTGAAATTAAATAGCCTCGCAGCCCAGGCCCCACGAGCCCGAATCGGCTAGCACAGGTCAGCCGTAGGTTTTTAATTGCAATGTAGACATACCCAAAGCGACTCAAAACAAGGTTAGCAGGTTTCATTGAGCTGCTCGAGTCCTGGGACAGAAGATGTTGGGCAGAGGTGGGTGGCAGAAAAAGTTAGGGGAATATTACAAGAGTGCCAAGCACATTCCAAACATATCACAAAACCTGTGAATAACTCTGCTTTACAGACTGGCTATATCGATTAATACAGGGGCCTAAATGGCACACTGAGAATCACGTATTGCTTGCTTTAAAAAAAACCACATACTGGTGAGCTCCCCACAGGCCTGGCCCTAGATTTTGCACTGACTTATCCAAAGTCATATTGTCAGCGTTCCATCCCACATGGTATGGACCCTCCCCCTGCCTCAGCACTTCCCCTCCAATTCCTTTTCTTCCCTGCCTGAAACTTCCTCACGCATTTGTGAAGTACTCCAGCCCCCGTGACCGCCAATATGGCCCATTATTAAAAGATTATGTAGCACTCTGACCTTACAGGGCACTTTATACACTGCAAATAGAGTTCTTTCCCTCAAAGACCTTGCAATCTATGACCAACAAGACACAGCTCAAGACTTGGTGGTACAGAAATATCTAAGCTAGAGGGATAGACAGAACCATTCCGGTAAGGGTCAGAAGGATGTGGAGAAATCACTGGGAGAAATTAAGGAAGAGGTCACTAGAAAAATGGATTTGAAAAGGGAGTGCTAGAGGCCAAGAAGTGGGAGACTTCCAAACGCGAGGAGAGGCACGGACTTGAGAGGTGAAGCGGAGAATTGAAGAAAGAATGAGCAGAGAGGATTGGGAGATACTTAGGAAGCAAAAGCCGGTGATTTCTGAAATTTCATCTCTCAGATACAGGGTATTAACATGCATTGAGGAAGACATTGGGGTAAAATAGCTTATTTTTCTGATTTAAAATAGCAAGGATGTGCTGAGTTCAGAAAACTATTGGATTTGTACCCAACTACTCAGCTGAAGAGTATCAGTAATTATAGCTAGGTTAGAAGGGACATAATGACATCTATTACCCTTGATAATCCCCAACTTCATGTTTTTCATTTTCTCAGGACAGACCACTTCGGCTTTGCATCAAGTTCCTTGAAAGTTCTCACCAACCTCACTCAAGAGTTGCCTTATTGTCAAACCTTTTTCTTCCTACCCACAATGGTTTTCATTGAGAAGCCTTCAATTTCACTGGGGGCTAGAAGTGGCTTTATGGAACCAGTCACACCTACACAGAGGCTCTGTTTAGGCAGTGGTGAAGCAGCGAGGTAAGTAGCAACAATTCAGCATCCTGGGTTTATATGACAGCGTTGAATGGCTGTGCTTGAATGAGCTGACTGCTATTGCAGTGTTCAGTAGAATATTTGATGGAGTTACCTTTTGTGTTAAAGCTCCAGAAGAATGACTTTGAGAAAGAGTGAAGCACTTGCATAAGTGGAACTGCGCTGATGAGGTCTGAGTTATCCAACTTCTTTGTGATCAATTTAAATGTAGACTTTTCCCCACAGTTCAAAGTCTGGTTTGCTGCTTTACATACTTAAAAAAAAAAAAAAATCTCACACACCTCCACATGAGACAGCTTGGTGAAAGATTTGCAGGTGCTGAATCTTTTGGTGCTTTGCTGTCCAAGGGACACAAATTCAGCTTTAGAGAATTTTCTTGCCATTTTAAGCAGCTTGCTCCAGAGGTGTGATTGACCTCAGCACATCAGGCAAGTCTCATGCTCTGGACTGGAGGAATGAACAAGGGATGAAAAAAATACATAAAAAAAACCAAAACCTCGCACTGTTTTCCCCATTAGGCAGAAAAAGGAGCAAGAGAAGCACAGGTGACGCATGGCATGGTAATGAGGGTCCATGAATCAGAAGAGAACAGGGAAAGCAGCAGGTCCTGAGCTCCATTGTTAATATTGATATTATAGTAGCACCTAGATAACAGAGACTGTGGCCCCATGGTGCTATGTGCTGTACAAACAGAGTGAGACATTCCCTGCCCCAAAGAATATACCATCTAAATAAACACGCCAGATGGGGATAACAAATTGCTTTCCCCATTTCACAGATAGGGAACCGGGGCATGCCCAAGATCACACATGAAATCTGACAGCTGGGAACTGAACCCTGAATGCCCAGGTCCCAGTCTAATGCCTTATCAAGAGCATCCAATCTGTCTTCTCACTTAGGAAGTCACTCACCTGTCTACCTCAGTTCTCCATCTGGAATACTATTCATTCACCACTCAGCAATTAATTAGTTAATGTTGAGTATGCAATGCAAGTGCTAGATATTACTATGAAGCAGTGACAAAAGAGATCATGTCCATATACATTTCACAATTACGTCTTACCATATGATCTCTTGCACAGTTCCTGTAGAGTGTAATTCCCCTTACATTTATGAGATTGGAACGAGGTTGATCTGAGGGCTCTGCAATTATAGAATTTTTATAAATTTCTATTCAGGGTGCACCTACACTACAGCAACAAGGCTGCAGATGTGCTGCTGTAGTGCCATAGCGCAGATGGAAAAGGCTGTTCAGTGGATGTAGCCAAGCCATGTTGCCAAGAGGTAGTAGCTAGGTCCATGGAATAATTATTCTGCTAACCTAGCTGCATCTACAGTGGGGGTGAAGCTGACCTAACCATGTTGTACAGGGCACAGTTTTTTTCCCCACAGCCCTGAATGATGTAGCTAGGTCAACCTAATTTTTAGATGTAGACTCATGCAAAGTCCTGCTAGCCATTTCCAACTATAGGGGGAAAAAAAATCAATAGAAGTAATCTGCAGTGTAAAATAAACTATTTCTTGGTTTAGTGCAATCCCAAACAAACAACTTAAATCAATGCTGAAAAGTGATTTTTGCATGAAATCAAATTAACACTAAAGATTGAAGATGACAAATGGGACGCTACTTGAATCTCAGTATATTTCAAAATTTGAAGGATGTTTGGTTTGTTTCATATAAAATCATGACTGGTGTGGAGAAAATAAGGAAGTGTTATTTACCCCCCTCTCATAACACAAGAACTGGGGATCACCAAATGAAAGTAATAGGCAGCAGGTTTAAAAACAAACAAAAAGAAGTATTTCTTCACACAACGCACAGTCAACCGGTGGAACTCTTTTCTAGAGGATGTTGTGAAGGCCAAGACTATAACAAGGTTCAAAAAAGAACTAGATAAGTTCATGGATAGGTCCATCAATGGCTATTAGCCAGGATGGTCTGGGATCGTGTCCCTAGGCTCTGTTTGCCAGAAGCTGGGAATGGGTGACAGGGGATGGATCACTTGACGATTACCTGTTCATTCCCTCTGGGGCACCTGGCATTGGCCACTGTCAGAAGACAGGACACTGGGCTAGATGGACCTTTGGTCTGACTTAGAATGGCCGTTCTTATGTTCTATGTAAGTAGTGAGGATTTAGAAGGTGGAATAAAGAGACTGATGAGCTAGGAAGTCCTGAGAGTCCAGGTTCTGAAGCTCCCAGTTCCTTGGCAGCCTAGGCTTCCAGAATCTGGTTCTATGGCATCCCATTTGGTGGACTGTTGTGGGGACAGGAGTACTCCAGCTCCTAGGGTCCTCAGCAGCCTGGCTTCTAGGTCTTCCAGTATCAGGGGGTAGCCGTTTTAGTCTGTATCTACAAAAACAGCAAGGAGTCTGGTGGCACCTTAAAGACCAACAGATTTATTTGGGCATAAGCTTTCGTGGGTAAAAACCTCACTTCTTCAGATGCATGCTTATGCCCAAATAAATCTGTTAGTCTTTAAGGTGCCACCAGACTCCTTGTTGTTTTTGTAGGTCTTCCAGGGTCCACAGGTTGGGGGCAGCCTGCCAGGTGAACCATGCCAGACCAAGGGCTCCCCTCCCCATTCCTCACAGAACTTTGAAATGTTGGGGGTTTCTTCCAAACAAGAACAAAACCAAATATTAAAAAAGTGTCAAAATTCTCAGTGAAACAGAATGACCATCCTCCGCATAGTTTGATCTTCTCTTTCACATAACTGCTGCCTTACTCCATGGTTCCCATCACTGCAGTGTCTGAGCAAACTGCAGATGGAGTTTAGAGTTCCCAATTTACTAAAAAAAAAAAGCCTCCAGAATCTGGGTGAGAGTGACATCAGCATTTTCTGTGGGCCAGCGTAGGGCATCGTATCTTCTCCTAGGTCTTCTGCTAGACAACAGGGTAATGATATCAGCATGGACTTCAACAGACTAGCAACTGGATTATGTACCCAGGCTCCCTAGTGGACCTGTATTCGGGCTGCTACTCAAGTGCAGTCACACTACATCAGTGGTCTCCAAACATTTTAGCATCACATCACCCCTTACTGCTGTCTCTGCCTCCTCCCTCCTGGGCCAGGACCAGGGACACAGCTCATGGGGATGGACAGGGGGTAAGAAGGCCAAGCGTGGGGCTGCAACTAGGGGTGGGGCTGGGAATGGAACCACGGCCAGGGGACAAGCCTGGGGGCGGGGTCGTGGCCAGGCCACAGCTGGGGGCAGGGCTGGAGCAGAGCTGGGAGCTGAGTGGGAGTGGGTGGCACTCCCTGTGCCCCATGGGGACTGGCCGGGGCCCACTGCGCCCCCCCGAATGTTCCTCTATGCTCCTGGGGCAGGGTGCGCCCCACAGTTAGGCTATCACAGGTATGCCTACTCCGCTGCTGTCGTACCCTCAATTGCAAGGTCGACAAACTCTGATCGACTAACACACCCTTCTAGAAAAAGAGGTCAGTTCTCATTCCCGAGCACCCTCACATCCCACACAGATGAGGCAAATGGATCAGCACAGTCGGACACCCATCAATGCCCTTGTGCTCGGTCTGCATACATAGATACACATACCTCTGAGGAGAGCAGGAAGTCGCCACATACTCACTCACATGTAGAGACAGGCCCAAAAATCAGTGACTACAAACCATTAAGGCTGAATGGGTCTAACGACACGAACAATGGAGCCACCTTCATGGGGGCATGCTCCTAGGTGGCCTGGGAAAAGCCAGTCTGAGGCAGCAGAGATTTCATATCTTGGCCCTCTAACAAAAGGCCATTGGGCACCATGGTAAATGGCCCAGCCTCACACCAAGGAGGTAGTGGGGGGCGGGGGGGGCGGAATTCAGAAGGAAAAAAAAACAAAAAAAAACAAAACACCACACTAAACAACTAGCTTCCCTGACAAAGGGAGGAGCAGACACTTTCTAGGGGGTATATTTTGACTGCACAGTTAACAGGTGATCGGCGGGCAGGTTTGCCTAGCCCAGGTGTAAGCATTCCCCCCGCAAAGCCATACTGTGTTATGGAGTCCTCACTGTTTCTACACTCAGCCTTGTGTGTCTGGGGGTATAACCTAGGGCTAGGGCAGATGTTTTTCAGGGTTTAACAACTTCATTTGGGGGGGTTATTTTTTTAGCAATTTGAGTTTTATGCAGTTGACCAAAAATCAGGGTGTGTGTGTGTGTGTGAGGGGGGGGCTCTTTGTATATACACCACCACCCCAATATAATGCTGCCCTCGGGAGCCCCCCCCCCAAAAAAATCATCTTACCGCGTTATAGGTGAAACTACATTATAATCAAACTTGCTTTGAGCTGCCGGAGTGCACAACCCCGCCCCCCTGGAGCACTGCTTTCTATCTGAATTCGTGTGATATCAGGTCGCGTTATATCGGGGTAGAGGTGTACTGTAATAAATAACATACTGCACTGAGTAATCTTTGTCATGTTCCCTAATGTGCTATAACATACTACTATTAAAGTGTACTAGGACAACTAAGTAATCCTTAGTGCTCACCAGCAGGGTCTATATGGACAAATTAATTTCTAAAGCACATTAATGTGCTTTAGAAATCAAACATCCATAGTCGGTATTACTGCGCTGTGTAGGCAAACCTTTAGATCCAAGTTACCATTTTAGTGTTTTTTCCAGTGTTGATTGGATTCAACCCCCCATTTTGTTTTTTAATTGGGGGTGTTTGAGCAGTTGAAACCCAGACCCAGGGTTCTTTGTGCGGACACTCTAGGATTCTTTCCTAGTCAAGTATGGGCAAGCAGGTCTGTGCTTCAGGGGGCACTGTGGGAAGGACATTGGAGAAACGGTCAGCGCTTGAGTGATTTTTGCCTGTGTCCTCAGTGCAAAGTGGGAAGGTCCCAGCCCGAGTTAAAGCAGAACCTGGGCTCTAGTCTGTACCCCCAAGTGGGTAAACTAACCTGCACTTAACATACCTGTGTGGAGGACCGGAGGGTTTAGGCTAAAACCTGATCAAGAGCCCGGGTTAACTTTGCAGTGGAGACATACTAATGGAGTTAAACCACGACCAAGCTCGCTGGTTTCTTAAAAGATTGTAAGCCTGTTCTGCTTCTGTAACTGAAGAGGAAGGTCTGTCTAACTTAGTGTGTAGGGAAATGTAAAATGAGATTAGACTAAACATGCATACCAGATAAAAAAAAAAAACACCTAAACTCCCCCCCCCCCCCAACGCTTTGTTCCAACTGCTAAATAAAATACCTTGTTTTAAGAAGGCTCTTGGTCACTGTCACTGGGCACAGGTTCTTGAAGGGAGTAAATGCAGGCAGGAGCTGGAGGGTTGATAAGATGCGTAGCCTGACCCACATCCTAATCTAAGAATGGAAGGATCATGAGATTATGCCCAGAGATAGGTTAGGGCAACAGGTCCATCCCATGAGCTGGGTGCACTCAGGGGACTGAGGTGAAGCTAGCCCTGTAACTATGGCATCACCACCTGCTAGCTTGGAAATCTCACAGATCAGTGCTGCACCTGTTGCCTATTAACACAGATTAGTGATGATCTACTGTACAGAGAATCAGTGCCATATTTGGGTGTGGGTGTAAATTAGTTTATTTGCATGTTTGCTAATTTACAAAACCTGTTAATCTGATGTTCCTGTCATTAGCTATAGATTAAAATGCATCTGCTGAACGACGAAGATTCTTGGCTCAGTTTTGTTTGCACTCGGGCTGTGGAATACGTAAAAGGCACCCCAGTTTTCTTTACAACATTCATGATTGCAGAGTTAAATTGCAGTGGAAGTTGGCGGTGGCTCTGTTATTACCGCCCTCTGTAAGATGTATGTTATGATATGGTTTATGGAACTGAGCTGGGGGGAGGGGAGGGAACCTTACCCAAGCTAAAAAAAAGTGTCACAAGGATAAATCAATCAGTGAAAGGTTTAGTTTACTTATGAGACAGTAATTTTATAAACAATTTCAGATGAACTGAAGACCTCTGTCAACTACTGACTAAGAAAGACTTATCTAACTTGTTACTGTGTACTGTATTTCTGGAGTGTGAAAGGACCTTAAATTGCCTGTAAGGAACTGATGCTGCCTAAAAGGACATTAGAATAAATGAACCACAACATTCTAAGTGTTATCCTTTCAGAGAGAAAACAAAAACACTTCACAAAATGCATAAGAGCTTAGCTGTTGGAATAGGTCAGTGTTATTGCATGACTCACTTCAAATGTTCAGTGATAATGAATTGTTAACAATGGGCTACATCCTGGAATCCTGCACAGGTAGATGTGCCAGTTAAATCAATGGGGTCCCAATCTGAGAGTCCAGACTAGCTGGGCTTGGTTCAGGAATTGGGGGTGGGGAGAAAGATTTGGAGCATGCCACTTTTGCATTCCCCAGATTCCTGAGGTGGTAAGGGACTTGTCTGGCTCTCAACCTAAGCCAGAATAGCCTCAGGGTTACTCTTATTTATGGACACACTGAAATGGTCCCTAATGGATTTAAAATTTGTATTAAGATGATGTTAAAAAAGTGAACAGAGTCTGAGCATAGAAGTTTCTGGTTATCAGGGAATAACGTACAGATTATCGAGGGTGCAAAGTTTGGTTTAAGATAAGGTGGCATGAGGAATACATAATCTGCAATATCCCCGGATGGGGGTAAAAGGTTGATGGGTCAAAGTACAGGCATTGAGATATGAGGGTATGAAGTTCATAGAGTGGCTATGTTCGGGGGTGGAGTATAATGAGTGGATATGATGATGAGAATGGATTGACCCTCATTTGGTGTAGGGTGACCAGATGTCCCGATTTTATAGGGACAGTCCCGATTTTTGGGTCTTTTTCTTATATAGGTTTCTATTACCCCCCCCCCCACACACACACCACCTGTCCCGATTTTTCACACTTGCTGTCTGGTCACCCTAATTTGGTGAGATTTAATGTTCAGGGAGTTTATGGTTCCAGTTCATATGAGCCAACGGAGAAGGTCACTTGGTCCCTTTCTCATAGTGGGAGAACGATGTCACTCTGGCTCATGGCTCCTGGTACTGTCGGTGGCCGGTGATGTGCTCGATGTAGATGTCCCTGGACCATCGGATGGCGTCTGAGAACATGAGGCGCCGCATGAGCCGTGCGTAGCGTCGACCGATACTACTGCATAGTCCAATCACACCCCTGAACGTTCTCTGGGGGCCACGTGGCTGGAAAGAGCCAGCTGTGACTCCATGTCATATTTTAATTATAAAATATTTAATTACAAAGTAAGAATGCTGAAATGAAAATATTTCATTTCAGTTCATTTCCCCCCCTGAAATTTAATTGCAGGGAAGTCTCAAAAATTTTACTTTTTGGAGCAAATTCTCAACATGTTAGAATTGTCTCTAGAATGGAAATCCTGAATTTGAGAGCTCTATGTACAAATAACTCAAAATAATTTGGTCTTTTTCTACTCAAGCTGATGCATAACATCTCAATTTTAACATGGTTGGGGTGAAGAGAGACAGGATTTAAAAAGTAAAAAGGAAGATAATTGTCAGACAGTGGAACATGTAAATCAATTATTTCTGAAGGCTAGTGACTGCAGTAATCTTTTTGGATAAGTCCCCTTTGGGACACTGAACATGATCCAGATAAAGCTCTGGGGAGAGGGTTAGGGAGAATAACCTATTTCTGCAGCCCAGAAGAAAAGATGAGTGGCTCGGTAAAGCACAATTGGACAGAGATGTGGAAGCACAGGTGTCCTGGAATTCTGCAGCAAGGTCTAGAGAGACTTCTGCAGTCAGCTTGTGCGTGATCGTCAATCATGTCTCCAGCATTTTTCCCCTACAGCCAGTTACTCTTTTGCAACCACAGAATTATTGCTGGCTGCTACCAGAATGATGACAACCTAACGTCAACTATGGTTCCCTGGGATGCTTGGGAACATTTACCAACCAGGGGATTTCAGTCCATCATTAAATTTGAAGAATCCTTGGCATGAAGCAAGCAAAAAACAACAAGCACGCTCCAAACAGCAGATCCTATGTATTGTTTAAAACAAATAAAAATAAAAACACCAAACCAGCCAACACTGTCAGAAATGGAAACGGAATGACAGTGTATCTGTCATGTTTGTGCTCACCTACTGAAGAACTTGAATATACTGCCGTGATCTAAGCCCAAGCTGAAATCAGGGTTTTAAACCATGACCACCAATTCCTTTCTCAGCAAGTCTTTTTAAGGCAGCATCTGAAAGTGACATTGCCTCGTCTGTCACCTGCTGCTCTGATGAGTAATCATTCAGATGGTGGCACAATTCCACCTTCGCCCCCTCTCTTTCCAAGGGAAAAGAAAAAGCTATCAAAAAGAACAGTGCTGGCTTTGTCTTTTTAGTAGAGTGGGTGGATACTGAAATACCAGCTTCACCATGATACTTGAAAAAATTACTCAGGGGTAGTTGTGGGTTACCTGACCCACTTATACATGAAATGGGTATTTGGTACCCAGATACCCACAAAAATGACACACAAATACAGCAACTGAATTTACATGGACAGCCCATAGCCAGATTTCTTCTTTCTCAGAGGGTGTGGGGAGGTATAGACGAAAGGAGAATTGAAATCACAGGCAGCTATGAACAGAGGATGGATTAGCCGTACCCATCCAGTACCACTAATAATAAACCTATTTCATAACTGGCTGGTGATTCATTATCTTTGTTATTACAATAAGCCTTGGAGCCTAAGACCAGGGCCCAACTGTTCTAGGTGCTGTACAGACACACGGTAGCAGACAGTCCTTGCACTGAGAGAGTTACAATTTGCAGACAAAACAGACTGCAGCAATGGAATCCTCATTGTAAAGATGGGCACAGACAGATCAAGTAACTTGCCCAGTATCACATTGTAATTGGTTTGATTATTGTAGCATTTAGAGGACTCTGTCATGGACCATTGTGCTCAGTGCCGTACAAACAGAACGATTTAGGAGAAGATCCATGAACTAAAGGCAGATTTCCTGAGTCCTAGTCCAGTGCCTTAATTAAACCATCCTCTCTCATGAGTTAAATTTTTATTTACAACCTTCACCCCCACCCATGAACTACGTAGCTCTGACAATTTCACAAGAATGCTTGAAACCTGTTCCTATAGGATTTCTAGCCTAGCATTTCTGACTCTAGAGGTCTTAATAAGCATCCCAACACTTAGTAATGTTGCCCCTTTTTGACCCAAGCTAGTCAAGGTTCAGGGCCCTGAGGACATTCTGGCTGGGAGTAGAAATTGATGGAATCGGGTATTTCTTTGATGCAGTTTTGTTTATTTATACAGAATGTACAAAGTCCTGTGTCTCAAAATGCAGGAGCCAAATAGCAGGAAACCGCTTCTTTAGCTTGCAGCAGCAACAGACACTTTTCAGCCTGCACCACAGACCCCAAAACCTCTTCCCATGTTTCTTTTAGGGTCAGCCACCATACTTTCAGCAGCTGCTGACTGTCCATCTCTTTTAGTTTCTAGCCACCTCCCGATCACCACATCCACCAATAGCTCTTGGATTTCTCAATCCAAAACTCCAACCCCCTTTTGTCTTAGGTGAGGGACTTGTGATGAACACATCCTGTTAACTGAAAGGAGAGTTCACAACCAATCTCAAAGAGGCTTGTTATTCAGGCACTCACCAGAACCTCTCAGCATAACTGTATGCTGTTGGTAGGCGAGACATCACACACCATAGGGCCTGATTCTACCACGGTGCGTACTAGTTCCTCCCAGTGCTCTCAGCGTCTTGCAGGATTATTCTATCCTGTAAAGAACCTAGTTTGTTTGGGCATCATCATCAATTGCAAGCACTCTCTGTATGAATGGGGTTCTCTCTCCCCCGCCTTTATAGTGCCCCAGAACATACACAAGAAATTGGCAGCTTGTATCTGCAACTTGTTAATAAATACAGTAGCTGGGCATATCTTGTAGTGGAAAATTAGTACCTAAATAGGCCTAGATGCCAAAAAATGTTCACATAAATGTCTCCTCTTTTACTTACCCCACATTAACCTCAAGATAAGTGGATTTACTGTCAGTGAAGTGAAAAGAAAATTAAGCTTGTAGCAAAAGTTTGATTACTGCACCCAACTGCTTGGTGTACTCAGACCTGGGACACTGAAGAAACCCTCCCCCCCCCCCCCCAACTCTCATTAACCTTTAAAAGCTTCCTGACATGGTGGAATTACAGCAGGGAATTGTAAATGATGTATGAAATGAAGTGTCCCTCTCCACACAAACACGGAGAAAGTGCTTCACAATTACTATTATTGTATGCCATTTGCAGTAAATTCAGATAAACTAAAAAAATAGGCAGAAAGTTTGTTTAGTTAAAAGCTTTTTTGTTCACTTTGTCTCTTCCCGCCTTTTTTGGCTTGCTGTTGGCAGCTGGCTGCCATTTTGGGGCATACAGATGCTGGCTCAGAGATCAAACTTTGCCTACCCCAGCTGCCAACTGCAAACCAAGATGTTTTCCAACATAATGCCATGGGCTAAATCTAATCAAATCGGTGTTCTATACTCGAAACTTCGGGAAAGTTCAGATTTGGCTCTGGAGTTTGAACCTGCAAACTCAAATCTTCAGATCTGGGGGTGTGATTTTTTCCTAGAGAGAGCTGAAGTTTAAAGCCAGATTCAAGGTTCAAATCTGATCCTGGCCTGCTTGCTACATTTCCTTCCACAATTTAAGCTGTTAAACTTAGAACAGCATTTTAATAGCCTTTAAAATAGAGCTGTTCTCAAGTACTACTATCTTGGCTCTTTCCTCTCAGGGAAACTGTTCATTATACAAATTTGCAATAATATGATGAAGATACAGTAGTGTTATTAAAATCCAGATTATTAGCTCAGAGACTTCTACAAGGCTAAGGGCTGCTGTTTAAACTAATTTTCCTGTAAATAATGCTGCTGAGAAATATAGCAGCAATACTGCATCTTTTAAAGAGTCACCTTCGTGAAGAGGGAAGCCACCACCCAAGGTGCATTAATTTCCATTTTGTCACTCTATCTTTAATGAATTAAAAAAAACAAAACAACAAATTAGCCCCCAAGCCCCAACAGCAGCGTGAGATTTTAGTCTTTTCCTAATCCACCCATTTCTATGTATTCTACATACGTTCTTACCACACTTAGCCATAGTATCAGAGGACCTTCCAATGGTGCATTAGTCATGTGACCACGTCTATCACATGTTGTTGGTTCTCTCGTTCTTTCCCCTGGGGAGAATAAGTGTGTGCACAAGTGTTTTGTTTTGGATTTTTAAAAAAAATTCTACATACATGTACACGTGTGCACACTGATGTGTCCATGTTAGACCAGACAAGGCTAAAGAAATGTGTCTTGCACTTGGAGTGGAAGATGGCAAGGTTTCTGATGGTCCTTAATCCCTGAGGGAGTTCATTCCAGTCTTGGGTCGGCCTCCCAGCAATCTTGGTCTTCTGCATATTCTCTCTCTCTCTCTCTCTCTCTCATATCCAAATTCCCCAACGCATTAAGGAGGTATAGTTGGGCAGAGAAAGGTAATTCCGGTTCATAGAGAATTTTGAACCTGGATTTTGTTCTGATTTGGAAGGAAAACCAAAAATGTCAAAATTCTCTATGGAAGGGAATGGAGTCCTTGGTCTGGAGCAGTCCACCTGGGGTCTCCAACTCAGAGGCCATTCAGCAGGTGGGCTACCGAGAAGCAGGGCAGGGAAGCTGGCAGGAAGCCAGGCAGATTTAGGAAACCTGACCATAGGAAGAGGCAGGTTTCAAAGGGGTTCCATCAGAAGTTCATTGAAATCAAGCCATCTTGGTGAAATGTTTCAATTTTGATGACTCACGCAAACTCCAAAACCAAAATGTTGCATTGGAATTTTTCCCAATAGCGCTAACTCAGAGCCAGACACTCAGCTTGATCTGCAGATTTAGGGTTTACCAGCTTTAGCAGGTGGGGGCAGGAAGCCCAGACTGCACGTAGAGAAGCAGCTCCAGACCCTGGTTCCTTCAGAGTCCAGGCTGTAGGAGTAGGGGCTTTTTTGAAATAAAGGTTTCCTTTGTGCCACTTTTCTGGCTCAAGGAAGTAGGTGGAGAACTAATACCATGGCTATGGTTCTGTGTTTGCCTCAGTTTCCCTTTCTTCAGAACTAGTGTGGTAATAGTCACCAGATTCTGGGGTGCTATGAGGCTTCATGATATTTTTTCAAGATCCTTGCAAGAATGGTGCTGCATAAGGGCAATCTGCTATTACTAAACTCTCCCAAGTTCACGTGTCACAGAGATTGGTTCAGGATGGGAGGGGGACTCAAAGATTTGAACAGCTTGGTTAAATTTCCTATGCACGTTGAAACTTTGCCAAGATTATGCAACCACAAATCTGGGTGCCCCGTAGGCCTGCTTTAAGATTTGATTAATTTATTCCAAGAAATATTGTGTGTATGTACTTCCCACTTTTTCCTTCCATTGGTTTATGTAATTTACACACATTGTGTAATGGTTCAGATACCATTGGTGTTTTATGCACAAGGCAGCTGATCTATAAAACATACAGCATTTTGAAATATTGATCTCTTCTGTGCCAGCCAGTAATAGATAGTGTAGCATGGGATTCCATTTGTAACACTGGGATTAAAGGCAGGGAAGTGGAAAATTGGAATAGACCAGAATTCATGTGAAGTGAAAAGTACAGTTGGCAGTACTTCTAAAGCAGAAGAACAACTAATAAGTATTTTTTTTTAAATCTCCTAACAGCCACAAAGGCAGCAGTGGTAAATGTATCCAAATGAATGGTTTATCTTTTAAATTTATCTGGTGATCTATTAGGAATTCAGTGAAATACTAAAATAAGACTAAACTCGGAAGGATCTAGAAGGAACAGGACTCTAACAAGCTCTCTGTTGAGCTGGTACTGTAAGTAGCAATGTACGTGATAAATTAAGAACTGCCCCAAACCTTCACCCAAATCCATGACATGTATGTTTTGGGAGATACCTACTCAATAAAAACAAACAATTGTGAACTGGTCTAATGGCAGCTAGGGTGATTTGACTTCACTAGAGTGAGCCTGATTTACACCAGTGAAGGATTCAATCCTGTATATTCTCCTTTTTGTGTTTTCTGTGTAGAGGGTGCAACACAAAAACCTGTGTGGGAGAAGAGGAGTGACAATGCCTGGTTCCTGCAGTTCATAGATCGAAAGAATGTATGGCCAGGAGAGAGCATTAGATCACATAGTCGGACCTCCTGCATAGCACAGGCCATAGAATTTCATCCAGTTATTCCTGTATTGAGCTCAGCAACTTGTGTTTGGCTAAAGCCCATCCTCCAAAAAGGCATGAAGTCTTCAGATGAAGACTTCAAGAGATGGGGAATCCTGCACTTCGCTGAGTAGTTTGTTCCTCATTACTCATCCTCATCCTCACTGTTAAACTTGTGCCTTATTTCTAATTTGAATGTGTCTGGCTTCAACTTCCAGCCAATGTTTCTTGTTATGCCTTTCTCTGTATAATAAGAGAGTCCAGTATTTTCTCCCTGTGAAGGTACTTAGACTATTATCAAATCACCTTTTGATAAGCTAAACAGCCATGCTCAGTAACAGAACATAAAATATCAACACTGGCCAACACAGTTGATGGGGTTTTCAAGATCATTCAGCATTTGCCTAATTCTGCTCCCATTTAAGTCAATGGAATTTTTACCCTTGACTTCAAAAGGCACAGAGCTAGGCCAATGCTGAACACTTTTGAAAATCCCAACCCTGATTTATTTCTATGCTAAGTACTGTAGGGAACTGTGACAGCTCAGAGACAATTTTGTAGAAGCTGTCAGTCACCATACTGGAAATCTCAAGAGAGATTTTGAAAAGCTCAAAAGCTCTCATGAAATGTCTAACACAAGGGCCTGGTTAAGTTCAATAGAAAGGTTCCCAGTGACTTCAGCAGGCTTTGAATCAGGGCTCAGTTTTGCAGACTTAAGAGTTTTAGATAGTTCAAATTGCTTAACTCAAAAACTAGGTTGCCTAAGTGAACCAAGTCCTCCATCATGACTTTACATCTCACTCAGCCCCTGACATGCTATATCGTCATGCTATAATATGCATCTGCAGCAAGGGGCTCAATGCGTTAGCTCAGGGGTTCCCAAACTTTTTGATAGCATGACCTCATTTTAATTATTTTCTTCCAGGACCCCAGACAGCATGATCTTCCAAACAGCATGACCTCATAGTATGGTGTGAGAGACGTAGGGTTGCCAGTTTTGGTTGGATGTATTCCTGGAAGTTTCATCACATGATAATCTTTAAATTCCTGAAGAGTCCAGAACAATCTTGGAGGGTTGGCAACCCTAGTGCCAGGTGTCACAGTGTGGAGAATGCCATCCTTCATGCATCATGACCTCGCACATACTGTACATGCGAGGTCACACAGGGTGGAGCAAAATAGTGTTTTCCACACAGTAGGGATTGCTGCAACCCCAGCTCCTGAGCATGTAACCCCATTTGGGGTCGTGACCCAGAGTTTGTGAACTACTGCATTAACTATTAGGACCAGAATGCTAATAAATGGCCTCATGACTTATTTGTATTTCTTTTTAGTTCTCTCTCTCTCTGTGCCTCATCCAGGCCACATTTAAGTCAGTGGGGGCACTTCTATTAATTTAAAATGGAGGCATGACTGAGTCCTATAGTACAAATCAATCCTATTTTTTTTTAAATAGAGATGTAGTGAAGGACTTTAAAGGGAGGAGTCAAACTAACATAATGCCTAAGTTTCCACTTAGGAAATCTATGCTAGTTCCATGATATTTGGAATAATTTTCTCAAATTTTGTAATTTAAGTGCACATCATTCACAGTTTGGAGAACAGAGCTTGAATGGTTGGCTAACTACCATGTATGAACAAATGCATCATAACTTGACTAAAAATAGGTCAGATCAAATAAATGACTTATTTCATTGCCTTTAAGGTTAGAGGGCCAGGGTATTTCGTGACCATATCCTACATTTTGAGTTTATTATTAATCAGGTTTATTACGGGTAGTGCTTACGGAGATCATGGCCCCATTGGGCTAGGCACTGCACCAAGAGTATAGACAATCCTTGCCCTGAAGAGCTTACATATCAAAAAGGTAGATTTTATCTGCTTATCTGTTTCTCTCCCTTAATGGAAAAGATTAATCACTACATGTAAAGAAGTGGAAAAAAATTGCACAAACAAGTCACAATATAGACTAACAACCACATATTAAGCAACCCATGTGAGTAATTATCTCTGCAGTGGAAAACAACTTGGAAAAATGCTACTTCCATCTGAATGAATTGTAAAGCCAGGACTTTGCAAGTTGTTGTAGGGGGAGTTCTACTACTTCGTAACGATTGTTAAATTATCCAAAAGCATGTATTAAATAATAATAAGACGACTCATCTTTTAACAACTTGGTTTAGACTTCGAGTGGCAGAGGGTTTAAGTGGAAACTGGGTGTCTTTCTAAAAGATGTGCTCTAGATCAACAGAAATTATTGGCTTGATATAGGAATTACTGAGTGAAATTCTATGGCCTGTATCATGCAGGAGGTCAGACTAGATGGTCATAATGGTTCTGTCTCCTATTGAAATCTGATAGCCTAGGAAACGTTGAAAGTCCCTACTGTGCCATGCAGTCATATGGGATCTGCATTTGGGGCTGATTTTACACTCCATTACATGGCAGCCTCCTCCTGCTGAGAAACATCAGTAGAATAGCAGCTTTCAAATACTAATCACACTATTACTGTAACAGGAGATAATGAAACAATGACAAGTCTATAGGAAGCTATATTTTTTTGGTACTGAATCAGTCCAGTGCTTCAGTATATGCCAACCTTTAAGCATGTACGCAGTTCCACTGAAATCAGAACCTCCAAGCCTCTTGTTTTTACCACATCACTGGTGCAGAACTATAGCTGGGGGTGGGAGGGGAGGGGGGAGAGTCTATATATTTGACTAAAGTCAACAGTGGAACAGAGCGGTTGGGAGGTGGGAATACGGAAGAAGGCCACAGATCTATTCCATTGTACATAGGTCCTTAAGCTACCCTCATCACAGTATATTTGAGCACCTTCCACTCATGCATTAAACAACAAGAAGCTCTTGTATAGCACTTTCCATTAGCAGATCCCAAAGCAGTTTACAAAAGGAGGTCAGTATCGTTATACCCATTTACAGATGGGAAAACTGAGGATAGAGCAGGGACATGGTCACCCAATAGGAGAGCCAGGAATAGAACGCAGGTTTTCCAAGTCCCAGTTCTCTGCCCTAACTACTAGGCAACACAGCTTCCTTTAAGCACAATGCCTCAACATTAAATAAAGTGACTAACATTGTCACACACGGTTTGTTCTCGCCCACCTTTGCCCCGGGGGGGGAATTATGAGGGCAGCAGAGTTTTGTTTTCGTAAGCTTTTGGTTTGGGTGTTTTATTTTTTAAACATTCACGCTGCTCTATGTGGGCGTTAGAGAAATGCATCTGGAACTTGGAGCAGCAGGTTTGCTATGGTCCTTTCCTCCTGTGGGAGTTTGTTCCACAGTCTGAGACTGGCCCTTGAGATAGCCCTGTCGTTTGCACGTAGTCAGAGGTTACATGTTCTTGAATGGAAGGACAAGAGGTCTGAATTTGATGGATGGCACATTCACTTCTCTAGCTCACCAGTCAATGAGTGTGCATGGAGTGACCTGGCTGAAGTGAGGGGTGAGAAAAAATGAGCCACTCAAACGGTGGTGGGGCTGATTCTGGGGAAATGACAAAGCTGAGAAAGATAATTTTGGCAGCAGCAGTTTGAATTCGCTGGTATTAAGGGGCAGGTTAACATGAAAAGGGCCCTTAGAGCAGTAGGCTGCAGTAGTCAAATCAGAGGGTAATTAGGATGTGCATGAATGATTTGGTTGTCAGGACAGGTCTAATCTTAGAGATACTGTGAAAGGAAAAGTGAAAGATTTAGCCATAGTTTAGATCTATGGGGAGAAATCAAAGATGGACCACAGGTTATGGGTCTGATTGACATGGAAGACAGTGAAGATCTCAAACACAGTAGAGAGCAGAGATAGTGGAGTCCAAAAGAGGACCTAATGGATCTATGACTGCATACAACCTGTGCACAGAATGCCACGTAAGGGCATCACACCATTTTCCACATATGTATTATTTTCTATCCCTTTTTAATGGGCCCAAGCCTCTCACACAGCACTGAAATTGCAGATATTAAAAAGCTCTCCGACTATATGCTTAGGGGTAGGATTTTTCTTGTCAGTTTATAAGCCACAACAACCTTTGCCCAGGGCATTTCCTGGGGGATTAATGACCATCTAGGGTTAATAGCCTGCTGTCACATCTGTGGCTGTGAACTCCTTCTAGATGGTCATTAGTTTGCAGTGAAACATCCTGTGTGTTGCGGTTATCGCTTAAGTATACTGAATCTCTTCCATTTTGGAATGTGAAATGAGCTCAACAGTTAATCCCTACTAACAGAGGTAATGCAACAACCTCTCTGCCAGCATAACGCCACTGAAGTTAGTGGATTTACCCCAGCCAGAAGTGACTTTATCCCAATAACTCTGGCACTGAGAAACAAAACAGACAAACAAAGAGAGCCTGCTTTCTTCCAAGAGTTTCCTGACTACTGTAGAGGTGCCTGTTACCCCAGCCCAGGACAGCTTAATGCCACGCCCGGTCTGTTCAGGCTCTTCCTTCAGGGCACATTTTATTTTTCAAAACACACAAGTAACATAAAAAAACCCAACCATCTCCCTGACCAAAGCAAGCCACAGGGGCCTTGGGTATCACTTACCCACTGCTCCAGGAAGCAACCACTTTCCTGCAGTCCCACTTCAATTGATCTCTTTCAGGCATGCACAGGAATCACCTGACCCCTTCCCAGCTGGGGTTGATAATCCTTTCTCCCATAGCCAAACACCTGTTCTTAAAGGAACTCTGTCTCCAATCAGGGCCTGCCCCCTGGCCCTTAAAGGGGCAGACCACGGTGTTACAGGTACCTTTCTAAAGCAATGAGTAAGGAAGACTTGGAAAAGGGCTTTAAATTGGACTTGCCCACTTAAATGTGGTTCTGGGTTGTGGGAAGTGCCCTATACATCAGCAATAGTTGGGGGTTATGATTTTGGTCTCTTTAGAGCTCATTGGACATTTTCTGGCTTCTTTTCCCCTGAGGGAAAATTGGGCTTTTGACCATATGGATTTTTTTTACAAAAAGTATCTGCTTTCTGTGAAAAATGCTGAGTTTTTGTCAAAAACCCCCCCACAAAAATCTGACTGCTAAAAACCATTTGGCTGAAACTTTTGGTTTTTGACAAAAGTCAGAAATTTTCAGTGTGGGGAAAATAAAATCCAGCTAGCCGTGGTTCTCTTCCTTCACCTTCCCCGGTACCTTTTTTAAAGAGAGACCAGGAAAAGTAGGGATCATGAGGAAGAACTTTAAATAACAGCCTAATACAATGGGACTATCACTGTGGTATCAAAGTAAAACAGACACTAGTTGATAGTTCTGCTGCCTATGAAGCATAGATAAGGGACCAAGATGGACAAATTTAATCTGGAGAATAGAGTGTTTTATTTCCATGAATATTCACAGTGTGGCTATCACCATGGTAAAGCAGACGTCAGTTGATATCTCCACTTAGGGGGCAGCAGAATTAACCCTCTTCTCTGAACCATGTGCTGATCATGAACAAAATCAGGAAATTAAGAAAATATGCCCATAGTTTAAACCCTTTCAGAGAATGTCTTGGCCAGAAAGCTTTGCTTACACTATGCTCCTGAAGGTCAAGGGAGTTCCATAACTAAGGACCTTTGCCTGAGAACATCCTACCTCCAGATTACTGAGTGCACTGTCTCTGGGGGATGGGCTGAATGACCCGTAATAGGTCAGTACCATATAATGTCTATGATTCTTTGATGAGGAAGAGATTGTGTATGTATAAGGAGCTGGAAGGGTAAAACTAAGGGAAGACCAGGAGAAGAAATAGAGGAAGAGGAGGAGAGAGTATGTAGAAGGAGAGAGAGGAGGATTGGTTAAGGCATTCAGGTAAGACTCAGGAGAACTGGCTTTGCAATGGACTTCCTATGTGATTTTGGAGGGAATCAAAGGGGAATTTAAACAGCTACTCCCACTGACTTTCAGTCTCCACTCTTCTCTCTTTGGGCTTCAGTGCCCTATTGCTAAAATTGGGAAGTACCTTAAGTACTTATATGGCCCCAATCACCACAGTAGCTGAGCACCTCAGAATCTTTAATTCACGTATCCTCACAACACTCCTGTGAGGTAATCTCCATTTTACAGAGGGGAAACTGAGGCACAGTGCGGCTAAGTGACTTGCCCAAAGTCACACATGAAATCAGTGGCAGAGCAGGGAATTAAATCCAAGACTCCCAAATTCCAGGCTATCCTACCTCACTAATCAGACTTTTTCTCTCCCACTTCTTCTGTTTGTCTACACAGATTGGAAGTCCCTCAGGATAGGGACTGCCTTTCACCATGTGCATTGTTAGCCCACTGGAGCTCTCATCTCAGTTGGGGCCTTTAAGTTTCACCATAATACAAATAATAATGATGAATAATAATCATAGTGGAAGAAAAGGAAAACAAGGAGATAGGGAAAGGGAAAAGAGATTTAAGGAATCAGATCTTAACCTCTCCCATGTAATGTATTGTGACTGGATCCTTCAGCCATCATAATGATTATTTCCCTGTTTGCAAAGAGAATAGATCCTACTTTAACACTGCTGTGCATTTCAACCTTTGGAAAGGTTACAGAATCACACAGCGTAAACCCCAGCCTCTCAGTGGCTTCCCTGCCTGTTAAACTGTTGCATTTTTTCCAGCTTCTCTTGGGAAAGTCTATGCAAACCAGGTTATGGTTTGTGCCGGATGGAACTAAGCAGCACGGCAAACAGCTGGTGCAGAGTGAAGCCATCAGGGGTGGACATTACAGCGCCTAAGTCTCAGTGTGAAGGAGATTTTAATCTTTCCGGCTTGTAGAAATAAGTGCCTTGGAGATGACTCCCTATGCATCCGTGTTCTGTCTTCCCAGGAACAACAGGGGATTAGTTGTGCTGCAATGCAAGCCTCCAGCTCCTCAGTGACTGATGGGCTTGTGCTAAAGTTAGATCATTCTCATCAGATACAGTTCTCATGGCTACCGCACCACTGTGATAATGATCTGAATAGGTAACAAGTTAGGTCCCCTCAACTCATGTGACTAGACTCATGCTGCTTAGTCGGGGAACATTTGGAAGATTTATACTTCCATGAAATCTCTAAGTGAGCAATAATAATGATATTTAAGTATTTACAGGACTCCAGGGCACCCCCATCTCCAATGCACATAGAGCGCTGTACAAACCAGGAGACTACAACCCGTAACAGACAACCATCATCCTAAAGCACAAGTGTATGAAACAAATGAGGACATCCAGCTCAACCAAGGCATGGAAAGGAAAGTAGTAAAAACCATGTCAAGAAGGTCATTATTTTGTTCAGGCCTATTTGAAAAAGCATCACAGTGTTCCTTTCCAAGTGAGGTGTGGGGGAGGAAATAGAGAGCTCATAGCAGGCAGAGGAGAACATGTGCCATGGCACAGCGAGGGTCTCACCGCAGCAAAAGTGTGAATTCCTGCTCTCTTCAGATGCAGCAGTAGAGGGTATATGCCCAGAGCCAGTGGGTGGGAGGTGAGGGTATATGCCCATGAGTATGAGGCTTGAGAAACTGGTTGCAAATGACTATTGGGGCCACTGTGGCTTTCAAGAAAGACTTGCACGTCATCCGTACTATACAGCCAAGTTCCGAGTTGCTGTGCAATCAGGAGGAGGGATAGTTCAGTGGTTTGAGCATTGGCCTGCTAAACCCAGGGTTGTGAGTTCAATCCTTGAGGAGGCTACTTAGGGATCTGGGGTTAAAAAAACAAAACTGTCTGGGGATTTGTCCTGCTTTGAGCAGGGGGTTGGACTAGATGATCTCCTGAGGGCCCTTCCAACCCTGATATTCTATGACATAAGCAAAACATTGGTAGGAGAGGATGAATCAAATTGAGTTTACAGGATTCCAAATCAGCTTAGAGGGCATCTGAGTTGGTCTAATGTATCAGGTGGCTGAGGAATGGAAGATGTAATTTACATTCACTTAAATCAAGATTCACCTCTTTCTAAAAAAGTATGTTATAGCTCAAACTGAAGTATGGGCTTGATGCAGAAATTACTGTTTCTCTTAGTTTTCTGGCCTGTGCTATGCAGAAGTCAGACTAGTTGGTGATAACAGTCCCATCCGGCCATAAAATCTGTGAATTTGCACTCAGCACCCACTCCTAAGCTCACTGGTGTCAATGAATAACTTCTGTTTATTTCAACAGGCTTTGGCTCCAGGGCTTTGGATTCCCATTTGAATGTGGACCTGAATATCTGTAACAGGAAGAAAAGGAGAAATCTGAAATATTCCAAGGAACGCTAAATGACCACCACAAAAGGCTTTCACAAAACTCACTGCTTGAGCTTTTAGGAAAGCCCCATAGTATATGGAAACCTGTTGATATCAAGAGGGGAAGAGAGCAGTGGCAATCACTGATAAATATCCTGGAAACATTGAACAGGCTGAACCATGGTCATCTGTAGCATTCTTCCTGGAGCATGTGGAGATTGGGATGATGAATTCAAGAGGTTTCCAAAGCTACCAGTCACCTGAAAGCTAGCAAAGTGTTATATGACAACCACATTTTACACAATGGTCCCTTGTCTCCTGAGAAAAGGAGTGTGAAATCATTAGCACCTCCTAGAAGTATGAAAAGCGAGGGATCATCATGTAACCACACAAAAACATTTACCTTGAAGAATTAGATCATCTAATGAGTTTTTCACACTGTTGTCTATAACAAGGGAAGGTTTTGCGTTTTTATCTCAAACAGAATCACCGGGGAAGTTGAAAAACATCTGTAAGATCAGCAGGGGTAGATATGCCTTATCTAGGCAGAGAAGACATTTATACTTCAACAAGTCATCACACAATAGCAGATCAGAATCCAATATTAATTAGTGCTTAATTGACTGGACTGGTACATTCAACACTTTGCACCTCCCCTAATTACGAAAGATCCTTTGTGAACCTGTGTTTTCCTTTGAATCTGATTTTTCCCAGTCCATACCTATATTAAGATGATTCAGTGTGTTGTGTTAAAACTGATGGATCAGTTTAAAAATCAGCCCTGGCATCTGTCAGTCATAGAACAACACAAAGACAATAGCCTCTATCAGCCTACAGGATCCCAATGCACTTTACAAAGTAAATAATAATCAGATGACCGTATAATGAAACTATTACAACACAGAAGATACTTATCACTGTAAAAATATATTCAGCATCACACCATTCCTGCCATAGAACTATTACTTGTAAGGGTCTGTTGTAGACAATGATGAAAAAGTTGTCTGATTTCATAGCCCTCGTAATTAGTGGTTCTCTTCCAACTACCTTCACACCTGGCAACCTGTGCTCTCGTTATTCCTGCTGGTCCTCTTTCCAATGATGCTGTGGTGCTGTTCCATTTTAGTTCTGTGTCCATTATGGTCCCTTAGAGCTTGATCTAGTGCCAGCTGAATTCAATGGGAGTCCTTCTATTGACTTCAGTGGTCACTGGCTCAGGGCTTTAGTTAATTCCTGATGTTCCTTTATGTCAGTTTCATCTTCCTATGCAGATGGGGTCATGTTCTAGGACTCTCTCCTTGAGTTGCACATAGGGTAGCTATTCAACTACAGGTGCTTTTTGGATGAGGCCAAGGATCAAGAATTATTGTGTGGTGCAGTAAATCATGCCTGAGTTGTGGATTAGCTGGGATGATGAGAAGCCGCTGCTTTAAAAAAGGGAAGAAGGAGGATCCGGGGAACTACAGGCCAGTCAGCCTCACCTCAGTCCCTGGAAAAATCATGGAGCAGGTCCACAAGGAATCAATTATGAAACATTTAGAGGAGAGGAAATTGATCAGGAACAGTTAGCATGGATTCACGAAGGGGAAGTCGTGCCTGACTAACCTAATTACCTTCTATGATGAGATAACTGGCTCTGTGGATGAGGGGAAAGCAGTGGATGTGTTATTCCTTGACTTTAGCAAAGCTTTTGATATGGTCTCCCACAGTATTCTTGCCGCCAAGTTAAAGAAGTATGGGCTGGATGAATGGACTGTAAGGTGGATAGAAAGCTGGCTAGATCTTCGGGCTCAACGGGTAGTGATCAATGGCTCCATGTCTAGTTGGCAGCCGGTTTCAAGCGGAGTGCCCCAAGGGTCGGTCCTGGGGCCGGTTTTGTTTAATATCTTTATTAATGATCTGGAGGATGGTGTGGACTGCACTCTCAGCAAGTTTGCAGATGACACTAAACTAGGAGGCATGGTAGATACACTAGAGGGTAGGGATCGGATATAGAGCGACTTAGACAAATTAGAGGATTGGGCCAAAAAAAACCTGATGAGGTTCAACAAGGACAAGTGCAGAGTCCTGCACTTAGGGCGGAAGAATCCCATGCACTGCTACAGACTAGGGACCGAATGACTAGGTAGCAGTTCTGCAGAAAAGGACCTAGGGGTCACAGTGGATGAGAAGCTGGATATGAGTCAACAGTGTGCTCTTGTTGCCAAGAAGGCTAACGGCATTTTGGGCTGTATAAGTAGGGGCATTGCCAGCAGATCGAGGAACGTGATCGTTCCCCTTTATTCGACATTGGTGAGGCCTCATCTGGAATACTGTGTCCAGTTTTGGGCCCCACACTACAAGAAGGATGTGGAAAAATTGGAAAGAGTCCAACGGAGGGCAACAAAAATGATTAGGGGTCTGGAGCACATAACTTATGAGGAGAGGCTGAGGGAACTGGGATTGTTTAGTCTCCAGAAGAGAAGAATGAGGGGGGATTTGATAGCAGCCTTCAAATACCTGAAGGGGGGTTCCAAAGAGGATAGAGCTCGGCTGTTTTCAGTGGTGGCAGATGACAGAACAAGGAGCAATGGTCTCAAGTTGCAGTGGGGGAGGTCCACGTTGGATATTAGGAAAAACTATTTCACTAGGAGGGTGGTGAAACACTGGAATGCGTTACCTAGGGAGGTGGTGGAGTCTCCTTCCTTGGAGGTTTTTAAGGCCCATCTTGACAAAGCCCTGGCTGAGATGATTTAGTTGGGAATTGGTCCTGCTTTGAGCAGGGAGTTGGACTAGATGACCTCTTGAGGTCCCTTCCAACCCTGATATTCTATGATTCTATGATTCTTTTATGTTTGATTTAGGATTGCTCTCTAAAAAAAACTCATCAAACAAAGCAGGGAAGGAAACAGAGCAGGCCCAAAACCACCCCGGGAGAGATGGAGTTACACACGGGAATAATTTAGCCCAGCATGTCTGGATGTTGTTCAGTGCTAGAAGAACTGGAGATTTTCTGTTGAACCATGTTACGGTGTTTTTGCATTGGCCCATGCTGGGGGCTATGCAGAGCTGCCTCCAACAGAGGAGCTCAGGGAGGGATTGTGCCCAAGGAGACATGAGCATTCTCTGAGGGCTGATCTATACTAGACTGTTTGGTCAATCTAGCTACGTCGTTCAGGGATGTGAAAAATGCACATCCCCAAAAGAAGTAGTTAAGCTGACCTAAGCTCCAGCATAAACAGTGTTTGGTCAACTGAAGAATTGTTCCGTTAACCTAGCTACCGCCTCGCGGAGAGGTGGATTTACTAGAGTGATGGAAGAACCCCTCTGTCACTGCAATGTCTACACTACAGCGGCACGCTGTAGCGTTTCTAGCATAGATATACCCTGAGCATCCGAGTGCACAGGGAGGCTATGGCTACATGAGAATCACTACAGTGGCTCAATTGCAGTGCTGCAGTTGCACTGCCGCAGTGTAGGCAATTACTTCAGTGATGGAAGGGGTTCTTCCCTCACTATAGTAAGGCCATGTCTCCGAGAGGATGTAGCTAGTTGATGGAACAACTCTTCCGTTGACCAAGCACTGTCTACGTTGGGGTTTAGGTCAGCTTTACTACATTTCTCAGGGGTGTGAATTTTTCACACTCCATAGCAACATAGCTAGGCCGACCCAACTTTCTAGTGTAGACTAATCCAGAGGTTGCACTGCATCCTGCTCCTGCTGGTGTGCCTGGCCGGCTCCACAGCCTGGTGTGGAGAATACTGGCAATTGACATAGCCTTGCTTTCTCTCTGCCCCTCCCTACCCCATCTGTGGCATATTTCCCACAGAGCGCAAGGACTGCAACTGGCCCTTACAGGAGGTGTATGTGTGAAGGTCAGAGTGGATGAGGAAGGAAGAATTCTTGTGAACTTCTCCCATGCACAAGGCCTCTCACAAACTTTCCCGTTATCAATGCGTGTGTGCATGCACACGTATCTCCAGAGAGGATGGCATGAAATGTGTTGATGATCACCACCCAGCATCCTCTGTTGAATAAAAGGAACCTGCCTGTAGATTAGCACTTCTCTGAACTAAAGTGAGAATCAATAGAAGAGGTTGCAGGCGGATCTACCAGAAGAAGGGGAAGTAGAAGTGTCCGCTCTTTCTGCAGAAATGGATCCGATTGCTGAGAAATCAATCCAGGCCAGTCCCAATTTAGTTTTCAATTATTGTTTTATTTTGAAAATGGAGTGAATTTAGTTCTTCAGAAAGGCAGTGACTAGTAACCCTGGCTAGAGCCAGGCAGTGTGGAGGAAAGTCCTATGAAAGCTTCCTCTCCCCTGCTATCCCCAACAAGAGCTGAGCAAATGGATTTTTCCATGTGGATGCCAACACATTTTCTCTAATTTTTTTCATCAATTAGAACAAACAAACAAAAATCATTTCAAATCAACCAAAACCTTTTGAGTTGAATTGAAATGAAGCTTCTCTTCAAGTTTGTCATTATGATTCAGCCATCTTGGGTATTTTTCACCCTTGTTTGTGTGTTTGTTTATTTTGTTTTTAAGTAGAAAACCCCATTTCAAATTGAAAAGTTGAAACTAAATGCTTCAGGGTTATTTTTCCAAACAAAATGTTTTGCCAAGTTTGTTTAGGGCCCCCCAAAACATATTTTTGGTTTAAAAAAATTCACCCAGCTCTATACCCAACAGCCAATGTCTGCTAACGTAATGACCGTTAGTTCTGACCTTCAACAATATTTATTCCTTTCCATAGGGATTGCCAATTGTAGTGCCGTGGTTTTGCATAGTAGACACAAACCTGGGAAGGTCTAAGTGGCAACTATGATGCCATCAAAACACTGGACCTTCTCCTGCATTATTTCCTTGCATACCCACTGAGGTCAATGAGGCTTTTTTGAGTGCACCTAGAATGCAAAATCAGCCTCACAAGGTAAGAGCTCATTGGGTTTCCACCATTTTTTAGTTTAGATTCGTATGCCTTCCTGAAATTGAATGCTACCCTTGAAGGGATAGTACAGCTAGAGCAAAATGCTGGAAGCCAACTCAGAGCTGTGTTGTTCATTAGGAGCATACCACGGTCCAAAGTTTGTGTTCGATTAATGTAAAATTCCAGGTGCAATTTGAGGTGCAGATACTGATCTTTAAATCTCTGCTTGGCTGATCTTTGAGATCCTGAAGAACTGCCTCCTTCCCCATGGACCACCATGTCGGTCTATTCTGAGTCAGGGCATGAAACAGTGACCAAAGCATGAATTTACAGAATCCTTCTAGCCTTGTAAATATGTAAAATATGTAGCTAATAGAAAAGAGATCATAGGGAAGTAAGCAATGTGCAACAGACAGCCTATGTGCGACACGTGAACAGCTTATGGTCTGTGCAGAGATTGTTTCACAGAAACTAATGAACCAATCATACAGTGAATGATACGATGTGCAATAGAGGGCATGTGTGGCAGTCTGTTTTAGAATGTGTCTATAAGCTGATTAATGATTTTGTACTTTGGATGTGTGGTACACCCTACACTAGTGGTGGGCAACCTGCGGCCCGCGGGCTGCATGCAGCCCATCAGGGTAATCCACGGGCCTGCACTCCCAGTGGCTGTGGATCGTCATTCCCGGCCAATGGGAGCTGTGGGAAGCAGCGTGGGCCACAGGGACGTGCTGGCCGCCACTTCCTTCAGCTCCCATTGGCCGGGAACGGCGAAACATGGCCACTGGGAGCTGTGGGCAGCTGTGCCTGCAGATGGTCAATGTAAACAAACTGTCTCACGGCCCGCCAGTGGATTACCCTGATGGGCTGCATGCAGCCCCACAGGCTGCCCACCACTGCCCTACACCCACCCCCTCTTCTTGAGTAGGATCAACTCACTGTAGCTTTGCTGTATGTCAAACAACGGAACCTAAGTGATGAGATTGGAATCAAACTGAGTTCTTGGGCAACCAAGTGGAAGAGGTCTTGGGGGAGCATCATAACAGTTAACACTAACTGATGTCTCAGTTGAATAGTCATCAGATTTGATATGCTAGTGGCTAGTGGCAGGGTCTTCTCAGCATTGGATTCTACACTCAGGATTTTTTTTTTCTCTCCCAACCTGGTCCACTCTTTCTGAACAAATATTCTACGGTGTCAACTCTATTTCTAGAGGGTCAAAACCAAGCCAGCCCAGGGCGGGTTCCTGAGTCAAATCTTCCTTTTCACCCATGTTGACCTATGTTGGAGCTGCAATGTTACGTTAGCCTCACTGAAACCCCCAAGAATAAAAATAGCTGTAATTGAAGGTTTCCCGTTACAGGGCTGTCAAATCCTTGTGTGTATGAGTTTTGGCAAATGCTTCAAATCCTAGAGCAATATATTAAACAGACCATCTGTTAGCCTTCATTAGGCTTTCTCTCATCAAGAGCACCACTAAATATAACTGAGCATGCTAAAAGAAACCTTGACATCTGGGTTTTCAATTGGAACATTGATCAATATTAATAACAAAACTACTTCCCCTGAATTTCTTATGAATAGAAAGTTAAATGCAGCATAAATATGGATGTTTTGCCCTTCTACACACTTTTAATAAGACTAATCTAAATGATATAATGAAACTCAACTTCACTACTACTACTATCCATAATAATAAAGACACCTAAACAGCTCAATGGCCCATGGTGATGTTCTGTCTCCCAAGTTACAGACAAAATAGCTGGGAGCATGCTCAACATGAGGGGGTGTCTAGAATCGCACTGTAGTATGGAAGCTTGGTTACTCTGGGGAGGCATTACATTGCAAAGTGCAGGAGTTCAAAGGTCCTGTGAGGTTCTAGAACAGCCTTCCAATAGGAGCAGGGACAACAACCTAATTTTAAGATGGACCTTAATACATTTATTAATGGGATCACTCGACAAGGTTGCCTGAGATAGTAAGGGACTGGACTCGATGATCCAGGAGGTTCTTTCCAGTCATCTGTTCCTAAATGAATACAGAACTAGAGATGGATCTAACCCGATCACTTTGATCCCCATATTCAGGTGAAGTTGGAATCTGGATTCAAATGTCAATGCTCTTTCTTCATTAATGGCCTGAACCAAAACCCTGAATCTGAGCTACCCTGACCAGTGCTGCAATTTGGATTTGACTCTGAACGTTGCAGATCACGCACATCTCTGTACAGAACATCACCCTGTGATTCTGGGGCACCCATAAGTGTAGCACCAGAGATGAGTTTTGCCTAGTGCACCCGGGACGCTAAGCAGGAGCAAAGCTATTAAACTTAGAAGCAGGAGTGAGATTGATTTCAGTGGGGCCAGGATTTTACCCTAAAACAGGAGACATACTTCTGTGCAGTGCCACCATAAGGAAAGCTGATTAGTGGTTAGAACTGGCGTGCAATTGCCAAAATTCCTGGTGTAACAGGGTCCTTGGTGTTTCCTCCTTCAGGGGTGGGGGAACCTGACCCAGCCCAGTTAGCTACCGTGGGTGGTCACAACCCAGGGACCACTTCCCCACTATTTGCAGGAGGGGTTCTGCCCTTTGTAGGCTTCCTTAAGTCTCTTCAGCTGGGGGGATTAAAAGGAATGTCACAAATGCCCATGTATTCAGGGACACTCCCTCTCTATGGTCCCAGAAAAGAGGGTGGGTGGGTAGCGAGTTGATAGTGCTGCCAATGATCCAGCCCCAGCGCAATGGGTTTGGGGAGATTGGTCGGGCTGGGTCTTAGGGTTGTCCAGTTTTCGACCGGAAAAATGCTGTTAAAAGTCCAGTTGGCGGTGCAGTGGGGCTAAGGCAGGTTCCCTGCCTGCCATGGCTCTGCACAGCTCCTGGAAACAGCGGCATGTCCCCCCTCCATCTCCTACATATAGGGGCAGCCAGGGGGCTCTGCACACTGCCCCCACCCCAAGCGCCGGCTCCGCAGCTCCCATTGGCTGGGAACCACAACCAATGGGAGCTACAGGGGCAGCACCTGTGGATGGGGAAGTGTGCCGAGCCACCTGGCCATGCCTCCGTGTAGGAGCCAGAGTGGGGACATGCCACCTCTTCCGAGCGCTGCTTGAGATAAGCGCTGCCCGGAGCTTGCACACCTGACCCCCTCCTGTGGCCCAACCCCCTGATCCCCCTCCCGCCCTCTGAACCCCTCGATTCCAGCCCAGAGCACCCTCCTGCACCCCAAACCCCTCATCCCCAGCCTCCTTCCTATAATGCATGATTGACAAGGCTGGAAGGTTGGTGCTAGTCCTGCCCCCAGGGCCTCTCCATCCCTTTCCTCATCCACCTGGGGCCTATAAACCCCGTCACGCCTGTATTTTGTATCTTACTCTGCCAATGGCTGTGTGACCTTGGACACAGCCTCTGTGAACCCCCGTTTCCCCTATCTGTATAATGAATAAAACAATATCTACCTTATAGGATATGTGAACATAAACCAATGCTTCTAAGGACTTTGATCTGTTTGCATGAGTCCATCCCAATCCTATAAGATGTGTAGGTTCCAGCTCTTATCATTAGCTTTTGAGAGCAGTTACAGAAATTTGAGATTTGTGTTTTCTTCCCGGAAGACTGATAAATAGGGATGAGTACTGAGATCAGAAACTCACCCACCAAATTGTCACAACCATTGATCAAAACACCGAAAACTAGTTTCAGGAAGGGGTGGCCAATGTTTGTTCTGAGACCGGTCTCAGCACAATAGGATGAGGTAATCTCAGGAAAAAACTTCCTAACTGTAAGAACAGTAGGGCAATGGAATAGATTGCAGAAGGAGGTCGTGGAAGCTCCTTCCCTGGGGAGTTTGAAAAGGAGGCTGGATAGCCATCTGTCTTGGGTGGCTTAGACACAACAAATCCTGCATACTGGCAGGGGGTTAGACTAGATAAACCTTGTGGTCCCTTCCAACCCTATGGTTCTATGATTCTAAGCCATACCTGAGTCATGCTAAAATTTTATACTCATATGTGACATACCAAAGTACCAGTATCCAAAAAAACCACCCAAACCAACCAACCCATTCACTAGGTCCAGGACATTGCCCCGGTTGAGAATTCAAGATGTGTTTTGCACTCTTCTGCTGGACCAGGTTTTTCCTGACAAAAACAAACCCATTGTTTGATACCTTCTTATCAGTGAAACCAACTGTTTTGTGTGTGAGATGTAAGTGATTCACATTTGCTATCAGCAATTGCTGCCTCGTCGTAAGCTTAAACACAATAGGCCAGATCCTGAGCTGGTATAAATCACTGACTTCAATGGAGATATGCCGATTTACATCAACTGAGGAGTTGGCCCCATGTTTTGCCTGATATCCTTAACAGTGCAAACAAATGAAGTGAGTGGTTTCTGTTCAGCTTTTATTTTCCCCAAGTCTTTTGGAACGCTCTCTAAGCATCATTCACGCCTTTGTATTGCAGAACTTATGCAATTCTAATTTGAAGGCAATTTAACCTTGTAAGTAAAGATGGTCGATTTCCTTCCAGCTGTCACAAGAAAATTTAGTACACCTGGGATCAAGGTTTGTTCTTATTTGCAGAGAAAAGATTACTTACGTGGGTTCGTATATTTATAGTAATATTTTCCCAAAGCTTTCTAGTTGTTACGCAATATTTGAGATGAGGCAGCTGAACAAAACAGATTGTAGAAACTGAGTTTGCGTGTGCCTTTGTTCCTTTTCCGTCTCCAGACTCAACAACTTCCAGAGCCATAGCAAAGAGCAATCATGGTAGAGTTGAATCATTGTTGTTCTCTACATCTAAGAACTGTGATTTCCAGAGATTATGGACAGGGCTGGTGCCAGCATTTCTGCTGCCCCAAGCAAAAAAAAAAAAGCCGCGATCGGCAGCGGCAGTTCAGCGGCAGGTCCTTCGCTCCTAGAGGGAGTGAGGGACCTGCCGCCCCCGAATTGCCACAGGTGCCGCCCCTCTCCCTTAGCCGCCCCAAGCACCTGCTTGTTAAGCTGGTGCCTGGAGCCGGCCCTGATTATGGATAAGATCCTCAGCCGATGTAAATCAACATAATTCCATTTCAGGTCAGTAGCATTCACTACTGGGGCTTCTATGGAGGGCCCAATGGATAATAAAAGTGGCATCCTTTAGCAGAAATCCCAGATGAGGGTAGCAGTGGAATCAGGGCCTTCCTGCCCTGGGGTGAATCCCCCACTCAAGTGTAGCAGCATAGAGCACCAATGATCCTGTAGAAGTGGGAGCCAATACAGTCTAGAGAAACTGAATTAAGGAGAGTTAAAATGACTTTTCTAAGTCTACAAAGTGAGTCAGTGGCAGAGTTGGAACAGAGTCCCGACTCTCAGGAGTCCCGACTCTCAGTCCCCTTTCCTAAACATCAGATGATGGTGTCAAAGAGACACCGTGCTACTCTAATTACCTATTTCATCCTTTTGTGAAGTCATTCTCTTCAAAAGCACCTTTTTCATATTGCACAATGAGTCTTATTAAAGTCTTTGTAACTAGGGTTGGCTTGATCTAGATTATTAACAGTTCCAGCGGAGAAAAGAAATGGTGCTGTTCAGAAAGCACTCTCTCAAGTTCTAGATAAAGATGGTTACCTTATACTGGGAGCTATTTAGAGATTTCACTTCCACTGAGGTTTCCTGAGAAGCTCTTTAGATTTTCCACTAGAGGCTTCACTGTCTCTTAACTCAAAGTCAAAGAAACAAAACCCCTTGAATGTAATTAAATCAATTACTAATTGTTTATGTAGCATTTACAGTTTTCATGGATACAAGACATTAAACAGGTGCTGTGGAATCTATTTAGAATGTATTGACCTTCACAGCTTACGAGGCATGGTGTGGCAAGCTCAATGAAGACTGGGACTTTCCCAGATCCACGTTGCTTTTACAGTGAGTTAACTAAATAAAAAGTATTCTTGAAAAGACAAGGTGAAACAGCTGCTACCAGCAAAGAAATCAGGACACATTGAGGGTATTTAGATTGTAGTTAACTTCTGAGAAACAAGGGGGAAGAGATACTGTGTTGCCCATATCTATGCTCTCTTTTAGGGCCAGATGATGATATGCTGATAATATTGTCATAAGCAGAGCTGGTTAAGAATTTTTCAACTACACTTTCTTTCAATTGGAAAATGCCAATTCATTAAAACTGAAACAGGGAATGAACAGGTTTCAATGGTATGATGGGATAGCCTAATTTTGGCATTTAATTGATCTTTGATTATTAGCAGGTAAATATGCCAATGGTCTGTGATGGGATGTTAGATGGGGTGGGATCTGAGTTACTACAGAGAATTCTTTCCTGGGTGCTGGCTGGTGAGTCTTGCCCACATGCTCAGGGTTTAATTGATCGCCATATTTGGGGTCGGGAAGGAATTTTCCTCCAGGGCAGATTGGCAGAGGTTTTTCGCCTTTCTCTGCAGCGTGGGACATGGGTCACTTGCTGGAGGACTCTCTGCACCTTGAGGTCTTTAAACCACGATTTGAGGACTTCAATAACTCAGGCATAGGTTAGGGATTTGTTACAGGAGCGGGTGGGTGAGATTCTGTGGCCTGCGTTGTGCAGGAGGTCAGACTAGATGATCATAATGGTCCCTTCTGACCTTAAAGTCTATGAGTCTATGAGTCTATAAAGATTCTTTCTGGTCGAGGATAGAATTTCTGACCAAAACCAGAGAGAGAAAGTGAGAGATACCAGACCAGCCAAGAGTCTGGTGATTATGACATTCACCTGGGACATCAGATGATGCTGGTTCATGTCCTTACTCTACTTGACTCAGAGCAAGGACAGGAACCTAGATCACACACATCTCTGGTGAATGACATAATCATTAGGCTTTTAGATAATTTGGGGAATGGGGATCCTGAGCGCTGTGGGGGGCAAGGAGTCTTGGTTTCATCCTGATGCTGAATGGGAAATTTCTTTGAAATCTCAAACTTTGATAGGAAAGAAAAAAACATTTCCCTCTGAGCTCTAGCAATAAACCCACTGAAGTCAGTTGGACTGCATATGGAGGAAGGTACTTCCAAGTGTAACAGTAACACAATTACTATTCATCATTGTTTATTACAGTAGTGCCTAGGGACCAACCAAAACCATGGCCTCATTGAGCTGGCCACTGGACAAACAGAGTAATAAAGTCGCTGGTCCAAAGAGTTTACACTAATAAACAAGACAGACAAAAGGGTTGGTGATATAATACAGAAGTAGAGTGAAGGTCGGCAAATGGCATGGTAGTGCTATGATTTTTATGGGGGGGGATTAATTGAGTGGGGAGGGATAGCTTAGTGGTTTGAGCACTGGCCTGCCAAACCCAGGGTTGTGAGCTCAATCCTTGAGGGGGCTGCTTAGGGATCTGGGGCAAAAATCTGTCTGGGGATTGGTCCTGCTCTGAGCAGGGGATTGGACTATATGACCTCCTGAGGTCTCTTCCAACCTTGATATTCTATGATTCTAAAGGGAAAGGAGAGAGGACATGGAAGGGAGAGAGATGCAGTGGGTAAGGAGAATGGTATGGAGGTGAGTGGAATGAGATGGTGGGAGGGGGTTGGATACATCTGCCAGTCAGCACAAATGTCCAGATGAAGACCTATCCTGGTGTTAAGCCCCTTGTGAGGCTACATGCTGCGTGCTCTGCCATCTTCAAAGTTTCTCTGGCCTGTGGGGATTGGATCCTCCTTGAATTTATCTTTTGGCCCAGCCCACGTGGCTTGGGGGAGGGATGCCACATGGATCCTTGTGTCCCTGGAGAGTTCTGTGTCTGGAGATTGCTGGTGAAGAGGTCATCCCAGCTGGGCCCATTTTCCCCTCCAACTCCACTACTGCTACAGTACCTTCTGAGGCTGCTTCTGGGTAATCAATCCATACATTATTCAGCTTTGCCTGTCCTAACACAATACGAACTAATAAGCTGCAGCTATATACAAATATACAAAATGCATAAGAAACATCATATTTTGACATAATTAAAATATAATCTACAATGACCCAATATGCTGCAGTAACATTCAGGTAAGCCGTGTCATTTTACCATAGGAAAAAAAATCATTTTTACATGGATCATTCCAGATTCCTTTTGATTTATAATCAGCATGCTGATGGTATTCCAGGATTTGTAAAGAGTAACCTATCCCAGTGTTAAGCAATGACTCAGGTTCTCAGATTGTCATAGCATAGAGCACAACTTAGTAAAGACATTGTCACACAAACAACCTGTCCTGCCATTCATGGTCACATATAAACCTGAGGCAACTATAGCAATTCCCTAGATGGGGAAGTAAAAGTAAAGAAATATTTAATGGCTGGCCCTATTGAAGTCAAGGGGAGTTTTGCCATTGACTTCAATGAAGCCGGATTTCACCCAATGCATTTTTAGCCTTTTTTTAATATTACCTGGAAACAAGAGGCGAACCACTATCGTATGATCAGTCAGCTCTCCACAGAGCACCACCAAGTGCTTTTTTGCCCACAAATCAAAAAAAACTTGGTTGGACAATGGATCTGATCCTGTTTCCACTGAACTCTTTGGGATCTCCACTAGATCAATGTAAGGCCCATCCATCATGAGTAAGTGTTGATGTTAGTTACACTCATTTGAGTGAAAGAAGAATCGGGTCCTTTATATCCAGATCCAAGAGGTTGATAAATAAATTTATTTGGGCCAGGAAGTCAACATGCGCCATGATCAGAAAGGCGAACTGTCGTGCAGAAAAAAAAGCTAGATGGTGTGCATTCAATGACATCAAGGACATCCTCCAAGGAAAAATCAGCAAAACAACTTGTGCAAATCTTTTCAACTCGACCGTGCTTCCAGCGATGTTATATGGCAGCGAAACATGGTCACGGACAACGATTGAAGAACAGCAAATGTCTGTCACACAGAGGGCGATGGAACGGACATTTTTGGGCATTTTGCTCTGCTATCACATCCCCAACGAAATAATTAGGCAGCAGTCTGGAGCGAGAGACATTGTTGTTGAAAACAGGCTCAGCAAAATGTGGTGAGCAGGACATGTGGCCCGACTCAGCAACAACAGATGGACTGCAGCTATATCCGAGTGGTATCTGCGAGAACAGAAATGGCCATGCAGTCAGCCTCCAAAGAGGTGGGATGATTTCCTAACAAGGCGATATGGACAAGCCTGGCGAAGGATGGTCAGAGCGAGAGACGATTGGAAGACGTGTTGTGATCGGCTCAGTCTCAACTGATGAAGGACCGAGAGTCTACGCAGTTTACGCATATCCAGATTGGGGGTCCATACCAGTGATAGCTGAAAATAAAATAAAATAAAAAGTTAACAGTGAAGATTTGATTTGATTCAGCTAATTATTGAAATCCACTGATTCTTGTGGGCTTGCAAAAGTAGGCCAGAGATACTATGAGAACAGCCTGTCTCCTGGTGTTTTTCAATGGCAAAAGGACTTGCCAATATTAGCAAAATTGAAAAAAAAAACCCATAGAGCCTGATTCTTATATTCATTAGGGCCCTTTTATACCCCTCTCGCAGTATAAATGGGCCTTATGTAGAAATGAGAGTTAGGCCCCAAATCATTCAAATCTCAAAAAAAAAAAGTTCAAACTTTGGGCAGAGATTCAGCTCACTTCTTATTTTTTAACTAAGTCTCCTATCCCTAGTGGAGGTCGTCGCAGCATTTCACAGAATAAGAGCAATCACACACAAGACGGAAATGAATGATTTAATACATCCACCCCAGGCTACCACCACAACCTCTGCACTAACTGAGGCAAGTCAATTACAGAGGTTCAGGTGGGAGCTTGGGGTGGATGTATTAATTGACCCACCCATTCATTTCCAGTTGAATGGTGTGATTGCTCTGATTCTGTGAAACGCTGCGACGACCTCCACTACAGTATTAATGGGAGTTATGTCCTCGATTGGTGCAATGCAATTACATATGCCCTCTTGCTTCTGGATGGTTTAAATGAAGTCACCACTAGAAACGTTAACCTTCACCTCTCATAATGCTATTATCTTATCCTGGGCTAATGGTGAAGAGAAGTCATGATTTCATTTCAGCTTTAGCTGGGTATTTGACCATAACATTCTTTGTAAAAAAATGAAAAGAAACATGATAAAGACCAGTAGCTCAAGAGTTCAGCAATGAAAGAGGAAAGTACTGTGGTGCATACAGTTTACATAGGATTTTCAAAAGCCCCTAATGGAGTTAGACACCCAACTGCCTTGGTTCCTTTGAAAATACCAATCTTAATCCATTTTCACAATGTTTGTAAATATCAGAAGAGGAATGGCAGAAATAGGGCCAGAATCTGCATCTTTGGAAGACCCAGAACACCCAACATAATCAATGGAAGTTTGAGGGTTGCACCGGCTATCGATTTAGGCCCCATGCTGAATTACACTATTTTGGACAATTTCTGGATTTTCATTTATTTACACTTCCATTTTTTTTTTAATCTACAGGTCAGTAGAAGTGTGTGCGTGAGAGAGAAGGTGTATACAAGTCAGCAGGCAAGGGGGAGGGTGGGCTGAAGAAAGCAATGGCCAGTGAATAATCATAAAAGGAAGGATGTTCAAAGTAAATCACAGGCTTAGCCCTGCACTCTGCAAACCCTTACCTACATTGTGGCAGGCTTAGTGCCATGAGGCATTCTCTCCCTCTCTTTCTCAAGAAACCCTTTGCATTTTCCTGGTTAAGCTCCACCTGGGTTGGCCACAAAAGTCTTGCGAAATAAAATTATCCATGCCCGCCCGAGACTCAGGGCGTGGTGCCAGCTTCTTCCTGGTGGGGCGGGAGAGTGAGGTGGGCCTTAGCCCCTCCTTGCCAGGAGGCCCTGCCCCCTGCTCCTCCTCTCCCCTGAGGACCCGCCCCCTCAGGCCAGAAGCCAGAGCCAGGCAGTAGGAAAAGCCACCCAGAGAGTCCGGGATGCTGTGGGAAGCCCCGGATCCTCCACCTACTCTGGGTGGGGGGGGGGGGAGGTCTGAGAACAGCCCCTGGCCCACGTCCCTGCTCCCTGGGGTGCGCTAACCTCTGCTGGTGTAAAATGGCATAGCTCCATTGACTTTAGTGGAGAACACTCTCATGAACAGTAGCTGAGGAGCTAGTCATGTTTTCCAAAACATGTTAAGATTTTTAAAAGACTTGTGAATCCTAAAACTCCTCCTGATTCACCCTCCTGACCAGGGCTTCAAGGATACAGCATTCATAGCTCTTCCTTTGCCATGAGTTTATGTGCACTAATGATCTGAACTCATTTTTAATGCTTGCTGTCTCTCTAGACTGCCTGAATCAAGGGACTTATGTCCGCCCCACCCAACTTGTTTTTTGTTACAGTACTTCAGATAATGAGATTTCAGTAAATACATTAGTGAGACTTCACACCGGGTAACTATCAGTAGCTATACAATACCCAGGCTGAGTACAAGGTACAATCTAACTAGGAAACATGTAGACACTTAATGAAATCTTGACATCAATAAGGAATTTCTTGTTCCATTATAATTATGTTATCGAGGTGGAAGGTGGTTCAGTATGAAAAAGCCATTGAAATGAATAGCATGAAAGTCAGTATTTACAAAGTAATATAGTATTATTTTCATTAGATGGTGAGAAAGGCATGTGGAATTACTGTTTTGTATCCTTTTAATATCTTTCAATTGCAAAGGATCTTTTGCTTAATGTCACCACAGCTGGAGTTTAGCAAAAGATTTTGGAAATGTATATATTTTTAATGAGGTCACTCTAGCAGGAGACTTTTCTTTCATGTTATTACCTGTTTCAAAGGAAGAAATTACATCTTTTTTATCCCACTCCTGCATTAGCTTTAAACTTTCCTCTTTTCCCCGTTCCTTCATCTCCCCGTGTCCTTTTTCCCTACTCCCTCACAATCTTTCTCCCCTTCTCAGCCTGATTTCCCTTTCCTTCTTTTTTTATCCTTTCCTTCCCTGGGAAGAAATCCAAGTGTCTCTGAGGCTAGGTCTACACTGGGGGGGGGGGATTGATTAAAGATACGCAAATTCAGCTACGTGAATAGCGTAGCTGAATTCGATGTATCCTATTCGACTTACCCCGCTGTGAGGATGGCGGCAAATCGACCGCCGCGGCTTCCCCGTCCACGGCGCTTACTCCTCCTAATGAGGTGGGAGTACACGCGTCGATTCGGGGATCAATTTAGCCATCTAGATGAGACACGATAAATCGATCCCCGAGAGATCAATTTCGACCCGCCGATCCGGGCGGGTAGTGTAGACTAGCCCTGAGATAGAAGTGATAGGCAAAATCCATAACCCCGCAGCTCTGAAAACCCCCAGACAAGAAGTCCTGACCCAGATCTGAACTTTGTGGTCCAAGCCTACTCTGTTCTTATGCTGTTTCTATCCTTTATTTTGCTCCCTTTCCTTGGCCTATCTTGCTAATATCTTTATAACCTTTTGTATGAATCAACTCTGCCAGAGTTTCCACCTACCATTTCCTACTTCCCTAATCTTTATATGGGTAAACGTTGCAGTGACAGAGTGCAAGTACCAAGAATTGAATTCATGGTCTTACCCATGCTGAGCATATGCTCCACCACTGAGCTTTTCCATTATTAAAGGGCATGTGGCATCATTAGCTAAGTGGCTTTCTGAGTTTTTTTCCATGACCTATTAAGGCTATTTGCTTGCTATGCAATGAGGCAAACTTAGACATTTATAAACATATTATTAAACCTGCACAAAACTTTGGTAACAAGCCTGGAGATTTTGTAAAGCTTTTAGAAACCTGAAATTATTATTATTGTTAGTACTTTGGTTGCACCTCCACTCCTAAATGGAGATCAAGGCCCTATTCTGCTGGGTCATATGCAAAAACATAGTAAGAAACAGTGCCTACCCCAATGAGTTTACAATCTGAAGAGTCAAGACAGACAAAGGAGATACTATTATCCACCAAAAGATCAAGTGACTTGCCCCAAACTCACAGAGGCAATTTGGGGATAGACTCAGGATTTGAACTCAGATATCCTGAGTCCTAGCCCAGTGCCTTCACTGCATATTCAGCCTTCCTCTGACTGCCAGTCAGATCTGGTTCACTTACAATTGAGAGCTACTCAGCAAATTCTTTCAAATGCCAGGAAGGGATTTATGGGTTTGCACGAAAGCCACACAAAACTCATCAGCTTTGCACCGTTTTGGGAAATCAGGTAAATACTCTGGGGTTTCAGCTGCCTTTCATAGAGTCATAGTCCTAGAATATAAGGCCAGAAGGGACCACCAGATTGTGTGACCTCCTGAATATCAGAGGCCACTAAACCCCACATAGCCACCTCCACACGAACTCCCAACAACCAGAATCAGACCAAGGTATTACAACCCTCAGGAGACTAAACTTCAAGATCTTTCAAAACTCAAACTCCACATGAAATTCAAGGGCCTACATGAAGCAAAATAACAATATAACACAGCTTGCATGAGACCTGCGAATCAGAATTGATGGGCTTTGCACATGTCTAAAGCATAATGAACACGACCATTCATTGTGCTAATTTAGCATTAGCTCTTGTGTACTGAAGCCAATGAGAGTATTGCCAGTCACTTCAATGGGAATAGGGAAGAGGGTTAAGCTCTTAAAATGTTCATAGCATATTCACAGAGAAGTTAGATAAAAACATAAAATACTCCTGCTGGAAGGTTGAGCTATCCTATCCCCTAGAACTGGAAGGGACCTCGAAAGGTCATCGAGTCCAGCCCCCCGCCTTCACTAGCAGGACCAAGGTTGCAACATAACACTACTTTATTTCTTGGGATTCAGATCCCTAACACACAAGAATTCCAAAACAGAAAAAGACAAAGCAGGCTGCTCCCTAAAAACAGAGAGGCAAAACTCCCCCCACTTTAGGCTAGGCTAGCTGGCTGCAGTCTGACTGCTAAAGAAAGAAAAGATCCAGACTGCAAGTTTCCCTGCAGAGCACCCTAGCCTGAAAGCCAGGCCAGGAAACTCCTTATGAATTAAAGTGATACCATCTCATTTTAATATAGTTTTCAACACTCCACAGATCCAACTGCTCCCAAATGGAGTCCCAGCGTGTTTTTCCTCCTCAAAGGATGATCTTTTGTTCACTGGTCGACTGTGGTTTTGAAGAAGCTGAAAATACGCATGGAGAGAGGGTTTCCAAACTGTGCAATATCTATTGGATGGAATCGCACTGAGTATTCTTGTGCTAGCCCTGAAGGCAGGCTGGAAAGGAGACTTACAGACCTATTAAGAAGTCAGCTGATGGATATGGAAAATGTGACTAACATTAAAATAACTATTTACTTAATAGGAAGTGATTTCTTAGTTGTTAGGGGACTACTTTACTTTCTTCTTGGCTGAACATATTCATAATTATAAGGCAGATGATCTGCAGATCTTCTGAATTCCCAAATTACGTAGGGATCAGAGTCAGCACAATCCAGTTCTTCTTATAGTCACCATCTGTACAATGGAAACAGTGCTCGGTCATCCCACCTCCCAGACATAATGCGAGGGGTCTCATCTCGGGAAGGAGAAATGGCCTTAGGCTTTTGGCATAAGACTGGGAGGCAGAAGCTCTTTATTCCATCTTGGACTCCACTACAGGTGTCCTGTGTGAAATCATTGTGGCCCAGATCCTCAAAAGCATTTAGGCACTTCATTCAATGGAAATCAATGGGAGTTAGGCATCTAAATACCTATGAGCATCTGGGCCTTCACCATTCACTATTAGCAAAATGGGTTGATCCTAACAAAGACGTTGCAGGTATGATAATTAAAGTGTGTAAAGTGCTTTGAGATCCCCATCTGAATGGGATTATAGAGGGGTCCCTAGGGTTCTAGTGTAATACAAATAATAAAGGGCAATGATAATTGTCTGGTCATATTCCCATATAACACATCACTGCCCACCCTGCCCCTCCAGTTCCTGTGTTATTTTGCCACTGTAATGGCAACATGACCATATTATGCACTCTTGAGAGTCTGTTTGGAAGTTGCAGGACTATGTAAAAGAGTGAATCACCTGAGTTTCAACCTGAAATCAACCCTTTCCTGTTTGCTTAGCGCACTGCCATTCACCCTTCAGGCTCCTGTCATATTCAGGAGATGAGCTAGTGCGACTAACACACTGAATACTTTACTGCAGTCTTGCTTCTCAGGCAGTGAAGCAGGCAATTGAAACTGGCATTACTGCTGTGGAGAAGGAGCAACATTAGATGACACAAGTTCTCTTTATGTTTGGCTTTAGGTAAGATTGAAAATAGACCAAGGAGGCTGCATTCAAAACAAACGTGGTTCATTTTGGGTTTTATTCTACCCGAACCACCAAAGTTGGGCCGTGATGTTCAGATCAAAAGTTCCCATTCTGGCCCAGTCTCTAGATAAGATATAGGATAGGGTAAATTTCCATTAGGCTGTAATAAAGGTGTTAGACACAGAAGTCCTGGTAAAAGATCCATTTTAATTTCTTTGCCTGACATGTTATATCAGTCAAGGTTACAAAAGGTCAATATCCCTGTCAATGTCAAGACTGAGGATTCACCAACCCATTGGCGGCTGGATTGACTCATGCAGGTAATGGCACTTGAACTTTGTGGGGGGAAAACACCAGTTCAAAATTCTAACATTTGTGGGACCTTTAAATGGTCTCATGTCTGTGTGTGGCTCAGCGTCCGCATCTTCTAGGTGAAGGGTCCACATAAGCTGTTCCTGTGCTCCAGGCTATGCAGTTCATATGTGCAGATTCATAGATTCCAAAGCCAGAAGGGACCATCCAGTTTGATTTCCTGTAAAACACAGCCCACAGAACTTCCTCAAAACAATTCCTAGAGCAGTGTTTACTAAAAATGTCCCTAGTTAAAGATTATATGTAGCGCTAAGGCAACTCATGCTGGCTCACCATGACCTACAGCTACCTCTGAGGGCCACATGGTTAGCTTTATCCTAGAGTTGGGCCCACCAGGTCAAGGTTGGTACTGAGTGGCATGTGGTATGTAGCATGTGAAAAGTAGTTGTAGGGGGTCAATTTGTCCATCCTCCACTTTGGAGCACATCATGCCCACTTTCACGGTCAGCCACATAGCCAATGGTTGCAGTTCGGCGCTAGGTTCTGGTTTCATTTGGGTTTGATGTGTCAATCTAAACATAAATAACTGGTCATTGGACACTACTAGAACACCTTTCTTCTTTGAGAAGGATGGCACAGAATTGAGGCACAATGGAAGGGTGGTGTAATTTTTGCTGTACTCAACAGCTGTCAGATGATAATGGCCTTTGATCCGTACTCACTTAGGCCAGATTGAGACAGCAATCTCGTTCCCAATCTCCCATTCCTTACGTCAGCGTGATGCTCCTTGCTATCAGATTTTATTTGCTTTCTTCTCATATAGCTCTTCTTCAAGTGCAACTAAACAGAAGCACTTATTTTCCGAGGAGCTGTCATGGCAGGTGATCGGAATCTTGCTTTCTAGTGCTATTTTTACCCCTATCATATTCAGCCAATAAGACTAGTGAAAGAGGAAAGACTTTTAAAAAGTTCTTAGCTGTATTGTTTTAACATATTCCTCCCCAGTCTTTTTTACCCTCTAGATTGTTCTAGCAGTGTAGAAACTAACTAAGAATTGAATGGGCACAGAGCTCATACTTCTCTTAGGGCTGGTCTACACGGGGGAGGGGAGGGGAATCGATCTAAGATACGCAACTTCAGCTACGAGAATAGTGTAGCTGAAGTCGACGCATCTTAGATCGACTTACCTCCCATCATCACGGTGCGGGATCGACGGCCGTGGTTCCCCCGTCAACTCTGCTTCTGCGTCTTGCCCTGGTGGTGTTCCAGAGTCGACGGGGAGTGTGTTCGGGGATCGATTTATCGCATCTAGACGAGACGTGATAAATCGATTCCCGATAGATTGATTGCTACCCGCCAATCCAGCGGGTAGTGTGGACGTACCCTTAGATACAATCTCTTCAAGTCAGGGGCTCCACATATATTTTACCTGCCCTGTGGATTAAACAAAGGACTTCCTGCTCCCACCTTTTAATTTTCATGAGTAGGGAATGCACTTTCTATGAAGAAGGAAACACGAATGAGGTGGGATTCTGCACTTTAAGGCAGAAGGGGAACAGAAGCCATTATTTCATTTTAAGTTAATTACATTTGCCCTTTAGGAGTCAGGGGAGAGCCTTCAGCAGGAAAGAAAAAGGGAAAAGCAATTATATAGAGATATATAAATAATTTAACTCAATGTATTAATCAGGGATCCTAGTGGGGTTCTATATATATATGGGGGAGGGTGTGTGTGAAGCAAATCAAGATCATTTAAAAAAGATCCCTATTACTTCAATATATTTAAGTATAATATTTATAGTCATTATATTTATAGTTAATATTAACACTTTTGGAAGCAACATAAAACCTCAAGTTTCAGGGCTTAAGCCAATCTCTAACTATTAAGAGTTATGATGAGACATTCATGGGGGGCAGATTACCCCACATCTGCTGACTGTGGGGTTTCTTGCACCTTGCTTTTGAGCATCTGGTGCTGGTCACTGTGAGATATTGGATTAGATGAACCATGGGTCTGATCCAGTTTGGCAATTGATGTGTTCCTGTTTGTTTATTACAGGTATTTCTATGGCAGCCTCAGTAGTATAGGAGTATAAAAAGTGTATTGTTCTAGAGTTTGCAAAAAGAACATTGTGCTGTTAACAGCAGAAGAATGATTTTTTCACACTAATTTGGAGTAGAGAAGGAAATGTACTTGCTGCGTGTGTGGAAAATTTTGGTTCAATTCTTAGTGACATGGCAGCATGGATAATCTAGTTACGACGTTTATTAAGAATGTCTGCATGCAAAAGCTGTTTTTCCCTGGTTTTATTTCCTCATCTGTGTACCGTACAGAATACACAGTGGGCATACATAGAAAGTCCATCCCAGTTTTAGTGCAATCCCAGGTTTCAGGTATTCCCTATACTTAAAATGGAGAATAGTACTAGAACTGTTAGTACCTGGAGAACTACAATGTATGTTTGAAGTGCGCCCCCGGTATTGGAGCTGATGTATTTAGTTAGGACTCAAATGTGGTTTTGCCACAAGCCAGGGCATAAACAGCAGCACATAGATGCATGGCTCTGGGAGCAGACCAAGAACCATAAAATGCTCAAGAGGACCACATTATAGTCCTTGTTTCTCCCCTTGTTCTGGAGGGGAAATAATCCGAGCCAGGCTAATATCTGCAACCGATTACATTCTACTTTAGTCCAGCAAAGGTGAACTTCCTGGTGTATTGGGGGTTGGAACCAAAGCGATGCCACTCCTCACCCACCTGCACAGGAGGGGATAGTGTCCTCATGGTGGCTGCTTTTCCCCTGCCTTGCTAGCCATTTGCTCAGCTTTAAATGGAATAGACAAGCAAACAGATTACGATGGGCATCTGTCCTGCCCCTCTACAGCCAAAGGAAATAGACCTCCTCTTAAAGTAAAAGATAAAGGGGCCCATAAGTTGTTGTTCAAATAAGCATATAAGGCAAGTATTGCATCTGAACCAGATAGCAAGTAAAGAGTGCCAGCGTGAAGCCAGGTTTGCTTCAGCCGAGCGCTGGAGGAAAAAGAACGAATAGGAAACTATCCTTGCTCACCTAACCTTGCTCCATTTCTATAACAACTGAGCCTCTCCCAGCACCTCTCCTCCTCAGCTCATTCCTTGCCAGTTTGTGTTCTCTGAATCACAGGGATTTAGGGACTAGCTGCCAATGAGGATCATTAACATTCCTAGACAGAACACCTGCTAGTCCACCCATCTCTGCTCCCAGAGTGCAGGGGCACTTGCTTGCTCCGAGAAGGGTTTTAACCCCATCTAGGGTGACCAGAGAGCAAATGTGGGGGGTAATGGGAGCCTATATATGAAAAAGACCCAATAATCGGGACTGTCCCTATAAAATCAGGACATCTGGTCACCTTAACCCCATCCTTGCCAGATTGTGTGTGGAGTCTTTTCATGCTCAGCAAAGCTGAACCACATTTTTATTGTACAGTACATTACCACTCCTTGCTTCTGCAGGCTGGGGGAGATGATAAAAGTAACAGGACCAGTGCATTAAAAACATTGCAAACACATCCACAGATCTCATGGCCAGATGGTTTGTCCTCCACTTAACGCGGGGTGAGCTTTAAGTAAAATTTAAATTTCCATTCTGAAAGAACACAGCGAAGTTGAGATAGTGCAGAGGGCACCTTAACAAAGCTGTCTCTTAGCATTAATTGTCATTCCCACGCCAGCTAAACAGTCACTCACGATAATGATTCATTTTTCTTCATTGTTTTTTCAATGTTCTACATTAATGGCTTTAAATTGTCAAGGGCTTTCTCTCTTTTCTTTCTTTCTTTCCAACCGCATCTCTAATTTATTGAGGTCTCTCTCCCTCTCCCCTTTCAAAGCCAGCAAAGTTTTCATTCCCCTTTTTCTCTGAGGAACGCCATGTTTATGATTTGGCCCTTCATTTTTCAGCATTCAATTAACTTTTCCTCTTCTTTGTTCTCAACTCTTTAAAGATGTTCCACTTGCTTTCCTGTAATTTATAGCTCCTCAAAAAAATAATCAATTTATATCTTCCCCACAGGTACAAGTTTAACTTTTTGGGGCTCATTGTTTGGAATTCACAGCAACAGGTGGTGCACTTTCATAGCGCATTTCCTTGTGTTTTAGCTAGGTTGATTTATAATGGGTGTGTGGGAGGGTTTGATCTTTTGACATGCTTAATGCAGATGAATTAGGTGAAATATGTCTCAATCAACAGCTGCCATGCAAGCTTCAGTCTCAACTGAAGGATAGATTTGCTCAGACATTGTCTTTTGAGGTGTGTTGCATAAAATACAATATAAATGCAATGCTATAGTCTATGGATTCTTTAAAGTTTTTGGAGCATTTGGAAACTTTTTTAGCCTTTCTAAGGCTTATTCAAAAAGTAAAAGTTATGCGTTTTGGACCCAATAGCTATAGATTTGGGTAGGCTGGTTGTTACATACTACAGGCTTATGGCCAGGTTGTATCCTCCATTGGTTCTACCCCCACAGGGGCCTGGAACATCCACAAGTTAAAACGTGCTGTGTCTCCTTCTGGACACGTGGGATCAATGCTCAAAACCAGCAGATCCTGGTTGACCCGAGGAAGGTCTGGTTACTCATGCAGAAGATATCTGATTCCAGTTCCTTACTGGCCATTACCCCTACACTCCCCTTCAGGGAAGGAGTTGCTGCGCCATAGAGATCCTGTGTCAAGTTGGTGCTGACAGGATCCATGTGGTTTATAGCAGATATTTCTACAGTACTATTGAGAGCTGCTGTCTCCCTAATCCTGCTCTCTCTGCACTCCTTCCCCACCTGCAGCGCCCATCCCCTAGAGGCACCTGTTAGACACACACCTTGTATCAGTAGAAATGGGGACCATGCTATGGATTTAGCATGCATCCTCCCCTTCTGCAGCTTTCCCCATAGAGTTGCAGCATGCTGCTTCCGTCTGCTCACAGAAGTGAAGAGGAGCATTAGGCCTTTAGTCTGGGGTTTATTGCCTTCAACATCTGAGCTCTGCGCTCACAGCAGCCGGCCATGCTTTGAAAATGGCCTGGAGGTGTTGGCTAACCAAAGACGAAGTTAGGACCTGGGAAACAAAAACAGCAGCTGGGAGGAGCCTGAAGGGAGAAAACAACGGGATTTCCCAGATTCTGAGGTCTTCTTCCACGTAGGCCTTCTTAGCCTCTCGAATAATCATTTACCCTCATCTTTGATTTGGACTCTGGAGATTTTGTTTTCCTCATTTATGGCTATTGATTGTCCCACCTCTTTCCAACCAGTGCAATTGCCAAACTGATCAGTCTTACTCTCCCTCCTCCTCTGCTGTATCCTTTCTGTCTTCTCCCCAGGAAGTTTCCCTCTCCCTTTATCTGTTCTGTTCTTGCTCCAACAACCCTTCCCTCTCACCTACATCAATCCCATGAAAGGCCCTTCCACGAATGATAAAGACCAAAGACTCAGGGCTGGATGGAGAGCTCTTTACTCCCATTGGTGAACAGTGATACAAGAAGCCTTGCTGATTTCTCTGAGACTAATCATGCAAGTAACAGCTCACCATACATTATAGGAGCTCACAACTATGGTGAGTATGTATATATATATATATATATATATATATATATATATATATATATATATATATATATATATATATATATATATATACATATATAATCCTGACTACTTTGCTACTTTGGTGCCTTGAACATGTAAATCTGGAAATGCATCCTGACAATCTCTTTAAACATCATTGCAAAGGCTAACCCATACTAAGGGCTTGTCTTCACGGCAGCATTACCTCAAGCTATAACTCGAGTTTTGCCCCTCACCCGACTCTAGGGTGACCAGATGTCCCGATTTTATAGGGACAGTCACAATTTTTGGGTCTTTTTCTTATATAGGGTCCTATTACCCCCCACCCCCTGTCCTGATTTTTCACACTTGCTGTCTGGTCACCCTACCTGACTCCCGTCCACACACAAAAGTCTCTAGCTTGCCTGCTTTGAACTCGGGATGGCTGACACTTCGGGTGGGATGGCCTAAAGTTGAAGTGCTGCTGAGGGTGGAGCTAGTAATGCAGTGGGGAAGCGGCAGTCTGAGATACACCAACTGCTAATCCAATCGCTCTGCTGCTAATCCACATGCTCTGTGTAGCTCAAGTGTTGTTTCAGGGCCGTCACTTGAGGTACTAATTCAAGTTAACTGTTGCAGGAAGCTGAGGCCTAAAACCGGGATACAGGTGATATTATCTTGTGCCATTTTAAATCCGGTTGTCCTTTTGCTGTTTGACATTTGCTAATCTGTTATCATAGTTATATGACTGTATTTTGCATATTTTATCTCCTTGTTTTACAACTGAAAATGCTCTTCTCTCTTTGTTTCACCTCTTAGTTCCAGGCCTTTCTCACAAGCTGGTAAAACTTCAATTCATATGGTGGAAAGCACCCATTTTGAACAAGGCAGTAACCCTCCTCCATGTGGCACACTGACAGTCACCAACTACTTGGCATTGTGAATCTGCTTTGTGTTGCCATTCATTAGAATAAGTATTATTTGGATTACAGTGGTACCTAGAGTCCCTAAATAAGATCCAAGTACCTCCGTGCTAGGTGCTGTACAAACAAATATTAAGAGAGACACTCTTCTCTGAAGATCTTACAGTCTAAATCAACAAGACAGACAGAAGACAGGAAGAAAGGTAGGATGCATATTAGAGCTGAGTGGAGCAAGGAAACTCCTTGTCACAGAGGATTTTGATATTTGGTTTAGTTCCAATTGCGAATGAAAATCAAAAATGTTGAAAATCTCTACAATTGGAATGGGCTACCCTGGAAGCCTGGTGTTCTCTGCTCTGAGGCCGTCTGCCTTGGAGGCTGCCGCGGACCCTGGGAGCCCAGAACTTTGGCAAAATCGACTTACCTCCGTGAAGCTTTTTGATTTCGTTGAATCGGGAAATTCCAATAAACCTTGTTTCTTTGAAATTTTGACCAGCTCTAATTAATAGCTCTGCTTTACAAATGGTTGATTGAGGCACATAGGCCCAAATTTAGCACAGCAATTAAGCCTGGGTTTAAGTTTTAATGTCACTATGACTATTTGCATGCTCAAGTTCAATACGTATTTAAGTGCTTTGCTGACTTGGTTCCCGAGGAATCAGAGGGAGGATGATCTTGGGGTTTAGACTCTAGAGTAGGACTTAGAAGAGATGGGTTCAGTTTCCAGCTCTGACACAAGCTGGCCTTAGGCAAGACATCTAAGTCGGAACTCTTCATCCACATGTTCTAAGCAAGAGAGGGATGGAGTCAGCGAGGAACCCTACCGATGGTTACACACACCAGTCCATTTGTGCACCAAAGCAGAATTTCCATTCTTTGCCCACACTTGAGATGTTCAGAGAGGCTTTAATTCACCCTTCCTCATGCCTGGTTACATTTATTTCAATAAGTGTTTGGCCGACATTGCATTTCTGAATAGAAAACGCAACGCAGTACTGAGCAGCAGGACACAGAACCAGGCATCCCTTGTCACGGTTTGTACTTGTGCTTGGTTCGTTATATTAGCATTTGTGTCTCTCTGTTAAATAGTATTAACTCATATCAGTGCAGCATTCATTTAAAATCATCTGCATGCACAGAACCATGGTTCTCTGTCCTACCTCCCCCCGCCACACCATTTTTAATTACTTGTAATATTTATTGGGGGAGGATCACTGGAGAGGAGATAAAACATTTGTTACTGCTCTTGCAAGCCAAAGCGAATTCTTCAACAAAATTGAGTGAGTGAGTATGTGTGTGCACATGAAAGAGAGAGAAACAGAAATGTCTTAATGACTATGCCACTAAGGAACCAGGATATTCAGTGACCTAGGAGAGGCAGGGTTTTAATTAAAGGTCAAACATAATTGTACCAGAAACCTTGTGAGTATAAGTGCTTGTTTAAGTTACAGGCTTGTCCATTGGATGGGTACTGATTTCACAGGATACTTGAGTTTTGTGTATGGGTTTTGTATATATATATCCCCAGACACAAATAGAAAGCTGTTTTTCACCGGTAAGATTTGCATGATCACATACCGGTAGGCCCAATCCAGCCATTTTGCTTACAATAAATCAAGTTGTCCTATATGAAAGCACCTTCGATTGTAAGTAGAGCTGAGTGAAATTTTTTGGATGAGTAATTATTTAACAACAAATGCAGTTTCAGGTCTACTAAAATTATTCATGAATTCAGGTCAAACTCAGCAAATAGCTTTGGCCACAAAAAAACCAACACCCCCCCCCCCAATAACAACTCCCCACCAAAAAAATCAAAATTTTGGGAAAAAAAAAAGTTGAATGTTTCATTTAGACATCTGCAAATGAAATGTTCCAACTTTTCATTTTGAAAAAATGTTTCATTTAAGAATGTCGCTAGATTTCTGTAAAGGGTAAAAAGCACTCAAAACCTAAACAAAATGTGAAAAACAAGGAACAATTTTAGTTTTAGATAGAAAAAAGTGTTTTCTTCAATCCAATTTTTTAGATTTTTCCTTTTGGTGAGAAAACCTGAAAAATTTCCATTTCAAGTCAAGTTGAAACTATTTCTTTTTTGGATTTCCTGGTTTGGCCACTGAACCAAAAAATCATTATTCACTCAGCTTCACTAAATAACTAACTAACTAAAGTTCCCCTTCTCTTAACTGTCTACTTTTCATTTGTCTGTCCTTAGACCATGAACTTCTGCGAGCAGAGACCACCTTGGAGTGTCTGGAAAGTGCCTACCACATAATGGGGAGACTCATAAATAAACAAACAACAATACTGAAGACATGCCATTGATTACAGTGAGAACAGAATCTGGCCCTAACCCTCTCAATACAAAATTCTCTTAAGAAACGTGAAAATAATCTGTATTTCCTATAAACCATAAACAGACAAGTGAATACAAAGATCAATATTAGCGCAACTTGATTTATCTTGTCAGCAATGTCTTTCCTTTAAATGATGGTTTATATTGTTTGTAGTGTCCCTTGATATGTTTAAGCATAGTCATGAACGTCAATTACAGGACAGGAATGATAATAACAGATGAAATTATTATGTGTCATAGACAGACTATTATGCTGTAGCCAATGCACTTTACTAATAGGATAAGATATACTGCCACATGTGCCTTGAAGGCCTTCATAAGATTCATTCATCAATTAAACCTTTAAGGTAGTATATAATTTGAGAGGTGAAAGAAATGAAATTATGCTTTGGAGGACAATGCAAATTCCATTCATCTAATGAAATGGAATATTGATCTAATGAGCTACCTGAAGTCTAGACTATACCACTTACCTGGAGCTATATGGTGTACCCACGTGCATAATCAAAAGGTTGGAGGAGTATAAATTAACTTTTCTGACTGCAAGGTAATACTTTATTACATACACATTTGAATATGATCATGCCCTTCCTATAGATGATGGCACCATATACCAGTAGAATTCTCAGCTTAAACTGGGATCTGAGTGTCAGGACTTGTGTTCTCTTCCTATTTTTGCCAATGACTCGTGACGTGGCCTTCGTCGAGTTCACTTATTCTCATGATCATTTAATTTATCCATCTCTAAAATGCATTGGATAGTACTTCTCTAACTCACAGGGGTTTTGCGCGGCTTCATTAATTAGGCCTGGTATACATCTAAAACTTAGGTCAACCTAGCAACATTGCTCAGGGCTGTAAAAACAATTGTGCCCTGTGTGATGTAGTTACTTCCCACTGTCCATGCATGGAAGAATTCTTCCTTCACTCTACTTACCGCCTCTCAGAGAGGTGGCTGGCTTACATGGACGGAAAATCTCCTCCCATTGATGTAGCAAGTGTCTTCACTACAGCGCTACAACGGCACAGCAGCAGTGTCGTAGCTATGCTGCTGTAACTGCTTAGTGTAGACGTACCTTTACAACCTCATTCAAAGCTCACTGACTTCCATAGAAAGACTCCTATTGGTTTTCAATGGACTTTGACTCAGTACTTTAAGGTATTGTCTGCACTGCGCACCACTGGCACTGTCATACTACAGTGAAAAGCGGGCTGCATCCACACGGCAGTGTGTAACTACATGAGGGAGTGGGGGGAGGGGGGAGGCAGCAGGACACTACACTGCTAAAAATAGATAGACCTGGCACTGCTTGGGCATGTAGAGAGCCAAGTAGGTCACATACCTGGGTACATACCCTAAAGTTCTAGTATCTCTTTACTTGCCGAAGTCTCGCCTCAATGTCAACACTGCTATTTATGCCCATGCTATCTGGGCATTCGGTGTCTGTACTCTATATCAGTGGTTCTCAAAGCTGGTCCGCCACTTGTTCAGGGAAAGCCCCTGGCAGGCCGGGCCGGTTTGTTTACCTGCTGCATCTGCAGGTTCGGCTGATCGCGGCTCCCACTGGCCGTGGTTCACCGCTCCAGGCCAATAGGGGCTGCGGGAAGTGGCACCAGGGCTTTCCCTGAACAAGCGGCGGACCGGCTTTGAGAACCACTGCTCTATATGATGCCATAAGGACTATGCAGTGTAGACAAACCATTGGTGCCTGTATAATGTGTAAGATGATCAGATTCAGAAGATGTAAAAACGCACATTATTATTCACTAGTTTTCTTTGATTCTCTGGAGAAATTAGTGTTTTAACCTCTTTAAAGATAAAAGAACAAATTATTCTTATTTTATCCCATTTTGAGGGGGAAATATCACAAAAACACATTGTTAAATGATATGGAACAGATAAAAACCCCGCGCTATTAATCTTGTTGTAAATCACATACCAAAGTTACTATAGAAAAAACAGGCACCAGAAATAACAAAACACTATGTATAATGTAGTTTAAATGAAAAATTTCACACATGAGCACATTTGTAGATAGGGACATTTACACAAAAAAGCAATTTACTTGACCTGTATTCTACTGCCTCCATTTCTAGAATTAAAGATATTTGTGTTTTTACAAGAGTTCTTTCTCCATCTAAATTCAGTTTCTACTTCACTATGCAATGAAATTATAATCTTGTGTTTATGAATGAATAGATAATCCAATGAATAGGCATTGGGGAGACAATGATGCCTACTGGTTAGAACAGAGGACCAGGAGTTCTGATTTCCTTAGTTTTATTCCCAACATTGCCACCGGCTCACTGTGTGACCTTGGCAAAGCCACTTATACCATCACTGTGACTCAGTTTGCTCATCTGTATAATGATTCAGCAATTGGAAGCTTCATTAATTAATGCTTGTAAATTGCTTTAATATCCTCAGCTGTAAAAGTGTAGTAGTTAAGGGCAAAATTTTATTATCATCATAGTAATTTCTATGACAAAAATGGTTAGTCATATCCATTGGTCTCCCTCTAACGATTGTCCCTTTCACATAAACCAGCTTCCTTCGTGAGTGTCTGAAATTGTTTTCGCTGAACATAAATCCAAAGGTCAAATAGGAACAAACAAACCAAAGCCAAAGCCACGCTATCCAAAGCAGACTACTGCCCCACAAAGATTCTGAAAAATTTTGTGAAGACAGGCCCTCACCTTCCTGAAATCTGATCTTCACTTCATGTTCCACAGCCAAACAGTACAAGTCTAATTCAAGAATTATAACATTAAAAAACCATTAGGAGAACACTTCAGTCTCCCTGGACACTCAATAACAGACTTAAAAGTGGCAATTCTACAACAAAAATACTTCAAAAACAGACTCCAACGAGAAACTGCAGAACTGGAATTAATTTGCAAACTGGACACCATCAAATTAGGCCTGAATAAAGACTGGGAGTGGATGGGTCATTACACAAACTGATTTCCCCCTGCTGATACTCACACCTTCTTGTCAACTGTGTGAAATGGGCCACCTTGATTACATTGAACTCATTAGCACTACAAAACTGATTTTCCTCCCTTCTTGTCAACTGTTGAGAATAGCCCACTTCCATCTTAATTGAATTGGCTCGTTAGCACTGACCCCCCCACTTGGTAAGGCAACTTCCATCTTTTCATGTGCTGTGTATTTTTACCTGCCTCTGTATTTTCCACTCCATGCATCTGATAAAGTGGGTTTTAGCCCATGAAAGCTTATGCCCAAATAAATTTGTTAGTCTCCAAGGTGCCACAAGGACTCCTCATTGTTTCGGCCTAATTCTGTTACTCTCAATGAAATTCAAGTTAGTTTCAAGAAAATGTACACAATTTTCATGAGAGGTTATCAGATGTGCTTGTGCAAATTATACCTTTTCCCCAGTGACTTTTTCCCGCAACAAAGAGAGTTTTGTGAACAGGGAATTGGAGCATGTCTTCAGTTTTATTTATTATATTTTAAACACTGATAGTTTGCTCAGTGCTTTTCAAGACACATTGAAAGCTAAGGTCCCAGTCCAGAGGAGCTTACAAGCTAAACAAACAAAGGTCAGATGTTAAAATACATGTGGAGATGCAGAGAATGTTACTGACTAGCTCAGAGCATCTTTTTAGTCACATTTCTTATTGTTTTCATTTCCTTTGCTCCCCTGTTTCTGTTCTCTGTTTCTTTCGCTCCCAGTGATGTCCTCATCTACCCCTATTCCTCCCACCTGTATTCCATTGTATCTTCCAAGTGGTCCTTTAAATCAAGAGATGACTGCAGTCATATGGTTTCCATGTCCAAAATATCATCATCGGTTCAATCATGAGCTAGTTTATTGTAGCAGGCAAGGGAGTGTGTTAATTTAGGTGGAGTAAATGTGCTGAAGGTGTTAACATAACCCAGTCACTGTCCAACATCAAAGAATATTAAACAAGGTTCAGGAATCAGTATACAGAGGTCTCAGTCTGCGTTAGCACTGTGGGAAACACACCATTAAAAATCCTTTTAACTTTTTATTACAAGATTCAGAAAAGAAGGAAAAAAACAGGTAACGCATTTAAAATATAAAGTATTAAGTCAGGCTTTCATTTTAGCAACTTTTTTGGTGCCCTTTCCCTTTACCTGCAGAGCTAAACCGCCTGATTTGACAGTCTCAGCTTCTATTAAAGATGGCAATAACTGTCCTTTGGGGGCAAAGAGAAGAGGTTAGTTGAAATGGGCTGGAGTTGTCGCTGTTGCTGTTAAAGTCCGATCCTGTTTCATCTCAGGTGGTGTTTGGGATTTAGCTGGAACAGATAGGGATGGCGATGTTACCTGGGTCCCTCTCTCTTTAGCTTGCTCTGGTCAGGAGACCTCTCAGGATCTGGATGACGAAGGCCTGGGTTACCTGGAAACAGTGGGGGTGACGCTCGCTCCAGTAGCATCTGTCAGTTCTTCTTTAAAGTCTCTTTCTTTAAGGACCCACAAGGGGATTGGTGGGTGAAACAACTCATCCCCCTCATTATTTTGTCAGCTAATTAGGTGTTTATCTGACATGCCAATTTTGGTTCATTAATTTCCAGTTCCACATCTTCTATTTTTACCAAGCTCGATTTCAACATAATCCTTGAACTATATTAGCTGGCTTTTTTGTTTAGACTAATTCTGTCTGTCTCCCTTTTATACCTTTTTTCATCAACATTTGTTGTTGCAGGTTATTGTGACATCTCATGAACTTATACTCACTTGTTATAGCTAAACTCACAATTGGGCTGACCAATTTATCCTAATTATTATAACTGTACTCACCTCCTTCTTCTCCCCTGCTCTCTCCATGCAATACAGAGAATGAGCAGGGGCAGGGGCACATGGCTTACCAGGAGAGGCTGAGGGAACTGGGCTTATTTAGTCTGCAGAAGAGCAGAGTGAGGGGGGATTTGATAGCAGCCTTTAACTACCTGAAGGGGGGTTCCAAAGAGGATGGAGCTCGGCTGTTCTCAGTGGTGGCAGATGGCAGAACAAGGAGCAATGGTCTCAAGTTGCAGTGGAGGAGGTGTAGGTTGGATATTAGGAAACACTATTTCACTACGAGGGTGGTGAAGCACTGGAATGGGTTACGTAGGGAGGTGGTGGAATCTCCATCCTTAGAGGTTTTTAAGACCCGGCTTGACAAAGTCCTGCCTGGGATGATTTAGTTGGGATTGGTCCTGCTTTGAGCAGGAGTTTGGACTAGATGACCTCCTGAAGTCTCTTCCATCCCTAATGTCCTATGATTCTACGATACAGAGAAGGCAACTACTACTCACCTTTCTGGGTGGATGGGGGAGACAGTGGGTGAGAGTGGCTCCATCCCACACAACTTGCCTGTCAGCCCTGTGGAGCTGGAAATAAGCTACACCAGCAAGAGGTCACTGCTTCATTCCCCTATGGAGCAAGGGAGAAGATAGGACTGAATTGCTGCTCTGAGCCACAATTCCATCCCTGCTCTGCTCCTGGGGTGCAGCTGTGGGGGAAGGGGCAGGTAGATGCTAACCTTACTCAGGGCAGGTTGCAAAGTGCCAGTCCAGCCCTATGTGTGCAGTCTTGAAAAATCAGGGTTAGAGGCTTTAAAAAAGGTGAGAGGAAGCTAATTACTTAAATGGGTCAGTTTTCACTTTGTCTCCTTTTGCCCATTGTGGTGTATTGAAAACTGTGTTCAAATCACAAGCTATCACTTTAAGCTTTAAGGGGTTTCCTGGTTCTGACTGCAGGCTAGGGGGGGTCTGTAAAGAATCAGGCTACCTGGCTCTTTCAGCATCAGGCCTGGTCTACAGTAGGAAATTAGGTTGGTATAACGATGTTGCTCAGGGGTGTAAAAACCCACACGCCAGAGCAATGCAATTAAACCGACCTAATCCAGTGTAGACAGAGGTAGGTTGTCAGGAGAATTCTCCCGTCAACCTAGCTACTGCCTCTTGAGGAGGTGGAATACCTACACTGACGGGAGGACCCCTCCCTTTGGCGTAGGTAGTGTCTACACTGAAGTGTTACAGCAGCACTGCTGCTGCAGTGTTTTAAGTGTAGACAAGCCCTCAGTCTGCAAAGAGCCAGCCTGGAGTAAGGTGGGATGAATTGTGCTTCTCTGCCTTAGGGAGCAGCCTACTTTCTCTCTATATTTTTTGTCCTTGTGTATTAAGTGTTAGGACCAGGGATGTAGGGGGTCAGAGCTGGACTCAGGTCTAGTGTGCAGAGCAGGCATCTAGGTCAGGGAATGGAAGCAGGGAAACAGAACCAGAGTCAGCTGCCAAATACCAGAGCCAGGGCCGAGCCACAGTCAGAAACAGAAATCAAAACTGAGGCTAGGAGCTGGGGTTAGATACCAAATGCCAGAGTCAAAGGTCAAGCCAAAGGTCAGAGTCAGGACTGGCAACCAATGGTCAGGAGCAAGGCATAAGGGCAAGAACCAGAGAAGAGGCAAGGATCAGGCACAAAGAAGGAGCAAGGCCAGAGCCAGGAAGGGTGGGAAGTGGCTTGCACAAGTTAGGCAAGAACAGGGTCCACTGGGGCTGTCACCGCAGTGAGGCTACACAGTTGCTTGGACAACCCACACTCAGCTCGTTTCCTGGCTTAAGTAGTGGGGACAAGCCAATCAGGCAGCCACAGGCTTTGGGTGTTCTGATAGAACTTCCCATGAGGCCTAGCCTTCCAGGGTTAGCGAGATGCTGCTTTGCTCAGCTTCCTTGGTGGTAATGAAGGAGTGTCACTGTTCTAAAACCCCCACGTCCCCAGATGCTAGACCTATACCCTCAGATCCTTACATTAAGGAGCTGGAGTTTAAGAAATAGCATTTTATGCTTTTATCTAACTTTTCTGTTTGAACGCTGTGAACATAACACCCGTGGCCCCCAGTTCCACCAGTATTTCATTTGGGTTTTTTGGACAATTCTATATACTGGCAACTGGGGCCACCCAAGGGCCAGCTACACACTGAAATTCGCTGGTACAAAGCAGGTAACAGACAGTTGATTGGATTATTTCTATAATGAATTTCCCTCTGCATTCGGAGGAAAAGGGTATTTAATGTCTCCATCTAAAGGAAAATGACTACGCATAATTGTGTGTCAGAAAAAATATTTTTTCCCCTAAAGTCTCTCATTCAACTGAATGGCATCTAAAACAATTACAATACATTTGCACCAGCCAGAGCGGAGCAAAATGCCTATAGACAGAAATGACATTTATGAGCACCAAATGAACAATGTAAAAAAAACAACCAACAACAACCCCCAAAGCAAACCACAATCTACAAAAAAAAAAAAAAAAGCAGTCAAATGAGAATTGTCAATCTTGAAATTACAACTGACCTGACCCTGCAATGTTAATGGCAGTTCTGCATTCCAGAGGGATATCAGAATCCAGTCCAATGATTAAATCTGAAAAAAGGCTACAACAATAAACTAGACACTAATTGACCATTCTGAGTCTGAATGGCAGATGGTTTTTCCCCCTCCTCCATGGGCGATTATCAGTGAAGCAGGTTGGAGAAGTGCACCTTTCATTGGAAATGAAAATTGGTGAGGTTTGTACTAATTCTTAGATCCTGTGGAGTGAAACCAGATAGTTTCAACCTAATTTGACTTGGACAAGGCTATATGATCTCTATATATGTGTCTTATAGGGTTTACACAGGCTGAACATGGTTCACCCATCAGAAGGGATATCAGACTGGTCTTTTACTGCTCTGAATATGGCTTCTGTTAACCTAACCATGGTTGGTCTGAGGAACTGCCTCCACAGTCCTAGAAAACCATTACCATAGCTCTGTCCCACAACAAGGCAGCACATGGAATCCAAAGTTCCAAATAAAATCAGGACAGTTCACTTTAGCCGGAACCAAGTCAATAGAGACTCATATTGATGCTTCTGGCATTCACGTTTTCCAGAGTTAAATCCAGTTGGCGAGAGGTGTGGGGTTGAAAACCAAGAATTCAGAGTTTTCAAAATTTGATTTTGTTCCCCATTGGAACAAAAATGAGACCTTTTGAATTTTTTTTTTGCCAAAAAAACACAAACACACAAGCCCACCATGCCACAGCATAGCTAATATTTAAGGCACAGACCTGAGCTGTGGTTGATACAGGTTCAAGTTTCTGTTCCACATCAGGCAGACCAGAGACTTGACCCTGGGTCTCTAACATTGCAGGGAAAGGCCCTAAACACCGGGCTATTGTCTATTCTGGAGCATGAATGGCTGTAGCTCTCTCCCTCGCACTCACACACACACATCCTGGACCTGAAAAAACCTGATCAATACAGAATGTTTCAGTTTTGATAAATTGGCATTTTCCTATGAAAGACATTTCATTGGAAAAAACTCCGGCCCTGTTGTAATTCTCGTACATGTTTGCTTCACATTCCCACAAATATGTGTTTACACTAATCAAAAGAAAATCCAAAACTCATTAGAGAGTTGTCTTCTTAAACTACCTCATCAAGCACAAACACTTTCTGAAATAAATTAGTTTTTAAACTTGGACGATAAAGGTGTTAAAATGCAGGAAGTAATTTTACACATTACCCTTTACCTGGAGAGACAAATGTGGGCTGGTGGGTAGTTTAGATGTTCGTAAAATGCAATCGATCATTCAAATGGAATCTGTCAAGTGAAGTTTCACTTTAAGTCAATTTTAAATCTAATTGTCTTCTCTGCCTATCACATGACATAATGTACACAGACTATAAGTGTTTAGCCCCATTAAGCACAGAAAGAAAAAAAACTCTTGGCCAGAAAGCACTGTGTGGGTTCGTAGCACTTGCAAACAAAACATGGAGACTAAGTGAAAGACAAAGATATAATTCAGAAGGTAAAGAAGTCAGACTGAAAATTGATTCCAGGTGCTGTCAGAGAGAAGATCAATACTGTATTTATTTTTAAAGCAGCCATAAGTGTGCTAGTCTTTGCACAAGATATAGGAGATACAACTGTAGAAGAGAAGAGGGGTTTGAGGCACCTGAATTACCACTCCAATGAAGCACTCTGGTAGTATTTCCAAATCAAATCTTTCATTAAAAAAAAAAAAAAAAAACAGTTGAAAATTTCTGAGGAAAGCAAACACTTTCTGTGACAATTCTCATTTTGCCAGTTTTCCATCAGAAAAAAAAAAGTTTCAATGGAGAATTTTCAACCAGCCCTATTTTGGTCTTCATTGCCTACCCGTTGTGAGCTCCACCCTGTGGCATACTCTTTGGTTGGACCCAAAACAGCTTTAATTAGCCCCCTTGGAGGTCCCCAGAACAGGTGTGCCGAGTGGAGCTACAGACTCCAATGTAACGGTCACTGGAGAATTTTGAAGTCTGATGCGCCCACCTAACCAATAGGACTTACACAGCACTACTGCCTGGGGCATTCAACTTCACACCAAGATTAGTGTAGATTGTGCAATTTTGATAAGCACTTTTTTCTACAGCTGTGAAACATGGACATTTTATATCAGGCGCTTGAAGCAACTAGAGTATTTTCACATGCGCTGTCTGATCTGTAACATCAAGTGGTGGGACAGAATACCAACCATCGAAGTTCTGGACTGGTGCTGCATGACTAGCATTGAATCATACAGGCACAACTTTGCTAGGCTGGTCTCCTTGTACATATGGATGGTATGCAACTCCCCAAAGCCATATTTTATGGACAGTTGAAAATGGGGGCCAATGAAAACACTATAAGGACACTCTCAAAGCTCACCTATTCAGTTAAGTCTGCTTTGCTGCAAAAAAATAGAAGAAAGAAAAAGAAAGGGGCTGCAGTGTGGAGGTCTAGTGAGGAGATAAGGAGGAAACCAAGGGGGAGAGAAGCAGCACTGAGATCCTGACACTGAGGGAAGGGGTTTACCCAGAGGGATGGTGGAGAAGGAAGCCTGTAAAGGGCGGAGTCCAGGGAAAAGGCAGCAAGGATTTAGATGGTGCAGACATTGGCTGCTGATTGTAGGGTCCCTGGGCTGGAAACTGGAGTAGCAGGTAGGCCCAGGTTCCCCTGCTGGCCACTGGGAAAGCGGCACAGTCTTTACTGGGAAGACTGTCTGGGATGGCACCTGGACAGTGGGTCCAGTGAGACTTTGTTACCCTGGAAGGGGAAAACTGTATAATGACTTGACTGGAGGGCTGAGCCAGAAAGAGGCAGTTCTGTGACCCCTAGAGCAGTGATTTTCAAACTTTTTTTCTGGCGACCCAGTTGAAGAAAATTGTTGATGCCCACAACCCAACGGAGCTGGGGATGAGGGGTTTGGGGTGTGGAGCTGAGGGCTGCGGGGTGGGGCTGGGAATGAGGGTTTCAGGGTGTGGGAGTGAGTCAGGGCTCTGGTCTGGGGCCAGGGATGAAGGGTTTGGGGTGCAGAAGGGGGCTCCGGGTTGGGGGGGGCTCAAGGCTGGGGCAGGAGGTTGGGGTGTGGGAGGGGGTCAGGGCTCTGGGCTGGGGGTGCAGGCTCTGGGGTGGGGATGGGGATGAGGGGTTTGGGGTGCAGGAAGGGGCTCCAGTTTGGGGGGGCTCAGGTATGGGGCAGGGGATTGGGGTGTGGGTTTACCTCAGGCGGCTCCCAGTCAGTGGCACAGCAGGGGTGCTAAGGCAGGCTTCCTGCCTGTGTTGGCACTGCGGATCGCAGAAGCGGCCAGCAGCAGGTCCGGATCCTAGGCGGAGGTGCGCAAGGGCTCCACGTGGCTCTCGCCCACAGGCACCGCATCCCTCAGTTCCCATTGGCTGGGAACAGGCCAATGGGAGTGTGGAGCCGGTGCTCGGGACCGGGGCAGTGCGCAGAGCCCCGTGCCTCCCCCCACCTAGGAGCTGGACCTTCGGTTGGCTGCTTCCGGGGCGCAGCGCAGTGTCAGAACATGTAGGAACTAGCCTGCCTTAGCCGGGCAGCACCGCCGATGGGACTTTTAATGGCCCGGTTGGCAGTGCCAACCAGAGCTGCCGCGACCCAGTGCCTTACATTCCATGACCCAGTACTGGGTCGCGACCCGCAGTTTGAAAACCACTGCACTAGAGAGCAAGAAGGACTGCAGTGCAAGAGAGAGAGATAGAAGGGAGCATCAGCCCAGGCAGAGCTAAACCCCAGACACAGACACAAGGGGGTGCCCCACCAGTGACTGATCCCCATTACAGCCTGTCTTGCCATTTTTGAACCCCTAGGGCTGGCAGTAGTGTGGCAGGTTGAATACAGTATCATGTTTTAACCAGTCCATAGGGACCAATGGCGCCAATGGCTAGGTCATGCCCTTTGGCATGAAGGAGAGGACCTCTGCTGAAGAAACCGTTCCCGTAACGAAAGGGAGCAAAGAAAGGCTGATGACACTGAATAGTCTGCTTGTTCCTCTGTGAGGATGGCACCTAATTAGTGTACTGTCAGTGAAGTGTACAGAAGGCTATGCTATCTGCTCAGGGTGTTATCCTACGATTAAATGCAACCCCTCACTTTGGTTGCTTCAAGTTTTAGGGTCAAAAAGGCAAAGGGCAGGAATTCCTGTTTGCCTGTTAACTATCAGGCTCTCAGTCATTTGGAAGTGAGCTAAGTGTGCATCCACGCTTGAAGAAATTTGCGGACAAGAACAACCACCACAACAAAAGAGAGACTTTGAGCCAAACTCTTTTCTCATTTATATTGGTGTAATTCTAATGATATCCTGGGCTTTAATGGAGCTGCTGTGGATTTACACTGACGCTCTCGAGAACAGAATTCGGTCTCTGATCCAGGATAGCTGAGAGCAGTTAAACAAACTGAAGGTCAGAATCAGCTTTGTAATTTTTCCCCTTCCTGAGATCATCCCTGGGCATACAGAGAGAGACAAAAAAATGCTAGACTTTAAAAGAAATACAGGATAGACTTCCTTAATTTATAAAAGTTCTGCATACTAATATTTCTCAAGGCTGAGTTGAAACTCTGGAACTCAGGAAGTACTGTAGCTTAGTGACCATAGCTTAGTACTGCCTTCATGTGCTCAGCTGCTTGGGCCCAGGGGCGGCTCCAGGCACCAGCGCAGCAAGCGTGTGCCTGGAGTGGCAAGCCACAGGGGGCGGCCTGCTGGTCGCTGTGAAGGCGGCAAGCAGGTGGCATGCCAGGGGGAGGTCCGTCGGTCCCGCGGCTTTGGTGGCAATTTGGCGGCGGGGACGCCGAAGCCGCGGGACCGGCGGACCTCCTGCCGGCATGCCGCCGAATCTGCGTGACCAGCGGACCGTCCGCAAGCGCGCCGCCGAAAGCCGCCTGCCTGCCGTGCTTGGGGCGGCAAAAACATAGAGCCGCCCCTGCTCGGGCCACGTCCACACTACTGCTTATGTCGTCAACACATACGGGGTGTGAAAAAACACACCCCAGAGCGACATAGGTTTTGCTGGGATAAGGGGTAATGTGCACAGCGCTATGTTGGTGGGAATGCTTCTCCCGTCGAATAGCTACCGCCACTCGTTGGGAGTGGTTTAATTATGTCAACTGGAGACATAATTAAACCACTCCCGTCAGATTACAGCGGCTACATGAGAGATCTTACAATGGCACAGCTGCATCGGTAAGCTCTCTAGTGTAGACATAGCCTAATCATGCAAAAGTCTGTCTGTATGTGAAAGACTGAGAACCACCCTCTTTACTGGCGTGAAACTGGATGGTAGCAAGAGCTGTCCATCTTATGACTGGAGATACAGCAATTGGCTTTGTTTTTTTAACCTATGGATCTTAAAGGTGACCTACCAAAGATTTAAAACAATTAGAATGATACTTTTTTTTTCAGGTGTAAAGAAGTCATGAAAGGGATGAAATGGGGGTAGATTTTCCCTCCCATTTCTTTTCATCATAAAAATGCCAGACTTGTGGAGTCTAACCTCCCTCCATTTTCCGAAGACTCTCTGTAGTCTCTGACTATTTAACTGATGGGTTGAGGGAATGAATCTTTCTCCAGAGTGTTCCTTAGCAATGGGAGTTCTCGGACACACACAAAAATAAGGACAATCCACATACAAATCCGTTCCCCTCTCAGTGGCTCAACTTTCAGCCTCTTCGCTGATAACAATTCACTCGTTCTACAATAACCACAGATTTCCAGAGTAAACAAGATCTGACTTTTACTCCTATTACATCTATCGCTAGTGTCAGTGGACTCCACATTACCATCCATGATATGGTGCGGAGACAGGGCCGGCTCTAACTTTTTTGCCGCCCCAGGCAAAAAAGAAGAGTGCCGCCCCGCCATAACACCCCCCCCCCCAGCACCGCCAACCTCACCCCCCCGAGCGCTGCGCCAGGCCGCCGAAACCCCCACCTTCCCCTCCCCAGCGCTGTGCCGGGCCGCCCAAAACCCTGGAGCACCGCGCCGCTCAACCCCCCGCCCCAGCGCTGCGCTGGGCCGCCGAAACTCCCGCCCCCCCAGAGCACCAGGCCGGGCCGCCCAACCCCCTGCCCCCAGCCCCGAGTGCCGTGCCGGGTCGCCCAAACCCCCGCCCCCCCCAGAGCGCCACGCTGGGCCGGGCCGGCCAAACCCCCCGAGTACCGCGCCGGGCCGGGCTGCCCAAACCCCCGCCCCAGCGCTGCGCTGCCGAAAGACCCCCGCATTGCCTGGCCGAAACAAAAACAAAAAAACCCTCAGGCGCCCCCCACCACCCCAACATTGGCCGCCCCTTCTGAGGTGCCGCCCCAAGCACGTGCTTGGTCGGCTGGTGCCTAGAGCCGGCCCTGTGCGGAGATTAACAAAAATAGAAATGTAGCTGCAGTAGCACGGACAGCGTGAGTGACAGCACAGGCTAGCTGCCCTGCGTACAAACCTGCCTGGACCATCTTGGCATGCACTTGGGGCGGTTAGCCTGGGCCACCACTTGTCGCTGCTACCCTATTGTTTTTATTGCATTCGCTCAATGAGAGCTAATGGGAGTAAATCAACTCAAGCTGGGAATCACAACCCCACATGTAGACAAAGCGTAAGTGTCCAATACGGCAGACGCTCTTTTGCTTGCTAGGGACTCAGCCAATTTAAATGGGTGGAGCAAAGCGCATGGACAGGGAGAAGCCAGAACGCAGCTACTCTGCACAACATACTTCTATCTAGCCCAGGCAGAGATCTAAGTAGAAATCTCCCCAAAAGTTACTGCAGGTTACATTTACAGGAGTGGCAGGGAACCACTTGGTAGCTTACCCCTGAGGAAATCATTCTGCAAAGATCTCAGGACAGATCCTGAGGATGTAAGGGGATGAATCCCCAAATAAAGCTCATTGAAAGATGGTATGGGGAGAGGAGATTTAATGAGGGATCTCACTCTCCACAAACACACACATTTCTTCCCATTTTTTTCCAAATTCAAATTGAAAGAAGATTTTTTTCAGCTAGCACTACCATTGGTCAAAGGGAAAAAAATCTCTACAATTTAATTTAAAATGTTCCTGTTTATTTTTCAAATTCCAAAACTGCATCCGTTTCGTAATCTGAACACTTCAACTAGCCCTACCCAACAGTAAACTGTGTCCTCTGGTAGCATGATTGGGAGAAAACTCTCTGGATTGAAATTGACTGAATTTCTTACCTTTGGGTGAGTTTTATTCCCCTGCCAAAAGGTAGCATTTGGCTCAATATTTAAACATACAGGAGGAAATGGAAGAAACAAAGGGATACAGAGACTAGAAGCACAGAGTAACAATGCTTTTAGGTGTTCCTAGAACAAGACATCAGGAGGGTTGTGGCATTCTTTATGCATTGCCAGCAGGAACTACAGGGTATAAGATGGTTTGACTTTATCAGTAATAGGGATGTATCATTGAGAACTGGCCTCAAGAGGACTGAAATCATCACTGGGCACCACTGGCTGGTCCTTTTTTGCCATGTTGCCCGCCTTCGAGACAAAGTCCCCTCACATGTAGCTCTGAAGATTGGACTTGAGGTCAGGAGAGGACACTGGCCAGTAATGGACACGTCATGGCCACCCGCTCACTTGCAATTAACCTGGCTGCACCAGATCACTAATAACCTTGTGGAGCTCTCAGATGTCTGGAATAAAGCTACCCAGTGTGGTCATGGATACTCGGCGTTACGGACCTGTGCTGTCTAAGTATATGATTGTCCTTGTAGTTCCTAGATATACAGTAAGGTTTTGGTTAAGACACTTGGATTGAAAGGACATGTGTGTTCAATTCCTGGCTCTGCCACAGACTCCATGTATGACCTTGGACAAGTCATTAAGTGTCAGTAACTCCAAGACACCCAGTTCAACTGGGGTCTCTTATCACTACCATAATGTTGTTGTTATTATTTATTTACCAGTATGAAACAAATAAAGGGAGACTGGACAACGCTGCAGGTACATTGCTGGAGAAGAGATTCTATGTGTTGAAACCTCATACTAGAAATAAATAAAATAAAATAAAGTGTTGGCTTATAGCTAAGCAAAAACTCTGATGATGGAATCTGAATGTTTTGAAAAAGCAAGCAGTAACAGAAGGAAAATAAACCCCATGGTAAAACCACATCCTTTTCTTCCACTCAAAGTGGAGTTAATTTTTTCCTGTGCAAGACAATTGCACATCACTTCCCCTTTTATTTATCTCTCTCTCTCTATATGACCATTGCTATTGGAGAAGCACATTCAGTGAGAAGAGCAATGCCTCATGTTGGTTTTTCACATTTCTCTTTTCCTTTGATTTACCTCAGTCAGGCCGTTATCCCGAGATATTGTTCAGCTTTTATGGTAACATCAAAGCCCCCAGCAGTCACAGGAATACATTTCTACAATCTCCTACTGTTAGGAACAACTAAATTGGCCATGCTCCGTTTGAAAAACTTCAGCATAGGATCTCCGCTATTACTAAAATGTTAAGCTTAAGTGGAGTGGAAAATCATTCTGCCATTTTAAAGGCAAAAAAATAAAATAAAATAAAATAAAATAAAATCAAGCAACTAAAATATAGTTAGAAATTTGTTGGACATGCATAGATGGGTGAAAGCACTAGTATAGGGATCAGCAACTTTTGGCATGCGGCTCGCCAGGGTAAGCACCCTGGCGGGCCGGGCTGGTTTGTTTACCTGCCGCGTCTGCAGGTTCGCCCGATCGCGGCTCCCACTGGCCGCGGGTTGCTGCTCAAGGACAATGGGGGTGGCGGGAAATGGCTTACCCTGGCGAGCCATGTGCCAAAGGTTGCCGATCCCTGCACTAATAGACAGTCCACTGCAAAACTTATGTTGAAAGACAGGAAAGCAAAGACTTAAAGCGCGCGCGCACACACACACACATACTTGACTCGTAATTTCAACTGTCTCTCTCTGTGTGTGTGTGTATATATATATATATATACACACACACAGAGAGAGAGACAGTTGAAATTACGAGTCAAGTGACCCTCTAGGCTCTAATGCAAACTGAATAGACATTGATGGATTTGTTTTCCTTTCAGATTAAATTGAACTTCTGATTTGAAAGTAGTTCACCTGTTCCTGAGCTTGAAAGCTACATTTTTCCTTAACTAATGTTCTCTTGTTTAGACAATTTAGTTTTGTAGTGGCTTAGAAACTAGCACCTTAATGTTAGTGAGGGCTTACAAGAAGGCCCAGGTAAATAATAATGGTTCTATTTTCTAGGGTCACTTTCACCGACGTGGTGATTTGTATATTCCTGTGAAAGGTCACCACATGTTGTTATTACTACAGATATGTGTAAAAATATACTTTGGAGCAGGGATTGCATCTCCCTTAGTGTTTGGAGATGGTCCACCACATTTTGGGTGCTGCTGCAATGGAAGTGATAAATAATGCTGCTCTCCAAACTTCCCAAATATATATTAGTTCATAAATTACACCAGGTGACTGTCTAGAAAGTAGAATGTGGCTTTTGGAACTTATGCTCCTGTATGTGCCATACAGTTGTCAAGGTATGAAGTGTCACAGTTATGCTGATATTTTGATTCATACAGTTCACCGGTGAAATACATGTTTGTATAAGGGAATTTGTTTATTGGTTATTTGTATTATGGTAACATCTGGAAGCTCGAAGAGACATCAGGGTTTTATCATGGTAGGCACTCTACAAACTTGTAGTAAGCTACAGACCCTGCCCCAAAGAGCTGACAATTGAAATGCATAGGAAAGTCAAAGGAAGTATTATCAAGCCCAGTTTACAGATGGGAAAACTGAGGCTTGCAGAGATTAAATGACTTTCCCCAGGTCACACAGGGAATCTGTTGCTGAGCTAGGAACTGAAACCAGATCTCCTGAGCCTCAGTCCAATGGCTTAAATGCAAGACCATTCTATACATACCCCTACCTCCACACACACAAACAGTATATTGATCTATCTATTTAAAATCAGACGTAACCAAGAGCAAAATTTGGCCCAATAATTTTGGGCTGCATTGTAGCTTTGCCACAGGCTCAGAAGACAGTCAGCACAGAAACAGCCAGGAACCAGATTGTGACTCCAAGATTATTTCCCCTCGTTTAATCTTGGTTTCCCATCCCTGCATGTCAACCCACCTGTAAAGGAGGAAGAGTAGAGGCCCATCAGAAAATGCTCTTCCTTGTCAATCCTACACTGCTAACCAGGATATGGGTAGCCCATGACGCTGGGGAGCAAGGGATCTCTTGCAAGGGATTTGTAGACCAGTCATCTTAACTTCAGTACCCAGAAAGATAATGAAGCAAATAATTAAGCAATCAATTTGCACACACCTAGAAGATAATAAGGACGATTGGAAAAAGGCAAATATAGTGCCCATCTTTAAAAAAATGGAAGAAGAAGAATCTCCATCATTGGGGATTTTTAAGAACAGGTTAGACAAACACCTGTCAGGGATGGTCTAGATAATAGTTAGTCCTGCCTTGTATGCAGGGGACGGGAGTAGAAGACCTCTTGAGGTCCTTTCCAGTCCTACAATTCTATTATTTTTTACATGTTGAGGCTATGTCTACATTTGGAGATGGGGTGTGATTTCTAGTGCTAGCTTTGTTCAAACTAACATGCTAAAAATAGTAGTCTAGCCAAGGTAGCATGGGGGGTGACGAGTAGTTGCATGAGCTAGCTGCCCCGAGTTCATACCTGCCTGGTCCCCTTGGGTATGGGCTCAGGGCAGTTCGCCATTGCTGCTGCTCATGCTACCATGATTATACTACTATTTTTAGCCCACTAGCTCAATCAGAGCTAGCGTGAGTATATCTGCATGAGCTGGAAATCCCATGAGCACCTCCACATGTAGCCGTATCCTAAGTCCTCTGTGGAGGCAGGCAGGATGGGTGACAGACCCACTTGTACCTCAGACTCAATCTAATTCTTAGACATTTTTGCAAATGTTCCAGAGAATTTAAGGCCTCCATCTTGCAAGGACTCATGAGTGTGCTTAGCCTCATTCAATGGGAGTATGCACACCCTTCAAATTAAGCAGGTCTGTAAGAGCAAGGTTTAAAATGCCACACAACATAATAGAGCTACAATCTGCTAAGCACTTTCTTGATTAAAGAGGTTGAAAATATGTTCCTCATTTATTTATCAATCCTTACACGTAGATTGGTTGGGCCATGAATCACATCGTAATCCTTCAGGTAAAGCACCTGATTGTCTTGGCTATTTTGTGACACTGCTTCAGCGGTTTGCTTTAGGAGCATCTGTTCCAGGGAAATGTCAGCCGTGGGTTTCCTGCTTCATGTGTAGCTTACCCTCTGAACGTAAGGGATTAATGACATATGTAAAAGTCCAAAAGCAGAAAGCTCTTTGCAGGTTTTTTTTCCTGCTGTCTCTTTCTTCCCCAATGCTCTTTGTGTGGCACAGACATTCGAAGGCATGTGGGTGAGGAGGGAATGCAGACCAAGCCCCACTAATGACTGTTTAATCATTAAAAATAAATGTATAAAAAAAGAATGATTGAATGTTGGCACTGTGCTGTGTCTGCCTGCCAGTCAGTCCAAACAAACATTACCAGCAGCTATTGATGTCCCTCTTCTAGTAGCTGGATTCATTGAGGGTCTGCTGGCAGCTTTTTAAGCCAGCTAGAAACCACTCTCTGCCTCACTCATTTCCTAGTACACAGAAGTAAGGAAGCTGGGGACACATTTTGGCTTTGTGGCAGTACTTTACAAAAAAATATGTAAAATAATTTAGGGCTGCAGTATCAGAGAGGTAGCTAGGGTGACCAGACAGCAAATGTGAAAAATCGGGACAGGGGATGGGGAGTAATAGGAACCTATATAAGAAAAAGACCCAAAAATCGGGACTGTCCCAATAAAATCGGGACATCTGGTCACCCTAGAGGTAGCCGTGTTAGATTTATACTGATTTATACCTGCCTCTGGAGATTTCCATTACTTGCATCTGAAGAAGTGAGGTTCTTACCCACGAAAGCTTATGCTCCCAATACTTCTGTTAGTCTTAAAGGTGCCACAGGACCCTCTGTTGCCTTATATCAAATGCCTTACTGAAATCCCTGTAGATTAAATCTACTGAATGTCCTTTGTCTAAAAAATTCAGTTATTTTCTCAAAGAAGAAAATCAGTTGGTCTGGCGTGATCAACCTTTTGTAAAACCATGTTGTATTTTATCTCAGTTACCGTTAACATCTGTGGCCTTAACTACTTTCTCTTCCAAAATTTGTTCCAGGACCTTGTATACAGTTGAGGTCAAAACCAGATGTCATGACTCTCAATGCAGACACTGCTTTAACTGTAAGACCATCCTTCTTCTATAAGGCTCCGCTCCCCTGGATTATTTGTCATGGTGCGGGGGTGGGAATTTGCATCAGTGCAAAACCCCATAGCCCTCAGAAGGATGCTGCGTGGGCACAGGGATCTGCAAATATAGCGCAACATGCAGAATCGGGGCCCAAATCCAGCCCCAGTTAGAGACAAAGTTGTTACCATCTGAAACCTGTTTTGGGTGGTGCGAGTTGTTATGTGAACAAGTTTCTGCATACAAAGAAGCCCACCATCAGAGCTGGTGTTATTGAGCAACCTCAACAAAAAGTCCAAGGCTGAAAAAGCCATTGAGGCCAAACTATCCATTTACTCCTACAGATGACCCTTGTGTGTGGGGGGGTCAGGCTGGCTCTGCAGCTGCCCCATGCTGTCCCCGTTCCATGGAGCAATAAAACAGCTGGGACCAGCTCCTCCGCTGGCGTTAAGGTTCCCTGGAAGTCAATGGAGCTAAGCCAGGTTTCACCAGCAGAGGATCTGGACCCTGCACTCTCACTGCAGCCCTAAAAAGCAACAGAGGGTCCTGTGGCACCTTTGAGACTAACAGAAGTATTGGGAGCATAAGCTTTTGTGGGTAAGAACCTCACTTCTTCAGATGCAGAAGTGAGGTTCTTACCCACGAAAGCTTATGCTCCCAATACTTCTGTTAGTCTCAAAGGTGCCACAGGACCCTCTGTTGCTTTTTACAGATTCAGACTAACACGGCTACCCCTCTGGCATTTGATATAGTTCCAGATAGGAAATTATAAATTGGAGAAGATGTGGATTAATCTGAGAATTGAAAGGTGAAGAAGGAATTGGTTAAAGGAGAGACTACAACAGGTCACACTGAAAGGTGAACTGTCAGGTTGCAGGAAGGTTACTAGTTGAGTTCCTCAGGGATCACTCTTGGGACCAATCTTATTTAACATTTTTATTAATGACCTTGCCACAAAAAGTGGGAGTGCACTAATAACATTTGTGGATGACACAAAGTTGGGAGGTATTGCCAAAACAGAGGAGGACAGGAATATCACACAAGAAGATCTGGATGACCTTGAAAACTTGTGTAATAGAAATGGGATGAAATTTTATAGTGCAAAGTGCAATGTAATACACTTAGGCACCAATAATATGATTTTTTGCTATAAGGTGGGGACTTATCAGATGAAATGACAGAGGAGGAGAAACACCTGGTGTATTGATTGATCACAGGATGATTATGAACCATCAATATGATGCGGCCATGAAAAAAAGCTAATACAGTCCTAGGATGCATGAGGCGAGGTATTTCCAGTAGAGACAGGGAAATGTTAGTACCATTATACAAAGCACTGGGTGGGACCTCATCTGGAATAATATGTGCAGTTTTGGTCTCCCATGTTTAAGAAAGTTGAATTCAAACTGGAACAGGTGCAGAGAAGGGAAACTAGAAAGATCTAAGGAAAACCTAGCTTATGAGAGGAGACTCAAAGAGCTTGTCTTGTTTAGCCAAAGCAAAAGAAGGCTGAGGGGAGATATGATTACTCTTTATAAATACATTAGAGGGATGTATTTAGGGATATAAGGGAGGGAGAGGAGTTATTTAAGTGCCCATATTGACACAAGAACAGATGGACAATAAATTGGCCATCAACAAGTTTAGGCTTGAAATTAGATGAAGGTTTCTAACCATCAGAGGAGTGAAGTTCTGGAACAGTCTTCCATGGGGAGCAGTGGGGGGAAAAAAACCTAACTGGCTTCAAGATTGAGCTTGATAAGTTTATGGAAGGGATGGTATGATGAGACTGCCTACAATGGTACATAGCCAATCTGTGACTACTAACAGCAAATATCTCCAATAGCTGGTGATAGGACACTAGATGGGGAGGGCTCTGAGTTACTACAGAGAATTCTTTCCCACGTGTCAGGCTGGAGGGTCTTGCCCACATGCTCAGGGTCTAACTGATCACCATATTTGGGATCAGGAATGAACTTTCCCCTGGGGCAGATTGGCAGAGACCCTGGGGTTTTTTGCCTTCCTCTGCAGCATGGGGTACGGTCACTTGCAGGTTTAAACTAGTGTAAATGGTGGATTCTCTGTAACTTGAAGTCTTTAAACCATGATTTGAGGAATTCAGTAACTCACTCAGAGGTTATGGGTCTATTACAGGAGTGGGTTGGTGAGGTTCTGTGGTCTGCAGTGTGCAGGAGGCCAGATGATCGTGATCATCCCTTCTGGTCTTAAAGTCTATGCATCTAATTCATGGTTTGACCATTGGTTTTCTATAGCTCACCTAGGAAGTCTCTGAATGGCTCTGCGCATCAGCTTACCTCTAACCCCCATCTTTAAGGACAGAGGTAGCTTGGCCCCAGCCATCCAGGTCCCAAGACCTGGCCACTTTATGAGCAGGCAGTTTGGGGAAGGATCACTAGATCAAACCTGGAATGGGGAACAGAAGGGTTAGATGCCTGTGTCATGTGACTACTTGCTGAGGATTAAAGAGGAATGCTTTTAGCTCAAAAGGTTGCACAAAGTCAGAAGACACCTACAGGGGGACTTGCCGGTGGTACAGCCAGGACAACAGTGGGCAAGGGAAGCCTGCCACGGTTTAAGTGCAGCCCCAAAGAAGAGGACTGTTGAGACCCTGCCCCAAAGGCAGACAAAGTTTGAACTCAGCAACTGGGACTAGGAAAAGGCCTGGGAATACATGTCCCCAGAGGCCTTGAGCTGGACTGACAGAGGTCCTTGGTTGGAGAGAACTGATGAGCAGAGAAAGAGCTAAGGTCTGATGGAAAGGGAAAACCGGAAGCCCTGAGGAAGGAAGAGTTTGAGCTGGGAAGGGCCAAAGGAACTGCCTGCTTATTTTGTGAGGACTTAATAAATTAGCCCCAGAGGGGGAAGCTTACTTTTCAAACACTGATCTCAGCCAGAGACTCTAGGTGCTACCCTAACATGAAAGGTATAGATTAATGATGAGTAGCCTAAGGCTCTATATTTCACTGCAAAACCCCAGAACTATTTTTGCAACAGTCTTTTTAAAGCTTTGCCACAGTGACACTGTGGTTACCTAGGGATGGTGAATGGGTTACCTAGGAAGGGGGTGGAATCTCCATCCTTAGAGGTTTTTAAGGTCAGGCTTGACAAAGCCCTGGCTGGGATGATTTAATTGGTGTTGGTCCTGCTTTAAGCAGGAGGTTGGACTAGATGACCTCCTGAGGTCTCTTCCAACCCTAATATTCTATGATTCTATGACACCCCGCTTCTGGAGAGCGATTCACAACCAATGAGGAAAATAATTAATGTGATAGCCCAAATTTATCCTTGGGAGCAGCAGAGTTACCTCTGGGATGAAAGTGGCCCAGGGTAATTGGGAAGCATTTATGGCACAGGAAATTGGACACGCTTTACTGTGAATTCTTGATCCCAATTCAGAGGGAGGATGCTGAGCAAAGTAAACTTTTTAAATTTCTGTTTGAGAGGCTATCATCTAGGATCGGGAAGCTGAACAATATGATGCATCATATTCCATAATATAAAAGGGGAAGAGAAGCCTTTTTATTTAAAAGCTATGACAATGCCCAGTGTTGTTGTTGCCTGAATTCCAATTACCTCAGAAGCATTCAGCACATCACATTTCAACATGCCATTTCTTCTAAGTGGAACCAATTGCATTAAAACAGTCATGAAACTTCAGGCCCCCATACTTCAGGAAAAACATAATCATAAAAATTTAAAATGCACATATTCATTTCCCACCCTTCAACAATGCCAGGCAAATGTGCCTCATCAAGATTCACTGGGGGCACAATTATCAATGCTCCCGTCTGCTGCGGCGGTAATGGAAAAAATTACATACGCAACGGACTCCTGATAAACTCTGCATCTGATTTCCCTGCTTGTGAAGCATGAGGGTATTAATTATTACTCTGTCATTCTCCTGCTTGCTGCAAAGAAAGCAATGTACGTTTTCTATTAGTTCTGTCCATCTCTCGGTATAGTTGGATCCTACAGAGAGAGACACTTAAATAACCCCGGTACTATTGCACCAAACACTAATATTCAAACATTTCTGGAGTACACTGCACTCAGACTTTGCTATCATTTTGTACTTGGTTACTTACAAATTAGGACTTGATTTAAACCAACAAAAGCAAAACACCTTCACAATGAAGACTGGAATTCCATCTTGTAGCCACTTCCTTTAGCCTAAGAAAAGTAGCCCCTACAGCGCCATCTCCTTGCTTCAATCGAAGTCAATAACAAAACGCTTGCTTTCTTCTTCTGGAAGGTGATCGCCCTAATGTATGTAAAATCGTGCATGTGAATGACTCCTGGAGCTGCAGTAACTCAGAGCAACTGGGGATGAGTCAACTGATTAGGAAAACATAAGAACCTGCTGTTTGAATCTGTAAGTGTTTGAATCTTCACTTATGTCTCATATCAAATTCAATCATGCTAGGCACTGAAATATTTGGGTAAGTTTTGCTTCTTCCCCAGTTATGCCATCAGGACCACCCAGAACTGGAAATGCGTAACTACTCCAGGAGTCCTAAGATTTCCAGCGTGCTATTTCAGATCAAGAATTTTGCTTAGTTCAGATGAACATGTGAATTCAAACCCAAGTGTGATACCCCTACTTTGGTTTCGTTTGTCCATACTCCATGAAGTGGTCCCATTGTATTGATTTTCACTTATTATCAATTAGCACTGACCCAAACTTTTATAGTTAGCTCTTCCAGTCACATGAAGGTGTGTAGCTACTTTCTGAATGGAATGGACAGACGTGCTCCCAACATTTTTAAAAAGGGACTTCTTGAAATATGTCTTCAGTGGGGCTACTTATGCAGTAGGCATTATGTGACTACTTGTAGAGTAAAGTACTATTCAATGCAAGGGTATCAGACTCAGGCGTTAAGCTTAATCCTCAAAATCTTCCTTTTTATATTTATCACTTGAAACCAGACTCTTAATAGCTTTTACATATATTTTTAAGTAACAGTTGCCAGTCTAATTTATAAGCCAATGTCTTAAGTTCCATCACATTTTAAGTTGCATGCTGAAAGTTTTAAAACTGTATGTGAATGTTCTGAATAGGTATAACTCAATTTGTATGATACCTTCTCTGTAATGTCTTCTCTATAGTATATCACCTCCCTAAATAACTGAGGGGAATGCAATATTTTGCTCTTGTTGAGTTTTTCTTGTGCTTTTAAATATATGTTATAAATAAGTAACTTTGTAATTGTTCCTTTGCCATTAATTTTCGCCTACTTCTGGCTCACTGAAAGAATCAACTCTATAGAGATATTATTAGCCTGACTTGGATATAATTATACCATATGTCAGCAAAAAAAATTACAAAACTTCAACCAAAACCTTTCTGTAAACGATAATGAATATAAAACGGGCAGAGATAATTTATAGTGACCACCAAAGGAATGCAGAACAATACAGAGCTTTTGGACAAGTTTGGTTCCGTCCAAAGCAGGAGGCTTTTTCAAGGTTCAAATGTTTATAGTCCACGAGCATTCTGGATCCACGATTCGCATCAGCTGAGAGTCAATAGATACCAGCACACACTTTTCTGGGTAGCGCTTTCAGTGGCATGAAGGTGGGTAACAATGCACTGAATGGGATGGAATAGCGTAGAGTTGGCAACATTTTAGCAAGGTGCTTCCTCAAAAGTTTTTCACTGCTGCTAACAATGATACAAGGACATTCCCTGGGTAAAATAGTGTTTTTCTCCTCCTAAACCATCAGCCAAATTCCAAACTTTTCCCCCAATTCCTCCACTCTCGATTTCCTGACTACTATTTTCCTTCAGTTTCCCAGCACCTCAGGGAGGCAATTTTTCTTCCCAGAAGGAACAGTGATGGCAGATAGGTCTTTCTGCTGCCTCTATGTTTGGCATGGTTGGCAGAGGGCATGTCCCCCTCCTTTAGGTGGTTGCTTGGGTAATGGGTTCTCTTTCTCATTTGAGACGGATGGGTGATCTCTGACTGCTGGCAGCCTTCCCACCTGGCTTGCGACGTGGCTGCGGGAGTAACTTTCTTTCGGATGGTGGAGAGAAGGAGCTCCAGGCTCCAGCCCAGTCCACGCTGGGCCAGTAGGGACATTCATGCTGCAGCGGTGGCAGGATTCCTTCTCTGTTCAGCATCAGCTGGGATCCTTCCTCCTCTGCAGGCATAGGGAGAAGGACTGGTAATTGTGCAAACCCAACACGGAGTGCTTCCCACTCATTTCCTCTCTTCTCTCCTCCTTTTTCCAGAGGGTCAGCAAAGGCCACTTAATTTCAGCATATATCCGAACATAAAGAGACTCATTTTAAGTAGAGTGAATGTGTATATGGGATATAAAATTTCATCATCATGTGCCTTCTGCCTAAGAAGTGGAATCTGGTTGTTGTTTCTTTCCACCCTAGTGATCAGTTTGCATTGATTTATATTGGTTTAAGTTTTCAAGGTAATCTTTGCAAGGAATGAGCTAGACATGTAGTGTGTGTGTGTGTGTGTCAGAGTGGGGGTGATTTCTCCCTTCCTTTCTGCAAACGAACGATGAATTTCTGTTTTACAGACCTCCAAGGTCAGGACTGGTAGCAACAGCCTTGCACCAGTCCCACAACCTTCTTCAGCTAAATGAGATGCTTCCATGTAGCTTTAGAAGTGACCACATAGCAATCAGAGGGTATTCTGGTACAGTGCACAGCCTGGCTTGTACACAGTCTATGTGTCTTACATGCTATGGGAATAGCATAGGTCCTCTGAAAGTGACTGTTTAACCTCAAAGGGCTTTTTAAACCCATTGTAGCTAGAGGATGCAGACTGTAACCTTAAATTGGAAACTCCACAAGATTGACGAGATGGGGAGTTGGACACCTCTGAGTGCCACAGCTTTGTTGATTTCCCGGAGAAGCATAGACCAGGCCTAAGTTGCTTTATGTCATCTGCAAATTTTGCTACCTCCTGGCTCAACCCCTTTCTGGATTATAAGGATACTAAATAACCCTGGACTTTATACGGAACCTTGAGCAATCTTCTATCATTTTAGAGAGAGCAATGAGGCAAGAATTCTCCCCACCAGCAAAACAAAAAAGAGATTGTTTCCCGGAAAGCAAGGCATTTTCCAGCTTCACATTGCCATTTTAACTAGTTTCTATGAAAGCGAAATGATATGTTAGATGAAAAACCACTCGCTTTGTGCAAGTGAGAAGCTACTTTCAGAGGAGAAAAAATGGTCAGTTTCAAATCGCTCTAATTAGACATTAATTTTTTCTTCATTCTTGGAATAACTTTGCTGGACTGTTCACCAGAATGCCATTGCTGAAGCATTCCCTGCAAGCATCACTTTGCTTACATAAGATCAATGGCTCATAACATCGTTACGAGTTGGGTTAAACCTCATTGAGCCTGGGGAGTGTCAGAGTCACCTTTCATTCAGGATAAAAGCGACTGAGCTTCTAAAACATATGCACATGGGAAGGCTTCAGTGGAACCATGTTTCCCTGGGGAATGGCGGAGTTACAGTTATTGCGGCTGGACTGTGCTGGAGTACACCAACCCCCTAAGGTGCCACATGTCCTGTGACTCAGAAACAAGCACTGTCTGTACTTCATCAGCTAGGACTTGTAGGGTGAGTCCTAATAATTACTCAGACACATGGCCAAGGGAAAGAGTATTTATCTGGGGCTGGCAGGAAAGGAAAAGGTGGAAATACCCTAGATACAGAAGCTTAAATAGTTACAATTCAAAGGGCGCAAAGGGAGGAGGGATAGCTCAGTGTTTGAGCATTGGCCTGTTAAACCCAAGGTTGTGAGTTCAATGCTTGAGGGGGCCATTTAGGGATCTGGGGCAAAAATATGTCTGGGGATTGGTCCTGCTTTGAGCAGGGGGTTGGACTAGATGACCTCCTGAGGTCCCTTCCAACCCTGAGATTCTATGAATAGCAGCAAAGGTTTGGGCCTTGTACTTAGGCAGCCCTCTTCAGTTCAGGCTCTATATGAAGCAAACAGGAGACTACTGGCTTCCAAGCCAGGCTCAGTTAGTGTGTCTCATTAGGGCCCTTCTGCACTGGCTCCCTGCCCAGATGCTGCTGCTGCTCCCTCATAAGACCTGCACACCTGTACCCCAGCTGTAACATCTGGCACTCACAGCCTGTTCCACACATGTCTCTGCATACAGTTCCTGGAAATTCTTCTTGACAGCTCTGGGCTTGCCATGCAGCTGCCACTTCCCAACAGAACTCTGCCACTTCCTGGTCCAGGACTTTTCTCCTTGCCTGGCCAAGAGGAAAAGGATGTGCAATGGGGCCAGGCTGATGGGATGTTTAGCATATCCATCACAGCAAATGCAGGGGCACTGTTTGGTGGAGCTGTGCATGTGAGAAGCAGAGAGAAACAACAGAGAAGCAGCAAGAATACCAAAGATGCTGCCACAGAAGTGTCACCCTGAGAGAAGGCTTCAGAGAGAGTTTTGGAGCTAAAGTGCTGGCTGGAAAGAAGCTTGGCACTGGGAACAAAGAAACAGTGCGGTTTGCATTCCAGTTGTGTTCAGAGAAACAGGACTTGGTGCAATCCTGTGTATTTATAAAAAAAAAAATTGTACATAAACTTCTCCTCCTAAACAAAAGAGCCTCCAAGACCCTAATCATTGGTTAACCACCCCATCAAAAAAGGGGCAGCAATGTATTTAGTTTGCAAATATTTACTAGCCACACTGAGATCAATCAAAACCTATCAAGCAGACAGACTGCCTATTACAGTGGCACCCATGAGGATCAAGACCTCATTGTGCTAGCTGATATAGATATGATCATCATCATGTATCTGATGTAGATATGATCATCCATGAATAAGATGGTCCCTGTCCTGAAGAGCTTACTGTCTAGACAAGACAGACAAAGGGTTCAGGGAAAGGGACACAACAGACAAGCTAAGTGATGTCTGGCAAACACGCAAGTTCCACAATTTGTGTGTGTAGGGAGTGGTTTAAATACACAAAGGTGACAATCTTGCAACCACTATGGTTGCAACAATAGGGCTATTTGTACAGATAATATCTACATTAGGCATATTGCTCCCCACATAATATGTATGTAGAGAAACTGCCTGCATCTTGCTTAGACAGATAAAATGGGTGCAGTAATATCTTTTATTGGACCAACTTCTGTGGGTAAAACAGACAAGTGTTCCAGCTACACAGTGCTCTTCTTCAAGTCTCAGAAAGGTACTCAGAGTGCCACAGCTAAATACAAGAGGGAACAGATGGTTTCGCATGTTGTAAGAGATCATTCAAGGTGAAGTGGCCCATTAATACCCCTGCAGTCACAGGACAAAAAAAAGGGGGGGGGGCAGGGAGGGTTAGTAGTTTACAGAGGATTGTAATAAGCCATAAATCCAATGTCTTTATGAAGACCACCTTTTTGCTGTATAGTAAAGTTCTGAATTTAAGGTCCTAGGCTCAGTTTTTGAAGGCGTTGTGCAGACTTCCTTTGAGGAGGAGGACGCAGAGGTCAGATATGCAGTGATCATTTTGTGACAAGGGTTTGCCCACAGGCGATCGGGTGGTTTTGGCTTTGAGTATTTTTCTGTGTGAGTTTATTTGGGAGAGTAGCGATTGTCTGGTTTCACACACCTAGTGGTTATTGGGGCATTTAGTGCACTGGATGAGGTATACTACATGTTGAGATAGGCATGTATGGGACTCATGGATCTTGAAAAGTGCGTTGTGAGTGTTATTGATCAATGTAGCAGTGGAGAAACATCTGCATGTTTTGCATCTGTTGCTTGGCAGAGTCTGGTGCTGGTTTGAGTTGGTGGGTCCTACTCTGTGGGGCACTTGCTTCTGATGATGTAGCTTACTTGACATATGGGAAAACTGATAAAACAGAACAGATGCTTCTCCTTGTGTTGCTTGACTGCAATAATGCCTGAAAACTTCAGAGAGACTGTTGACAGAGCTTAGAGAGCCTTCAAAGAGACATGACAAGCATTTGCCTTCCCTGACGCACAAGACAAAGGTTTTTTGTTTTTAAAAAAAAACCCAACAACCCAGGTTAGTTAAAGAAGTGAATACAATGATCACCCATTAAAGATGATAGGCTACTGGGTCTTCATGCACCAATTCAGGGGAGTGTTCTGCATCCAGGAGAGTTGATCTGGCCACACTATCTGTAAGGATGAGACTTTTCTACTGGGGGGAAGGGGAATAGCAGATGCTCACAGATCTTTCCCTTTATGAGCAAAGAGGATAGTAATGTTTTCTATGCTACAAAGAGCAGGGAGAGAAGGTACTAGGAGGCCAGGATGTATGTATGTCCTAAAATCAAAATTTCCCATATCTTGAGCTTGATTCAAAGGTCCAGGAAGAGGAGTGGGGAAGAGTCTTATTTTAACCAAACAAGTTCTCCCAGCCTCATCTCTTCTCTCCCCTATCACATCACGAGTATCAGAGGGGTAGCCGTGTTAGTCTGAATCTGTAAAAAGCAACGGAAGGTCCTGTGGCACCTTTAAGACTAACAGAAGTATTGGAGCATAAGCTTTCGTGGGTGAATGCCCACTTCATCAGACACCCACGAGTATGTTACTTCTGTCCAACCCAGCATATTGTATATGACATCCTCTAGGGAAGCTCTAAAATATATTGACGTGCATTAAGATAAGTGTTCCACAATGAGACGACATCAGAAGGGGAATTGTGTTCAGACGCTATAGCCAAAGCGATCCTGCTCCATCATTTTATGGCAAATACAATTACACATTATCGATACTAAAGATTATCCATGACATGGGCATGTGGATACATATTACAAAGCAGTAATGACATTTTGAGTATCACATTAATCATGGGGAAAGCTATAAAAAAAACATTCTACTTATCATTCAGACATTTTTACATGGAATGACATTACGCTTTTATAATGTTTCTTTTATTACTTTTGATATATTTCAATAACTGTTAATTAGTGATAAATTGGTCATTAAGATGACAACATTGATCCATTAATGTTTATTGAATGGCTACATTTTAAAATATTAATTCACATATATTTCTGAATGCACTGTAAATTACTCGGGCATCTGATGGCTCCCTTTGCCAGGGCTCCAAAAGATGGATACATTCCAAATCTCTGGCTGCAGTGGCCCTACTGGCAAACAGAAGCACCAGCTTCAGTTGATTTTAAAACATACCCCCCACTCCCAGATTATTTCCATTTTTAATTATTAAGATGCAAAGGAGAAATTCATCCCATGGTGAAATCCACAGAGAGGCAGCATAAGGCTATGCGCTACTCAAGCCCTCAAAAGAGCACTGGGAGTGAATTTCGCCCCTAATGTATTGTACGCCACCTATCACAGGCTCAGTGAGAGGCATGCATAATATTCCTCTTTTGGACTGGCAAGTGCTGAAAAGAAACCCCCAAGTGCTGCAGGAACAGGAAGTGTGAAATTGTTGATTCAGTAGGTGGCACGCTTCTCTCTGACCAAGTGCTGAACCTGTGCCCTCTCATGCCACTAGGGGGCATTGTAAAGATGAAGACACAACTACTGTAAGCGCCTGAATAGCTAAAGGTGCAAATGCAAAGCCAAAATGCTGAACGCTTGTGGCCATGGAGAATCCCCGCAGAATTTTCCACAAGAGTAATGGTGTCTTGGTAAAAATCCTAGTTATATTCTTCCCAGCTCCCACTTGCTTGGACATGCTATTCACTTTGTGGTGCACTATTCTGCAGTGGCTATATTTCCGTGATGGGCCAGCTGTCCCTGTATCTTTTTTCTGCTTCCTTACAGGGATAGGAAGAAGCTGACTTAATTAGCATTCACACTGTATAGCAATTTGAGATCTTCGCATGCAAAACGGGTTCGTATTCATCCAGACATGCCAACTGAGCATTGGCAGGAGCAGTCTCTTTCCTGACTGGCATTATTTACAATGAAAATGAGTTTCAGGCTGTTGTGAGCCGGTGTGTGGGGAAAGTCACGTGGTGCACCAGGCTGAAAAGAGAAGTGATTTGTGGCACCAACACTACTGCGCAATTGTTTTTGTTTAGTGGGGCTCTTTCAGTAATTGTTCTCAGCTGCAATTGAAATTGCTCTGCCATCTCCTAAGGAACGAGTGCGGAAGCTATTCAGTTCACTTCACGAAGGACACTAAGCTGGCAAATCTTCGTCTCCTAACTCCTTTTGTCCTGCTGCTCCCAGGTCGAATGATGCGGTAGCATCCTCCTGCGAGATGTGGGCTCACGACGGAGCAGGAGCAGGGCTAGTAAAATGTCGTGTGCTAGCTTCTATGTTATTTGTGGGCAATGGGGTGAATCTGATGGATTTCCCTCTTCCCCCGGCACCATCACCTTCTACCCTTGACACAGCAGCCTCTGTCCCAGCAATGGCGAGATTTATCCTGTCCCCATTCTACCCCTCCACCTCCCAAAGTGTCACTTACCCCAGTGGCCCTAGCTCTCCTTGCTTAGGAATCACAGTTTGGATTTCTATGATCCAAATGAACATTAAAGCAGTTTGATGTTTCTGATCTTACAGTCCTGTTTCCATCTATGGGTAAAATTACTTCCAGGATTTTACTATGCTAGTGCAGATCATTTGTAGACGGGAAGTGTTTTGGGGTTTTTTTGTTTTTTCTTTCTTTTATTATGAAGATGCTAAAACTTTTGTAACTAACACAAACAAATAATGAGGTGAGAAGTAAAGCACTAAAACCTAAACTAAGTAAAAAACAACCCCCCCCCCAAAGGTGAGTTTCTGCTTAAAAATCCTGGCATTCTCTACTTACAAAAAGGACACAGTGCTTTTTCGAATGCAGAGTTCACTTTCTGGCTGGTATGGCTTATTTGACAGGAAATGAGATTTTATGCAGGGTAACATGTGGAGCATTTGGAAACCCTAAGCCAGTGAGTGGAGAAAGACTGGAGTTTGTTCTGACATGTATGACAGCCACTGGATTACCATTAGCCCTTTGCAGGCTTCAAAAAATGTACAGGTACGGTATTGCCAGTGATAAGCCACATGGAGCTCATTAGAAAACACAACCTAGAAATTAATAATTAATCAAATGCGTGCTCTGCTTTACTAGGACAACGTCAGTACATAAACTCTTGAGCTAACAGACACTTTAAGAAATGAATGGTTATTACAATTATACCAGATGTCTCATCAACAGCTACAGAATCCCCAATATGCTAGTCAACTTTATCCTCTTTTAGCCTGCAAATGTAATGCCAACAGACCCTGGTCGTCAGCAGGTGGGAGCAAACCGTGGACCTCTGGAGCTCAGTGCACAGCCTTTACAGCATGCGCTAAAAGCCAACAGGCTCTTAGCTAAAGGTGTAGAGCAGACTCATTTTATCTCTCTCTCTAAGTGATCTCGGTGCCACTAGATGGGACAGAACACCACACCCAAGAGATATGTGGGTTACAAAAGATCTTTGGAGCACAGTCCACTTTGATTTTTGGAAAGTATAGGGCACACTTACTTATGGTCCTCAAATTAGTAGAGTGGGTGGGTCAGCAACCAGAATTTCCATCCCATGGAACATTCTGAATTCTTTGTTCTTAATTAGAATGAGCTGCAATTTTGAAGTTTCCTACAGAATGAAAATTCCATTTTTTAAAAAATTTGGAACGAAGTGAGTTTAACTACATATATATTCACAAACATACACACTCAATATTAACATGTATTAAAGTTAAAACTAAGTATTCTGACCCTGTCAAAATATTTTGACATTATGGAAACAAAACAGTTTGACTCTCCTGCCCACCTAAAATTTAATCAAAATGGATGTTCCCGCAAAACATTTCAATTTCAGTAGTAAACTGTTCCTCTGATATTTTTTGACCAGCTGTACAAGTTAGAATATAAATGTTTTAGGGCTTGTCTACATGGAGACAGTGCATGGCAAGCCAGGATGCATTAGCTTGCTACGCGTTAACTGGCTGGGTGTACCCAGCTACCACACACTATAAGCTCTGAAGCGTGCTTTGATGTCAAAGCAGTACATATAAGTGCAGTATGGAACTTTGGCCATGTGGATTGTGCTACTGCACATTCAGAGAGCGTGTGGAAAGCTAGCATGCTGCAGATATACACCTCAGCTTGCCATGCACCAAGTCTCCCTGGAGACCAGCTCTTAAAATTGATTAATAGGTGAGCTTTAAGAACAGATGAGCTTCCATATCATAAGACCCACCAACATAAGTGGCATTTATTGTCACCTCCTCGTTGGCAGTTTCAATAGAGAGGCTGGGGATGTGTGGACTATGGAGGCAGAAGGCCCATCTCACCCCTAAGGTGGTCACTCCAGTCCAGAGTGGTGGGCTGATGAGGCTTTTTGTACTACCACTCCTAGGAAAAGGTAGTGTTGTCTAATGGAAAGGGCACTAGGCTAGGCATCAGGAAACCTGGGTTCCAGTCCTGGCTTTGCTATTGACCTCTTGTGTGGTGGAGGACCAATCATTTCACAGCTCTGTGCCTCCATTTCCCCATTCTACCCTTTATCCTGCAAGCTCTTTCTCTCACTATGTCTATGTACAGCACTTTCTACAAAGAGGCCCTCATTTCATCTGGGACCTTAGGTGTTAATGTATTATAAGTAAGAGAGGGCTTCAATCTCCAGGACTTTCACTTTACACCACAACTAAATTCACTACATTTTTTTCTTCATATACTTAAAATGCATTTTTATATGGTCTGACCTGGGGGAAAAAGTTCTCCTCACACCTTCTATGGGTCATCTCGATTATCACTTCAAAATTTTTTCTTCTGCTGCTACTGATAGCTCATCTCAATTGATTGGCCTCTTACAATTGGTATGCGTACCTCCACTTTTTCATGTTCTCTGTATGTATAAATATCTGTCTGTGTGTTCCACTCTATGCATCTGAAGAAGTGAGCTGTAGCCCACGAAAGCTTATGCTGAAATAAATGTGTTAGTCTCTAAGGTGCCACAAGTACTCCTCCTGTTCTTTTTGCGGATACAGACTAACACGGCTGCTACTTTGTAACCTGTTTTGTGTTATGCTTTCTCAAGACTATATTAGCTGATGGACAAGACAGTGAGGTTGCTGAAACATTTAGCCAGAGAAAGCAGAGTACTACAGGCATTGCTGACTGGGTGGGCGGGCTTGATCTCCCAATCACTGCGCAAACAACGCTTTCCTTGAAGACTATTTTATTATTATTTGAACTCGATGATTATTTGAACTCGATGGGAGTTTTCAGTGGACACTGATTGCAAGATCAGGCCGTATATTAGTAGGAGAATGAGGCTGATATATTCCATTCATGAAGTGCTGATATTTCCTCTTCACCAACTGTAATTTATACCTCACAATTCTCTCCTGTACTTATGAGCTGATGACAGGCAGTCCAATATCATTTCAACTTGCTAACATGTTTTACTTCAGGTATTAACAGGACACATTTTTGGTTGAAATTCACACTTGAGCGAATAACATGGACTGACATTTTCCTGATGTAGGTCTCCACTAGTTGAGGAAAAGTCACAACAGTTCCCCCACTGATGGAATATATTCTTTAAAAGGGTAAAATATTGACCAGCTACGCTGTGAAGATCCTATGGTGGGCATATCCATCCTAAATAGGATACGTTTCAACACTTCACTCTAGGATAAATTATTGTGATTTAATGTATCTTGCTTATATATTCTCTGATATGCTACTAACAGGATCATCATACTTACGGGATTCAGCTGGCATTTTCAGGGAAACAAAGCCAGGGGGAATTGTTCTGGCTATGCAAACTAATGGATTATTAATGGAGACCACTATGCTATGGAAGAATAATTAAGAATTTATTCAGAGATAAAGCCAAATGGGTCTAGAAAAACTTAGATCTCTCAGGCCATAAATATACAGCCCTTTTACAATCTAGCATCTGCTGACTAACACAAACCCACTTTCCAGAAGGGCACGGCTGTGTTAATTTCACAGTCACTTTGCTCTCCACCACCATTGGCTCTCACAAGGTCTTCTGTGGGGTCCAGGACTGTAGAGATGGATGAATTGACTCACAACAACTTTAAAAATGTTGCCTACTTTTGGAACTGGGGTTTATAGATCTTCTGGAAAGTTTTAGCTAAGTGTTTTTCCCTCACAATGAGCTCCTCAGTAGCTTTGTTCCCAGCATATCAAGCAAAGACTTTTCTTAGGGCATTCCTAGCAAATCCAGCAGCATGAACGATCAGAGATTTCCAGGCAAATTTTGCAGATTCAAGAGGTTTAAATAAGCACCTGTGCTTGAACCATTTGATTTTTTCCTGCCACTAAGGGCTTGTCTGTCCAGGGAAGTTAGCTAGCTATTACACTTCAAATTCGCACCCTAGCTTATTCCACACTAACTCCCTGTGTGGATTCTCTTATTCCGCACTACGAGTGTCTTTGTGCATTTTAGCTTAATCCACTTTCAAAGTGAATTAAGCTAAACCACACAGGGGCACTCTTAGTGCAGAATAGGAGTGGCCACACGTCAGCTAATGCAGAATACATATTAACCACTCTGTGCGTCCCATGGCTGACCAATCTATGGTGCATGACACGCACTCAGCTTATTACTTAGGTTGGGAAGGAGGAGGAGACAGTCCATATAGAAATGAAGTGTATTTTCTTATTTCACAAACACTCAAGCTTTCCTTCCATTACAGTCTATGGTAAAGGGGTCAAATGTGTTGCCTTTCATAACCCTTTAATCATCCCTTTAATAACCAGACACGTGAGCAGACTTCTCTAAATTATGATTAGTTCTACAATTTGTGCTTAGTGACCTCAGGCAAGATTAGAACCCCGTCGCATTACACGTGGGACAAATCCATCGTAAGCAAACCATTGGCCAAAAGTGTTTGCCATTTAAATAGACCAGACAAAGGAAGAGCTATTATCTTCATGTTACTGATGGAAAGAGAGGCCCAAAGATCAAATGACATGCCCAAACTGACAGAGGGAGATTCTCTTCCAGGAATATAATCTAGACCTCCCAAATTGCACTTCAGTGCTTTAACCACAGGACTATCCTTCCTGTCTAGAGACTAATCATACTGCTGTACACAGTGGTCACCCTTCATACTGCCGTCACGGCAAGGGACCTGGGGTCGCTAATAATTAGAGATCCGTCATATACTATACATTGGTTTTTAAAATTCATTGCATGTCCTCTGCTTTTATGTCACAACTAAAATTCCTGCTGGTTTACGATGCCAGGCACAGTGATCTAATAAAGACAGGCTTTGCGTTATGTACGCGTGATGCTGAATTAGTCATAGTGGCAGTTTGGAGGACACACTGATTCCCAGAATCTCCTGTTTAATTTATGATTCTGTCTCGTCTTTCATTGCTCACATTTTTCTTCGTAATGCTACCGGTTCCAAAGTTTTACCCCTCCAAGGAATTTCCCTGACAACAAAAAATATGGCTGAGTGTTCGGTTATTAGAATGCATGCCTGTTATTCCTTCACCCTCATTTTTTGGCTACTGGCCCTATGGGATGGTAAACGGCAGGCAGTTTTGGGGTACCTATCTTTACATGCATAGTGGACAACAAGTTAATTCAGAATGTGTCCTACAGATGTTTTGCCCTTCTAAATCATGATTGCACAGACCACCCTTGCTCCCACTTGTGCACTGTCAGGTACAGCAATTGTTCATGTGAAAGAGTAATAAGAAAACTAATCAATGGAGCTTTAGCTCTCTCAGTGCAATTTAGCAGTTGGAATTATGAAGTAGTGCCTAGCAGAGGCACTAGGAGGTAAAGGATAAGAGAGTAGCTAGGAGTCAGAACACATGGTTTCTATTCCTAGTTCTTCCACTTACCTGTGCTGTGAGTTCAGGCAAGCTGTTTCCTCTCCCATCCATCATAGATTGGTTGAGGCAGGGACTATCACTATGTGTCTGCATAGTGCCAAGCAAAACGGGGCCCCAGTTTTGGTTGGAGCTCCTAGGTGCTGCTGCCATACAAAAGCCACCAAACCTGTGACCAGTCAGTTCCTTGCAGGCACCACCAAGTGCTTCTTAGATCAAATTTAGATCTAAGAAGTTCCACCTACATTTACAGAAAGTGTAAATTCTACCACAAACATAGAAACGGTGTCTATGATTCCAAGAGTTGAATAAAGGACTCTGGAACTTGCTTTCTTCCTTGATGGCAATAGCCTGAAGTTGATGTCCTTACAGGTACACCTATTTAATAGGGTTTTTAAAGAAGGTTGAAGGAATGTTCCTGAGGCAAAGGGGTATGGCAAGAATCTGCTTTCTTTGCTTTTCTGACTGGCTGAGTTGAATGAATTTGTTCCAGTTTGAATGTTTTTTTAAATGTTTTATGTTGCAAACAGGGCTTTGGAGCGGAGCCCGGAGCTGGAGCACGGAGCAGCTCCGGAGCAGTGGAGCTGCAGGTTTTTGCCTGGAGCTGGAGCGGAGCCGGAGCACAGCTCCAAAGCCCTGATTGCAAGATTAATTGTTAAGGCACATAGAGCTCTTATGCAGGAGTCTTGCTATTCAAATGTAAAATAAACCCATAAGCAAGAAAGTTTGACAGCAAAGGCACAGTATAGCATCAGAGTCAGACTACAAAGGTGAATAGACAATTTTGACCTCATGAGCCACCTGACATCAGCTTGCAGACAAATTAAAGGGAGCTCTGACAAACTGTGGCTACCTTGTTTAAATTAAACCTAACGGATTATTCTCCAACCATATTTTGCAACGTTTTGACTATCCAAGAGGATGCTCTGATGGTTTAAGAAGCAGGGTTCAGAGAGGCTAGCAATGGTTGTGGTCACTTGTTCAGGAAACAGCTAAGAAACATTTTTCTTCATTTTCTCCCCTGATGAGAGTTAACTTGAAAACACTACTTTTTTTTCATAGTGCCAGCCCAGTAAATGGCAAAAGCTGCTCTGGGAAAATCATGACGTGTATGGCAGATAATGCAAGTATGAGGGCAAAACCTACGTGTAAGGATCCACAGGGCTAGAACCCAGGTCTGTAGAGTCTGGAGCAGGTGACAGTGTGAGAAGGAGGCCGTACAGAGCCCTATCCAAGGAGCACTGTGTAGATTATGCACAGCACAAAGTACTGCCCAAAGGGACCAGAATGACAGCACACTGAGGCCCTATGATTGGCCCATGCTTACTATTTAACCCTGGAGGGTGGTCCAGGAAGTTGTTTGGGCATGCAGACTTCTGGCTTGCTGCGCCTCTAGATCTTTTGCCTTAGTCTGAGGTCACAGGGTGACATTGACCCTGATTCATGTCTCCTGACTCCAGCTTGGTAGCTACTCCTGATCATCCGTCTGTGACCTTGGCCTGACTCTGACCCTGACCTTGCCTACAGAGTTTGGCTCTCACCACTCCTCTGACTCCTACTGACTGACAATCGCCTTGTGGCCATTCCTTAATTCTGTGTCACCCATCCAGCAGTAACTGCTACACATTACCGCCTACACACTGGTCCCTTACAGTATGGAACTCTGGACTTCTCAAAGTTCCCCTCATCTGGAGAAGTTCTCCAGCCCTGTAGGTGAATTTCCCTGCGTTCTTCAGAGTAGGTGGTTGGGTTCGGGCTGGGGAGAAACACTCCTTTATAAGTACAGGTCGGACTTCAAAGGGCTTGAGCTGTAGATATATCTTCAGACTCCGCCAGGTTAGCTTTTCATTGCATGGCAGCAGGAAGTGCTGGGCTTGCACAATTTGAGAAGCATGAAAATTGCCTAAGGGGGAATTACTCATTGACTCCCTTGTGCTTTCCTACTGAGGTTTCCATTGCTTTAACCCTTTTTATCTCTCTCTTTTTTTTAAAAAAAATACAGATTTTATTACCCTCTCTTCCATGGAATACTGCACTATAATAAAGTGTCCAGGAATCAGATCTATAGTTAAATTCACATGATTGCTCTGTTATTCTTTAGCTCCTTTAGATTGCACCATCTGATCGGACAAAGGATTCCTTACTATTATGGAAGAAAGTGACAGAATTTTGAGAGAAAGTGCAACCACAGAGCAGCTTGAAGTTTCCAGTTCTGACATTTCAACAAAACCTTTAAGACATTGATTAACACTTCCAGTTGTCTTTTCCCAACCTGCTCCAAAATTAAACCATCTAGTTATTAGAAATACTCTTGGTTTCCATTAACTCCAATTTTAAGTTAGGTGCATGTGAACACTTATCCCGATCTTGAGCACATGCATAGTTTTAAGCATGTGAGAGTGCCAATGGGATTAGTCACGTGCCCCAAGCTGAGCATGCACAAGCGCTTTGGATTAGGGCTATGCAGAAGAGAAGGTACACTTTGGATTACCACCAAGACGACGTATTTAAACAAGTGACCGGGAAATGATATACTGAAGAGAACAAAATGGCTTTCTAGGCCCCAGCAGCTCAATACCCTTGCACTGTCATTTGAAATTTGCCAGCATTGAGTGAGCATCCCAAGTTGCTGTCAGTCACAGGAGTAGCGTGTGTTAACAAACTTCACAGTAAGTGTTTGAACCCAGCCACGCTCGTGGCAGCCCCTCAGTTTGAAAGTGCATTTTATTTGTTTAAATAGACGGAAAAGGAATTTCTTAGAATCATCAGAAGGCCCAGTTTTGTGCCAATTGATATATTGACAGTAGACAGTTTTGCCACAAACTTTAATGGGAAGAGGATTAGGCCTTAAGTGCTATATTAACTGCACCCACAGTAGAAACTGATACTAAACAGACAGGACTTACATAGTCTTTATTTCTGTTCTCTCCAGTGAGTGGGGTTTGACATGCAACTCTCACTGCCACTACCGGGACTTGAAATCTTAAGATATGTTACTTTATTGCATTTACTCACTAAAGTTGCAGTGTCAGTACTTGAGCAAGAGGCAAAACTGAAGAGATTTCAATGACAACCGAGATATAGGTCTAGGAAAACTAAGCCTTGGTTCTGCACTCTGAAGTTAATGGGAGTACTTCTAAAGTGGCATCTCCATTACTGGATGTGGGCAACCATGGTACCCATTCCACACAATCCTCTGCTAATCTCTGGTAAATGAATAATCCTTTTGATCCACCCATGATACCAACTCATCCATCCAAAATCTCCTTTTTCTGCTATGAACTTTTCCTTCTAGTGCCCATAAACATGCATCACCCACTGAACCTCTTAAAATGTACCCAGCAAATAAAATCTCTCTTTTCATAAGACCTCTGACTAGAGTTTGCTGAGCTCCAATAGGAGGGGGGAATACACAGTCCTCTCCAATATCTCACTGGCCACATGGTCTATCCATGATATTTTCAGAATTCTTCTATAACACCATAATTCCAATGACTGTAGTTTCTTTAGATTTTTTAAATGCCTATGTTTCACAGCCATAATTTAACACAGACCAAATATAAATGATTAAGAGTCAAAATTAATGAAGTTACTCTGGTATAAAAGCAGTGCAACAGAATGGAAACAATAGGCCCACCATCTTAATGGAGACCACTGAAGAAGTCAATCACTTTTTTGGATTTCTTTTCCTTCTTAGAGGAGCATGGAAGAAAGCACCCTGTTTACTTTGACCTGCTCAGGGAGATATGCCAGTAATTATTGCTCTGCTAAGCTCTATGTTCTTAGATAGTATATGCTACCGTGGAACTTCCACAAGAAAAAAAGGTATTAACTTCACAGGGGAAAATAAAATGGAGAGGATAAGCAAATATCTGCACATGTATCCAGCTGCCCCAAAGCTTAACAGGATTAGCGGTAATGATGATAGGTGTTGATTTATTCATTTATTTGTATATACTCTACTGCATCTATCACTTGGCCAGCTACTGAATTCTCTGGGTGGCTAACTCTGTGTTGTTGTTGGTTTTTTGGCCATGTCAGAGACGACAGTGGCTACTAATCAAGCTTTGTGGTGAGTGTAACTTACAAAACAAAAAAGGATGTACTCTGTCATCAAATAGATAAGGGGCTAATTATGCAGCTATGGTAGATCACGAGAAATGTGTTTGGACAAACATCTTGTGCTGATGTTACTAACCATACGTGCTGGGTCTTATCATATTTCCTCGGAAAGATGCAAGGAAGAATGTTACACCTAGAAGAGTGAGTCTTGGAAATGACCCCTCTGAAGGAGGTCGCTGTGGTACATCAATCTCAATGTTTGGTAGCAATCGCATGCTATACAGTCACAGACAAGCACTGGAGGTGCTTCAAGGACCAGCCCCTTGAGGTTGTAGCTCTTGGTGGGGTCCCATTAAGAGTCATCAAGGAATAACAAAGGAGAGCGCTACTTGGGCTGCCAGAAATAAGTTTTGCAGTTACTGTAGACATGACTGCTTTAAAGATACAAACAAAAGATGATTTAGCTGTTCCTAACTCAAACTCAAGGGGCAGTCCAGTCTGGGGTGTGAGGGTGGGGGTTTTTCGGGCCTACTGCCAGACACTCTCTCTGCAGAGGCAGTCCTTGCCTGGCCTGCAGATCTCTAAGCCAGAGTTCAAGTCTTTTGTCCATCTTGTTCAGACCTGTTCATATGGAACCCCTGCTTGCACGTTGGCCCACTAGCCAGCAACAAGCTGCTCCCCAGCAAGATTCTCAGCCTTACAACCCCACTTTACCTGCCTGTCTCACCTGCAACTAGCTCCCAGGGTGCAACCCTGAGCCAGCTGGTCCTATGCAGATGCTGGCTTTAGAACAGAAGATTAGGGTTGGAAGAGACCTCAGGAGATCATCTAGTCCAACCCCCTGCTCAAAGCAGGACCAACCCCAACTAAATCATCCCAGACAGGGCTTTGTCAAGCCGGGCCTTAAAAACCTGTAAGGATGGAGATTCCACCACCTCCCTAGGTAACCCATTCCAGTGCTTCACCACCCTCCTAGCGAAATAATGTTTCCTAATATCCAACCTAGACCTCCCCCCACTGCAACTTGAGACCATTACTCCATGTTTTGTCATCTGCCACCACTGAGAACAGCCGAGCTCCATCCTCTTTGGAACCCCCCTTCAGGTAGTTGAAGGATGCTATCAAATCCCACCCCCCCACCCCCATCTTCTCTTCTGAAGAGTAAATAATCCCAGTTCCCTCAGCCTCTCCTCATAAATCATGTGCTCCAGCTCCCTGATCATTTTCGTTGCCCTCCACTGGACTCTCTCCAATTTGTTCACATCCTTTCTGTAGATTGGGGCCCCAAAACTGGACACAATACTCCAGATTTAGCCTCACCAGTGCCAAACAGAGGGGAATAATACTTCCCTCGCTCTGCTGGCAGTGCTCGTACAAATGCAGCCCAATATGCTATTAGCCTTCTTGGCAACAAGGGCACACTGCTGACTCATATCCAGCTTCTCGTCCACTGTAATCCCCAGGTCCTTTTCTGCAGAACTGCCCCTTAGCCAGTCGGTCCCCAGCTTATAACGGTGTATGGGAGTTTTCCGTCTCAAGTGCAGGACTCTGAACTTATCCTTGTTGAACCGCATCAGATTTCTTTTGGCCCAATCCTCCAATTTGTCTAGGTCACTCTGGACCCGATCTCTACCGTCCCCCCAGCTTAGAGTCATCCGCAAACTTGCTGATGGTGTAATCCATCCCATCATCCAGATCATTCATGAAGATGTTGAATAAAAGCAGCCCCAGGGCCAACTCCTGGGGCACTCCGCTTGACACCAGCTGCCAACTAGACATTTAGAAGGAGCCAGACTCCTCTCACCTCAGGTTGTTTTTCCCCTTTCATTTACTATGGAGTCTCTGTTGGCTGGATGTTGCCTGGGGGGTTAACACAGTGCTCAGCAATCAACCAGCAGGTTATACAGTATCACCTGATACTACAGACATCATCTCAAGTTCACAGGCCACCCCATGATAGTGGTAATATCTTAAGAGACATGAAGCCTTGAGTCATGCTTCAGGGCATAATCTACTATTAACTGCCTTATGGGCAGTTACTTATTCCTTAGTTGTGTATTCTGGAGTTTGTTGCACCTGCCTCTGGCTGCTCTCAGAGGTAGTATACTGAACCAGACAGACCACAGGCCTGATCCCATATAGCAATTCTTAGTAGTGACATAACCTTGATCTAACACAGGTGTGACGGTGCAGGACTGACCCCTGCGGCGCCTCCTGCTGGTCATCCTCGGGAATTAGCTTTGACCCAGGAGCGCCCTCTACAGGCCAGTGATACACTTGCCGTTGGCTCCCCCCATGTCCCTCCCAGGACCCCAGTGCCCTTATCTCAGGGTTCTGCCTCCTGCAGTACCCCACAGTCTTGCTGGGTTTCCCCCACCCCCTATCCCCACATCATCTCAGTCATAGCTACTGCCAGTCTCTATTTAGCCCCCGTGCCCTGGGGCGGACTGCAGTCTATCAGCCGATCATCACAGGCAACAAGGGGTTTGGACAGGCTGCCTTTACCCACCGTCAGGCTGCCCCTCTGCAACCCCAATACCTATGTGGGCCTAGGACCAGGCCCTGCAGTCTGGTTAATTGCTGGCCTAGGGCTTCCTAGCTCTTAAGGCCTTTCCGCAGCCCTGCCTCACTCTAGGTCCCCAGGTGAGTTCCCCAGCAGCCAAGCCTATCTCCCTCTCTAGTCAGAGAGGGACTGTTCCTTCTGGCTTCCCTGGCCTTCTTATAAGGCCCAGTTGCTTAGTTTGGGGCGTGGCCCCAGCTGCAGCCACTTCCCCCAATCAGCCAGGGTTTTACCTTACCCAGCCCCAGCCCTCTGCAGGGCTTTTCCAACCCTTTTAGGGCTGGAGCGGGTGTTCACCCCACTACATCAGGCGACTTGACTGCTAGAGCAGAGGAATATTAGTAGGGCAAGCTAATTAAGCTTATACAAATCCAATTTTTTGCTAATGAAAAAGAATTTCATTATTCATGTTAAGTGTCTGGAACACTTATAATAGTGGTGTGGATATTTGGTCAGGAAAATTAGAGTATAGGTAACAAGTTATTGATGTGAGAAGAAAAGTAAATAATAGGAAAGAATGTCGACAGATAAGGAAAGGCTCAGAATATTTAAAGACTAATAGATGAAAGAGACAGCTCAGTGTAGATACATGATGAATAATGAGCCTTTTGCCAAGCATTAGCAACTTCCATAGGTGCTTCATACCAGACTGAGGAATACAAAATAAAAGGCCAGGTCAACTCTTGTAAATTAGCATAGTTTTGCTGAAGTCAGTGGGGCTTTTCTGATTTACAGCAGCTGAGGATCTGGCCTTATAAAGAGGGAGGACTGGTAATGACCAATGAGAAGCAGAAAAATAAATCACATTGCATTGGAAGCTGTGGGTGGGGCAGCAGGATTGCTTTATCTACTTTTTCCCCTACAGCAGCTAACTTGTTACTTGGTCAGACCCCCTGTGTTAAGGTAACAAAGGATGAAATAATTTTTTTTACTTGTACTAGTAGCAAGCAAACACAGATGATTAAAAAAACCTCAAACCTCCCCCCACCAATAGAAGTAAGACCACCTACAGCATAGACCCAAAAGAAGATGAGCTATTAGCATGAATGTCTCCTCTCAGATGCACATTGCAGCTCTCAGCTATCCAGTATTCATTCCACATGAGTGACAACATAGCAGTAACTAACCTTTCTACTGTCAGATGCAACTGCTCCTCCTCCTCTCTCCACCGAATATCCCTCATTTGTGGGTAGTTTATAGCCCTCCAGCCAAACAGAGCAGGCCAGACCTCCCTAAGTAACAAGAAATGCAAACCAAAAAAAAACTTCCCCAGCTCTTTGCTCTCCCCAGGTCACAGTCCTTTTCCCAGGGCCTGTGGAGCCTTCAACCTTCTCTTTGGGTCAGAGCCTACCAAGTTATTCTCCTGAGCATATGGCAACTTAGGGCAAAAAATGCACAGGACCATCACTGTCAGGTTCCTCATGAACTCTCATAAACAAAACCAGAGGCACAACTTTAGATCAATATTTTGCAATCCACCTCCACTCTTTCCCCACCGCTGAAGACTGATTCCTTTCACCAACCTCCCCACTAAACTAAAATAGCTGACCTTCCACCCCTTTCCCCCGTGGTTACACTTATAGCTTCAAAATGGGGTAAAAATCTTTTTGTGAAAAATGTTACTTTGGGTTGCAAGATTTCAAAATTTGATTTTTTTTCACCAGGTCTAATTCCATCCTACCATGTCCAATATGAATGAACACAACCATCCTGGTTTAACTATGTAATTGCAATAGGTTTCGTATTGTGACAAGTGCTGACTTTGCTATTGGTTTTGAATGAAATTGCGTCAGTGCCATTGTTGTCATGTTGCACATATTTCATTCTCCATTAGCAGCCAAGCAAGAGGCCTATTTGTAGTGTTTCCTTTTTGGGTTTTAATGCAGTTATAAAATGATGAATATTTCATTGTTTGTAATGCAGGTTTATTATGGCCTTGCTGGATTGCCTGTGTGGTCACCTGTATGCAAACCAGAGAGGGATAAATTGTGCATTGGGATGGGGAGACATAATGGTCTCATAGAATTTTATTTATTCTAACCTACCAAGGCAAAAGGTCTTCTTTTGCAATAATAAAAGACCCTGTAAGCTGTTACTATTCGAGCTAAAATATAGAACAGCCCCAGGCTGGTAGAGTCATTAATTACCATTAATTGCAGTTGGAAGTCAATCTCTGACCATATATAGCTACATCCTGTTTATTTTGTCAAGTGTTGCTTTCACTGGTGGTGGGGCTGTTTAATCTTCATTATAGCTTCTCTGGGGATTAACATGCCAAAATTGCATGAAAATATTTTTCCCATTTTCAAATGTGTTCTGAATTAAGCCCCTCAACCTAAGGATATGTCTACACTGCAACTGGGAGGTGTGATTGCAGCATGTGTAGACGTACCCGAACTAGCTTTGCTCTAGCTAGAGCAGGGGTCGGCAACCTTTCAGAAGTGGTGTGCCAAGTCTTCATTTATTCACTCTAATTTAAGGTTTCACGTGCCAGTAATACATTTTAATGGTTTTAGAAGGTCTCTTTCTATAAGTCTATAATATATAACTAAACTATTGTTGTCTGTAAAGTAAAAAAGGCTTTTAAAATGTTTAAGAAGCTTCATTTAAAATTCAATTAAAATGCAGAGCCCCCCGGACTGATGGCCAGGACCTGGGCAGTGTGAGTGCCACTGAAAATTAGCTCACGTGCCGCCTTTGGCACGCGTGCCGCAGGTTACCTACCCCTGAGCTAGAGTAACAACAGCAAAGCTCTAGCTACCCCTGTTCGTCCAGGGCCCTGTATACCTATTCAAGCAGCTACAACCTGTGCTGCTGTGGCTTCATTGCTATTGTCACTTGAGCTGGCTTTGATTTCACTAGATCACAGGTAGCTCTGGTATCTCTACACATGCTGCAATGTCACCTCCCAACTGCAGTGCAGACCTGCCTTAAAACCAAGAATGCACTTGTCTCAAAGAGGAAATGGAGAGAGAATAAACACTATTAACTGCTAAAGATTGACTTAAGCCATAAAGTTAGCATATGGATTCTAACTTTCCAAAGTTCAGGCATATTCAGTGTAGGTGGCTTTGGTTTTCAGCCTGTTTCTGCTAAGACTCTCATCCAATCAGATACTTCAGCACTTGAGTAGTTCCATTGACATCAAACACCCAGTAGCTTTTGACTCTAAGGAGGCTTGTCTTGCTATATATTTCTGAGCTAAGAAGAGTTTGAAGTGAATCAGTGAACCTTAAACTATAACAGCACATGTTGTAGGTCTACTGTCATAAGAGCCTGAAAACCCGTCTTCCACTCAGGAAAAGGTCAAATATCCAATCTTCTGCTGAAACTGGTCCTGAGAGAGAGCCCATGTGCAATCAGCACTTGACAGTGAAAAAAACAAGTGGAAACTGCAGTCAGCCCCAAAGATAGATTTGGAGAACAAGGCAGCAAATGGAATGAATATATTAGAAGTCTCTAATGACTTCCGGCTGGAGAATCTCAGTGCATCTACTTCATCCTCCTAATCCTGACCTCTGCTTTTCAGACCATCAATCATATCCTTTTCTTGGCATCTTATATTTCTTGGGCTCTGGTGACTCCGTTCTCTCCTGGTCGCTCCTTCAGTATCTCTTTAAGGTGTCCTTCCCTGTCTTCTGCTCTCTATAATGGTTTCACAGGGCTCTCTGCTTAGTTCTACTCTTGCACCCTTTCCTTGGATGAGTTAATTTGCTCCAACTACTGTTTTCATGCCATTGACTATCTTTATTATTAATGTTGATGACTTGAACTGTGTCACACAATCTAACCCCATATCTCCACTTGTCTCTGTGGCTGAAATTTAACATGGCTAAAGTTGAACTGCTGGTATTTCCTTCCAAGCCCTGCCTATTCCCCCATTGTCCGTCACTGTGGACAGGGCCCACACCCTGAAGGTCACTATTGACTTTTCTCTTGATCCAAAAGTTTGGGTTGTGTCCAAGTCATTCCAGTCCTCTTTCCATTCGCATAACATTTCTGAATTCAAGCCTTTATCCAGACATGTCTGTCCCTTCCTCAATCCCCCAGCCTGATTTCCACAACCTCCTCCTCTCTGGCCTCACCACGTCACCCTTCTCCAGTCCATTCAAAATGCAGTTAATAAGAAGACCTTCCTGGACGAGTGCTCTAGCCATGTCATTCCACCCACTGCTTTCAAGTCCCTCCACTGGCTACCCCTTTCCACCTAGTCAAGATCAAGCTCTTTTGAAGCCCTTCACAGTTCTACCTTTCCCTATTTATCTGCTCTTGTTGCTTATCACAGTACCCCTTGCTCACTGCACCCCACCATTAATGGCAGCCTCGACCATCCAGCTCTCTGTTTCTCTCTCTTTGCACCTTTGTCTATTCACTTTCCCCTTCTGTATGGAATATCCTCCATAAGCTGTCCTGTAAATTCTCATTCAAGACCCTCTTCAAAACTACAGAGCCAGGAAACATTGGCTAGGGTGAGGGGAAGATGAGGCTAGAGGCCACGTACTTTATCTCTCTATAATAATTCATGCAAGATGTATAGATCAGCATTAAAATGGTAAACATCTCAGTGCACTCCTTCCCCTCCCCCCATCTCTAAACAACCCAAAGATTCCCCCATGTAAGAGAATACTTGAGGAGTTGGTTAGCTTGCCTCCAGATTGCTTTATGGCATGGAGCTGGCCCCTACTGTCCATATTTATAAGTATAGATTTTAAAAGGATCACAGAACTATATCAAATGTTTTCTGCTAGGCTATGCACCAACCTTTGCTGAGTAACCGTGTAATCTTGACAATGGTCCCCTGTCCATTTGACCTTTCCACACATCCCTTCTATCAGCCACATACACTCTGTGTTGTCTCACTGAAATTAGGTTGCCAGCTCTTCAGATAATAATACCTCACTCTTATATATGGCACTTTTCATCCATAGATCTCAAAGCACTTTACAGCGGGTGGGGGTATCAGTATCACTATCTTACAGCTGGGGAAATTGAGGCAGGGAGTGATGCTGTGACATATCTAAACCACCCAGCAGGCCCGTGGCAGAGCCAAGAACAGAGCCCAGATGTCCTGAATCCCAGACCAGCGCTCTATCCACTAGGCCTCACTGCATTGTGAGGCACCGAGCCTACTCATGGCTGCTACAAAATAATGAAAGAAGCAAGAAATAGTACCCATTGCTAATGACTTGTGGTACTGTAGTGCCTTTCATCCCAAAGGATACCAGGAGATGTACACGTTGATTTATAACATAGGGGCCACTTTCTAGGCTGCTGTAAACTGGCGTGGCTTGACTGAAATTGGGAGAGCTATGTTGATTTACACAAACTGAGAATCTGCTCCTCCATAAAGGGATAATTTTCCTCACCACTAGGGTGCAGCCAGCCACCAGGAGAGTGGAGCACGGCCCCGGTTTTAATAATACCTAGCTCTTCTATAATGCTTCCCAGCCACAGAGCTCATGTAAAACCGTGCACAGACACTGTACAAAATGGTTTAGTTACATGCTGACTCCACCTGAAAATGTAGGGGGAATTTTAAGCAGCCTTAATGTAATTACCCAGATTGAACTTTGGCCAGGACAGCAAGGCTCTAGAGAGCTCAACCTTTGCCAAAGGAACATTCATTCGCACAAGTGTTCAGAAGTGTTTTCTGCCTCCGCTGTAAGATTTCAAGCACAGCAGCATGGTGCCCCTTAGTGCTGATGCACTGATTCAGTGTTGTATTGCAGAGACGCCACCTACCCTATCAAAGAGTGCCTGCTTCTTTATCATTGCTGCCGGGCTAGAGAACCAAGCCTGGATCCGGAGAGAACTCAATAAGCGACGGCACTCAAAAAGCAAAGGGGTCAGAGCACCGCACTTCTGTGTTCATGTCCAGCAAAAGATCATAGCCAAGGGCAAATGCTTTGAGTAGCCGCTGAACTGCTGCTGGTGGGCTGAAGACCCAGTCTCCTGATTCTTCCAACCCATCAGATGGTGGAGCCAAACAGGCAGCCGACTACAGGCCAGCTGTGCAAGTCAGATTGCCTGGACTAGCCCTGCTGCAGGCCCTCCTCCCAGACTGGCTCTGCTGTAGACCCGGATTCCTAACAAGAAGCTCTTCAGAGCAGGGACCGTACCTTCATATGTGTTTGTACCGCCTCTAGCACAATAGGGCGGCAATCCTGACTGAGGTATCTTGGTACTATCTCACTATACATTAAATAAAGTAATAAAATTACATTGACTTCTGCACCTACACACATGGAACTAATTTGGTCCACTGAGCCTTGTCTTGGACAGACTAGGAATATACAGATGGGAGATGCACAGAGCAAGAGGTGCTGCCATCATTACATAACTTCTCTTTATTCCTGAAAGAATTGTAGAGCCAGCTTCTCAGACAGGGTAGGTCAGTGTAGCACCTTTAACTGCAGGGGACCTACACTCTACACACCAACTGAGAATCTGACCTTGGGTCTGAAGGCTCCACATACCTCAACACAAAATATGAGAGAGGCTGATAGTAAATTAAATGATGACTGTTTTACCCCTGTCATCAGATAATACCCCGTAATCCCATGGAGACTGGTTTAATCACTGGTGGTAAATGCACTTTGATTGTAATTCTGCGTGAACTGGGACCTGAAACAGGGAGAGATGGTTGTAAAATCTTAGAGTTTTCAGGGAGAGGATAGAATTTCGAAAGCTTCTGCAGCATTAGGGGCCAGATCCATATTCCCACTGACTATCTACACAGTTTACTTTTGATGACCATTAGAGTCAGAACCGGAGGTGGTGCATGCTGGCAATGCTTAATATCCAAAATGAAATTTTAATTAAAGACAACTCTCTTTGGAACCAAGTCATGCTCTTAATTGTGGACGATCTTTAGAGCCGTTGGAAACCTTACAGCAAATACAATAAGGCTATCATAAGCTTAAAGAAAAAAAATCGAATAGCAAAAGGCTGTAATTTGAATGCTTTTCTTTTCTGGCCAAAGACACACCTTCTAAGGTTGGATCCCTGATTGGAACAAGCAGGTAGATCATTTTAATTATTCCAGTTCTGCTAGGGGGGAAAAGAAAGAAAGCATTACTAATTGCTTTCTAATTTCAAAGGTGGCTTTACTGACAATTTTTTATTTTTACAGGCCAGATTTTTATTACCTGGCTTCTCTTTCCGCACCCGGATTGTTCAGGGGAAGCTACTGTCACTTAGCTGCTAACCACCTGATTGCACACTCTCACCGGGTAGCTAAGGGATAAAAATCTCCTCCTTTTACACTGATGGAAAGTCAGAGTAACTCCGGGAATTATTGTGGATTTACACCACTGCCCCTACAGCAGGATGTGGCCCCGAGTGACTTTAATTACACTGAGACAAGATGGGTGGGATCATATCTATTATTGAACAAACTTCTGTTGGTGAAAGAGACAAGCTTTCAAGCTCTACAGAGCTCTTCTTAAGGTTTAATTGCACTGGTCAGAATGGCATACAAAGGGCCTTCGGGAGAACAGAGAATCAACTGCATGGTGTAGTCACCCCATGTAATAAGAGCTGTGTGAGCAATATGTGCCGCACCCAGTATTTCGTAATAGGCGTGTCCTTGACGATTCTGCACCCCTCTCCCCTCACATAAGGACATAGGCTAGTAACCAGGGAAAGGATGCAAGACAAGGACAAAACACAGAGCCCCAAATCGATTTTCTGCATCTGTTTCAGGAGCCTCTCATTTCATGTGCCAAATAAATACAGGAGATGGGCCCTGGCCTTTCCCCCAAAATAGAAATTAATCTCCATTTCCGGCAGAGGAGTGAATTTCCATGCCATTAACACTGAATAGTTTGTAATGGACAATGCTCAGGTGTGGCCTCTCTGCCCCAATATCTGTGTTCTCTGCTGCAGCCGCCGAGCCATTTACCAGCATTTCAGCAATTTCCCCTTTGTGTAAACCTCCTTTTGAAGTGTCTAGTTGGAAGCACCTTGTCTGATGCTGCTGACATGCCAGCGGGGTGGCATCACGGTGTGCCTGGACAAAGGGAATATTCAGTGCGTATCAAATCCTATTGTGAATTCATCAGGGCGAGACAAAAGAAACCGTGGTGATAACGAAGCGTTCCTGAGTGCCCAGGCTAATGCCTAGCAAGTCGCTGCAGCGGGGCTAACGCAGACGGGAATATGGAAATGAAGCTCAGCTCCCAGAACATGTCAGTGCCATTGGTTATTCACTGTATCCTGCTCTGACCTGTAGCCTCTACCCTTTAGCTACCCTGGGTCACATCCTGCCCCTGCTCCATGAACACTGGCAGTGCTCCCTTGGCAGTGGAACCAGTGCACTTCCTCTGTGCAAGGCGGGGCTGAGAGTTTCAAAATTCCATGATCAGTCATTGGTAGAAGCGGGTAGGTGGGGCCATAGGTAAGGCATAAGAAGAGTGAGGACACGGCCTGGGGAACTGCCATTATGTGGGTCTTCCTATGCGGGAAAGGGCAACTAAGAAGCTGTGAAGCCTTCTTCAGCCACTGGGCTGGACTAGCCTCCATGAAGTGGCTCTGCAGGTTAAAGGAGAGGCTAATTCTCCTCCATTGGCTGTGCATCTTCCCAGTGCTCAACCTGGGTAGAGGATTTTGCTCCTAAGTGAGCCTAACTCCCATCAAAGTCAATGATGCACCTAACGACGCCAGGACTGGGCTCAACAGGATATATCACAGGCTAACATCACAGTCCAAGGTGAAGCAAGAGGAGTTTGAATGGAAAATACTACTTGTAGGCTTCTCCAGATTTTAAAGTTTTATGAATTGAAGGAGTTCAGAGTGGATGCTACACCCATTTGATGATCTCTTGTATGGTAGTCATCCATGCCTCTAGGTATGTCTTCAGTACCTGTGTCGGGAGAGTTCCACGACTACACCATATTCCCTCGTCAGCAAAATCCCAAACTAGAGGCAACTGTAGCCTAAAGTAATGCTGGCTTTCCTTGGAATAATCTGTATTCTCACGCCTTCCGCGTTGTGTAATTAATAGTTGCCAAACTGTCTTGTTTTACACATCCACCAGCTAAAGCAATGACCTAAATGCAAGATGCAGAATTACCAAGGGCTGGTCTACACTGAAAAATTAGGTCAACCCAGCTAAAAATTTTTTTGCTGGAAAATCCACACCCCTGACTGATGTAGTTAAGATGACTGAACCCCCAATGTAGACAGCACTAGCTTGATGGAAGAAGTCTTCCATCGGCCTAACTACCCACTCTTGGGGAGGTCAATTAACTACAGCGACAGGCGAACCCCTTGTCTCTCTAGTGAGTGTCTACACTGAAGCTCTACACCTCTGCAGTTGTGTTGACATAGCCTAATACTTAACATTTCACTGTTCTTGATTCCCCTCTCACCGACACTGGTGCAAATCACAAGTAAATCCACTGAAGTGAACTCAAGTTACACCAAAGTGAAACTGGTATAAGCAAGAGGGGAATCCAGCCCTACCCATTCAAAGTTTACACGCATTCATTTATTAATCAGGCAGCTACACAACCACTAAGTCATTAATGAACAAAATTTGAACTTGTGATAGAAGATGGAAATGTTCCAGGAACACACATCTGTGGCCTGATACTAATTTTACTTACACCATTGTAAATCAGAAGTGACCCCATGCAAAACCCAAACCAAAAGTGAGATTGGAATCCATCCCTTGGTCTATTGTATCCTTGGGGGAGGGATAGCTCAGCATTTTGAGCATTGGCCTCCTAAACCCCAGGTTGTGAGTTCAATCCTTGAGGGGGCTGTTTAGGGATCTGGGACAAAAATCTGCCTATGGATGGCTTGAGGAGGGGGTTGGACTAGATGATCTCTTGAGGTCCCTTCCAATCCTGACATTCTGTGATTCCACAGAGAGGAACTCAATCGCTCACTACATCTGCTAGTTTCTTTTATTTCTTTGCATTCCAAATTTGTTTTGCATAGTCCTTGGTTGTCACAAGAATAAATTAATGCTTGGCCACTCTCTTCCTGTCATAGCATGAAGAATTGTCAGGAGCATGGATTAATTTCACCATCGTTCCATCCTTTAAAAAATATTTGTCAATAAAACAGATGCAAGGAAAATATTCCGGCACTGATATTATGCGTTGATTCATCTTCACCACCAAGAAACGAGCTAGAAAGGATACGATGCAAAACAAATCTGTTCTCATGACAAACTTGTAGTTGTATTTAGGATAAATACTGCCATAGTTACCTACCGAAGGCAGAATACATTATGCTGAGAATTAGAAACAGAGTAAGAAACTCGCTTTCCTGACCCAATTCATTTCAAGATCTGTTTTAAAGTTGTTCCCTGATTTTAAAATCCTACCTGGTTGTGGCCTACCAGAGAGACTTTGCTCTCACTTCCCTGTTCCTTGCTCCCCAGGCAGGCCAGTTATTGTCTTCATTTCTCCATGCAGATGCTGTTGGTGTAAGATTCCTCTCCTCTACAGCTATTTTTCCGCGTAACAGTCTTTCTGTACCTCTGCTATTTGCAATATTGCCAACCCCAAGCATTCAAAAGCCATGAGTCAGGTCCCCAAACATCATGAGATTGGTTTACAAATCATGACTTTTTAAAACAAGTTTTCATTGTTCACTAGAAGGACGGTCTGGTGGTTAAAACACTGGCCTGGGCTGTGAGAAATTGGGCTTCAATTTATGGCTTTGCTGTGAATTTCCAGTGTGACCTTGGATGAGTCACTCAAGTTATGTCTACGTGGTGAGTTAGAGGTGTGATTTCCCCACTCCGGGTTGACATACTTGTGCTAGCTCTCGGCTAGCTTGCACACTAAAAACAGACATGTAGTGGCACCAGCGGGACACCTAGTATAAACCTGCCTGAATCCCCTGGGTACATACTCAAGGCAGCTAGCTCATGGCTATACTACTCTTCTTAGATCCTTGCTCAGTGGGAGCTAGCATGAGAATCAAAAAAATCATAGAATATCAGGGTTGGAAGTGACCTCTGGAGGTCATCTAGACCAACCCCCTGCTCAAAGCAGGACCAATCCCCAACTAAATCATCCCAGCCAGGGCTTTGTCAAACCAGGCCTTAAAAACCTCTAAGGATGGGGATTCCACCATCTCCCAAGCCCTAACCCGAATGTCTATGCAGGTTGGGAATCACACCCCTCACTCATCGTGTAGACATAGCCTATGTCTCTCTGAAAGTCAGTTCCTCATCTGTCAAAATGCAGACAATCAACTTCCTTTCTCTCTCCATTGGTCTGACTTGTCGATTTAGAATATAAGCTCCTCAGGGCACGGGTAGTCTCTCATTGTATATAGTGCCCAGCACAATGATGTCCTGATCTCCTCTGCAGCCTGTCAGCACCAATGTAGCCTGGGATACCCTTAAAACTTAGTTCAACCTTTCTACATCACTCAGGGAAGTGAAAGATTTGCACCCCAGTCAGACATAGTTAAGTCAACTTAGGCCCTGGTACAGACACTGCTAGGTAAGGTGACCAGACAGCAAATGTGAAAAATTGGGACAGGAGGTGGGGGGTAATAGGAGCCTATATAAGAAAAAGACCCAAAAATCGGGACTTTCCCTATAAATCGGGACATCTGGTCACCCTACTGCTAGGTCAATGGAAGAGTTCTTACTTCAATCTAGCTACCACCTCCTGAGGCGGTGGGTTTAGTGATGGAAAACCCTCTTCTGTTGCTGTAGCAAGTGTCATCTATACTACAGTGCTAATGTAGCTGTAGCACTTGTAGTGTAGACACACCCTAAAATTATGACTAATAATAGCAAAGTGCATAATAGAAACCTGTGCATTATAGACCTCTTACATTCTCTTTTGTAAGATCTTATAATATTACCCCCTCTCTAACCATCTTCCTCTGTCTCTGCAGAATCCTTGACGTTATGAAGACATTTTTTTATAAAGTTACCGGATCGGTGACATGTACAAAGCTGCCTCAACCCACCAAATACAGAACATTAACAATGACATAAGGTAGAAAAAATAAACGACTCTGCTATGAATCCTGCCCTTAGCTGAGAAAGCTGCAGTGGAGATCCAAGAGCAGGATTTTGCTTTTCCATATCTGAGTTGAGAAAAGAAACTTGTTGAAATGAATAATACATGCATGTAGTATGCCAGAGGTAGCACAAGTGGTGGATTGGTCAAAACAATATTGAACCTTAGCACCTACAGAAAAGACCAAATAACAAAGAAAGTATTCAGCTGTGAGAACATTTAATTATAGACTGTGAAAAGGCCCTTGAATTAATATAATCAGTAATACATGGCCATTTCCCCCAAGCCTTTCTCTGGCATGCCAGGTCCTACAGTTTCTAATTTAAAAGTCTAACAAACAATGTTGAAGTCTAACTCATTAACCCTTGGGCTGTACAACACTTTTTGGAGCATGGTAGTAAATGTATTTGGAATTGGCAGACATTTTGGGCAGCCCTTTCTGTGACTCCAGGCCAGTTAGTCACAGGACACCGATGGAATATGACCTGGGTAGTTTTAAAATGATGAGTAAAGAATCAACAAGTTTCCTCAGCTTAATGCCACCCAAGTCCTCAGATCTGGATGTGCTGTGTCCGGCACAAAACTGGGAACAGAGTGGGGGCAAAGTGGCTGTATGTGATTTTGCAGCCACTTGATACTGGGGCCAGTCTCACCTGCCCAAAATGGCTGCCCAAAATGGCTACCCAAAATGTCTGCTCCAGTGCAAGTTAGAGCAAACCTCATGGTTGCTTTAATGCCAATTGCCAGTATTCCCAAGAGGCCACCCTGGTAGCCAGGAATCACTAGCTAAAGGACTTCCCTAGCGGGGAGGGATAGCTCAGTGATTTGAGTATTGACCTGCTAAATCCAGGGTTGTAAGCTGAGTCCTTCAGGGGGCCATTTAGGGAGCTGGGGCAAAAATCTGTCAGGGACAGTACTTGGTCCTGCTGAGGAGACAGGGGACTGGACTCAATGACCTTTCAAGATCCCATCCAGTTCTGTGAGATAGGTATATCTCCATATAACCCCTAGCACTGCTGGGGAATTTTCAGAGGAATACTTTTTGTTGGATAATGTCAGTTTGTTGAAACCATAACTGTACATGAGAAAGGGTCGGTTTCGATGAATCTCACAATAAAAAAAAATATCTTGGAAAATACAATTTCCAACTTGTTGAAAAACATCTGGTTGAAAAGTTTCTGTTTTCAGTTCAAAAGGACTCTGTTTTAAACTTGTAGTGAGTTTATCCTAAAACTTTTTTTAAAAAATGGTCAAAATGAAAATTAAACATTTCAAAATGATCCAACTGAAACATTTCGATTGGCCCAATGTGAAATCTGTTTTGGATGAGTTTGACTTTTTGTCCTGATTTAGGATGGGGGGAAAATATTCAAAATCTCAAACTCTTGCAGGACAGGAAAGCCATTTCCTGCAAATCTCCAGCTGTTTTCCCCAGGCCACTCCTCTGTGCCAGGGGAGGGAGGGAACAAGGAAGAAGGTTGGAGACACTATGACATCTCTAAACAACCCAAAGATTCCCCCATGTAAGAGAATACTTGAGGAGTTGGTTAGCTTGCCTCCAGATTGCTTTATGGCATGGAGCTGGCCCCTACTGTCCATATTTATAAGTATAGATTTTAAAAGGATCACAGAACTATATCAAATGTTTTCTGCTAGGCTATGCACTAACCTTTGCTGAGTAACCGTGTAATCTTGACAATGGTCCCCTGTCCCTTTGACCTTTCCACACATCCCTTCTATCAGCCACATACACTCTGTGTTGTCTCACTGAAATTAGGTTGCCAGCTCTTCAGATAATAATACCTCACTCTTATATATGGCACTTTTCATCCATAGATCTCAAAGCACTTTACAGCGGGTGAGGGTATCAGTATCACTATCTTACAGCTGGGGAAATTGAGGCAGGGAGTGACGCTGTGACACACCTAAACCACCCAGCAGACCCGTGGCAGAGCCAAGAACAGAGCCCAGATGTCCTGAATCCCAGACCAGCGCTCTATCCACTAGGCCACACTGCATTGTGAGGCACCAAGCCTACTCATGGCTGCTACAAAATAATGAAAGAAGCAAGAAATAGTACCCATTGCTAATGACTTGTGGTACTGTAGTTCCTTTCATCCCAAAGGATACCAGGAGATGTACACGTTGATTTATAACATAGGGGCCACTTTCTAGGCTGCTGTAAACTGGCGTGGCTTGACTGAAATTGGGAGAGCTATGTTGATTTACACAAACTGAGAATCTGCTCCTCCATAAAGGGATAATTTTCCTCACCACTAGGGTGCAGCCAGCCACCAGGAGAGTGGAGCACGGCCCCGGTTTTAATAATACCTAGCTCTTCTATAATGCTTCCCAGCCACAGAGCTCATGTAAAACCGTGCACAGACACTGTACAAAATGGTTTAGTTACATGCTGACTCCACCTGAAAATGTAGGGGGAATTTTAAGCAGCCTTAATGTAATTACCCAGATTGAACTTTGGCCAGGACAGCAAGGCTCTAGAGAGCTCAACCTTTGCCAAAGGAACATTCACTCGCACAAGTGTTCAGAAGTGTTTTCTGCCTCCGCTGTAAGATTTCAAGCACAGCAGCATGGTGCCCCTTAGTGCTGATGCATTGATTCAGTGTTGTATTGCAGAGACGCCACCTACCCTATCAAAGAGTGCCTGCTTCTTTATCATTGCTGCCAGGCTAGAGAACCAAGCCTGGATTCGGAGAGAACACAATAAGCGACGGCACTCAAAAAGCAAAGGGGTCAGAGCACCGCACTTCTGTGTTCATGTCCAGCAAAAGATCATTGGAAATGCCACATTTTATTGTGTGGTCAGTTCTGTTTACAGTGCCATTACGGCTTGCTCAGATGACCATATTATACCTCATGTATCTACATGTATTCTCCAGTTTAGCAGTGTGAGTCCTTTGTTCTAACATAGTACATCTACCAATGTCTTATACGACATTTGCAATCCCACCATTCTCCAAGGAAGATGTGCAAGATGAGGAGGCAAAGGATAATGCATTGCCAACCGGTGAGCCCGCTCTAACAGCCGCCCTTCCAACCTATCAAATTCAATTTGAAAAAACATGCCAGATAGTTTCAAGAACTGATGCCCAGTTCATATACTAAGGTTTCAGAATCCTAATGCTTGCTTGATCTCGCTTTACAATAGCCATGCTTGAATTATGTAAGCGCCTGTCTTAAGCCTTGAGATGAGAGATTTCTTTGGGGCTATTTCAATGAACTGTTGATAAGTCTGCTTCCATAAAGCCTGAACACATTTAGGAATCCCCTGGAGTAGCTCCATCTTATTCAAGATGCTTGAAGTCCACACCCCACCTTGAAAAATGTATGGCCAAACTGCATAATAGTTTTAGCGCAAGAGCATGTTCTCCCTTCAAAAATGCTAATGCTTAGAAATCAGGCAACAGGGTACATCTACATTTGAGCTGAGACCTGTGATTACCAGCTTATGTGGCTCCACTTAAGCCTGAGTGCTAAAAATAGTAGTGTAGGTGGGGAAGCACAGGTGGCAGGTTGGGCTGGCTTCCTGAGAAAACAACCCATCTGGAGCCTCTGGGTGTGTTCATAAAAGGGCAAAGGCTCCGAACATTTCATTGAATCATTAAATATCTGGTTTGGAAGGGACCTCAGGAGGTCATCTAGTCCAACCCACTGCTTAAAGGAGGGCTAATCCCCAGATAGATTTTTGCCCTGATCCCTAAATGGTCCCCTCAACAATTGAACTTACAATCCTCGGTTTAGCAGGCCAATGCTCAAACCACTGAGCTATCCCTCCTCTCCATTTATAACAGTATAACTTCCTCCAAATCAATATAGTTTCTGGAGCAAGTCAAAATTTTTGAAACAAAACTTTTTCCTGCTGAAACATGGGATTTAGTTAAAAACAAAGTTTTTCCTTGTTTGGTTTTTTTGTTTCTATACAGGAAAATGTTCCTTTTGACAATATATTTTTTTTTCAACGGGAAATTTCAAAACATGAAAAATTTTCATTTTGTTCTGAAATTTTTGTTTGTTTTCAAAACTATTTTTTTCAGTCTTAAAATTTCAGTTTTTTGTTCCTTTTTAGCTACTGGAGTCAACAGAATAAATGCTGTCTAGGTTTCCTTGGTAGAGGGAAAGGGGAGGAGGAAGGGTTTCACATTTTCTTTTTGCTTGTTTTTGTTTTTCCTTTTTCAACTTTGTAACTTCAAAATGTCTCCAATTTGGGGAAAGTTACAGAACTGCAAAATTACAATGGTTTTTTGGGGGTCATTCTAATTTTTCCAGTGGACGCCCAATCATTCCAGTGATTTCATGGAAGATCCACAACCTCGTGGAAGAAAATAACCAATATCCTGGGAGAAGGAAGAGCTGTAGTGAAATCTGAGAGACTAAAATCTTTAACATGTGACATAGGCTTTAAGGCCAGAAAGGACCATTACGAATATCCAGTCTGACCTACTGCATAAACTAGATCAAAGAACCTCACCCTAATTTCTGTGTCAAGCCCATAACTCAAGCCCATGTTCATCCTTTCATCTGCATCCACAGCACAGCTGGCCAAAGAAATGGGATGTAATTTTCATGCACATTTTCAATAAAGTTTTGTCCCTTTTTTTTTTGGTTGAAACCCAAAATTTTCACAGAAAATTCCATGAAATGTTTTGACCAACCCCATAGTTGGTTGAAAAAAACAGGAAAAACATGTTGATGAGATTTTACATCAAAATTCAAAATTTCAGTCCAAAATACCATCCAAAATTGAGAACTTTGAGAGTGTTTGAGCAGCTGTAATTTATTGACTTCCATTCTAGACCCAGCTGTGAATAGAAGGCCAGATTCCCAGCAGATGTAAAGCAGCAGAATGCCATCAACTGTAACAGACCAGAAGGTCAACCAGTCCTGAAACAGTTTAAAAATTATAATACTTCATAAGACTTAGATAAGAAAGTTTCCAGGGCTGTTGCTGGTCATTGTGGGGAAGGATGGAAGTGAGTTCAGGCTTTTAAAGTGTTTGAAGATGAGGATACTTAATGATTATTGTGCGTATTTAAAGAATGAAGAAATCTAAGATGTTCTGGTACAGATTTACTTACATTCAGGGCTAATTTAGATGTGGGCTGAATGGGAACAAGATCTGAAGTAAATGGATGTTTTTAAAAATTACCTTCTTAATCTACAATGGCTCTTGCACTCCATGCAAGCCTCTAATTAAGAACTGTCTGTATAACAGCGGTGTTTTAATTGGGCTGGAGGAAGGACCTGAAGAGCGATGGAGGAATAGAATTCTTAGTTGCTGTGCAGTAAAATGCTTCTCAGCTTTGCAAACTGCTTACGACGGGGAAAGTTTTAATGGTCTTATAAAGCTACCGAAGTAACGCCAGTGTCATGATTATTCTAAAATGATATCTGAATCCTTTGTGATGTTATGGCTTATGAAATAGTTGAGCTCCATTACAGTGAGAAATAAAGTGTCAGAAATTCATTTCTGGTAATTCCTGCAAAATTTAAGTGATGGACTGGGATGGAGAATGTTTCTGCTTCTCATTCTCTTTCTACTCGGGCTTAGAGGTTTTATTGCAAAGAAAGGGGGGAAATGTTTAAATACGTTGGACTCATCATTTTTATGAACGGTTTAATAAACACACATAGCAGCAACTAGAGATTGTAAAAAAAATCTTGTTTGCATTTTATATAAACTCATTGCAAAAAAGGAGCCATCACTGGGAGGGAATGTGGATAATGTGTTAGAGGTGGCACTGTGAGAGCCTGTAGGACAAGAACCTGGGAGTTCTGGGTTACTGATCCTTCCCTCTGGCTATTGGGTTTCCCATAGAAGACCCTGTGGAGCTAGACACTGAAGGATGCGCTGCCCACCAAGGCATCAGTTGAGGTGCTTCCCACGCAGCCCACTTATTGGCTCATGCTAGTATAAAAACCAGGAAGAACCTGCAAGAGGGGAGGGTCCCTGACCGGTTGCCCCGCAATTAAACAACCCCTTAGCTCAAGCCTGAGTCAGCTGGCGTGGGCCAGTCATGGGTTTGCAATTGCAATGTAGACATAGCCTGGCCCCCCAGCTCCTGACAGCTTCCTCAGATCAGTCAGCTCTGCTCCCTTCTTGGAGCAACGGCCCTAGGACTGCTTCCCTGAGCCCCTGGCCCCTTCCTTGCTTCAGGGACCTACCACAGGAGCTAGCGCCACTTCAGGGTGGGCCTTTCATCTCCAGGGCACAGCCTGTCTCAGTTCTTCTCCCAGCTGCCCACTAGCAGTCCTTTAAAGTCAGCTGTAGCCCAGCCCCCTTTAATTGGCTGGATTGGGCTCTGGTCCATGAGAGCTAGGTTCTTTATCCACAGGGACCAGCTATGCTGTGACACTGCCATGCCAAACAAGATCCAACATGTTCATTGGTGTGGATTGGCTGAGTTTTGTTCTCACATCACTTGAAGGTACCACATGGGCCTGTTTCTGCAGACCTTACTTGAGCAAAACTCCCACTGAAGTCAATGGCGCTTTTCTTGAGCAAGGACTACAGCCTTGGGGCGTATGCACATCTCTCATTTACACAAAGCTACGTGATTTCATCTGAGCAGGATGGAGGAAACAGGAGATAACCCTAAAGAGCACACTACAGATAAAGGACCAGATTCACCGCTACACTCTGGCTGTGTTGTGTCACTTCAGTGAGGCCACTGAAATCATGTTTAAAGCTGCTTGATGTCACTGGATTGGCAGAAAGGGGCCAGAGCGTATGATTGAACCTGCGGCATTGGTCCAGTAAAATGGTTTCCTGTAGAGGGTCTGGGCGGAATGCATTAATAGTCCAGAAGCAGTAATAACAGAAACTCCACATGTACATTGGCCAAACCGGACAGTCTCTACGCAAAAGAATTAATGGACACAAATCTGACATCAGGAATCAAAATACTCAAAAACCAGTGGGAGAACACTTTAACCTGTCTGGTCATTCAGTGACAGACCTGCGGGTGGCTATATTACAACAGAAAAACTTCAAAAACAGACTCCAAAGAGAGACTGCAGAGCTAGAATTGATATGCAAACTAGACACAATCAACTCCGGTTTGAATAAGGACTGGGAATGGCTGAGCCATTACAAACATTGACTCTATCTCCCCTTGTAAGTACTCTCACACTTCTTATCACACTGTCTGTACTCGGCTAGCTTGATTATCACTTCAAAAGTTTTTTTTTTTCTCTTAATTAATTGGCCTCTCAGAGTTGGTAAGACAACTCCCACCTGTTTATGCTCTCTGTATGTGTGTATATATATCTCCTCATTATATGTTCCATTCTCTATGCATCCGAAGAAGTGGGCTGTAGTCCACGAAAGCTTATGCTCTAATAAATTTGTTAGTCTCTAAGGTGCCACAAGTACTCCTGTTCTTCTTTTCCATACCAGCGGTGATTGTCCACGGCTAAATTTCTGAGGTGTAGCTGGTCCAAATTACTTATCTAAGCAATGGGGTGGTGTAGGTCATGCAGGGTCAATTGTATAAGTCCAGGCCATCAGCCTTTAATGTGAATTGAAAGCAAAAGCGAAGCAACCCTCATCTGCAATTCCATGCAGTCTCCTCCCCCGCCCGCCCGCCACTCATGTCAATCTCCTAGCTATGGGATTCTCTGCAAATCGAAGTAAAGGCAACAGTAGATGAGGCAGTAGATGTTCAACGCAGGCGCCATTCTAGAATAAATGGTTTCAGAAAATTCCCATAGCAGGGTGAGGTTTTTCCGTTACTGAATACACGTATTTTATTTTTCTGACCCCATCAAAGCCATCAGACTTCAGTGCCCCTCCCCCCCCCTTTTTTTTTTTGCCCTCCTGCATAGTGACTACTGAATGAAGAGATGATAGCTTGGCATTGCAAATTATGTACTAGGCAATGAATCTCATTACTTTAGAGATGAAGAACTATTAATAACAGGTCAGATCCTCAGCAGGTGTGAACTGATATAGTTCCATATCTGGCTCGTTATCTGTTACGTTTTCCAATCGGCAAAGAGCAAAACTAATAATCACTCCTAGCCGTTACTCACCAGGAAAGCATTTTCTTTCTAAATTCAGATTAAGGAAAATGAAGAACGAAAGCACAAATACAAAGTCTTCGAGAGAGTAGACAGCAACTCACTCTCTAAAAAGAAACACAAGGCAGCAGCTGCCCATGCAGAAAGCAAAGAAGAAAACTACCTTTAAAGGTACAGTCAATGGATAGGCGACAGCTCCATTCAGCTCCTTAATTACATTCACCACCACAGCATCCATATTTGTAACTTTTGTAAAGTAATAATAATAATTAATACCTAAGTATGTAGAGGAAACTGGGTGAAAAATTGCATTTGATTAGTCATTGCTCACTGCATGAAGTGCTCATTAAGTAAAGTCAGCCCAAGTGGGAATCAAGTTCATCTGTGACTCCTTTACTTAACAGAAAAATACAGCAGTCTTAACATCTGCTATGCTAGATATTTGGCAGCTATTTAGCACATGTTACAGGGAACTGTCATAATTGTAGCAGTGTGGTTGGCAGTGGAGTAGATCAGGTTTGCTTAGTGTTTCCTGAATAATTCACTGTTTCAAAAAAAAATGAAAACCAATCTCTCCCCACAGCTGCCCCCCCAAAAAAACCACAACCACAACAAAAAACCACCACCAGCAAACGAAGCCATGCTAACCAAGAAACAGCTGCTTCTGCCTCTGTACTGTGATACCAGTGAGCAAAAGCAAGTCTGGGAATTGAGCCACAACCCTGAGCGAGGAGGGATGCAAAAACTGCAGCACCACTGGAGCCACAAGCGCCTCTTCCAGAGGTGAAAGTAAGCTGGGTTGGTACGGTACGGCATACTGACAAGAGCTGGTACGCCGTGCCAGACTGGACCGGCTTCTCCGGCGGTGATTGAAAGGGCTCAGAGCTCCAGCCACTGCGGGGAGCCCGGGGCCCTTTAAATCACCACTGGAGCTCCAGCAGCTGGGCTTGGGCGGGGATTTAAAGGGACCGGAGCTCCGGCCCCTGCAGGGAGCCCTGGGCCCTTTAAAGTGCCACCCGAGCCCCGCTGCCAGAGGCCCGGGGCTCCCCGCAGCGGCCGGAGCCTCTGGCCCTTTAAATCACTGCTAGAGCCCCGGGGTTCCTGCAGCCAGGCTCGGGCGGGGATTTACAGGGCCTGGGGCTCCTGGAACTGCAGGGATCCCCAGGCCCTTTAAATCACCGCCAGAGCCCTGCCGCCGCCACCCTGGGGCAGCAATGGCAGTACTCCGGCGGTGATATAAAGGGCCTGGGGCTCTGGTCGCTGCGGGGAGCCCCGGGCCCTTTAAAGCGCCACCCGAGCCTGGCTGTAGGAGCCTCGGGGCTCCAGCAGCGATTTAAAGGGCCAGAGGCTTTGCGGCGGCCAGAGCCCCGGGCCCTCTAATTCGCCCCTGAGCCCCGGGGCTCCCAGCCGCCTCTGCAGCTGGTGGCTCCGGGGTGATTTAAAGGCCCTGGGGCTCCCAGCCACAGCCGGAGCCGCCCCAGGGCCTTTTAATTTTGAAAGGCCCCGCCTCTTCTGGTTGAGACCACGCCTCTTCCGGTGGTGGCCACGCCCCCGCTCAGGACTCCGGCGTACCGGTAAGTCCTCTAAGTTACTTTCACCCCTGGCCTCTTCCTGCTCTTTGTTGTGCTGTGGGGTGGGTGGTAATTTACTGCTAGCCTAACCCAGAAATATATTGCTAGTCCGTGCCCTGTGCTGGCTCTGAAATTCCAACTCCTAGAAGGGCCCATGATGATCATTTAGTCTGAGCTCCTGCACACTGCAGGCCACAGACCCTCCCCCACTCTCTCCTGGAACTGACCCTTAACCTCTGGCTAAGTTATTGCAGTCCTTAAATCATGATTTAAAGAGTTATGGAGAATCCATCTTTTACTAGTTGAACCTTGCAAGTGACCCATGCCCCATGCTGCAGAGGAAGGTGAAAAAAACCAAACAAAACCCCCAGCATCTCCGCCAATCTAAGCCAGGAGAACATTCCTTCTCAGCCCCAAACATGGCTGTCAGTTGGACCCTGAGCATGTGGGCAAGACCCACCAGCCAGACACCTGGGCAGGAATTCTCTCTCCCTGTCTAGTGTCCCATCACCAGCCGTTGTGGACATTTGCTACTAGCAGTTGCAGATAAGCTACATACCATTGTAGGCAGTCTGATCATACCATCCCCTTCCTAAACGTAGCAAGCTCAGTCTTGAAGCCAATTAGATTTTTTGGGCCCCCATTGCTCCCAAACTTCACTCCTCTGATGGTTAGAAACCTTTGTCTAATTTCAAGCCTAAATTTGTTGATGTCCAGTTTATATCCAATTGTTCTTGTGTGAACATTGGCACTTCAATAACTCCTCTCCCTTCCTGGTATTTACAACAGATCAGTGGGAGAACTGGGAATAGAACCCAGGTGTGTTAACTTGCAATTCAGTACCCTAGCTACTTTGTCACACTGCCTGATGCTATATAGCTATCGTCTTTGCTGGGGCTCTAAACATGTAAGGGTACCTTCCTCCATCTAGTATGTTCCTCTCTAATGAGCTGAGAAATTGTCTCTTTATAGACTGTAACATACTGAATCAGATTCCTTCTCCCCAGCTGGAATCCTCAGGACTTTCATATTTTTTTTTTCTCTGGGAAAATCAAGTATCTCAGTGTGTGTCTCTTCCAAAACAAAACAGGCATCAAGCAAAACAGCATTTTATAGAATCAATCCAGCACACAATAGTTCTTTATGCACCTACCCCAGCCAAAGGGCGTAGGAGCAAAAGTCTCATCAATTTTAATGGGAGTTGTGCTCTTAAATCTGTCACCCTTAGGTGCTTTTGTATATTTCTGCCTGTGGAAAGGGGCCAGCATAAGGCTGTGTACTGCTTTAACCTTCTCTATGCCTCGGTTTCCCCATCTGTAAAATGGATAGTAATGTTTACTTACCTGACGGGGTGCTTTACGGCTTAAGGATAGAACAAGCTATAGAATTGCAAAGTATTATTAAATATGTATATTAAATAAGCACCATGGGGCCTTAATCAGAATTGGAGACTCATTGCATTAGGTGCTGTACAAACTGATATGAAGATACAGTAAGTTATTTAAGGCATGGGCTATCTATGGTCACTATGAAATTATTATTATCCCCCTTAACGTATTTTCCTGCCAATGGGTACGTAGACACTAAAGCAGGTTTTGCCAATTAGCCACGTCCCCCATCTGGCTTCTGAAGGCACTATATTTGCGTCCATTAGTGCAGCTAAGACTTGAACCAAGACCTTATGGTCAAGCAGCAACTGAATGTTCTGGTGTTTGAATACTTACCTTAATAATAAGCAAGCAGGTTTTTTGGTTTTGGTTTTCCTTTCTTTCTGTGAGTTAGTTTTTGCTAGACTGAATCTGGTAGGCTGGAGTGCAGAGGAACAGGCAGACACCGTTTCTCTCATTAACAACTATAAGTCACCAGAGTGATGCCACACAGCTTGGCATGATTTATTTGGCAGGGCTGGAAGAGACAGGGTAAAAAATAAGGTGGATGGGAAGAGATGTGCCTGCCTTGGCCTTCGATCCAGCCCGCACAGTTAGTCATTCGCTTTCCTGAGCACACAAGAAAATGCTCACAAATTCAAATAAATAAATAAGTCTCTGGGAAATGCCTGCCTAATTCCTTGCACAATTGACTGAAAATGTACCTCTCAGGACCGGAATTGATGTGTACCTGTCAGATACTGCTTTGCTGTTTTCTTTGTTCTTCATGCAAATAAAATCCTGCCTAATAAGTCAGGTCCTTGGTGTGCAATTTCCTTAAGTACTTGTCTGGTGTCATTAAACAAACACAGAAGTAATATGCCAGGTTAGAGTAATGAAGAAAGAAACAATCCATTGTATTTAGAAACACCATAAAATCCGAGACCTAGATTAAACACCTTGTTTGCTTCCATCATTACCCTGAGAAACATCGATACAGTTACATTGATTTTAAATCCTTCTTTGCTTGCATACATTCAATGTGTATTATTCCTCTTTTGATATAGCTCTTTTAAATGCATGGTACCTCATGTCTCATAGACAGATGCTTTTCATACAAGAGATAGTGTGATCTAATAAATGGTGAATTGGATTCAGGGCCTGCAGAGCTGGGCGCTAGTCCCAGATTAACTAGTAACCTACTACATGACCTTGGGCAAGTCGCTTCACCTCTCTGTTTGTCAACGATATGGGGCAGAGATTGTCTCTTTACAACGTGTCTGTACAATGCTTAACAGAAGGGGCCCTGATCTGTAGGGGGTGCTGTCATTATATTAGTAGTAGGGAGGAAATGTGATGTAATGGTTTAAAAAAATGGGGCTGGGAGAAAGGATTCTTAGGCTGTAATGGCTGTTCTGCCACTGACTCATTGTAAAGGCAGGAGTAAGCCAATTAGGGGAACAGCCTTCAAAAGGGCATAGCTTCCATTTGTGTAATTGCACCAACATGTGCAGGCACCCACACTTTGCATATGTGTACCCACAGCGTGCACATTTTTATTAGTCTAATAACTTTGTGCACACTTCATAAGAATGGCCATACGGGGTCAGACCAAAGGTCCATCTAGCCCAGTGTCCTGTCTTCCCATGGTGGCCAATGCCAGGTTCTCCAGAGGGAATGAACAGAACAGGTAATCATCAAGTGATCCATCCCCTGTCGTCCATTCCCAGCTTCTGGTAAACAGAGGCTAGGGACACCATCCCTGCCCATCCAGGCTAATAGCCATCGATGCACCTATCCTCCATTAACTTGTCTAGTTCTTTTTTAATCCCTGTTATAGTCTTGGTCTTCACTATATCACACTTCTGGTAGCCTGTGTGCTCACAGACTCTACCCACAAAACCCATGAAGCCAATGGGTTTTTCAGGTGCAAATTCTAACACTCGCATGTCATTTAAAGACCCCACACTGTTATTTGCACTTGCAAATTGTGGGTGCATGTATGTTGGCATGAAATTTGGCCACTTAGACAGAGAGACAGACAGTGTTCTCTTCTGGGTAGGTTCCTTAACCATGCTTATCACCTGTGTATATGAGTGCCTTTTAGCAGTGCATTGAAGAACATGACTAACTTCTGTAATGGGGTTCTTCTCTGATCCTCTCCCCATGGAGAAGCATGTGCAGAGGAATGGATTTTGTTTGTTTTTATAATATATACACAGACAGATGGAGACATCTCTGTAATTATAGTGGACAAGGACTTGGTGAGGTTTGTGATGGTCGTTAATTCCTAGGGGAGTTCATTCCACAGGCTCAGACTGGCCCCAGAGAAAATTCTGTCTCCGGCACAGATGAGCTTTACCCTTATTGTAGAATATTCCATTGTGCTAGAGAAGCGACATTGTCAAGTGCAGTCTGTATCCCGCAATGTGTGTTAGTTGATCTTTTAGATAACCTGGGCACAGGCCACTGAGTGCCTTGAAGATAAGGTCTGACTTCTTGAACTTGAGTTGATCTTCTATGGGAAAGCAGTACATTTTAAAAGCTGAGGTGGCTGCCCCAGAAAGGTTTCTGTCTATGGACATACTGCAACAAGGAAGAATAACAACATTGTGTAGAGGAAATGGGAGAGGAGGACAGGGATGACAGCCATATAATTAGGGGCCTGCTAAATTCACGGTCCATTTTGGTCAATTTCATGGGCATAGGATTTTAAAAATCATAAATGTCATGATTTCAGCTATTTAAGTCTGAAATGTCACAGTGTTGTAATTTGAAGAGTCCTGACCCATAAAGGAGCTCTGTGTGTGTGTGTGTGTGGGGGGGGGAGTCACAAGGTTATTGTAGGGAGGTTGCGGTACTGCTACCCTTACTTCTGCACTGCTGCTGGTGGCAGTGCTGCCTTCAGAGCTGGGCAGCTGGAGAGTGGTGGTGGCTGCTGGCCGGGAGTCCAGCTCTGAAGGCAGAGTTGCCACCAGCAGCAGCGCAGAAGTAAGGATGGCATGGTATGGTATTGCCACCCCTACTTCTGTGCTGCTGCGTGCGGAGCTGGGCCCTCAGTCAGCAGCTGCCACTCTCCGGCCGTCCAGCTCTGAAGGCAGCAACGCAGAAGTAAGGGTGGCAAGGCATGGTATTGCCACCCCTACTTCTGTGCTGCTGCTGGTGGGGCACTGTCTTCAGAGCCGGGCACCCGGCCAATAGCCATCGCTCTCCAGCTGCCAAGCAAGAGTCAGATGATCACACTGTTTCCTTCTGGCTTTATAATCTATGAATGGATGTCTGCAAATTTACACCAATGGAGGATCTGCTCAGGGGTTTTCTTTTTGATTGTATGATCTGGGCAGGGACTGTGCTATCTTCTGTGTTTGGAGAGCACCTACCACATGTGGGTTACCAAGTTCTATGTAATAATGATAGTAACAACACTAATGATAGGTGGAGTAGGTCAGAAAGGACATTCCATGTATAGGAGGAAGAATGGAGAAAGTTGCTAATTTCTAAATTTATCCTCACTGTGCATAAGTTTACCCAGATATAAAATGCTTATAAAAAAAGAGTTTCCTACCTCATTGTTATGATGGGAAATTTAATTACTGTTTGTAAAGTGCTTTGAGATCTTTAAATGACAGATGCTAGCTAAGAGCCTGAACTTGATAGGCGAAATCTACTGCATTGATCTGGATTATATTTATTAGAGAAACACCAAGGTGAGGTTAATTCTGCCATTTGTAATAAGGCAGTTTCAGTCCACAAAGAACATAGCAACAAATTTACAACAGAGCTCAGGAAAGAAAAGATCCCACACTGCCTTTAAATATAGAGACCTTCAGAACAGATCATTGCTTGTTTGATGCAGTGGGTGGAATTTTTCATTTCAATCAGGTACTGAACCTTCATAGGAAAGGAGGATCAGGAGGAATGGGTAAGACCTTGAGATATCAAAACAAGCCTTTAAATAATCAGCACACTTCAAACCCAGGGCTTAACCTGCATATTGAACATGACCATAATAAGTGGTGTAATATAAGAGGTGTTTATAAATCTCTTCTAGAGGCAATATAAAACTGGCTATTTTATATGTCTATATAAGGTGTATTTTCATCAGACATCATAAATAAATAGCTGCTCTTCCCACAAATAAAATCCAAAACAGGATTTGTAACTTTAGTCCCAAGTTCTAGCACAGAAAATGGATACCCTTGCAAATCGCAAGTATAAAAATCCGAGAAACTATTTATTTTGATCATTGTACATAACAGGATTTTCTATTCTCTGTTTTTGCAGTCTAATGACTACAAAACCAGAAAATAGAAGAAACATCCTAAAATCTGTTCTCACTGTGGGTGGAATCCTGGTTCCAATTAAGTCAATGGGAGTTTGGTGGAGGCAGATTTCATCCATCATATCCACCCCTTTTTGGATATTTTGTCTGGCCAACTTTCTCAATTTTCTATCAGAACCAAACCCAAACAACACATTTTGGAGAGTCACCCACGACTAGTATATATATTTTTAAAAGGTCTGATTTTCAGAGGATCACCAACCTGGTCTCCCATTTTGCATCACAACATTGGAAGTTATAGCACCGTTTCTTGAGAAAGGCAAATGGGATTTGACCCAGGTGCTGGGTGGATTTAAGATTTTGTATTAAAATCTATTGCCAACACTCCCTTCTCGAGGAACTTATGGAATATCTGCAACTTCCCATGGATGATTGACATAGAATGCTGGATTTTGACCTCAGATATGCACTGTTGCAGGATGCTGTCACCACGGTACGCCCTCATGGATCTGCAGTGGCCTGCCTCAGTTTCCCCTTCTCAGCTTGCTTCAGCATTTGCCATAACTTGCTGCTGTGACCTACTGCTGTAACTTGATCCTCTGTCTAGGTCATCAGAGTAACCTCTTCTGGCGTACCCAAATCCCAAACAAGACATAAAATCAAAGAGTCCTCACCCCAGTCTCCAGCTGGGCCCAGCCCCTGCTCCCTGAATGTCCATTGTCCAGCACTCACTCTCTCCAGCAGCAACTCTCAGGGCTTTTTGCCTGGAGTCTGGCCTCTTATCTCTTCCACAGACCTCTGTTCTCAACTCTTCCTCAGAAGTCCTCATTTAGTCACCTGATCAAACCGTCACATGACATTACTCCTTCTCTCCTCCTGGGGAGGTGAGCTAATGGTAATACAGGTGAGACAAGACCCACCGTCTCTTAAAAGGGGTAGCCACCCTGTGACATGCACCATATCTTTCTCTTTTTGTAGTAATTTGCAAGTGAGACTGTCATCTCAGCCTGTCTGGGTGAAGTCCGGTACAAAATTCTGAATTCCACCTGTTTGTAAACTGCGAAAATTCAGAGCCACGTGTGGTCAACATTTTCCAGTTTCAGTACTCCAATTTTTTACCGAATGGCAGAGTTACCAATATGCTGAAGTTGTTCATTTAGTCTTTCATAAGTGCATTTGCACCCAGTTTCACTGTCTTGGCTCTTTAAAATTCCTCTTGTTCACAAAGGATGAATTCCATTGAATAACACTGAGTTCTTGTAAAAAAAAATGACCCGTTATAAGACAATTGTAAAGAAGTACAGAAATAGTTGCTTTCCTCTAACACCGAACAAGGAACTTTATTAAAATAAGGGTGACAACATTACTCCTAAAGCTAATATGTCTCACCCTCTGCGGCACTGCAGTGCCTCTGCCTAGAAATTTCCCTAGCCTCCCTCCTAACTCATGTTCTGCAAGTATTTTTCTTTTCAAACAGGTCACATATCCTTCTAATGCCTTCCTTCAGGAGAGGAAGAATTTTAAAGGACCTGGGCTGAGAGATGTCTAAATAATAATGACTTATGAAGGATTGCCCCATCAGCAGCTCCAGAGCTGAGATAATCTTTGCAGCTCCTGCATCCCTGGGATGGATTTTGACTGAAGTCCATGTAGATCCATGGCATCTAAAATACACAAGCCTCATCACTGCCTCCCCCACAAAACCCCTGTGCACTCTTGGGCACAGAGAGCTCCCATGGAGCCTTGCAACATGATGTCCAGGAGGGTATGCGTGGACCCTGTGAGTGGGATCAACCCTCAATAGACAGTTCAGCTACTGATCCACATTTCTACAGTGGTTCCCATAAATTCAGGGACTTCCACAACAGCTTCTATTGTTAGTGTTAGTACATTAAATGTGTAGTGTTAGTACACTGAAGGTACAGTACTTTCAGAGCAGTACCCCTATATCTCCTTTAAGGGCCAACTCATCTGGCCCTCACACCATCCTTATTCAGGTAAAACTCACATTGAATTCAGTAAGTGTCTTCTTGCAGGGAGGACGACACACAGGGTATGTCTACACTGCAATTAAAAACCTCCGGCTGGCCCATGATAGCTGACGCAGGCATGTGGGGCTCAGGCTACAAGTTTGGTTAATTGCAATGTAGACATCCGGGGGTGGGCTAGAACCCAGGCTCTAGGACCCTGCAAGTGTCCCAGACTCAGGCTGCAGCCCAAGCCAGAATGTCTACACTGCAATTAAACAGCCCTGCAGCCTAAGCCCTGCAAGCCCGAGTCAGCTGGCATGGACTAGCCGCGAGTGTCTAATTGCTGTACCAGTGGGGATGCAATGGTGGTGCCATCTTAGCCAACACACACACACCACAGATTGAATGGAGGAACTTCCAGAACTAAGCACAAGATCTGCTGCAACTTGAGCTAAGAATCCTTCCTTGGGGGCCGTAACAGCTCCTATTCTCCGTGGATCGGTGTTACAGGATTGGCCACCTGCAGGCACCGTCTGTTGGCCTGGGGTGGCTCTGCATCAGCCTGACTCAGTTTCTTCTCTTTGGGGCTCCTTAAATAAACTTCTTCTGCCCAGAATCCTCAAAAACATCAGCCTTCTGGAGCTTTTCCCTTTCTCCCAGGCTACTCCCAGCCTATCTGGCTGGAGTCTTTTGGTCCCTGACCTCTTAGACTCTCCTGCAGGGTGCAGAGAGTGGAAGCCTTCTGATTCTCTGTAACTTCACGGCCCTGCTTCCTGTCCCTTCTGGCTCTTCATGGAGACCAGTTGCCCTTTATCAGGCCCTCACAGAGCAGCTGTTAATGAGGAAAAGGAAGGCTGAACCAGTTTCCCCTTATGGGGGCCAGTCCACTCTGTTACAATCGGGCACAAAGGGGGGCCTGTAACACACATTGACCAGCAGGTAACACATAGTGCTATGGAGAGAAGTTCCATAGCCTCCTTATCCCTCATTAATGCCCTTCCGGGAGATGGGAACATGTGGCTTATTATTATTAAATATGCATTGGAATTACAGAGGTTCTTCCAAACAGTTCCCTTTGAGCCAAATTCTCCTCCCATTTTACAGCAGTCTAAAACCAGCATTAAACCATCGGCCCCATTACTATGAGTTTATACTGAGGTAAGAGAGGAGAATTTGGCCCTTTATTATTTCAATACCATTCAGGCCAAAGGGGTGTAATGAAAGGACACTCCTGATGCACGGTGGGTGATAACCTTCATTATTCAAAGCGGTTTGTATTTAAAAAACTAGTAGATTATAAAAAGTTAATGAAGTGACACTCTTTATTTGTCACGAGTCTAGAAGGAAGGTGTTGTGTGTTGCAATGCACATAGGGTGACCAGACGGACCGTCCCGATATTTCGGAGTTTGTCCCGCGTCCCGATATCCGCCGACAGCTCTGGGTTTTTTTTTGGTTTTTTTTTGCTCCCCCTGCCCCCAAGTGTCCCGATATTTTCTTTCCCTCATCTGGTCACCCTAAATGCACAAGAAGTTCTGCAGTAAACGAAACCCCCGGTGATTTGGGATTCACCCCCAGAACTTTGGAAACAACTGTGCAGCCAAGGCGATTTTTTGTGTAACGTCACATTGTGGGCCACATTACCAGATATTTATGAAGGGGAAAGATACAGGGAGAGTCAGCTGAGCTTCTTACCGTCTATGAGCTTAAAGGAAAGTGGATTTGCAGTATTGAAAGGAGAGCTGAGTGCTTTGGACTTGTGAGACCGGGAAAAGCTCTTTTTATTAAGAAAAATAATCCTTTTTTATTGTATTGCTGATTCTCTTGTCGCTCCCTGTAGTTTTCCACCCCAGCCTCCATTATAGATATTCCTGATGGGATCATATAAACAACATTGGTAATAAGGAACTGCTTTATTGAGGTAAGTCAGATAATTTTGGAGGACTAGTTGCTGGCACGGATGCGAAAGGCCCCAGAGTGCAGCTAATGTATTCAAGTTCCTCTGCAGAGTGGGAAATCAGGCCTCCTAGGCACTCTTTAGAGAGACTCCCTGCACCATGGCTTTTCCATGGCAGCACAGTGATGGTGTTGGGGAGACCAAGGAAAGGCAGAGGCATGGCTAGTGAGTCTTGACTTCATCGCATTACAGACCAACATGAGGGAGGTGCAATGCAGCCACTATTATAATCTATTGGCTGTGTTAGCAGTTAGGATAGAAGGGATCCTGTACATAAGGTCTATTGACTCAGGGAGCGCAAAATTCACTCCCTAGTGAGACAGATATTGATTTTGCTCGGAGCCTATGGTAATTAGGAGAAACAGCCACATTAATGTCCATTTCAATAGGGCTTCCAATGGATTTGCTGGATAATTCCATGAACACTTTTCCTATTACGAAATGCCAAGTTTAGAAAGACTCAGAGGCTGCAAACTTTGACATGTTTTTCATTGTTACCTTCATCCACCCTATCACTCCTGTCAGTGTCAAGTGTGAAACTGACCAGAAGCAACTCAAAGCAGAGGGCGAGAAAGAGAGAATGTTTGCCTGTTTTTATGAATCTGCATTTATTTTAAAAGACCTGTATTTCCCCCCCAACACACACACACACACTAATAGCACTCAAACTCTTAGCTTTAGTGAAGCAGCAGAAGAAAAAAAAAAAGAAGGAAGTGAAGAACACTGGCTGGATGAGGGAATAAGAGATGAGACTATTATTCTTAATGTGTAAAATACATAACACAAGACAAGAATAATGAATGCAGAACCACAATTTTTCAGAAAGGAAAAATATGTACTGAACTAGCATCAGAAAGGAGCAACTGTAAGATATAAGACAATGTGCTTAGGTGCTTTGCAAAAGTTTTTAATTCAGAATATACATAGCACTCACTTTGTGATTCTGAATGACAGATTAATAGAAATATCAGTTCTCTTTCTTCAAAGAAGAGTCACCATTTAACACCCACCTGCTTAAAGAAACAAATGTTTCAACGCCCCGCCTTAGATTACACTGCTCTACAGCCAAAATGCTTCTGAAATAAATGTAGTCAAACTTTACTAATTCTGGGTCTCTGAGAATGAAAATGATGATTAAAATTGTTGATTGGCTCTAGTTTTCAAGATATGCTATTGGGTCAGTATATACGACCTTTGACTTGGGAATGGCGGAGGATAAGTGAGTTATAAAGGGAAGGGATCTCAATTTAAACCAGAAATGACTAAAATACATCTTAGACTGGATCTATGAATAAACCTATGACTGGGTTTGGATAGTACTTGCTTTTTAGGCAAAACAATGAATGATGCAATCTGAAGCTGGTATTGCGTCATACATTATATAAATTGCATCATGTTATTCCTAGAAGTCATGGATGATGCAATCATAACGAAGCTTACATCACTCTGCTGAACAAATTGCCCTATATCAGCTCTAGAAATCATACAGTGTCGTGCTCTCTTATTTGTCAGTGTTTGATTTTGCAAAGGGACACATTTCTGTTTAGCCAAAGTGAGCAGAGATGCCTCGTACTTGTGTGAACAGTGCAGATAACTTCTGCTATGTTTGTGGTGAAGTGACTTTTGCATCACAAAAGCGCAGTATAACCACTCTGGTTAAGAAAGCCTATCACCTTTATTTTGGCTGCAAAATTGGAGATCAGGACAAGAGGTTGGCCCCACACATATGCTGCAACATTTGTGCAACAAATCTTCGCCAGGACATTGCAACAATGGAGAAATGTATCAGGGCAAATGGAGCCCATCAATGCTTGCAGACTATTGCTGGACAGTGACAAGAGATGCTCCATTTAATGAATACAAGAGACAAGCCAAGAAGCGCCGAGTAGACACTGAATAGGACTAAACTATGTACATAATAGTTTTTTGCCTTTTGTTTCATAATAAATTTTATTTATATAACCCTTTTGCTGATTTTTAAAGTGTTACATAAACAGGACAGGTGAAATATTATCATGTAAAGCAGCCATAAACACATGAAAAGACCTAGGTTTACAATTTAGGATTAAAACTCTAGTATCTACACAATATACATAGACATAAAATGTAAAAACTTAAATATCTTAGAAACAGTAGCCAATCAGTTGTTTTAATTGTCATATTTGAATTCACATCAAAATACATATTAAATAGCACATTTTATCTCTGAAGCAGACGACTTCTCAAAAATTGTAGACCAGTGTTATTAAAGATGAAGGATTAGATTCTGATGCTGGTGTAAAGGTGAAGACCATGAAGTAACAACAGTGTAACTGAGAGAGGAATCTGGCCCCCAAACTTTTTTAAAAACTCAGTTTGCTTGATGCTGTTTATTGTTTCATTTCTAGCACTCAGACATCGACAAGTAACAAAATCAATTTCACTTTTCTTTGCAGTCACTTTCACTCTGCAGGGATGCCAGTATTGTAACGCTTGCCCAGCAAACACTGCAGGGTGTGTGTGTGTCTGAGGTTTGTTTCAAAACTGCTGGCCAAGATTTTCAGAAGTCTCTAGTGATTGGCTGGGCCCAACTTGGCCTGGAGCCATGGGCCTGATTTTCAGAGGCTGGATCAGCCCTGTTAGGAGTCTGAGCTTGGACACCCAACCATTTGACGCTAATCACTAATGACTTTTGAAAGTCTTGGCCCCTTTTCTACTGGAATTAAAATCAGAAATGATGGAAACATTTCCACTGCTCACCTTTTATAAAATTATTATTATTATTATTTATTATTTACAAAATCTGAATGTGGGGCCCCAGTTAGGTTAATAGAGCCCCTTTAATAAATTACTTTCTAATTAAAAATATAAACTAGCAATAAGGGCTCCTATTCAATAATATTTGGACTTCATAAGAACACATTTGAATTCATGTAGCACAATAAGAATTTTATTAGTAGTAACTATCTGTGTGAGCGACCTGCTAAACCCAAGCTTGTGAGTTCAATCCTTGAGGGGGCCAGTGAGGGATCTGGGGCAAAATCAGTACTTGGTCCTGCTAGTGAAGGCAGGGGGCTGGACTCGATGACCCTTTGGGGTCCCTTCCAGTTCTATGAGATAGGTATATCTCCATATTAAAAAACCCCAGTCATGGACCATCTTTCCGTCTTGCCCCAGTGCTAGAAATTGTACAAATATAGAACAAAAAAAACCCAACAGTCTGCAAAAATGATTTTGAACAAAATCTCAACATTTGCCATGTGTAAGTTGGAGCTGAACTTTATCATGGTTACCAAAACACTGTAACAACATTGAGTTAGAACTGCAGGATTGGACCCATTTATTCCTTTGGTATTTAATACAGATATAAGATAATTATATTAATAGAAGTTGATTAGGCCAGCTTGTGCGATTAACTATGTAAGCAGAACTCCTCATTGATTTAAATGGGGGAGGTCTGATTCAAAATAGATGGACTAATATGAGACAATATAATTAGCATTAAGGAATGCCTAAGGATCAATGGGAGTTTTGCTATTTACTTCAATGAGGCCAAGAGTCCTCCCCAGGTTCTGTTCTTATTTAAGGTGGTGTAAACCCAGAATAACTCATAAGAACGGCCACACTGGGTCAGACCAAAGGTCCATCTAGCCCAGTATCCTGTCTACTGACAGTGGCCAATGCCACGTTCCCCAGAGGGAGTGAACCTAACAGATAATGATCAAGTGATCTCTCTCCTGCCATCCATCTCCACCCTCTGACAAACAGAGGCTAGTGACACCATTCCTTACCCATCCTGGCTAATAGCCATTAATGGACTTAACCTCCATGAATTTATCCCGTTCTCTTTTAACCTCATTGAGGTTAATGGATTTATGTTAAAGCAGGATTTTGGATCAGACTGATTGGATATTAAAATCGAACGGAGCTGCTTTTCTTACCTTAACATGCTGAGCAGAACATTTTAAAGAACCAAACAATGTATCCGGCAATTTGCTACCAAACTATATTCAGTGCAAAGTTTTGGCTGACGACACTTTTCAGATATGTTAAGGGCTGTTATAAAGAGGACAGTGATCAATTGTTCTCCATGCCCACTGATGGGCAGGACAAGAAGTAATCGGCTTAATCTGCAGCAAGGGAGATTCAGGCTAGATATTTGGAAAGACTTTCTAACTATAAGGATGGTTAAGCTCTAGAATAAGCTTCCCAGGGAGGCTGTGAAATCTCTGTCACTGGAAATTAAAAACAGGTTAGGCAAACACCCGTCAGAGATGGTGTAGTGAACTTGGCCTCAGTGCAGGGGGCTGGACTAGATGCCAGCCCTACATTTCTATGATACTATGAAGATTTCCTGCTCCACCCAGCTCTGCTGTGTGTTGTATTGCTTGAGTTCAGCAAATGTCTACATGAGCAGATCAAAGCCTAATCTTGTCTTTTGTTGCTTCTCTGTGGTTTCTGGTGCTTATGTTAATCCTACTTAAACTAAGTGGTCCGAGATTTGGGAGATTTGAAATACAAAATAGATTCTAACCTTGAGATGGATTAGGGTTGTCGGATGACACAGAACTGTCATGTAGGACTAACATAATGAAAACAAGAGCTGAAAATGCTGTATAGCTGACAACAGGGATTTATCCTAAAAGAGACATGGACGTGTTTGGTTAAAAAAAAATACTCAGTGAATATGTAGGCCGAATGCCTTCCATGGTTATTGATTATGTATCCTAAGTCAAAGATGCAGCTTTTCCCTTCAAGAGATTTGTTTTCTCATCCTGGAAACATAATAGTCTTCAGAAGATGGATATGCTGTTTCAGGAAGGCTCTTATTTTATTTTGTATAGTAAGGAAAGGATTAGCCTGCATTATGATTATGTATCTCTAGCTTGTGCTTCAAAGAGCAGATTATTTAACTCTTCTGACAATAATGAGGTTTTGTAACTGACACTCATTTAGCATGATCCAATGATGTAAATTTCTACATGTGGCAAATGAGAAGGGAAACTGATTCTGTTCTTGCTGTCCCTTGTGGGGGCCAAAGATACCCCAGCCATATAAGCGGAGGGCCTGTTTCACCATTCCATTGTACCATTTTGGCGCCACTGTGACTCTACAGTCAACTGGTATGATGGTATGGCAGATCAAGCTCCAATTTTTCAGAAGCCACATGGGCTGGTCCACAGAGGAGATGGAAAGAAAGGCAAAAACAATTGTGAGAACATTTTACAAATTTGAAACAAACCCATTTTGGGCAAAATATTTTGAAATTGATAATTTGCTCTAAAACATCATTAAAATGGCGATTGACGTTTTTCAATTACTGAAAACGTCATGAAATTTCCTGAAACATTTTGGTTTTTAAAAGAGGAGGTTTTTGCAATGGAAAGATTTTTCTTTGAAAATGTCTATAATTACATTATAGCCATGTAGGGCTGGAACCATGTGCTGAGGGATGACCAAGTAAACCTAGATCCTCAGCTGGTGAAAGTTAGTGCAGCTCCATTGACTTCCTCCACTCCTGGAAGTCCATTTTTCCTGGCTCTCTCTTCAGAAGACAGCAGATGGGGGACCAGTTCAAGAACCTGGAGTTTAACACTCCTTGAGCCAGACTGTGCATGCTTGCTCAAGAGGGTATAAGGCAACCCCTTACTCTTCTCTGTTGGCTACCCAGACCAAAGGTAGCAATGAAATGGGGACAGCAGCCTCTGCAGGGTTGCTGTGCGCTCTCCTGTGCACATGGGTAGTGAGCGGGCAGGAAGAAACTTTATCTCCTGATTCAGTAACCAAAGCAGTCTGTGCTGGTGTGCTAGGGGAAGTGTGCTTCACCAAGTATAGGGCTGGAAGATGGCTCTGAGTCACAGACTAGTTCCCAGCATGTTTCTGGGGCGGCACGGCTATGCACTGACCCATACGAGGTTTATCGTGAAAGACCATTTTTCTCCAGTTCATGCAAACTGCAGAGAGTAAAGAGTATGGCAATCCCCTTTGCAAATATCGTTTCATAACATGTCCTTAGATCAGGTTCCTGAAGGAAAAGTCCTATTAAAAAAAAAAGAGAGCGAGAGAGCCTTGATTTTATTCTGCATCCCAGTAATGGCTTTTAGTACAAAAGATCCAGTTGTAAATCAGTCTAATTTCTTTTAGGTCAAGAAACAACTATGTCTGTAGTTCAGCTTTTCAGAAAACTACTAACCTGGACAAAATGTGCATATACTGCCGGTAACTGGAAATATGAGCAGAGCCTAGGGGTTGGGAAAGATATAATGGTTCTCTACTAATTGCTTTACTTTCTTCCAAAAAAAAAAGAGGGGGGGGTAAATAGGAACCCCTCCAATTTATCTTAGTGCTCAAAAGGACATGGATAGCAACAATTTAAGCTCCCCACACTGCCTCATAACTCCTGAAGCAATGGTCTCAAGTTGCAGTGGGGAAGGTCTAGGTTGGATATTAGGAAACACTATTTCACTAGGAGGGTGGTGAAGCACTGGAAGGGGTTACCTAGGGAGGTAGTGGACTCTCCATCCTTAAAGGTTTTTAAGGCCCGGCTTGACAAAGCCCTGCCTGGGATGATTTAGTTGGTGTTGGTCCTGCTTTGAGCAGGGGTTTGGACTAGATGACCTCCTGAGGTCTCTTCCAACCCTAATATTCTATGATCCCTGCAACTTTTAGAAGTGAGGTGGAAATTCACTTTTCCCACCAAGCCAGTCATTGGATTGTCTCCATCTACTCATTGGCATGTTTGCTGAGACTGCTAATTCAGGCCTGGATCATGGCTTAGCTGATCCCGTGCAAGCAAATGTCTTCCCATGGGGAACAGTAGGGGGGCCTACTTGGAATTGTACCCTCTCTGAAGAACCCACAGCAATTACCTCTGCATATAATGGTAGGGCTCTGAGACTGGGGGTGTGGTGGGTGCAGTACTGGAGTGGCCCTCCACCAAGACAAAGTTACACTGTCACGTCTCTGGGACCATCTTTTTGTTATGTGTTTTTTGTACAGAGCCTAGCACAATGTGCTCCTGGTCTATGATTGGGGCTCCTACGAGCTACCCTAATACACATTTGTATTCATTTTAACACTGTAGAGAAGCTGCAGAAAATTAATTCAGCCTATAGCTTTGATCCAAAGCCCATTGAAATCAATGGGAGTTCTTGCTGGCCATTCATTATCCATCAATTCTGGAAACAAAAACAATACTATGTGACTGAGGTGACCAGTCACACCTCACAAATACTTAATAGGGAAATAGTCAACGCAAACAGAATGTCAATGAACCATAGGATGAAAACTGTTCATTCAAACTCTTTGACTAAGGCTGGTGAATAATGAATGCATTTTCAGAAATCAGCATGTGTTTGCATACAATTCCTGAACAAAGAAAGGGTTGCATTTGTCAGATAATTTATTCATAATGAATCATTCGACCAGCTCCATTTGTGAGAATTAATTAGTAAAGAGCTTTTGAGGATAAAAAGCTCAGTAAAAATACTAAGTATTATTAAATTACTATGATTGGAAAAGAATTGTTTCTTTACTCATTTGATGTAATACATGTCTTGAATTTTTTTTTAAATTCATATAAAATACTGACACTTACCTGCCCTATAGGTGTGTGGAGAAGCCAGTCAAGACTCCATTGTTAATGTTATCTTCTAAAATGGGGCATGCATTTTGGGTTTTCTCTAAGGCAGTGGTTGGCAGCCTCCAGCCCGCAGGCTGCATGCAACCCGTCAGGGTAATCCACTGGCAGGCCGCCCACAGCTCCCATTGGCTGGGAATAGAGAACCGCAGCCACTCGGCGCTGCGGGCGGCCATGCCTGTGGATGGTCAATGTAAACAAACTGTCTCACGGCCTGCCAGTGGATTACTCTGACAGGCCGCAGGTTGCTCACTACTGCTCTAAGGGCAAAACTCTCATTAATTTAAAAGGTGCAGGGTCTGGCCTTAATATAGGTGGCCTAAGTGTGAATTTTCACCTGGTGTCAGCTTCCAAGGTTTTTGAATTTTCCATATAATGTTTGTTTGAAGTATTTTATACAATTTTAAAATAACGTCTTTGAAATTTACCGAAGGTGGAAGTTTGCCCATAGCTGTCAGATTTTAGTTTTTTTGTTAACGTATCTCTTTTAAATAACATTATCTACCTACACAAATATCAGGAGAGGGATGGATCGTGAGAGGATCTGGTGCAACGAATAATTTTCTAAAGAACATATTTAGCCGTTATACATCATAGCTAAACATTTACTCACCTGTGGTAGCTGATGGATAAAATCTTCTCATTCATATGCATAAAGTCCTTCTCCTCTGTAAGGCTCCTGTCTTCTCCATTAGCTCCTCCAGCTGCATTTCTCTAGCATCTTCTACATCACCAAAAAGAATAATTTTTTTTGCCAGTTTTTGCATTGCACATCACAGACCATTTACCACAAACTTAACTCTGACTCCTACTTGTGATGTCCGCCTTCCATCACTCTGGTCTACACTCTGGCCTGGTCTACAGTAGGGGGTGGGATTGACCTAAGATACGCAACTTCAGCTACGAGAATAGCGTAGCTGAAGTCGACATATCTTAGGTCGACTTACCTCACTTCCTCATGGAGCAGGGTCAACTGCTGCCACTCCCCCATCGACTCCGCTTCTGCCTCTCATTGCGGTGGAGTACAGGAGTCGATGGCAGAGCAATCAGGGATCGATTTATTACGTCTAGTCGATTTATTGTGTCTAGACTAGACACGATAAATCGATCCCCGATAGATTGATCACTACCCGCCGGATCGGGTAGTGTAGACGTAAACTGCCCCCTCTGCATCTCAACCAACGCTATGGCAGTTTTTTGATTGAATGTTGTGTGCAGAACAGTGAATTGAGGAGCTAGTATTAAGGTTCTGGTGCGTGGGTCTGTGGTGTGGTAAAAAGTTGTGAAAGTGGTAAAATGTATGTCTGTGGGTGGAGGAGTAGAAAGTACTGTTAAATGCTGCTTAAATGGTCATTCTCTGATTAGTACAGGTGGTTGGAAACCCCAATGCTTGTTCCATGAGAAATTCCAAAATTTAGATTTTTTTTTTTTTTTGGAACAAAAATCTTTTTTTTTCAAATTTCCCAGGGAATGGGAATTTTGAAATTTTATTTCAGAAAATTAAAAAAAAAAGACATTTCATTTTGACTGTATTGACTCAGTTTGTTACTATAGTGTATAATTTTCCTAGAAAACTTTGCCCCCCCCCAAATCAATACATTCCCACAGAACAGTTTGATAGCATAAATCAGAATTTTAAGATAAAAAACTGTTCCATCCCCAAAATATGATCAGCTGTACTGGCTAGTGTGTCAAATATGTTTATTTGGCAGAGGATTGTTGTGAAGGCCAAGACTATAATAGGGTTAAAAAAAGAACCAGAGAAGTTCATGGAGGATAGGTCCATCAATGGCTATTAGCCAGGATGGGCAGGGATGGTGTCCCTAGCCTCTGTTTACCAGAAGCTGGGCATGGGTGACAGGGGATGGATCACTTGATGATTACCTGTTCTGTTCATTCCCTCCTGGGGCACCTGGAACTGGCCATTGTCAGAAGACAGGATACTGGGATAGATGGACCTTTGGTCTGATCCAGTATGGCCGTTCTTATGTTTTTATGTAGCAATGTTAGCTGTCTAACAATGCTTTTCTTGTTTATTCACATTAAAATGGTATTAATGAGTATAAATATGCCAGGTGACTATAATTAAGCATCATACTATGTGCTTATTGTAATCTTTTTGTATTTGAACCAAAAAAGTAGCACATATTTTACAGATAAGTAAGATTAAAGGGGGGGTGAAAACTGCACTTCTGGAGAGTAGCGTGTGCTTGTGAGGGATAGCGTCTTCCTAGAACTTTTTTTTCATCATATCATGGGACAGGAGCTACAGGATTGCAATGCAAGTGAAAGCTGTGCACTGTGGCTAAGCAGAAAAAAATGCAGTGTGCAGATTCCTGTTCTGACCATGTGATCTCTCTTCATGCCACCCCAGAATCTCTAAATGGCTTCTCTGCTCCTCAGGATCTATGAACACTTTCCCTCCTTTGCTATAGAACAATTTCTTCCATCTGATGATAATTCACCAAAATAGCAATGCTAAGCGACATCAATGGCCTTTAAAGATTACCTGAACTATAATTGAATCAGAATAGCTCAGTGGTTTGAGCATTGGCCTGCTAAACCCAGGGTTGTGAGTTCAATCCTTGAGGAGGCCACTTAGGAATCATGGGCAAAATTCAGTACTTGGTCCTGCTAGTGAAGGCAGGGGACTGGACATGATGACCTTTCAAGGTCCCTTCTAGCTCTAGGAGATAGGATATCTCCATTAATTTTAATTTTTCTTTTTAATTTTAAGTAGCACCTACTGTAAAGGTAATTCCAATAGGAAGATTTTCTAAGACAATCCGACTTGACAAATTCCACCTGGCCACTATTTTAATGGTGGAAATAGGTAATGAAAGGTTCCTTCCTAAAAAAAGAGTCTCAATTGTCCCTTAAAACAACACTCATCTGTATATAGCTTCCATGCTCGCTCCTTTTTTTTTTACTTTACCCAGCATAATAATTCCTTTTCATGTATACTTCACATTGGTTTGCCAGCTAATGATCTCAGTGTTTTAATGGATACAAAGTCAGTATTATTACCTCACAAGTGATTAATGGATGATATTTCAAGAGATAAATAACGAAGAGGTAATTTAAAAAAGAGCTGTGATAGATGGCTTTTGCCACAAATCAAATAATAATACTTGCTATATACAATATGCTTTTGCAATTAAAAAAGTTATGGTGCACTGGGGAAAAAAAGCAACAACAACAAAACCCTTCCGTTATGGGGGGGCGGGGGGGGAATGGGGGACAACAAAACAAATAATTGAAATAATGTAACTGCCTGTGCAGGGGGATATCTGATTTTTTATGCACACAGCTGAAATCTTTACTCGGCGCCACATATACAGGGGAAAAGATTAATGAAGCTAATTTGAATGACAGAAGCCTTATTATCACTCATAGTAACTCCATAAAGAAATTAAAAGGTTGTTAGGGAAGATTTCAGTTCTGATCTGTGAAGTCGTAAGAGTCCTCTTCATAAAGTATTGAAGCATCAAGCGTCCACCTGTATAGAGGCAGGGAGGAATTACAAATTGCAGATGGGACCAAATCAATAACTCAGTTCCAAGCACGCCCTAGGTATCTGGGGGCTGGATCTAGATCTCAATGTTGTAGCTGTAGTCCACCTATTGACAGAGAGTGAAATTCACCCCTGTGCAGAGGGCTATGAGCCACTTACACCCTACTTAGGCTCACAAAATAGGGCTTAACAGTGGGACTTAGGTGCATAGTTCTTGTGCCCCTCTTCATTTCACCCAATGTGCATAGATCAACATGCCAGCAGTGATTATTTCTGGATCCTTGTGGGAAACCAGTTCTCCAAATAATTTGACCCTGCCTCCAAACACCCCCCAAAAGTCCACTAATGACAGAAAATCATATTGTAGATTTCCTCCAAGGGAGACATTATCCCTTTGAATATCAGGCTGTGTGTCATTCTGAGAAATTAAGGAGTCCTGCTACAGGACTCCATCAGGCATGTGCTGCCAAACTTTTAGCAAAGTGCTCTGACACGCAGCCATGCAGAATGCATTTTGAGCCTTTGATCCCCCAAAAGCCCTGGTTAACTTGTAGCGAGAGTTGAAGTGGAGACTGCTAGATCAATGAGCTATTACCATACATTTTTTGCAAGGGATTGGTGGAGTGGTTGGAGGGAAAAAGAAAAGACTAATTAGCAGCAGAAGAACCCAGGGAAGGAATTTAAACTAACCAATCGGCACATTCCCAAAGGGCTGACTTTAGCTCAGTGCAGTGTGTGGACTCAGGAGGGGGCAACTTCTTATTGTTTTCTGAATCGGCTCAGCCATGTCTACAAAATTACACTACCTCATTCTCCTAAATTACCTCATCCCTAAGCATCCTCGCTGTCCTCCTTCAAACCGCTTCATAAAACTCCTTTCACGTAACGCCTACAAAAACGTGAACATGGTTAGGCAGCTGCTGTGCCTAATCTCCGTAGTGTAGACCAGTGGTTCTCAAAGCCGGTTCGCTGCTTGTTCAGGAAAAGCCCCTGGCGGGCCGGGCCGGTTTGTTTACTGCCGCGTCCTCAGGTTCGGCCGATCGCGGTTCCCACTGGCTGCGGTTCGCCGCTCCAGGCCAATGGGGGCTGCAGGAAGGGCGGCCAGCACGTCCCTCGGCCTGCGCCGCTTCCTGCAGCCCCCATTGGCCTGGAGCGGAGAACCGCGGCTGGTGGGAGCCGTGATCCGCCGAACCTGCGGGTGCGGCAGGTAAACAAACTGGCCCGGCCCCCAGGGGCTTTCCTTGAACAAGTGGCGGACCGGCTTTGAGTACCACTGGTGTAGACATAACCTGAGACTGCTGGTGTACCAAAACCACTGCCTATCAGGCTCTCCGATATCGTCTCATTGTTTTCTAGTGCTCCCCGGTCTGTCTGTCTGTATCCACCGGTTGGCTCTTGTCTTAGATTGTAAACTCCTTGAAGTAAAGACTGTATTTTTGTTCTGTGTTTGTGCATAATGAGATCCTGGTCCATAACTGGAGCTTCTTGGTGCTACCACAGTAAATAATAAGAAAGCAGCATGTTTCTATCAATACTACATTGGGGTTAGGAATTTTTCTTTGTGCCATGTACAGCAGTACAACAAGCTGCAACTTCAGTGGAGGATTGGCAGGAAAAAACAAAGTCTTCATATCATAAGAAGAATGTTCCTACTCAATGCCTTTTTTTCATCTTTTGACAAATGTACTCATGAGAATGGATAAATATTGTGCTATTTTATTTCCTTGACACCGTCTTTGTTACGTGAATGAAGCTGAAGCTCTTAATGCTTTGTGCCTCTCGTGAATTATAGAAATTCACTGTTCAGTTCTGACCTTTTCAGTAAGCTATATTTTGGATAGATGGCTATTCCACTCCACTTTATCAGCTTCACTTAACTTGCAGGGATGACACAGAAATTCTCAAATACAAACTGTTGAAAGTATATTACTAAAATGTTGCAGAGCACAAGATGATATTTCAGAGGATATAGTCAGCATTAACATTCTGATATTTCACTGGATGAGAACAGAAAATCATAGAAGAAGAAGAAATGTAGTCTCATGACAACAACGGAAAGAGTATGTACTTAAAGTAATGTTGGCAAGTAATGTTGAGATATGTAATCTTGCATTTCCCCTTGGTTGCAAACAAAGACATCCCAGTATATTTTTCTTGAAATAAGCTGTTTTTACATTATACTTTCCAAGTAACTGAAAATAAAAACAAGTTTAAGGTCCAGACCTGCAAAGGATTTCTCCAGTGAGTAGCTCTTCTTATTTATTGAAGTTAATACTTGTTTTTATAAATTGTATAGGATCAGACCTTTAATTATACCATTAGCTATCATTAATGTACAATATTATTTTGGGCATTAGGCTGAGGAATAGCTTTGTTACAGCTGGAGCTGATGGAAAGTTTTCTGACACAATTTTTTTTTAATTTTTAAAATTGAAAAATGCTGATATAAGAACCGTAACTGTTCACAAAGCAGGTTCTGATTCGACAAATCTCCCAACATGAAAAAAATGTTTTAAAAAAATTTGAAATTGTCAAAGCAAATCATTGACATTTTCTAAATAAAAAAGTTATGGTTCAAAATACGTTGTTGTTTAGAAATCAAAGCTAATTAGATAAAATATCATATTACCTTTATATAAATCCATGGTACACCCACATCTTGAATACTATGTGCAGATGTGGTCGCCCCATCTCAGAAAAGATATACTGGAATTGGAAAAGGTTCAGAAAAGGGCAACAAAAATTATTAGGGGTATGGAATGGCTGGCATATGAGGAGAGATTAATAAGACTGGGACTTTTTAGCTTGGGAAAGAGACAACCAAGGGGGGATATGATAGGGGTCTATAAAATCATGACTGGTGTGGAGAAAGTAATACAGAAGTGTTATTTACTGCTTCTCATAACACAAGAACTAGGGGCCATCAAATGAAATAAATAGGCAGCAGGTTTAAAACAAACGAAAGGAAGTATTTTTTCACCCAATGCACAGCCAACCTGTGGAATTCCTTGCTGAAGGATGTTGTGAAGGCCAAGACTATACCAGGGCTCAAAAAAGAGCTAGATAAATTCATGGAGGATAGGTTCATCAATGGCTATTAGTCAGGATGGGCAGGGATGGTGTCCCTACCCTCTGTTTGCCAGAAGCTGGGAATGGGCGACAGGGGATGGATCACTTGATTACCTGTTCTGTTCATTCCCTCTGGGGCACCTGGCATTGGCCACTGTCGGAAGACAGGATACTGGGTTAGATGGACTTTTGGTCTGACCCAGTATGGCTGTTCTTATGTTCTTAGACGTAGAAAATGTTACAAAAGAAAAAAGTAAAAATACCAAAACAAAATGTTTTGAAGTTATCAAAATCAAATTATTTGATTGACCCCCAAATGAGAATGATTTTGGTTTCTCAGTCCATGAATATTTTTGAGATTTTTGATCTGATTTGAGATGGGAAAAATGATGAGCTCTCAAATATTTATTATAGTAAGATCAACCTAAAAGTTCCCAGCACCAACCCTAGGAGCATAACCAGGTCTTAATATGGCCCTTGTACACTGCCCTCCTGCCAGCCAGGAATACAATTGTCCTAGGCCTGCCATCTTGTATCTTCCTGCTGCTGCTGCCAGTCCTTCAGCTCTCAGCTTCCCTGCCCAGCTTTTAGGCTATGGCTACACTGCAGCTTAAGTTGACATAAGTTATGTTGCTCAGGGTTGTGAATTAGGTCTGGTCTATACTGGGGGGTGGGGGGAATCGATCTAAGATATGCAACTTCAGCTACGTGAATAGCGTAGCTGAAGTTGAAGTATCTTAGATTGATTTACCTTGGGTCCTCAAGACGCGGGATCGACGGCCGTGGCTCCCCCATCGACTCCGCTACCGCAGCTTGCTCCGGTGGAGTTCCGGAGTTGACGGGGGAACGCGTTCGGGGATCGATATATCGCGTCTTAACGAGACACAATAATCGATCCCTGATAAATCGATCGCTACCCGCCGATACGGTGGGTAGTCTGGACGTACCCTTAGCCACCACCCAAAAAAACAGAAGTAGGGCCCTACCAAATTCACGGTCCATTTTCGTCAAATTCACGGTCATAGGATTTTAAAAATCGTAAATTTCATGATTTCAGATATTTAAATCTGAAATTTCAGGGTGTTATAACTGTAGGGGTCCTGACGCAACTCTGAAGGCAGGAGCGCAGAAGTAAGTATGGTATGGTATCGTATTGCCACCTTTACCTCTGCGCTGCTGTTGGCAGGGTCACTACCTTCAGAACTAGGTGCCTGGACAGCAGCTGCCACTTTCCAGCCACCCAGCTCTGAAGGCAGCGCAGAAGTAAGTATGGCAATACCGCGCCCCCCCCCCCCCACAATAACCTTGCAATCCCACACCCCACGGTCCTCTTTTGGGTCAGGCATTTTTCACGGCCATGAGTTTGGTAGCGCCCTAGTCATAATTTATGCCAATTTAAGCACCGATGTGGACAGCACTATGTCATCAGACATAGCTACTGCCGCTCACAGAGGCTGGAGTAATTAAGCCAACAGGAGAGCTCTCTCCTGCCCACATAAAGTGGCTAAACTAGAGAGCTTACAGTGGCACAGCTGTATCAGTGCAGTTGTGCCACTGTAAGCTCTCTAGGATAGCCACAGCCTTGGTCTATCTAAGGCTACGTCTCTACTTCAGAGTACAGACACTGCATACCCAGCTAGCACGGGGATAAACAGTGGTGTCGCTGGCAACACCTGGCTTAGGCAACTAGTGTAGAGTGCATTACCCTGGGGGCTCAGGCATGTATGTCCCCTCCATGGCTCTCTACATGCCCAAGCAGTGTCTCCCTTGTCTACACTGCTATATTTAGCAGTGTTGTGTCCTGCTGCCTTCCTCTTGCCAGAACCTTTCCCCATTGCCTGCGCAATGCTGTGTGTAGCTTCAAAGTGCAGTGGCTAGTGTGGCTGCAGCCTGCCTGTCCCTGTGGTGTGTAGCTACACACGTTGGGCCTAATATGCTACACGTTGTCGTAAATGTAGATGTTGCCTAAGGTTTTCCGGTGGTCCGCACTTCCATAGCACCTGAGTGTCTCACCATCACTAATGATGTTCTCCTCACAACACACTGTGAGGTAGGTAACATCCCCACTTCACAGAGGGGGAACAGAGGCACAGAGAGACTAAGGCCCAGATTTTCAAAGGTATGTAAGCCCCTTAACTACCTATGCACCTAACTCTCATTGAAATCAATGGTTTTAGAACAATTGATGGCACTGGAGAGGGACCCAGGTGGTCTGGACTCATCTCCTGGAGCAGGCTAGCGCACGTGTGACCTTGGCTGGGGGGAAGTCAGTTGGGGAAGATTTTCGAGAGTACTTACAAATACGTTAGGGATTCCATTGGCTTTCAATGGAATTAATTTTCCTAAACCCTTAACTCTTTTGAACTTCTCCCCTTTAATCTCTCTGGCCCCCATTCAGCCAAGCCTTCATTTTAAATGTGTCTTTCAGTATTTCGCGGCACTGCCTCAGTTCGCAGGCTGTACCATGGAAATGCCTCCTACTCACCATTGCCTAGTCAGATTGGCAGCTCTTGAAGGCAGGATTTGCGCGTGTACTGCACCTAGCACAGAGGGGTATTGATCTAGGCTGGGGCATGTAAATATAACTTTCATACAAATTATCATCAGTGTTAAAGAACTATATATATGAAATGAGAAAATGCAAATAAAGTCTAAGTTAATACAGGAAATAAAACATTAGGCATGACTAAGGTTAATACAGCTATATAGAAGAAACCAGGATATGTTAATAAAGAACCCAGAGAAAAACACACACACACACACGCGTACACACACACACTCGGAGGTCAAGAGTCCCCAGAAGCCCAATCTGTAGAACCCTTGGGAGATTCTTCAGAGCTAGATTTGAAAATTATTTTCTCATTCTGCAAATAGACATCATCCTGGCAAAAACTGGTGAAATGCTGTAATAAAAATAAAATATGGCTATTTGCGAACGTTTTTTTCCAAATAACTATCATGAATTCACTTCAATGGTATTTACCATCTCCTCTGTTTATATGTTCTCTATCACTATAATTTCTGCCCCTTTTTATTTGCTCCCCGCAAACATTCATACCAGTGAATTTTTGTTCACTGCACAGACTGAGAAGAAAAGAAAGAGTGGAGAATATCCATCCCAATGCATTTGCAGTAGTATGTGCAATGGCAGTGTGCAAAAAGTCACCCTGGAAAATATTAGTGGGGCTGAGAGTCAATGGAGCAGAGAGACTATCAAACAGTACTTTCCAGTGTTCATGTGTTGAGTTAAAGATGTACAGGGAAGGTGTGGGAGTTTGCTGTGTATTAAAGGGAAAATACATCTTCCTGTACTGTTGAGTAAATAATATGTACACTGTTCTAAAGAATGAACACCAGCGGTTATGGCCTACAGGGACTTGCATCTGAAGAAGTGAGGTTCTTACCCACGAAAGCTTATGCTCCCAGTACTTCTGTTAGTCTCAAAGGTGCCACAGGACCCTCTGTTGCTATATATCACAAGATGTCACAAGATAGGTGATGTTATAAGTAAGTCTTGCTAAAATGCTGACAGCGAGCCACAAGATGGCTGTTTATACCAGCTTTAGATATTTGCAGTTAGGAACATCAGCAAACTTCAACCACAAGAACGCCATGGGAACTAATTAATGTGTATGCTAATAAGCTTGAGGTAAAAGGCCTCGTGACCTATGGGAGAAGGAAAGCCCACTGTTGTTAGAGGGAAGAAATAAAAGATGAGGAAAACGGGTTGAAATCCCTACTTTATATGGGTTAAGCATAGTGGGTAACTGCATAACACATTATAAAATCTATAGCCCGGCCTGGGGAGATGCCAGATGATGACCATTGTTGATGATGATGATGGTGAGGATAATGATGGGGATGATGACCAATACTTCGGGTTTTTCCGGAAGGGATGGCGTGAACATACGGATTATCAGACGCTGGACATTTTGCCTGTGCTCTATTATCTCTATCTACTTTGCTGGCTTGGAGAATTTGTGCTTTTGCTATCTGTGCTAATAAAAAGATGACTAGGATGCCTTTCTTAAGTGCAGGTGTCTCTCTTGTGCACACCAGGGTCCTCTCATTAACTCCCTTATTTCTGCGTCTCGTCATGAGGCAGAATCCTGCCAAACTACAGATTTCTGGGATTTCTAAATGGTCACATAAATTAAATTAACACATAATCAATGAATCAGGCAACATACCTTTGGTTCAGCTTGTTTATACCTTTCCTCTTGTCTCTGGATTCTACTGTCCCCCCCTGGGATCTATGGTTCCTCACCAGTTACAGTGGTCCCCCCTCAAAACTGTTTCAAGTCTTTCTCACATCAGTTGGGCCATGACCAGAAACTCCTCTGTCTCTTGCCTGGGACTAGTCATTTTTTCCCCTCCTGCAAGCAGAAGCTTCCTCAGCCCTGTCTCTGGAGACAGGATTATGCCTTGGGCATCTTTGGCTCAGGTTAGCAGTCCTACCCTCTCTCCAACAGGACCTCCCTCCTCAGCCTTCTTCCTGGAGCTGGGCTTGTGATGTATGTCAGCTTCAAGGTGTTGGCCAGCTCCCTTCAGAACCTCCTTCCCAGTTAGCCTCCCACTCTGGAGGGTCCAGCAGGCCAGCTTTCTGCTGTCACTGCCTGCCTGCTGTGAGCCTTTAGGCTCCTCCACTTCTTCCAACTCCTTTCCCGGTTGGTTGGGCAAGGGGGAAACCTTCGCTCACCTTCTCTGCAAGCTCTCAGGTCCTTAAAGTACAGTGTCTGGATTCCTTCCCCAAGCACCATTCATTCCCAGGATACTTAGGTCTATATGGGTATGTCTACACAGCAAAAAACCAAAACCCACAGCAGCAAGTCTCAAAGCCTGGGTTGACTGACGCTGGCTTGTGCTACAGGGCTAAAAAAAAGCAGTGTAGATGTTCCGGCTCAGTCTGGAGCCTGGGCTGTGAAACTCGGCAAGAAGGGAGGGTCTCAGAGCCTGGGTCCAGCCCCAGCTGGAATATCTACCATGCATTTGTTAGCCCTGTAGCACATGCCCGTCAAACTCAAGTCAGTTGTCCTAGGCTCTGAGGCTGCTGCAGGGTTGTTTTTGTGTTGATGTACCCTGAATGAACTACTGGGCCCTTCCAAACTCTTAAAGGACCAGGCCAGCTGGCATGGTGGGCTGACCACTAGGCTCTACTGCCCTCGATGGCAGACTAAACCCTCAACATGTAACTTATCCTAGTAAATATGCTTTTAAATGCAATTTACACATATAACTCCTCACACTAACTGCAACATAGTAAGAAGCATTCAACTTATCTTCAGGTCTAATTACAGAGCTTAGCACCTGCAATCTTTCACTCACCCACAAACACGCTCTGTGCTTCCTATTTATACTCACCCACTGTGCAATTAACACCCCATTAAGCTTCACACCTGCAGCCCCTTTGCTCTCATTCTGCAGCACTTGGCTTCCAATTCACGGCTTCACCCTATATTATTACATGCTGAGACTGCTTTTTTGTTTCCTAATTCTTTCAAGTGAACTGTTTTTGATAATAGTGCTGGAATGACAGGGCTGGAAGCTAAAATCTTTCTAGCCACAGAACAGAGAAAGCACAAGCAGAGAGAGTGAGTTTCCCCTAGCAATAGCGGCAGAAGAAGTTCTCCCAAGCTGCAGAACCTGTGCCAGTGCTGTCCCCCACTAAATTAAATTCTCCACTGCCACCACACTAATTAAGATGGAGGGAAAAAGAGAGGCTATTTGTTCTGAGTATGAGCAGCTCCTCGCTCCACAGATTCGGAGGAACTGTGAGCTGCTGACCTTGCAGCAATTTCTCTTCTGCAGCATACCGACGTTGGAACTTCTCCTCTCTCCACCCAGTGAGATAGGAGGGTAAGGGGATTTGGGAGCAGTGTTGGTGACTAAGTGGAACAAGCTCCGTACGGACTAACCCATACCATGGCTGATGGTACTCCCAAAGAATGAGGCCTCCTTCTCTGATGATGCAGAGTCTTCCTCTGGGATTTTCCCAACCATAGAGTGGACGTACCGTATCCTCCTAGACACGGTTGATGGTGCCCCACCAGAGGTTTTCCAGGCCCTTTTATGGTTGATGCTGCCCAAGTGGGTGGCACTGGGTGTTGGAGCCTCCCTACTGCCCATAGCTGATGGCTCCAAACTTGCCCACAACCCGACTCCGCCCCATCACAGATCACGGTACTGAAGTAGGGTGTGAATGCTTTCTCTGAGCTTATGCTACATGCAGAGAAGGCTACTTGGGCATGTCCACAGAGGCCTTCCTGCTGGGCTTGAACCAACTCTGCTTGGAGGGGAATTCAGTCTCCAAGGCCTGTTCAATTTTTGTCCTCTTTCCTGAAACTGCCAAAAGGAGTGGGGCCAGCACCAGTTTCATGTGGCTCAGGGCTTGTCTACACTTGAAACACTACAGCAGCACAGCTCTAGCGCTTCAGTGTAGATGCTACACAGATTGATGAAAGGGGTTCTTCCAATGCAGTAGCTAATCCACCACCCCAAAAGAGAGTAGCTTCTATTGACCTAGTGCTGTCTACACCAGGGTTTAGATTGGCTTAACTATGTCTCTCAGGGGGGTGCATTTTTCACAGCCCTGAGAGATGAATCTATGCCGATGTAAATTCCCAGTGTAGACCAGCCCTCAGATACCATAGATTGGCTCAGATGACATGGTAGAAGCACTATAAGAGAACAGAATGGACTATTGTACAACAGACAAGGAATGTCCACTTATGTAATGCAGTAGGTCAGACTAGATGACGATAGTATAAGTGGTCCAGTAATTGCCAGTCTCTGCTGGATGTGAACCAGTGATTTAGAGATGAAAATTTTGTTCTATTGCTAAGCCTTTGCATCCCCTGCAACTAGCTCTATGTGTTTAGCACTCCTGACAAATTAGAGGATTGGGCCAAAAGAAATCTGATGAGGTTCAACAAGGACAAGTGCAGAGTCCTGCACTTAGGATGGAAGAATCCCGTGCACTGCTACAGACAAGGGACTGAGTGGCTAGGCAGCAGTTCTGCAGAAAAAGACCTTGGGGTTACAGTGGATGAGAAGCTGGATATGAGTCAACAGTGTGCCCTTGTTGCCAAGAAGGCTAACGGCATTTTGGGCTGTATAAGTAGGGGCATTGCCAGCAGATCGAGGGACGTGATCATTCTCCTCTATTTGACATAGGTGAGGCCTCATCTGGAATACTGTGTCCAGTTTTGGGTCCCACACTACAAGAAGGATGTGGAAAAATTGGAAAGAGTCCAGCGGAGGGCAACAACAATGATTACGGGGCTGGGGCACATGACTTATGAGGAGAGGCCGAGGGAACTGGGATTGTTTAGTCTGCAGAAGAGAAGAATGAGGGGGGATTTGATAGCTGCTTTCAACTACCTGAAAGGGGGTTCCAAAGAGGATGGATCTAGACTGTTCTCAGTGGTACCTGATGACAGAACAAGGAGTAATGGTCTCAAGTTGCAGTTGGGGAGGTTTAGGTTGGATATTAGGAAAAACTTTTTCACTAGGAGGGTGGTGAAGCACTGGAATGGGTTACCTAAGGAGGTGGTGGAATCTCCTTCCTTAGAGGTTTTTAAGGTCAGGCTTGACAAAGCCCTGGCTGGGATGATTTAGTTGGGGATTGGTCCTGCTTTGAGCAGGGGGTTGGACTAGATGACCTCCTGAGGTCCCTTCCAACCCTGATATTCTATGATTCTATGAATCTAATTGGTCCTGCAGTCCATAATCACTCAGAATTAGACAAAGGGAATCACAGCCAAATCATACACCTGCAAGACCTATATCAGAATTGGTCTGTACCTGCAGTATCCTGAGTACTTCCTGCCTTGAAGTCCCATGACTTCACTGAGAACAGAGGGCACTCAACATCTTCCTGGATGAAGCCCACCTTGAGGGGAAACATACTGGCCTTTTATTTCCTGTCCATTCTCAAAAGAAAAGAAAAAAAGAGGGCGAAGAGACTTCTGGTGAACTGAGCTTTGAGTCTTCGCTGTTAGCTGCTAAGATTATTGCCCGTGTCTAAAGCTTCAGGAAAGACCTTTCTGGGCAAATTTGCTGCACACGTTCTTTAATTCCTTGTAAACCAAAAGCAAATAGTTTAATCCCCGCTGGCATCACTTGTGCTTTGTTTGTCAGAGGGAAGCAGCGAGATGTAATTAACTGTGAGGTTCCTCATCGACAACTGGCTCACAGATTAAATAAATAAATACACCTGGCACGGCAAAGAAAGGGCAGGGTTGTGCTCCCTGGTCCGTGGCCAAACATCCCACCTCGTGTCATTTATTTATTTATTTCTGTGCTTCCTAAAATGCCCCATGGCCTCAGGGGGAGTTTCACAGGTTGGCCAACAAAGGGCTGCATATTTGAAACCAGATAGGAGAAAATTCCCCTTGTCTAAGGGTACGTCTACACTGTGTTTTAAAAGCCGCGGCAGCGAGTCTCAGAGCCTGGCTGTACAGACTGGGGCTTGCGCTGTGGCCATTAAAAACAGCCGTGTCGACGTTTGGAGCTGGAGCTCGGGCTCTGAAGCCCGGGGACAGGGGTGGATTTCAGAGTCTGAGGCTAGGTCTACACTACCCGCTTGAATCGGCGGGTAGAAATCGATCTCTCGGGGATCGAATGATCGCGTCTCGTTGGGACGCGACAATCGATCCCCGAATCGACGCTCTTACTCCACCAGCGGAGGTGAGAGTAAATGCCGTCGACGGGGAGCCGCGGAGGTTGATTTTGCCGCCGTCCTCACAGCGGGGTAAGTCGGCTCCGATAGGTTGAATTCAGCTACGCTCTTCCCGTAGCTGAATTTGCGTATCTTAAATCGACCCCCCCCCGTAGTGAAGACCTGCCCTGAGTGCCAGTCTGAGCTGCTCCACCTACACTGCTGTTTTTAGTGATGTCAACAGTTTAACCTGACATCAAACACTAATAAGCTCTCAAGCAGCAGTTTTTTTACTTTGCCTAGCTGTAAATTTCGATTATTATTAATGGAAGTGTTTTCGTCATTTTGTACTGTGAAATCGACATTTATCAACATTGACCGATAAAAATCTAATTCTTCCAAGCCTCCAGAGCTATCTATCTTAGGTACCTTTTATGGGCCTGTGATGGGGTGTATACAGAGGTGCTGACTTTTGTTTTTGCCAGTGGGTGTTCACTCCTCTCTGCCTCCTCCCCCTGTGCAAGAGGTAGGCTGGGTGTTGGGGACAAGAGGCCTAGTGGGGGTGGGGCCTTGGGTGGAGAGGCGGGCAGGGCCTCAGGGGAAGAGTGGAGGGCCTCGGGGGCGGAGTGTGGGAGGAGCAGGAAGCGGGGCCATGGTCCAGGCGCCGGGCCCCACAAAAGGTTACTCCAGCCCTGCAGGTGTTGAGCACCCCTTATGGGTGTATAAACCCCACACTGCCGTAGCCACGACGGGGTTAATGAGCAGACCAGCAACTTCCCCGGTTGCGAATAAGTGGCTGATTAGCAACAGTTGTGATAAAAGGCTGCCGCTTAGGTAGAGGAGAGACTGGGGACTTTCTCAGGGAGGTTCCTCAGCAGCGGCCTGGCCAATAGCTGGTCCAGGACCAGGCTTTGGAATGGAGGGAATGGGGCTAAGACAGCTGGGAAATGGCAGAAGGCCAGACTTTTACCATACGTCTACACAGCAATTAAACACCGGCTCTGCTGATGTGGGCTTGCAGGGCTGTAAAATTGATGGGTAGCTGCTTGGGCTTGGGCTGGAGCCACTCCAAGCCCAAATGTCTACTCTGCGATTTTTAGCCTCACAGCCCGGGCCAGGTAAGCCCAAGTCAGCTGACTGGGACCAACTGTGGCTGTGCCGCGGGTTGTTCATTCCAGTGTAGATGTAGCCCTAGAGACCTGGGTTGTCAGGCCCTGGAGAGACTATTTTATAGGGTCAAGAAGTAGCTAGCAGACAGCTGGGAGACGAGGTTCTTAAAGGGCCAGGGTACCACAGCAACCTCTTGGATGAGGACTGAAGGAATGAGCCCCTTTACAGGTGCTCGTTCGGATCATATCTAAGCACCTCACAAAATATTACTGTATTTACCCTCCAAACACCCCTGTGAGGTAGGGCAGGACTGTTATTCCCATTTCACAGATGGGGCACTGAGGCCCAGAGAGGCGAAGCAACTTGCCCAGGAAGTCTGGCAGATCAGGGACTTGAATCCAGGTCTCAAACCTAGGCTTGTGTCCTAATACTGGACCAACGCAACCCTCTTGTGTTATGTTTATCCAAATGTTTTATAATCCAACTTTTAACTTTCATTTCAACATCTCTGTCTGGTAGTAAGTAAGTCATTCCCAGGACCAGCCTCTTTTAAAGAGCAAGACAACATTTGGTTCCCTCTTATCCTCCGCTATTGTATCTGATATGGCATCTCAGTCACTTCATTCGGATGTTCCTTCAGCACCCTTGGCTGAATGCATCCAGATCTGGTCACTTTTGACTCTTCAGTTTATCAGTTTGTTCCAGTGCCTCTGCTTTTTCTGCCTCATCCTATGACAGTGCCCTATCTTTATTACCTCAGAGGAGTAAGCCCATGGCAGGTATCTTCTCAGCATCCACAGTGGTGGAGACTGATGGAAAGGAATTTGGATTCCTTGCAGCTGTTCTACTCCTAGACCGGTGCGTGTTTTAAACTGCAGCATTATATTAATTTGTTTGCTGTTATCCAAAAAACACACACAGCTTGCACAAGCCCCACTGCTAGGGAATCTACCAGGAGGCCCAAACTCTTCAATCCATGCCATGCTCACGAGAGCTGTATCCACAGTTCAAAACCCTAAAGGGATGGGACACGGGACAATGTGGCATTCCATCTAGCTCTGACATAAACAGTAGTTACACTTCATTAAAATCCTCTAATATACATATTCTAACTTGAGCACTACACAATATCCTTAACCTCCTTAACTGCTCCTTTACCTTCCTGATAGTCCAGTTGCTCCACTTTTAAAAGTAGACTAGACATCTCCCCCAAAATAAAGAAAACTCTCCCAAAATACAATTGCAAAACCACCCACGCACCCAGGAAGCCCTGCCTCAGGCAAAATACAGAGAGAAGCTATTGACTTTGTACTGCGACAGTAAGCTCGGACATGGTTGGACAAGTGGGAGCACTACGTTTCATAGTATAGGATGATCCATAGAGAACCCCCAACTAACAGCCTCCTAATATTTAAATCTGGAGACTGCTAGCTCAGGCACTCCGGATGACATGACCTTTTGTGATGTACGTGCTTAGAGATGCAGTCTCTCAAATAGCGAAGGCCTAAGTCATGCTGCGGGTTTGCATCAGTTCCTTCATACAGAGGGACTGTACTAACTGCTTTGTGAAGAGCCAGGCTTTAACCCGTATAGGGTTATATCCTGATTTCCCATCACTGTGTGGTGTTGGACAAGTCACTTAACTTCTCTAAGCTCAGTTTCCTCCTCTGTAAATGGGGCCAAAACTATCTACTTCCCTCGCAAGAACACTGTGAAGCTTCATATATTAATGTTCAGAGATCATCTTGAAATCTGTGACTGCAGGGTGCACTGTAGGTCTGCATTCAGTGGGTGTTGTGTCATTTGCTTCAATGGGTACAGCATCAGGTCCTATCAATACAAAGTATTATGATGTCCCTTTGGTGCAGGTCACCTAGCTCAGTGTTTGTGCTGATGTCCATTGAGGCTTTGGAGGTGCATCATGATGTTCCTTGTCAAATGAGTGGCCTCCTCCCTAGCATCCCCTGGTGACTTCAGGGTCGCCTTGCAAGCAACTCCTTGCTTCAGGTTTCCCCCTCCTTAAATAAACTCCAAACAGGCTTCTTTTTTTATCCAATAATGCCCCTTGCTCCAAAATCTAATTTATTGACATCAAACCGAAAACAAAACTCAGTCTTGAGGCTTCTCTTCTCCCCCAAGTCTGCTCTCCACAGCTCTTCCCTGCCTTGGCTGGCCACCTTCAGCCCTACCTAGCCGGAGTCTTTCCTTACTCCTGTGGAGTCTGCTCTTTCCATTCATGTAGCCTCTTCTCAGGGCTCTCCCAAGGCTCTCCTCAGGACTCAGCAAGATCCTACTCCCTCCCACCAGCCGCTCTCATCATTCTTGTCTCGTCTTGCTTCTCCCCACCCCCAGGCCCTCAGCTTCTTTCTGCTTTGTGTGTGTGTGTGTGTGTGTGTGTGTGTGCGTGCATGTGTAGAGGAGCCAGGCAATCCCTGTTCAGGTGTGTTTCCTTGGCTGGCCCCAGGATGCTATCCCTTAAAGGACAAGACAACCTGTTACATACGGAATCACTGCATTATTCTAAATTACCTGGCACATTAAGCGGCAACAAAGAATCAGATAAGTTCATTTGGCCCTCTGCTATTCCTGCTGACGTGTGTTTTAAATGTCTCCAAGCAAGAGGGATATTTTTAAGGTTGGAACGTAAGCACAGTTGGAAAGCAACTAATTTTCTCTGCTGTCATTTTGCAGATCTCTTTGTTTGGAGCTGATTCGTGCACTTTCAGCAAAACAGTGGGAACATACTTAGAATCATCCGCCAGCCCTAATTAATTGACAGTGATTAAAAGCTCTAACTAACCTGTAAAAAAAAGGTTGGTAAATCATGTTAAAAATGCATAACCCAGTGTTTTTACTTTTAGATCAATGAGATAAGCCACTCTTCACACTAGATCAATTTTAATTGTGTCCAGTAGCTACTTTTTTATTTCCCCCCCATGAATCTTCTTTTTATATTATGTTAAACCAAGAAATTAAAATTAACGAGGTCAAAGTTGGTCTCACTTCATTGCTAAAGAAAACTGGTTTCCTTTCTCAAAGTTTACAAGTTACTTCACTTTCATTGATTAATTTCCAAGATAAAGTCTCGTTTCAGTTGCCTTTGATTTAAAATGAATGCTTAGCACAACAGAGGGAAATACAGAGGGGGAAGACTGGGAAATATCTATCCTAATGCCACTTATTCGGTGTATGCTAGTCTGGAGAGTTACATTTACAACTGGGCTTGGAGCGGCTAACCTTTTGAAAGCCAAGGACCAGATTAAGCCTGGGTGTAACTCTGAAATGGGAAAATTATGGCCTCATGACAGTAATGAGACAGGATACTCGTACAATGTCAGGTTATAATTAATATCAGGCAAAAAATGTGGGAAGCGTGACATGCCCACTGTTGTCAGTTCTGTAAAAGCTGAGAACAGGTCATAGACCATAGTCCGCGTTTAGCGCGGTGGAAAAACGATCAGAGCATAAGAAGGAGTAAAGATCACAGGTGGGTATGGGAGAATGAAGCAGCAGGGGTTAAGAGAGGGGATGTCATCCCCTCAGCCGAGGTGGGAAATAGAATATTTGCTTTGGCACAACCACGCCACCACTGCCACTAGTAATTAACTGGTAGGGACAAATATTAACAAAGAGAGTTGTGATTCCAAGTCTCTGTCGGGTGTTAAAAAAGGTGTATGAGAGAGGCTGTCTCTGGTATGTGTTATTGTTTGAGCCTAATCAACAGCTCTGCTGGTTCACCCTTGATCAAAGCATGACTCACCACCCTCACCCACACCTACAGCCTCTTCCCTGCACAGCATTAAATAAATGTAGGTAAAGAAAAGAAATTAAATGTACAGGGAGGGAGTGGGAGAGAAATAGACCCTTGTTAGGGCCCCTTTGTACTTTCCTTTCCTTGCCCCCGTTTTACCTCTCATCTTCTCTTGTTTTGAATGGATGGCTATTCTAGGATTTAATCCCTTGGAACCACTTATCTGCCCCTACCAGCCATGGAATTCATCATGGAATGAAGGCGCTCAGTGGTTCTCTGCATCTGGCAAGACTAGGGCTTCTGCTTCTTCCAAGCCTCCCTCTTTCTCCCTGCAAAGTCCTGAGGTCCTCAGTGATGACAGCGCAGCTCAGGAGCGGTAGGTAAAGGTGGGGTTTGAGTTCCCCTCGTCTTGAGTCAGATGGGCATAGGGGTATCCTGACTATGCCCACTATCCCTGGCTTGGACACACGCTCCATGCTGGCAGCAGGGAATGGGGTGACATAGCACGCACTATGCCAGCAGGTTCCTCTTACAGTAGGGCGATCCTCCTAGAACTGGACATGTTGGCTTCATGGCCAGATTCCTCCAGCTATGCAGCACAAAGCAGCCACCCAACACTAGGGCTTCTGAGTCCTAGATCTTTCTTCCATGCTGCCCCCCTTATTGCCCTCTGGCCTTAGCCTCAGCCTTGGATTTCATTTTGTGCAACACCCCCAACTGCCATAAAACTACTAACAGCAGCTCTATTACCACTGCTGGTGCCCTGTTATTAGTGTCTGTGCTGGGGTGCCTCTGGACTTGCTGGGAGATGGTTAACCCTTCTGTCCACAAAGGGCCACAGCTGTCTGCAATCAATACAAAGCCATGCTCTGACACTGGGGGAGAGGGAGTGTGGTGTTACTGGTCATATGAACAAGAAACGGAATAAGAGGCAGGCTCAAGTGGGGACCGCAATGCGGAGAAAGGCCTGGGTTCATCGTGGAGACCAGGTGGTAGAATGCCCTGCCCAGAGAAGGTCTGGTGGAGTAAGATCAGTGGGCAAGGCAGGAAGAGAAGGACATTCCAGAGTGTTTCCACAGAGAGAGACTCATAAAAACTCTTGGCATGAGAGAAGTGGTGGGTGCACCTGCCCCTGGGAGCTGAGAAGATGTCTGAAACCCTGCTGTCAGGAGTAGCTGTGGAGTCCTGGGTGAAAAGAGACTGGTGAAGGCCTGTCACAAGGGCAATGGGGAAGAAGTCAAAGGGCCCAGGGAATCTTGCTGCAAGGGTGTATAATTGACTACATCTATGTAAGGCTCCAATAAATAGGTCAAGAAGCGGGTCTTCAGTTGCAACACGTGGTATGTATGCACTTCATGGTATTGAGGGTGGGGAGGGAAACAGAGGCTGGGTGATCAGGGGCCAGGCGGGGGTGAGAGAATCCACCCACGGTCTCTGTGGGCTCTCTCCTTTATTTTACCAGCTGGTCTATTCAGCATTTAGTTACTGGTTTGGGGCCGACTGGAACGACATCACGTTCCTTTCCTCTGTCTGTTCTCCTTAAAGGAGCAGCATGAATGGAATCTCCAGAAGCGTTCCTCACAGCCTGTTACTTCTATTCCCCATGCCAAAGGCATGGTCGTTTCCCATGGAGCAATATAGACAGGAAATAAATTACAACAAAAATGTGACTTCAATAGTCATTAGCATCTTCAAAAGACATCTCAATTATTTCACTAACAAAGAGAGCAAAGGGAATAGTACAAAGGAAATAGGTGAATACAAATAAGGAAATCAAAACAAAACTTGCATGTGAGGTCTCCGTGGCCTCTCTTTTCCTGATTATTACTTCCTAGCAAGAATATTTGATCCACTTCTGCCTACTGTAATTCCCCTCCAACACTGAATTATGATGAGAGAAACTATTCATTTAGGCATAAGGAATATCTTCCATTTTGTTGTTTAGCATCTGTGAGGAACTGTTTATCAGCACCAACCCCAAGAGGCAAACAATTAAAATGAATTAGATACCTTTTTGCATAGCTCAGTTTTCCAACAGTTCTCTTCTGCAAGGCTTTGATTCAGGAAAGCTTTCCTGTTCAGGACAGAACTTAAGCAGCTGCTTAACTTTAAGCACCTGAAGCGTAAAGTTAAGTATATGCTTAAGCGCTGCCCTGAAATGTGGTGGATTTAAGCATGTGCTTAAGTGCTTTCCTTGGGCCCTGATCCTGCAATGAACTCTGCATATAGACATCTGAAGATGCGTGGAGCTCATTACAGGATCAGGGCTTATGTTTTTACTCTTCTACATTTTCCATTGCAATTTCTAAGTAGAATCAGGTGGTGGGTGGATTATTATTACTATTTGTGCCTATGAGTACCATTCATGGACCAGGACGCAATTGTACTAGGCTTTGTACAAAAACAGAACAAAGACAGGCCCTGCCTCAAAGCTCCTACAATCTAAATATCAAACAAAAGACAATAGGTAGATACAGACAGATGAGACAGTACAAGAAAACGATCAGACAACACTAATTACCATGATAGGCAGTGATCTAAACACACCAGCAGCCTAGCCAATGTCTTATTTTTGCAGGCATCACACAAAGGAGAGTTTTAAGGAAGAGCTAATGCAGTAGTTTCACAAATGTTTGCAGGTGGCTCCTCCCATGAGTTAGGGGCAGCATGGGAGAAAGCAAGAAAGTGCTTGATTGAAAAATTAACAAGTGGGTGATGGAGGCTGGCACCATTGGCAGAGTGGAGGTGGGAATCAACTTCTTGGTAGCATATGAGTGAGCCAGGTAGGATGGTGACTGGCCATAAAGACCAGTGAAGAAAAGTAGTCGGTGTTTGATGTGACGGAGCAGGGGGAGCTAGTGAAGAGATGCTAAGAAAAGCGAAATGGCCAATGAGACAAGGCAGGGAAGTCCTAGTGATTTTTGCAGCAGCCCTTCTGATGGAGATGAATGAGATAAGAATGCATTTGTCACTATCGTCAACTCTCTGTAAAATTTTGTACACATACACTTTCAACATTAGAAGTTATCTAGAACTGAAAAGATCCCGGTGTTCTAGCGCCTATAACTAACCAACGAACTAACAAAAAACAATACAAACCACTTCATTTTCACCACAGTTCTCATATGGTCTAATCTAAAGCCCACTGTAGTCAATGGAATAACTCCAGTTGTCTTCACTGAGGTTTGGATCGGGCTCATAATGCTGATTCTTTCCTTATGGCTACTTCAGTTAACCTTTTCTGTTGGATTTAGCATATATCCAATGTAAATGCACCGGCAATCATGGATCATCTCCAGCCTATTTGAAATTCTACATCGTGTCCCATCCACCTGTACTTTAACTACATAGGGGCCAGATCCTGAGCTGGTGTAATTTGACATAGATCCATTGAAGTCAATTGAGTAAGGAGATAACATTGTTTTTACATCAACTTTGGGTCTGGTTCATAATCCATATTAAAACTGAGCACTGGCAACTGCCTTGCTTTGACCTTGTTCTGTAATGTCTAAGGTACGTCTACACTACCCGCCGGATCGGCGGGCAGCGATCGATCCAGCGGGAGTCGATTTATCGCGTCTAGTCTAAATAAATAAATAGACCCCCCCGAGCGCTCTCCCATCGACTCCTGTACTCCAGCTCGGCGAGAGGTGCAGGCAGAGTCGATGGGAGAGTGGCAGCCGTCGACTCACCACGGTGAAGACACCACGGTAAGTCGATCTAAGTACGTCAACTTCCGCTACGTTAGTTACTTAGCTGAAGTTGCGTAACTTAGTTCGATCCCCTCTCCCCTGCCCCCAGTGTAGACCAGGCCTAAGTCATTTTCATCAAATGTGAGAATTTCCTACAAATAGGAAGAAATGTTGTGAACTAGATAAGGCAGAATTCTTTATATTTCCAACTTCAGTTTTATCAGTAACAGGAAATTAACTACATCAAATAATGGGACATACAGTTGGCTGGGTCAGAGCAATTTGGTGGTTGTTATTAAGGTTACTATCAAAATCTTTCCTTCCTTCCTTCCTCAGTCTATAAAAATCTTTCCAGAAAACTTGCTTGATATACCCATTGCCAGACTGTCAACTTCCCCTACCACAGAAAGACATTTTCTTTTTTTCCCCCCTCCAATAAATATGAATAAAACTGCACTGTAGGCTAGAATTGCTACTAAACAGCTTGATTGCTGTCCAAGCTTTATCTGGAACAAAAACATTTACCAACAACTTGATTGCAATAATTGGGTTTCTAATTCCTTAGAATCGCTACACTGTCCAAGGCGCAGAATCCCTATTTTAATTAAAAATTAGTTAAACAGTGTCTAAATTGCCCAGATAAACTAAATCCCTAATGTGAAGTGTTCTTTGTGGTTAATGAACCAGTCCCTTGCCAGTGAAAGATTGATAGAAGCTCACTGATGTTTATAATATGGTTCCAAGAATAACACTATTCATTATTATTATTTTGCTACAGCAGAGCTTAGGAGGAAGATGGTTCATTAATAAACTCCATTATTTTTGTAATTCTATTAATTAGAGCCTTTCCACCTCACCCCGGCTTGCTGCCTGGAAACAAAAGTTAAGCCATCAGCCATAAATAAGGATCAGGCAGCATAATAGAAAGGCCAAGTCACCAAATGAGATCAGACTAGCTAGAGACATAAAGGGTAACAAGAAAACATTCTACAAATACACTAGAAGCAAGAGGAAGACCAAGGACAGGGTAGGCCCGTTACTCAATGGTGAGGCAGGAATAATAACAGAAATGGCAGAGATGCTTAATGACTTCTTTGTTTCGGTTTTCACCAAGAAGGTTGGTGGTGACTGAACATTTAACATAGTGAATGGCAGTGAAAATGAGGTTGGATCAGACGAGGCTAAAATAGGGAAAGAACAAGTTAAAAATTACTTGGACAAATTAAATGTCTTCAAGTCACCAGGGCCTGATGAAATGCATTCTACAATACTCAAGCAGCTAACTGAGGAGATATCTGATCCATTAGCAATTATCTTTGAGAAGTCCTGGAAGACGGGTGAGATTCCAGAGGACTGGAAAAGGGCAAATCTAGTGCCCATCTGTAAAAAAAAGGAAATAAGGACAACCCAGGGAATTACAGAGCAGTCAGCTTAACTTCTGTACCTGGAAAGATGATGGAGCAAATAATTAAGCAATCAATTTGCAAACATCTAGAAGATAATAAGCTGATAAGTAACAGTCAGCATGGATTTGTCAAAAATAAATCCTGTCAAACCAACCTGATAGCTTTCTTTGACAGGGTAACAAGGCTTGTGATGGGGGGAAGCAGTAGACGTGGTATATCCTGATTTAGGTAAAGCTTTTGATACTGTCCCGCATGACCGTCTCATAAATAAACTAGGGAAATGCAACTTAATTGGAGCTACTATAAGGTGGGTGCAAAACTGGTTGGAAAGCCATTCCCTGAGAGTAGTTATCAGTGGTTCACAGTCATGCTGGAAGGGCCTATCGAGTGGGGTCTCACAGGGATCAGTTCTGGGTCCGGTTCTGTTCAATATCTTCCTCAATGATTTAGATAATGGCATACAGAGTACACTTATAAAGTTTGTGGACAATACCAAGCTGCGAGGGGTTGCAAGTGCTTTGGAGGGTAGGATTAAAATTCAAAATGATCTGGACAAACCGGAGAAATGGTCTGAAGGAAATAGGATGAAATTCAATATGGACAAATGCAAAGTCCTCCACTAAGGAAGGAACAATTAGTTGCACACATACAAAATGGGAAATGACTGCCTAGGAAGGAGTACTGTGGAAAGGGATCTGGGGGTCAGAGTGGACCACAAGCTAAATATGAGTCAACAGTGTAACGCTGTTTCAAAAAAAGTGAACATCATTCTGGGATGAATTAGCAGGAGTGTTGTAAGCAAGATACAAGAAGTAATTCTTCCGCTCTACTCCACTCTGATTAGGCCTCAACTGGAGTATTGTGTCCAGTTCTGGGTGTCACATTTCAGGAAGGATGTGGACAAATTGGAGAGAGTCTAGAGAAGAGCGATAAAAATGATTAAAGGTCTAGAAAACATGACCTATGCAGGAAGATTGAAAAAGTTGGGTTTGTTTAGTCTGGAAAAGAGAAGACTGAGAGGGGACACGATAACAGTTTTCAAGTACATAAATGGTTGTTACAAGGAGGAGGAAGAAGAATTGTTCTTCTTTACCTCTGAGGATAGGACAAGAAGCAATGGGCTTAAATTGCAGCAAGGACGGTTTAGGTTGGACATTAGGAAAAACTTCCTAACTGTTAGGGTTGTTAAGCACTGGAATAAATTGCCTAGGGATGTAGTGGAATCTCCATCACTGGAGATTTTTAAGAGCAGGTTAGACAAACACCTGTCAGGGATGGTCTAGATAATTAGTCCTGCCACGAGTGCAGGGGACTGGACTAGATGACCTCTCGAGGTCCCTTCCAGTCCTATGATTCTATGATAATCACACACTTTAAGATATCGTATCCATGGAAATCTAAGAATGGTATGTAACAATTGTCCACTGGATCTTCTTGCGTGGTTTGTACCCTAAATTTGTAATAAGTTTCCTCAAAGCCGACACAAGGTCTTTCCGATGCTCATTCCTGGAAAAATAAATATATATTAAAAGAGAGAAGAGTATGCAGAGAAGGGAAGAGTAATGTCTTTTCCTGAGGGTGGAGTGGTTAACAATGCAACTCAGAGTTTCAGCTTGTATTACTGTAGGTGAAAATAAAAGTATACTGGACTATCAGAAAGGCTTGAGATTTATATCTATATAATATTTATACACATGTGGAAGCAGCCAAAGACATGACCCATGTATTTTCTTGACTATTAAAGTGGATCGTTAAGGATATGGGACCAGATTTTCCAAAAAATACAGGGAACATTTTCAGCACTCATAATTGGGGCCATACTGTCCAAAAAAACTCAGCACCCAGCAACTCCCGTTGTGTCAGCTATGGATGGATTCTGGAAAAGAGCTCAGCATCCAAGAGGCTAAAATGTTTTGATAAAGCTTGGAGGGAAATCTTGGCCTCACTGAAGTCAGTTGCAAAACCCCCATGGACTTCAGTGGGTCCAAGATTTCACCACTGGACACTTACTTTGGAGCCTAGATGGAATATAATATATGGAGCCTAGATGGAATATAATATATGGAGATATACCTATCTCATAGAACTGGAAGGGATCCTGAAAGGTCATGAAGTCCAGCCCCCTGCCTTCACTAGCAGGACCAAGAACTGAATTTGCCCCAGATCCCTAAGTGGCTCCCTTAAGGATTGAGCTCACAACCCTGGGTTTAGCAGGCCAATGCTCAAACCACTGAGCTATCCCTCCACCTGAGCTCTTATGAAAATCTTGCACATAAGGCACAGTCTTTCAATGTGCTGCATATTCTAGCACTGATCCAGTAAAGTCCTTAATCACATTCTTAACTTTAAACTTGAGGCTTTGGTTTAATGGGACTACACCTGAGTAAAGGTAAGTACGTGCTGAAGTGCTTTGCTTGTTCGGGACCAGCTTGCTTGACATCTTGCTGGACTGAGAGTCAGTGCTGAATTTGTGCCAGGGCTGAGCCCAGCACCTCTAGGCTTGGCAGTTCATAGCCTCGGCACCGCTGGGATTGCCACGTCAGTTATGAAAGGAAAAACATGTCTTGAGCTCTGGCACCTCTTTCAATAAAAGTTAAGCACGGCTGAGCGCTTAATCTCATTGGTGGTATGTTTATGATGTCAGGAGAAGCTTATTAATAGTATCAAAACGAATGATCATGGGATAGTGTGTTCTGGATTATATAATGTAAAACTGACAAAGGCTAACTCTGTAGCTGGGAGCTGGGGGCTGATTTCCTGGCTAGGAGTTACTAAGGGCTTCCCTGTATGGTAATTTAATGCATGTCAAGCCAGGGTGTGAATCTACAACACACGTGTGTGCTGCACACTACCTGGCTGTGTGGAACCTGGTACTGTTCACTGAAGGTTCCACTGTGTGCTTTAACATACAGCTGCTGTAGACAAGGCCTTAGCAGTTAGATCCAGATGAAAGAGAATTCTCCTACCTACTTTGTACATAATATATCACTGGGTGTCACACCATAGTTCATATAAATCTAGATATCAGCAAGAGGTGTCTAAACAATCAATCAGCTTGGATTTTGGTGATAATCCAGGGCATGGTATTAATCACCTTCAATTCCTATTGGCTTCAGTGAGAGTTGGGGGAGTTTAGACCCAGCATGAGGCATGCAGCATCTCCCAAGATTAGGCCTGATTTATATCAATATAAGGCAAGGTAGGCTGTGATTCTCAGAGTAAGCCATTATCCCAGTCTAGATAGCTCAGCATATATATGAACTATGGGCTTGAGGCATAAGGCTCAAATTTTTAATATAAATTCTTAGAATTAAATAAAATGTAATGAAATTCAGGTGAACTATTAAACTTTCCACAGGGTAGGAATTAATGAAAATAGCTTGATCTGACATGGTTACTGTAATGAATCAGAATTTTTTTTGGCCAGCAAAAGAGGAGAAGAAACTTTAGAGGAAAATCAAACCTACTGTCTTTGAATGTTGGGACTGATCCTGAAAACCGTAGCCAGGCAAGTAGTGCCATTAGCATCCATTAGAATACTTTCCAAATAAGAACAATGCAATAGCTCCTGTGTAACTTAGAGTCAGTGGCAAAACTCCTGTTGACTTCAGTTGGAGCAGACTTGGAGCCTGTTGAACGGGTGCTGTGCTGCTGACGTCAAACAGAAGTGGGACATACTGAGTTGGGGAGGGAAGGACAAATGGGAGGATGGAGTCTCAAAAGAGTGAAATTCACACTGGAAGGCTCTGGCACAGCAGGGACTCATAGACTTAAAGGTCAGAAGGGTCCATCATGATCATCCAGTCTGGCCTCCTGCACATTGCAGGCCACAGAACTTCACCCACCCACTCCTATGATAGACCCACAACCTTTGGCTAAGTTCCTGAAGTCCTCAAATCCTGGTTTAAAGACTTCAAGTTACAGAGAACTGAACCCAGACCTAGTTCAAGTTCTAGACTAACTCCTTAGCCACTGGGCCATCCTTCCTGTAGGGCCCAATTTCCGGCATCCTGATGTTTTTCCCACTCCAAAACTATATTTATTTGTTTACATTTATTAATGCTCAAGCAAGTGTTCATCTCAGGCTCTAGGCAGCACTCTTCTGTACTTAAATTTTCATACTTAATAACACAATGGACTCCTCATTCCACTTCATCAATGACTATAAAAAAGATGAGCCCCAGCGGCAGATCTGATAATAAAATAAAATCCTCTTCACAGCTGGCCTATAAACCCTAAATCCCTTCCACCTAATCACATCACTTCTTCAGATGCCTGGGACTAAAAACAGACTCTGTGGACGCTCCTCTGCATATACTGTTGATACTCACAGCATTAGCAACTGTGAGACCTGTCAGTATTAATCTGTACTTGCCACTGTGTTGTGCGTCACTAAATTCTATACACACAAGAAAACCAACCTAACAACAAAAGCCCCTCAAATTATATACCACGTACTGTAGGTATGTCATGGGGATTGCCTGGTGTTTCCAGGCTGCCTTCCCTTTATTCAAATCCCTCCTAGAGACTCACTCCTTCTGTTGTGCCCACGAAAGTAATTCAAAATAGTCATAATCATAATAATAAACGTTCAAAAAAAACAAAACAAAAAAACCCTTCACTCCTCTGGGCATCGTAAGGTGAACTTGTTCTTGGTGCTGAACACCAGCCTCAGGCCTATGCACCACTTAAGCCCAGCTTTGGGAATGAATTTCACCCATAATGCATATTGCCCTGCTACAGACTTGATTTTCCACCTCCTCGTACCAGTTCAAATCAGGAGTAACTCCACTGCAGTCATCAGTATATAAAGCCAGCGTAAGGGTCCCATCTTACTCCCAGGCAAGTCAAGGGAAAGATGCCCATTGAATTCACTGGGAATGGGACCAGGCCCCTAAGTGTGAGGAGAAGCAGGACTGACATGCGTGCTTTGTTTAGACTATAATGTATTCAGGGCCAGAACTTGGGCACGTGTTCCTGGTGATCATGTAGTGTAGCGAAGAGAAGCTTAAGGGGTTTCATGATCACAGCTTATAAGTACCTATGTGGGCAGTGGGTATCGCAGGCTGGGGGAGGCTAAGCCTCCCCAAACAGCCTGGAGTGGCCCTGCCCACTTCCACCCCCAGGACCCCTCCAGCTTCCCACTTTTCCCCCCACCTGGGGCTAGGCTGGCCTGTGGCAGGGACTTGGGGCGGCTGGGGCTGGTGGGGCTGAGGGCACCAGGTGCTGAGGGCTGCCCGCCTGGGGCTCCGGTGCTGGGGCCACACTGCCCGCTCGATGCTCTGGGGCTGGGGGCACTGGGGCTGGAGGCATTGGGGCTGCACCACCTGGCCGATGCTTTGGGGCTGGGGGCATTCGGGCGGCCCGGGGATGTGGTGGCGGGTGGTGCTGGTGGTCGCTGAGGGGGGGCTCTGGTGGGGGAGGGGCATGGCCTCAGGTAGAAAGGGTTGGGCCGGGGGCTAGCCTCCCCCAATGGGTGGTTCACGTGTTGCCCATGAGTACATGTGGGAGGAACAATTATTTGATAATGATCCCTCCAATTTAGAAGAGAAAATTAGAACAAGATCTAATAGCTGGAAGTTGAAGCTAGACAAATTTTGACTGGAAATATGGCATAAATTTATAGTGGTGAGAGTAATTAACGATTGGACCAACTTACAAAGGGTTGTGGTGGATTCTTCATCATGGGCAATTTTTAAATCAAAATCCGATGTTTTTTTCTAAAAGAAAGGCTCTGGGAATTATTTTGCAGAAGTTGTGTGGCCTGTGTTATACAGAAGGTCAGTCTAGATGATCGCAGTGGTGTCTTCTGGGCCTGGAATCTGTGACTTGCTGTACAAGACACACAGCTCACTGACGGGGTTTAAGACTTATATAATAATTCATTGCAGATAATTCTTTAAACTAGAGTATTCATTTGGGAATGTTTGATGGTAAACGTTTATGCCAGTGGCATGGTAAATACAATTTCAATGAGTAGCTGAGAAACACACTCGCATGATTTACAAAGAATAACTTATGGCTGTTATAGTTTATAATATAAAATTATTTTATAGTCCTGTGTAACAACTTCCTACATTTCAGTACACTATGTTACTGGAAGAGCGCTGCTTATCTAGTGCTTGCCTGGGAAGCCCTCCAGAAGCAGTTCTTGCAAAGAACTGGCATTTAGTCTTCTTCCCCAGCACATCTGTTAAGTAGGGATAGCTTTCGGCGGTAGAATTGGTTTGATTAGGAGTGATCTGTCAAGACCTTAACAGAATAAGAGCTGATTTCCCTTCTGCCAGTTAAAATCCATGGGTTGCAAGGATGGATTTTTATCCACATTGGCACCTGGAAAACAGCGGGCAAATGGGACTGAACTCTGGAGATGAAAAGCAGAAGCGTGTGTAGCAAAGGGTCCAGCAGGGGCATCTCAAAACCCGGAACCCAATGTGTGAGTTATCAGGTTGGAGTAAAATGTGCAGGATATCATAATAATATCCACGAGGAGGAGGAGACAGGAGAAGCTGCCACCACATGTGTGGGGCGGGAGTTACATATGTGTACCCTGAACAAGAGCTGTTCTGCCTCCAAATCTCCTCTGAAGTTGGGAGACTGCTCAGTGCCCTCTGCCATCATGGTAGGTGCTTTGTTAAAATGCCCCCATCTCCTTCTGCCTCTGGGACATAGCCGCCAACGTGAATTAATTCCTCTGTTAGATACAGCAGAACTCTGAAGGCTTTCGCACAGTCTTAGATGCTCCATAAACAAAGGGATACTGACAGAATGATAGGACGTCAATGAGTCTTTTAGACATGGCTCTGTAAGAAGCAAAAATATTTTGGTACAATGACATGTGTTAACAGCACACTGAGAGAGAGAGAGAGAGAGAGAGAGAAAAGAAGAATCTGAGAACAAAAACCAAGGCTATAAAAACTAGAGATGAGCCTAAATTGGAGATCTAACCCAGTCCTGAACATCTTCAAACGATGGGATTATTTTTGTCATGGGTTTTCACTCGGTCATCTGTAATCAGAATTAGCGGTGGCCAAAGTGCTTTGAAAAATTCAAATTTAAAAACACCTTTTTTCACAAAAAAATCCTTTTTTTTTTGGTAAATAATAAAAACAATCTTTTTTTCAAGCAGCTCGGTTCAGAGTGTGGGTAAGAAACTGTTTAGGTACAGTAGAAAAAAATATATATATTGATTTCTTATGGGAGGACGTGTATAGCAAGAATGACAAAGATAAGAAAAAGCACCGAGTTTGCCTCAGCTGAGACTGAAATCATGGATTTAGATCTCTCAATAAGTAGGAATGTATAAACTGATTTGGATAAAACAAGGTGCGCATGCACACCAAACCTTCTTGCCCATTTCAAATGGAACCGTTTTGAAAACCAGGTTCACTTTCTTTTCACTATCTTTGTGTGCTGCTGGGCTGCACGCAGGAATAAAAATGAGGCACAGCCGAAAATTTGTGTTTCTAACATTTTTGGCTGCATGTTGCTGATGCACAGGGTCTGGACAGTGCCTTCTGCCCAGTTATAGCCTATGTCATGTCAAAGCGCTGCATAGTTCTGATTAAGAAATCACGTTGTGGAAAGGGATTAAAATTTTCAGCCAGAAAATAAAGACACAAAGGTGATCAAATACTTCATTATTTCTCTTGCTGATCTTTTCACAGACCACCGATCTCAAATAACCTCTCAATTTCCAATCTTACATGTTTTACAATAATCAATGGAAGCTATAATGCAAAATACTCAATCACATGGCTGAGAAATGTTATAATAACATATTCAGGATGAAGTTAATGAGAAAACAGGAAGAGGAAGAAGGCTGAATTGGGTCAAGGCCAATTTGTTTCATTAGACAGGATCAGATGTAAATTGCTCTGTAATGCATGTATCCATTTAAATTGTGTTGGTCATTTCGAAATTATAACATTCCATCTTGTCCTGTGTTTTTCTTCCTGTCATGATGATGAGATTTTTTTTGTGGTAGCTTTTATTTTCCGCTTAAGAGGGCAAGGAATTGTTTAGGGTGCTCTCCGAGTAGGTGGATGAAATTAACAGTGATAAGCAGTTTCTGTACAGTGAAGTTTATCCATGGAGCTCAAGAGTGTAAGTATCATTAGCCTCATTTTACAAATGGGGAAACACAGGCAAAGAGGAATGAAGTGACTTGTGCAAGGGCACCGATCATGTCAGTGGCAGAGTGGGAATAAGACCTAAACCTCCTGGTGCCCAGTCCAGTGCCTTATCCACCACAAGAATAGAAACATTTAAGCAAGAAAAACTTCTAACCGTGTCCACAGGGGGACTCAAAGCACCTAAAACTAGGCTTAAGAAAGTGTAACCCATTCACCTCCTGGGTGTGGTTTTCTGTCCACTCTAGTGGCACTGAGACCACTTAGAGTTTAATGAGTCTGCTACAGCCTTAGCTAAAATCAATGTGGCTTTTAGCTCATGCAGTAGAGGCTCGTGCATTTCACTCCAGAAGTCCCAGGTTCAATCCTGCCTGCTGATGACTGGGGTCCGTCAGTGTTACAAAAGCACTGAATAAAACACGTATCGGGGGTAGCCGTGTTAGTCTGTATCTACGAAAACAACAAGGAGTCTGGTGGCACCTTAAAGACTAACAGATTTATTTGGGCATAAGCTTTCGTGGGTAAAAACCTCACTTCTTCAGTGGGTTTTTACCCACGAAAGCTTATGCCCAAATAAATCTGTTAGTCTTTAAGGTGCCACCAGACTCCTTGTTGTTTTTGAATAAAACACTATATGGCTTAAATCTCCCTGATAAAGGGAAGGACTACATGGGCTGAACAGTCTTTCCTTTCTCTAACTTCCATATCCCAGTTATTCTGGTTGTAGAAGTAGTTGATAAAAATGTGAATTACTTAGATACTTTTGATATCGCTTCTTATTGTTGTTTGATTATGATGTACCTCTCCCCAGATAACATGTCTCAACTTACATATGTTAGGAAAGTTTTCATGATATCATATAAATACCATACTTTATAACAAGGCTAGATGGAGACTGTCTTATAAATCAGACTATGGTTCAGGAGGTTGGTAATAGGCTGTTGAATCTTTTCTTTTGAGTCACTGGTTCCAATCCAAGTTGGTCCTGACCAGAAATGGTTTCCATCAGTTTGTTGAAACTAGTTTGTTGTCTTGGCCTACTCTCTAATGAATGGGATATCTCCACCACAACTATTGGCAGTGTCATCAAAGAGCTAAGAATCAAATGAAAATGGGGAGATGGAAATCTTCTCCACCTGAAAATTGAGCCTTCTAGATCAGGCTCTTTGGACATCCAACAGCATTGAGGAGCGCAGAATGCCCTGACACAGAGATTGAATTCAGCAGCAGCAGCTGTGGATGTGAACTAGAATGATGACTTTGCTGAGGCGAAAACTCCCACCACCATGACTTTGCTCACCTCCAGCTTTAGGGAATTCAACCCTCACAAGGCTCAGTTCTGTGCTGTCGGCCTTCACCCTGCAGCTGATGCTACAAAACAAGTGCAAACCAGCCTCACCAAGGAATAACAATCCAGTCCCACAAAATGGGGTTCGTTTCCATATCAGAGAATATTTCTACTGTGCAGGGCACGAAAGAATAGGTAAATGCAAGTCCCTTGGGGAAAAGAAAAGGAAAAGCTGTTCAAGTTAAAAAAGGAGAGAAGTGAGTTCTCAAATTCCACTAGATCTCACCCCTTTTCTGGATATTGCTAACCAGTCCATGGTAGAAATGAAGGGCCTTCTTCTGAGTATCTTTGGAATGCAATTGCACTCAGCAGCATGCATTTCCAAAACAATCCCCCAGAGGGTAATACCTTTGACACCCAAAAGATTTATCCTCTTCTCTGCACGTTACTCCACTTGAACGCTGAAGTACGTATTTTCCATAGTTAGAGAAATGTGTGGTTATTCTCTACCGGTGAATAGCGGGACAAAGCACTGGAGAAAACTGCTTGCATCAAATATGACACCGGAAATTTTAAAAACAGTGAACTAGACCAATCCACCTAAGTGCCCCCAGGATATATGGAGGGATGATTTTTCTGTTTTAAGCACCAGCAGGTGAAAACATTCAAAGAACTAGATGTATAATTTTCAGCCTGAAAATTGCACCTTATTTCCATCAGAATGGGCTTTCCAGGCTTACCTGAGGGTAGCGTGAAGACTGAAGAAAAAGATGTGATCTTTGAAATTGCCAAATGTGATTGTAAGGGAGATGAACATCTTCAGAAAGGACAAATCTGGTGTAATGAAACAAGGATTTGATTGGCAGTGTGTTGACTGACAAGCATATTATCCATGTCCTAATATAGAGTGCTCATCTGCTTTTTCTCAAAATGAGAAGTGAAAACATTACAGATGGGTCCAAGATCTTATGAACTGGAGGCTGCAAAATTGATTTGTCACAGGACAACATAATCTAAGATAGAAAAGCCCTGAGAGTTGGAGTGTTTGATTTGATGTCAACTTGACTGAAAACTTTAATAGGAAGAAGAAAAATATTGGACTCAACAGGAAGCTTTCTTCATCTAGGAGAAGAGGTTTACAAGCTGGAACTGAACAATGGTAGAGCGAGGCCTGCAGTCCCATCCTATCCTTGTCTACTCAGATCCTCCCTTTGCTGATCAGGTCTATACCCAGGAACGAAAGAGTTTATGTACTTTGGGGTTAAGTGTGGCCTGAATCCACAAGCAGGGTTCCAAATAGGCTCATATATTTCTGTTGAGGAACAGACTGAAAAATCTGTGCATGGAGGAAGAGGATTCTTTTCAGAACATGGTTTCAGGGTGGTCCATCTGCTTGTTTTTTGCCTTAATTTACCAACTGCTTCCTAGTGCCTTTTTGTTGTGTTCGTTCTCAGGATATGAAAGATCAATTTCAAACAAAAGAAGTCTGGTGCATTCACAAGATAGCTGTGGAATAATAATTGTAGAACAAAGCACACATCTCTTCCCTAAGCTATTATCTTGGAGGTTCAAGTTCACATGGACCTTAAAACTAGCCAGCAATGGTTGGTCAGTCCCTGCAACATTCCCGCAGCCATACTAATTATTAATCATGTGAGGCAGGTAAGTATTATCAACTCCATTTTATAGATGGGCACTGAAAAAGAAAGTGTGAGAGTGAACCAATCTCAGATCCAGGGTTAGAAATGGAGTTGGCTGGAGGATGACAATTCTGTTTTGTGAGGTTCTGAAATGTATTTTTGTTCCAATGTGGAATGAAAACAAAACTTTTCAAATATTTTTCTGAAAGAGAAATGTGTCGAAATGTCCATCTTCAGGTTTTCATTTCGGGGCTCTCCTCTGGTCAGAAAAGACCAGAGATTCCACCCTAGACCTCAGAAACCATCCAGTTGAAAACATCATGGAAACTGATACACCTCTGTGAAATGTTTTGGCTTAAACGAAACAGCATATTCTGATGAAAATACATTTTGTCAAAAATATTCCAACCAGCCTTAGTTAGAACTCAGGAGTCCCTGGCCTCCATTTCTGTGACCAGCCCATACAATTTATACTTCATATTGTGCACATGAATAGTTTGGGACTGAATTTGACCAAAAAAGCTGAGGGAATGAAGGCATGACACCCAGTAATGTACTGGCAATGGGATTCTATATGCCCACTCACTGAGAGCATAAGATCATGGGTCAGACCAAAGATCCATCTAGCCCAGTATCCTGTCTTCCTACAGTGGCCAATGCCAGGTGCTCCAGAGGGAATGAACAGAATAGGTCATCAAGTGATCCAGCCCGTTGCCCGTTCCCAGTTTCTGGCAAACTTCCCTGAGCAGGGGAGTGAGACTGTGTAAGGCTAGTTAACAGCAGTTTGCACTTCACATGAACGTGGCTATTGAGGCCCGTGCCAGAGGCACATTTGCTCTTCCTAGCTTTGAGTCTTTTAATGTGCCCTTCGTTTAATTATTTTTAATCTCAGACAGCAGCTGGTGATCACAGAAGGGCAGGCTTTTATCACTATCAATGGTCCTTCATTCATAAATATGGTGATTCCTTGTTCATCAATATGCAACTTTTCAACCTCTTAGTAATGCTGCTTTTCAATGCATGGAAGAAATAGAATGAAGCTATTTCCACAGATCTCTACACTCTGTACAGTTAGCAGATGGGTTGGTTACATTCATATCGTAGGAACATATTATTTCTGGGTCCTGTCGAAAAGTTGTTGAAGTGCTATCTTGGGTAGTAGTGTGGGTGGAATGATTTTTCTTTGCTTTTACTGATGTTATGCCATTAATAGGAAGGAGCAGCCTCTGGTAAAGATGCTCATCTAGCATGGGGGAGACCCAGGTTCCATTCTGCTCTTTCACAGATGGCTTGCATAACCTTAAGCAAGTAATTTAGCCTCTCTGGGCCTCAGTTTGCATGAGCATAATAGTACTTCTCTACCTCCCAGGGGCATTGTAAGGATAAATATATTAAAGATTGTGAGGTACTTAAATAATGCGGTGATGGTGGCATACAAGTATCTTAGATTGATACCATCCCAGGATTAAATGCACCCTAGTGAAACTTAATATCATTATTTTAATGTTTGTATTACCTTGAGGTTCCAACCAAAGATTAGCTCTTTATTCTGCTAGGTGCTGTACAAACAAAGTAAAAACAAGACTGTCCTTGCCCCTCACAGTTTAGGATCATGACAACATGCAACAGGTAGGAAGATGGAGGACAAATAAGGGTTGGGAATGGGAGAATGAAATAACATTAAAACAAGCATATTTTCTGTAATTTGCAGTAGCGTTAATTGGTCTTCAGTCAGAGCTGGTCAAAACACTGGACCTCATTTTCATAAAAATGTTGTCCCTTTTTCACTGGAATTGTGAATTTGGAAGATTTTTGACCAGGTCAAAAAGAAAGCAGCATTCTGAAGGCGTCCTTGTAAGTCACATAGAGGGATAAGAAGGAAGACAAGGGTGGTGGCTTTTGGATTTTGATAGGGAGTTTTTTCCAGGCGTAAGGGGAGGTGTGGGCACACGTGTGCAGGTACCGGAGAAAGAAATGGAATAATGGCCAACAAATGCTGGCAGTATTGGTGGTGCAAAGGGGACGGATCACTGTTAGAATGAAATATTAGATCTGATAGGTGGGATGGATCTAAATGATGAACATGCTGCTAACCAGGAACAAATACACGGGGTCTAAAACAGCAGCATGTAACAATGAAGTCAATGCAATTCTTCCTATTCACCTACCCATTAAATACGCTTATGGACATATGCTTGGGTAAAACAAAACCAACCAACCAAATAAATAAATAAAACTGGTGACTGCGGGTGACCTTGTTATCTCCCCAAACTGGAGTCAACAGTCTCGCCATGACTGCCTCGCACAAGAAACCAATGTAATACATTTTTACTCCACACATGTGTGCATCATTGGTTGCAATCCAATTTTGCAGCGACTGGTGGTTTTTTGGCAAGCTCTGATGAAAGGTCACATTTGAAATTTGGGATTTGTGTCTCCCCTCTGCATTCCTTCATGGTGTGCAGATTCTAGCTCAACGGGGATGTGGAAAGTGTGTCTGTTGCTTTCCTGTAACAAGTGCCTTTGTACTGTTTAGGTAAATAGCCTGGACATCAGTATGTTGTTCCACATTTTCTCTTCTAGCTCTCACTGATGAGAAGTGACTCCTGAAAAGGAGGATGAAGAAGGGAAAATGATGTGATGTGGCAGGCTAAGTCAGCCTCCCCCTTGAAGGCAACTTGCTGTTTCCTACGTGCTGTGTGTGTTTCTCCTCTCCAGGATGTGTCTCAGAATTAAATCAGATTGGTGAATTTAGAAGGGTATCATTTAGGGATAGGCAAACTAGTTCAGTTAAAAACAGCCTCTTATCTTCTCCCCCCAGCCCTCTGCTCCTGATGAGGACAGTTTCAACCTAATAAGACGTTTGATTTCTGACCATGCTCCTATGAAAATCAGTGACAAAACTCCCATTAATTTCAATGGGAGTAGGCGTGGGCTGTTAATTTGCTGCGTATAAGGGCACATATACTGCACCTCCTTTGTATTATCCCAGTAACACCCCTTATGCTGCCAGAGGCAGATGAGGTATTGAGCACTGTGATGCCATGAAGGGGATGGGCTCATTTAGGCATTGTTGATATTTCAGCAGATGCCAGCAGAGCATGCTTAGAAGTGATTTAGTTTCCAATCACATATGCTGAATTTTAAATCCTTTTCCCTTCCAACCGAGTAAAAGATTACAGGTTGAGGCTTCCCGGCCATTTTTTGGCAAGCAAATACAGCCTTTTCATTGGTCAATAACTCAAAAAACTGGCAGGAGTATCACCCAACTTTCTAAATTCATCTCCGGTTTGAGACCCAGGTCTTGTCTACACAGGAGTTATTTCACAATTTTAAATAAATCCGTTCTAAATCCGTCTAGTTAAACCAATCAGCTCTTCCACTTAGATGTACTTCAACCAGTCCAAATCTCCCTTAAATTGATTTAGCCTGTGTCAGTAAATGAACACATAACACTTATCTAGTTTAAGTGAGAGTTAAATCAGCGGAAGTGCATTGATTTAACTAGGCTGATGTAAATTTGATTTAATAAGCTGGTGCACCTTTTCTTGCACAGGCCCAAAACCAGAAATTTCTGCCACAAATAAGAATTTCTCAGAAAGATGGGAGCCTGTGACTATAGAGTTATAACAGAAGACCCCAAGTAACTTTAGAATAGTTCTCGGTATAAGAAATACCACATTATATACCAGTGGTTAGAGAGCTAGATAGAGAGCCATATTCACTGTGGCTAGATAGAGGTGTAAGTATGGTGATGGATTGATTCACCTTTCCTATATGATATTATTGGACAGAGCACTCAGCTTGGATTTAGAAGACCTCAGTTCTATTCTTAATTCTGCCACTGGAAAATCACCTCCCCAATCTGTGCCTGGGTTTCCCCATCTGTAAAATGGGACTAGTGATACCCTTTGAGATCTGCTGATTGTGCCAATATATGATTTTGGGGAAAGGTAAGTAGAGGACATGATAAGCATTTACTTTAACTTAAATTCATGTGACAAGGGGACAAAAATGTAAGAAGGGCAAGGTGATCGCAGTGGTATGGGACTTGAGATATCTAGAGTCAATTCCTGTCTTTGCTACAGATTTCCTGTGTGATCTTGGCAAGTCACTTAATCATGTAGGGTATGTTTACAGTGCAGTTAAACAGACCTGTAGCCTAAGCCCCACGAACCTGAGTCAGCTGGCATGGGCCAGCTGTGGGCGTTTAATCACAGTGTAAACGTACCCTTGGTGCCCCATCTGAAAAGGTGATGTCGTACTCTTTTCCTCACCCCTTGTCTAATAGATTGTAAAATCTTTGGGACAAGGAACAGCTGTTACAATGTTTGTACAGCGCCGGGCACAGTAGGGCCCAGACGCATTTGGGACGTACCGGTAGTATTGTTGTACAAATATAATTAATAATAATGTCCATTCTTTAGGATGATATCATGTATGATCAAATCTATTGATATTGTGGAAGCAGAGAAAGAACTGACAGGAAGGGGATGCAATGCATGACAGTTCTTTCTCTGCTTCAACAACATCTCTTATAAAATATGTAACAATCGACAAGTGTTAATGTTATAGCTATACTATTATCCGGTTACTTCCTTGTGGAAGACAATTAAAACAAATTAACACAGGAAAAAGAGAATAATGCTTGTTACAGTTTTACTAGTGTTATGTTTTTAGATGTGCATTCTGGTGAAGCTATGATATTTGCCTTTCCAGCAGAAAGAGCCCTTGACAACGATACGATGCAATTTCCAAGTCGAAAAAAAGATCGGATGTGATGTGGGGGAATGCAGTACAATTTGTATCACGTCTAAACCTAACGATTTCACCATTGAACTTAATTTAACATATTACCCTTCCCCAGCAGCGGTAATAGATCCTATTAATACATATTGCTTCCAGAGGAAGGTTTTCTGGCCATTCCATCAGTGGTATAGAGCAGTATCCTGGAAAACATAGCTCAGTTTAGTTTGACAGGGAACACTTTCCCTCAGTCATAAATGTCTAAATAATATTTTGTGAATGGCTGAAGTTATTCAAACCTCCTGCGCTGCTGTAATATATTCCCCCCTCCAACGGACAGGCATGTTTTCTGAAGGTTTATTGAAAAATGAAGGTTTCATATAAAATGTATTTCAGATCATTTAACTTTTCTATCTCTTTTTATAATCCAATGAATTTTATTCATTTTAGTAATCTCCTCCTGAACCTTAGCACTGTGGGGTTGAGATTAAAATACAGTGTATATGAATCAGGGTTCATAAAAGGAATTTCAGTCTCTTCTTGCTTAGGAGGCTGCAGTCACTTGTTCGAGCCACTGCAGCTGAGAAATGGGATGAGACTAAACTGTTAAGTGGTTTTTACTCTTCTGTGTCTACACAAATTAAGTTCAGATGGTTCAGCTACTATCTAAATTAGGGTTGATAAAGCTGACACATCCCTGCAGGAATCCTTTCTTCAGATATTAAACACGGAGCCCATAGCAGCATTTCTGTGAAACTATCAACTGATCAGATCAGTGAAAAAGATTAGCCGTGAGCTGAGGTCGAAGATGATTTTTCCTCGATAGATTTCAGTCTTGATGGACTGGGTGGTAAGCCCAGATGCGCATGATTGTAAATACAGGAGATGCTACATTTGGCCAGCAGCAAAAGGCCTGTGGGCCCTGATTCTGCAGGAGACATAAGTATGTGTCTAACCGACTTCAATAGTTCCATTTAAGCTAATACCAACTATGGCCCAGAATGTCTACAGGAAATTGCTTCTTTGCATTGTTTTCGGTCTCCAACCTAGGAAGGAGTAAACCCAAGGAAATGTTTTGGTTTTGTAAAATTAAAGTAAAAGCCAGAAGTGATTCAGATCCAGGTTCCCCAAATCTGAAAGGAACGAAAATGATTCTGATTTGGACCCGCCCCTACCTCCAACAAACCACTGTACGGTGCCTCATTGGGGGTCTTCCAGAAATACTGTTCCTGAAAGTGATGCTTTGAAAAATGATGTTTGTGTTCGCACCTGCAATGTCCTTCTTCACTAGAGGTGTTTTCTTCTGGGTTCAGTGCCTCCATGAATTGCATTCTCACTGGTGGTAAGATATTTAGAGGGCCTGTGAGCGCTGAATATCACAAATCTGGCCCTCACGTTTGACACCAAATGTCAGATTCCTCACAGTAGAGTGGGCTATTCTAATTTTTTTTTTTTTTTCAGAAAAAAATTATAATCATAAAATCATAGGTGATTAGGGTTGAAAGAGAGCTCAGGAGGTCATCTAGTCCAACCCCCTGCTCAAAGCAGGACCAACCCCAACTAAATCATCCCAGCCAGGGCTTTGTCAAGTCGGGCCTTAAAAACCTCTAAGGATGGAGATTCCACCACCTCCCTAAGTAACTGATTCCAAAATTTTCATTTGAATTTTTTTGATTGTGTTAATGGGCAAGTTTGAAATTAAATGAAAGGAAAGTTTTCATTTTATGTTTGAATAAAAATTCCCATATATTGTGTAGACATATCCAATCTATGGTAATAGTTACGTATGTGAACTCGCATTTCAGGCAGATCAATACATGCCGTTACCAGGTTGCACTTACATTTTATGTTTATGAATGAAAGAACAGTACTTATTTTGGATTAGAATTAAGGTAATCAAATAATACATTTCTGTATAATTGATAGAACTAAAACATAGAACAGGTTAGGATGTATGGTAAGACATCTCATTTCAGGATTGAGAGGGCTGAGTATTTAGAATGATACAAAGTTCTGAGCAAAGACGGTCAAAAATGGGGGAGGGGAGTATATTTCGTGAGAATTTTGCAAAAGTTTTTTTGGGAGTTGAATTTAGTCATCTTAATGAAAAGTTACGTTGACATTTCATCCAGCTCTAGAATTTGTGAAGGTCTCATCTTTTGAGTTGGTGGGAACTCTGATTCAGTCTGGAGTTTGGTAAATTATTCGAGTTTGCGATGGCCTTAAATGGCAAATGGGAGAGAGAGAGCAGGTTTGGGGGCTGTAGTGAGTGAGAAGTAGCAATGCCCATGCATTGATATTCAAAGAGACAGAAGAGTGTACAGAACTTACGTAGTCAGATAGGTATCAGAGGGGTAGCCGTGTTAGTCTGGATCTGTAAAAAGGAACAAAGAGTCCTGTGGCACCTTAAAGACTAACAGATGTATTGGAGCATAAGCTTTCGTGGGTGAATAACCACTTCGTCAGATGCATGTAATGGAAATTTCCAGAGGCAGGTATAAATAATCAGGCAAGAATCAGTCTGGAGATAACGAGGTTAGTTCAATCAGGGAGGGTGAGGCCCTCTGCTAGCAGTTGAGGTATAAACACCTTTGTTTAATCCTGAGCTGATGGTGTCAAATTTGCAAATGAACTGAAGCTCAGCAGTTTCTCTTTGAAGTCTGGTCCTGAAGTTATTTTGCTGTAAAATGACAACATCAGCTCAGGATTAAACAAAGACTGTGAATGGCTAGCCAACTACAAAAGCAGTTTCTCCTCCCTTGGTGTTCACACCTCAACTGCTAGAAGAGGGCCTCACTCTCCCTGATTGAACTAACCTCGTTATCTCCAGACTGATTCCTGCCTGAATATTTATACCTGCCTCTGGAAATTTCCATTACATGCGTCTGATGAAGTGGGTATTCACCCACGAAAGCTTATGCTCCAATACATCTGTTAGTCTTTAAGGTGCCACAGGACTCTTTGTTGCTTTTTATAGTCAGATAGGTATCAAAGACAGTACTTGTGAGTAAATTTCACTGAAAATCTGTACTATAAGCAATTGCGCTAGATTGTGACTTGGGCCACGTACCTGTGCATGGGAGCAGGAATGGGGCATAAACCTTATACCCTGGCTGGGGTCCCCAGACCCCTGAACAGGTGCAAAGCCCACTCCCCGAGCCCATCCTCTTTCCCCTGTCCTAACACACTGGCCAATACAGCTGAACCGGGATGGGGTGAGAAGTATAGGCCAGCAGCAAATAACTATCTCCCCAGCAAGGAAACAGGCAAGAGCAAATTGTCTCCCATAGGAGTGGCTCTGGGGCACATGGCATCCTGGGGCTATCCCTAGGGTGCTGGTGTTTACACACTGAATTTTGGGCCATAGGCACACCCCTGAGCAATCTCCCCTATTGGCTATTATGAATGCATTCTGTGCTTATGTGTATCCCTTAGCTATGGGGGGGGGGTGGCTGCTCCTGGTGGCTGTTCTTTATATATATTTATGGATGTGTATCAGTTAATTACAAAAGTATTTGCAAAGGTCAAATCAGGTAGCAATAAATAAAATTGATAAAAGAAGCCACCGCAGAAGAGAAATGCATTATATCTATTTCATAAGGACAAACCATTAGCTATAGGGCGCCATAACTTGGATACAAATCCACATAAATAGGAGTAGGACATAACCATGGAAGTTCAAGAAATGTGTGATATGCACTAACTTATACAATAGGATTTATCAGCCACTGTCCTGTTTTATTCTTCATAGAAAGTGTGTTCAACTCCATGAAAATTCACAAGCAGGTGGCAATTATATAGAGCCTCTGTTTGCGATTATGCTCTGAAACCTCCCCAGATTTCCTTTCCTACAGCCATGACTGAAATATTCATTAATGGGGTAATGCAGACTCAAGTGTCCTAACCAAATGCACACGAGCTGTGGACGCAGGATGGTATAATTACAGGTTTCTGTTATCCGTGGTGAGCAGAGCAAACTGGAGATTAGCTTCTCTTGGTGCATTATACAACTTGAAAGAAAGTGTCAGACACATCATGCTAAAATAGGATGATATTCTTCCTACACAAGCAGAGACATTGCACTAATGAGCTGACTCCTCCGTCAAGTTTGGAACATACGGGAGGTGACCTGAGAACAAGACGCAGGAGCTTCTGAGGTGCATAATGTAACCAGTAAATAATTTGAAAAGTAGGTCAGTCGGTACTTGGCACTTACAGAAAACATTTAAATGGCACCGAAGAAAATTGGCTGAATTCTAGGAGTAAAAATTACGCTAAACTCTGGAACTCAGCAATTAGCAGAAAAGGCTTAGAAATTCCCATGATACAAAATCAAACAGGATGTCAAGATAAATTGAATCCGTGTAAATTGGCTAAAGCGAGCGTTTTCAGGCAGTATAGAAACGAGGGTGGAGCCAAAAACCGGAGAGGCAGAAATGCCTCCCTGACCAATAATAGCTTAAGTACTGTTTCTTTCCTATAAGAAAATTGGACTGTGATTATTCAAAAGCTATAGAAGCAAACACTTATTTAATACTATATCCTGAGGAAGTGCAGAAAGGTGTGGAGTGGATGGATGCATGTAGCACGATAGAATTCATAATGAAGTTTGGCTTGAGGGCTGAACTTTCCCAGAGTTTGGTAATATTCAGGCCTGTGGGTTTTGGCTCAAGGCTAATATAAACAGAGATGGACTGTTCAAATGAGGACCATCTCAGTGGGGAGTCTACTGATTCCTGTGTAATATCTAGTCAATGATTCTTGGACTGAGGCTGCAAGTCGCTCTTTAATGTGTCCCCTGCAGCTCTTTGAGGCACATGATATTAAAACGCTGCTTTAATTATTAACCAATGTAAGTTATTAACCAATCAGGATGCTTTTATTGTGTTATTAACAAATTGTAGTGGATACAATTTTGCTGTGAGAATAATAGACAGATAGAGTAAACGAAAGAGTGAATTCACACTACTGTGGCTCTTTTGAGAAACGTTGATTGCTAATTTGGCTCCTGAACCACTGAGGTCTGAGTATCACTGATCTAGACTCTGACTTTAGGCACAGCTGTGAGTAAGGACTGGGAGGCATTGCGCCTCAGAGATACCTCTGCAAGTGTAAAAGGCGGTCAATTTATGAAGTTGCCAGGGTGCCAGTTAGATTTTAAAACTGAAGCCTAACAAACTAAGTTTGTCAGGATATAACAGAATTCAACAGGATAACCCCATTTTTATAAAAAGAACAGGAGTACTTGTGGCACCTTAGAGACTACTCCTGTTCTTTTTACGGATACAGACTAACACGGCTGCTACTCTGAAACCCATTTTTATAGAGTCCTGGGAGCGTTAGCTTATTAGTTTTAAAGCTGGCTTCTTTTCAGGTCAACTTTTAATTTGAGCAGTATTTTTTAGATCAAGACCAAGACTCTTCCTTATTCTTAACCAATCAATTAATTCACTCAGCACCACATTAGTATACAATCAACAGTTCACAACTCAAGTATAGACACAACCAATGTTCTAGGTGTGTAGTCCACACAATGTAGTCTTGCAAGCAGTTATCCCAGACAGCTGAGACTAGCAGTTATATCAAGGAACAATGCAAATTACCAAGATTTCTTATTACATTTACTTATGATCATCAAGTCTCAATTCCTAACACATTTGTTACACTTCCATGGATGCATTTGTTCTTAAGGCACTTTGAAGAGTGCGTTTAGTACAGTTGAATGAATTGGTCCAAAACAGACAAATTTAGAATATTCAAACCAATTGCTTAAGGCCATTGTTTTCAATCTCTCTTAGGCCAAGTTGCCTGGATTTATAAAGGAGTTAGATTCTAACTCGGTAGAGAATGTAGACTTAGCAAGATAAACTACAGGTATTTTTATTAAAGAAATAGAAGGGGAAATACAAACTCTGAAATGAAATATCACCACTCCTTATCCTCTCAACGCTGGGATGCGAAGAAGTGTCCATTCCACGCAGTTGATCCATCTGTCTGTCACACTTAGGATTCTTCAGTTTCTTGTGATGGGTTCAGTCAACTCTTTCTTGGTTAGTCCATTGTGACTTCAGTTTATATACCCCAGTTTCAGGGCTAGTAGGAGGGGGGACATCCTCTTATTCCCATTGGACACATACCAACAAGTGCTTAGGGTTTAGATCTTTCAGTTCTTTGCTGCTCCCATTGGTATCCAGTAGTTGGTGTTTGTGTATAACAATTTTTTAAAAAAAATTTTTCTTATCAGAGGCTTTTAAAGTTTGATTCATTTCAAGTTCTACATTTCCCTTATTTGATCCAACTATCAATTTGGATCCTCTTTTTAAACAATTTATTTTAATATCCCAAAGTTATATACTGGTGTATATCTTTTAACATTTCTTTTTCAATTCCTATTACTTCTAGAGTGCAGCAATTATTTACAGTTGAAAACCAGCAGCATCCGTATAACCTTCAAAATGTGGAGGATGCACTCCATACATTCTTTGATTGTATAGAAGCATTTCATGGTATTTAGGACTAACAAAAGAGCAAGAGACATTATCCACCTATAGGAGGATGTAGACCTGATTCACAAGTCAAGCAAATGTGAAGATTCCAATTTGGGGTGAAAGGCAGATTACTCACGGTATATTTGATTTACAAGGAACACAATGTATAGTTTGTACTTTGAGGTGAAAACACTTTGCACAGGAAAGCAGGTTGACTCTTGCTTGGTAACCTGGAGTTCTTTTTAGCTAGGTTGGGGGGAGAAGGAGGTTTTATCCATATGCAAATTATGAGAGTTTCTTTTGTAGGTGATTGTGACAGGGTGTTCATCCCACACGCTCTCCAAAGGGGTTAATGGAGGCCAGATGGGCCAATTAACCTATTAGGCTACAAATTGGAAGAATGAAGGCTGAGAGGAAAACCCTAATGAGGGGAATTTCACCTGGGTGGGAAGAGGTAGGGTTTATAAAGACAGAAGTTGGAGTAATGAGAGAGGGCTATAGTTTCTCCCTGGGAGTAAGAGGTGTGTTTGGAGGCTACAGAATTAGGGTAGCCTACAGTTACTTCCTTGGGAGGAGGGAGTTGTCAGGCTGCCAATCCCAGAGAAGCAGGGAGAGCCAGAAGGAAAGGAAAAGGCAGTAAGATCCTGGAGGGAACAGACCTGGGCTGGGCTGGAACCTGGAGTAGAGGGTGGGCCTGGGTTTCCTTGCCAGCCACTGAGGAAGTGGTACCATGGGGCAGTGAATGGGAAGACTGCATGAGACTACTGGCAAGGAAAGACTTTGATACCCTGGAAGGAGGACACACGTAGTGACCTGGTGGGGGAGGGACAAGTCATGAAGATGGAGCACCAGGAGTTGCAGAGACAAAGAGAGAGCAGCAGTAGGGTGTGCCGTGGGCAGCAGAAAGGAGCCCCAGACCTGGAAGGAGCTAATCCCCAGAGCGGCCAGTAGGTGAATGGACCCCATGTCAGTGATTAAAATGTATAAATGAGAATATTGTTAGTTTCTATTCTTGGGGTGTGGAACCTTGGTTGTTCGGTTTGTCCTTAGACAAAGCATCTCACATAATATTAACCATTTTCTTATTGTCTTTACTTCTTAGGTGGATCCTCTTTGGGATACACAGAGGTTTTCTAATTTTATTGGGGGCCAGAAAGAAGCCGTATTTATTAATCATTCAATGCATATCTATGTCCCTATGTCCCTTACACGTCTCTGTTGATATGGCTGCACTGCGGGCTTGACACGTGTTGTGCCATGCAGCTTTGCACAAACACTCTTATGAGCTGCCTGGATCTTAAAAATCTATGAAACAAACAGTAAATTACTACCCCCTTCCTGGTGCTGACTCAGCTAGTCTGATCAGTGAGATTGGGGGACCTATTCCTCACCTCCGCTCCTTCGAGGAATTAAGCAATTTCACTTCTACCTTTGCATCCAGACCAAAGATCCAAATTTTCTGCATTGGGTCCAAGGGAATTTTTTTTTCTCTTTGCTTGTAGTCCAAGTCACAATAGGGCTTTAATGATGATGCTTTCCTTTTGAAAACATATGATCACTTTCAAACAGCTGGCTCCGAAAAAAAACCACATTCCTTTGGAGCATCCGTTAAAACTCTTGTGAGTCTCATGCATTTCTTCTACCTACTGTGAAGTTTATGTGAGAGGAAACATGTCAAGACTTCGCTTTTGCTAGAGCAAAAATAATTTCTGTTCTTATGACAATGCTCCTGTACTTTTATCCTGAGACAGGTCACAAATTCAAGAAGCCAAATAAGGTATGGCTCAACAACTTGGTCTTCATTTTCTTAGGACTAGGGGGAAATAAATAAATAAAAGAAACCATATACATTGCAATGAATGGAGCAATAAATGGACTGAATAGTGAAATAAACATCAGTAGAGAACATAAAGATGCCATGAAACATTTCCACCAAAATAGTTGAAATCTCGCTTCCTTGACAAATCCACGGAGAGCCATTTTCATTCCCCTCTATTACCTAAAACTAAGGTTATTCTGAACAAAGGGAAAAGAGATCATTAAGAGATTAAAAACAAAAGGAGTTTTAGCTTTACACATTACATGTCTTTCAGTGATGCTATTAGGGAAATTAATGAAAGCCATTTTCTTTACTCTGGGGCTCTAGAAAAGTCATTAGATTCAAATGAATATATAACACTACATCAATCTAATTTCAAGAGAGGGAATCAGCAAACCAATGAGCAGATGCAGCTTCAAAGAAATTCACCTTAATGGCTGTAATGTGAGTTTCATGAGTTACAGTAGACAGCAAAGTACAAACAACACATAGAGACAATGATTCAGTGGAGCACAAACACAATAATTAAGTGCATCTGTCTATTCAGTATCATCTTGACAATTAACAATACAGTTTACTAATCTTGGTATTTGCCTTTACTTATTTATCTTTACGGTTTCTTTCCAATGCAGTCCTCGGAGCACAGAGTGAGACTGCATTTCTTTAAGTACCGTGCATTTGCCAACTGCTTTGAAGTTTCAGTTGGAGAGATGCATTTGGGGTGGAAAATATCAATGGATTTTCTCGTAGGGTTTTTTAAAGTACTGTACCTACTTTCAAACGTTTATCTAAAGTTTTAAGATACACACTTTCTCTTTAAATGTACACATTTTGTGTGCTTTCAATTAATCTTTTTTTTTTTTTTTTTGCTAGTTTAATTTACCTTTTAGGAATCACTCTGAAACCAAATAATTATAAAATGAACACTTTTAATTTAAAACCACACTAAGGATCTGTCTTAAACCGGCAGAATAATGAAAATTCAGAGTAGAGAACATGGTCCAAAAAGTTTCAAACTCTAAAGTTACCGCCTATATTCATGTTTACACACATGAATGAGTGGTCAGATTTTCAGATGTTCTGAACACCCAAAACTCATCCCATTTTTCCCCAAGGAGTTTTGAACACTGGGTAATATCTTATACCCTGGAGGATAAACTTCTCTCCCCATCCACATCGTGAAGTTCAACTATAATATCCTGCTTTCCTTATAGGCCTGAACTAAAGCCCAATCATGAGCCTTTCCATTGACTTCAACAGGCTTTGGATAAGAGGTTATGGGGCTGCTGCTGTTTCTGGCTAATGGGCTTAGTACATTAATCCAACCAGCAGAGCTTTGTGTTTTTAGAGTGAAAGATCCAAGATCCAATCGTTGCTGAGAACCAACCCAATCAGGGAGTTGTTATATTTACATGAGTAGAATTCCCAGTAACATCATGGGGCACATGTCAGGTGGCTGTGCTATCAGAGATAGGATTAGGACACGGTCTAAAGAGGAGACTATTGCCCCATATGCTCTATACTTGCTTGGGCTCAATGAGGCAAATTAAATACAGTGAAAGAAGCAAAGAGTCCTGTGGCACCTTATAGACTAACAGACGTATTGGAGCATGAGCTTTCGTGGGTGAATACCCACTTCATCGGATGCATGTCATGTATTCACCCACGCAAGCTCATGCTCCAATATGTCTGTTAGTCTATAAGGTGCCACAGGACTCTTTGCTGCTTTTACAGATCCAGACTAACAAGGCTACCCCTCTGATACTTAAATACAGTGAACTCCTTTTATAAGAATTACATCCGTCCTGAATTTTTTGGTTGTTATAATTGCTAAGATTTGTTATAAGACAATTGTTATTAGATTTGATTGTTACAAGTGGAGAATTTAGTTAGTATAGGAATGATTTTGTCCCAGTGGTTTTGATCACTATATGCGGTTGATTCTTATATCAATTGAAGGGCCAAAATCCATTTGCTGCGGATGTAAGATCTTAACTACAGTTTCTGCTAAGAACTTTTCATTTAGGCCCAGAGTCCACAGCTTGTCCTGGGGCATGAGGCCTCGCTAACAGAGAACAATACATGGCTAAAAGAAAGCTGGGGTAAACAGACAACTTTGTGTGTTTCAAGTCAATGAGCGGAGTCAGCATAACTCCAGATAGTGAGCTGTAACTGGGTGTCCTTATCACAAGTTACAGACACAAGAAGCACTGAGAAACACCTCAAAGTTAACTCCCTGGTACAGATGCCAGAACAGAGCTTGGGGGAGGCCCAACGTGATTAATGTGGGTAATGACACTTTCCCCTCATAGATGTATGCCAATCCCAGTTCACAAACTTGGGTAAACCTATAAACAATTGTCATTGTTAAATACTAATTACTGCTTTTTTGCTTTTAATCTCCAGCAATGTTCCTGTTGGTTAACCGGGAGAGCTGCTACCTCATTCCCTTGGACCCCCAAATTAGAATTTAATCTATATACTTTAATAGAAATAGTTTAAGGGTAACTACCTGTGTGTTAGCAATATGTTAATTTGAACCACGGGCGGAGCCATTATGTAATCTTTTAGACCATTGGCTTATTGTGCTTATCTTGTCTTGCTGCTAGAACCTATCCAGGGGCTTGGGAACTCCCTTCCCATCACTTCTCTCCACCCATGGCACCCTATATAATTCATTGTAATTAATTGTTCTGAAGTGTCTCTGAGCCTAATAAGCAAAGTGACACTTTGCCAGCGCTGTGCGTAATAAGCTTCTGTTCTTGACTCTACACGGCGTCCATTTCTGATCCTTCATCAATGATTTGTATCAATGGAGAGCAGTGTACAATCTGACAGCTTTGACTCTAAAATCCCTGGGCTAAATTCTACTCACAACTACACCCAGGCACCGCAGTCAATGGGATTTTGTAACTAGCAACATAATTGCTCGAACCACTTCATCTTTTTATTAGCTTACCCCAAATGCTTAATATTTCATTATGGTAAAGATCATTTCTAATAGATTTATATTAATTTAGTGCTGGTTAAAGGAGCTGAATTGACAGTCTTGGAGCTGCTAAGTAATAGTGACCATAATCTAGTTCAGTTTCATCAAACTTGCGGGAGAAGGCATCATACCAAACCCTAGTGCTGTAATGCTAAATTTTAGAATGGGAGAGTCGTTAACAATTTTTTAAATTTAATTTAAAGGCAGCAGGTCCATTAAGTTAAAAGCACGGGGATTGACATCTTTCCATCCAGCGTGGAGCCTTCCTTCTTAAGCACCATACCAGACTCACAGAAAGTGTACTTGCCCCTAACTAACAAAAAAGGAAGCAGGAAAGAAAGGGGAAAAATGGAAAGGTTCCAGCGATTATTCAATGTGTTTTTTTGAAAATGAAATTTCAGCCCAAGCAAATTGAATAGAACCCCCCCCCCCATAAAATATAAGATGGAATTTGATGAGCAAAGAGGCAAAGATATAAACACAGTAACAAGAATTTTTTTACACATGTAAGAAGCAGAAAGCTTGTGAGACAATTGGTAGATCCTCTAGATTACCAAGGAGAAAAGAGAACAATCGAGGAGGATTAGGAATGGATAATGCAGAGAAGCAAATTGATTTCTTTTCTTTAGATTTCAGCACAGTGGCTGAGACCCAGGCCTACTCTTTTTCAGGTAATAAAGATGAAGCACTGTCAGAAATGGAAGTGTCAGAGGAGGAAGAACTGGAACAACCTGATAAGGGAAGAGTTACATATCATCCAAACCACATGGTATATATATCCTAGAGTTCTGAAAGGACTGGAGAATGAAATGGCCGCGGTGCTAAGAAAAAATATGCAATTTCTCATTTAAAAAAAAATCAGCTGCTGTGGGGGATGATGGAAGAGTAGCCAACACTTTATCTTTCGATAAACAACACACCTCTTTTCCAGAACCAAATCAACGAACTGAAGTGATAATCGAAGTGAAAATTGTGAAGCTCCAGTATGAACGTGCTGTGCAAAGGGACAAGACGGCTTGGCTGCTGCAAAGGAGTATAATACCTCATAAAACAGCAAATAAAGGAGAACTGGTTGACAGAGTTCATGAGGAGATAGTTAAAAGCCATTGACAAAGCTCCCCACAAAAGGCTACTTAGGAAACTCTGTAGTCGTGGGATGAAAGGGGAAGTACTGTCATCGATTAAGCACTGGCTAAGAAACAGAAATTGAAGAGCCAGAAATTGAAAGCTGAAAAAGGACGTACTTATTATTTAATTATAACACATAATTAACCTCATTTGTTGCTTCTCAGTTTCACTGAATGCCCCTTTGATCTGGGCATGTACCCAATTTATCTTAATTATACTGTTTATTGTTTTACATTCCTCTATCACGTCCCCTCTTATTTCCCTCCCCTCTGAATTACTCTTATCTTCTCCATCTCTCCTCCTACGGAAATCTTTCCGTGCCTCTATGTTTAATGTATGACAACTTTTGTCTCTACCAATGTGAGGTGAAATCCTGGCACCGTTGAAGCAAACGAGAGCTTTGCCATGGACTTCAGGGGAACAAGGACTTGCCCCGACCCTGCAGATGGGGAGCTTGTGCTTTTAATTTCCTATGTGAGTCTGTTAAAAAGAGACTCAAAAAAACACCCCAACAACTTCCAACTGTTCCTACATGTCCGAAGTACTTTACAAGCACTAACTAATTAATTCAAATTAGATGTACAAATGGGAAAAGTATTGAACTTTGAGAATTGTGCTGAGTGTACGTGGTTACTGGACTTTGAGGTCACATTGCTAAGCTGATTGCTGTCCATGATTCCAAACACTGCTCTCACGTATTTTCACTTCATAGTCACACAGGTGCAACTCAGAGCAGTATTTGGTCCATGTTGTCCAAATGAAGAACTCTGTGCTGGCTGGAATGTATCCTGTATAGTGAACTGAAATAGGATGAGCAGCTTTCGAAGTATAAAGCTAGTTGAATACCCAGAAACAGTGTTCACAGACTTACATTTGGATTCTAAGTGGCAGTTCAGTTCAGCCGTGCACTTCTTTTATTCCCTCTTTGCCGTTACAACCTACTGTTCAGAGATGATCAGACACCGTGGTGATGGACATGACATAAATAACAGAAAAGGGTTTGTTACATCTGCCCCTTTGCACCTGAGCCTCAAAGAATATGAGTCTGCTCCAGCTCCCACTTTAGAGACAGCTCTTCAACTCAAAAGTTTAGAAGTTCGAGCTCTGAGCTCTGGAGGTCTCTGATTTAATCCCTAGTGAGAACCAAGATGATTACACTTGGGCCAACAACATTCTGTTCACACTAATATCTGGAGAATGGCTGTTCTTCATCTCAATCTCTGCATGTGAGTGGGAGCATTCATTATTCATCATTCACTATTTGTTGTTCAAAGCAACAGAGGGTCCTGTGGCACCTTTGAGACTAACAGAAGTATTGGGAGCATAAGTTTTCATGGGTAAGAACCTCACTTCTTTAGATGCAAGTGAGGTTCTTACCCACAAAAGCTTATGCCCCCAATACTTCTGTTAGTCTCAAAGGTGCCACAGGACCCTCTGTTGCTTTTTACAGATTCAGACTAACATGGCTACCCCTCTGATATTTGTTGTTCACTTTGGATGATTTGTCATCTTTCTAACTTAAACAATTCCAGGAGTAAAATACCATGTGACTAAAAAGGCCACTCAAAAACCAGGAATAACCAATAGCAAATCATCAAAGGAAACAGTTTATAAGCAACCCATGAAAATTGATGGCCCCAAGTCTTTCCTGAGGTGGATAACTCAACCAGTGCTGTTGAGCGTCCGTGCATAACGCCCACTGGGAGAACTACTGACTTGAAGCACTGACCTCCAACCGGAAGCCACAGACACCAGGCCACTGGCGGGGGGGATACTTGGGTCTGCATAACGTGTAAAGGACCACAAATCTCATACACCAGCCTTAACCATGAGTGCTAACCGATACTCTCTAACAAGCTCCCGTGTCAAAAAAATAAGAGACTGCAGTATCCAGCACCTTTCCGACAAATATGATTTTACCAACAATGCTCATCAATCCCCAGTTAAGATTTAGCGTGACAACTGCCTGACTCTCCACAATAAACAGGCTCCAAAATGCTATGTGTTATATCTTCCCTTGAAAAATATAACATTTCTCAGTGTGGTAACTGTCACTCCACTAAATTTAATGAAAGTCAAGTATACGGAGGAGATTTACAAGCCTGTAGCTTTATTGCTGCTGCTACAACAATGTTTTTTGTAATCAACAAAACAACTATGCTGTAAACATGCTTTATACTTTTCCTGGCAGAAAGTTTTACGACATTTTATAAATGTCAAGAAAGGTGGGCGGGGGGGCGGGAGGGAGTGGGCGGGGGGAAGGTGGTCTTGTCTTATTTGTTTATTTATTTATGGATTTGTCTGGTGCCGGCTGCATTCAAAAGGCCTGGGATGCCATTTGTGAGTAAATGGCACGGCTGCAGGAGCGAATAAATTCCACCATGATAGAGAGACTTGAACACTTTGGTGCTAAAGAAGAGTTATGGTAATTGTGAAACAAAAAAGAGCTCCTGCATTCTGCTTCGAAACAGGCGCCGGGGAAGCTCATAAGAGGTTTAGTTTTAATAAAACCTTTCAGAATTTTTCTTCCCACAGCAAAGGCGTTTTGAGCCGGGTTCTAACTTGAACCATGGGTCTACACGAGGCAGTAAGACCATCCTTGCAAGGGCTATCCAGAACTTGGGGCTGGGTCCATGTGCTTAAGCAGGGTGGCTCAGCCACTCACTCCTTCCCTAGAACAGGCTGGCAGGGAATGGGCAGATCTTTGACTACACTTTGCCTGCTTGCCGGCCAGCATAACTGAGCCAACGTGGATATGGGGTGGCAATTCATTACTGGTATAGGCCAGCAGTCTACCCTTCCAGGAGCAAGGAAGGAGCAGAGGAGGAATTGTGAATCAGAGGGGGTGTCTCTGAGACTATGTCTACAGTACTGCAATAAGTCGACCTACGCTATGCAACTCCAGCTATGTGAATAACGTAGCTGGAGTCGACGTACCTTAGGTCGAGTTACCATGGGGTAACCCACTACACTGCAGGGGGTCGACGGGAGAAAATCTCCTGTCAATTTACCTTAATCTTCTTGTCAGGGGTAGAGAACAGGGATCGACTGGAGAGCGATCTTCAGTCGATTTGGCGGGTCTTTACTAGACCCGCTAAATCGACTGCTGGTTGATCGATCTTAGACCATCAATCCCGGCTCTATTGTAGACCTGTCCTGAAGCATGCTGGCTCCTTCTGGGGTTCCTCCTCACCTGGTGCAGCTTACATATAACCCATTGCCAAGATCGTGCCTCAAATCCCAGTCTAGTTCTTTTACATAAAGGTGTCTAGCAAAATGACTCCTATTTAGACAACAACAAGTAATTGTATTGTCTCATGAAATATTGTGATGTGTTGCTCGTAGCACTGGTCAAAGTATGGGGCCAGGGGAGAGGGAGTTGTGGAAAAATTACAAAAATCACCTGAATTTTCAACAGAAAATTTCAACTTTTCATTGAAAACCTGGCAACTGAAAGCTATTTTATTTTTGGTTGAACCAGAAAAAAAAAATCAGAGCTTTCTGTTTTCTGGTGAAAAAAATTGAAATTGTTCAGTGAAAGCAGAGTTTTATTTTTTTGTGTAACAAAATAAGCCAATCTCACTGACTTATCCCTGGTTGGTGGTTGTTAAAACTAATCTGGACTCAAGAGAATCCCTTTTGAGAAACATATCATTGTGGTTAACATTTTTGTCCATTATGTGTTATCAATCAATTGGTTATTGATTCTTGACAGATTAATAATTATCTATTATTAGTTGTCAGTAGGCTCAACTGGAACACATTTACCCAGTTGTGCTGGCTTTACTGTCGTTGCACTCACTTATGCAATGCGTGGGTTTGACCTTCTACTATTTGGGCTGGAATTCTTCTGCTCATAGAATTTTGTTCCTCCTTTAACACATATTCTAGTAAGGAACATAAAATAAGTTTAGAATTTGAACTCTGACTTACTTTAAACTCAACTATTTTCATAAAGGGTTTGTTCCGCCGGTAATGGCCAAGTGATCTGAAGAGTTCAGGCTGTATTATTGCCATACAAAGACATACTGCTTATGAGACAGCCAAAGACATGAGCTAGAAGAACAGTGAGGTTTTGCCAGGTGAATTTGAAAATGTAATTTAATTTCTAATTACAGAGGATGCTCTAAAATAACAAGCCTCATCATAATCACTCTTGGAATTAATTACATTCACAACTCCAGTTACCCCAACACCAGCAAGCAATTTTACGGTCATGTGCTTACCGTATATTTAAAACTATAACAACATTATGCTGAGATGTTACAGAAGGTCATGATCACCTTAACTCTGCCCACTCTGAGATAAAGGCTTCATCACAGTAGCTCAAATCTTCTTAGCCCTACATCAGAACCTGATCCTGTTATCAGTCTGTATCTCTATCTTAGTCACTTGTGGCTTGTTATACACATATCATGTGTTGGTCTCTGTTCTTTAACCAGCATAGCTCATCTTTCTTAATTTATTTGAGAAGCATGCCCAGCTCACTACTATTTTAGCTTTTCCTCCAGTCTTCAGGAATATATCTCTTGCCTTGATTTGCATTATTACTCTTGTGTTCTTCTCCAGTATTTGATTCCATTTAGAACTGAAAAGAAAATGGCAACGATACTAGTTTTTTGGAATTTTTCATGAAAAATTGCATGAGAATTTCAGATTTAAAAAAATCTATCACTTCTTTCAGATGGTTGACATTTTTTTGACCAGCTTTCATTTCAATAATAATTCTATCCAACAAAGTGCTGAAATACATTATCCATACTAAAACACTTTGCTGGGTCAGCGTTTTAGATAATTTTTGTATCTCTTGATCCATGTTTACCTCCTGCTCCATCTTTTGATCAAATGTACCGTTTTCTGCCCAACCTATCATGACTAAGGCTATGTTTTAGTCATGGGTATTTTTAGTAAAAGTCAGGGACAGGTCATGGGCAGTAAACAAAAATTCATGGCCCGTGACCTGTCCATGACTTGTACTATATACCCCTAACTAAAACTTGGACCAGGGAACTGCAGGTGTTGGAGTGGGGGGTCGGGGTGACCCAAGGGTGGCAGCGTGCAGCCTGGGCTCCCTGATGGTGCTGGGAGGGAGAGGTTGGCATGGCTGGCAGGCTTCCTACCCTGCTCCATGCAGCCGCCTGGAAGCGACCGGCATGTCCCTGCAGCTCCTAGGCGGAGGGACCAGGGGGCTCCGCGTGCTGCCCCCTGCCACTAGCGCTGGATCCGCAGCTCCCACAGGCTGGGAACTGCAGCCAATGGGAGCTGTAGGGGCAGTGCCTACAGGAACCCCCTGGCCCTCTGCCTAGGAGCTGCAGGGACATGTTGGCCACTTCCAGGGTCCCCCCCACCGGTAAGTGCCGTCCCGCACCCCAACCCCCTGCTCCAGCCCTTAGCCCCCTCCCACACCCAAACTACTGCTGTTGCTGGGGGAGGGGAGGCGTGGTGGCCCGAGACTCCCCAGCCGCGGCCAGTGTGACTGGGCCAGGGGCTGCCCTAGCTGCTTGGGCAGCCCCGTAGCCAGCTGCACCAGCTGCTGCAGGAGTCATGGAGGTCACAGAAAGTCATGGAATCCATGACTTCTGTGACCTCCGTGACAGACACACAGCCTTAATCATGACTACTAGTGGTGACAGTTTGTACCCCCATGTTCACCTCTTTTATAGGACTATGGTAAATCTTGTGCAAAGTATGCCTTTTGGGGTATCATTTGAAAACTCATAATTTGTGGATCATTATTGTCCTGGTAAAATGTCTGTGGCAACATTGTATGTAAAGTTATAAAATTCTACTGTATGATATTACAAGACATGTTCCAAGTCTGGAGAACAGGCACAAACCAGTCCCTCAGACACAAAAGGGAAGCTGGTACCTCAGCCAGGTGTCAGCTCAATCAAATGGACCAACCCCTAGTTAAGTGGCCATTCTTTGACACAAAAGAGGGTGTGGGTGAAGAGCTACATGTTGACAAAGAAGCAGCTTGAGGTTCCCATCCACATAGACTTTCCATCTCCTGAACCTCAGCTGGACATGATTCTCAAAGAAGAGAAAAACCGATAAGAGGGGAAAGCAGCCACCCCAAATAATCTCTCTCTAATCACAGCATCAACAATACCTGAAGAACAAATGAAGCAGCACTGGACTGGCAAGAGATCCTGACTGAAAGAGATTGAGCCAGTAAGACCATTGGAATGTGTGGTGAGAGAGTATATGTCAGGGTCCCCCAAGAATCTGTACTGGACCTGTGCTGTTCAACATATTCATAAATGATGTGGAAAAGGGGATGAACAATCATAGAATTATAGAATATCAGGGTTGGAAGGGACCTCAGTAGCTCATCTAGTTCAACCCCCTGCTCAAAATAGGATCAATCCCCAACTAAATCATCCCAGCCAGGGCTTTGGCAAGCCTGACCTTAAAAACCTCTAAGGAAGGAGATTCCACCACCTCCCTAGGTAACGCATTCCAGTGCTTCACCACCCTCCTAGTAAAAAAGTTTTCCCTAATATCCAACCTAAACCTCCCCCACTGCAACTTGAGACCATTACTCCTTGTTCTGTCATCTGCTACCACTGAGAACAGTCTAGATCCATCCTCTTTGAAACCCCTTTTAGGTAAAGCAGCTATCAAATCCCCCCTCATTCTTCTCTTCTGCAGACTAAAGATTCCCAGTTCCCTCAGCCTCTCCTCATAAATCATGCTCCAGCCCTGTAATCATTTTTGTTGCCCTGCGCTGGACTCTTTCCAATTTTTCCACATCCTTCTTGTAGTGTGAGGCCCAAAACTGGACACAGTACTCCAGATGAGGCCTCACCAATGCCAAATAGAGGGGAATGATCAAGTCCCTCAATCTGCTGGCAATGCTCCTACTTATACAGCCCAAAATGCCATTAGCCTTCTTGGCAACAAAGGCACACTGTCGACTCATATCCAGCTTCTCGTCCATTGTAACCCGTAGGTCCTTTTCTGCAGAACTGCTGCCTAACTACTCAGTCCCTTGTCTGTAGCAGTGCATGGGATTCTTCTGTCCTAAGTGCAGGACTCTGCACTTGTCCTTGTTGAACCTCATCAGATTTCTTTTGGCCCAATCCTCTAATTTATCTAGGTCCCTCTGTATCCTATCCTTACCTTCCAGTGTATCTACCACTCCTCCCAGTTCAGTGTCATCTGCAAACTTGCGGAGGGTGCAGTCCATGCCATCCTCCAGATCATTAATGAAGATATTGAACAAAACCGGCTCCAGAACCGACCCTTGGGGCACTCTGCTTGATACTGTCTGCCAACTAGACATGGAGCCATTGATCACTACCCATTGAGCCCGATCTAGCCAGTATCAATGACAGAACAATGACATGGAAAAGTTTGCAGATTGGACTTAACTATTTTAAGTAATTTAGTATCAATTTGACTATGAAGAGTTACAAAAGGATCTCACAAAACTGGGTGCCTGGACGACAAAATGGCAGATGAAATTCACTGCTGATAAATGCAAAATAATGCACTTTGGAAAACATAATCCCAAACTTACATATAAAATGATGGGTTTTAAATTAGCTGTCACCACTCAAGAAAGAGATCTTGGAGCCATTGTGGATAGTTCTCTGCAAACATCTGCTCAATGTGCAGCCGCAGTCAGAAAAGCGAACAGAATGTTAGGAAACATTAGGAAAGGGATAAATAATAAGACAGAGAATATCATATTGCCAATATATAAATACTAATACTCCCACACCTTGAATACTGAGTGCAGTTCTGGTTGCCCCGTCTCAAAAAAGATATATTAGAATTGGAAAAGGTCCAGAGAAGGGCCACAAAAATGATTAGGGGGATAGAACAACAACAACAACAATACAAGTATGTGTTGGGAGGTTAGTGTGAAAGGCAGTGTGTGTGTGTGTGTGTGTGTGTGTGTGTGTGTGTGAGAGAGAGAGAGAGAGACGCGCTGCCCCTTTAAGTAGATCAGCACTCACCAGTCTGAAGCCTGCTTGTTCAGACACAGCAGCAGCTGCCAGCAAGTTCCATCCCATGTCCCACTCCTGAGCCCTGTTGTGTCCCCCCGCCATGCTCTGTGGAGATGGGGTACAGGGAGGGGGAGGGGGACACCCTGACATCAGCACTCCCTTCCCCTCCACACTCTGCACAGCAAGCAGGAGGCTCCTGGGAGCTGCTGGCCAGGGACTCCAAGGCAGAGGGCAGGAGCAGCATGGCAATGTGGGGAGGGGCACCTGAAGTGCATGGCACTTGATAGACTGCTGGGTGGCTGCGCAGCTTAGGGGGAACTTAGCAGTCAACCCGTAGAACCTGTAGCCAGGGGATGTTGTGAAGGCCAAACGTATCACTGGTTTAAAAAAGAATTAGATAAATTCATGGAGGATAGGTCCATCAGTGGCTATTATCCAAGATGGTCAGTGATGCAACCCCATTCTCTGGGTGCCCTAAGCCTCTATCTGACAGATGTTGGGAGTGGACAACAGGGGATGGATCACTCGATAATTGCTCTATTCTGTTCTTTCCCTCTGAAGCATCTCGCATTGGCCATTGTTGGAAGACAGGATACTGGGGTAGATGGACCGTTTGTCTGACCCAGCATGTGCATTCTTATGTTCTTACATCCTTCTCCGAATCACATGGTCTTCTTTACGATGAGACACAGACTGAAGACAGTCAGTCTGGGCCCTTCAATGTTTGCAGTCTAAATGCTGTAAGGGAGCTAAAATCACCCTCTGTTATCCAATGCCCCTAGCATTTGTTGGATATACATCTGCTTGCAATGGGGAAAACTCTCATGTCCAAACTTAGCATTATTTGTTGTTGTTGTTGTTTAAATTACCTTTCAGCCTTATGCTCTTTTGTCTTCTAGCTGTATCAACCATCTTCTCAACACACTAAATAAAAATCCAGACTCAAAGACATAGAGCTAAAGAAAAAAGAGGCACCAATAATGCTGAGAGAGAAAATACGTGAGTGGGTTCTGAGCCAGCTGGTGTCCTGCCTCTCTGCTTTATGCCACGGCTCAGTGTGCTGCAGCACTGAGCCATCTCCCTACACAGGTGACAAGGGGCATTTAAGGGCCGTTTAAAAACACTGTACATTTTTCACAATTAACAAAACACCTGTTCTGAACAATCATGCTAATTCACTGTAATGATCCAAAGAGCCCTCTATATAATCCTCACTAGTCCTTTGTTCTTTAACTGTCGGGGCGTTGTCTGCTAGTTGCACATTTGGCTTCACTGCCTAACAAATCGGGCAATGGTTCAAAAGTCTTTTTAGGGAACCTTATTTACTGTCCCCGGAGTGACCAACGTCAATTGTTTCTTCTGAGCTCAGCTGTGACTTGGACTATGGACCATAAAAGGGAGAGAGAAATGACCCCTCCCTCTGCCTTCCACATCCCCACAAGCTGCCCAGATCTTGGGTCCAGTGCATGTACGGGAACGTACGGCTACTCACCCACTGACTCTTTTCCCTAGAGCAGGGTCATGCATGAGTGGGAGCAGGGGCCTGCAGGGGGAACAATGGATGGGCCAAACCTTGGCTCCAACTTCCTGTCACCGTGAGCTAATGTTGCTGAAGCAGCACAGAATGGATAGTAACTTACTATTGATACAGACCAGCACTAAGTCTCCATTCCAGGAGCAAGGTGTATGTGAGGCATAATGCCTCCCTGGGCTACTCCTAGGAGACTACACCTTATTCAGGACTGTATTTAAAGACAGTCTTGCTCTATGTTGTGTGCCTAATGGCATGACAGGCATAGAGAGCGATCTGGATCACTTGGTGAGCTTGGACTATTCAAGCAAAATGTGTTTTAATACAGCAACATGCATCATCATGTATGTAGGAATAATGAATGGAGGCCAGGCCTACAGAATTGGGGACTGTACCCTGGAAAGCCTTGACTCTGAAAAGTATTTAGGGGTCATTGTGGAGAAGCAACTCAGCATGAGCTATCAATGCTCTGGCAAAAAAGGCTAATGTGATCCTTAGATGTATAAACAGAGGAGTTGTGCGTAGGAGTCAGGAGGTGGGTTCCACCTCTTTATCCGCCATTGGTGAGACCGATGCTGTAACAATGCGTTCAGTTTCAATATCCACCTCTTAAAAGGAATATTGAAAAATTGGAGAGACTGCAGAAAAAGGCCACAAAACATATCTGAGAGCTGGGGAAAAAAGTTTTACAGTGAGAGACTTGAAGCACTTTGCTCAGTTATCAAGAAGAAGGCTGAGAGGTGGCTTGGTTAGGGTGTCTAAGTACCTTCTTGGGGAGAAAATACTGAGTTTTAATATAGCAGAGAATGGCATAACAAGAACCAATGGCTGGAAGGTGAAGCCAGACAAATTAAAATTAGAAATAAGGTGCACATTTTTAATAGGGTGATTAACCATTGGAACACACCAAGGGAACTGGTAGATTCTCCATCTCTGACTGTCTTCAGATCAAGACTGGATGCCCTTCTGGAAGAAATGCTTTAGCCAAACACAAGTTACGGTGGTGAGTACAGGAGTAACTGGGTGAAATTCTATAGTGTTATGCAGGTCTAATTAGATGATCTAATTAATGGTCATTGCTGGCGCTAAAATCCATGCATTCAATTACCAGAGTAATAATGGCACTTGTATTAGCACCCCTGACAAGTCAACAGTTGTGTTTACACTGTCTGTGGGTGTTTTAGATAGCCAGGTAGCAGCAGCTCCACCACACCAGGAAAGCCACCATTTGCACCAGTGGCGCTTACCCTGGCCACAAGCAGAAACATGCTGCAGTGGTGCACTGTCTGGATGTCCTTGTATCCATGAGGACTTTGCCTGGGTTGCAGTTATACTGCTGGATGGGCATCCATGTATGGAATCATGGCAAATCCCCAGTGGTTTGAGCATTGGCCTACTCAACCCAGGGTTCTGAGTTCAATCCTCAAGGGGGCCACTTAGGAATCTTGGGCAAAAATCAGTACTTGGTCCTGCTAGTGAAGGCAGGGGGCTGGACTTGATGACCTTTTAAGGTCCCTTCCAGTTCTAGGAGATAGGTTATGTCTAAATTAAATTTTTAAATTAATGGAGATATTCTAAGACTCAGACTTCTGGGGCCTTTTCAGACTCCTGGTTCCCTCAGAATCTTTTGGTGGTTCCAGTCTCAAAATGGTGGCTGAGGCTGTAGGTGCTCTCAAGGTGACAGTGATGTTGAGTAGACTAGCTCAGGAAGCTAGAGATGGAAAAAAACATCATCTGAAGAACAATAAAACTTCAGTATCAGGAGTTCAAATAAATCCAGGGGACGATGGTGATCAAAAACCATCATTCAAACCCACGTTTTCTATCACTTCTCTGGCCATGGGAACTCTTGCTAATTGTCTCGCAAGGAAAAGGAGGCGAATGCAAATCACTGAGCTTTGAAAAGCTGTAAAGCTAACCCACTGGGCACTCTGGGGGATGGGTGAACCTCATAGAGCATAGAGACCTGCACAAAGCTCAATTATTTGGGTTCTTAAAATAATATATGAATTATGATTATTAATTATAGCTCTTAAATCGTCTTTTTTCAACAGTAAATCTCAAAGTTCTCAAATAAAACCCCTTGTCCCAGGAAAAAGCTATTCCGAAATAAGAGGACATCCAGTGTCCTGATTTATATTATAACAAATCCAGCAAGGGTTTCAGGATTGCCCTTACTCTGCACCCCATGGCCAACTGCAATTTCCTGGCACCATTAGCACTCAGGTAGTCCTTCCCCAAAAGCAGAGTTTCCCACAGGCTCCCTCTGGTGGAGTCAAATGTGGTGGAATCTCTGCGCGGTGATAGTAGTACAAGGCCCATGACACACAGTTGATTGGCTTTGACTCAGTCCACTAGAGGACAGCAACACATAAATACTAGCCAGTTCATTGTCCAATTTCCATTAGAATTTGTCTCCCTCTGCTTCTTCACTCTCAGAGCTTCTGTCTGTGTTTTTCCACTCTGCTGCTCTCTAATTTTTCACTGGATATTTTTGTCTCTACCCCCAGGGGGAAGGGTTTACAAAAGCAAATATCCCGTAGAAAAATGTCATTTGTTTTCCTTTGTAAAAGCAGAAAAAAAAGAATAAAATGCCCTGTGTTCACTCTGTAAATGAGAATTCTTTCAGCACACTGCCCCTTCCCTGGCAGACCATTGATTCCTGCCCCCATCTCTGCCCTGCTACCCCATTCAGAACTCTTCTCAACCTACTTACCCCCGACCAGCGGACATAATTACAGGCTGCATCATTAATCAAATTGCACGCCCAGGCAAAAAATAAATATCTCAAGTGAAAGAGAGAGTCAAAAAGCACAGGCAAATGCAGATATTTCCATTCTAAATAGGAAAGTGTACAGTCTTAATATGGGGATCGGATTGTGGGCTTCTGACACCCCCTCCTTTATTAAAAACATAAAGCACATACAAACGAACGTTGGCAATAATGGCAAGTTGTCTTCTACAACAATCAAGTTTAATTGTTCCTTCTGACATGCTCCAGCACTCTATTAAACACAGATTACTCAGAACAGAATAAATGAATATAAAGTAAGTTGGCCGGCCGCTCTGCACACATCAGTGGAAATAATGAATTACATCATCTCATGAAAATGCATAAAGGGCCAGGGAAGGTCAAGAGCTTGTTATAATTTCATGTTGTCCATTTCAGCTCCAATTTTCCAAAACAGAATATGTTATTGGGATGGCTTATTCCTTGCAAGAGAGGTCATTTTATTTTTTATATTAGTTTTTTTAAGATAGCATGTGAGTGTAAAATTCAGTAGGTAGTTAGGATATTTACCTTAATTTTTTTGTTTTAAACCTACACATACATTCTTATTAGTCAGTGACTTTTGTAAAGTGATATCTTTGTTATTCTTGTTGTTACAACAATCTATTTAACTAGAAAATGCACAAAAGAGAACAAGCGTCTACCAGCAGAGGGAGTGGATTAAATTGATTATTATTATTCTTTGTATTACCAGCAGCACCTAAGTATCCCAACTAAGATTAAGGTTCCATTGTGCTAGCCACAATACATGGATATAGTAAGAGGCAATCTCTGCACCAATGAGTTTATAATTTTAATAGACAAGAGAGACTAAGGGTGAAATTCTAGGCTCATGTGACTCACTGATTTTGTGTTTTAACATTCTACATTATTTTATAAAAGAAAGACTAACAGAAGAATTGCATCAACAAATTAGGAAATTATTGCCTTATGTACTAATACAAACTCTATGCAACTATTCCTGGCTAATGTTGTGTAAAGCATATAGTTAGATTCAGAAGGATTAGATTTTTATCGGTAAATGTCAGTAAACATCTATTTCACCATACACGCACAAACTGACGAAAAAATATTTCCATTGATAATAACTGAAATTTACAGAAAGGCAAAGTAAGAAAAACGCTGCCTCAGATCTTAGAGTTTGATTTAAGAATATTTACTTTGTATATTTTGACCTGTCATGTTGACAATTTGTTTTAACCTTTATAAAGTGTTAACTTTTTGAAATCAATAGCTACTGATACTAAATAATTACCTGATCCACCCTATTGCCTGAACCCCCCACAACATTTCCTGCAACTGTGAATCTTTGAATCGATAAAAATAAAAAAAGCTTTAAAACATCACGATTATCCATTGAAATGATATGAAAAAATAGAATTCTGTCAAGCCGAGGGATAGTACACAATATATTCACGTGAACTGCATTCATTTTACTAATCCCATCAATCTTCTTCCTCAGTACAGAGGACAGAACTATATGCCGGGGGATATCTCAGGTCTATAATTGACTCAATAATGTATATCTCTCCCTCCCTCACATTTCAACTTCAAGCATTTGATGATTATGAAATTCTTGGGAAGTGGGAAAGCATAAAAATCTGCTAATGATACTAATACTGCCAGAAATGCTTTTCCATTCACGCAATCACCTTATTGAAAGCACCAGAACAGGCAATGGGAGATGTTCATGAGGGTGAAAGCAGAGCATTTTAATGAGCGCTAGTGTATTTATGTCAAATAAAATCAACTGCTTAGACCATTCTTTGCACAAGAAGTGTGACTTTAGAAACATTGTTCAAAAGTCCATTTGGGATCATAGACATCTTAGAAATGTAGGACTGGAAGGGACCTCAATAGGTCATCTAGTCCAGTCCCCTGCACACACGACTGGTCTAAGTATTATCTAGATCACCCCTTTCAGGTGAAGTAGGACCGCTGAAGACTATAACCGGAGAGGAGATTAAAGATAATCTAGGCATGGCGCAATATCTCAACGAATATTTTGCATCGGTGTTTAATGAGGCCAGTGAAGGTATTAGGGATACTAGCACCGTGACAGAGGGGCAAACAGAATGGGGGATTACCGTTTCCGAGGTAGAAACAAAACTCAAAAGCCTTGATGGGGCTAAGTCGGGGGGACCGGACGATCTTCATCCAAGAATATTGAAGGAATTGGCGCGGGAAATAGCAGGCCCATTAGCGATAATATTTAATGAATCTGTAAACTCAGGGGTGGTTCCGTTAGACTGGAGAATAGCTAATGTGGTTCCTATTTTCAAGAAAGGGAAAAGAAGTGATCCGGGTAACTACAGGCCTGTTAGTTTAACATCTGTAGTGTGCAAGGTGCTGGAGAAAATTCTGAAAGAGAAAGTAGTTGAGGACCTCGAGGTTAATGGCAAGTGCGATAAATTACAACATGGTTTTACGAAGGGCAGATCGTGCCAAACGAATCTGATCTTCTTCTTCGAGAAAGTAACAGACTTATTAGATAAGGGAAATGCGGTGGACCTAATATACCTGGATTTCAGTAAAGCGTTTGATACTGTACCCCATGAGGAATTATTGGTTAAACTGGAAAAGATGGGGATCCATATGAAAATTCAGAAGTGGATAAGGAATTGGTTAATGGGGAGAATGCAGCGGGTGGTATTGAAGGGTGAACTGTCAAGTTGGAGGGAGGTTACCAGTGGAGTTCCTCAGGGTTCGGTTTTGGGACCCATTTTATTTATTCTATTTATAACTGACCTCGGAACCGATTGCAGGAGTGGACTGATAAAGTTTGCGGATGATACGAAGGTGGGAGGCGTTGCCAATTCGGAAGAGGATAGGGATATTCTGCAGGGAGACTTGAATGAGCTTGTGAATTGGAGTATCAGAAATAGGATGAAATTTAATAGTGAAAAGTGTAAGGTGATGCATTTGGGGATGACTAACAACAATTTTAGCTACAAGCTGGGGATGCATTGGTTAGAAGTAACGGAAGAGGAGAAGGACCTAGGGGTTCTTGTAGACCGCAGGATGACTGAGTCGACAATGTGACATGGCGGTGAAAAAAGCCAATGCGGTCTTGGGATGCATTAGGCGAGGTATATCTAGTAGGGATAAGGAGGTGCTGCTTCCGTTGTATAAGGCGCTGGTGAGACCTCATTTGGAGTACTGTGTGCAGTTCTGGTCTCCCATGTTTAAAAAAGATGAACTTAAATTGGAACAGGTGCAGAGAAGGGCCACTAGGATGATCAGAGGAATGGAAAACCTGTCGTATGAAAGGAGACTGGAGGAGCTCGGATTGTTTAGTCTGACAAAACGAAGGTTGAGGGGGGATATGATTGCTCTCTTTAAATATATCAGAGGGATAAATACAAGGGAGGGAGAGGAATTATTCCAGCTTAATACTAATGTGGACACGAGAACAAATGGATATAAACTGGCCGTGGGGAAGTTTAGGCTTGAAATTAGACGAAGGTTTCTGACCGTCAGAGGGGTGAAATATTGGAATGGCCTTCCGAGGGAAACGGTGGGAGCGAGGGACCTGTCTGGTTTTAAGACTAAGTTAGACAAGTTTATGGAGGGAATGGTTTAATGGTAAAACATATTAGCTGAGGAATACCGAGCAATGGTAGGTAAACAGTATAATGGCTAACAGGGGTCAGGCTGGAGACTCTTGCTTACATGCTCGGGGTCTTATTGATCGCCATATTTGGGGTCGGGAAGGAATTTTCCTCCAGGGTAGATTGGCTGAGGCCCTGGAGGTTTTTCGCCTTCCTCCGCAGCATGGGGCAGGGATCGCTAGCAGGAGGGTTCTCTGCCAATTGAAGTCACTAAGACACAGGAGTTGGGGACTTCATCAGCAGAGTCAAGGAAGGGTAGGGACGGTTTTGTGGCCTGCAGCATGCAGGGGGTCAGACCAGATGATCATAATGGTCCCTTCTGACCTTAAAGTCTATGAGTCTATGTTTGTCTAACTTGTTCTTAAAACCTCTAGTGATGGAGGTTCCACAACCTCCCTATGTAACTTGTTCTACCCTAACTACCCTGACAATTAGGAAGTTTTTACTAATGTCTCACTTCCCTTGCTACAATTTAAACCCATTGCTTCTTGTCCTATTTTGACTGGATAAGGAGAACAATTTATCACCCTCCTCTTTATAACAACCTTTTACGTATTTGAAGACTGCTATTATGTCTCACCCACCTCCCAGTTTTCTCTTCTTCAGACTGAACAAGCCCAATTTTTTCAATCTTTCAATCTTACAGAGGTCATATTTTCTAGACCTTTAATCCTTTCTGTTGTTCTCCTCTGGATTTTCTCCAATTGGTCCATCTTTCCTGAAGTGTGGTGCCCAGAACTGGACACAATACACCAGCTGAGGTCTTATTAGTGATGGGTGGAGTGGAAGAATTACTTCTCGTGTCCTGTTTACAACACTCCTGCTAATACATCCCAGAATTATGTTAGCTTTTTTTTGCCACAATTACTTTGTTGACTCATATTTAGTTTGTGATCCACTATAGCTCCCAGATCCGTTTCTGCTGTGCTCCTTCCTTGGCAGTCATTTCCCATTTTGGATCTGTGCAATTGATTATTCCTTCCTGATTGCGGTACTTTGTGTTTGTCCTTACTGGATTTCATCCTATTTATTTCAGACCATTTCTCCAGTTTGTGCTTAAGGGCCAATCCAAAGCCCACTGACGTCATCAAAACCCATGAAAATTAATGGGGATGGTGAGCATCAAAAATCTCAACCTATTATTGTATTAATATTATTTGTATTACAGAAGGCGGTAGAGATCAGAACCCCACTGTTTCTGTTGCTGTGCCACACAATAGGTTCATTTTGAGGAGCCCTTATTCATTAAAATAGTCCCTTTGGTTTCAATGGAACTACTCACATAAGTAAGTATTTACCAGCCTGAGTAGGGATTCCTTAATCTAGCCCATCCTAAGGCACAATCCCTGCCTCAAAGAGCTTCAATACACTGTTAAAAGTTTTGTAGCATTAATCATCTTTAAGGCTCATGAAAATTTGACCATCTGCATTTTTCTGAGTTCCCACCTCTAAGAATTGGCAGGTAGCATGGCCTAGTGGATAGAACACTGGACTGGGAGTCTGGCCTGATAGATGATCTTGGGCAAGTCTCTTTACCACTCTTTGCCTCTGTTTCCCCATCTGTAAAATGGAGATAATGATACTGACCCCCTTTGTAAAACATTTTTGGAGTAGAAGTGAGGCAGCTAAATCCCTTTGTGGCTCTCACCCTGGGTGTCTAGTAGCCAGTGCACTGGAGGGGAACTCAGGTGACATTGGTTCAATTCCCACCTTAACCACATCTTGTATGACCTGTGTGTAGGTCACTAAACCTAGCCTGCCCCTGAGCTCTCTTGCTGAACAAATGTGGATAAAGTCATTGACAAGGGGGACCTGCTCACCACACTACTAAAGTGATATGGGCCATATAAGTACCTTGGAAGATGAAATGAAGCAAGGCATTTCCAGCTCTGTGAAACAGGTTATTCCCACTGCAGCACTCCCAACTCTTCCTAATGTCCATAATTTATATTTGAATTTTTTTTCCTCCCTGTCTCATTTTGAATGCCTGCCCATTCAAAGACCAACCTCGGATGATCCACCACCGAGCAGGATAATATTTATGACCTGAAGCACAGTCAAGCTTCTGGCTAGTATTTATTTTAAATGCTTTGTTTTTCCTGCTACGGAGGAGATTTACAAAAACCAACCACCTGAAATTAAGGGTCAAAAATCTGATAAAAAGATAGGCAGGGGTGAACCTGTGTGCTTGTGCTGAAGAGCTAGAATATAAAAGAGCGGTAGGAGCCTCAGACAGGCAAAAGCTCCCATCCAGCGCTAGTGAAGCACTTGAAACCGTTGCAGAAGTTGGCTGAGGGGTGCCGTGGGTGTTTTCATTGTTACTGAGGGCTAAACCAGCCAGACATTGATATGAAGTGGATTGCCTCCTAATTATCTTCTCTCCACTGTTGAGTTTAATTTCCCTTTATAACCAAACTGCAGCAGAGGGTATTAAAACATAAAGTAAAATAATCCTGGAGGTGTTTGAAATCCATGTGACATGCTGCTCCTGGTTACAGTCTCCAAGAGGAAAAATATCTAGAGGCACTTTTGACAGCTTATTGAACTTGCTTGTAACTCTGACAATGTGAACAGTGAACACCTGTTCAGGGTCTTTTCTTCAGCTAAGTTCAGTCTTTTCTTTCTCTGGCACCTGAGAAAACTACAGTGCATTGGTGATCTCCCAGAAAACACCATCCTAGCCACCATGGATGTGGAGGCTCTCTACACAAACATCCCCCACACAGATGGAATACAAGCTGTCAGGAACAGTATCCCTGATGATGACACAGCACAAATTGTTGCTGAGCTCTGTGACTTTATCCTCACGCACAATTATTTCAAATTTGGTGACAATATGTACCTCCAGACCAGTGGCACCGCCATGGGCACCCGCATGGCCCCACAATATGCCAACATTTTTATGGCTGACCTGGAACAACGCTTCCTCAGCTTTCGTCCACTCACGCCCCTTCTCTACCTACACTACGTTGATGACATCTTTAACATCTGGACCCATGGGAAGGAGGCTGGAAGAATTCCACCACGATTTCAACAGCTTCCACCCCACCATCAGCTTCAGCCTGGACCAATCTACACGGGAGGTCCACTTCCTAGACACCACAGTACAAATAAGTGATAGTCACATTAACACCATCCTATACCGAAAACCCACCGACTGCTATGCCTACCTTCATGCCTCTAGCTTCCACCCCGGACACATCACACAATCCATTGTCTACAGCCAAGCGCTGAGGTACAACCGTATCTGCTCCAACCCCTCAGACAGAGACCAACACCTACAAGAACTTCACCAAGCATTCTCAAAACTACAATACCCGCACAAGGAAATAAGGAAACAAATCAACAGAGCCAGACGTGTACCCAGAAGCCTCCTGCGACAAGACAAGCCCAAGAAGGAAACCAACAGAACTCCACTGGCCATCACCTACAGTCCTCAGCTTAAACCTCTCCAATGCATCATCAGTGATCTACAACCCATCCTGGACAATGATCCCTCACTTTCACAGACCTTGGGAGGCAGGCCAGTCCTCGCCCACAGACAACCTGCCAACCTTAAGCATATTCTCACCAGCAACCACACACCGCACCATAACAACTCTAACTCAGGAACCAATCCATGCAACAAACCTCGATGCCAACTCTGCCCACATATCTACACCAGCAACACCATCACAGGACCTAACCATATCAGCCACACCATCACCGGTTCATTCACCTGCACGTCCACCAATGTTATATATGCCATCATGTGCCAGCAATGCCCCTCTGCTATGTACATTGACCAAACTGGACAGTCCTTACATAAAAGGATAAATGGACACAAGTCAGATATCAGGAATGGCAATATACAAAAACCTGTAGGAGAACACTTCAACCTCCCTGGCCACACAATAGCAGATGTAAAGGTAGCCATCTTACAGCAAAAAAACTTCAGGACCAGACTCCAAAGAGAAACTGCTGAGCTCCAGTTCATTTGCAAATTTGACACCATCAGATCAGGATTAAACAAACACTGTGAATGGCTATCCACCTACAGAAGCAGTTTCTCCTCCCTTGGTGTTCACACCTCAACTGCTAGGAGAGGACCTCACCCTCCTTGATTGAACTAACCTTGTTATCTCCAGACTGATTCTTGCCTGCATATTTATACCTGCTTCTGGAAATTTCCGTTACATGCGTCTGACGAAGTTGGTATTCACCCACGAAAGCTTATGCTCCAATACATCTGTTAGTCTTAAAGGTGCCTGCAGTGGGGCGGACTGCCCCACTCCCTGAGAATATGGGCTGCGGCAGGCCAGTGGGCCTGCGCAGACAGGGAGCCAATTGGAGAAGGGCTTATTGGCAGCCAATCAGGGCCCGGATTGGAGTCATTGACAAGGGGGCCAGGCTCAGCCCTATAAAAAGGCTGCTCAGGGAGCGAGCAGTCAGTCTGTCCCAGGCCTTCAAGAGGGGAAGGTCAGTCTTCAGAGGTGAGAGACTAGCACCCTGGACAGCACAGTGCTGGCCAGGCTCGGGGAGCAAAACGGAGCTCTAGCCTGAGGCCTGCCAGACTGCAGGCCCTGAAGGGAAGGGCCTAGCGTGCTCAAGGGGCCGTAGGGGAAGAAGAAGGTTTCCATTGATCTAGGGATTAAGTCGGTTTAACTACGTCTCTCAGGGGTGACTGGATTTCTCACACCCCCGAGAGATGTTGCTATGCCGATGTCACTTTTCACTGTAGACCAGCCCTGAGAATGACTTGCGAACATACCTGCACACAAATATCGGTGACACATTCTCTTCCCAGGAACATTCTTGCATCACAATACTGGTTGGTGCAAATGTTTTCACAAAGGGGTAGTGAACAGCATCAAAGGACATTCCCGGTTGTTATCTGGATGCATGTTGGCAGCAAAACTTGTCGGTAGTATTTCCATAGCTCTAAAAACATTACATGCGAGATAAAGAAAGGAGGTGAGGAATTTATTGTTTATCATTTGCATTAATGTACTGCCTAGGTGCACTAGTCATGGAATAGGACCTCATTGTGCTAGGCGCTGTACAAACCGAACAAAAAGATGATCCCTTTCCTAGGAAGCTTACAAGTGAAGTATAAGTTAAGAGGCAAGAGATGGATACAGATAGGGTGACGGGGACTACAAAGAAACAAGACAATATGGCCAGCATGATAAGCAGTGGTTTCAGGATACTAATAGCCTAACCTTGTCACAATGCTATGGCTGCAGGAGAGTTTAGGGGTCAGAAAAGTTGGACTCTCACCTCGAAAATGAGGTTAATTTCCCTACTCGTAATGAATGTGCATTGGGATCTTCAAAACCTACAAGGGATCTGACTTTTGGCTTTCCATGTTATCCACAATACAGTACACTCCACTTAAGTACATGTTGCTTAATTTCTGAATCCATTTACACTCATGAGAAATGTAACGTTCTAATAGGGGACAATCTGATGTTAGTTCAGTTTGATAGTTTCACTCTGGTTCTAATTACATAATCTGGTTATTTGCATAGCAAGCAGAAGCCCAAATGATGCTCTCAACAGTGTAATCAGTCTGTGTCAGTGGGTAGTCAGAACACTAATTATATTTTGTCCTTTTCTTAAAAAAGAATAAAAAGCAGATCTTAGTAACTGCTGCGAAAAAGAAAATGGAAAATGTGAGACCTATAAAAAGGTTAATGGTATTAATACTTAGTCAGCAACGGTGAGAACAGGCGAAACAGATTCTGCCAGCCCTATTCATGTTGAATGATAGTGCTACCCCTTTTGACCCATGCAGCTAGCAAAAATTCAGGGATTTGTAGGTTGCTTAATTGGGACCATGACCTGTGGAAGGACACCAAGAGACAGGTCTATAAGACAATTGTTATTCCTACACTCCTTTATGGATGCAAAACCAGGGTGACCTACTGACAGCTCCTCAAGAATCTGGAGAGGTACCACTGATGCCTCTGGAAGCTCCTTCGCATCAAGTGGGAAGATCACTGCACTAATACCAGCATCCTCACTGAGATCATTGTCACCAGCATTGAAGCAATGATCCTCATGCACCAACCCCGCTGGGCCGGACATTGTGTGCGGATGCCAGACTCTCACCTCCCAAAACAAGTCTTCTTCTCTCAGCTCACCCCTGGTCAGAGACCTGTGGTGGTCAGAGGAAACACTACAAAGACGCACTGAAAGGGGATCTCAAGAAAACTGATGTGGACATCACAAGTTGGGAGGAGAAAGCCACCAACTGACCTCAATGGTGCCACATCCTTCATCAGGGAGTGGCCCACTTTGAGGAGACACACCTTGCCCTTGAAACTGAAAAGAAAGAGAGAGAGAAGGAAGGAAAAAGAAAGAACTCACTCCCAGCAGGCAGCTGACCTGCAAGGAATGTCTGTACCTACTGCAGGCGGATCTGTGGATCCAGGGTCAGACTCCTGAGTCATCTCAGGACCCATCTGTAACTCTAGGGTAGAGATCATCCTTGAATCGAGGGATTGCCGATGATGAGCTGGGAGGAGAAATTGGTGACAGGCAGATATTTCTTGGATACAGTTTTGTTTCTTTAAAAAAATGTACAAAATCTGGTTTTCCTGAACACATGAGGAATTAGACAACAGGACACAGTTCCCTTGCTCACAGGTCCAAGCCTCTTTCAGCCAGCACCCAACACAAAACCTCTCTCTGGGCATTTCCCGGGGGCACACACCGGGCTTGTCCAGGCTGTGTTTGGAGCTTCTTTCCTGCTTCTCTGTCTCTATCTCTGGGCTGGTTTATGCTGAAAAGTTAGGACAACCCAGCTATGTCACTCAGGGGTGTGAGAAATCTATCGCTGCGCAACATAGTTAAGCGAACTAAACCCCGGTGTAGACAGTGTTAGGCTAACGGAAGAATTCTTCCGTCAACCTAGCTACTGCCTCTCACGGAGGTGGATTAATTAAAGGGATGGGAGAAGCCCTGTGATGCAACTCTGCTACTGTAGCAGTTTAAGTGTGTACAAGAGCTGTCTGTCTCTCTCAAATACACACCCTTACCCAAAGCAATATCCAGCGAAGCCCTGCCCCCACATCGGTCTAATTCCTGGGTTTACTCACATATGCCTTTGCTTTGGGTGGGGGTTACTAGAAAGGAGATTAGCTGTTTCTTACACCTCTCTTCAATGAAGGCCAGCAGTTACACGCACCAGTGTCAATGAAGTTTCGCCCAACCCACAGCAGGACCTTATTCCTTGAGTAGCCCCATTGAAACTGATAGGCAAAGGTGTCAGAATCTGACCAAAGTGTAGCAGGGAAAGAGAGTTGACCATCAAACAGGCCTCCAAAAGGCTCACTTTGAATGGAAGCATGTTCCATTCCTGGGGATTTTCAAGGCATGGGTGCATGCCCGTTGCACAGAAGCATGAGCTTACTGTGCCTGCAACAACTGCATTCATGTTTCATAATGGACTAGCACGGCGAAGACAGTGCAAACGAAGACAGCCAAAAACAAGTGTCACTTCAGGAGGCATGAAAACACAATCGTTCTTGTTCTCTATAAAATACAGTTAACGCAGCTGAACGGAGAAAAACCCAAGAATAGCAGCAGGGCCCAATCCTGCAAGCTGTTAGGGAGTACCCTAGATTTCTAGGGTTTTGGAGCAGGGGCTGTCTTTATGTTCTGTGTTTGTACAGCTCCTAGTACAATGGAGTCATGACTGATGACTCCTAGGTGCTATGGTAATAATACTAATAATAATACCCTTAATACCTGGCTTGGTCAATGAACGTTGAATGCACATTGCAGAAGAAGTTCAACACCTTACACCATTGGACACTGTGAGACTGATCTTATTCCCATTGAAGTCCATGGCAGAGCTCCCACTAATTTCCATGGTGCAGAACTGAGCTCTAAATGAACATGAGAGCAACATAATTTTAGATAAAGCCAGTGCTATTCCCAGTTGTGTATTTCATAGAGATGAGTCCAAACCAAAAATCCTTTTTTCGGAATCTCTCCCCATTTCCAAAAAGCAGTGCTGTGGATAAAATGAAACCTGGATTGCAACTGCTCTAGTTTTGCAAGAGGGAAAAATAACTAAAAAAACCCCCAAACCAACCCAAAACTCGCCGAATACAGAGACAGGACAAAACCAAACCTTTTCATCTAAACCCCCAAGAACTACAGTGGTTTGGATAAAATAGAATCCAGAGCAAAACCATGACTGGTTAATATCTGTACTTTGCAAAGCCAAAATCCTTCCCAATCAACAAGGTCCTGCAAAAACAAAAATGTCTAGTTATGTGCAGTAATGGTGTTATAATAAATAATTATAGGTGATAGCCTATCTCCTAGAACTGGAAGGGATGTGGAAAGGTCATTGAGTCCAGCCCCCTGCCTTCACTAGCAGGACCAAGTACTGATTTTGTCCCAGATCCCTAAGTGGCACCCTTAAGGATTGAAGTCACAACCCTGCATTTAGCAGGCCAATGCTCAAACCACTGAGCTATCCCTCCCCCCGTTGCTTTATGTAGCACTGGTGTAAATTCACGTAGAATATTTCTGTGTGGTACTGGTCTCCATAGCATAGGAAGGACATAGAATGAGCAGGGAAACATATAAAGGAGGGCCACAAAAACAATGCAAGGATTAGAGGATGAGATATATGAGCTGAGACAGAAGGAGCTAAACTAATATACAGCCTACAGAAGAGCAGACTCAGGAGGGACATGACCACAATCTATAAATACCTTTCACAGTCTACAAACACCTTCAAGGTAACAATATAAATAGGCCTGGAAGAATTGGATTTTTGTTGGTAAACGTCCATTTCACCGCGCACACACAAACCAACAACAAAAAATATTTCCAGCAATAATAATCAAAATTTACAGCTAGGCAAAGTAAGAAAAATGTTGCTGAGAACTTATTAGAGTTTGACTGGAGGATATGTATGTTGTATATTTTGACACGTGATGTTGACAATTTGTGTTTTGACAGTTATAAAGCTTTAACACTTTGAATCTTAACATCTGCTGTCATTAACTGATTATTAGCTGGCCTCATTACCGGGTGCCAGAAAACCTTCCAGGCAATCCCTTGTGGCCTATGATCACACTACCGGCAGCCTGCCTCAGTTTCCTCTCTTGGACTGTTCAAATAAACTTTACATCAGGCTTTTTTCTTGGTCACAGTTACCCCTCCTAAATGATAAATAAGACTCAAAATCCCAGAACAGAGTCCGTACAACCCATGGTTTCTCTTCCTCCTCTCAGGCCTTCCTGCCTGGTGCCTTTGCAGTCTCTCTTTAGCATCTCTGTCTGGGGAGCTTGCCTCTGACTCTGCCACAGCTTCCTGACTTCCCTCCCGTCACTTCAACATCCTGCTCCTTTTATACCAGAACCACCTGATTTCTCTCGGGTGGGGTCATCCTGTAAGGAGGGTTGGCTTAGCCCTAGGGTCAAGCCACTGTTACATCCCTTTAGTGTCTGACCTCCCTGTCCCCATAATTTCACACCACTTTGAAAATGTTAATAGCTAAAAATTGGTAAAAGTGCCTTAAAAGTAATCATTCATTTAATGTATCAAAATAATATTTTAAAAAGTCAAATTCTGCCAAGCCTAAATATAAGTAAGGGGAGGGAATCATAGAATATCAGGGTTGGAAGGGACCTCAGGAGGTCATCTAGTCCAAGCCCCTGCTCAAAGCAGGACCAATACCTAACTAAATCATCCCAGCCAGGGCTTTGTCAAGCCGGGCCTTAAAAACCTCCAAGGAAGGAGACTCCACCACCTCCCTAGGTAACGCATTCCAGTGCTTCACCACCCTCCTAGTGAAATAGTGTTTCCTAATATCCAAACTAGACCTCCCTCACTGCAACTTGAGACCATTGCTCCTGGAAGTATTCAGCCGCTGAAGATGGCAGACAAGTAGCAATGCCTTGAAGCTAAAGATGAAGAAAGTTTCAGTTAAATGCTAGCGGATGTTTGAATAGATATCCCAAGGGAGGTGGGTAAATAGGTACCATTACGGCAGATATTCCAGACCAGGCTGTAAAGCATTCCCATTAATGTTTTATAGCTCAGATTCCTACAAGTATGCAGGTTGAATGACTGTACGAGCCAACTGGCTTGTTCTGGCTCCACTGCAAAGAACGACCCCACCTTGGGGTTTTCTTGAACTACTACTTCCCCTCCCCTTGAGTTCCTATTTTTCAGAGAGTGCTTCTGGGTGTGTCCTGCCGGGCTGCTAGCCAACAATAGAAATAACCCAAGCTGCTTCAAACTGCTAATGAGCATGCCCACTGCCTGCCAGACCCAGTTTCTGGATGATCCTGGCCCATTCACCCATCTCCGGCTATTCTGCAGGAATGCAGAGTCCCCCAATACAAAAAGAAGAGCTCTGTATCCTCCCCACTGTATCTTCCCTTATTCACACCACTAAATGCCACAATGCAAGTGTGTGGGTTACAATTGCACAGAAAAGTTTGAGTCCCCTGTCAGCCTAGTTTCAGACTTAGGTATGGAGTTGATAGCTGTGTGTTGGTATCAGCCGCTGACCCTCCCCTTCTTGTTATGGAGAAATAGGGTGACCAGACAGCAAATGTGAAAAATCGGGACAGGGGTGAGGGGTAATAGGCGCCTATATAGGAAAAAGCCGTGAATATTGGGACTGTCCCTATAAAATCGGGACATCTGGTCACCCTATGGAGAAAGGAAAAGTATAGGGAGGGATAGCTCAGTGGTTTAAGCATTGCCCTCTTCTCTGCCTCCTCTCCCAAATCCAGGGTTGTGAGTTCAATCCTTAAGGAGGCAATTTGGGGCAAAAATCTGTCTGGGGATTGGTCCTGCTTTGAGCAGGGGGTTGGACTAGGGACCTCCTGAGGTCCCTTCCAACCCTGATATTCTATGATAACAACAATATAGCTATTATTAATAATTTACACAGGTGCTGAGCAGTCACGGTTCCTGATGACTTCAGATGGAGTTGTTGCTCTGTACCTCTGAAATTTAGGCTCTAGAGGCCAGATCTTTAAAGGTATCTACATGCCTAACTCCTGTGGGAGTTAGGTGCCTAAATGCCTTTTGAGGGTTTGGGCCTAGATGCCTCAAGTTGGGTACACAAAAATTCAGGCACTCAAAATTAGTGGACACTTTGGCTTTCTGACTTGACCAAGCTCACACAGGTTGCATGTGATAGGCTCAGGTATGAGCAGCATATCTCTTGGACCCTCGGCTGGTCTGAGCACCACAGGTTCACCTGCCTTCTGTAAAAGAAAGCAACTACAACAGTAAAGATGCTATAAACTGAAGGTGAGATGGAAAGGTATTAAAAAGGAGGGAGAGACTCAAACTTCAATGCAAAACAGTCTGTGAATAGCAGAGATGTGAGATAGAAGTGGAAGAAAAAAATAGGCAAGAGAGAAAACATAGCCAGAGAAGTGAAGTGAGATAACATATCAGCCACCAAGAAATAGAGATGAAGCTATTTTAAATTCCGCTCCTTCTCTGCGGGGAAAAGAATGGTTCAGTTCTGATTAAACCTTCCTGGTCTTTTCTCAGATTACTTGTCAGAATGCAAATATTTATGCACACATCTATCTTGCAATCTTCAATATTATTTTCAGAACAAACATTCCCTGCTGAAAATGAAGGTTAATAATAATCTGTTCCAATTGTGACTGAACTCAGAGGTCTGGGAATACCAGGTACTTCTTGAAGTTTGCTGCCTTCACCCAGCAGAAGATGTGGAAATATAGCAGTGGCCAGCAAATAATGCTTCAGAGCAAGACAAAAAATTCCCATAATGCAGCCAAAGGGGTTCCAAATCCTTTTTTTTCACACTGTTACCCAATATTCGCCACTCTCAGTTGGTCCTCCTCAGCTTCACAGCAGCTTCCCTTACCTTAGGGCCTGCAGTGCTTCAACAGAGATATTGCATGAATCAATGCAATGAAGTATGGGAAGCAACATCTTCTGGTGGTTAGAACAAAGAACAGGGAAAAGCCCTCAATTCTGATGCTGGTCCTGACACTGCCTCACTATCTGGTCTGCTGAAAGTCACCTATGCCAACACCTTCAAACTTGGATTACAAACCTAAATGACAGGGGCTTGAATTTCAAAAGTGTTGAGCACCCATAGCTCCTATTCAACGCAGTGAGATCTACACAATCTCAGAACCATTGAAATGCAGGCCACTCATTTAGATGACCAAATATTGATTTAGGTGTCCAACCTTAGGCACCCAAATTGAAACTTGGGCCCTAAATGATCTCTGCCTCATTCTCAGTTTCTGTAAAATGGGTATAATTATGTTGGCTTAGCTCACTGATGTGTTATAAGGCTTAATCGATTCATGTTTGTAAAGAGCTTTCATGCCCTCAGGTAAAAGGCACCCTATTAGATCAAAATATTATTACCATTATCTTAGCAAGACTTGAATGCAACTATCAAAGGCCAAAAATAAGAAGGTAATAACGGCCATACTGGGTCAGACCAATGCTCCATGTAGCTCAGAATCCTGTCTTCCAATAGTGGCCACTGCTTGGAGCTTCAGAGGGAATGAACAGAACAGGCAATCATTGAGAGATCCATCTCCTGCCGTCCAGTCCGAGCTTCTGGCAGTCAGAGGCTAGGGACACCTGGAGCACACTGTTGAATCCCTGACCATCTTAGCTAATAGCCATTGATGGACCTATTCTCCATGAAATGTCTCTAATTCTTTTTTGAACCCTAGTTCAAACATCCCCTAGCAATGAGTTTGACGGGTTGTCTGTGCGTTGTGTGAAGAAAGATGGAGAATGAATGAAATTCTCAACCTCCTCTTCTCTCTGGCAAGTGTTAGTGACCCTTGATCCCCCCAGTGGGTGGAAACTCACATATTAAGAACCACTGGTTTAGCTCATTAAAACTGCTCGCAGGCTACAAGTTTATGTAACAAACCATGGTCACATACACAGACATAGTGGTCAGTGGAGCAGCAGACATATGACTCGATTAATAAAGAATTAAAAGGGGTAATATAATTAATGTCAGTCAACATGTCAATCAACATTTAACTTGTCAAACTAACTTGGTATCTTTTTTTAATGGTATTACAAGTGTGGTTGATAACAGTAACAGTGTTGATCTAATATATACATAGGCATTGGACTTAGTACCAGACAAAAATTTAATTAAAAAACTAGAAAGATACAAAATTAACATGGCATACTGGGTTGTCAACCTCACATTCCACTGGGTTTTATGTCAAATCACAGATTTCACATGGTTTTGACCTGAAACTATCGGTCAGCCTAGCTTTTCTCAAAAGGTTTGCGAGACTGGGCAGAGTTTGACCTTGTAATTATGTTGGTAACCAGGATTTGTCAGGATTTCAGGTGCTATGCTGAAATGTCAAGAGAGCTATGTAGTTGTAATAATTTTGTATAGAAATTAAAATTACATTCAGTGACATTGACACTCAAAAGATGTTATAACTACAGGTAGTTGAAAAAGTTTTGTGGGAAATTCCAAAATTACTTTCATGTCAGAGGGTTCAAAATGGAGCCATTTTCAATTTTTTGTTAAGCTTTCTGCAAAATTGTCATCACTATAGTTTAAATCAAATCATTTTATTAAATTCATGTTTAAAATAATGACAGAACATTTTCATTTACTGAAAACATTATCACAGCTTTGAACACAATTTCCATAAAAATTCAAATTAAAAGACTGATAAAAAGTGTCATAGAAACGTTGATGAAAATGGTACATTTTGAGGATGTCAACTTTTTTGTGTGAAAAGTCACACAGAAAAACTTTTTGCATGAAAAATTTCATCCAGCTTTAGTCATAAAGAACTCTTGGGTGTCAAACCTTAACTTAACATGTAGGATAAGGGACAGTGCTTTGATTCTCAGCCTGGCTCTATTTCTATGTGTTTTCAGAAATGGGGACATGGATAGCCTACATAGGTTGAAATTCTTCAGATAATTTTTTTTGACCAAATAATGCAGAATTGGCGTCACCAAAACATTTTGTGAATTCATACTAAATTTGCCTAATTGTTTCAGTAGAAAAAAAATCAACATTTTTGTTTTGACAGTTTCAAAAAAAAATTCCATTTTTCAATTCAAGATGATTTTTCATTTTGAAATGTACTTCACTTTAATTTAAAAATATATAAAAAAGTGGTAATAAACGGCTCATAAACTAAATGAAACATTTTGTTTTGTGTCTAACAAAATATTTCATTTGGCCCCAAAACCATTTTTTCTACTTTTCAATTTGCTGAAATTTTTTTTAATAATCATTTTAGGTTTTCATTTTTTTATTTTCGGAACAGTGAGAAAAAAATAGCATGCGATAAAGCTGTTCCATTGGAAGATTTCTGACCAGCACTAAAGGAGACATTAAAATATTAACTTACTCATGTTAATACCCAACACCTGTTACTTAGGGCTTGGCTACACTTGCAGCTGTAGAGCGCTTTAAGTTAAACCAGCCTTCGGAAAGCGCACTAGGGAAAGCGCTGCAGTCTGTCCACACTGAAAGCTGAAAACGCACTGGCATGGCCACATTTGCAGCACTTGCAGCAGCATTGGGAGCGGTGCATTATGGGCAGTTATCCCAGCGTTCAAGTGGCTGCAACGTGCTTTTCAAATGGGGGGGTGGAGTGTGACAGGAAGTGTGGGGAGAGAGAGTGGGTTTTTGGGGTGCTGAGAGTGTGTCAGCATGCTGTCTTGTAAGTTCAGACCCTCCTCCCTCCACCGCCTCTCTCTCACTCACTCAAAGCAAACATTAGCTGTTTGTTTTTTTCTCAGACCAGATAAGCAGCCGGCACTCCGAAACGGAGCTTTGAAAGGGCACTTCCGCGTCCCGAGTTCACAACAAAGACAAGAGAGGCCACTTCAGTTAAGGGGATTATGGGACATTTCCGGAGGTCAATTAGAGCGTTGTAATGTTACTTCTTGTTTACACTGGCACTGAAGCGTCTCACCCAATACGCAACAGCTGTTAATCCGGAGCGCTGCAGCCAGGCAGTCAGAGCGCTCTACGTGTCTTGCCAGTGTGGATGGGGAGTAAGGTAGAGCGCTCTGAGAGGCTTTATTGCAGTATAACATGCAAGTGTAGCCAAGGCCATAGACTCAGGTTGCCTCTTAGCTTGACTCTTCAACTGGCTATTCGGTTGATCGTTTTGTTTGGTCCTCGTTATCTACAATAAGATTGCCCTTCTAGCTTCACTGCTACCTGCAGCTGGCCTTTCTCATAGAGCTGGCTATTTTAAGAAATTCTTGTTCAGCATGGCTGATTTCATGGGAGGAGCTCAATTTATGTCCGAATGAAACTAGCGTGGCATTTCACTTTGCTTGATAGCTGGCATCCTAATGAGAAATAACACAAGGCCTGTATTCAACCCTAACCTTGTAGTTAGCAAGAGTGTTTTGGAAGAGAAGAGCTCTGTTCAGCTGGATTCAGAGTTCTGATTAAATTTTCTTTGCTCTTCGAAGGGGGCTTTCAACTTGTTGTAAGCACTGCAGTATTATTTATAAACTGTGAGATTCTCTCTTTTCCACCTTAGTGCCAAAAGCACAAAATCTGTTTCACTCATGTGGCTGTGACACTAATCTGATGCTTAATTAATTTGTTTCAAGTAAAAAAACAAGGTGCAAAGGGCTTGTCATCTTGAGACATTTTCTGCACCCTCCACGAAGATTCTGCACTGTCCTCAAAACCTGCCATCCCTTAGCAAGGCAAGGGTCAGCTTCGCAGGAAGATTCAGATTTTAATAACTCAGGGATCAAAGTGCCTATCAAAACATATTCTTACCTAAAGCCTGATGGCTGGCAATTCTAACCTCTGCTGGGAGAGATCAAAAGGGAGAAAAATGTACAATAGCCCTTTGATTTCCTTTTGACTTCTTGTCTAACATGTTTGTGTCCTAGTTCTTTGTAAAAGGCCATGCCACAGTCCCTTCCATTATTACAGCTGGAATGGTCCTGAGAACTATAGTTTCCACCATAGTTGGGGATCCATACACATCATTCTAACCTCCTGTTTTCAATGCATCATAACTTTCCAAAACTTTAAGATTTTGAGTTGAAAATAGCCATTGTTTTAATGGAAAGTTTGTGCCAAATTATTTGAGCAGTTTTGGAGTAAAACTACACTTTCCCCAGCAAAAAAATACTTGCAACCCTGTTTTTTAACAATTCTAGCACTAATGTGTTCTAATGTTGAAATCGAACGTATAGAGTTGACCAGAAAACTAGACCTCCTTGAGGAGAAATATGGCTGAGTGTTAGAGTGAACACTGCTTTTGTGTTACCTCATTGGAAACTGCATTACAAACTTAACATAAAATGTGTATGGAAAGTATACACTTGAAGACCACACTGTCTATGCATTCCTGATTCACTTAGCCACACAGTGAAAATATTGGTGACGTTAGATTTTAAAAAAATCTGTTGTTTTTCAAATTTCAGCAAAGTTTTATGTTAGGGTCATTGTAAGAAGTGTCTGCATGGTTCTAATCTTCTTTGGACTGGTTTGCCTGTTGTTACTCATAAGTAATCATTTGCACTAGTGCCATCAAAGGCCTGAAAGTCAGTTTCCAGGTTAATTGTAGCATAACCCACATGCTTGCATTGCAGTATCATCATAGAATCATAGAATATCAGGGTTGGAAGGGACCTCAGGAGGTCATCTAGTACAACCCCCTGCTCAAAGCAGGAGCAACCCCCAACTAAATCAACTAGTATTTAGTGGAATAAATTAGGGAAGGAACACAGGGGAGGGATAGCTCAGTGAGGGAGGAGGGATAGTTCAGTGGTTTGAGCATTGGCCTGCTAAACCCACGGTTGTGAGTTCAATTCTTGAGAGGGCCTATAGTGGGGCGGCTGTCCCACTCTCTGAGATTATGGGCTGTGGCAGGCCAGGGGGCCTGCGCAGATGCACAGCCAATGAGAGAAGGGCTTACTGGGAGCCAATCAGGGCCCAGGTTGGAGACAGCCAATCAGGGCCAGGCTCAGCCCTATGAAAGGCTGCTCAGTGAGTGAGCAGTCAGACTGTCCCAGGCCTCCGAGAGGGGAAGGTCTATCTCCAAGCTGGGAGGCTAGCACCGCGGACAGCGCAGTGCTGGGCAGGCCCGAGGGAGTAAAGGGAAACTCCAGCCAGGTGTCTGCCAGGCTGCAGGCCCCGAGTGGAAGGTCCTAGTGGGTGCAAGGGGAAGTGGCCCAGGGAAGCAGACAGACAAGGGGAGAGAAGGGGGACAGCGAGGCTGCCACCAGAGGGTCCCTGGGTCGGGACCCAGAGTAGAGAGCGGGCCTGGGTCCCCCCCCCCCCTCCTTGCAGTACACCCAGCCATTGGCCACAGGGAGCGGCCATTATAGACCATGCCAGATCCCTGACGGGAGAGATTAGACTTTGGGGTGTGTGGTTGACCATGGTGGCTGGAACATAGACTGCCGACTGACATCCCCCCCCCAGAAGGGGGTGTGGAAGGACTGAGGGGCACTGCCAGAGGGCAGTGGTCCTGAAGAGGACACCACGAGTTGGTGAGCGACGTGGGCTCAGACACGCCAACTGAGGGCGAGACGATGGTCGGGACACCACCAGGAGGGGGCGCTCCACTGGACTGAGCTAATTCCAGAGACAACCAGTAGGAGGCGCCAGGTAGTGAGTCCCAACCCCGTCACAGGGCCACTTAGGGATCTGGGGCAAAATTAGTATTTGGTCCTGCTAGTGAAGGCAGGGGGCTGGAATGGATGACCTTTCAGGGTCCCTTCCAGCTCTATGAGATAGGTAATGGAGGACTCAGGGTGGTGGGACAGCACAAAGCTTAGACAGGTCCGCTGTAAGAATAATCTTCTCCGGGCCTTGTCTCGTTTTATAGGGTTAGACTGTAGACTCCCTCACCCCATTAGAGAAGAAGAGGACTTGAATTTGCTGCCCCCTCTGCAAACTGCAGCCAGTTGTTGCAACGGTTCAAAGAGAGTTTGAAGGCGCTTGTAGGACAATAACTTATTTTCCTACTTTAAGGCATTGACATGCCCCACAGTGAGCTTGGCTATGGTTCCACAGAGACCGAGAAGAGCCCGTGGCAGTGTTTGTATGTGCACACACATCACTATATTTTGCATTTGAACATGTGATAGTAACATAAAGTAAAACTTGGGAAAAGCCCCTGGAAGTGTTGGCTATAAACAAGATTTGTTATTAACACTATTCTCAACTGTTTCAAGGGTTATAAGTAAACTGTGATGGAGGCATATGTGTCTATTGATTTCGTATTTTAGGTTTCCTTTAGAGATTGTGCCACTCTTCTATTCAATTTAACCCTGTGAGAATCCTGAAAAGACTAAACTTTGTTCTGTACCCAAGCAGAGATGTGGGCTGAGGTACAGGAAAAGGGAAAGAAACATTTCCCCTAGTATTAGCATAGTGCTGTTCTCAAACCCATTAGAGTGGCCCAAGTAATCACGGATGTTCTTTTTAACGGCTTGAATGTGCCCGCTAATTAGGGAGTTAAATTTCCAGATGCAACAACCATGCCTGCAATTGTTTCTGGGAGCAAAATTGAAGTCAGTGGGAGTAATCACGTGCTTACAGTTAGGTACCCCCCATTTCTGACTATATTTGGCAGAATTGTGCTGTAAGATATTGAACTAAGATAGTAACTGCAGAAAACCAGTGTCTTTTATCTGTCAGTGATTATTGTGGTGTTAGCTCTGAAGGCAAAGGCTCAAACTGTGCTGAGCAGACATGACAAGTTAGCAAGTAAGGATGCATTATTGCATTTATACAATACTGCACTTCTAATGTGAATCTTGCACATTCAGATTGTTCCTTGAGCTTTTTCTTAATTAGATTGTTAGAAAGGAAGGGATGTCCATTGTTAAGCACATCCAATTACTTCCATTGCAATTAGTTGGTGATATATTTTCTGCCTTTTAAACCCGCACATTAGTTTTTTTTAAAAAAATAGTAAGACCACTCCTTTAGCTTCCATTTCTGGAAATAAAATCCATGGATGGTTCTTCATTTCTCATCATGACAGCACCTGTTTCCCTGCTCAAAATTATACAGAGGCATAATTCCTCCCACATCGAGTTCACACATACTGCAAATTAATGGAATGGCATCACTGCAGAAACAATACAGTAATGTTGAATGGAATCATATTAGAGCTAACCAGACACTTAGCATTCCAACCAGTTTTGTTTCTCTATAATCTCTTCTGACTCTGATGGTAATAGAAATTGCACACAATAGCAGGTTTACAGTCAACCATTAGTGTCCACCTGCTAAGATTTTAGAAAGTACCAATGCAATAGCAGAGTTATCCTGGCAAACAGAAGCCATTAATGTGTCGGTAAACTGATTTTTGAACCTATTTGTGGATATACATTTGCTATGAATAATACATAAAGTGAAACCCCAACTGCAAAAATCTAATTGCATCATTCAGAAGAGAGGAGGACAGAAATACATGTTAGATATCATCAGAGCTATAGCATACAAATATGACTACAATTCAGCAAAATACTGGCTGGCTAGTTACACTAAATAAAATGTAAAAATAAATACATTTTTAAAACCCTACTCTTTCTTATTCCATCATGCTATGCAGCAGCCTTTACTGAGTAACCACCAAATCTTATTAATCTTACCCTTGTCCTCCTCCTTCACACCCTCTCTACTGTCACACTACATCTGTGTTAGTGAGTTCCTTGCAGCATCATGTGGCCCTCCTCTCCTGTCTTCCTACACAAATGGCTCTGACTCCTCTTATTTGTAACCACCGTTGTGTACATTATTTGCGTTAATCACCCATCACCCTTTTACAGACCCATGCAGTAATTCGAGTTACAGTGACATACAATCATCGTCCCCTCTTGCTCCATGTAGAGACCTCCTTCACCCTGGGTGTGTAGGCAGGAAACCTCTCTTTCTCCTCTCCCTTGTACTTTCTGTGCTCCCTTCCTACTCTGGCAGTTAATGGGCTCGTTATCTCCTTAGCTCTCCCAACTCAGGCTGATATAATAAGCAGCCATTCCGTCCCCCATTCAGGCCTTCCCCAGGGAAGCTGTTTGGATTCACAGTGGCTCCTCCCCTTAGGCTGTGGGTGGGGCCTTCTGATACAGGTAGGCTGGTGCCCGCCCCTTCCCAGAATCCAATAGCTGTTGGTTCTCAACACTCTGTCACAGGCAGGTACCATATCTTCCATCTGTTTTGGGAGGTACACAACACACAGTAGAAGTAATAAAAGATAATAGCGATGGTGAATCTCCTAACTGCCCTAGCAGCAGTTGTGGAACCTGAACTCTTCAGGCTGGAACGAGAGCTTGGCTAAAGCAGTGTGAATCCAGACAAACTCCAGATTCACCCCAAATTTACACTAGCCTGAGATGAGAATCTGGCTCTTCATTTTGAATCTTTAAATCCTAATCCTCCTTTCCATTCATATACAGAGTTCCCAGTGGGATTATATATGTGCCTTGAGAAAAGATGAATGAGATGAATCCAAGGGCTTGATCCAACATGCACTAAAGTCAATAGGAGTCTTTCCATGGACTTCAATGGTCTTTGGATCAGGCCTTCAGTGTGTTTAGAACTCAGCTGTGTATTAGGTGATTCGTTTGGGGATGGAGCAAGCTTGTTTTTAATAATTTGGAGGAGATGGATCTGAGACAAATATGAAACCATTTGGTCTAACTCAGGGGTAGGCAACCTATGGCACGCGTGCCGAAGGCGGCACGCGAGCTGATTTTCAGTGGCACTCTCACTGCCCGGGTCCTGGCCATCAGTCCGGGGGGCTCTGCATTTTAATTTAATTTTAAATGAAGCTTTAAACATTTTAAAAACCTTATTTACTTTACATACAACAATAGTTTAGTTATATATTAGAGACTTATAGAAAGAGACCTTCTAAAAACGTTAAAATGTATTACTGGCACGCAAAACCTTACATTAGAGTGAATAAATGAAGACTCGGCACACCACTTCTGAAAGGTTGCCGATCCCTGGTCTAACTTATTAAAAACCTTTCATTATGTCCCAAAAGTTCACTCTCCCCTCTCCTCCCTGGCCCCTCCCTTCTCTGCCTTTCCATTCCTTTACTTTTTTAGTTATTTTGTTCTTTTTTCTAGTCTTCCCTTATTCAAAGAAACAAAAACACCACCACCACCAAAACAACCAAGGCAAAATTTCCGTTTAGACACAGAAATAACTACCCAGACTTTCTACGCATTGATCCAGCCCTTTGGAAAACTACATTAAGAAAATAATGTTCTTTCAAGTTTCTCCTGTAATCCCAGCGCATTTGTCCTCATGCTACACTGTGTTTATACTGTTTGGATCAGATTTTATCACTGGTTGGAAAGAAATGGGTTCTGGTTTTGTGGATACCTAGGACTAAATTCTGTATTTGTGGTTTCAAGTTACCTTGCAATGCTCAGTTCATTCCAGTCCTCACGGTTTCAAATAGTTGTCAGCTTTCTCACTGATTCATATATGCTGTGAAACTATCTTACATCAGCTTTGTTTAAAGACTCTGCATAATATACAGCTTCAGATTGCAATGAACTCTGTTTTTATAAAGGTACGTCTACACTACCGACCGGATCGACGGGTAGCGATCGATCTAACGGGGATCGATTTATCACTTGTAGTGTAGACGCGATAAATCGATCCCCGATCGCTCTCCCGCCAACTGCTGAATTCCAGCAGTGCGCAAGGTGGCAGCAAAGTCGATGGGGGAGCCGCAGCCGTCGATCCAGCGCCGCAAGGATGCGAAGTAAGTAATTTTAATTCGATCTAAGATGCTTCAACTTCAGCTACGCTATTCTCACAGCTGAAGTTGCGTATCTTAGATGGACAACCCCACCCCACCCCCCGTGTAGACCAGGGCTGAGACTAGGTCCCTGTTGCCAAGCTATGGTGATATGTGTTAACTTTCTGGGACAGATACAGGAATATGAATCTTGGAATGGTTTCTCTTCATGCCCAGGGTCCTAGTTCTCACTACACTATATAGCATTATCCCCACTGCATTATGAAGGGGAAAATACCCGATTTGAAGTTTTTTGATTGGAATCTGTTTCCTGAATTCAGAACAATGGGAAATCGAGGCCAATTCCTGCTGTGAACATGCTCAACTTTTGAGTAAAGACAAATATAACACAGTTGGTCCAGTTTTCCTCTAGAGTCACTGAGTTCAAAGCGGTTGCACTGGTGTAACTGAGAGGAGAATCTGGCCCAATAGACTTCCTAACTCAAACATTGCTATTGCTCCAAAGGGCAAACTGGTAGTTAGATCAGGCACATCCAATGCATCTCAATTGGGGCATGAATGTTTTGTGAGAAAATCATGGGAAGCATTTTTAGCACGTTTCCCTGTGATCGATCAACTGAAAAAAAGAAATGGCACATTGGTCAGGTTGGTAGAATGTTTACAAGTGTCCCTATTTGATTTCTAGCTTTGAAAAGCAGGATGAAAGGAGCAAGTCTGGTCAGAAGAATCTAGTCTGTCTTAACCTTTAATCATCCAAATACTTCTAAAAGTTTTTTTGGGGGCGTGGGGGAGAAATAGGATAGGATTATAAAATTCCACTCATAGAAGTCTTGATAGACAATTCACAAAACTGTTTTTTTCAGTACATAGGACTATGTGTACTCTTATTCATGACTGATTATTCAAGTCCTTTATTAGGCTATCAATTATGAATATCATGCAAATCATTTCCAGGATCCATGTTAAACATAGGTTGAGGTAGATAGAAAAATATACTTTTTTCCTATATGAAACTGAGCCTAAACCTCTTTTATGGGTCCTTCTTTCCTAGCCTAAAAAATATTTCACGGAAGGAATATTACTTCTAACCTTTCTGTCCTGACATGTATTTGATTTTTTTTTTAGACTCTCTCTTTTCACTTCACGCCTCAGGATTTGTTGTATTTCATTACCAGTTTATATTCAGGCACATTTCAAACTGCAAGTCATTAGACTTCCTCCAAAATCTTTTTCATACATTCCTATACAGTTCCTCTTCTTCTGTATCTTTTCACTGGCTTAATCAAAACTTTTCTTCAAAACCAAACTTTTCTGTCAGGGAGAACTGAAGGAGGCAATGGTTCCATGGAGGTAGTAGCAATTAAAATTTTATTCCTTCTCTAAAAGTATGTTTAAAAAAAAAAGAAAGTTCAAATGGTAAACCCTGATCAGTGTGATGTATGTAGTAACATTTTGCACAGATCAAATGGGGCACAAGTTCACAATAAGGGATGCAAAGGGAGAAGACTCATGCAGAGGAGTCAAATACAGAGAAAAATCCTGTACTGTAAAAACTTTGTCTGATTCAGTGAAAATCACTATGAGATGTGACTCTGTAACTTAATGTAATGTCATGTACAAAGCAGCTCGTCACACGTATCCCTAGGCACTGCATGCCTTAGGAAGGGTGATCCATGAGTTTAGCAAAAAAGTAGAGCCAAAGATAAGTTAAATTTGGACAGAAATGAGGATATTGGTGAATTTGAATGAGATCTGAAGTGACTGCCTTCTTCCTGTTGATAACCATTGTACTACCACTACAAATGGAGTAACTGGCATGTCTGTACAGGCGTCAAAAGGACATGCTTTCTCTTTTCAGAGAACATCTCTTCAGCCATCAGGGGCTCGTTCACCTGCACATCTACCAATGTGAGATACGCCATCATGTGCCAGCAAGGCCCCTCTGCCATGTCCATTGGCCAAACCGGACAGTCTCTAAGCAAAAGAATAAATGGACACAAATCAGACATCAAGAATTGTAACATTCAAAACCCAGTAGGAGAGCATTTCAATCTCCCTGGACACTCAATAACGGACTTAAAAGTAGCAATTCTTCAACAAAAAAACTCCAAAAACAGACTTCAACGAGAAACTGCAGAACTGGAATTATTTGCAAACTGGACACCATCAAATTAGGCCTGAATACAGACTGGCAGTGGCTGGGTCACGACAAAAAGTAATTTTCCCTCTGTTGATATTCACCCCTTCTTGTCAACTGTTGAGAATAGGCCACTTCTACCTTGATTGAATTGGCCTCGTTAGCCCCCCCACTTGGTAAAGCAACTCCCGTCTTTTCATGTGCTGTAATATATATACTGCTTCCTGTATTTTTCACTCCATGCATTTGATTTAGCCCACAAAAGCTTATGCCCAAATAAATTTGTTAGTCTCTAAGGTGCCACAAGGACTCCTTGTTGTTTTTGCTGATACAGACTAACACGGCCACCACCCTGAAAACTGCTCCAGCAGACTTTCTGGTCACCCTGGTCATCATGCAGATTGGGTCTGCTGCTGATGTTTGGGCTTGCATTGTCCCTTTAACTACTCTTCCCCATAAATAGCGTTGGGGACCCTTTATGCCCCCACAACCTGGTCAACTGATAGAACTCCTGCCTGCAGGCAACGTCCGCCACCCGCCATGTATGCTTACGTAAACCAGCATAAAGCCTTTCTGTGTCCTTTACACCAGGGCTTCATTTATCCCACAGAGGCAGACATACAGATGCACTGATAGAAACACAGAAGTGCCGAACTGTTATTTTTACAGCTCTTTATCTTAGCACAAGGAAGTCTGGCTGGATAATCATGTTATTTACGGGTTCCCTGCTACCCGCAGCGCTATGAGAAACAATCGTTATTTTTTAAAAATACACAAATATAGCAACAATTAATTTATGGCAGATATTGCCCCTTCTACCATCTTTCCCTCTGATTCAGGTGAGAACTAGGCACTGGCAGTGGAAAATGGACCATTAAAGGTATGAAATGATTGTGAAGCTTATCAGAGAACTGAGAGATGAACATTCGCAGGAGCTTGTGAAGAAGTGTGTATCGGGGGTTGGGGGACAGAATTGGCCATATAAAGGAGAGCGTGCACTTGTATCATGAATGTGTCATTGCCAATGCAGAGCAATCTAATCTGTATGTGTGTCTGTGTATGCACCACGCCCTTGTTCTGTCCTAAAATTACTTTGTCAGGAGGCCTGCAAGCAATGTAGAGGCTCAGTGAACATCATGCCACCCAGTTGCCTGTATGGAGCGCCAGCTTTTCTTCCATTGCTCTTAGCGTCTCTTTCAAAATTTGTGCTAAGCAGCCAGTCCGATTTGCTTGCGGTGCCTTTCCAAATGAAAGGTCAAATCTTACTCCATTGAAGTCAATGGGAGGCTTTCCAATAACTTCCGTGAAAGGGACAGATGGAGCCCAAAGAGGGCTTATGGCACGTATTTGCCTGCTTGTGAAATTATCCTTCAGTGCTCAGCCTGGTGGAGAAATCCATCTCTCTCCTTTGTTTTGTTACCGCAACACTTCTTCCACTTCAGATGGAATGTGAGAATCTAGTTCCTGGCAGTTGTTCTGTCGGCCTTTGCCTTTGGAAGCAGATGCCCGGCAGCTTCAACCCCATGAGTAGCAGAATGAAGGCGCTCAGAGCGGCAGGCTGTGATGGAGCAGTTCTCTTGAAGGATATGGACGGTGCTGCTTCCCATGCCAATGCAATAAATGCTAGGCACTTGGCATTCAGAGAAGACATAGATGTAGCTCTCTTCCAACAGAACAACTTAATGTGAACAAGGAACCTTTTAGTTTGCACCCGCAGTGTCCACACGGGGCAGTTACAGTTCAGCACTTTTGTGCGCAATGCTATTCCGACCCCCAAAATCTGAACTGTGGGGCTCTGTAGATGTAGCCTGAGTACAGAAATGAGCCTAGCCCTCATGCGGCAAGTACAGTCTCTTTATACCCAAATCTGTTCATGCAGAACAATAAAATATAAATAACCTTATGCATGACAACTCTCCTTTAGTATTTTATACTAAAGATAAAAGCATCCACTGCAAAGCAAGCTGGAAAGGTAACTTTTCATCTTACAATTAAATAGATTAAAGTTCAGGTGTGTAGTGTGACCCAGATGACACTTTTGTATACTTGTCAAACTGTTAAAAAATAAAGGCAGGTCTACCACACTTTTAGCTCTCTAAGAACTCCTCTGTCTGCAAAGTCAGACAGACACTGAGTTCAGTTCAATTTAGCATGGTGCAGTGGAGACACACACAGTAGCTGATTCTTTGTTCTGTCTTGGTTTTCTTTCTTGTATTATTCCTAGGGCCTGATGCAAAACCCACTGACGTCGATGGAAAGACTTCTACTGACTTTCACCCTTTGGAGAAACTGTTACTTGTGACATGGTGAGTTTAAAATTTGTTCTTATTACCTGTAAAAAGTTGTTCTCTTGCCTCAGTTTCTCTCACTGGGTGTTTCTCTGAGGCAGTCCTGCTCATTCACAAAGAATGTACAATGGCCTGTTTCCCTGAACACAGTAGAAATCAAACAGGAGACAATTATTTTTCTCCTGGTTCTAAGCCTCTTTCCAGCCAGTAGTGAGCCCAGAAATGCTCTCTTAGCTTTTTCCCGGTGGCACACTACAAATGCGTCTTTGGCTGTCCCTGGGGCTTCTTTGCTGCCTTCTCCATGTGCTGTGGTGTTTCTGCTGCTTCTCTCTCTCACACGCACTCTGCTCCCTCAAACAATACCCAGCTCCCTACCTTTGGATTCAGCCTCAAGGACAATCCCCGAAACTGCACAGCTCAGCTCCTACTCCAGCCTCACATCTGGCCTGTCTTTTGGGCAGTGACGTCTATGGTTTCAATGATCTCGTCCATAACAGAGCTTTATTGCTTCTTGCATTTGTTCCTGAATGAAGGGCAGCTGTTACAATCACCAGTATCAATGGCATTTCACTCAACCTCCATCATAACAAGTGTGACCTTAGGCACCCTTATATTCACACCCTAAACTACTGCAATGATATCTGTACAAAATACACTTTGTGAGGGATTGTATGGAAGCTAATAATATTCAGGTTACTAATATCATTGCAAAATGCACGTGTTAACCATATATGTGAAGTTATGAATTGCCTCTGTGATATTTAAGGCCTGATAGCCAGGTCTAGGAAAGGTGATAAACAGATCTGTCCTAGACAAAGGAATATAGTTTATCTCAATTTACATATTAGCATTACACAAAGTTGTTGAGCTAAACCAAGTGGGGTTATCATGTTCCTGAACTCAAGAGACAGAGAATTAACATGGCTTCTGCACTCCGCAGGAACACAGGAGACTGAGTCCCCGGGAGGCCTTCCTCACTTGTAAGTCAAAGAATTCCTTTGGGAATATAAGGAACAGAAAGAGACTCCATGTTTATCCTTCCACCTTAAGAGACAAAGACACCAAGCAGTTTGATCTCTGTGATGAGTCCTGGCCAGCAAACAGCTGGAAAGGATGCTATGGGTACAAGAAACCATCTTGAACAAAGACTGTATCTAGCTAGATTAAGTTTTAGACTTTTAAATGAGTGTTTTCACTTTCATTTGCTGGTAACTGTCTCTACCTTTTATCTCTTTTACTTGGTATCACTTAATCCATGCTCTTGTGTTAACAAACTTGTTTTACTTTTACTGTAAACCAACTCAGTGCTGTGTTTGAAAGGAAGGGTGGTTGGTGAGGAAGATAGGCTGGTGTGACAGGGAGATGCCACACAGTCTAAACACCAGCAAAGCTCACTCTTGCAGTGGCAAAGAGGTAACACGGTGGTTCCCAGCTCTGGGTGTCCCCAGCAGCATGCAACAATGCCTTTCTATTCAGTTCAGTGAGTCTGATCTGTGACTTCATTCTACACTTAATAGCATAGACCAGGCTTTGGCTTCTGCATATTGACTGCACTGTATCTCACACGAGGCGAGTTGCTCTGTGTGCTTTGTTCACCACACCGTTCCCATTTCTTGTCTAGGTTTATTTTTAATCGGTTGGTCTATTGTTAATGTAATAGAGATACTCATGTAGACAAAGAGTGATGCTTTGCAAAGCCCAGGATACAACCCCCTATTCCCTCATGGCCAGCCAGTTAAATGTCACTTCAGGGTCAGTCAGATGGTATGAATAACATGCCTACATGGACTTCAAACAAATTCTGCTGTATGGACTAAACATAAATTTCTGTTTTCTCCATCATCTTGTTTCACCTGGTTTCAGAGGGCGCTTTGCCTGTATAAAGACTACGAACAAGACGCTGCACCTTAGTGCACTGGCTAGGAATGGGATGGGCTGCATTGCAGCTGCTTCTGGGGGCACCTGAGTTGTTCATAGCAGAGTGGAAGCTCTGTCAGATTTGGAGAAGACTTCTCCCTCCTCCATGCCTGCCCAGCTCTACGCACGTGATCAAGGCTGACTGAAGTTAGTTGAAAGCCTCCCATTGGTAAGGGTCCAATAGGCTTCTTGTTCTTTCATGCATTTCTTATGTGCACATAGGAAACATCTACACTGCACAAAGCCTGGGCTTTGACTCCAGTTTGAGCCCATGCCCCCCATCCACTCACACACAAATCAGTCTGACTTGGCTTAGCTAGCATTCAGGACCCAGGTCCTAGGACCCCACGAGGGGGCTTGTTCAGAGCCCCAGTCCTGCTGAGACTCGGGTCAAAGCCCTGTCATCTTGCAGTGTGGACACATCTTAAGCTTCAGACCTTAGTCAGAAGGTCTGTTAGCACAGCTGTGAGACACCAGTCCAGCAGCTATAAGCCCAGGTTGACAATGCAGTGTGGATGCTCAAGTGTGGCTTGAAAACACCGAATCCAAAAGCCTGGGTCCCACTGATGGGGGTTTTCAATGCAGTGTAGACATACCCTCAGGGGCCTGTCAATGGGAGTTTTTTTTATTGACATAATGTGCTTTGAATGCCCTGAAAGAGCAAGATACTGTACAGTATCAATATTTGGGTGTGTAGCTTGGCTTTTGCAGCTACACGGGGCTGTTCAGAGTGTGACCCGCAGTAAGGCTATGGGATTTGGCCCTGTCTCAGACGTTAATGTTTCATGAAACATTACAGCTGCTGGCGAACACATTTCTGTGCACGTCTAGAACTCAGAATCTCTGCCGTGATCTGTCAATTCCCATTTCACACTGAGACAAGGAGACATGCCAGTTTTTCATGAGTAGGCCAGGCATAAACTAAACACAATGATACCTGTGCACTGTCTATCTGGAACCCACGCCACATTACCAAACGACTTGGAAAAGTGGAGACGGATGAGTGATTGGCTGCTGACTGTTTCAGCAGCTCCTATTAGACCAGACAAAAACAGATCAGAGACTCACCAGGTCGTTTCCTGTCAGCTTGGTTACAGCTCTGTGAAAGGGATAGGGAAATGGCAGAGAGAATTTTATTATCTGTATTGAATTTGGAAGAAATCTGAATGTAGGGTGGCCTGTGAGAACCTCAAGACTGTTGCAGATCTCACAAATGTAGCACGTTAAATCCAAGCCTGACAGACTTTTCTTCTGACATTTTCCTCGTTTACAGAGAACTTGGCATTTTCACACCAGCAGATGATTTCCCCTTTCCCTCCTCCTGATTCAACAGGCTCTGAAAGCTCAAAAAAAAAAAAGGGGGGGGGGCAATAAAATGGAAAAGCTTCAGATACATGTCAGGCTGAAATCCCACACCAACAGCATTTGGAACAAGGCCTACAATAGTGGGGAAACAGCTGGGACCGGTGGCCACAGGGAGGAAACAACTGAGATAGGACAAGTGCTTTGTGCTGCTTTGTAAATGCCTTTGCAGGTTGCCATCAGATAACTGCAGACCCTGGCATAAATATGCTCCCTGGATCCCCAGATCTTCAGCTGTACAAGAATATATTCTGTTACAGAAACAATTGATTGCTGTTATGAGGGAGCCATTACCAGACAGACAAACATTAAAGCGAGCTGCCTGCTCCCCCTGTTTCTCTCACCTCTTTCCCGACAGGCTATCGATTTTCATTCTTCCTAGGTAGATCTGGGCTGCATCTTGGCAGTTCTGTGTAGTTCTGTGCCAGCGTATCACAGCTAGCGCATGTTTTGGAATTCATTTAGGAAAAGCAGCTACCGACTTGTAGAAAGAAGATGGATGAAAACCTAGAGGTAATTAATTCAGGGATCAACAAGAGACCTCTATCTTGACCACCTTTTTGTTTCATATTTTTAATATTTCTTCTCCATATGAAAACCTTCTTCTCTGCCATATTTTGAAATCTTCCCTGTTTCATTCTGGAACTTTTTAAAACCATTTGATTTAGTAGATTTTTCATGGTGTTGAACCGTATGTCATAAGTTTATCATCTTCTGTACTTTACTTTTGTAAAGTATTTTTGCCTGAATGCCCTTACTGCTCCCAACTTTCTAACTTTGTCATATTATCAACTTTTTCTCCCAAAGAAAATTATTTTGAGTATAGTGATATCATTCTTCTTTGTGCATTTAAAATGCCATCAAGTATTTTCTTTTGCAGTCCAGACTCCCACTTCTCATGCATGATCTCATTATTTTAGCTTTATTAGATCTCACAGGATTTCAAAGAGCTAAGACGGCGCTAAGTAGACTTTAAAAGGTTCAGTTTGGATGATCAGTCACAAATGTGAATGGATATTCAAAATTCATCAGAATGTGATTTTGAAATGTTGGTGGAAATCTTATGAAGACAGATATGGGGAGATCTCCAGTGCAGTTTTGTTTTCAGCTGGGTCACACATGATGGGTAAAATTTTCAAAAGCACCTAAGTGACTTAGGAGACTAAGTCCCTTTGACTTTCATTGTGATTTGGACACTTACATACTTTGGAAGATCTAGGCCTTAGGGACTGCTGAGAATTTCACCCTGTGATGGGGTATATAAACCCTACACTGGACTAAAAGGAGTTAAGGGGCTGCTCTGGGCTCAGACAGCCCCGCCCTACCAAACCTACAAGGCAGACACGGGCTGCAGGAGGAGCTTAAAAGGGGAGCAGAGCAGCTCACTTGGTGGCAGACCAGGGAAGAGAACAGACCTTCAGCCCTCAGTCCTAAGGAAAGGCCTGACTGAAGGCAGTAGCTTCCCAGACAACCACTGCCTGAAGGCCCCTCCGTGAGGGAAGGGAGGGCCAGATTCTGATGCATCTTAGAAGGTGTCATTCCCCTGGATTTCCTATGGACTCAGTTGATTTATGTTAACTCCCCTTGGCTTTTGACTACCTTGGAAGGGGAGACCAAGTCACAGGAAGAGGCAGGTCACCGCAGAGGCAGAGCGACTGTCTATAAGAGACCATCAGTGAGGAAAGAACTGCTATGCCACTGGCCAGCCACAGACAGGTGCCAGTGCTGAGTCAACCCCATCACACATTCACTGACTTCTGTTCAACGCACTGAACATGATTTGTCTTGAGTCTTTCCTCTCTTTTTTTCTTTTCCATTTGGCTAAATTACAAGGTAGAAATATGGAGTCTATTTAAAGAAAAGGTGATGATTCATTGAGTGACTAACTTTGCCTCATACAAGTTTGAAATCTTAATTGACTTAACATTTCAAATGTCTTTAATAAAGAAAAGAAGATTGACCAATTAATACAGAATAATATCCTGTAAAGAGAACTATAAGTAGAAAGCATGTAAGGGAATAGTTGGGAAATTTGAATGTACAGAAGTCTGAAAGTCCAAATGATACATCTCTCTCAGGGTATAGCTAACAAACTGATTGCATGACTGAATTATTTGAAAATTAGGGGGAATTGGGGATGTAACAAAAGAATGGGGAAAGGGATTTGTACCAAAATTTAAATGAAAAAGCCAGGGATTCTAGCAATTACTATTACCTAAGTCTAATTGACATTCCTCCAAAGTAACGAGGGGGGGGGGGAGGGAATTACCTAAGTCTAATTTACATTCCTCCAAAGTAATGGGGGGGAGAGGGAGGAGAATCACTGCATGTTTTGAAAAGAACAACATCATGAGCAGTAAGAAAAAGTTGCCAGACAAAATGTCATTGTCTTTTTTAAAAGTAGAATTACAATGTTATGGGATGAAGGGAACGCATCAGGCGGACTATGTTTGCATATGATTAGAATATTGGCTATGTGACATGAACTCTTACTTGAAAGATTCTTTCCAAATTGGCTTTGTCAGGAACACTCATGAGAACTGAAAATTGGCTGAAAGTTCACAGATAAAAAAAAAAGAGTAAATCATAAATGGCAATGTAACAAGTTGCACAGAAGTGTCTATTGGACTCATCTGGGAACTTTATTAAATGAGTTGGAAGGAGGACTAAATAACAGATAAATAAAAGTGAAAAATAATATTTAGGGCCAAACATGCAAGGCACTGAGCTCTCTTGTTGAGTTGAAGGCACTCACCGACTTGTACGATCAGGCTCTAAATAGGAAAGACTTGTGGGTCTTGGCTCTAGCTGACCCAGGTCACTACTCATCACAGACCCATTCTCACACACACACACACACACACAGAGTGCTGGGTGTATGCAGAGTCATGGAGCCTTCCTTCCTTGCTTTCAAGTAGAGCTGGCCAGGAAATTGAATTTCAGTTCCATGAAAAAAATCGAGTTTGGAAATTTTTTTCATCCCAATTTGGGATGAGAAACCCAAAATTCAAAACTTTCCATGGAACTGAAATTCTGCAATACTTGGTTTTGGAAACACCAAAAATGTTCCCCCGGCGGAAATGTTTTGGGGTTTCCAAGAGCAAGGTATGCTCCCCAGGATTCCCAGTCCTGTGGCATGGTGCCTGGCACACTGCCCTGGAAGCCCTGGCTCCCAGCAACCCACCTGAAAGGATGCTGAAGAGCAGGACAGCCACAGAGCTGGGAGTTATTTTCTGATGGAAAATAATTTTGCGACGAGGGGCAAAAATAAAACGTTCACATAGAAAATTTCGATTTCACAGAAAGTGAATTTTCTGACAGGAAATTCTCGATCTGTTCTAGTCCTAAATTTGGAAAATTGGCCTTTTGACTGGCTATACACGTCTCTCAGCAGACCCCTTGGCCTTTGCATAGTGAATGGTGCCTGCAAGAAAATGAATATCTGCTTGCTGAGAAATCGCACAAGAGAGTTTGCCCTTGCATGGAACAGCTGCCCATTCCACTTAAGGAGGTCAAATGACTATTCTAATCCAGCCTGGCACACACCCAGGACTTCTCAAAGCACCATCTGCATTAGCCCAGGTAGTTACGTGGCCTCCTCCTAGCCCTCCAATCTTTCCCATAACGCTAAATACCTGGCCATAGGATCTGAAGCGTTCATAAAATGATTCTAGGTTTCTTCCACCAAAGGAGTGATGCTACAGCATCCTCGGAGCAGAGGAAGGAATGGGTAGTCTTACTGGATGGCCTCTTTTCTAAATACCAGTCTTGTTTGCTCAGCTCAGACTTGCAGGCACTGACAACTGGGCTATGCAGAGTTAAGGCCTAGTTAAGCAGTGGGATAAATTGCCTAGGGAGATTGCGGAACCTCCATCATTGGAGCTTTTTAAGAAGAGGTTAGATAAACACCTGTCAGGAATCGTCTAGATAATACTTAGTCCTGCCATGAGCACAGGGGGCTGGACTAGATGACCTGTCGAGGTCACTTCCAGTTCTATGAGTCTATGATTTTCAGCCAGACTAGGCAGTGGTGCTGGAACAATTTTTATAATGGGGATTCTGAAGAAGAAAACCATGTATTTGGGTTGTTATTACAACTTCAAGCCAGGAAGGCGGCAGCATGCCCACTCCACCCCCCCCCCCGCACCCCCAGTTGCAGCACCTATGAGGCTAGGTGCTCTTGTGCATGTCTGAGAGTACACCTCACTCTGTGTATGCAACTAAATGAATACCTGTAAACTCTACTATATGAGTTCATGAGAGTCTGCAATAAAACAGGGCCCAGCCCTGCAAAACCTCACGCGGGGAAGCAGTCCCACTGAAGTCATGTAGCTCTCCAGTAAGTCACTCTTACTCCTGCAGGTTTACAGAATGTGATTCCCAAGTCTCACAACACCTCCATTCTCCTGCTGATCCATTCAATCTTATCAATATTAACTTGAGAACTGGCCAATTGAATGTTGTTGTTTCCTTGAGCAAAAATATTCCATTTCCTTAATAAACAGGTAGGCTATGCAAACCCCTTGGGGCAGTAGCTTTTTCTTAGAAGTTGAATTGCAAAAATTAACAGTCCTCTAGATTTATAGCAATAATACTTGGCATTCAGAGCATCGTTTATTTAAGGATTTCAGAGCAACCAAGGAATGACCTGAGCCTCCCTTTTTGCAGATGAATCAAATAAGGGACAGGGGAAAGCAGCGAGTTGGTCAAAGCCTCACACTTAGTAGCATGGTCACAAATATCACGTAGTGATCCCGACATCTAGTGTCCTGTGTTGCTCATTAGACAACACTGCCGCTCCCACCATTTGATAGTCATAAAATCTGGCATAACAGTGCTGGGGTTTATTTGCCACCGGCTTGGCCACTAGCTGTGCCTGTTTGCTTCTCTTTTATTTTTGGTGCCTCATTCTGATGCATTCTTTGTCTGTGGGACTCCACAAAGGAGAGAGGCACAAACTGGTCACAGCTTGAAGCACTGGAAGGGGTTACCTAGGGAAGGGGTGGAATCTCCTTCCGTAGAGGTTTTTAAGGTCAGGCTTGACAAAGCCCTGGCTGGGATGATTTAGTTGGGGTTGGTCCTGCTTTGAGCAGGGGGTTGGACTAGATGACTTACTGAGGTCCCTTCCAACCCTATTCTATGAATCTATGATTCACAGACTTGAGCCCTTCTGGAATACGTACATTTCTGGAAAGGAAAACAAGGATGTTTATGGCTCTCATTTGTGTTGGAGACGGGTTGAGCACCACAGTCGTCGTGGGCTAACAGTATATGTGTTTCCATTGCTCTGAGTTATCTTCTACAGACAGAAGCTACTAAACCACTTCACAGAAACTTCTGCAACTCTTAAGAGTTGCATGCTGACAAAAGCCACTTTTAGAGCAGACTCCCCCACGCCCATTACTAAGCAAAAAACCTGGCCGGCGGCTTCTAAGTGAGCTTCTAATGTTTCACTTCTGCTGGATCTCTGCTGACAGGCATTTAATCATCGTTCTCCTTTGCAGGGTGCTGTGTTGCACAGCGAGAAAAGTGGACACAAAGATATTTCACTTTCTGATGAGGCTTGGGCACATTAGAAACCCCTTCCTAGCACAAGAAGCAGCCTTTGAAACAAATTCTGGGCAAATCTCCAGGTCTGAGTCTCCTCTCGCTTACACTGGTATAATCAGCAGTAAGTCCCAAAGAAGTCAACTGGGGCCTGATTCTCATTTATACAAAGGTCCCTTTGCACTCTACCCATTTCAAGCCTCCTCTGCTCTGCCATAGTGCTGTAAAGAGGCCTTACCATTCCTGATCAGGTAACATACAAAAGCCAGTAGGAGAACACTTCAATCTCCCTGGACATTCTAGAACAGATTTAAAAGTAGCCATACTTCAACAAAAAAACTTCAAAAACAGACTTCAAAGAAAAACAGCAGAGCTCCAATTCATTTGCAAATTTGGGCTTGAATAGGGACTGGGAGTGACTGGCTCACTACAAAAGCAATTTTCCCTCTCTTGGTATTGACACCTCCTCCTCAATTATTGGGAGTAGACCTCATCCACCCTGATTGAATTGGCCCTGTAAACACTGGTTCTCCACTTGTAAGGTAACTCCCGTCTCTTCATGTGCCAGTATATTTATGTCTGCATCTGTAATTTTCACTCCATGTATCTGAAGAAGTGGGTTTTTTACCCACAAAAACTTATGCCCAAATAAATACACAGGAATTGCCTCAATGGATCAGACCCATCCAGTCCAGTGTCCTGTCTCTGACGGTGGCTAGCACCAGAGATGTCCAGGCTTTTCCCAGCTGAGAACCATGCTGGCAAAAGACCAGGAACTTGATCAGTGCACACAATTGAAGAGATTATAGCCACGTGAATGGTGGAAATCTGCCTTCCTTTGGCTGGAGGGGGGCGGGAGCTAAACTGTCCTATGCAGTTAAACTGGGATTTTCAAATAAACCTAGAGATTTGGACTCCTAAATCCTTTAGAGTCCTTTGAAAATCTGAGCTGGAATCATTAGCACCCTTTATACAGTACTGTAGATGTGCACGGTGTCACTCAGAGCAAATACAGACAGATTTCCTGGGTAAAAAAGCTACAATCTAAAGCCCCATTCAGATATGCTAGCTGGGCTCCTCACCCTGCTTCAGGGGGGGCTCTATAAGGAGGCCAGGTCCATCCTAGCTGATCTGATTGCATGAGCAGGGCCTATGCAAAGCCAAGGATAATGCAGGGAGGGGCAGGAATAGAAGGAACACAAAAAATGCTGTACAGGATCAGATCAGTGCATCTGCTCCTGTAATCTCTCTCCGCCAGTGGCCAGTACCAGCTGCTTCTGAGGAAGGTAGAAGAACCACCACAGTAGGGAAATGTGGGATGATCTCCCCCCCACCCCCCCGCAGGGAAATCTCCACCTAACCCCTAACAATCATAGATGAGCTTAAACTCTGAAGTGTGATGTTTTCTATCCCTTCTAAAAGTTTTATTTTAAAATAGTTACTGTTGTAATGCTGGGTGGTCCTGTCCAGATAAATGTCAAGTCCCTTTTTGAACCTTACTAACCTTACTGCTTGGCTTCAGTGATATCTGGTGGCAATGAGTCCCACAGTCCATTTTTTCCTGATTCAAAACAAGTAGGACTTTAGTCTGTAGTATTTCTAGAGCACTAGGTAAGGAGCAGATGCTCAGACAATGGAAGATAACTAGATGGAATGGCAGTGTCCAAAACTTGGGAGGTTGCTCAAACATCAGATCCCATGTATGGTTCATCGCTGATTACTAGATCTCAACATTCCCTCTTCCTCAGTCCCTGAGACCCTGTCATACTTTTCAAGTTTCTTCCAGTGGAGCCTACAACGTCATCCAAGAAATTTTCAGCTGGCAAAGTCGGACTAAAATTGGTGCTGTTCAGCAAATGTATTATTTGATTCACTCGTCACTAAAGAATGGCCTTCTACAGTCCAGTTGCCATTGCATCAGCTATAAATAAACATCCTCACACCTATGGCTTTTATTGCCATTTTCATGTAATCATACCAATACCCTTGGTGCATACTCAGCAAATACAGTGGGATGCAAGTGAGAGTTACTGGTGAGGAAAAGAAGTGTGACTGGGAAAGGGGAACGACAAGAAAACCCACTGGCATTTATATTGGCAGCAGCCATCCTGGGCAATGATAAAAGTGAGGTACTTACTGTATCGAGTGGCAAGAAGAATAGTGGGCTCGGACGCGCTGGAAATACCATTTGCAGCTCTGCAGAGCGACAGTCAATGGAAACAGAGAGATTTATTGAAGGCACAGCCTGGCAAAGACAAATGGGTCTGATTTATTTATTTAAAATGTTGCTCCTGAGGAGGGCTTTAGAGGATACACAACTCATTTAGCTGTGAACCCTATAGCAGGGTGGCAGGTTATGCACAGTCAGATTATTATCATTCTTAGAAGGAAAACTTGCTTTTCTGTCAGTCGCTGGCTTTTCTTGTTCCTTTTAAAGGTGAATTCAGCCCTGCCAAAAGGTGTCAGGTGGACAGCACAGAACAGGGACAACAGAGACCGCAAAACGTTAACATTTCCTGCAGTGCCTTGCCAACGAGCCTGAACCCTGGCCTGCTGGAAAGATCTCAGGGGGTGAAAGGGCAATTTCCATGGAGACAATTTGTCTTGTGCCCTCTTTTCTGAGATTGTCAACAAGGCTGCCAATTAGTCCTAGTTGCACAGTGATATGGATATATGCCCTCAAGCAACAGGACTGGCCCCACCCACTCGGTTCACAAAGGCTATTGCCATTAACAGAGTTTTCAGTCATGACCTGAGCTTGGTAGAGGAGGTGCCCTGTAAGCTGAAAGGTTTCCACAAACATTCAGTATCCTAGCCTCAGCATTTCTAAGAACTCATGGCTTACTCTGCAAGTGTGGAAGGAAGGTTAAAATATTCTTCCAAAAGAGCCATGTCCAGTAATTGACTGTTCGGGTTAGCCAGGAGCAGCAGGAATAAAGTGCATGGAAGACAGAGCTAGAAAAGACCTACTAGATCATTAAGCACCTGTACATTCAGGATATAGTCTCCACATGGGGAAATATTATCAGATAACGGCCTGAATTCTAGCTGATTTTTAAGTTCTTTGTGGTGTATCAACAGTCTCTGTACGGCTCTTAGGAGTCTGTTCCAATGTACCCCCACTGAGACTGGCAACCATTTTGTGTTTCATTCAGCACAAAGGACAGATGCACTACACTTCCTCATGGATACTTTATTGTTGTTCTTTCTTGGGTTGTTCTTTTAATCTAAAAATAATCTCAGTCAGATTTACTTTTATCTTCTTACTTGTTGTGTACAGAGAAAAATAATCAACACTAAGATCTAGTGGCTGAAAGCTGGAGCTAGACAAATTCAAGCTGCAAGTAGGGGCAAATATTTAAGTGAGGCTAATTAACCTCTGGGATAACCTCCCACATGGGCTGTAAAAGACTGACACCCCTCATAGATTGGGCATAGAGAGAGACATGTAACACAAACTGAGCAGGTGGGGAAATCACACAAGGTATTAACAATGCAATGAAAAGACTGTCCCTGGCCCAAAGGGTTTACAACTGAAGTATAAGATGAGAGAAAGCATGTAGGTACAACAAACAAGTTAGCAGTGAGGTAATGAACATATTTTTTTTCTGCCCTACATGATGATCTCTGACTGTTTGGCTATCTTGTGAGAGTTTGCATCTAAAGGCTTTAGGGGCATACGTGTCACTGATGCTTAATGTAACCTGTGGTCCACAAGCCTTTAGATGCTGTTTATGTTCATAGAGAAATTAGATAAAATCATAAATACTTTTGCTGGAAGGTTGCCACGTAACTTGACTTTATTTCTTAGAATTCAGAACAATAACACACAAGACTCCCAAAACAGAGAGAGAGAAAACAGGCTGCTCCCTACGGCAGAGACACACAACTCACCCCACCTTGCTTTCAGCTGGCTCATCCTAGACTGACTCTGCCTGCATGCTTTGCTACAGAGCCTTCTAGCCTGCAAGCAGGACACAGACCCTCCCTCCCCCCACACCCTGCTTCAAAAGTGACAGCTTGCAACAGTGCCCAATACACCACATTTTTGCAAATCTCCCTCTTTATCCCTCAGGCCTTCTGGATGCTCTCCAATACCAACCTGCAAACTCAGCCTGGAAACTGAAGGTCAAGCTGAGTTCTTCTTGGCTCACACATCATTACCACTAACAATGATGCTGTAAATGGATTCTAACTAATCAAGTAGGAATTCGGTTGGTGATGCAGCAGCTGGACCAGCCTGTAGCTTACTCCTACCCTAGTAGCCTTGGCTGTTCAGTGCTAAAAGTAGCAAACACTTATTTTTGTCACCAAAGCTAGCAGAGGTGTTTTGAATTTCACCCAGGGAGCAGATCTGTTGAGTAATAAGGTTCTACTCTTAGCAACTTTTGCTTTTACTTTTACTAACTTTTCTGAGCATAACCAGTCTTGAAAGTATCCCCAGGTACTTTCCAGTACGATACAGCTTGACCTTTACTTAAAAACCCATTTCTGCTAGGTGACAGACATTTATGTTCCCCTGGGTGGGCACTGAAGGAAGGTTTCCCAGTACTATTTTATTAAATAGTCTTGAGAAATTGCTGAGGAAACAAGAGAAAACCGAAAAGAAATAGAACAAGAGTGAAAGTAGAGTTTTTCCTTCCATAAGGCTCCCTAGTGGCCTGAAACAGTAGTGTATCTAGGCAGCCACAACTGATTTACTTAGGGCCTTATCTTGTCTCTGTCTTGATGCATCTGAGAAGGGGTTAGAGCTTGTTTTACCTGGGTAAAATATGTGGGAGAAAATATTCTCCCCTCAATTTGTGCAGCAAGTCCCCCTCTTTTCTGCTGCAGATTTTAGGCCCATCCCACACCACAGAGCCTAGGTATCAGTCACCAGTGGTGTGGGTGGTGTCCTGACCAATAGGACAGATGGGTTGATAACACAGGACAGTGGTTAAAGGGACAGGTGCACTGAACAAGGCTGGACTTGGAATTGAAGTCAGTTGTCCCCATTTGGATGATAGTGTTTGTATTGCTGCCATGGTAAGTGGGTGCCCACTACCACATGAAAAAAGCTAATGTTAGCACTGTAACCCTTCAGAGTGGGAGCTGCAAAAGCACTAATTTCTTGAACTAGTGAACCTGTTCTCTTCATTCCCTCTGAAGCACCTGGCCTTGGCTACTGTCGGAAGACAGGCTACTGGGCTGGATGGACTGTTGGTCTGACCCAATATGGCCGCTCTTATGATCTTATGTCCTCTGGCCAGGGCCAGCTCCAGGCACCAGCATTCCAAGCAGGTGCTTGGGGCGGCAGTCCGTGTGTTTTTGCAGCCCCAAGCAGCGCGCCAAATTGCTGCCACAGACGGGGGTGGGGGGGGGGGGGGGGAGGTGCGGGCAGTCCATGTGCGATTAGGGCGGCATGCGCGTTTCCGCGGCGGCAATTTGGTGGCTTCTGTCTTCCGGCTGAAGACAGAAGCTGCTGCCGAATTGCCGCCGCTGCAGAAATGTGCGTGCCGCCCTAACGGCACATGGACTGCCCCCGCCGTGCGGGGCGGCAATTTGGCGCGCTGCTTGGGGCGGCAAAACCAGTAGAGCCGGCCCTGCCTCTGGCCTAACACAGGGCCCGCTGAAGTCAACAGGAGCGTTTGCCCGTGGCAGCTCTTAAGCTCTCTGCCACCCTCCATTGGTTAACCAGAGGAAGAGACAGAATGAGCAGATCTCATTTTCATGTCTATTACCCATCCTCCCAGTGTGAACAGAGGTTGTGAGGAGCAAATCCCCGGTGGCAGAGCTTCTGCTCAAGGGTCCCGTCTGCCATTGAACCCCCTCCAATGTACGAAGACAGAGCTGAGTGAATTCTTCTAGGGACATGGATCTGATGTTGTAGAGGCAGTGATGAGCTCATACATCGCCTGAGGACGCAGATCCAACATCATGGCTAGAGGCAGTTACACAGCAAGAGATGACACACAGGCGTTTCTTCACCGAAGCCAGACAGCACTTCCTGTCGGGGCTAGAGATGGCCCTTCCTGAGTGCACACCCAGCTTCTGGGACTTCACTAACCATTGACAATGAACCATGAGTGGGCTCCAACAGAGAGGAAGGGGAGAAAGCAGGCATGTGAAAGGGGCATTTGTCCAGTAGATGTTCACATCATTAGATGGGGTAACTGAGGCAAAGAACTACTGCCAAAGATATTGTGGGAGATGTTTTACTTATTATTCATGTGAACATAGTGTTGATTTACTGTTGTATTTTCCCAAATTAATACAGTGTTCCTTTTCCTCTTGTTCCATACACAGAGTCAGTGCTCGTGAGAAAGCAAGTGCTGCCTATTAACGGCCCCCGGGGGAGACACCTAGTGATCCCAGAAATTCTCAAATCAGCGGTGTTTGTTTGTTTTAAGAGAGACCCCGAACTGTTTGAATCCGGCCCTTGTTGCTTCCAAGAACACCTAGCAGAAGGGTTGCAGGAGCTTTTGCATTGACTTCAATGAGAATAGATTTAAGGCAATGCTGAGCATTTTTGAAAAGCATCTGCCTTCACCGCAGATTTAACCTGAGTGATCTACTCTTGAGTTACTCCTCTCGAGTTAGCCTTGGTTAGGATAGGATGCAGCAAGCTGAGCCACAATACACATGGGGGGAATTGTGGGAAAGCATTGGAGGACAAGTGGCACTCAAGTGGTGCTAAGTTGCATCGACATTGGAGAGTGATTATGTTAGCAGCTGATGAGCTGCACTTTCTCAAGATTTAGCCTATATCCCAGTTTGCTTCACCCAACTCGAGTTTAAAGCACCGGCACACTCGAGTTCAGGGTTTTTGTGAGTGGATGAAACTTGAGTTAGGGGCAGCACTGGAGTTATAACTCAAATTAATGTTGCAGTGAAGACAAACCCAGAGGCCCAGATCCTTAAAGGTATTTAAGCATCTAACACATTGAAATCAATGGGAGTTAGGCACCCTAAATACCATTGAGGATCTGTGACTTAACATCCAGGACAGCATGTGAACATTTAACCGGGTGGTTTTGATTCCAATGTGCTGTACATTGCACTTCAGAATGTCCCATCTCAAAGGAACTGGGAAAGAGGAGAAGAAAAATAGTCTCGGGTAGAGTATCTTGCACTTGTTTGGGATGAGGGGCAGTAATTGAACAAAAAACAGAACTAACTCAGCTGTTCTGAGACTGGATTTTCTCTCCAGGTTAAAATGAGCAAGATTTAGCTTGTTCTAATGAAAAGTTGTACCGTCTCTGAAGAGGCCAAAAGACGAGAGAATGGCAGGCTGGTTAGCTGGCACCATGGGAATGTGGTGGGGAGAATCCACTCTTCACTGCTTATTTTGCATCTAAATATGAGACTGAACACTATTTCTCTTTCTTTATGGAGCTTTCACAATATGTCTGGGAGATCAGTGTTTGTGAAAGTGAAGCATTAACAGGGGATAATGAGAGCCAGGGGTCGTGCGAGTGCTTGTTAGAAAAACCTTCTCCTTCACATGGCAATGCCAACGCGCTCTTTGAACGAGTAACATTATGTTCTTGGCTCTGCACATGCAGCTCCCATTGACTCCTGTGCTTGCACCACTGTCGTTGCTTCCTAGGCCATATCTGCTATGGGGATGAACAGAAGACTTTGATTTTCTGTCCAGAATAGTCTGGCACCTTTCACCCTGGTGGTTGTCTGCTCGGTATCCCTCTCTGGTTGCCTTTTATTAGATCTCTATCCTGACCTTTTTTTCTTTGTCCCAGGTATTTAATTGGCTTCTGGTTTATTTATACTCCCTCCCTTCTCTTGAGAGTGAGGCCATTGCTGTCTCTGTGGGGAAGTCCCATTGGCCACTCCCTGGCAGAAGTTCATTAGACTGTGACCTTTCACCCTGGGTTCTCTGCTCAGTGTCCCATTCCAACTCTCTTCTGTGCCAAACATGACCCTGCCCTGACTCCCGTTTTCTTTGTTCAGATTCCCTCTTCCTGCTTAGCCCCTCCCCTGTGACTGAAGAGTGGGCCCCTGAGGTCAGACAGCCCTGCCTGTCACCTTGGGGGTCTCTACACAGAATCCACCCTTCCATTCCATGTTGCAATTTGCCTCGTCCTCACTGTTTTCTTTATTCCTGTGTGCTTTTTGTTGATGACCTCACTTCCTTTTTGCTCTCTCCTGTCTGACTGAGGGACTAGACATTGTTAGCCCTTGTCTGGGTATGTCTACACAGCATTTTGTAACCCCTGGGAGCAAACCTCCCAGGCCAGGTCAACAGATTTGGGCTAACAGGGCTCACACTAGTGCTCTAAAAATAGCTGGATAGTCAGCACTTGGAAGTTGCTACTCTGACTGGATCGTGGGCTCTGAAGCCCAGCCCCTCCCTAGGCTTCAGAGACCAAGCTCCAACCACATGTCTCTTTTTGGAGTGTGAGCCCCATGAACCCAGATCTGTTGACCCGGGCTGGCGGGCTTGTTCCCGTGGGTTCCAAAACACTGTGTAGACATACCCTCAGGGGCCTTGTCTGGTTCTCCTCACCTAAGGTCAGTTAGACTGGCATCTTTCACCAGAATCTTTCACTAGGGCCAGATCCGGAGAGATACTGGGCCCCTTTCCCTTGCCTCTGAGTTGGAGATGCTCAGTGCCTTCCTGGAGGGGCCTGTAAAAATGCATTAGTAAGTGAAAGACAGGAAGATGGAACTGCCCCTTTCCAAAAACTGCAGCACTCCACAGAACAGAATGCTGGGCTGGATTAATGCATTAAGTATGGCGCTCTAAGGAGTGATTCTAGCACCTCGGATTTGGTATTAATGGGAAATACTTGGGCTCAGAGTCCTTTGGAAGCATTTCCTTTTTAAATGCCTCTTACAATACACCATTGCTGCACCCTGCATTTCCACTTCTTTGCCATGTGCTTTCCCAGGGGACATGTATTTTCTATATATTAGGTATTTGTTAGACACGGGCAGCTCAAGTGTTTGCGTCCCATTGATCCGTACAGAAATGACACCAAATCAAGGCAGCTGAGCCTGAAACCAAACATGTTAACCAAACACATTCTGAGCTATTGACTCTTCCAATAGCTCAGGTGCACTTTATCCACTTTTTCGATAGCATCATTTATATGGAAAAGTACTGGGAGGCTGAGAGTAACAGCATAAGAATTGTTGGTAAGGTGACTGCTTAGAGCTATTATTTTCTGCTGGTCTGTGACTGATCTGTGTTCTGATGTTTTTTTAATTTCAGGCTGGCCTGACTAAAATGCAGATGCAGAAGTGATTGGGAGAGGTTCTTTAGCTAGTACTGTGCAGGCCACACTTGAGGATTGGCGTGTTCCCTTGTGCCCTTAAAACCCATGAAATTGTGTAAGCTATGGTTTTATAACAGAAGCCAGAAGGGGACAATGTAATCTCAGTCAAGTCCGGTTTCTTCCCTGCCTTGTTTTTATCTTCCACTCTCATTGTTGCCTTTAACCGAATGCAAATAGCAAAAGGGCACCGGCTCAGCTGGTCTCCTTATATACCCCCTGTGCATTCTCTCCAGTGGAATGCCAAGATCCATTGTGGGTTGTGATTAGGTGGAGAGCGTCCACCCTGAAAGCTGGCAGTTAGCAGAGGATCTGCAACAGGTGTGTTTTCACTGCAGGGACTGCCTGGGAGCCCCGCCATGCACTGAGGGAATGTAGCTAGGCTCAGCTGGCACTAATTGCTCCATTAGCAAAGGGGAGGCGGGGAATATAAAAAGAGAGCACATTATACAGCCGTGGCTGCTAGATTCTGATTCAGCCTTGGCTTAGTTTAGACTGAAGTAAGAATGTGGGTGAGAGAACCTTTTTGTTTCTCAAATTCAAACTGTAAAAAGCTTTTTCTTTAAAAAATAGATTAGCTCTCTAGATCCTACTAGGTGCAGCTGTTTCTCCTCCAGTTGCCCTTATTTTGCTGGAATTTCTGAAAGCACATTTTCAATGCGTTCAGAATGATCAGCAAGAAAATTCATGGCAGGGACTGTGCCTTCCTATGTGCATATAGGTTATCTCCTAGTGCTGCGGGTGTCTGAACAGGGGGGCTGGAACACTTTATAGTGGGGGTGCTGAGAGCCCTTGAACCAAACTATAAACCCTGTGTAGGATGGAAACCACTTCAAGCTAGGGGGGTGCAGCAGCACTCCCTGAGCCCCTAGTTCCAGCACCCATGTCTCTGATCTTGACTAGCACCTTTGGGTGCTACTACACACGAGAAGCGTAAAGGCCAAGAAGCCAAAAGACCGAGAAGCGATTAATGGAAGCAGTGATGTGCTGTGAGTCTATTAATGTAGACCTCCAAGAACACTCTTCCTCTCCTCTTGTTAGCTTTTTAATGGATCCACCCTCTGTGCTCCCATTCAAGGACTGGGGAAGCTATTTAATTAAGCAGAAATGTTTTCTTCTAAACGTATGTCAGAAAGCAGTCAGCACCTGTTGGAACATGCATGAAGCGCCCCTGAGCAGTCTGGCCTGAGGGAAGAGGTTTATAAAATTAGCTGGTGGTTGGTGCAATTTGATCCATTCCAAAGGCAGAAGAATGTTTTCCTCAGTTTTTTTTTTTTTTTTGTTCTTTCTAGCTGAGATTATTGGCCTGGCAGTAGTGCCTATGAACTCCTAGTAATGGACTGTGATTCTATTACGCTAGGTGCTGCACAAACACAGAAGAAAAAGATGGTTCCTGCCCAAAAGAGCTTCCAATTTAAGCACAGCTGTTGTCTTAATACTTAATCAGAGGCAGGGAAATCACCCCACTTGCTTTCAATTTGGTGGCAGAACATCACCTCACATCAATGTAGTTATGGCTTGGAAAAAGGTAATTGGTCTCCAGTTGAAACCATGAGAGACCAATAAAGCCCAGATGAAGGATTCTAATGGAGTTTTTCTAAAGGGCTAATGTGTCATAGGGACGTTTCAAATTTCAGAGTTAAAACACGAAAAATATGAATAGGGCAGGGCGCTCTCCATTTCCATCCTCTCCCTGCCAAAGAGAAGGGTATTAACAGGAGTGGGTTAGGAGTCACGGTACTGAGTCTTTGACTTTCACATCTTTTGAAGAGAGAAAACATGAATGTAGAGCAAAACCATGGCCTACATTTCACACCGTCTTGTACAGAGCTCCTGAAAGTGTAACATTAGCTAGCACAACCCCTTCCTCTCTAACTAGTTGCTCTGATCCTAGAAAATGCACAGCAGGGAGCAATCCCAAATTTGCAAAGGGATAGACTGGATGATTCCCTCCCCCATTCCCCATCTCTAGTGTCTGTGATACAAAGAGACAATTAAACAATCATTTGATCTATTTATATTATGCCCAAAATACAAGCTGCTGAATTCCACCTTTCCCATCACAGTCTCTATCCCCCCAGTTCCAGATTCACAGGGGCAGATTTTTTGGCCTACTCTGCTCCTTTGGCAAGATTGAGGCCTGGTCTACACTGGGGGGGGGGGGGGGGGGCATAGAGGGTCGATCTAAGATATGCAACTTCAGCTACGAGAATAGCGTAGCTGAAGTCGACGTATCTTAGATCGACTTAGATTGAGTTACTTCGCGTCCTCGCGGCGCAGGATTGACGGCTGCCGCTCCCCCGTCGACTCCGCTCCCGTCTCTCGCCCTGGTGGAGTTCCGGAGTCGACGGGGAGTGCGTTTGGGGATCGATGTATCACGTCTAGATGAGACGCGATACATCGATCCCCAATAGATCGATCACTACCCGCTGATTCGGTGGGTAATGTAGATGTACCCTAAGGGAGCAGAGTCTAGCATGGGTGAATCCCCAACAGCCAGAGGTGACCTACCCAGCTTCTACTCGATTACCTTGTTTGCCACTAAACTTCCCTGGGACAAAACTGGCCTCAAAACCTGAGAGCTGTAACTGCCTGTCTCATAGCCATTATTGTGCATAGCAGAAAAATCTTAGGGATAGCTCAGTGGTTTGAGTATTGGCCTGCTAAACCCCCCAGGGTTGTGAGTTCAATCCTTGAGGGGGCCATTTAGGGATATGGGGCAAAAATCTGTCTGGGAATTGGTCCTGCTTTGAGCAGGGGGTTGGACTAGATGACCTCCTGAGGTCCCTTCCAAACCTGATATTCTATGATTGTCCAAAGGCTGGAAGAGGCACGTGATTCAGCCCCTGGCATGAGCATCTCTGCCATTTCTTCCTAATGACTACATCTACTTTTTGGTGAGAGGTGACATAAAGGGCCGCACAGAAGAAGTCATCTTCAGTGCCCAGCAACAAGACCTTTTTATTGGCCCTACAAAACCCAGGAACTCTGTGACCTATCCATGAGTGCCATCTCCTGGCGCCATAGCTATTAACAATGTACATCTATACAGACATAGAGCTCTTTTGTCATCCTTTTCTCTATTTGGACAGGGCTTGTCTATATTCATAGGTAACTTGTTCAGAGCTAGGATTTTGGTGTAGTCCAGAATAGCAATATAAACCAGCTATAGAGTTTGAGTCTGGATCCAAAGTCCCCTCCCACGCACCCAAAGTTCCAGGGTATTTTGGATCCACCATTTTGACTGAGAATTCAGAACCATTTCTACTATATTTTATCTTAGCGATCCTAAGGCCATCCACAACCCCAGAAGGATCTTAATCCCAGTTTCTCTTCAACATAAGTCAACAACCTTAGTGACTCCACTGCACAAATGTTATCTCTTTGAAATGCTTTAAAAAAAATTCAAACTTGAATGGTAAAATTTCTCATTTGGTCCCTATTGACTTGGTTGTTTCTCTGTCTATAATAGAATAAAGTGCTATAGGTCACATGAGTAACACTGAGTTCTGAGGGAGATTGACTCATGTCTTCAAGCTAATGTTTCGTCTTGCCTGTGCTCTTTCCACATAAACTCTCCCTTGAATTCTTCTTTTGCGTAAATGAAGCTGGCATAATCTGGGGCTTATCCTTCAGTGTCCACTCATGTTTCATTCTCTGAAGTTCTGAATGCAGCTAAGGTTAACAAAGACTTGGATGGCTAAAGACTCGCTTGATGACTGACTAACATATAGGGACTTGATAGATAAATGTGGAACTATTGACTCATAATTTTTGGCTCCTGAGGTATGATCAAAAGCCCGTTGAATTAGCTGGAAAGACTCCTATTGATTTCAATCCACTTTGGATCTCGTTTCTGGTCAGCATAATGAAGATCCTTCCTCCAGCAGGGAAGAGGGAGAAGGGGACAAGCAGGGTCGTGAAACCACTGAGCAGAGATGGAAAGGATTCAGAACATGAAGACAGTTGTTTTATATATATGTAGCATTTTTTTACAATGGTATTTCAGAAATATGTGTACTGTTTCGATTCATTCAATTTTTCAAGCTGTTTTTAGCTTTGGTGGTAGGCATTTAAGATCATATGCTTCCACTGTAGCAGTTGAGGGTCAGTGGACATTCAAGCTACCGGTCTCCTTCGTTTGTCCAACACAGAGTTTATTCACTTTATTGGTATGTTGCAAGGCTCAGGGTTTTTCAGAGGAGAGGGGCTATATAGGAAGGAGTTAACTGTGTTTGTTTTCACTTGTTTTTAATGGCCAAGTGAATAATTGATAACAAATAATGTCTCTGTCAAATTTCTCTTCCTTTATCTGTTTGCAAAATATTTGTAAGCCGATCATGACATTCTTGCACATATTCATTATTCAAAATTATTAGCAAAATTCAGTAGATTTTTTTCCGACATGTCTGGAGCATGAAGTGTTCATCGACAATATTTCATATTCAGACTTCATAATTGACACTGCATTGGCTAGTCACATTATTCCCATGGTATGATTTCTGATCTAACGAAGCAAGATTTTGCAAATTGCAATTATGACAGTGAATTATCTAATTCAGGCAAGTATTCAGGTTTAAATTTCTCTTTTTCAGAGAGAGACAGTTCAAGTGTTTCAAATGTTCACAGAACCCCTCCGCCCCACCTCAGAATTTGGTCAAAGGGAATTTCATCTTCAAATGTCAGTGAGATTTGAAGAAAATATTTCCCACTGCCCTTTCAGCTCTGTTTTTATGGTGGTGACTGGGAGTGGGGTATTTTTACTGTTTTTATATAATTGGCAGTCTTAGTGTTGCAGTTAACTTCTCATGCAAATTTTAATAGGTACTTTTACAATTTGAAGTACATTTTAAAATCCATCCACAAATCTGACACAGCACAGACAATAACACCCAGAAGTTTGCCACACCACCATGGTGTCACACTTGATCTAGAAAGTCCATCATCACTAGACTGAGAGAGAGGATTTAATTCTCCATGGCCTCAGAGATGGCTAACAATGATCATTTATGATCTGGAGATCTATGGCTTGATTTTCAGAGGCAATTTTGTTCAGCTATCTTCTCTGGGTGCTCAGCACCTCTGAAAATCCAGGCTTATAACTTGAAAAAATTAGTCTTAGTCTAGTTCTTGCATGTCGGCTACTGAAGGTGATTATAAATTCAGTCACGCTGACTTGGGCTGGGTTTCAACCAGTGACTAATTGGTGGCAGGTCTGTGTTCGGCACCACTCAGTCTTAGTTTATTTGTAGTTAAATAAAAGTAATGTTAGTATTACTGCCTATAAATGTGCATTTCAGGGTGATTATGGCATAGAGAAATTAGAGACAAGTCACCCCTTTGGGAGAGAGCAAATATCAAATCTATAGAGTTGGGAAACAGTAGATGAAGATACAGAATGCTAGATAAGAAACTTCCGTTTAATCCAGTAATATTAGATTTCCTGTATGTATCTGTTTCAGTTAATCTGAGGCATGTTTAAGTCAAGATGGGATTCAAAACACATTTGCTATAGAAAATCATTGTGTTTATTACTAAAAATGGCAAAGTGCAGAACATGTTGCTTATCACAGTTTATTTCCAGCACTCTGCCTATGTCAGTGCCACAGAATAAGTGTCGGGAGCCAAATTACCTCTTGAGATGACAATGTGCCGGAGTCTAAGTGACTTCACATCATTTTAGGAGTGCAGAATCTTCTGAGTGATGATAATCTTTTTTCCAAGGGAAGGAATTTACATGAGGGTGAATATATTAGCTTTGAAGCAACTGAATGGGCAAAGGCCTGGTTTAGAAGGTATTTTCTGGGTAGAGAAACATGCTATGTTGTAGATGCCTTCCAGCAGTTTGAATCCATTTTGATGACTTCATCCAATGTTTGCCTTTCACTTCCTAGAAGGCCAGAAATATCTGTTTCTTTTTCCTCCATTATCCGTTAATTAGTTGGGCACGTTTTGACCAACGGTTTTCTAAAAATATCTGGCCTAAGTATGTGTTGATTTATATCTCCTGCAAACCCATTGGCTTCCTTACAGACTGGTGCAAGGTTTGGCCCATTATAGAAAAACGTCTTGTGATTTAAGCATATAGCTCTTCATAGATGACGGTTTTAATTCTTTCTAAACAATCTCTTTCCAAAACAGAATGAAAATAGAAAGAAAATGTATAGGTATATGGTGCCTCCTCATCCACACGATCATATACAAGCAGTTGAGAACAGACTCTATTAAAAAGAATGAGCGCTTATTTGATTATACAGCTATTTAAAGTAATTACACTACACATGCATTATTCTCTTTGCTTAAAGGCTCAGCATGTTTACTCTGATTTTTTCTGCATCTCTGATGAAACATCTTTCCTAATTAGAAAATAACATATTTACCTATCCCATTTTTAGGGAACGATATTAGTAGTAACAAGAAAGCTCATTTAGAGCTAGATTTTGTCCATGTCTTTGTCAATCAAACAAGGATGTATAAGGATTATTATTACCCCCCTCCTTCAGCCTATCTGGATCTTGGACTCCAGTGTGGTACCGTCTGCATCCCATGCTCTCCTGATAGTCCCCTATGTCAGCAAATGGAGAGAGATTAGGCAGAGAGTTGATTCAGTCGTCTCTACTTTCTGGCCAGAGTAGCTGATCCAGTACAATGCGGGAGTTCGACGTACCCTTAAAGACGGTGAGAACTTGCTACCCTGCATGGAGCAGGAGGAGAACAGAGAGGGAATTGTGATGTCTAAGGTGGCTGCTGGGATGCTGCTGTTGTACACCACCCCGTTCCCAGGGCTAGGGCTATAGGCTTAATGTAACCCTTAGTCAACATGCTAGCTATGGGCCGATTTCTGCGCTCCTTACTTGCATAGAGTATAGCGCCTCAAACTGATTTCATTTCATTGATTCCAGTCTGACGCATTGTGCAATAAGGTACTCCCCAGTGCACCGAGACAGCAAAATCAGGTCCTCCGTTTGTAAATGATAACTGAAATTATACAGTGTGATATCAGACAGAAGTTTGACGGGTCACTCACTAATTGACTGACATCTGGTGCTCTCACACCGTAGGGGCTGCTGAGTTAGGGGTAGGGGAAATCCTATATTTGAAATATGCCTTTTTTGGTAGAGCATGAAAAATGTCACAGGTCACTTTAATTGGATTTCAACTGTCCACGAGTCCTTACATAAATTTTAGCAGTGAAAATAGACTGATTGTATTGGGTAGAGGTATCTCATTTGGAAAAGTGAAGGTTACCCAAGGTTACCAGTTCTATTTTCCTAAGTTTAGCCAAGGAAATATCATCCAGAGATCTATTTACCAGGTATTTAGTTTAAAAAATTGAATTCATTTCAATATTAGTCTATGCTGCTACCTGATTGTGCTCAGTTGCACCGATGTAAATCAGGAGGAACTCCCGGCAGAGATGTCAATGGAGCTACGCCGGTGTAAAAACAATCTAAATGAGATCAGGATCGGGTGCAATGTATGTGTTCATCGGCAGTTGGACATTGTATCGCAAGCTAATGTTAGCGTGTCAGAGGTAAAATGTCAGTATAAAGAAATTGACTTTGTCATTCATAGCCTGTTGCCAATATAACATTTCATTTCTTTTAAACAAGCACCGGCTTTGATACCGATATTCATGTCACCTGTCTACTGGCTTCCATGGTGCTTTAACCCCATCCGCATGGAGTTCCCAGAACAAAGCTCTGTGTAAGAAGAGGAAAATGTCATTTTGTGTGTCTTTGGGCAGGTAACTTAATCTCTCTGACCTAGACTCCCTCTGTGCTTAGATCCCCTCCATGCTGGAGGGGTGCAGACATCATGGAGCAAGTGACAATTCCCTAATTCACCAGCTGCGTGCGCTCTGGCCCCAACATTAGTCAGAACAGTCCTGGACTGAACTACCTTACAGCAGCTGGCTATGGCTTCCAAGTGACTGTATAGAGAACTGGCCGAACACAGCTATACTCCACCCAGTTACTCGGTCCATTGCCCTAAACTCCTCCTTTGTTGTGCAGAGGGAAGGATGGGTTGGTAAAGGAGCATCTATGACAGCTGAGAGCTCCTCTGAATGTCTAGGTCTAGATCCTGGACCCTTTTCACTTCATAGGCAGCACCGAGAGGTACAAATGTGGGAGAAAATTTGGCTCTCTGTGTCTCAGTGATCCCATCTCTAAAATGGGCAATTGCATCATATGGACAGTGTAAGACTTAATGAATATGGAACAATTGCTATGGGATCCTTGGATGGCAAATGCTAATAAGTGCAAAGCAGTATTTACTACCATTCCATGAGGTAAGAAACTGGAAGACTGTGACTTGAGTTACATCCCCCAAATGTACCATTAAATAGCAGCTGGCTATTTCAAACCATTGTCTAAAGTGTGAGTGAAGTTCCCGTGATTTATTCACCCTTCCTGTCAAAGTGATCAGCAACAGCTTCAATCTATATTAATGTCCACACCTGCTAGAAAAGAAAAAACTGAAGAACAACAGAGTCTTCTTCCTTGGCTACACCAGGGGTCAGGTGCATTCAATAATGCCAGGCAAAAAGAACTTGGGTAGTTTGCATAGCAAAAGTGCCCTGTTGTTCTTGGAGCAAAATGGTCTTCATGACTAAGCTAGATAAACTTTGTGGAGAACGGAAAGTGCCTGGTGGGTTTGAATCCAGGTAGCTAAAGGAAAGGCACAAAAGAATATCGAACAACTTCAAGAACATCAAACTGATTCTCCTAAATACACCAAAGACCATTTTGCAATTACTAGTTTGGATGAAGTGAATTAGGAACAGGTTGCAACTGCAAACGCAATGGTGGAATGGTAGCTACTCCTAGAGTCAATGTTACTCTTGAGCATATTTTTATAGTGAGGCAAAAATTACATTTACAAGTATGTTAGGGTTATAAAGTCCTAAAATTCAGTTAATGACCAAGGAAAGTTGGGATATGCAACCTGAGCTCAGCCCATGGTGTATCTGTATTACAATACTGTATTCAATGACATGTTCACATGCTGTTTCTCAGATGACACATTTTTTTTATTTCATTTCTGCTACCTTCGATACACATGGGTAGCAAAATGAAACATCAGTCCTGTTTGCTTACACTAACTGAATGGTCATGAGGATCCAGTATACCTTTATTAACTATGTTTTTTTCTTTTCGCTAAGAAATATACTTTAATAATTTAGTCAGCACCATGCATTATTGGTTTGCCTTTCAACCAAGTGCACAATGTTCCTTAGATGCAATTGAGGCAGAGAGACCGTTGATTACAAATCTGCCTAAGGTATAAATCAGGAACTAAGGTCATCATAATTACAAAGTGGACTTACCTGCAAACGAAGGTGGTATATAAATATGTATAATATAAATATATAGATATAGATGGATATCAGCAAACTTTCACTGTTACTCTATATTGAACACTTAATATGTAGTCTGCACGTAAGTACTTTACTATGTACTTTTGATACAAACGACTCCTATGAATTCTGCTTTCCCATAGTACACAGCACTACAATATATGGCAAGTGTGAATCTAATGTTCCAGAAAACATTGGAGGAGATTATATTTTATGGGTCTGATCCTCAGAAGTGCTGATGCCAATGGGGAGCCGTGGCTGCTCAGCCATTCTGGAAATTAGACTCTTTGGTTTGAGAAATAACATATGATCAGTAATTAAGACTGTATCATAATCCACATGCACAAGGGGGCAGAATTAGGTTACAGTTAAAACTTTGGCATTTTCTGACCTTGGAGTGCATAACTGTAATATACTTGCAAGGATTCTTTTTGTATGGAATGTCCTAAACTATATTATAGGGTGGGGTTTTTTTAAAGGTAAAAAGATAAAAAAGGGAAAAGAAACATTAAAAGCATCTTCATTTACCAATACTTTGAAGCTCTGACTTGCTATAAGTTGGTGTGTGTGTGTGTCTATTTATAAATTTAATATTTTCTCCTTGTTCTCTCAATCTACAGTTAACACAACCAAGAAAGTGAGATACTATTTCTTTAAAAGATTTGTTGCCAATTCTTGCAGGCCTGAGTGGGACTTATGAATTATTATGGTAGTACCTGTGGCTCTCAATCATGGTCCCAACTGTGCTAAGTGCTGTACTATCACCTAACAAAAAGATGGATAAGAAGCTGGATATGAGTCAGCAGTGTGCCCTTGTTGCCAAGAAGGCCAATGGCATATTGGGCTGTATTAGTAGGAGCATTGCCAGCAGATCAAGGGAAGTGAATATTCGCCTCTATTTGGCACTGGTGAGACCATATCTGGAGTATTGCATACAGTTTTGGTCCCCCCACTACAGAAAGGATGTGGACAAATTGGAGAGAGTCCAGCAGAGGACAACAAAAATGATTAGGGGGCTGGAGCACATGATTTACAAGGAGAGGCTGAAGGAACTGGGATTATTTAGTCTGCAGAAGAGAAGAGTGAGGGGGGTTTTGATAGCAGCCTTCAACTACTTGAAAGGGGGTTCCAAAAAGGATGGATCTAGGCTGTTCTCAGTGGTGGCAGATGACAGAACAAGGAGCAATGGTCTCAAGTTGCAGTGGGGGAGATCTAGGCTGGATATTAGGAAACACTGTTTCACTAAGAGGGTGGTGAAGCACTGGAATAGGTTACCTATAGAGGTGGTGGAATCTCCATCCTTACAGGTTTTTAAGGCCTGGCTTGACAAAGCCCTGGCTGGGATGATTTAGTTGGTGTTGGTCCTGCTTTGAGCAGTGGATTGGACTAGATGACCTCCTGAGGTCTCTTCCAACCCTAATATTCTATGATTCCTTCTCAGGGTATTTTAATTGTGTTTGTCATTTGCAAAGTTTTCCATTAATTGTTTTGCACAATGTTTTGGAAGAACAATGCTGAGTGTTTTAAATAAAACCATATAAAATTATTCCACTTTATCATGTAAGACTTCAGATAAATGCATTTTAATAGGTGCGATTTGTTTAAAATACTATATTTCCAATTATAGTGGCCAATTTATTTCAAGTCATTTTGCCTCATATGATCATCCTTCTCAATAAGGTTGTCACTTGCAAAACTATGAAGAACATCTTGCATACCTATTGCTTAAGTGTCTTTGATTTTGTCGATAAGAGACAAATTAGCCCATATCAGGCAAATTCTGACTTTGGATTTGGATTAATCTGGTATTCCATCTTGTCTGAAATATTGATATAAATGTTTAAGAATTACAGCAAGTGGTCAGAGAGACTGGAATTAATATGAATTTTACTATAAATTGCAAATAAGCGGAAAATTAATCTTGGAGGCTTAATCAAGAAGAATACATGGCTGATCAGTTAATACTGCAAATGAAATAAAATTCACTGAATAGCTAGAGTGGCAATTTAAAAAAAAAATGCTATTGGAAAGAGATGAATAGAGAAGAGATGAAAAATAAAACCTGGAATTAACTTCTTATTTATTACCATATATAGTGACACGAATAAAAGCAAACAGGTGGCTGGACAGTGCACCAGATACAACATCTATTTAAGTCTATTGGGAGTCTTTCTATTCTCTTCAATGGACACTGGATCAGGTCCAATATTATTTAATATGCAAAAGTCAATGTCCCACCATTCATAAAGGCTGCCTAATCCAAAGTAAGCCGTCCATCGCTCAAACAGACAAAAACCACACAAAAAACTCCCATCCAACCCCCATGAAATAAAATAAGACAGTCAGAAGTTTGACAGAACAAAACGAGCCTGAAGCTTCAACCAATTCAGGCTCTGGTCATTCTGGGACAAATCCAAGGCCAAGGGCATGCAACTGATAACACTCTACTGCCGGCATTGGAGAGCTGAGCATAGAATCATAGGAGATTAGTGTATGAAGAGACTTCAGGAGATCCTCTAGTCCAGCCCCCTGCTCAAGCAGGACCAGCCCCAACTAAATCATCCCAGCCAGGGCTTCATCAAGTCGGGCCTTAAAAATCTCTAAGGATGGAGTCCACCACCACCTTTTTGACTTCAGTGGGGCTATTAACTTGATTGTAGTTATCCGTGTGCTTTGCTGGATGGGGGCCTCAAAGATGATCACCAACCCCTAGAATGGCAACTGGAAGTGAATGGGTAGCCAGTGGAGGGTGTAATGCGTGCTAGTAGGTGCCCAAGGTGACCCCACCCACTCTGAAATTGGACTAGTTCACTAAGGTCTACCCCAAGCAGTGCTCCAATTACAGGGGGACCTGCGAGGGCCCTTGCTACTTTGAGGGGCTTATCTCACTTCTATCTTATTCAGGGGCGTGCTTTGGCTTCCATACATCCAACGTTCCCCGTAAACTAAAACTGAGCACGAAGCATCTGCGAACTGCTCACCCAGCCTGGCAGTGTGCAGGGCAAGGGAGTAGGAGCACATTCAAATCCCACCACAACCCAGTGTCAGCAGGGAGCAGCTGCACATTTTCATGCCAGTCTAGCAATGTGCCTAGCCTATCCGCTAAGGCAGGGAGTCATCAAATTCCCAGTGCAGTCAGTGTGCACGCACAACTGCCTAGCACCGGCACGGAGCATCAACACATTTCCAATATCGTCAGACTAGTTGCAAACTGTTAGTAGTGTCAGGGAGCATGCACAGCAATGCAGCGCAAGAAAGGAACATCTGCAAAATATGAGGGCCCCCTTCCTCTCCCCCTCATCCTTCAAGCACTGACCTCAAGCAGAGTAAAATACACTGGTCGCCGTGATGGGTGGATCAAAAATGTTGGCTTTCAGGGCTTTCAAAAGGTTCCAGATTCATAGTCCTGGAAAATGAAATCATCTCTGTATCTACATAGCAGACACATCACGGACAAGAAACAATGCGAGCTTTCCTCGTCCACGGGGTGATGCCTTCTCTTGGGGCAGGAGGCTTTTCTGCTATAACTGCTCAAACCAGTGCCAATGGTGTGCATGGTGGGTATGGGATCTGAGAGATCATCAATTCGTATCAAACAGGCTTCCAGACGCGAGTTAGCCAGGAGGGTTGATTATTCTACCAGGCTGTATCTTAGCTGGAGAACTAAGGTTTTGAAGACTTCTGCTGGGTTGATGCTGGAGAGTTCCCCACACAAAGCCTTCTGCTCAGTATCTCCCCCTGGACATACGCTGAATCACCTGCAGACACGGAGAAAGGAAAGCGTGGAGACCCCAGCCCTAGACAAAGAAGTGTGGGGAGAGGGGGCAGTCCAGCTGCCCCCAGGCCACATGGGAGCCATGTGATGGTATACCCAGGTCCCCAGATTGCTTTCATCGATTTCCAAAAGGCATGAGTATTCCTCCTTATCTGACACAAGTGTGACTTTATTTCTGTGCAGAGAAAAAGCACAAGCACCTTATATTTATTTTTCCATCTCTCCCATTTTACCCATGTGTATATTGGATTTTACTGGCAATAATTTAGCTCTGGGGAAAGGAGCTGGGGAATCTGGTGGTGAAGTCTCCATGCTGGCTTCAACTCCACTTGTGATTTCTACTCTGCAAATTGATCTGCTCCTGCAATCTCTGATATGCCAGTGGATAGACAATTGACTGTGACTGCACCTGGAGGGAGGTGTCAATCTTTCCTTCATCTGGAAAAAAACCCCCAGAGTTGTCTGGTTTAAACATGTCAGTCCCATATTTCCTGCACATCTGCGTAATCCTTTAGGGGTTTGCCATACATTCAACATGTGAGACTATCTATGATTAGTTTTCCAATGATACCTTACACTACACCTGTTAGATACAGATTATGACAACAGTGTGTTAGATGTAATAAGTATGGCAAGCCTGATAAGAGCTGTTGACAAAAAGTGAATGACCAATGGTCCTCTGTGTCACAGAAGGGTTTGAAGGACTGTCACCTACCAGAGCCTTTGTTGCATTTGTGGGAGGAAAGGGTGATCTCTGGTAAGCTTATACACATGCATGTAGGTTCTTTTATTGGCTTTATATGCTTTCTCTGCAATGCTTTCATTTTAAGAATAAATGTGCTTGCTCAGAAAGAGCTGTGTGGTAACTTATAATGGTGGACAATTATGCTGTTTATGGCCTCTGAGGAAAAAGCTAAGCAGGCCTGCTTAGGTAATCAGACTTGCTGGCATTAACGCAATGTAGAGAGGGGACTGTGCCTCTTGGAAATACCCTGGTCATGAGGAAGAGAGATGCATGTCTATACACAAGAGAGATGATGGCTCAGAAGCCTGCAGCCCAGATTGGGTGTCCTTGCTGGACGACGGATGGGGAAATATGACAGACCCCAATCTCCACGACAGCTAGGCTGGCACCTTTCCTAAGGGCTAAGCCTATTTAAAGGACATTGTAATTGAGGGGAAATGGAGAAGGCGAGATATACATTACATCACGAAGCTATAGACAAACATACAGCCTGCACTTGCAAGCCCATAACAATGTGCATATGCTAGAAATAGCACAAATACTTTAGGATTTCATAGCTACAAGAAAGTATAGCTACATCTATTTCTGATGCTTGATTTCAAGTGTCAGATTAGCTATTAGCAACTGAAAGCCTTCAAGAGCAGCAGACACCTAAGATTTCGTGCTACAGCCAATTTGCTTCATGCATTCTTGAGTCAGATTACAATACTCCATTCTTTTTTATATGTCCTATTTTCACATCTTGTTCTATGATGTGATTTCTTCCAGCACAAGCAATTGCACTCCAGTGTTCATAAATGTATACTGGATTCTTCCTACAAAATACATTGTGTTGCAAACCCTTCCAGCAAGATTTTCAAGGCCAAAGTTACATCTAATTTTTGTACCTATACATTTGCATTATTATAGGCAGAGTCAACTGCAGGAGCAAAGGATAGAAATAGATGTCTTGCACCTGAAAATTTGATAATTCATGTCCTACCTATCTCTATTGTGTATTTTATTCATTATTAATTGTATGATATGCAATCATAAGGAACTCATTGAGTTGGTGTGTGCATGCAATTCATTAGCTCTTCTAATTTCCCCAGTAGAAGCAGACAAACCAGATTTTGCATGTGCTCAATGCATGGGCCTCTGCAATTCTGTTCACTCACCACCAGAGTGCACCCTGGGCTTAGGACGGTCCTTATTCTCTAGCATCCCCTTGTGTTCTGGTTCTGTAATGGTTTGTTGCTTCTGTGGGCCTCTTGGCAGACCAGTTCTCAGGCCATTCCCCTTTTAGGGTTAACAGAAAACAAATTAAATCTCAACTCAAGATAGCTCTCTTGGTATTGAAGCCTATAATATTAAAACATTACTCCTTCCTAGATATCCAGGGCCAATGTTGTCAAGGTTAGGCTGATACCTTCCTTCCAAGCCCTAGCTTCACCCCGAACTAGCTGCATTTAGAAGCAGCCAGTGCTATTTATCTGGCCTTCTGAGTCCCAATTGGCCTCTGCCTAGTCCCAGCCCTTCCAGCCACTGGAGGACTAAATCTCACTGGTTCCACCAGCAGCTGACACTGGGAGGGCTTTCAAGACAACTCATTGAAGTTCAAACTTGCTGCTTTTCTTTTCTTAAAGGGCTGCTTCCTGCAGGATGCACTAAGGCAGTGGGGCCTTTGGCAGGGAACAGCAATGTGTGGCACACCCTGTTACAGATGCTCATTACAATTAGTGGAAATTCCATGCATGGAGCAAATGGAAAACCTGCTTTTCCAGTGCAATAGATAAGAGCATGGAGGGTGGACTGCAGAGAACTTTGTTTTAAATTTAGGCTGTTAAGTTTCCCCTTTGTTCACTGTGGCTATGAAAATTTCCTGCAGTCTTGATAAAGACACAATGATGATCACTAAACCAGATTGTTGTTATAGATGGGCCCAAATAAAGATGGTGGATCCTAAATCCAGTCCTCCAAAATTTAAGGTGGGTAGGTTTGGAGTCCAAATATAGATATACCTTACATTTTGACAGCTGTTATCTCTTTCTCTAACAGGCCAAACTGGATTTCTAGAGTCCTGAACTTTGTGGGAGGGAAGTGTGTTTGAAGTCTAGATCTGCATCCAGTTTTGAATGTTGCGTCTCAGACCCATCTAAACCTGTTATGCCACATTACAGATTTGTTCTCTATGGTGTTCCAAGTCTGGCAACACTCCGAGAGATGCAACGTGAAGACAAGAGAGCAGACATCTGTATTGTGGTGACAGTGGAAGGACACATGATGATACTTCAAATGTCACTTTTGTTCTGGTTTTAATTTTTTCTTTCATTTCATTTCACCATATTTGGTTATGAAAGGTGGGGGTGGGGGGAAAGACTCAAACAAATGGGTCTCTTTATGTGTCGCTGAATAACAAAGCCGGACTATTTTCCCTTAGGTAGTCACCGTCTTTTCATAGAGACAAAGGAAGATCATTTGCTATCTGGTTTGAATATTTGTGTGCCAGTTCACAAATAACTGGCTGAAAGTTAACCCCTTCGTTAAGCAGAAACAAACTTGTTCTGGGAGGCTGTTAAGAAATGAGTTTATAATGAAAACACGGCCGTGTTTAATATTGTGTTATTATTTCTAACCATCATGATACATTTATGCTTCTGCTGAGTAATCTCACTGCCCTTTTCTGTTTCCTTTCTCTGCGACCGCCCCCCCCTTTCCCCCAATTAGGTCTAAAACTTTGCCTGTGGTTGATTCATCAATTTGTGGCCAGTTTCAAACTTGGCTACCCTAGAGTGACCGGATGTCCCAATTTTATAGGGACAGTGCTGATATTTGGGGCTTTGTCTTATATCGCCCCCCACCCACATCCCGATTTTTCACACTTGCTGTCTGGTCAGCCTAGGCTACCTCTGACTAGCTCAACTGGGGCTTGATCAAGGCCCATTGAAGTACACCTCTACCCCGATATAACACTGTCCTCAGGAGCCCAAAAATCTTACCGTGTTATAGGTGAAACCGCGTTATATCGAACTTGCTTTGATCCGCCGGAGCGCGCAGCCTCATCTCCCCGGAGCGCCGCTTTACCATGTTATATCCGAATTCGTGTTATATCGGGGTAGAGGTGTAAATGGGAAGACTGCAATTAATTTCACTGCATTGGTGCGGCCACACACATTGCAGAATCTGCGCTATTCCAGAGCGTAGATAGGACCTAAATTAGCTCTTTGGGACAAAAACCTTGTCATCTTACCAGTAATGAGCCATGCACAGTAATAAATCTTGTTAAAGTTGTATATAAAGAGCTGTGAATGGCTTCTGGTGTGCAATGCCCAATGCCAAATTTTACTAGTCATACACAACGGGGGGAACAATATTCTTGTGTGCCATCAACTGGCATGTGATCTATTCACTATCCATCTACATAGAGAGAGCGCTCTTGTAACATCTCTCTTCTATCATGGCCACTGAATATGAGATTAAATAACTGCAAGTGAAGCTACATGGAGTAAATGCGTGGCATGTGCTGTAATTAGCCCTCCTGGTTTCATTCCATGTTGAGTCTTTTTCTGTTATTTCCTCGCCCCGACAAATTGTTTTGTATTTAAGCTTTGTCTAAACTGAGGACAGTCATAAAAAGCCCATCTCAAATATCAGTGTTGACTGACTTCTGATCAGCTATCCTTATGGAGAAAGTGAACATTCCATTGTGGTTTCTGTTGTTCTTTTTCCTCTTTGGTTCATCATCCCACCATAGCTACCGTATCCATGGCCCTTTCTTTGCAAGGTTAATTGTTTCACTCAGCAAGAAGAGGTCGGATGTGTCCCACACAGCTGGAAATATTTTAATGTATTTATTACCTAGAACTAGAACTCAGTGTCTACAAAGCCTATGTCAGTGGACTGGTTCCTCTTTCCTCATTACCCACCAATGATTCTGTGGTACTTAGAAATGTCGCAGCTGATTTCAACTGTCTTTTAAAACTAAAGTGAGTTTCTGTCCATGTTCCTCCCACAGCTATCCTTGAAAATGGAGACCAACATTAGCTGATATACATCACATAGGATGAAAGAATGGCACTGATTTCCCCCCATGGATTAATCTCCCTTGGGGTCTGTGTAAGCCATATGCCCCTTCATGGTTTGGAGCACCCTCCAGACCTATTGAACGATAGTGGGAGCAGTGCCACAAAGTTTGTGCTGATAGTATGCTAGCCACCATAGCTCCCTCCCATCTGATTCCCTTCAGCTGGGCTGGCTCCTCTGCTGAGAAGCTAGTGTGACCACTACCCACAAGGAGAGGTGCAAAGCGTTAGTATGCAAGGGATCTAATTGAGTGTACTAAGCACAGCCAATGTTACCCTGTTGCTAGAATTCCAAGACAAATGGATTTGTCTATGACCACCATCAGTGTTTCTCTTTGGAATGAGAAGCTGGAAATGGCGAGGCGAGGCAGAGTGGTCACCCTTATCCTACGGACCATTGTTCACATTTGTCATGGGCTCATTGTCTCATGAAAATGTTGCAAACCCTGTTCCCAGTTTGGATGTCTTCTGGGGCAGTGCAAATGACATCAATGGCTGATTCTCCGTTACCAGCTGTTGATAAACTGGATAGACAATTGCTTTACCAAAGTTTGGTTTGGTATGAAATATATTCAAAAGATCAAATAGCCAATATCAGTCAGGTTAGGGGTATTTATAGGAGGATTTTACAAGTTACATAACTCTTTACACATTGCTAAAATCCATCCCACCAGTTTGTCCCAGTTCCTTAACTAGTGTCTTTGTTCCTGTCCTTATGTTTTGGATATTATAATTCCATGTACAGTCCATGAAGGTACCTCCCCAGCTTGGACCAGCGTAGAACATTAATGTATTTTGCCTCTGAGAAGTTTATTTTCTAATGGCAAAGCTGACTTCAGCTTTCCCAAGTGTTACGGGATTCTAACAAGTGAATAGGATTATAAAAAGACACAGGCCAATTCAGACCCTCTAACTGCTATAGATATAGATATAGATATATAGATATATAGATATAGATATATATACACAATATAATGTTATATTGATATTGTGTACATAATATATGCATTATGTACACAACATCAATACATATTGGATAATGGTATCTATATGTATTAGCCCAGCATATATTGAACAACACAAAGTTTACTTTACAAGTAGCATTAACTGGCACGTGTATGTGATTTGATATCATTCCTTTGGTACCCGCAGGCATCCTTCAGACAAGACAAACATCTAAGCAATCCTCGTGTTTACATTGAAATAAACAGTTGTTTGTGGTTTGGCTGTTTGATTCTCCTTGCATTCTATATATGGGATGATCCTGTTAAGGGCCTATGGAAATTGGAAAGGGAATATCTACTTGTTATGAAGATATTCTTTCTGAAAGTCCGGAAAGTGTACTAACGTGGCGTTCCTTTGCTTTATAAACGTAGAGGAAATAAACAAACAGAAATCTACTGCACTTCTAAAGGCTTATCAAGTAGGTTCCGTCTTTATTTTGAGAAGCAGAAAACAAACAGAAATGGAGTTCAGGCTTGGGCAGCATTCAGAGTGATTTACAGCCCAGAGGTATTGACTTCTCAGCACTGAATGTTTCTCTGATCACGAGAACAAGGCAAAAGAAAAAAAAGAAAATGAAACAGATGTAAAGAGCAAAGGGAAACCAACAATTAAGACCATAAAAAGCGAATGAGAGAGTAAAGTACGAGAAATTAATTGCTCGTGTTAGACTAAGCCTGGCGCTGCGGCTTTGATACGTTAATTTCAGTTTCAGGCTCCCACCTTGAGCTCATATTTAGAAATCACAAAAATCTTAATAAAGATGGAGACTTTTCTCCCGTGGTGTGAGAGGGAGTCAAATCGAGGAGAAACGATGGAAAATGCATTGGCTCCGCTCAAGAAGAAGAGTGAGGTGACTGCTATATGTTAGATCCACTTCTCTTCCCTTGGCACTACCATGGAGCTTTGATCCTCACAACCGAAAGGGGCCTGGCTTTGTATGGGGAAGGAGTCATAGGAATAGCTACTCAGCTGAGCAGCAGTAGTGTCCTCTCCATTGCTTTGATACACCACGGAGCAGGTACAAATGCTTAGATGGGGTGAGGGGCATAAGCCAGTGCAGTGGGATGAGGTGTGGGCCAGCTGACTCATGGAGCGATGGTCTGGTAACATAGAAGGTCTGGGATCCATGGAGTATTTTTTTTTGATCTGTTGAAATTTAGTCCAGCCATGAATTCATGACACAAAGGTAGACAAATCATGGGGAATGTGTGTTCCTAACATCCATGCTTGCCTATTTTTTTAGATCACTATTGGGGAGCTCAGCTCAGAAGAACTACCTGATGGAAAAGTTATTCTTTCATAACACACAGGACATTCCTGGTGGCTTATTGGAAATGCTTCATGTGACCATGCTGGTGGTAGGGGTTTATTTGTCAAATGATGTCTATAGTTACATGGTCTCCTGGGCTCGGAAGCATCATCCTGATAAATAGGTAGGGCAGAAAAATGAGAATTATAACGTTGTGTGGCTGCCCATTTGAAAACAATAAGGGTAGGCTGGGGAGAAAGCCATTTTCTTTTCAATGGATGATATTGCTACACTTGCAGACCTAGTTTCTCAGGAAGAATTCTTGGTCAGGGCAAGCAGGATAGAAACTGCAGCAATATGAACTGATATCCTGAGTAACAACCTGTTGTATTGTTAAAGGAGGAAGGCTGAATGGATAAGGTGTTAGGCTGAGACTTAAGAGAGCTGGTTCATTTTCTAGCTCAGCTACAGACTTCCTGTGTAACACTAGGCAAATCACTTAATCTTCAGTTCCTCTTTAATACCCTTTCCTTTAGTTTCCCTGCCTGCAACATGGGGGAATTAGCTCTCTACCACATAGGGGCTTTATGAGAATAAATTCCATATTACAGTGAGGAGGGCTATATATGTGTCTAGATAGATAGTCATACCCTTGTTTTCAAGTTCAAAGAGAGACGAGATGTGCTTCTGAAATGATGTAGATCAACCACTGACAAGACAAAAGATATATGTGAAGATTTGTCACCATAAAGCTTTAAAAGCCCATCGTTACGCTTTACAACATAGTTGTTTATTCTATTTGCTGACAATGATTTGAATTTTAAAATATATTTATTCTTTGTCTGCTTAGGCAGCAGTGTTGTTCCTTTTTTATTTATTTAACATGCCTTCGTCAGTAAATATTACTGCCCTCAATAAAACTGGAAAATAAGTGTCACTTTCCTCAGGAATTTGACCTAGAAAATCAATACTTGTTTCTTTTCTGTGTCTTGAAAAACAGAGTGTTTGTCATCATAATATGCACAATTTAATTTGTTGGATCAATAAATACTATTTCTATTTTCAGTTTTTTTTTGTCAATATGTTGTCGGGAAGATTGAAACTGACATAGCAATAAACGAGCTTGTAAATGGAAAATCTGGATTCCCATCTGTCTTTGGAAAGTAGCCATGGTTTTTGTTAAATAACTCCAATCAGGTCTTAAGCACAGGTATGCACAGCGGTATGTGCGCATTGCACAAGGAGACAGCTTGTTTTTCCAGGTACTGGTTTGAAAATAGAATTGAGGACAGTTAGCCATCAAAGTTTTTAAGCAGCCAGGTTTAATGGGGAGTTTTAAAACATTTCTAAAGACCCCATGGGCTTTAGATCTGACCAGCCCTCCTAAAACTTTATTATTATTTTGTATTGCAGTTGTGTCTAGAAGCTCCAACCAGAGATCAGGGCTTCGTTATGCTAGGAAATGAATACGTGAATATCCCTGCCTCAGAGAGTTTACACTCTAACGTGTTGATCTTGCTTATAATCTACCCACAGGGAGCCCCGTTCTTCACAGAGGCAGCAGCCCATGTCCATTGATCACAATGCAGGATCAGGGCAGTAGTGCAACTTAAAATAACAAGGTTGTCCTTTTCAGTTAGTCTCAAAGTACTAGTAAAGCAAAGAATGATCTTTTCATGCAAGTCTCCCCATAAATCCACCTGTCTGATTGAACTTGTAGTGACACCTCCTCATCTATTATTGGGAGTGGACTACATCCACCCTGATTGAATTGGCCCTGTCAACACTGGTTCTCCACCTGTGAGGTAACTCCCTTCTCTTCATGTGTCATTATATGATGCCTGCATCTGTAACTTTCACTCCATGCATCTGAAGAAGTGAGGTTTTTTACCCACGAAAGCTTATGCCCAAATAAATCTGTTAGTCTTTAAGGTTCCACCAGACTCCTTGTTGTTTTTGTGTAGACAGTTGCCATATAGATCTTGACTGCAGTGGAAAGGATAAAATAGGAGAAACTAAGGCCTTGCCTACACTTGAAGAGCTACATTGGTGCAGATGCAGCACTTCAGTGGAGAATCTTCCTACACTGATGGAATAGGTTCTCCCGTTGGTGTAGGTCCCGTTTGGGACCTTAACCCCAAAATTATTTAATCCCGGTTCCATAGCTATATATTTTGGTTAAAAAAATCGGATTTTTTTTTTGCGACAGAGGGTGTCAAGGTTCCTTCCCCACTCTGAACTGTAGGGTGCAGATGTGGGGGACCTGCATGAGAACCTCTAAACTGAATTACCAGCTTAGATCTGGTTTTGCTGCCACCACTCCCAAGTGCTAACTCCGTTCCCTGGGTAGCTTTGAGAGACTTCTTCACCAATTGCCTGGTGAACACCGATCCAAACCCTTGGATCTTAAAACAAGGAAAAATTAACCATTCCCCTTCCTTTCCCCCCACCAATTCCTGGTGAGTCCAGATCCAACCCCCTTGGATCTTAAAACAAGGAAAAATCAATCAGGTTCTTAAAAGGAAGGCTTTTAATTAAAGAAAGAAAGGTAAAAATCATCTCTGTAAAATCAGGATGGAAAATAACTTTACAGGGTAATCAGATTCAAAGAGCCCAGAGGAACCCCCTCTAGCCTTAAGTTCAAAGCTACACAGAGGTAAACCCTCTAGCAAAAGGTACATTTACAAGTTGAGGAAACAAAGATAAACCTAACACACCTTGCCTGGCTGTTACTTACAAGTTTGAAATATGAGAGACTTGTTCAGAAGATTTGGAGAGCATGGATCGATGTCTGGTCCCTCTTAGTCCCAAGAGCGAACAACCCCCAAAACAAAGAGCATAAGCAAAAGCCTTCCCCCCACCAAGATTTGAAAGTATCTTGTCCCCTTATTGGTCCTTTGGATCTGGTTTCAGCCAGGTTACCTGAGCTTCTTAACCCTTTACAGGTAAAAGGATTTTGGTGTCTCTGGCCAGGAGGGATTATAGTATTGTACACAGGAGGGCTGTTACCCTTCCCTTTATAATTATGACAGAGGGAAAAGGGTAAATCGCCAAATCACTTCTCTGGAGCACAACAGCTCTTTCAAATACTATGTTCTGTGTAGCAGGAGTAGTTATTTATGCAAACAATATAGGCTGCATGTGTAGTAGTATAGCCTCTCATTTCAGTCATTAGTTTACAGTGCCTTGAGATAGTATTACTTGGCTGACATGTTCAAGCTAGTGAGTCATTGATTAGCATCCAAGAAGCAAGATCTATTTCTTCCATTGAATTATAGTGATATATCCATTAGGTAAATAAACAGTATGCTATGTATCAGCATTGAGTAGTATTGTCCTCATTAAAGCTTGTGAACATACCTTTAAAAAGAAATGATTAAAAAACAGGAGGAGAGAGAAAATGAAAGGGCCTAGATTCTCAGGGATGCGGATGCACTAAAACACTGTTCCAGCCCTAGGACTATTCATTTGCAGTATAAGAGAGGACATAAGATGTCTATTTCTATAACATTCATTATTTTAATCACCTCTGTTTGCCCTTTCTCATAATACAAGACCTGACAATGGACCTGAAAGGCAACACATTTAAAGCCAATACAAGGAATTTATTTTTACACAACATTATTAATCTGTGGACTTCATTTCCTCAATAAATCTCTGAGGCCCAGAATTCAATAGTGTCCCAATCCTGATTCTTTGGGTGTGACTCTACTATTAACAAAGCTGGTCAAAAAATGGGAAGGTTTTTTTTCATGACAAATTTGTCTCCTATATTTGTTGGAAAAATCGGAAGTGTTTCAACCAGCTTTAAACACAGTGGCACCAGACAGTTTACAATATTCTTTAGAACGGATACAAATCTTCATGCTTCAGAAGCAAAGCTGACTACTAGCATCCTAGGTTAGGAAAACATTTCCCCTGTTGACGGGTTATTATCCTCTGAAACTGTCAGAGATAGGATGGACCATGGGTTTGATATAGTATGCAAAATCTTTTTTTCCTAGTTATATTTAAAAAACAACAAGAAATTCTTACCTCTGTTGCTAATAATATAGTAGATTCCACTTACTACCAATCCTGATAACAGCAGCCTCCAGTTAACGGCAACTATGCCAGGAATCGATCCTGTCCCATTAACATTAATGTAAATGGGATTCAGATATTTATAACAATCATGATGCTTTTTAGTAACTTTTTTAGAGGAAAGATCCCACCTGTAATCAGCTTCCTAGCTGTGAGTATTCACAGCTGAGCAGTTCCATTATGTGCCATTGCTTCTAAACCCATGAACCTATTTCTTGCTGATAAAGTTAAGGTCCCGGAGGCCCTGCATGAACCCAGGGCTAAGCAAGTGAGAGTAGCCGAGAGGTTTTGGTGTTTCAAAATCTGTTGTTCTGAGCAGTCTAAAAAACATCCATCGTATTTTACAGGAGCACAAGCGCAGCACAAAGCAAGGCTGCCAGCGTTAACAGGAAGGAAAGATGGCAGGGGCTGCTGAAGCTCAGTGGCTCTGGCTTCAACATAAGCTTGGTCGAGGTGCTCAGGTCTGCAGGATGATGCTGAAACACAAAGCAAGTCAGCTGACAGTGGACAGGGGCGGCTCTAGGCACCAGCAAAGCAAGCAGGTGCTTGGGGCAGCCCATTTGCAGGGGCGGCAGGAATCCAGCCTGGGAGCTGAGATCCAACAGGGGGCTCTGGGAGCTGTAGTTCCTTGGTAAGCTCCCTGCCTATAGAGCCAGCCCTGGAGCAGGGAAAGAACTACATTTCCCAGCATTCCCTTGGCCACTACCAACAGGAAAGAGGGGGAGGGAGTGAGGAAGCTGAGACCTCATGCTGCAGCCTGCTGTGAATGGAGAGCTGCACTGGGAGTAGGGATTCCATATTTTAACATTCAAAAAATAGGACACTCCACAGGGAGGGAGGGTAGCCCCATCCACTCCCTCCGACTGCCCCCCACAGAAACCATCCCATCCAACCCGCCCCACCGCTCCCTGTCCCCTGATCACCCCCTCCCGGGACCCCTGCCCCAGCTGCCCCCCAGGACCCCACCCCCATCTAAGCGTCCCTTCTCCTTGTCCCCAACTACCCCCTCCTGAGACCCCCCCCAACTTCCCCCCTAGGACAACACCCCCTACCTGTCCCCTGACAAAGCCCCGGGACTCCCATGCCTATCCAACTGCTGCCTGTCCCCTGACTGCCCCCAAACCCCTGACCCATCTAACCCCCCCCTTCTCCCTGCCCCTGACTGCCCCCCCCGAACCTCTGCCCCATCCAACCCCCCTGCTCCCTGTCCCTTGACTGCCCCCCCGGAACCCCCTACCCCTTCTCCAACCCCTCAGCCCCCTTACCGTGCCACTCAGACCAGCGTGTCTGGCTTCGCACAGCGTCAGACACGCTACGGCATACATGCTGCCGTGCTCCCCTGCGGAGCCACAGGGCCCCCCCCCAGCACTTGCCTTCCAGATTTGAACACCTCAAAATTCAGGAGTGCTCAAGCTCAGTTTGGGCGGCTGTTACTTCATTTCTCCCAAATCAAATATACTGATCCACTGTAACTTGCTGTAGAAAAAGTAGGATAAAATTGAGCAAGAAATGCTTCTCAGTGGTTATTAGGACTGGAATTGCTATTTTCAACAGCCATTGCCGTTTGTTTGTTTGTTTGTTTGTTTGTTTGTTTGTTTGTTTGTTTGTTTGTTTGTTTAAAAGGAAGACAGTGATATTGCATTGGCAAATTCCCCATAGAAAGAAAGAGTGGAACAAAAGAATAATAAAGGCACCTCAACTTTTCCTCATTTATGTAGGACAGTCTTATAATATGCATCCAGATATCCTCCAGTCACACAAGATGAAAATTGTTCCACTTTACTGCAGTTCTGTAACCATATGGGAACCAATCCGGTCTGTGTTCTGTGCACATCCAAAATTCCTGCTGAATGACCTGCCCTGGGAGCGAGTTACCAGTGACCCAGGGCTGCGGCAGAAGGAGAGTGCAGGGCTGGGGGGGAGAGCCCAGGGCTGGGGCGGAAGGAGGTGTGTGTCGGGGGCAATGGTGGGCGGGTAGGGGGAGCCTTGCTTTTCTCCCTTGTACTTAGCCTAGCCTTCCTGTCTGACTTGTGCAGTGGCTGACATATGTATTAAGATCATTGTATTATCAGACACTAGTGTTTTGCCTGACAGCGAGTGAGCTAGATCAGAAAGATATAGACATTACTTAGAGCTCCCCCATCTAGAGGCTAGACTTGTGTATCCTGAGCTAGGCCTCTTGTTGTCTATAGGCAGCTGTATTACCATATTAACCAAAAAGTAGCCTCCTTCTAGGCCCACGGAGCAGCAGTTATCGCTGAAGAAATTAGGAGCCATCAGCATGGTAAGAACTGGTCTGTAAGAGAAATTCTCAGCTCGGTGGAATTGTGATTTCAATTAGCGGAGCTTCCTGTTTGGTCCTGCCAGCTCCTCTTCACCCTATGCCATTTAGCTAATCTATGGGTTTATATAATACACCATTGTGGTGTCTGAGTGCAAACGGGATTTATATAAGTACACAAACAGGCAGAAAGGCCATGTACTCCAGCCCCCTATTAATAAATGCACTGGGGTGTGTGATTTCATTTTTAAGGTTAGTGCACAGAGACAGATTTTCCGTCTCTCTGACAATAGTGGCATCCATTGACACTCTGATGTCCAATGGAAGGGAGTTCCCGAGTGCTGGGCCAGCTGCTGAGAAGCTATTTTCATATTCTCTTGTTCCTGTTGTGAGTGGTCATTGTCCTAGAGAGAGGGGTGGTCCAGGAGATAGGCAGAGCCCAGTCCATGGAAAAAGTTGAACATCAGAGTCAGGATCTAAATTTAGCCCTTCATGTGACTATGGAATCAGTGCAGCATATGAAGCTCTAGAGAGATTTGCTCTCCTTGAATAGTCTTGCTTAGAAGATAGGCCTCTGTTTGTTGGACCCTCTGGAAGTCTTCATGGCATTTCATCTCCAGGTACAGTGTATTGCAGCCACTGAGCCTGGAGATGGTGACTGTGTGGATCTCCTTCAACAGGACAGTAACACAGGCAGTCTTTAGCCATCTAAAGATTTTATGGAAGATGTTTGGGGATCCAGGAGCAGCAAGGCATTCACAGAGCTGATTTAAGAGCAGCTTAGAGGAAGATCAGGGGTTATTCACCCCTTCCTGTCATCTTCTCTTTTCATCCCCCACGTTAGTGTATTTGCATATCACAGTTTTGAGGTCAAAAGATGGTCCTCCAAATAGGAACATATGAATTTATCACCTTCATTTCTGACTGCATAAAATAACCATCACCCCCACCCATGTCATAATTCACTACTAGCTAAAAGCTTTACCCTTCTTTCTGGAGATGATGTCAAACCGTTGTTGGTATAAGTGAGAAGTGGAGGTATATCAAAGCTGTCTCTGCCTCTCAACTGTCCTTGACCCAAAGAGAACCCTCACACCAACAGGACTCAAAATTGTGCACACACTTGATAATGCTGGTGGTTTAAAGTGAAGCCTTGATGGTGAAAAACGTCCGGCTCAGAAAGCCATGTGGAAACCTTCTTGGATTGGATGGCCATTCAAAACTGAAAATCTGGCAGCTCCAGTGAGGTACACTGAATGAAAAGGAAAGGTTGAAAAGAAATGCATTAAGAAAGCTCACCAATTGCTATGACAATGCAGATTTTTTTCTAAAAAAACAAATAATAATAATAATAGGTATAGAAATCTCATCACCTGCAGTAGGGTGGATTGCTGCTTTAGCAAGGTGAGTCACCAAATACAGTTGGGACGCCCATGCTTCTGTTCACTATTGCAGTGAGCTAATTTATGTCATTACTAGGGGCTGATCAAAATTTCCCCTCAAAACTGCATTCCCATGCTGCACCACTTACCCTTCCCAAGAGGGGAGACCATGGTGTATTATGGGAGTTGTAGTCCAATCAGAGGGCCTGGCCTCTAGAAGTGAATGGGAGCATGATGGACTGAACTATAATTCCTAGGAGTCACCATGGCAGAATAACTGAATCACAGTATTCTGATTTTTCTGCTGAAATTGTTCAGGTTTTAATTTTTTGCCTAAAAGTCAGAATTTTCTGGGGGGAAGTGGGAAGGGAATTCCTATTTTCAAACCAGCTCTAGTCACTATTATGGTCATCTTTTTTTCTCTCCCTCTGCACAATATTTGTTTTCATATCAAAAACTCTTGAGACTCAAAGATTGCAACTTTCATCAGGGTGAAAATATAGCACAGCCATGGAGACAAGCACTGTTTTCAGAACCTTGAAGATCTGCAGGTGCTAATTACACTTAATGCACATGAAGGAGCCTACAAAGCCATTAACATATGCAGAGCTTCATCTTCATATACAATCTTCTCTAAAAGGAAACAATGAGCAAAGCAGGATGGTAAAAGGTCTCCTGGGATCAAATCTTTGATGGTTTACTGATCTCATTTGATGCTTTTTAGAGTCATTAAAAGTAACCTTTCTTCTGTCATTCAGTCGTAGGGAGTACATTGAACATTATGATCATGTAGGTCACTGAATACTTTACAGTAGTTTATTCAAACAAATGGAGCAATGTCTCCCTCCTAACTGACTGGAGAGATGGGGGTATCAGAGGAGACGAAGGATTGTTAAAGCGAAACAAAGCGCCGGTTTGCTTTGGAATCAGCTCCTCTTGAAAAGTACAAGATTCAATTAATTAAGAAAGAAAAGTGTTCAAAGTGACAAAGAAGGAAATATGATATCTATGGCCAAAGTCCTTGTCTAATATAAATGCTAACAGTAAACATCACTGTTCATTTTTACACTATGGGCGGGGGGGAAAGACTCCTCTTCCCTAGGCAAATTGCTGCGTTAAAACTGCATTCAGCATAGAACTTTAACCAAAGAGATTATTCTGGGAAAATGAGAGAGAGTAAAATCAGAAAAGGCATCTTTCTCCTGGGAGGAACTGAATGATGAATCGAACGGAATAAAGCTGAAACAGCTGCTGAATTACGACACTTTCAAAAAAAGCCTGACGGGATCACATCTGGATGCAGAATATTGCTCTTGCTTCCCCCATCCCATGAAGTAGCAAAACACATACTTTGAAGCTTGTTAATGAAGCGTGTTGTAATCGATGAAGCAGATAACGTCATGCAAGCCAATTGAAAGGATTTCTCTAGTCACTGTGCAGTGCTTGGCAGCAAACCTGCTACAATAGCTGTGGATTTACACCTAGAAGGCTTTGCTGTCATATTGCTGCACAATGCCAACCACAGGAACTTTTCATTGCACTCTGGTGCAATTTGCTCAACAATTCAGATCATACTTTCTGATTATAGCTCCTTGGGTTGTTGCTCTTTTAAATCAGAGTAACCAGTGTCATAAGACGTTACACCAATGCCACTCTGCCTGCCTCTGGGGGCGTGTTGTGTTCTCTGAATTATTTTTCGTGAACATAACTATGATTTTGCAGTCTGGCATGCGTTGTCGTCTTCAGTAGTCTTAATCCCCCCCTGCCCACCCATATTTCATGGCATGCTGAATGGAGCCTATGTAACCCACTAGTTAATGTTTATTACAGGTCCCTCCCCACAGTCTACAGAGGATAGTAGCCTGTTACAGCCTGAGCGTTTAGCATCTTTACTTTGAACTCTGGAAGTCCCCAGGTCAATCCCTGGTATATTATCTGTCATAGCTACATGAATGCATTTCTTACTCACTGCAATAGTGTAACTGATTGACTTGTGTTTTATGTTTGTTGGCTGAAATAAAATAAATATGTTCATTTTGGTAGAAATTTTCCATTTTTCAAAAACTGAAGACTTCCAGTTTTCAGTTTCATTTTTTCATTGAAAAAAAGAATTTTTGTAGGGGATTAATTTTTATTGATTTTTTAAAAATATTAAGAATTGGACACTTTTTGACTAGTGACATGCTTGCAAACAAATTTGAAATACTGAAATGGGTTTTGTTTGGAAGTATTCAATGCACATGTTTCATATTTCTTTTGAAAAAATTCACAATTTTCCCTATTTGAAAAAACAGGTAAGTGGTTATTGATTTTTTTAAACCAGTTTTTCAATAAACAAAGACACCAAATAAGCATTTTAATAACTTTTTTAATAAAAATTGTGGAAAAATAGGCATATAATTTTGAAGGTCTGCATATTTATTTTTAAAATATAGTTAATTTCTTGTGAATTTTTCTTTTTGTAAAAGGCTAATTTTTTGACCCCAAAACCTCTCTTCATTCAAAAAATTCCAACCATCTCTATTAATAACGTTCTTGGTACTTGACTCAGTTTGACTCTGGGATAGAATCAGGCTCATTTGTACCCAAACATATAACAATCTCACTCCCCTTTCCCCTCCCCAGACTTTGGAGAAGTTAAGGAATGGATCCAAACTTCTCTGGTTGTACTTGCCCATATAAAGTGATCCATAGTTCTGGATCCGATTTTTCCCCAAATCTGGGGAATCTTGATTCCAGATTAGAATTTTATAATTCCAGAAATTGGAAAACCTCATGTGAGTTTCTATAAAATACATATATCTATATATCTACCTTGCACTAGCTTGCCGCACACTAACTATCCACGTGGACCCTGCTGTGGCACACGAACAGTTCTGCAGTGTGCTTTAATCTATTCCTGTTTCAAAGTGTACTACGGAACTTTCTGTGCACAGCAGCAGGGCCCACATGGAGAAGTACTGCATGGCAGGCTAGCATGGGATTTACGCCCCAGCTTTTCATGGACTAAGCATTCATATAGCCATGCCTTTAATGAAAATTCTCTCCACTGGTGGCAGGACTTTCTGTGTTTGCCCTGCACGTCACAGAAGCTGTATCTGAAACTGGAATCTGTACGTAGTTGATCTCCCAAGAGGTTAAAAATGAGGCGTGAGCAGTAGATTTTTCAAGAGATCCTGATCCATAAGAAGTCATCTACTAAGTGAACAAAAAAGAAAAAAAAATCCCTTTGCCACAAATCATGCTCTTATTGCCTGTATGAAATAATGTTTCTAACGCTATTCTGGGTCTCTGTCATTCTGACTCCGAGCACCTTGCCGTTTTAAATGGAGGTGTTGGCAATTGACATACCACTTTGCGCTTAATCATTTTATGGTACAAGGGACCTGTCACTTGTTGGTACAGCTGGGAAATTGCTGGTAGCTTGATGGAGATTACTTTTGTTTGACTTCTCTTTATGTCCCTTGCTCAGCTATCCCTATTCCCTCATTTTCCTTCAGGGAAGGGTTCTTTGTGATGAAATGGCAGGTGTGATCATTTGATCATGGGGCTACCTTGACAGCACTAAGCTATCCAGCAGAGAAAGTGGGTGGTGGCTGGTGATATCTCCAAATGTTTTCAAATGAGGGAGAGGGGTTGCCTCTGAATTTGAACCTCTGAAACACTACAAACATTTCTGATAACGTTAAATTGTTCCAGTCTATCTAGGAATGGGAAATAATGGGATAAAAGATTTGTTCTTGAGGGGACAGTTCTATGAACCACAACAAACTTTTTACATTGCCTGTTTAAAAAAAAGAAAAACTATCCATTTTTGTTGTAAAGAGGTGACTGTGGAGTAAAGGATGAAAGGATGTGGGGATTGGTCCTGCTTTGAGCAGGGGGTTGGACTAGATGACCTCCTGAGGTCCCTTCCAACCCTGATATTCTATCATTCTATGAAACCGTCTCTTCTCATATTATTTCAATCCAGTTTATTTGGCCGGGGATGATATAACAGCTTAAAATCCTAAAACACTGTTGTAGAAGCGGTAGAGCCAATTTTGAATTACTACAATGGCTGGAATAAATGCATTAATACTACAGGAATGGTGCTTAAGAATCCACCATGTGTGTTACAGAACTTTTCATGGATTTATAGATGCCAAGAGCGGAAGGGATCACTGTGTTCATCTACTCTGACCGCCTGTACAACACAGACCATAGAACTTCCCCCAAATAATTCCTCTTTGGACTACACCGTATTATTTTAGAATAAATCCAAGCTTGATTTAAAAATTGCCACGACCTTTAGCAACAGTTCCCATGGTTAATTCCCCTCACTGTTAAAAAATTACGACATATTTCCAGTCTGAATTTGTCTAGTTTCACCTTCCAGCCACAGGATTTCGTTATATCTTTGTCTGCTAGACTGAAGAGCCGCACCCAAGTCCCTGTTTTGGCTCCACTGTGATGCACCAAACTCCTGCCGTACTCCTGTAGGTGCCTAAACTCACTCAGTGTCGACATTTTCAGAGTAAAAGTTCCTTCAGCGTCTGTGTTTGTGCCTTTGAGCGTGCGCATTGCTGCCTCTTTGTAGGCACGTCAATGCCTTTCTCCTGCCTAAGTCCTAGAGCGATTTACAAACTGGCAAAGTCAGGCATTCTGCCGCCTTCATCACGTGCAACACCGGATCCGGTAGGTGTCCTCAGTGGCTGCCTACCAGATCGGGACCCATTCAAAATCCAGCCAGAGAAGGGGGAGGTGGTGGTAGTGTCCATCTTACCATTTTTAGCCCAGTGGTTAAAACACTTACCTTGAATGGGGGAGACCAAGTTCAATCCCCTCCTGTCGTCCCACCAGAGGAGAAGAAAGGATTTGAAGAGAAGTGCACTGAGCTATGGGATATTCTGATGTGGGGCTCCCTTAATCTCTCCTAGTGAAGCTGTCCCAAGTTATGAAAGACTGGTTGGAGCACAGGGACTAGATCCCAGGTCTCCCACCTCCCAAGTGGTGCCCTAACCACTGGCTGGCAGAGTCATTCTCTCACTCCTTTTCTTTCTCTGACCCAATGACTGGTCCATTGTGGATAAATGCTTAAATAGTCCTGGGGCCAGAGAAAGGGAGAGAAGAAAATACGGTAATGCCTCTGTAGAGAATGAGGCTCTGACCCAAAACTCTCTTTGCAGCAGGGGGAAAATGACTTCTTTATGGTTGTAACACAATTAAACAAGATTATATTACTTGTTTAGAGGACAGTGAACAGCAAGAGATCAGTAAAACTTATATCATAGATGGCAGCTCTAGCAATACAGATGGTATTTTAGATAGAAAAAAATCTGAAATTTTACACTACAAATCCCCATTCGGTGAACTCTCTTTTCCTCGAGGAAACATCTTGCTGTAATGATATAAGATGTAAAAGCCGCAATTGAAATGAAATATATTTTTTTCTCTACACTAACATAACATTCAGTGCTAGATGACAGTGCCTCAAACTACTGCAAAATATTCTGTAATGCTACCAGTGGGTTTAGCTTTTTTACAATTTGCTACCCAAAACAAGCCTTCATTCATGAGTGGAGGCTCTGGATTAATATTCATTTATTTGTAAAGGCTTTTTTTCCCAGCAAACGATACATCAAATAGAATAAACGGAAGAAAAGATTAGAACTCACTCTATAGTGAAGGTCTAATTTATTAGCAGAAATTTATAGATATATGATTAGCAAATAAGAAACGGACAGAAAATGATAAAAAGCTAAAAGATTAATCACAATCTGTTAATCAGCCTGGAAGGCTGTGTGCTGGTTTGCAGGCCAGGAGCCATGCATTTAATCCTTATTTATAAACCCAGACTGACCATATCTGAATTGTGTTGCTTAGAACTGGTAAATATAAGGGATCAGATTTATCCCAGGTATATACGCCATTGAGGAACACCCAGTGGAGTTTATACCACCAGACTAAAGAGGAATTTTGTTTCAAAAGTAAATATATTCTTGAATGTATAGGGACATGTATAACTGAGATGACACAGCAAGCATAAGGGGCATTAGGAATCAGGTAACAGCCACAGCCAAGGCAAAAACATAAGAACATAATAATGGCCCTACTGGGTCAGACCAAAGGTCCATCTAACCCAGTATCCTGTCTTCCAACAGTGGCCAATGCCAGGTGCCCCAGAGGGAATGAACATAACAGGAAATCATCAAGCGATCCATCCCCTGTTGCCCATTCCCAGCTTCTGGCAAACAAAGGCTTGAGACACCATTCCTGCCCATCCTGGCTTATAGCCATTGATGGACCTATCCTCCATGAATTTATCTAGTTCTTTTTTGAACCCTGTTATGGTTTTGGCCTTCACAACATCCTCTGGCAAGGAGTTCCACAGGTTGACTGTGCGTTGTGTGAAGAAATAATTCCTTTTGTTCGTTTTAAACCTGCTGCCTATTAATTTCATTTGGTGACCCCTAGTTCTTGTGTCTTGCAAAGCACCTCACCAAAGCACTGTTTAGTAAATGGAGAGGCTGGAGTACAAGATACAGTACTGATGTAAAACACATGTGTCTATTAAGACTGTGGGCCAGATCCTGGTTCATGATCAAGTTCCTTTGTGTCACTATGGCCACATAAAGCGATCTTAAAACTGGCTTAAGTGGGCAGCTGTGGGACAATTCTCACCCAACATGCATCCGGCATAAGGATGCACACTGGGGATGCAACCTGAGTGGGAAGGAATGTAGTGCTACCTACAGGCCACGAGGCTGTTTTAAACTTTGCTGGGGCAGTGATGGTGGAATACCAGCCTCAAGGTCAAGGAACCCATAACAGCACCTTGGCACCTCCTCGTATCACCTGCACCCCAAACTTACCACTTACAGTTGAAGTCATCCCGTGCTGGCTTCGGCCAAGTGCTACAAAATTAAATGACTGCAGAGCAGCCTCTGTGACGTATACTGTAATTATAATTAAAGGTGAATCCTAAGCACGGTCTGTGTGTTTTCTGAGGAATAACTAGGCTGATTAGAGATTTCATGCACAGACAGGACTCCATGGGAGCTCTAAATTAATATCTGCTGTGAGAAAGATAACATTATGGGATGAATATCACAGTGGAAGGATAACGAAATAGGTTAGTGTTTAACTGCTAATTATTGTAAAACATAAGTGGCACCATTCCCCTAACAGAAGTACAAAACAACAGAGTTTGATGGAAAACATTTTGATGCATCACGGTTCCAGTGTGCTCATTTTCATTAGCAGTGGTCCCAAGTGCTTTCTTATAGCTCATCATTTTCTCGTCTGCAGCACTTATCACCCCCCCCAGCTTTGAATTATTTGTCGGCACTTCAGATGGGCATCAACATTACCAGCTTTATCAAGCATGACATCTCCTTGGAGTCTCTAATATTCCTTACAGATGGTGTTTCTCAACATGAACTACTTTGTCAAACATGACATTTACTCACAAGGTTGTAGAGGTGGATTACCGGCTATCTCCCTCTGTACGTGATTACCTAGTATCCGGAGATGACTCAATATCTCTGTGCCATTTTTACATAGTCACATACGATAATGTTCTTGGTCTCGTTCAACTGAATATCTCCCAGCTACATTTCCTGAGCTGTCTTTCAGTGCTGCCACAGAACTCCAGCGATTCTTTTCTTTTCTTTGAAAAAGCCTTCAAACTCCATAGAATTTCTACTTCCAAAGAGAAGGTTTGGTCTCATTTTTAAATCACTAGATAGGGACTCAGAAGTGCTAGGTCCAATTCCTAGATCTGCCACAGGCTTCCTGTGTTACCTTAAGCAAGTCACATAATCTCTCTGTGACTCAGTTTCCAACCTGTAAAATGGGAATGATAATAGTACTCCCTTTTCCCACCTTTTTTCAGTTGTCTATTTAGATTACTGAGATCCTTAGGTCATGGACTGTCTCTTGCTATGTGCGTGTACAGCACCTTGCACGATAGGGACCTGATATTGGTTGGTGCCTCTAGGTGCTACTGTTATTGCTCCGGATTTGAGGGGTGTGTGTGCCCCAGATTTTGATCAAGCTAATTGCAACCATCTTATGTGCATTCAGCCACCATGAATCAATAAAATTAATACAATTTTATTAATGAATAACATAGTTTCTGCTAATCAGAATGGGAGGAGGGGAGAAAAAGAATCAACAATTTGAGATTGAAAGAAAATAAGTGGACGGGAACCTTGAGTTTTGGGTGCCTTTGATATAGAAGCTTATGGTGACTAAGATTGTTAGGAATGTTTTCTAATAAGTAGTTTATTGATGTTAGGAGAAGTGATGATCCAGTAGCGGTCACTGTGCTCTATGTCAGTGTTTCCCAAACTTTACAAATAATTCCACATTACAAATAATTAATAAAAGCGAGTAAATGAAGAGGAACACTGTAATACATAGGACTGGTGTTTGTGATCATGCTTCCCTCTAATGGTGGGTCCAATTGATTACTAGCAAAAGACCCTCTTCTGTAGCCCGTGGGAGTATGAGGCCTATATTCTGGTTGTTGAAGATTCTCGCTTTGATTGCTGTTGATGACCAGGATGTCTGTATGTGTAGTTGTAGCCAGGTTTCATTGCACTTTTAAAACATCAAGAGAACTCTTGTAAAAAACGTTTTATGACATTTTATAGATCAGTAAAGTTAGGCATAGAGAGTTAAGACCAATTTCATATGGACAAATCATCATATTAACTTTAGTGGCGTTACTCCTAGTTTACACAACTGTCACTAAGAATGGAATCATTTTTTTAACAAATTCACCTCTGGGTTTGGGTGCATCCATTTTGAGGCACCCAACAACTCCAGTTTTGGTCCAAGTGTTTGGATCAGGGTCACACAGCAAATCAGTGCTAGTCAGGAGTAGAACCCAGAAGTCCCAACCCTCTATCATCTCACCCATCACCTGTTCAGTGTCTGATCATTTCCTGCAGTGGGACAGAAAAGATGGAAGTTCTGACAGAAGAACAGTCAGTTACATCTTTGCCAGTGCAATTGTGTATAGGTTTAGTGAGGCTAGGATCCGAGATGGTAAAGGAAGAACCTGAGAATAAATAAAATAAATAAACTCTGATCCCTCTATCACTGGCACTAATAATTTAATCTCAATACTCTGAGAGAGGATTTTTAATAACAATTTCATAAATTAAATTAGTCATTTAACTACAATTTTCTATGCTCATAATAACTCTATGGCATGGGGAGTTGGGATTTCCCAATGCTTATTGTTCATTCATCCTTCATCTGCAGCAAGCGCTATCAAATTCCAAGTCCTGGCACTGGTGATTGTTATCCTATTGTAGCTCCCATCTCATCACTTCCTGTTGGCAGTGATGATGAATAATTTTATTTATTCCCAGACGTTTCCACAATGTGCTAGGCATTGTATAAGCATCAAAGAAACAAGGGTTCCTCTCCTCCCAGTCCAAAGAATTCACAAACTAAAAGAGAACAAAGCAGAGGGACAGATAAAGGTTATCTAACAAGTAGGGTGTGATCAAGGTGCTGACTGGCCACATATTGACAACATGTTTGCTAATACAGATTTGTTTTCTGTTAAGATATCACAACTATCCTCAGTTGCCCCTGGATCTTGCCATTATGGGTGGACTAGTTGCGTGCAGGTATCATGGTAGCAGTGGATCTTCATGAGAAATTTGGATGAGGAGATTGTAGTAGCTTTGTGGACATTCCATACTTAGTGTGCGGCATGGAAGAGGCCACTGTGATGGTTGTGGAAGAAGATGGATAAACAGCCGGTCGAGGCTAGTGTCATTGGTAGAAGGGATTGGTCAGAGGAGGACAATGCATAGTATACTTGGGAGGGAGGAACACAGTCAGTAGTTGGCTCCTTAATAATTTAAGCTGGGATTTTGAAAGGCAGAAGTGACTGACTTTCTATGGAAGTTGGCCACCTCGGTTTCTGAGGTTCCTTTGAAATTCCCAGCAATACACTCAATAAAGTGGTGCAGTTGCCAAGTTCAAATACTGTAAATAGTTCTCTCTCTCCTATTCAAACATTAATTCCATCAGGTTTGAAACTAATTAGACACGCCTGAGTTGTCATATATTTCTTATACATCAATCATAGTTAATAATAGCCATTTAAAATCAGGGTCGTCTCACTGCAAGTAGAATACAATGTCAGATCTCTCAGAGCGCAAAATTCCCCATGCGCATGAAAAATAAAAAACAGCTTCGAACAAACAGATTGACATCTGGCTCTGAAAACACATCTGACCAGCTCTGCTGTTTGCTAGGAGAGATTAAAAGACAAGAAATATAAAAACCTGGGCTGTTCTTCCCCTCATCCTCTGTAATTAAATGTTTTTTTCATGTTATGCATTCAGCAAACATTCTATGCAATGTGTATTTTTTTGCTATGTTTAATTCCAAAGCTATATTATATATATATATAATATTACCCTTAAAAGACCAACTGGGGCCTGATGACCAGCAGCATTTTCCCTCATTTTAATAATAATAATGGAGATATCCCATCTCCTAGAACTGGAAGGGACCTTGAAAGGTCATCAAGTCCAGCCCCCTGCCTTCACTAGCAGGACCAAGTACTGATTTTTGCCCCAGATCCCTAAGTGGCCCCCTCAAGGATTGAACTTGCAACCTTGGGTTTAGCAGGCCAATGCTCAAACCACTGAGCTATCCCTCCCCCCCTTCAGGGTACTGAAGTTTTATTTATCAAACTGCTGCTGTTTCAGACCTTGAAAGACATGATGCTCTTTTATCACAGGACTGCCAGATTGAGTGTAATTCTTCAAAAATTCCCTTACTCCTGGATCTGCTGTGATAGGGTATATCAACCGCACACTGAGCCAGTAAGGGTTAATGAACTGCTGGGGGCCCACTCAGGCTCTCCAAATTACATCTGCACTCACCTTCAGCTAATGAAGGTATCACACTGTCTGGAGTAGCTCGCCACTGTGAGTGCCTGTCTCAGGGCAGACTGTCAAAAGACAAGGGCAGACACCCCAACCTGGTGGTATGTTCTATGATTAGATTTCACCCTGTCAGTAACAAATGTGAGCTCCTGGATCACTACACCAGTCTTACCATGGAGTCACGGACAATACCCTTAGACTCTCCAGCCTATCTTGCCACCCAGACAAACTGAACTTTCTGATAATGGTCACTTAAACCAAAAATCACACCACATCAGGTTTCTCCCAGTCCCAAGAGATGAGTCACTTACCGCAAATCAATTGGTATTCCAGATCTACGCCAAAGACGATGCTGGCAGCCAGTTCTATAGTAAATTAACTAAAGATTTATTAGCTAAGAAAAAAAAAGGAAGTTTATTGAAAGGTTAAAGCAGATAAAATACCTGTACAGGTGAGTCACAGTCTATAATTCCAAATGGTAACAGAGATGTAGTACTCTGCCAGTTTCCTAATAGCCTCTCAGGGCTATCCAAAATAGCTCTGGGGATCTGCATCTTCTCATTCAGTTATTTTGCCCTGTACGAATCCAAACAGTCCAGAAATGAAAGCTTTTTCCTTGAATTTATATTTATAGCTTCTTCTGATAGAACAAGCTGACAGTGTCTCTCCCCATCTGAGTTTTTCCTTTGATGCTTATGGGTGAGCAATTCATTTTGAGTCTCTGATCTCAGGTCATCACCACAATGGCCATTTGCTCTGGAATTAGCACCTTTTCTGATAAAGTCCTTCATTAGCATTCCTCAAGGCTTCTTTGATGTCTGATGAGTTATTTAGTTACAGGGGTATGTGCAGTGTAAATGTTCACTATTATATTACAACAGGAACAGATAAGTAACATTCCACTACTTCTACAAAGTTTAAACATCCAGAACATTAATCACTTTGATCTATACTAGGGGTCAGCAACGTTTGGCACACGGCTCGCCAGGGTAAGCACTTTAGCGGGCCGGGACAATTTATTTACCTGCTGACGTGGCAGGTTCGGCCGATCGCGGCCCCCACTGGCCGCGGTTCGCCGTCCTGGGCCAATGGGGGCGGCGGGAAGCGGCGTGGGTGAGGGATGTGCTGGCCGCGGCTTCCCAACACCCCCATTGGCCCGGGACGGCGAACCACGGCCAGTGGGGGCTGCGATCAGCCGAACCTGCCACATCAGCAGGTAAATAAACTAGCCCAGCCCACTGGGGTGCTTACCCTGGCGAGCCGCGTGCCAAACGTTGCCAACCCCTGATCTATACTAATATACAAGTGACTTGACCTGAATACACTGTAGCATGACCTGGTCAGCCAGCATCACAGAAGGGGTGTTTAAAAGGGGAGCAGGACAGCTTGGTTGCTAACTGACCAGGAGGAAAAAAGAGTTTTTACTCCTTGAGGGAAAGGACCTGTCCAGGTTCTCTACAGAGGCTTCAGACTGTCAGAGGGAAGTAGGTGTGGTCCAGGACTCCTGAGTTTGTTTTGGGACTATTTTTCTTTGTGTGTTTATAAATGGACTGTTGGCCCATGCTGGGCTGCCTGGGAGAAGCAATGATGGTTGCAGGGAAACCCTGCCCAGCTGGGGTGTGGGGAACTGCCTCAATAAACTCTGTGGATTTCTTCCACCCTATGTGTGCCTACCCTGTGGTTGGTCTGGGACACTGATGAGCATGTGTTCAAACCTTCATTTTAAGTTAAACTGATGTCTGTGTGGTGATGGTAGTCATTGTCCCCTCTTATCTATGACATTTAAATACCACTCTATATTCTCTCCATTTCTCTTCACTCACCAGGAACTCAGTGCACTCATATATCTATGCCCCATGTTCTGAAAAATGTTGAACAAAGACTTAGTACCCAGGTAACTTCCTAGCAAAATCTCACTAGGATTTATGGCCTTCATTATAGATTGAGTTTCCAATCTGGCCTATTATATTGGGAATTCCATGTATGAAACTTTTGTAGGACCAGGCCTAAATATTGACCGCAATAGCTGACAACTAACTCATTGTTTTTATGGGATTATTGGCCTGCAATCTTTTTAAAAAAATTATTCAGATTTTAAAAATCTTTGCAGAAAGGACAGTGTCTTTGAAGGTGTGTGCATAGCACCTGGGAGCTTTTGGGTAATCCAGAAACAATCATTAGAGCTGGATGAAAAAGGGATTATTTTTCAGAACAATTGTAATAAAATATCTCCCCTCTCTTCATTGAAAATTTAAATATTTGATCATATTTGAGAAGCTCTAATAAAATTAAGTATTAGTATCAATAATCATGTTTCATGATCTATTATTGATTGTAACTGTGTTTGGCCCCTTTATGCTTCCTGCCTTGGACATTGCTTGAAGAATGGCACATTATGGTCTAAAATAACACTGTATTCTCTGACCTAATGCTTCCCTGGTTTCAAATAGCCTGGGTCAAATTCCACTCGGATCCTGGAAGTTGTTTGGCTGTGAGCTGACTCTGGCTTGTGTCGGACTTGGTGAGTCGGCTCTAGATTAGATTATTAGAGACATTGATTTAGCGATGCAATCTTCAAAGGTAAAAACTCAATGGTAATAAAAAGCCTGACGTGCGCTCCTCCTGAAAGGACTGACGGAGACCTGGCCATTTTAATCTGCTGCCATGACCTGTGCGATTAACTCATTGATTGTCTCAGATTTTCTGCAGAGCACGATGATGACAGAGAGATGGTTGCTTTATTAAAGAGCAGTTAATCTTTTATTTTAATTTCTTTTAGTGAGTTTCCGATATCTTTTTACTATGTTATACCACGTGGCTGCCTTTTAAGAGAGAAGGACCAGCCGCTGTAGGGGAAGTGTGCACAGGAATTATCTGGCAGTCCTGTGATAAAGGATAACCCCTTCTGGAGGGATTTCTCGGTGAAGTGGAGGAGCTGCTAACATAATTAAGCAATCTCTCATTTAAAATCAGCTGCTATGCCAACGAATGGGATACCAAACGTTGTGCCTGCAGACCCAGCTCCTTGGCAGGTTCTGGAACTATACAGGGTGCTACTGATGGATACCTCACTGTAGCAATGTGGAGTCTCAATTCTAACATAAAGGAAGTGGGAATGGATTTCTGGGGAAAAAACAGTTGTCTTCCCTGAGGCCAGTACAGGTTGTTCTAGGAGCAGCCAAGCTGAGATGGAAATTTTGGGCTGGAATGTGTTACACTATTAGTCACTGGATAAATAAAGCCAAATCCTAGCTAGAGGAAGAATCTTAACCCTATAGACCATGTGTTGGCTGTTTTACAGTAGGGTAGGAAAGGCACCGGCACATAGAAAGTTCTTCCATATTGTCTATTATTGAGTCTCTTGTGCCTTGCTCTGAAGCAGCTGTTACTGGCCACTGTTCAAGAGAGGATACTGGACTTGATAAACCACTGCTCTGATCTGATGTGGCAATTCCTACATCCCCATGAGACTGGCTCAAGGCAGGGTACTGCAAATCGTTATTAAATGTGACAGAGATGGTACGTCTTATCCAGGGACAAAGTTTGTTTACTTGGGAGCAATTCCCTATCACTGGCTAGTTCACGGACATGTTTAAGTTAGTTTCATGCTTAGTTGTTTATGAAATTCACTCACTTAAAAAAAGCCAAAATTGGGATTGCGTACGTGTGGTTAGAGTGCATCTGACATTTTGCTGAGGACTGGATACATGCTCAGATGCTATTCTGCTGCTGCTGTCTCTGATTTCTGTTTTCAAGAAACTCATTCTTATGGTCTCCAGTTCAGAGTAGCAACACGTGGCTGCTTATTATTGGTAATAATAATACTTAGCACTTGTGTGGCGTTTTTCATCTCCGTTGGGCCATTCCAACAACAGAAACAGGGCAAATCTTGGTCAATTTACTCACAAGTGCTTCAAAAACGAGAGGCTATTTTTCCTTAGGGATTACTAGCATGAAAAAGGCAAGCAAGATTTATCCCAGATATAGGCCCTAATTCAGGAAAGCAATAATTAAATGTTCTTCTGAATAGGGATGAATTTAGGCCTATGCCTACATCAGTGTTTCTCAAACTGGGGTCGCCACTTGCGTAGGGAAAGTCCCTAGTGGGGCGGGCTGGTTTGTTTACCAGCCCCGTCTGCAGGTCTGGCCAATCGCAGCTCCCACTGGCCGCGGTTCGCTGCTCCAGGCCAATGGGAGCCGCTGGAAGCGGCGCGGGCTGAGGGACTTACTGGCTGCCGCTTCTAGCAGCCCCCATTGGCCTGCAACGGCAAACCGCGGTCAGTGGAAGCCGCGATTGGCCGGACCTGCAGATGGGGCAGGTAAACAAACCAGCCCGGCCCGCCAGGGGCTTTCCCTACACAAGCGGTGACCCCAGTTTGAGAAACACTGGCCTACATCCTTCTCTGAGCGGAGTCTGAATGTTGTGGTGAGGACTGATTGAGACGTTTCCGTCAACACTGTTTTTCAATGGAAAAATGGGTTTGGGGCTAAATTAATCATTTGTGAAATGTGTCTGCTTTCTGCAGAAAACTGAGGTTTTGGCCTAAACTGAAAACTTCTAGCTGTTGGCTGAATTTTTGGTTTTCATTTTTTCTTTTTAATGACAATTCATGGTTTTCCCAAGGAAAATTTTACCACACTCCACCCAGCTGGTGTTCAGATGTCTTCACTTTCTGTGGGCTCCAACACTGAGTTCTGTATGAGGAGCAAAATAACCAACAACTTCTTCCCTTAAAATATATACACTGCTCTAGTCTAGAATAATCACTCAAAACACTGCAATATTGCTATAGTCAGATGTACCGTCTTAGAGTAAGATGCTGTTTCTTAGGAAAGGGTTATTTATTCCCTAGGAATAAATACAATGGTGACTGAACTTGCAGGGGCGGGGGGGAATCTTGCTACTTCCAAAACAGATTAAGAACTTCTGGTTTCACTCCTAATTTTTCTTTTTTTTTATTAAGATGAAAAACTGTTTCAAAAGCACAGACTGCCATTTACCATTCACAGACCCCCTTGTACCTGCCCACACTTTTATGGTGTCTCAAATTGGGCAATCAAAAATGAAAGCTCCCAAAATCACTAGTCACTTTTAAAAAATCTTGGCCTCTGGATACAATCGTGTACTGGGCAATTTTGGGTTCAGTAGCATAGCTGGGTGTCTGTTAAATCACTTATATAAGCTAGATGAAAATTGTGTTTGCTGGAGTTGCATTCGTCAACCTTTGATTATATGTTACGTGTTTATAAATAGGACAAAAATATTCTTGGAAATGTCTGTGCTTGTTAACAATATCTTCGTATATAGCTTCAGCTTTGGTAGCCCTTGCTAGCTTTTGTATCATGAAGCAATTAATAATATATCATGCCATATGTCCTACAGCTAGTGGCTATATTTGCAATATGGTAGGTGGTTTTTTCATACACTATTACAATTAACAGTAATTTTGGAGTTGTTTGTTTTTTCATCTTCAGTTCACTGATGCCTGGAGAAGACATTTGGGCACATCCCAAACCACCATAGCCCTGGTGGTGAGAAATCCAAGGATGGCACCTTAGAATAAACACCAACCACCGGTCTGGAGGGAGAGAGGAGCTGTGATGGCTTAGCACAGGGAGAGACTATGATGCATCAAGGGAGATGTAGTCCAGCAGAGGAGCAAGTCCCATAGGGAAAAATTAGGGCACAAAGAACCCAAAACTACAACTTGGAAACCATCTTCCCTCAACTTATATGGAAGCCTGCAGAGACCTCTCCAAATTCACACACAACTGATTAAGCAGAAGGAACCACCCAGACCCCTTTCTAGCATTGCCAAGACAATGCAGAGGTAGCAGATCAGCCCAAAGGGAGGGAGAATGTGAGCTTGGAAGCTGGAATGTATTATCCAAACTCTACCTCTTAACACCCGGGGAGGTAGACACTGAGAGGACGAGTTTGGGGAGGGGAGACTTTTGATGGGCAGGACGCGGTAGCAAAGCTTGTCCCCAAACCTGCTAATCCTCCATTTTTCATGTCACGCTGTCTGGAGTGGCTCACAACCATGAGTGCCAATGTCAGGCCAGATTGTGGAGAAGCAGGGCAGAGACACCAAACTGACTGCATGGTCTATAATTAGATTTCACCAACCCAGTAACAAATATGAACTCCTGAAGCACCATACCAGTCTTACCATGGAGTCACAGACAGTCCCTTGGGTCTCTCCAGTCTGTCTTTCCACCCAGGCAAACTGGACAATGTCAGTTGGTTGCTATATATAGCAGAGATCACAAAAGATTCAGGTTGCTCCCAGTCCCAAGACACCAGTCACTTACCCCCAGTCAATTTGTACCTGAGATCTCTCACCAAAGACAACGCTTGTAGACAATCCTGTAATAAATGAACTAAAGATTTATTAACTAGGAAAAAGAAGCAAGAGTTGTTACAAGGTTAAAGCAGACAAGCATATCTACACAAATGAGTTGCAGTCTATGGTTTTAAAAGGTGACAGTTGTAATACTCTGCCAGCTCTGAATCTCTTTTAGGGCTAACCCAGGTTGACCCTGGTGATCTCTGCTCCAGTTTCATAGCTCCAGCCCTGTGAGAGACCAAAGAGGGAGCGAGATGAGAAGTTTCTTGTCAGTTATTTTTATGTCCTTCTTCCAGCATTCAAGCGCTCGGATGAGCCCTTTTGTATGTAGCCTTTTCATGGGTGTGAAGGGGCAATTAACAAAGTAGTGGTGTCCCATAATGGCCCATTTAGTTTTGATAGGACTTCTTGATGGTCAGCAGAGGATCCTTCCAGACTTGGTTCATAGTTTCAGAGCAAACATTTTTACAGTTATAAAGTGAAAGCTTAACTTTTATCTTATAGCATGCGAAAAAGAGATTCTAAGTGAGATGGATGCAGGCAGCAACTTACGAGCATAGACTAAACACTAAACATAAGTTATAAGTTTAATACCCACCTGGAAGGGCCAAAATCCCAATAATATGTATGTAAGATCTTGACCATAGTTGCTGTTAAGAACCTTTCACATAGGCCCGGTTTCCACAGCTTGGTCTGAGGCCTGGGGCCTAGTTAACAATGGACAATACATGGCTAAAAGAAAGCCGGGATAAACAGGAGGCAACCTTGATTGTTTCAACTACACATGAGATACGCTGAGTCAGCATAACTCTAGATGGGGAGCAGTAATTGTGAGGCTTATCAGGAGTTACAGGCACACAACTCACTGAGAGGAGCCTTAAAGTCTGCTCCCTGGTGCAGGAAGAAGATAATGGAGCACACTCCCCAAATGCCAACCAGAATTCAGGGAGAGACCTAACATGATAGCGTAAGTTAAAAGAACAGGAGTACTTGTGGCACCTTAGAGACTAACAAATTTATTTGAGCATAAGCTACAGCCCACGAAAGCTTATGCTGAAATAAATTTGTTAGTCTTTAAGGTACCACAAGTCCTCCTGTTCTTTTGGCGGATACAGACTAACACGGCTGCAACTCTGAAACCTAGCATAAGTTATGGCATCCTCCCTTTCACAGATGCATCCTCCCTCAGAGATGCCAATCCTAGTTCCAGAAATGCAACGGTGAATCATGCACAGTTGTGTATGGTTGTGTACTGTTTACTGTTCTTTTTGCTTTAAACCCTCCAGGAATGGACCTATGGGACCACCTGTCTGGAAAGAGCCACAGTCATTTCTATGGATCTGAAATCAGGATTTAACTTACAAGAGGAGAATTTTGAGGGAAAAGACCTGTGTATTAGCAAACATGTTAACCTGAGCTATGGGCGGAGCCATTATGCAATCTTTTAGACTATTGGTTTATTGTGCTAATCTCGTCTTGCTGCTAGAACCTATCCAGGGGCTCGGGAACTCCAACCCCGTCGCTTCTCTCTGCCCATTGTCACCCTATATAATCTATTGTAATCAATTGCTTAGCAGTGTCTCACTGAGCCTGATAAGCAAAGTGACACTGCCAGCGCTGTGCATAATAAACCCTCGTGCTTGACTCTACACGGTGTCCATTTCTGTTCCTTCATACCTTAACTATACTAACACTCTGGTGAAACTGAGTGGTTCCCAGGAATGAATCGGTCACCACTCAGCTGAAGTTTTGGTGGTGGTAAGGGGGGGGAGGGGAGCGAGTACTTTCCTGAAGGCTTTAAAACCTCCAAGTGATGATTGTTTTGATGAAATGCTAAAACTGTATTATACTGTTCAGCACTAGATGGCACCGTGTGTACCATACCTTACCTGCGCTGATCTCTCTTGATCTCTCTCCATAATGGAAGCTCTGTCCATATCTGATACAGATGGCCGACCTGCTAATAGGAGCCCTGCAGCCTACTACAAGGAGTACATGACAGTTATGAGGGATGGCTTGGGAGGTGGGATATTTCCTGTTTGAATAGAACCTATTTGCCTGCCCCAGCTGGAGCAGAATCTAGCTCATTGTGACATATTGGATTTGGCTTCTCAGTAAGTGGGCGAACACAATATAAGCAGAAAGAGAGATGTACTTGGTGCATTTGCTTTGAATAGTAGTGGATGCACCATTTGCAGCTGGATTTCAAACAGGCCAAAATTTGGTGGCGGTTGCAACTAGGGGAAAAGTGGGTCAATTCAGGCCCATCTGTAAGTTTATCAATTGGGACATTCCCTCATTCTCCCCACATCTGTTTGTTGTACCCACAGCAGTTTCTCATCTTCTACTTGGTCCCCTTCCTGCACTGTGTGGCATGCAGGCAGATTTCTACACCTGCACAAAGCTCCATCACAGTCAGTAGGGCACCAGGCAAGGACAAGGCTATGGAGTGCCAACAGGCGTAGAAACCTTCCTCCGCACTACACAATGCAGGATCAAGGCCATAGACTGTAAGCATTGGGGGCAAGAACTGACTTTTTCTTATGTGTATGTAAAATCCCTAACACTGGGCCCCAATCACTGACTGAGTCCTTAGGCCCTACTGCAACTTAAGTAAGTTGTGTTATTCATGATAATACTTCACAGGACACCATTGATATGGTGTGCTATATTTAGCAAAAATAATGCTCTGACTCACACTTCACTTCTCAGCATAGATTTAATAGCCAGATGTTAAAGAGAGACCAACATTTTTTGTTACTGGTTCTAAACTGAGGATTGGAGCTGGTCAAAATAGGTGGAACAAATGTCACATGTTTGCCCTTCTGTGGAAATTCAAAAACCGGGAAGAATTTTTTTTCACTGAATTTTTGAAATTAAAGGAAACCGGGGGGAAATTATTCAAAAAGGTCATAGAAATTTTTTAAAATGAAGTCAAATTTGGATCAGTGCTAGACCTCCCCTTCCCAGCAAAGCACCTGCTTCACTTAAAGCCTGTGAGGGTCTCATTTGCTTAAGCGCTTTGCTGGATTAGGGTCCTAGTGCAGTATAATGCTGTTCTATTGTGTGTCAGTCTTCCTGACTTAATGACTTTGCTTCTGTCACTTGTTGTCTGAACATTCATGCTCTTAAACTTGCGCGGGTGAACGTGTGTAATGTATCCTAGAGTGGTGTGAAGATGTATTTTTCAAGCCCAGCTAGTAGCGCGATTTATTATTCAGCAGCAGCTGCTGTGGTACGCTAGAAAGGTTTCCGAAAATAACATTAACGTGAATGATAACTCCAGGGTCCTGGCCCCGTACACCTCTCATTTTGTCATTATTTTAACTAAGTCGTTTTGCTAATAACTGTCAGGAAAGGTGGGCATTAATAAGCACAATTACTGGACGATCCAGGGTTAATCAAGGGCTATGAATAGTGAGGCCCAGACCTGATCTGTACGCAATGCATATGCAAGAATGAAACAAGTGTGTCTAATTCCTTCCAAAGACAGTTTAGGGCACCATGAGCACATCAAACCTGTGTTCTATTGGCTCCCACTCTCCTTACACTGCCACTTTAAGGGTGGCAAAAGGGGAGGGACAATGGGAAGTAGTTATATGGGATGGGGCTACCTGCTTCCATCCACTTAGGGCTAGAAGGAGGCCCCTCTATTATTCAAATTGTGGTACGGCTTAGTTCTTCCGTTCAAGGATTGGAATCATCCTGTGCTATGTGCTGTACTAACATAGAGTACCCCGAAAAGGCTGCAATCTGACCACGTTTAGATTAGGTAGCGGGGGCAACAAGACTATTTTCAAGAAAAACCTTGAATTAACCAACGTTGTCACGTCAGATGCATTGCACATGCTGAGCATTTGTCTGAGTCGAGATTGGGTTAAGAGCTTCAGGCTTTGGCCTTCTGTGACAGTTTTTCTAGCGGCGCCTGTCTTGCCCAATATGTTTACAATATTATACATGTACAAACGTTAAGCAAATAAAAGTGTTTGTCACTGAGTCCTGTAAATGCTGTTAAGGATCACAGCAAAACCGTGTTTTGATTTTGTTTTATTTCTAAGCCACGGGATTTAAGAGAAGAATTTAAAACTGTTAACTGTAAGAAGCTCCTTGCGAGCAACTAAGGAGATCAGATAGAATTACGGGACACGGTGAACTCCAAAAAAAAAGAAGGAATTTGTCAAAGATTGAGTTTTCCCTTAAGCTAAAGAGAGAGAAGATTGTTTTGACAATAGCAATGCAGGCAGTGCCTTGTACCTTAAGAAGTAAAGAAGAAAGAAGAATTTCTCTCTCTGTTGTCAGAGGGAAAAACAAGCATTCAGAATAAACATTAGACCAGATCTTTATCGGGTGTAAGTGTTGAAGGCAATGGCGCTATGCCAGTTTACACCAGCTGAAGATCTGGGCCAGAATGTTCAACTCACAGTAGTTGAAAACAAGCCTCTCTCCTGAACCTGTTAAGCTTCCTTCTGTGGAGCAGGGCTAGATGAATTCCAGAGGTTACAGCCTGACTGAGCAGTTGCCTTTAGCCTCTCTCCCACTCCCCATTTCAAGAACCTCCCCAGCTAGTGGGCACAGAAGCATTCTGGGGCCTCTGCTGCCTGTTTGTGGACACGCCAGCAGAATATGATCCCATGCATGTAACTCCTTCCTCTGCCACCTCACATAGGACAACAGCTCCTTAGCTTGCCACACCACTTCCCAGCTTCCAGGGTCAGGAATGGCCAGTCCCACTCTGGAGGATGGGATCCCGGCGAGATGCTGTGGGTTGCCGCTGAAGAAGAAGGGGCTGGGGAGCCTGATGTTGCGATGGGTGGTAGGTGTCTGCCAGCTCTGGGATAGGGCCTTTTATGCATCCCCCATCACCTCAGGTTGCCTCCTGTGGATGTGACGCCACTGGGTACTAGTTCCAGACTGCCTCCCCCTTGATGCATGGAAGCACCCTTCTTTACCATGAAAAAAGAAGAACAGGAGGACTTGTGGCACCTTAGAGACTAACAAATTTATTAGAGCATAAGCTTTCGTGGACTACAGCCCACTTCTTCGGATGCATATAGAATGGAACATATATTGAGGAGATATATATACACACATACAGAGAGCATAAACAGGTGGGAGTTGTCTTACCACCTCTGAGAGGCCAATTAATTAAGAGAAAAAAAACTTTTGAAGTGATAATCAAGCTAGCCGAGTACAGACAGACAGTTAGATAACAAGTGTGAGAATACTTACAAGGGGAGATAGATTCAATGTTTGTAATGGCTCAACCATTCCCAGTCCTTATTCAAACCAGAGTTGATTGTGTCTAGTTTGCATATCAATTCTAGCTCAGCAGTTTCTCGTTGGAGTCTGTTTTTGAAGTTTTTCTGTTGTAATATAGCCACCCGCAGGTCTGCCCACACTATATCATTTAAATAATTTCAAAATGCAGTGATTTTGAATACTTAATTAATTTTACTATAATTAGCTTGCTTTTCTAACAGAAAAATTATTTCAAACCAGAAAAATGAAACCTTTCATTTAGAAAGTGTCACCGAAACTTTGACTATTTCAAAAAACAATTTCCAAAATGCTTCCAAATAAAAAAAAAAGTAATTGACCATTTTCCACAAAAAGTTTCAGTTTTGATGAATCAGCATTCTCCAATTTATTTTTTTAAAATGTTGCCAAAAAATTCTGACTAGCTCTCATCAGGGCCCATCGTGTTAGACACCAGACCCATAGTATGAGACAGCCCTTGCCCACAAGAGCTCATAGTTCTAAGTAGAAAAGACAGACAAAGGGTGGGAAACAGAGTCACAGAAAGATGATTTGTCAAGGTCACCCAGCAACTCAAGAGCAGATTCCAGGTCTTCATAGAACCAGGTTCTCTGAGTCTCAGTCCAGTGCCCTATCTGCTGGACCATGCTTTTAACACTCTTAAGTCATGACAGAATTAAGGTCCTCAGAACATTGACTTTCTCAGGGGAGAGGCCCACATGGCCTCAATCAACTCATCTGTCCTGTGACACTGAAGCAAATAGCTTGCTCCACTCCCCGGCTAATTTACTTGTGAGCAATGGATTTGTTATAGAAATCCCCAGGGTTAATAGACTGTATGTGAAAATAGGGTTATTTCAGCAGTTAAGCATGTGACTCCCAGGCATGCCATCATAGCTAGAACAGACAAGTCGCAGCACCTTATCTTGCAGCCCACAGAATATTAACCTAAGTGAATAGCACATTTAAATTTGGTCTTTAAAAGGAAGAACATCCATTGGATTCTGTAGCCTTTAATGTCTCATCATTCTCTGCAAGGCACTAGTTACATCAGAGTTATTAAAGGTAACCTTTAAGTTCAATATGTATTTAAAATTCTTATGCCTAATGAACACTCCTAGATCACGGTGTTCGAAGCTGCTCTGGAATAGCTGGAGAGGCAGAAAAATGGACCCTTGGAGAGTGATTTGATAACAAAATATGGCATGCTGTTTTAATATCCATTTAAGAAACACTTTTGATGCCTTAATATGGCCTACATAAACCAGGGAAACAGATCAGAGTTATAACAAAGGGGATTTCTTCTGGTCTCTTTTGTCACCTCATCTTAGGAGGGTGGAATTCCTTAGCAAAAAGAACATTGCTCCAGTAGAAGTACCATAAGGACCATTGGAACTAAAGGGTGAATACTGTTTTACAGAATTGATGGGCTTTGAAAGCATAGTCTCTGTCTTTTCCTATCAGGGAAGTACTTCATCCTGTGGTAGATGAAATATTAGGGTCAGATGCCATTTATTTCCATCAGAGTTAGGCCCCTAGGTGATTTTGAAAATCCCATGAGACATCTATTTGCATCTTTAGGCAGTTAAATACCTTTAAAACTCTTGGCCCTTAGTTGCTATGCTGAGAGGAGTGTAATGAATCTTAGGACCTATGGTGATATGGTGACAGGTGTGTTAGAAATTCCTAGCTAGCTAGGTGGATTTGCTAGCTAGCCAGACCGCTGGCTGATGAAACAGACATGGAACATAGAGAAGGGGGAGGTAGAACACAGAAAATGAGGGAGATCCTCAAAGACTGTTCTCAGTGGTACCAGATGACAGAACAAGGAGTAATGTCTCAAGTTGCAGTGGGGGAGGTTTAAGTTGGATATTAGGAAAAACTTTTTCACTAGGAGGGTAGTGAAGCACTGGAATTGGTTACCTCGGGAGGTGGTGGAATCTCCTTCCTTAGAGGTTTTTAAGGCCCGGCTTGACAAAGCCCTGGCTGGGATGATTTAGTTGGGAATTGGTCCTGCTTTGAGCAGGGGATTGGACTAGATGACCTCCTGAGGTCCCTTCCCACCCTGATATTCTATGATTCTATGACTTCTTTGAAGTCTGTAGAACAACCTCCTCGGGAAAAAAAATGAGGTTCATTCAGGGACCCTATGTACTTCAGGATTTACAGCCCCAGGCAAAAGCATCTCAGTAAAGTAACTCTGACATCATGCCAGCCAAGACTTTGGCTCGCATGTTTGATTTACAAACATCTTCTTGTGATGTCTCTAAGTGCTAAAGGAAATTGCTTCCATTGCCAACAATACCCTACATGTAACACTCAGATATTTGATCCTGTTGAAGAAGGCGGTGGTAACCTTCCTCTGCAGCATCAGGCGTGGCTTGTCTGCTAGGATCATCTGGGCACATATCACCTAATCAATTCCTTGCCATTGCAGTGGCCTCAGGCATTGGTGGCACCTCAGTCTCTCTTATTCTATGCCTGCAGTTTAATCTCCTGAGAACAAAGGTGCTTCAATTTAACTGAAGTCCTTGGGCTCTGTATAGAGGTATTTGGGTGGAATATAATGGCCTGTGATGTACTGGAGGTCAGACTAGGTGATCTAATGGTCTCTTCTGGCCTGAAGCTCTATGAACGTGGTCCACAAGCCAATTTCTGTTGTTAACTATACTGTTGACTGTTTGTATTACAAGGGGGCTTGGAAGTCCCAACGAGGATTGTGCTAGGGCCTGTACAAATGTAATCCCCACCTCAGTGTATGTTACACATCCCCCATCTGTGGCTGAGCCACCGAAAAGAACTATGCTCTACTGCACCCAAGGTAGGGAATTAATCTGTCAGCTCTAGTGATACAAGCTTAAACTACAGACCTCAAGCCCTGGGTTCAAATTCTGCTGCAGGCTCACTAAAAATATAGATTACAAAGTGGTCCTTGCCTCCAACATGTTTACACTCTAAAGACAAGACACAGGAAGAGGTTTAACAAACTGAGGAGGGCAATAGTTACAAGATAATGCAGGATAGCCATGTGGTCTGGAAAAGTTTGTCTGGTCTCTGGGCTAGAATACTCTGGATTCATCCTGTCTTGTCATTATTTTGTACCCCTTACACGTGTGTGCTATAGAAGTGGGGATGTTATCCACACAGATTCTGTCTGGAACCTAAAACAGCAGGAGTTAAGACTTTGTTTTTACTAATGCCAGCCTGCTACTGATGGATTATGAGTACCCACCATTTTCAGGAGTGTTTGTACTCAACACAGATAAGCCATGCCGTCACTGCCCATGCTACCATAGCTACATTATTATTTACTCAGGTGCTAGATCTCAGAGAATAGCATAGAGAGTACACTTTTATAACGTTTGTGACTGATACCAAGCTGGGAGGGGTTGCAAGTGCTTTGGAGGACATGATTAGAATTCAAAATAATCTTGACAAACTGGAGAAGTGGTGTGGTATAAATAGGATGCAATTCAATAAGGAAAAATGCAAAGTACCAAATGCATTCCTACCAAAGGAAGGAATAATCAATTGCACAAATAACAAAATGGGAAATTGTCAAGGAAAGGGTACTGAGGAAAAGGATCTGGGGCTTATAATAGATCACAAACTAAATATGAGTCAACAATACTATTGCAAAAAAAAGCATACATCATTCTGGGATGTATTCATAGAATCATAGAATATCAGGGTTGGAAGGGACCTCAAGAGGTCATCTAGTCCAACCCCCTGCTCAAAGCAGGACCAATCCCCAACTAAATCATCCCAGCCAGGGCTTCGTCAAGCCAGGCCTTAAAAACCTCCAAGGAAGGAGACTCCACCACCTCCCTAGGTAATGCATTCCAGTGCTTCATCACCCTCCTAGTGAAATAGTGTTTCCTAATATCCAACCTGGATCTCCCCCACTGCAACTTGAGACCATTGCTCCTTGTTCTGTCATCTGCCACCACTGAGAACAGCCGAGCTCCATCCTCTTTGGAACCCTCCTTCAGGTAGTTGAAGGCTGCTATCAAATCCCCCCTCATTCTTCTCTTCTGGAGACTAAACAATCCCAGTTCCCTCAGCCTCTCCTCATAAGTCATGTGCTCCAGCCCCCTAATCATTTTTGTTGCCCTCCGCTGGACTCTTTCCAATTTTTCCACATCCTTCTTGTAGTGTGGGGCCCAAAACTGGACACAGTACTCCAGATGAGGCCTCACCAATGTCGAATAAAGGGGAACGATCACGTTCCTCGATCTGCTGGCAATGTCCCTATTTATACAGCCCAAAATGCCGTTAGCCTTCTTGGCAACAAGAGCACACTGTTGACTCATATCCAGCTTCTTGTCCACTGTGACCCCTAGGTCCTTTTCTGCAGAACTGCTACCTAGCCATTCGGTCCCTAGTCTGTAGCAGTGCATGGGATTCTTCCATCCTAAGTGCAGGACTCTGCACTTGTCCTTGTTGAAACTCATCAGGTTTTTTTTGGCCCAATCCTCTAATTTGTCTAGGTCCCTCTGTATCCGATCCCTACCCTCTAGTGTATCTACTACGCCTCCCAGTTTAGTGTCATCTGCAAACTTGCTGAGAGTGCAGTCCACACCATCCTCCAGATCATTAATAAAGATATTAAACAAAACTGGCCCCAGGACCAACCCTTGGGGCACTCCGCTTGAAACCGGCTGCCAACTAGACATGGAGCCATTGATCGCTACCTGTTGAGCCCGACAATCTAGCCAGCTTTCTATCCACCTTACAGTCCATTCATCCAGCCCATACTTCTTTAACTTGGTGGCAAGAATGTTAGCAGAAGTGTTGTAAGCAAGACACCAGAAGTAATTCTTCCACTCTACTCCACACTGATAAGGCCTCAGCTGGAGTATTGTGTCCAGTTCTGGGCACCACACTTCAGGAAAGATGTGTACAAATTGGAGAAAGTCCAGAGGAGAGCAACACAAATGATTAAAGATCTAGAAAACATGACCTACAAGGAAAGGTTGAAAAAGAAATGGGTTTGTTTAGTCTGGAGAGGAGAAGACTGAGGGGGTACATGATAGCAGTCTTCAAGTGCATAAAAGGTTTTTATAAAGGGGAGGGTGATAAATTGTTCTCATCCATTGAGGACAGGCCAAGAAGCAATGGGCTTACATTGCAGGAAGGGCTATTTAGGTCAGACATTAGGGAAAAACTTCACAATTGTAAGAGTGGTTAAGCACCGCAACAAATAACCGAAGGAGGTTGTGGAATCTCCATTACATGAGAAAGGCATTCATACCCCTAGCTTGTAGTGTAGACATAGACTGAAAGGCATAATGACAGCTTTACTGCACCACACCAAATATCACAAAGCAGATCTGTATAGAGCGGTGAGAATTCAGAATCAAAATCTCCTGATGCCTATCCCAGTACCTTATTCACTGCACCGTGGTGCCTCCCCATTCTAAGATCTGAATTATAATGCAGGAGGCTGTATGTAAGTTTTCAGGCCAGTTCTCAGGACAGTGTCTCATTTTCACACTCTTATAACTTAGAGAAAATGTCTCCTTTGGGGAGGAAACTTTCTGGGATTTGGTCTCAGCCCACATGTGAGGGATTTAGGAGAAAAATAGACCCATGTAATAGTGAAAAATCAAGGATTGTTGGTTAACAGGGCAAGGAAAATCAAAAGTTAAGGTACCTAATCAATATCAGCTCAGCCATCTCATGCATGGGGATATGGTGATTTACAAGAGGTGAGAATTCTGAATGATTTACAGCAGGGGGTCTCAAACTGGGGGCCGGGACCCCTCAGGGGGTCGCAAGGTTATTACATGGGGGGGTCACGAGCTGTCAGCCTCCACCCCAAACCCTGCTTTGCCTCCAGCATTTATAATGGTGTTAAATATATAAAAACGTGTTTTTAATGTATAAGGGGGGTCACACTCAGAGGCTTGCTGTGTGAAAGGGGTCACCCGTACAAAAGTCTGAGAACCCCTGATTTACAGTGTATGTTTGAACAACACAAACAAGCATATATTCAGTTGCATATATAGCAAGAAATAAGGGTGGAATGCACAGTGCATGTGCAAATGGCCTAGTTAATATTGCTTTAGGAGCCTTAAGGTGTTCATTACCTGATTTTTAAAAAAATGTATTTTAATGGAGATGCTTTGCAATTGAATTGACAGGAGGGGTTTCATTGCATTTAATACAGCATGATGTAAATACACCAAGAACTGAATCATTCAAAAGACATCTGAAATGCGAAATCCTGTTGCTACTTGCTCTGTCTTGATGGCGGTATAAATAATCATGATTTTACCATGTTACTGAATTAGATAATGGTCCAGCCATGGTGGATCACAACTGATAGAAAAGCACGAGGAGGTCTTCTATAAATAAGTATGGAGCTGTTAGTTTTATTTGCTATGCAACAATCTATCCCAATAACTTTTTCTGCTCTCATTTAAAAGGAAGACCAGCAGTTTCTCACTATGGTTACCATTCATGGAAAATATTGAGTCCCTCCTGCATCCACACACCCCCCAGAACTGATGGGCCTGATTTTTCTCTTGCTTAAACAGGGGTAATTCAACTAACTTTCACGGTGTTACTCCTAATTTATATGGGCGTAGTTGAGAGGAGAATGAAGCCTGATAGCTTGTGAAGATATTAGGGACACATCCTCAGCGTAGCTTCATTGACTTCAGTAGCCAGCTTACATCAGGTCAGAGCCAGATCCATTCCAATCAATCAGGCCCACTGGAGTCAGTGGAGTTGCAGTGATTTGCACCAGCGGAAGTTCTGTCCCCTATGGCTAACATCTCAAGCAACTGTGTAATCTTACTGTCCTCTCACATAATTTCAAGCCACCTTGTGGCAGTGAGTTTCACAGGCTACCACTGACGCAGGAAGCTAAGCAGGATTCATAATGGGATTAGGCATTTATATGTAGAGTCACCATAGGTCCAGGCTTCCCCAGACATAGCCTCTTTTTTGAGCCCGCTTTCTCTGTCTGGGAGAGGTTTTCAAATAACAAAAAATGACCAGAGTTTTTGCAGATGAGATATGCAGCTGCTCAGAACCAGCCCCTATTGGTCCGTTTCCTGATTGGTCCCTGTTCTGCATTTGCAGCTGATTGGTCCATTCCCCTGCAAGCCACAGCTGCTGGATTATGCCCACCCAGGCCTCTCCCCACTCTCACCCTGGTGAAGGGGTCCTGCAGGGAGGGGCTGATTGATGGCTGTTGCTGCATCCTAGTCTTGTGCCAGCTTCCCTGCCACCATGACAGGGAGTGACACTGCCCCCCCATCTCCATTGAGTACCCCAGTCACAGGTACTCCATCCGGTACCCCAACTGTACTCCCTCCAGAGCCCAGCTTCTCCTCTATTCCACCTCCCCCTCTGCTTTCCTTTCCCCCACCTAGTTCCCCCTGGGTTCTCTTTGGGGAAATTGAAATGTGGTTGTGACCCGTGCCTAGGATTGACCACACTGAGAACGCCCATCTCAGGTTAGACTGCAAGAAACAGGGCAGACAATCCCCAAAAGCTAGTGGTATATTCTATAATTAGAGTCACCAAAGCAGTAACAAAAGAGCTTATGCACTGGTTATCAAGAAACGAAACACAGACAACCAGTCATTCATTATAACAGGGATAGATAATGTAGATGATATTATTAGTTTGCTGCAGTGTCTCACATCTTTGCTCTTAAGGTTGATTGAACACAGTCACATACATAATAGAAGTTTACTGATGAAAAGGATTTAGCATCTAAAAGCTAATTTGGTTACATGTCTTAATTGCCTTATAACAGGATACAGGTACACAGACAAACACATTTAGCAACTACCCTTGATTTCTATTACTACAAATGAATGGGTTAGTGTTTGCTAGTCCAGTACATGCCTTTGATATTCACATACAGGTGAATTTTCCTGATGTTATCCCGGGTTTTCAGAACCCCCAACAGGGCAGCTTAACTATTTCACTCCAGGCGGTGTAAGGAATAAATCCACAGGAACACAGCACTTCCGTCTGATAAGATTCATGCAAGTAAGCGTGCTCTATCTAAAACTGCAGTTTATTAGATTTAAGCACACACAGACATAAGCAATAGGTTTAGAAGATCCCAGATATTTACCTAACATCTGGAACGCTATTGAGTACTTAACAGCAGGTTCGCAGTGGCCAGTTGCTCACCCACTGGGGAGAAAGGTTGTTAGGACAAACGTCTCTCAAGATGGCTTCAGAGGACTGCTCCCAAGTACACTCTATTAGCTAATCTTTTAGAACTAACTTCTACAAAACACACAGGTCATAATGACCCCTCCTGGGTCATCACCTTTCAATAAACTTTTAATATCAGAGGCATCTAAACTTAAGGTTTCCCAACCACAAAGATTTTCAGTCTCAATTGTTTACCTGTTTGTCCCCTCCTCCCATTCTGATGAGCAGAAATTGTAGCTAGTTTTGACCTTGGTTCTGAATCCTTGTCTCCAAATTAACCCTTAACTCTACCTGGTGTTCAATTTCATTACTTCATGGTGGCTGAGTGCACATAATATGGTTGCAATTAGCTTGATCACATTCTGGGGTATACACACCCCTCAAATCCAGGGCAACATTGACACAATTGCAATGCCTCTTGTTAAGTTTCAGAGGGGTAGCCCTGTTAGTCTGTATCAGAAAAACAACGAGGAGTCCTTATGTCACCTTAGAGACTAACAAATGTATTTGGGCATAAGCTTTCGTGGGCTAAAACCCACTTCATCAGATGCATGGAGTGGAAAATACGGTAAGCAGATATAAATATACAGCACATGAAAAGGTAGAAGTTGCCTTACCAAGTGGTGGGTCAGTACTAACGAGGCCAATTCAATCAAAGTGGATGTGGCCCATTTCCAGCAGTTGACAAGAAGGTGTGAGTATCAACAGAGGGAAAATTATTTTTTGTAATCACCCAGCCACTCCCAGTCTTTATTCAGGTCTAATTTGATGGTGTCAAGTTTGCAAATTAATTCCAGTTCTGCAGTTTCTCGTTGAAGTCTGTTTTTGAAGGTTTTTTTATTGAAGAATGGAGACCTTTAAGTCTGTAATTGAGTGTCCAGGGAGATGGAAGTGCTCTCCTACTGGCTTTTGTATGTTACAATTCTTGATGTCAGATTTGTGTCCATTTATTCTTTTGCGTAGAGACTGTCCAGTTGGCCAATGTACATGGCAGAGGGGCATTGCTGGGACATGATGGCATATATCACATTGTTAGATATGCAGGTGAATGAGCCCTGGATGGTGTGGCTGATGTGATTGGGTCCTATGATGGTGTCCCTTGAATAGATATGTGGACAGAATTAGCAACGGGATTTGTTATAGGGGTTGGTTCCTGGGTTAGTGTTTCTGTTGTGTGGCGTGTAGTTGCTGGCGAGTATTTGCTTCAGGTTGGGTGGCTGTCTGTAAGTGAGGACTGGCCTGTCTCCCAAGGTCTGTGAAAATGAGGGGTTGTCCTTCAGGATAGGTTGTAGATCCTTGATGATGTGCTGAAGAGGTTTTAGTTGGGGGCTGTAGGTGATGGCTAGTGGCGTTCTGTTACTTTCTTTGTTGGGTCTGTCCCATAGTACGTGACTTCTGGGTACCCTTCTGGCTCTGTCAATCTGTTTCTTCACTTCCTCAGGTGGGTATTGTTTTAAGAACTACAATACGCACCTGGGAAAGTGAAGAAACAGATTGACAGAGCCAGAAGGGTATATATGTGATATATGCCATCATGTGCCAGCAATGCCCCTCTGCCATGTATATTGGCGAAACCGGACAGTCTCTATGCAAAAGTATAAATGGACACAAATCAGACATCAAGAATTGTAACATTAAAAAAACTGCAGAACTGGAATTAATTTGCAAACTGGACATCATCAAATTAGGCCTGAATAAAGACTGGGAGTGACTGGGTCACTACAAAAAGTAATTTCCCAACTGTTGGGAATGGGCAATGTCCACCTTCATTGAATTGGTCTTGTTAGCACTACAAAATTTTTTTCCCCTCTGTTGATATTCACCCCTTCTTGTCAACTGTTGAGAATAGGCCACTTCCACCTTCATTGAATTGGCCTTGTTAGCACTGACCCCCCACTTGGTAAGGCAACTCCCATCTTTTCATGTGCTGTAATATATATACTGCTTACTGTATTTTTTACTCCGTGCATCTGATGAAGCGGGTTTTAGCCCATGAAAGCTTATGCCCAAATAAATTGGTTAGTCTCTAAAGTGCCACAAGGTCTCCTAGTTGTTTTTTCTATAATTAGAGTTACCAAAGCAGTAACAAAAGAGCATATGCACTGGTTAACAAGAAAACAAACACAGACAACCAGTCATTCATTATAACAGGGATAGATAATGTAGATGATATTTATTAGTTTCCTGCAGTGTCTCACATCTTTGATCTTAAGGTTAACTGAACACAGTCACATACATAATATAAGGCAATTAAGACATGAAAAGGATTTAGCATCTAAAAGCTAATTTGGTTACATCAGTAAACTTCTAACAGGACACAGGTACACAGACAAACACATTTAGCATCTACTCTTGATTTCTATTACTTCAAATGAATGGGTTAGTGTTTGCTGGTCTAGTACATCCCTTTGATATTCACATAAAAGTGAATTCTCCTGATGTTGCCCAGGCTTTTCAGAACCCCCCAAGAGGAGCAACTTAACTATTTCACTGCAGGAGGTGTAAGGAATAAATCAACAGGAACACAGCACTTCTGTCTGATAAGATTCATGCAAGTAAGCGTGCTCTATCTAAAACTGCAGTTTATTAGATTTAAGCACACACAGACATAAGCAATAGGTTTAGAACATCCCAGATATTTACCTAACATCTGGAATGCTACTGAGTACTTAACAGCAGGTTCGCTGTGGCCAGTTGCTCACCCACCGGGGATAAAGGTTGTTAGGACAAACGTCTCTCAAGATGGCCTCAGAGGACTGCTCCCAAGTACTCTCTATTAGCTAATCTTTTAGAACTAACTTCTACAAAACACACAGGTCATATTGACCCCTACTGGATCATCGCTTTTTTAAATTTCAATAAACTTTTAATATCAGAGGCATCTAGACTCAAGGTTTCCCAACCATCAAGGTTTTTAGTCTCAATTGTTTACCTGTTTGTCCCCTCCTCTCATTCTGATGAGCAGAAATTGTAGCTAGTTTTGACCTTGGTTCTGAATCCTTGTCTCCAAATTAACCCTTAACTCTACCTGGTGTTCAATTTCATTACTTCAGGGTGGCTGAATGCACATAATATGGTTGCAATTAGCTTGATCACATTCTGGGGTATACACACCCCTCAAATCCAGGGCAACAATGATACAATTGCAATGCCTCTTGCTAAGTTGTTATGGGCCATACACAGGTTAGCCAGTTTGCCAGGGCCACAGCGATAACCTTATTTACATGGGCAACAAGAAGACCCAGTTTTAGAGTAGTAAATATTTAAAACAAATTAAGAGCTTGGGAAGGGGTAGGAGCCCTCCAGTTTCAAGGCCGAGGCTAAGCTCTAACTCTTGGGGAGGTTATGAGGAAACCTGCCCACCACAGGGTGCGCTCCCTCACCCTGGATTTCTCTTCATAAGCAGTCCTCACTCACACACTTTTATGTAAGTTTGCCACAGTGTACTTTATGTACCATGTCTTGCGCAGCTTCATGTCCCATCACCATAAGGCTTATCCCAAGCTTCAACGTACCCCTTAGACATAGAATGAGAGGGTAGAGAACGAGTCTAAGAGCCTGGGCTTTTTCCTTCCCAACCCTCTTTTCTTTCTTTTCTGCCATTTAACAGTCCCCAGCTGATGAGTTGAATCTCCTCATTAACCGGTTAATCTCCCTGTCCTAATCAATCATCTCCCCATTTGACCCATGCCGAGATGTTCGCAAATTGCACAGATTCTGAGCCAACCCCAGGCTACTCGCATCTGACATGCTGCCGTAATGAGGGTTATCTCATAACTGTACCTACTGCAGGGCCTCTTGCACCTTCTCCCGAAGCAGCTGGAACAACTGGCCACTGTCCAAGACAGTATACTGGACTTGATGGCCCACTGGTTTGATCCTGCATGGCGACACCTGTGTTTATTCCACTCCTCCACCTTGTGTTTGCACAGGCCCCCTATCATGCAATTAGAACAGCTAGCATGGACCAAGCTCTGTGTATATATAGTGCTGTATATACAGGGCTAATGATTAAGGCGTGGATGTGCAATGGAGTCTAAAAGATTTCTAGTTGAAAATCCCAGCCTAACTGCACAAGAAAGCCCTATCCCTCCAACCGAGAGAGGGAGCATTGCATGCTGGGATGTTTCCTCTATACCTATAGAACATGGCTACTGAATTGGTTTTTTTTTCATCGATCAAGTTCTTGGCATCTTGTCAGCATGGGAAAAGTTTGGACACCCCAGTGCAGAATACAGTAACCAACTAAACCAGTCTCACTGACAGAAAAATTCCTCCTCCATCCAGGGTGCAGTGTGACATCTCTTTGTCTCTCTTGGTAGCATGGCACAATCTAATTCCAATTGTCTTTGCTACACCATTTGCTGTTCCGCTATTTTATTACTTACAGTAGATATGTAACTCTATTCAGATGCAGTGTGTGTGACATTATTGCAGGAATGACAATGACAATCTGGGGGATGTCAGAATGCTGTCAGCTCTCACGGAATCAAACTATGCCCAACAAACACCAGCCGGAAAAAGCTCATGAATGATTCAATACATTTCATCGGCGATACTTACCCAGGAAAAGAAATGTTGTCAGATCGCGTTGCTATTTGTCTCTTGCATTCATGATCTTGTGAAAAAAATATGTATTGCCAATAAGGGGGAGCTTCCAGGCTTTTTTGTGGAAACCCCAAATTCTCCCCTTTGTGTCAAATGCAGCGTGGTGGGCATATTGTTGCAACACAACTGTCCCAAGGTGTGCAACATGGTCTTGGTAATGAAGAGCTCTATATAATGAATTCTTACTAGATTCCCATTACAATCAGGGTTAAGAGCTACTCCGATGTATGTGTGTGTGATATAGACCTCAGATCTCCTGTAGGCACCTACACAAGGGCCAGATTTCAAAAAATACTCAGCATGGAAATGGTAAAAAAAAACCCACCATTTTCTTTTTCACACATACGTTTTCATCTACGTTTTTTTTTTTTTTTCTATTTTTGTGGGAAAAAACCAAACCCTAAAATGTTTCTTTTTTGGAAGACCAAAAACATCTTTTTTGGTTTTCATTTTTTCTATGAAAGTGTGAAAAGTTCCCAAAATGTTCCTGTGTTGAAATTTTTCATGGGAAATAGACTGCTCTCACCTGGCTGTAACTCAGTCCCCCAGCAGTTCCCCATTTTGATACAATGGCTAGATTTCTCGAAGACCTCAGCAGCATCCAATGTGCCGAGTTAACAGACCTGTGCACCTCGTCCCCACACTGCAGAGAGTCTGGATGGGTATAGCCTGAAGTATAATTTTTCTCCTTCCAACATTACTGAACAGCAGTTGATTCATCTAGTCTGGAGAGAGTCTGTGTCGCTGGTAGTGTGTGTATATGTCCCCTTCTGGGCGTGATCCACAGAGGATGTGACTCTGTTACGGTCCCAGCTACAGCGCTTGTCTCTTTAGCTCAATACCTAGGGACACGGTTGTGGCGGTTCCTGGCTCAATCGTTAGTGTTAGCAAAGATAGAAGTTGTCACAATTACACAGGAGCTTGCAAGAAATAGATAGTTCTCGTTTAGAGTAAATGGGTCTGGAGCAGCAGTGTCCTTAAGGGACAGAATGATGAGCCTGAAATCAGCTAAACAGTCAGTGTTTTTGTAAAGGTGACAATTCAGAGTATCCGTGAGCAATCTCTATCCTTTTGTAAACTGGATCTAACCTATTCCCATTGCACCCATGACTGCAGTATACAGGCACCAGCGGTGCAACCCTGGCCCCATGAAAATCAATACCAAAATTCCCTTTGACTTCCAATAAGAGCCAGGATTTTATCCCAGATCTGGAGTTGGATGTTGAAGGCTGGGTTGACAAATATGAGCTGGAGGTCAACTGATCCATAGGGTTTAATCAGGTGAATTATGATCTGTTTAATGACGGGTCAAAAGATTGTTTGTGGTTTTTTTAATTGCGAGCTAATTAGCAGCGGATGTGCACCCTGCGTAAAGGGGACCGGATGAGTGCCTCATTGCTATTGCCAAATAAACCTTACTAAGTATTTTCCTTATTTTTGTCATGTGCTGAACTGTCAGAGTGAAACATTTGTAGTTATGGTGCATGTCACCTGCAGGTCAGCATACAGTGCTCAGTGGTTAGTGGCGCTTACCCATTAGCGGAACTGATCTTCTGACGCATGCAAAGCCTTTGATCATAGACCCTGTTTTATCAAAGCAAGATTCTGATACCCTCACTCACAGTGAGTAGCACCTTGTTCTGAGACTAGTTCCAGTGAAATCCGTGTTTCTACACCATCTCCTTGCAAAGATAGCTTTAAAATTAGGAACATAGCCATCCTGGGTCAGACAGATTATATATATAGTATCCTATCTCTGACACTTGTTAGTACCAGATGCTTTAGAGGAAGTGTAGAAATGCATGAACACTGATTTAAACCAAGCTCGAGGTTTGAAAGCTTGTCACCAGTTCCTGGAGTTCACAGGTTATTTGCCGTCTCATCACAGCAACGCAGGGCTGGCCTGTGGGATCCTTGAAAAAACGGTAGCCACAAATCCATTGGGTGCCTGCAAAAAGGAAGACTTTGATGGAGGAGACGGTGAGGGGTGTCTCAGACTGATTCAGAGAGGGGATTCCAGCAGGTGACAGATGCTATAACCACGATCCACTAACTAATTTATGTGGCTTGCATAGTGCAAAGGAGAGAGAGAGGGAGCAAAGACTTTGTGAGCAGAGAGATACTGTGGACAGAAGCTAAGTTTAAGGCCGTCGAGGTAGGGAAAATGACCTTATGTTTGATGTGGATGGTGAATCTGAGGAAACAAACACTCATGGCTTCATGAAAACTTTATGCACCAACCATTTCCCTTTCTTCTACAGAAGTTAATGTGCTCTGCTTTTCTTAGAAATCCCCTTTCTTTTAATAAGTCCCCACTGATGTTGCTAGTCCTTGTGCCAGGGATGCTGTCCCCGTAAGAGAGAGTTCATGGCCCTGCCTGATGGGTTGAAATAAAGTTCATGACACTTATGTGCCTGCGAGGTTGAAATTCTCCTGTGACTTTGGCTGCACAAGATCCCATGGGGGTTTCTACACATGGCCTAAAATCTCTGAAGCTCTGCTTGTCTGAAAGGCATTTGAGATTCCTGGGCTGTGCAACACGGATGCTGCTGTAATTCTTATGGATAAAGATCCCCCTCCCCGTCTCATTTGGCCTACCTAGGAGTAATAGTACAATTCCTTCCTCACACTATAGGGGCTGGTAAGTTACATGACTGGGCTGAGCCTTCAGTGCTGTTAATGAGCTACTCTCACATCCCACATTAAAGCTACCCCTTAAAGGTGGAAAAGCAGAAAAACTGAGCAGTGCCAGAGAGACACATACGTCCAAAAAGAAACCGTGCAATTCAAAGGTGAAGAGGGAAGGTGTCGCTGGTTTTCTGCCAGGCAAATGGGCAGCTGTAAATTGAGCGGCGAAGCACTTCAGAATGTCTGCAATTCGTGAGTAACTTTCATTGCTCCGGACTTCAACAGTGACTTTTTGTGTGGGAACAGGTGTGGGCCACTCTCCATGGCTCATGCACTTCCTGGCTTCTCTGCGGAGTTTGACAATTGGACCAAAACCTTGTGGTGAGTTTGTAATGTGGGAGCTGGCACTGAGACCCACCAAATTCATCTCACGTAGGAGTCACCAAACAACCATTAGTTGGGAACAATTTTCAGCCCCGGTTGAGCTGAGCTGGTCACTTACAAGTGAAAGCTGTATAAGGTAACACATTAGCAATGCCCTGAGGCATCTGGTCCTCCAATAAGTAGTGATATGCTCGGGCCTGAATCCAGCACTTTCACATCTACCCAGATGTCTATCAATCATTTAAAAAACAGTAGCTGGTAGCAGTTGTAGATGTTATCCACTTTTTTGACTGGACAGCAGAGGTGCATGGTACACACACTTTGCAATGGGTTACATTACTGTTTGCAAGACCGCAATGGAAATTTGGGTATGAGGATTCCTGGTTTCTAGTCCTGACTTTTGGTGAAGAGCATGGTATAGAGGTCAGAACTGATTACAGACAAAATAAGCAACCAGGTAGATGTGGGACATTCAGTCTGAAAGGCAGTGCAGCTAAGTGGGTGAGGTTTACGTCGGCCATGTTATACATTCTTTTCTTAGATCTGCCAGAAGTGACCTTGGGCAACCTCCCTCATACCTTATTTGTAAAATGGAGGCAATTTTCCTTGCCTCTCAGAGATACAATAAAGGTTTGCAAAGAAATGTTACCCATTAGTGGATGAGGTGAGATCAGAACTTGGGGTCTCCTGGCTCCTACCCCAATGCATTTTGCTTATACATCAGCTCTTTTCCAATCCTGTGTAACACTGAGGGATGCAGGACAGCCCTTTCAGTTTAGTCATTGCACCCATGAACATTGGCACATATGAAAACTCTAACCCCAGCCAAACTGTGTGGGGTCAAATATTCCACATGTGACCCTAACGTAAGACTAGATAGATGACATGCACAAGATAATCCGTTAAAGGTTTTAGTTGGTACAGTAATTCCATTTCCTTCTAAACAGGATGGCATACTTTACTGCCCCTTTAACTTATTGATTTCCAAGACACGAGTTGAACAATTTTGTCACATCCCATGCGACTCAACCCTTTGTATCTATTGTCATGTCAGTCACAGAGCCATCTCCTCTGGGCTTTTCACTGCCCTCTTGCTGGGGCGTGGGTAGGCTCTAGCTCATCACGCTTGGTATATTGGACAAATCCATCATGGAGTTAGACAGGAGTCTGAAACTGCAGAGTGTACGGAGAAACATAGTTCTTGCTGTAATAATTGCTTGCAATTGCTCTGCTGCTGTGAAATATAATCTTAAAAAACTGTAGGGAAATAGGCAGGACCAGCTGCAGCACCCCCATCAAAATCTAAACTACTGATATCTGGCAAGAAAAGATTAGATTTTTATAATAAGGTAATTTACGATCGACTCTGACCTAGAAAAGAAGATGATACACAACCGATCACTCTCAATTCAAGGCCAGGCCTTTGCTGGTTCTGAAACCAATTCAGGCCAGACATCTACGATGGTAGAAAACAAGTGTCCTGTTCGGAATGTTTATTGGAGTTAGAGAGGAATTCTGCCAATTGTCATAAGAACTCTGTAATATTGAAAATGGCATACTATCCAAGAGGGAACAAAATCATAACATTTACTGACCATCTCCACTCCAGTTCTGGTAATCAATCTCTTCTTTTCCCATTGCAAGAATCTCCAGTGTACACATCTCTCTATTTTAGGTATTTATATGGCTCCTATCGCCATAGTATTTGAGCACCTCACAACCGCCCTGTTAGGAAGGGAAGTACTATTTTCCCCAGCTGGGCAATTGATGCACACATGGTCAGATTTTTAAAGGTCTTGAGACAATTAAAGAGGCAGATAAGTGCCTAGTGAGATTTTCAAAAGCACCTGTCTGCCTCTTTAGGTGCCTAAGGGCAAGTCTACACTTAAAAGCTCCATTGTAGGGCTTCAATCAAGATACTGTAAGCAGATGGGAGGGAGTTCTATTGATTGGTTAATCCACCTCCCCGAGAGGTGTTAGCTATGTCAGCCAGAGAAGCTCTCCTGCCGACATAGCACTGTCTACATGGGGTGGGGGGTTAGGTCAGTTTAACTATGTCGCTCAGGGATGTGGATGTAGTTATACTGATCTAGGTCTGTAATGTAGACCAGACCTAAATGTCTGTGCAACTTTTGCTCAGAGAAACTAAGAACCTGATTTACAAAGATATTTGGACACCTAATGATGCAGAAAGACACAGAGTGGAATTTACCAAAGGGGCCATGGAAGGTATTTTACTGCCAGTTTAGGGTTTTACAGATCCCACCAGGTGCCCGTCTGCTGCTTTCGGTGCCCAGATACCTTTGGGCAAGTCACGTAGGGCCACATTTACAAGCTCACAGAGGAAGTCTGCGATGGAGGAGGGAATTGAACCTTTCTCACACTGGGCAATCTGAGAAAAATGAATATTAAAAATAAAGTTGTGGTAGAAATTCTCCAGGTATTTCTCAGTGGCTCTTGTTTCACATGGAGCTGCCCACTATCCAGCATGTCCAAGTTGCATTTCCATCGCACAAAGAACCCTATTCGACTCTAACTCTCTTTGTAATATGAACCTGGAAACCTTTTGGGGGATACCTTTGCTCCTTGAATGTATCTAGCCAAGAATGGCGCTGACCCCGGAGGCAGCAAGGATGATAAATGTCCTCACAGTGGCCTTGCTTCTCACTCACTTTATGTGACATTAATGACTCTGGGTGGTCCCCTTCCCTGCACAATATGACAGCTGTTCAGCCACAGTGGCAAGCTCTTGCATGGCCAATCACATACACTTCTTGTTATTGTTGATCAGTTGCATAAGGCCTCGTGTGCCATTTGAGTAGTTTAGACCACCTGTCAATTGGGAATAATTCAATTAAGAACTGTCCGGAGAACCACCAAGAAATATTTTTATGCTGTCACATTCTTTTGTTTGAATCTCATAGACTAGATTTCCACATACCTTCTATTTCATAGAATGACAGAAGATTAGGGTTGGAAGAGACCTCAGGCGGTCATCTAGTCCAACCCCCTGCTCAAAGCAAGACCAACACCAACTAAATCATCCCAGCCAGGGCTTTGTCAAGCCAGGCCTTAAAAACCTCTAAGGATGGAGATTCCACCACCTCCCTAGGTAACCCATTGCAGTGCTTCACCATCCTCCTTATGAAATAGTTTCCTAGTATCCAGCCTAGACCTCCCCAACTGCACCTTTAGACCATTGCTCCTTGTTCTGTCATCTGGGTTATTGGCTGATTTATCTTTATATGTCATTCTATTTTTCTCAGTGTGTCTTTGCATAAGGGCCAAAGGGAACGGAAATGTGGTCTAGTGGTTAGGAAATGTGAGAGGGAGTCAGGACTCCTGGGTTCTCTTTCTAGGTCTGCAATTGAATTAGTGCACGGTTTTAGGCAAGATACTTAGCGCCTATGTGCCTCACATGACTCTTTTTAAAATGGGGTGATAATACACATCCCTCAGTGGGTGAGAATTAATCCATGTTAATGAAGTGCTTTGAGATCCTCAGATAAAAGGTGTTAGAATAGCACATGGCATTATTATTAGGAACAAGACCATGTCTGTAGAACAGTGAGGCTTGATAGCTCTTAGGCAGATTTTCCTGAAGTGTAAAGCACACACGGATTTTGTTTTCTTCCAAGAAATGTAGGTCAGGGTTGGAAGCTCACATCCTGGGCTAGTTCAGATTTTAGTTAATTCAGAATTTAATTACATGTTTAGATTTCAGACTAAAGGATAATGCAGCCCATAAAATTAGACTGACACATAATTTATGGGTGCTAAATTTATCGCAGAATCTGAGACCACAAATTAAATCTTTATGGTGTGCTAAAGCTGATGTGTACAGTGGCTGAATCAGAGAGAGAGCATAGAATAGTCTCTGAGATAATTGGAATGGAAGCTGTGGAACAGGTGAAATGAAAATAATTTGCTTCATTTAAACAACTTGTTAATATTTACTTTGCAGCTCCCTACAGGAAAATGACACGGATCTGAAACTGCATTTAATTTTCGCTCTACGGGTCTTTAAAACATCTACCTCTGAATTTCAGCGATGAGTTCTCCCTGCTATCGTTCCTTGTCGCACATTCCATACCTATTCATTCTGTGTTGTACCAGATTAAGCCACTGTGAAGTGTTCATTCAATAACTGGTTATCAGTGTTAATAAGTGAAAGGCCAAAATCCATAAGCTGTGTATGTAAAATCCTGACACAGGCTATGTCAGGGTTTTTTTACAGGCCTGAAGTCCAAAGTTTGGTCAAAGAGGCCTAACAAATAGTGAACAATATTGGCTAAGAGAAGCAGAACAAACAAGAGAAAACCTTGCTTTTTACTAAGATAAGCATGGTCAGCAAAACGCCAGATGGGGAGCAGTAATTGGCATTCTTATCTGAAGCTGCAAACAGACCAAAGATTGAAAGGGGCCCTGTGTCCGTCTTTGTTGACTCCTTTTGCAGGAAGAGAGAGCCATGCTCTCCCACATATCAACCTTGAGTTCATGGAAGAGGTTCAAGCATGTCAGTATGAGATATGACATCCTCCCTCCTCCCTCCCAGATACCAGTGTTAGCCTTTAGAAACACAATGGGCAAACTGAAAAACAATTTCTATTGCCATGTACTTTTCAATGTCTTTTTGCTTTAACCCCAGGAATGTACCTGTTGGACAATCAGAAGGGCTACCTCATTCCTATGGACCCCAAATCGGAATTCAACATATATATTTTATACTAATACACTTTATACATTGTTTAAAGGATTGTGTACTAACAGTATGTTGCTTGTTAACTTGAAACCATAGGCAGAGATGTCATGTAATCTTTAGACTATTGGTTACTGTGCTTATCTTGTCTTGCTGCTATCCAGGGGCTCGGGACCTCCGTACCCCGTCACTTCTCTCTGCCCATGAAATCATATAATCCACTGTAATCAATTGTTTGGCAGTGTCTCTGAGCCTAATAAGCAAAGTGACACTCCGCCAGCACTGTGCGTAATAAACCCACGTGCTTGATTCTACACGGTGTCCATTTAGTTCCTTCAATAAGGGACCAGAGTAAACAGGTCTACAGCTCTGATTTCCTTAATTTGGTAGTGTAACTATAATTATTAATCAATGAAGAGAGTTAAATATAGCCCTGATTAAGAGTTTGCCTCTTCCTGGAACTAAATATCATTGGCGTTTGCTAATATCTCCACGGATCTATTTGATTTTTAAAAGTCTCAGAGCTCATTCTCCAAACTTGTTCATCTACTTGGAGTCAGGGTGCTCATCCCAGCCAACAGGCAACACCATAGCTTTTCTGCATCCAGATGTGAGATGCACTATGGACCTATGGTTCCTAGACCATCCAGCATGAAGTGGTGCCAATGCTCCATCTGGTTAAATACAGTTTTTAACTGGATTGTCTTAGTGGGTGCTGTGCTACTTCTCTCACCTCTACCCCCACAAACCCATTGGATATGGAGGAAAGGGGGAAGCATTTGTAATTGGTAAAGTGAGTATATTTGCTCATCTCCCAACAACACGACTCAAGTAGCACATTAAAGAACCAGGACACTGATTAATGAAAATGGAAAGACATGGATCAACTGGAACATCTCTCACAATTAGGGGGGGGGGATAATTTCCTGGCTAGCTCTAACTGTGGCTAAATCAAACCATGTCTCATTAATGCACACTTGCATGCACAGCTTGCAGTATTGGGTGTGATTGGTTTTAATCGCCTTGATTCTTCTCCAGTAGTTTCAAAGAAATTGCATCCAAGGACAATGCACTCAACAGTGCTGGAGTAAATTTGTATATGAATGAAATGTACTGTGACAGACCCAGACCAGTGGGGTACAGGAGTCGGGTAGAGGGCAAATATACTGGTCACTGGATGAGTAGTTTTCTGTTCCCTGAGTGACCAGAGCAGGGGCTGCACTAGAGTAATCAGGAACCTGCTAGAACCAGTTAAGGCAGGCAGGGTAATTAGGACAGCTGGAGCCAATTAAGAAGAAGCTGCTAGAATCAATTAAGGCAGGCTAATCAGGGCACCTGGGTTTTTAAAAGGAGCTCACTTCAGTTTGTGGTGCGAGTGTGAGGCGCTGGGAGCAAGAGGCGCAAGGAGCTGAGGGTGTGCTGCTGGAGGACTGAGGAGCACAAGTGTTATCAGACACCAGGAGGAAGGTCCTGTGGTGAGACTAAGAAAGGTGTATGGAGGAGGCCATGGGGAAGTAGCCCAGGGAGTTGTAGCTGTCATGCAGCTGTTACAGGAGACACTATAGACAGCTGCAGTCCACAGGGCCCTGGGCTGGAACCTGGAGTAGAGGGTGGGCCCGGGTTCCCCCCAAACCTCCCAATTGACCTGGACTGTGGGTTCTTCCAGAGGGGAAGGTCTCTGGGCTGTTCCCCAACCCACATGGTGAATCTCTGAGGAAAGAAAATCTGCCAATAAGCGCAGGACCCACCAAGCTAGAGGAGGAACTTTGTCACAGTACTTAGATGAAAATGAGAGAAAATCTTGAAGTTCCATCAGAAATTTAACTTTATTACAAGATTGGCCTAATGCAGAGCCTGTGATCTTGAATCCTTTCCCATTCCAGGGGGATGGTTGAGTTCCCATCTCCAGATCTAAACCCTCCACTGGTTTTTAGTTCTGTCAGACAACAAAACAGAAAGGGCCCATCTTTTGAAAACCATTTGGAAATGAGAAAAATCTCACGAGCATATCTGACTTCACAAGATTGGGGACAACATCTCATAGGCCAGAGCTTTGGCCAGTGTGAAGTGATGAAACAACATGGAAGTTAACTAAGCTACCCCACATTACCCCAGCTGAGAATCTAGCCTCATCAGAATAACTTGAAAGATTTGTTGCTTTTGAACCCAAACCTTAGACTGCTTACCCACCTCTCTAACTTTATTACACTTAGTGCCATAATATCTAATCACCTAAACCTGCTTGGATTGTAAACTCTTGGGATCAGAGACCATGGATAAAATTGTTGAAAGCATCTCAGGGATTAGGAGTTTAACTTTAAACTCCTAAGTGCTTAAGTCATGTCTGAAAATAAAGTTTTATTTTCCAAAAAATATCCAAGTTTTGGACTGTGATTGTGAAATTTGTTTCTGTGTTTTCTAATCCTCCATGGCTCAGAAAAGCAAAACAAGATTTACCATGCCATATACGGAATCAGCCAACCAGATATTGCAAGGACAGGGGAGTGCTGATCTTATTTATCTTTAAATTGTAGCTATGACAAATAATGTAACTGTCTATTAACTTCATGGATTTTCTTTTAACAGCCTGAATTAGAAAGCAAATTGCAATTTCAGCATTGATTGAAATAAGGTGCAAAACATGATTTTGGATCTCTGTTTTTGAATAGCTTTGCTCTTCTCTGAACTCGCTCCAACTTTTCATTATCTTTCTGGCAACATGGTATGCAAAATTGAAGATAATATGCTAGATGTGCTTGCATAATAGCTGCATATTTATTTCTTTAAAGTTAATCTAAGCCCCACCACAAGCCAAAGATTAAAGTACCAAAACGACAAATGTCCTAAAAACAAGTCAACCCAAATGCTAAGACTCAAACTTTGCCACATAGCCCAGATACTAATATAACATTATATTTAATTATATAAGTAGATCTGGTTGGAAAATGCATGGGGTTTGGAAAATTCCCCTCTCAAGGAGAATGAAGAGAAAAATTGAAAAAAATAAAACATTTTTATTTTTCAATGAAAAGTCAGTTTTCGGCAGCAAACTGATACTGTGTGTGTACAAGAAAAAAAAAGAATTAAAAACCAATTTCCATCAAAAAATTGTTCTGATGGAAAATTTTTGACCTGCTTTAATTATAAGACCACAGTCATCAGCAAATAATAAGCTATAACCTAGCATACACGTGAACTAGCAAACAGGGGACTGCAAACACGGGAGTTTGAGAGGGAGTTAGAAAGAGGGAGTCATCATATAATCGCTATGGTTAGGAAGGGCCACGTTGCCAGTGCCAGTGCTGCTCCTGTCTCCTCCACCTGCACCTGTGTCCAGACAGACAACCTACCCATGGATGCCTCTACCCAGATCCTGGTGTGGATTTTCCGAGATTGTGGCCTGCATTTTCCACTCTCAGAAAGCAGGCTGGGGGGACCATCCAGTGTGAAAAGTGTCTGCTGGCGGAATCTCTCAGGAAGCAGGTGGGAGAGCAACAGGAGGAGGTGGCTGGGCTGAGGAGTATCCGTGCCCATGAGGAATTCATTCGGAGTATTCATACAGAGACATCCAAGGATGAGAAAGCTATCCAGCTATAGAGGACTGCTGTCACACCCGTGGGGGAGGCAGCTATGGCTCTGTCACAGGGAGGACACTGGCTGCTGGTTACTTCTGGCAGCAGGCAGTACTCTACCCCTACTCCCAACCCAGCCACCATAGAGATGAAGAACCTTTATGGTGCCCTGGCAACGAGTGATGAGGAATCACCCCTAAAGGTGCAGGAGGAGAAGCCATTTACCACTAAGGCTGGGAGATTGCAGCTACCACTCTCAGGAGGAAACACAAGGTAGTGGTGGTTGGTGACTCTCTTCTGAGGGGGACGGAGGCACCCATCTGTCGCCCTGACATGGCATCCTGGGAGGTATGGTGCCTGCCAGGAGCCTGTATCTGAGAGGTTGTGGAGGGATTGTTGAAGATCATCTGGCCCTCTGACTACTACACCATGCTACTCATCCATGTGGGCACTAATGATACCATGAGGTCTGATCCTGAGCAGATTAGAAGTGACTACAGGGATCTGGGAGTAAGGGTGAAGGAGTTGCAGGCACAAGTGGTGTTCTCTTCAATCTTTCCAGTCAAGAGTAGGGGCTGGCAGAGACAGATGTATCCTGGGGGTGAATGCCTAGCTGAGTGCATGGTGTCACCAGGAGAGCTTCAACTTCCTTGGCCACAGGATGCTGTTCAGGAAGAAGAACTGCTAATCAGACATGGGTCCAACTATCAAGGAAGGGGCAGAACATCTTTGGATGCAGACTGGCTAGCCTAGTGAGGAGGGTGTGACGTTCCCCTCTGGTGTTATCCGGACCAGTGATCTGCTAGGTCACTCCAATCCTTGACTCTGGGAGCAGCCTTACCCTGCTCTGCTGTGAGAACCCCCATTCCTGGGCTGTTCACACACAGCCTCTGGCATGTAAGCTGCTTGGATTGTGCAACCGAATGATACTAGCCAATATCTCCGGTCCCAGACACAACCCTAGTCCAGTTATGCCTGCTGGATGCTGCAAGCTTATGAGAGTTCATCAATTTAACAAAGAAATTGATATGTACCAGGCTTGTTATCCCAAGGGGAGTCTCTGACATGCTTCAAACCAAACACACTGCTTCAGGTAGAACAAACAAACAGATTTATTAACTACAAAGATAGGTTTTAAGTGATTATAAATCAAAGCATAACAAGTCGGATTTGGTCAAATGAAATAAAAGCAAAACACATTCTAAGCTGATTTTAACACTTCCAGTGTCCTTACAAACTTAGATGCTACTCACCACAGGCTGGCTGGTTGCCCTTCAGCAGTGTCTCTCCTTTGATCAGCAATTCAGTCACTTGGTGGTGGTGTCTGTAGATGGAGGTGGAAGAGAGAGAGCATGGCAAACATCTCTCCCTTTTATTATGTTCTTCCCTCCCTCTTGGCTTTGCGCCCCCCCCCTTCAGAGTTAGGTGAGCATAACCTCATCGCAGTCCCAAACTGACAAAAGGAAGGGGGGTGACTCACTGGGGAGTCCAACAGATCCTTTTGTTGCAGCCTAGGCCAATGTCCTTTGTTCCTGTGAGTCTGGGCTGGGTTTGCCCCATACATGCCTTGATGAGGTGTGAACTGCCTCTCTGCTCTTGGAGAGTTTTTGCCTGGGCTTATTTTAAGCCATGAAGACACATTTTCAGCCTGATAACTATATACATGAAATTATAACCTATAACATTACTGTAACAACAATTACTATAACATCACTATAACAATAATGCTCAGAACATCATGAGCCTTCCGAAGACACCCGACATGACAAACTTTGCATTGGATACCACACAATCATTTTATAAGGATGAATATGGGGGTGTAGAGTGTTCCCACAAGGTACAGAGCATCACAAAGGGCTTTAAATTAGTTTCAAAGGGGACAGGAGACAAAAGTTCGCAGGTAAGTAAAAAACATGGAGAACTGGGAAAAGGCTCAGAATCTGGGGGGAGCATGGGCTGTTATAGCAGTGATAATGGAGAGGCAAGAGAACACATGGGGGAAATCAAATCAGTATCTTAGATATCTGTATACTAATGTGAGAAGTATGGGGAATAATCAGGAAGAAATAGAAATCCTAGTTAATAAACACAACTATGACATAGTTGGCATCACAGGTGGGATAATACACATGACTAGAATATTAGTATAGTTTGCTCAGTTAGGACTAAATCAAGAATTGCCTCTCCTCTTGTGGGTTCCAGGACTAGCTGCTCCAAGAAGCAGCTAGGTTTTTTTTGTTTTTTTCACACCTTATATCCTTACCCAGAAACTTTCAACAAGTCTGTCTCCTATTTCCATCTCATCCTCAGCCCAAGTGTATACATAATTTGATATATAAGGCAACACCTCCTCCTTTTTTTCCCTGCTTGTCCTAAGTGGAGCACAGGATCAGCTGATACAAAACTTCTCAAGATAGTTAAGTCCCAAGCAGACTGCAAAAAGCTACAAAAGGATCTCTCAAATCTGGATGACGGGGCAACAAAATGGCAGATGAAATTCAATGTTGATAAATGAAAAGTAATGCACATTGGGAAACATAATCCCAACTATACATATAAAATGATGGGGTCTAAATTAGCTGTTACCACTCAAGAAAGATTTTGGAGTCATTGTGGATAGTTCTCTGAAAACATCCACTCAATGTGCAGTGTCAGTTAAAAAAGCTAACAAAGTATTGGGAATCGTTAAGAAAGGGATAGATAATAAGACAGAAAATATCATATTCCTTCTATATAAATCCATGGTACACCCACATCTTGAATACTGCATACAGATGTGGTCGCCCCATCTCAAAAAAGCTATATTGGAATTGGAAAAGGTTTAGAAAAGGGCAACAAAAATTATTAGGGGTATGGAATGGCTGCCATGTGAGGAGAGATTAATAAAACTGTGACTGGAGTATTGTGTCCAGTTCTGGGAGCCATATTTCAGGACAGATGCGGACAAATTGGAGAAAGTCCAGAGAAGAGCAACACAAATGATTAAAGGTCTAGAAAACATGACCTACGAGGAACAATTGGAAAAATTGTTTTTGTGTCTGGAGAAGATTGTGTGTGTGTGTGTGGGGGGGGGGGGACATTACAGTTTTTAAGTACATAAAAGGTTGTTACAAGGAGACAAAAGTTGTTGTCTTTTAACCTGTGAGGATAGGACAAGAAGCAATGGGCTTAAATTGCAGCAAGGATGGTTTATGTTGGACGTTAGGGAAAACTTCCTAACTGTCAGGGTGGTTAAGTGGTTAAGTACTGGAATAAATTGCCTAGGGAGGTTGTGGAATCTCTATCTAACCTGCTCTCAAAAACCTCCAATGACAAACACCTGTCAGGGATGGTCTAGATAATACTTAGTCCTACCTTGAGTGCAGGGGACTGAACTAGATGACCTCTTGCAGTCCCTTCCGGTCCTATGATTCTATTCTATAAAAATATATCCCAATATAAAAAGTAAGACTTCTCAACTGGTCACTTGGGTCCCACCTATTCTTTGCCTGTGGAACATTATATGCTCGTCTCCTGAGGGCTGTAATACTTTGGTCTAATTTTGGTTGTTGAGTTTAGTGTGCGGGTGCTGACTGGTATTGGAGGCCTGTGATCTACAGAAGGTCAGAGTAGATGACCAGCTGGTCCCTTCTGCCATTAGATTAGATGGCAGATTCTACCATTCTTTGACCATAAAACTGTCACTCGGCTCCTTCTGGAAGACCTAGGGGGAGAGTTCCTGGATATTGCAATATGCACTGAAGTTTGCTAATCCAAGCTCTGTGTGGACTAACATAGGATGCAAATTTGAAAATCAAGGACGGCCTGCCAGCAGTCCTAGCTCTCCTTTAAATGATGGACCACCTCTGTAGATTTTAATTGATCCCATTTGCAAATAGATAAATCGCTTGTTCTCACTGCACTCCAGTTGTCTTTTTACTGCCAGTGCTGTACTTGTACCAAATATGTGCCGCTTTTCTGACTTATATTTAGTAAAACTTGTGTCTTTTAGAAATAGAACAGAATTTAATGCAGTAATGAGATGTAATTGATTGAACAATGTAAACAGGAAACAAGACTGATTATGGTAAGCGCTCCAAAAACAGTTGAGCTGGAAAAAGAAAGAAAGAGGTAAAGAAATTATTTTTAAAAAGAAAAGAGGAAGGATGCATCGATTTATAGATCAGTATAGACTAGCTCTGTGCACTATAAGTCTTCATGATCTATGTTTGCTGTATGCTTACTGCCACATCAGACTATTGCGTATGAAAGAGTTTAGTCCTATTTCAATGACGCCGTAAGGGTGCCCCTTGCCATAATGGGCTCCTTCAGCAGAGATGACAAAAATATTTATACAGAACAGGTCTTTCTGATTTTCAGTGAGAAAGGGGTCAGATCCTCATCAAAGCTCCACTGACTTCAATGGCATTACTCCCATTTAAACCAGCTGAGAATTTGGCCCCTGGTGTGCATTCCATGTGCTGTACAAATATGTGTCCCTTATAATACATGCTGGACAGGCTAAGATACAGGTGTTAAATAATAAATCAACATTTGAGACCTGTAGGAAATGGAAACATTGTGTATTTGCCAGTCTAGGCTCCTCTTTTAATCATCCACTTTACAGTACATCACCCCTGATATCCTGATAGTGCTCATGTGTCAGCTCTTTTGACATTGTTCACAAGTTGGTGATGTAGTTTAGAAATGTTCAAAGCTATGAGTTCCTGAATGCGACAGTCGTAAATTATTCAAAGCAGATCTACAATTGCCTTTAGTTAACAAAGAGCTTTCTGGTCGAATAATAGGATTTGTGCGTGTAATTCTCATGTAGGAGGGTCTGAATTTTTCAAAAATGGGTATCTGTTGTGATCATGGGTATTGAGAAAATCTTCACCAATTCTTCTGGCCCCCACTTTCAGTGACAAAATTGCCCTTTTTATCGGGATTGATCTTCAACCAGTTTGCCCTTATTCAGACTGCCGTTGGATGCAGATACTGGTGGGCTCATGCACTGCAGGGTATGGCTAGGTGAGTCTGTATGGAAAGAGAGCTGAATGTTATCAAGTGCTCAGATATTTTAGTGATGGGCACAGTACAAAAAGCCTAGATAGACATAATGATACCATAACTCTTTACTCACCCAATAATGGTTTCATAATTATGTTGAAGAGCAGGGTGAGAAAATGGAAACTTGTGATATCTTTTGAGACATTATTATTGTTAATTAGTTATGGTTGTGGAGAGAAGCCCAACTGAGATCAGTGTCCTATTGCTGTAAGTGCTATATAAACACATAGTGAGAGAGAGAGTCATTGCCCAAAGAATTTGGCAGAGAGAGGAAAAATGGTTTTCCAATGTCACCTAGAAAGTCAGTTGCAAAACTGGGCTGAGAACCCAGCTGCCCTTAGTTCCAGTAGAATGCCCTAACCACTGGACATCACTGCTTCTGAAGACTGACAATTAATTCCCTGATCTTGATATCTGGCATATTGTGGAAAGCTAGGAGTGAAGCCACTCCTACAGTTATTCTTTCCACCTCTATCTTGGTAAACAACACCTCCCGTCAACGGCGTAGAAGACAGATGATGATATTAGCACACATGTTATTTTTTAGAGCTGGTTGAAATTCCGACTTTCTGTCCTGTGGGAAATCTGGAGAGTCTGAAATATGGTTTTCTTCCAAATCAGGACAAAATCTCAGAACTTTTCATGAAATGATATATTCCGATTTTTTTTTTGCCTATCAAAATGAAATGCCTATTTTTTTGCCTTATCATTTTGATAAGGTTGAAACAATTAATTATGACGTTATTGTTTTGACGTATATATTAATGATAAAGTCAACATAAAACATTGAAATGAGATAGCAACAAAAAAAAATCCACAAAATTGATCTGTTCCTGCAAAACATTTCAATGTTGTCAAATTTTCTGAGGGAAAGCTGCTCCGTCTGAATATCTACTATTTTCAGCTTGATTTCAAGCTTTTCACCAGATATCTCAAACACAGGTGAGTAAACTGAAAAATTAAATCAAGAAAACCAGTGTTTATGTGATGGAAAGATCAATATGTAAATGATTTTCTCTAGTTTTCATGAAGGTCCCAAGCATTCTTATGGAAATCTGAGCAGAGTACGTATGCCTAAGCTCATAGACATCATTACAAGTATTAAAAAGCAACAGTCTAGGTTGATCATCATTACTAGAGTAATGTGATATGAGAGCCTTGACAGAGTAACAATTTCCCCAAGTGTCACGTGTAGCCTCACATGGTATCTTATTAATATTTCAAGTCAAGCATGCTTTATTTACTGCTACATGACTTCCTCTATGACATGTTTATAAAGTAGACAAATAAATATACAGCATGGAATGTAGAAGACACGGCACATACAAATCTCTAGCCCATTTGGAGCCCTCCCCCAACAAATATCGAAGTGTAATCAATTAGGCAGACCCAAATAATTAAATCACATGTAGTTCCAGGCTATCCTAGGAAAACCAACTAATTCTCAGTCAAATTCATCATCTAATCAGATATATTTTATGTCCATTCTTCACAAGATTAAATCCCTGTGGTATCCTTGCATGGCCTTCTGTATTTCTTAAATGCTAAGGTCTCCCTCCAGATTGGGGGCGGTAAAGACTTGTACAGTCCCAGGCGAAATTCCAGCAGGCATTGCTAAGTAGAGTTGAGGATGGGAGAATTCCAAGAAAATGTCATAGTGCTGCAGGAAATAATATTAATGATTCAGTTGGTGGCCCTCTGCATTAATAGTGAACCAATTCTCCAGAACCATTCTAGAGTAGCCTCATGATGTGTGGTATCTAAAGAGATTGTGACACTTTGCAGAAATGTAGTGATTTGAAGCTCTCAGCATCCTGGCTAAATTCCAGATGGGTAACTGGCAATTGCTTCTAGTCTATTTCAAATCTCCCTGCAGTTTCAACTGGATATTGTCCTTTTCTTCTTGTCTTGTCCCAAACTGCTACATAGCATTGCTCTGAGCTGTTAAACAGTTGACGTACCACATGAGAGGTGGCTGTGTTTTGTGGGTGATGAAGTGAATCTTACATATGTCATTTTTGAAGTATGGTGGAATTTCCTGGGATTGAAAAATTCTGTATTGAAGGTTATTCTCTCTAGTTCTTACATTGAAAAATATATAGTGTAAAAATGCACCTCTGCTGAATTTATTGATCCATTTCAGGATAATAGTTTTATTATTACTCTGAAATGGATCAGTAAACTCAGATATTTTTAATACTTTTTACAATATATATAGGATACAATATAATTAAAAAAAAAAGTGTTCTCTGAATTTTTCCTGACTGGTCTTAACTGTGGTTTTCTTTGACTTTTTATTACTTGTTACCCGTGCAGTTCTGCTGGAAACTGGTTGCTGCCTTAGCCATGTTATTACTTTGCGCGGCAGAATAATGGATCAATAAACTCAAAGACATTTTTTTATTTTTATTTTTACAATATATAAACTCTTAAAAATGAGAGGGCACCACCTATATGTCAGAAACCACGGAGTAAATAAGAAGTCAGGCTGAGAGAATTCATGTCTGTGCTAATAGCACAGACTGGGCTTTACAAGAAAGCAAAGGGATTTAGGTGCCCAAATCTCACTGAATTTCACAGAGAGTTGGACACCTAACTGCTTTGCAAATCCCAGTCATATGGACGAAGAAGCAGTGGTAAAACTCCCATTGAGTTCTGTAATGGTTTGAGGAATCTGTCTGAACAGTTTATGAATTCCAATTTGATTTTTATTAACTATTTGTATTCTTATGCCCTATGACAGTCTTTTACTGTGTGTTTCATGCACTTGGTGCTAAAGAGAGGGGTGTGGTGTCTACCAGTCTGTCTTTGAATGAGACTGTCTGAGACAGATCTGTTCACTAGCTGATAGTTCTTAATGACTGAGATATGGGAAGTCTGAAGTCTGGGAAGAGCCAGATTTCTCCAAATTCCCTGCATGGGGTGGGGTTTGGAGCAGTAGAATTCCCCAGCAGCAGAACAAAGGAACCAGGTATAAGCGGTAGGAGTTATAAACTCAAAGGGCTCACATAGCAAGAGAGAAGAAGCCTACGACAAGGAAGAGGAATACATGGATTATGCTTTCATAACACAAGAGACTGTTTCTGACTGCACAACCAGCCAAGTGCTGGTTGCTTTTCTTCCCAAGGGGACCCTACCTACCCTTCTCTAAGTTTGTTAAAGTCTGCTTTCCGGCAGTCCATTGTCCCTATACTGCTGCTCTCACTCCTTCCTCTCCTTAGGCCTGGTCTGCACCTAAAACTTAGGTCCTACCCTGTGCGACATAGTTAGTTTGATCTAACCCCGAGTGGAGAAATGGAAGAAATCTTCTGTTGACCTAGCAACTGCTTCTCGAGAGGGTGGATTTACTGCAGTGATGGAAAAATTCCTGCTCTTGCTGGAGCAGGTACCTACACAACAGCACTGCAGTGGCGTACCTCCAGCACTGTACGAATACTGCTGTAGATGTTGTCGTGTAGCCACAGATTTGATGATCACTTCACCCAAGTTCCCTTCCACCGTCAGATTCTCAACCAATTCCTCCCTGTTAGTCAGAATATGTGTAGGGTTTTATTATTTTTTGACTGGCTCTGTATCTTCTGTGCTATTTAGAGTAGAGTGCTTGTGTTTTAGAAACCTTTGCAAAGCCAGCAGCTCTGTTTGCTTTTGCTATCATGCATCCCTGGCCGAAAAGACAACGGTAAATCCAGATTGCCCACAAGTTTGGAACTCTGGTAAAGGGTGTGCTTACACTACTGGGAAGCCTGTGGGGAGCGTCAGCACTGGGTTTGGGGCAGCGGGGATGCATGATCCCATTTCCTTGAAGGGAGACAGAGAGACAGAGTGCCCAGGAGGTGTGCCAGAGAGGCCAAGCGGGGAGATGGTGTTTGAGTCTACTCAGACCCAGGGAAGCTTAAGAGCATGCAGGCCCAAACCTAGTAGTCGGGTGAGTGTCCAGCCAGGGGAAGCTCTGGCAGGGCTGCGTGAAACTTCACTTAGAGTGAGATAATGCATGGAGGGTGACATTTCACTGCACCTGCACAAAACCCAGTCCCTCGCTCCCTGCTCCAGTGCAGTGTGAGGAGAAGCGGGGAAGACAAAGTCACATCATCCCAATTCAGGGAGTCCCTTTGATGCATTCCCCTGTGATATGCAACCCCTGTCACTGGCTACTCACAGAATTACCAGCTTTGCTCTCCCCAAGGGGACAATGCACACACCAGCTTGTTTGATTCAGTTGAGGATCACCTCCCATAGAATATCCCCGCACTGAGTTATATGTATAGTGAGAAGAATCATAAATGCTAATTGTTGATAATAAACTTGAAAGGTAGTAAGGGAGGCTAATGGAAACAGGTTACATATAAAGCAAAATCATAATAAGAGAAACTTAATGTAGTAGGCTCACCTTTTGTCTAAGGAAGATTCACACCCCAAATATCTTTTGCAGCATTTCCAACCAGGGCAGGTTGGGATCCTGTTTTCATGAATGTATTTGCACTGCCTAACTACTTCCTCGGGTTCAATACAAAGCGGCGTCTCTTCTCCTTCCCCTTGTATTCCCCAAAGACATTGTTTGTCCCCAGATTCAAGATGATCCCTTTGCCCCCGTGGCTTATTCCCTGGTGTGCTGATTCCATGTGAACCTCACATCCTCGTGCTGCCTTTGTATCTAAACAGGGTTTCCATTGTGTTGGTTTAGAATGCTTAACTGACACGTGAACTAATGCAGACAGGCATCCTTTGTCCAACAGAAACCTATTTGTCAACCGTGCCTCGACTCAGACTTTTAGGAACATATTTTCAGTATATCTCTGCGTGTGTAGATGTTGATGTGTGTATTACATATATAAAAGTACACACAACTTCTTACATGGTATTGGTACATATGCGTCACAATGATATTAAATGACCAGTGTGACATTGGCTTTTACTGAAGCCCTCACGTGGCATTCTTTATGGATAAATACTACGAAAGCAATATGCTGGGTGTAGTGAGTTTGTCAGGCCTGTTACGAGCTGCTGTTACAAAACAGTCAACTCTTTGCCAATTGGCATTCCAGGGCTCTTAGGGTCACACAAGCCAGACAAATATACCTGGCTTGTGTGACCATCCTGTCAGGGGTGGTCCACATATATTTAATCCTGCCTGAGCACAGGGTGATGGACTAATGACCTCATAAAGTCCCCTCCAGCACTACATTTCCACAATTCTGTAACAAATAATGTCTCTTATAACAGAAGAAGCAAGATAGGCTATTATTATTATCTGAACACTGTAGCATGACAAGTGATAAAGTTTGCATCCTTACATTCATCCAGTAACTCATGTAGTAGGATGAGACAATACTATCAAAACACAGAAATCCTATATGAACTCACATTAGTTCCACCATGTTCATTTCAGCTCAGATGAATTCTTACCGATTCTAGGTACATCATTTTGAATAGGATTTAGGCTTCAATGCAGTTATATTTCCAGCTTTAACTAATTTCTCATTGTTCAGATAGTTAAACCTTCGGAGCTTCAGCAGAGCTGCAACTAACAGGTATCTTGGGATGCTGTGAATCCAAATGTTGACATTTTGTAGCAAAGCTTGTTAGATCGTTTGCCAGGAAACTAAATTCTACAGCATTTTAGACCGGCTGACTGCTCTTAAGAACCTTGGCAGTTATGTTCTTCTTTGCAAACATTTTCAGAGTTGGATGTGGATCTAGCTGCAGTGGCCAGGGATTCTGGCCATCAAACCTAACAGTTTCAGCAGTGGCAGAGAGGAACAGTCACTCTCCATTTGCTAATCGTTTAGCTCGGTGATACTCAGACTGAGGCTGGAGAGCCGCAAGTGGCTCTTAAATGTGTCTCTTTGCAGCACACGATATTAAAACACGGTGTGGTTCAATTAGTAACCAATCTACTTTATTAACCAATCAGGGTGCTTTCACTATGTTATTAACCAGTTGTAGTTGATAAAATAATAATACTTGGTTAGTCATTTTGCTGTGAGAATAATATATATATATATATACACACACACACACACACACACACACACACACACACACACACACACATATATATTCACACACTAAATATTTCCCCTGTCATACTGTTTAAATATGAATCTACAATATTATAGTAAATGAAACAATGAATTCATACAACTGTGTTTCTTTTGGGTAATGCTGATCGCTAATTTGGCTCCTGACCCACTGAGGTTTGAGTATCTCTGGTTTAGTTCTTTGGTGATCGTTGATTTTTCAATGCCCGTTAAAGTAAATAGAAGTCACGTGGCTAGAACTGCATACGTGCTCCCCAAAATATATTTATAATGGCATTTTGCAATTCTTTGGCTCTTTTCATTCAAGGATTTCACATATAAACAGGTAACTAAGCCTCAAAATACACATGAGAAATTGATGAGAATTATTATACCCATCTGATGGATGGATAAAGTGATGCACTGAGAGCTTAGTGCCTTGTCCAAGGGCACATTGCAAGTTCCTGCAGAGCCAGAAGAGAACCAAGGAGGCCTGTTGTTATTATGATTAATAAACTTAATGAGGGCCTTATTGTGCTAGGAGCTGTACAAACTGTGAAAGACAGTTTCTACCCCCAAAGAGTCTGTGGAACTCTTTGCCAGAGGATGTTGTGAAGGCCAAGACTATAACAGGGTTTTAAAAAGAACTAGATAGCCATTGATGGACCTATCCTCCATGAACTTATTAGCCAGGATGGGTAGGGATGGTGTCCCTAGTCTCTGTTTTCCAGAAGCTGGAAATGGGCAACAGAGAATGGATCACTTGATGATTAACTGTGCTCTTCATTACCTCTGGGACAGGACACTAGGCTAGATGGACCTTTGATCTGACACAGTATGGCCGCTCTTGTGTTCTTAAAGCTTACATTCTAGTTAAGTTGGTTAACATGGTTAAAGAGATGCTTTTAAAATAAAGAATATAGATTTATAGAGCTGGTCAGAAAACAGAACTTCCCTCGCAAAATAAATTGACATTTCAACATTTGTTTTACTCCTGGCTCGGGACAAATTAAATTTAAAAAATATTAATGGAATAAAAAGTTCTAAAATATTTCAAATCAGAAGCGTCAAAATGAAAAGTGGTCATAGTTTTATCTGAAACAAAACATTTAGATTTTGAAATGCTGATTTGAACCAAAATGTTTGTGTTGAAATTTTGATTCAAAACCAACCATTTCATTTTGAATTAACATTTTGTTCCAAAATATTTCAGTTCAAGTTGACATTTTAGAAGGAAATATTTCATTTAGTTTTAAAGGGTCACTTCAGAAAAAAACAAAAAACACCCTCCATTAGCATTGACTTCTTTTGTGTGGAAAATTTCAATTTCAATGTAACCACATATATACCCTCTGATTCTAACGGCGATATGGGTTAATATCACTGGGATTTTAGAAATCTCATAAACTGAAAGATTTAGAAGGGATGAAAAACTATTGAGAGAAAGGTGGGCTTTGGAAAACAGTGAAATAAGGATGCATATAGATATAGGAGAATGAGGGACAAATTCATCCACATTCAAAGTTATCCTTAAGACTTACTTCTTACATGATGTCCACAAGAAACCCCAATCTTCAGATTCAGTGTTAATCTTTTCTGTAACCTTCCAAATGTGCTCTGTCTTCCCCACTTCCTTCCTTTCTTTTTCTTATTATTACTGTGGTATTACCAAGAATCCCCAGTCATGGACTGGTGCCATGGTGCTAGGTGCTGTACAAACACACAAGGAAAAGACAATCCCTGCTCCCTAAGAGCTTTACAAACTAAGTAGAAGACAATAGATGGAACACCAAACAGACAGGGGGAATGCAAGGTAGCAATGAGACAATACTGGTCAACATGACAGTAATCACAGCACATCAGCTGCCTAACTATCTGTTATCCTATAAACCAAACAAGCCACTGTTTTGTACAGTACATTATGCATACTACCATGAGTAGAGCCATGAAATTCAATCTGACTACTCACACTGGTCAGTGCAGGATTGAACCCTCCGCTTCAATTTTTTGCAGGGACTGCATTCACCTCGTCTCCTACAGCTTCAAGCCACCACTTAGAAAACAAATAACAAGGGGGGAAAACATTGAGATGTTCTTTTTTTTTCATTGTATAGCAAGTTTTCTTGTCTAGTGGACTTACATAAAAAGTTTCGCCAGTTTAGAAGATTATATCGTGACAGATATATTGCAGGAAGTTGCTCTCTTTGGGAGATCATATTGCATTACGTGTGTGAATGGTTTATGGATCACTGTAGGCCAGGGAGTGTATGCACTACAGAGTAGGAGCATTACCACAGCTCCTCCAGGAAGTGAATTCAATAGGAAATGATCAAGGCAAATGACTCAGTTATAACACCTCCACCTATATAGCCACCTCATATATTGTGGTTCATCTTAGATTCTCCAGAGACCAATAGATAAAGAAAGGATTTTGGGATAAATTACCTGAGTTTAAACTGATTTGGGGCCTTTTTTCTGGTTCCTGATCTGAAAACTCATGAACTTGTAACCACAGAGAAAACTCATTTGTGGGATTTGAAAGACTGACACTACTAGAGCCTGAGGTTGGAGTTGGCATGATCTCTGTTAAGATTTTTAGCATGCACGTAGGTTCTTTTATTGGCTTTATATGCTTTCTATCTAATGCTTTCACCCTAAGAATAAATGTGCTTGCTTAGAAAGAGCTCGGAGGTAACTTGCAACTACTGGCTATCACATTGGTTATAGTCCTTGGAAAGAAAGCAAAGCATGGCTCTTTAGGCAGGTTGGCTTGCCAGGGATATCACAGTGTAGATCAGGGAGCTGGAGCCTTAAGACCTCCAGTCAAAAGGGTGTGGGACGTGGTCCCTTCCTAGGAGAGGCAATGGCTAGGAGCCAGACCTCCAGGCAGTGTGTGCCCTCGAGGTACCACGGAGGAGGCAATACAGATGCAGTTACCCTGAAACTGTGTCATGTACGATTTCCAGGATGGGGATCATTGCTACCTTTTTTGCAGGACCCCGATTTTCTGAACATTGTGGACACTTCTGAACAGCTTGTTAAACAAAGGGGACAATGTTCGTGAGATAAAACTGTGGGGCAAGATTTTCAGACTTGGTTAGGAATATTGGGTCCCGCACCTGTTGAGTGCCCAACTTGAGATACCTTAAAGGGTCCTGTAAAAAGCAACAGAGGGTCCTGTGGCACCTTTGAGACTAACAGAAGTATTGGGAGCATAAGCTTTCGTGGGTAAGAACCTCACTTCTTCAGATGCAAGTCTTAAAGGGTCCTAGTTTTCAGAGAGTCACTGCTCAGAATGGGCACCCAGACGTGAGGAATTGGTTTTTGAAAACCTTGGCCTTGAAAAATCTTGGGGAGACTCTGAATTAATGTGAAAGAAGAGACTGACTGATATTTACAGAATGCATATGTAACGCCGACAGACCCTGGTTGTTGGTGGGCGGGATCAAACTTGGGACCTCTGGAGCTTAGTGCATGAGCCTTTACTGCTGAGCTAAAAGCCAACTGGCTATTAGCTAAGGCTGTAGAACAGACTCATTTTATCTCTCTCTCGACGTGGTCTCGGTGCCATTAGATGGGACAGAACACCACACCCAGAAAGTGTCTAGGTTATACATAGATGCAGGTAAAAACAATACTGCAAACACAGAAAGTACCTAAGAGATCAAACTCACTGAACAGAAACACCTCAGCTGTGTTGACTGTTTTTCAGAGCTAAGAGACACTTTCAATTAAAACTTTATGCGCTTGAGTAACGTGAAGAAGGTGGGTAAGATACTTGGAAATGGCAAATCAGTCATCCATGGCTGATGATCTAATTCTCCCCCCAGAACAAGAAGCATGAAAGATTTGCACATTGTGGATAAAGAACCTGTGATATTCCTGTGTTGTAACAAACATGACCACAGTCAAGGTTTTGAGCACTGAAACATTAATTTATTAATAGTCCACAAGATAAGTTCTATTGCTCGCTGCATATAGCACAGTTACATGCTGTTTACCCACAACACCCTTGCCCATAGTTTCTAATCAAAATCTGGATTATGTCGTTCACTGGTCTGGAGTCACAAACTCTGGAGTGGATTATTTTGTTCATTGGACTGGAGTCACCTACACTCGAAAGTGGATTATGCAGTTCAGTGGACTGGAAGCACTGCTTTATAGCACAGAATCCTATTATCCCATAAGCTACAGCCAGCCCAGGGAACTCTGCACAGCGTGGCTCTGAATTTCTAATGGAGTGAAGAAGCCTCTCTTCTCTGTTCACAGAGTTTTACATTGCCACCTTTCCAAGCAAAGTGGGTCTGGCACAGCTAAGAAAGGTTGGCGGAGTGTGTGTGGCTGGAAATGTTTTCAGATGGCATTAGGAAGTGCATTACAGCTTGTGTTAGGCTTGGTCTACACTAAACCCCCAAATCGAACTAAGGTACGCAACTTCAGCTACGTGAATAACATAGCTGAAGTCGACGTACCTTAGTTCGAACTTACCGCCGTCCAGACCCGGCAGGCAGGCTCCCCCGTCGACTCCGCGTACTCCTCGCGGCGAGCAGGATTACCGGAGTCGACGGGGAGCACTTCTGAGTTCGATTGCCTGCCGCCGAACCAGCGCAGTAAGTATAGACAAGCCCTCAGATACCTTAATTGAGGTGAAACTCTGATCAGGTGCTGGGAGGGCTGGATTTCTCCAATTAAACCTGCCTCTTTATACCATGATAAAACTCCCCTTGACTTCAGTAGGTCCCAGATCTCCCCTGAGAGAGTAAGTTTCTCAAGGCAAGGGAGTTCATCTTTTATTTGACTGTGAACCAACTTCCCAATCTTTGATGTAGAAACAGGGCCTCTTTCCAAAAGTTCACACTTAGGCGCCAAAATTTCCAAAGAATGTAGGGCCAGATTTACGAAGATGTGCAGGCAGGGCCGGCGCAACCCATTAGGCTACCTAGGCGGTCACCTAGGGCGCTAACATTTGGGGGGCGGCGACCGCGGCGGCTGGATCTTCGACCACCCCGATTGTCGTCGGCATTTCGGGGGTGGGACCTTCTGCCGCCTTTGTCGGGGGTGGCATTTCAGGGGTGGGACCTTCCGTCGCCTCTGTCAGGGGCAGCATTTTGGGGGCAGGACCTTCTGCCACCTCTGTCGGGGATGGCATTTTGGGGGTGGGACCTTCCGCCACCTGTGTGCAGGTGCCTAGAGATGTGCCAAGGCACCTGAATGGGATTTACTAAAGAACTTTACGCAGGCTCTTTGCCTACATACCCTGCAAATCTGGCCCTTAGTATAGCGGGTACTCTTTTGAGATGCTGACCATAAGTGTTGGAGTGGGAGCTTCCGACTGACGAGCACGTCTGAAAATCTGGCCTCAGTTGTGGGTTGCTGAGCACTTAATAATCACGCCCGTTCAGCTATTCATCATTCGTAATTATAATAGCATTAGGGTGATAGGCTGTCATGGCGTATGGGGGAGTCAGGGCCCCACACCTCCACTTCCTGCGATTCACTGTGACTCTCAGCCAGACAGTAGCACAGAAGGTTTATTAAACGACAGGAACACAGTCCAAACCAGAGCTTGTAGGCATAAACAGGACCCCTTAGTCAGGTCCTTCTGGGGGGTAGGGAGCTTAGACCCCAGCCTTAGGGTTCCTGCCGGTTCCCCAGCCAGACCAAAACTGAAAACCCCCCTCTAGCCGTCTCACTCCCCCTCCCCCCGGCTCCTCCTCCAGCCTTTGTCCAGTTTCCCTGGCAAGGTGTCACCTGGCCCAACCCCCCTCCTGGCTCTGGTTACAGGCTCAAGTATCGTCCCTCAAGTAAAGTCACCCCCTGCTATCCCATCCCCCAAGGCAGACAGTCCCAGTAAAACTAGAGGACATTCCCAGGTCAATCTGCCCCACTCCCTACTGTGTCACATAGGCACATATTGTATACTTGTACCGTCCCTTTATGGCCGTGGAAACACCTGCAATTCCAGACAGGTCCATTAACCCTGATTTCTCACCCCCCCCTTAACTCTATGATCTAAAAACAGTCCCTTAGTGGCCAGGGAATTCATTTAACTCTTGTCACACACTTGGCTGCAAATGTACTGTGTGCACTTCATGCTCACAACCAACCAGAACTCACAATCTCGAGCTGGGGCCTTAGCATGACTTCTTGGGCAGTAGGAACTGCAGGCCCGTCGAGCCTGGAGGTATGGGTTCTACTGGCGTAGTAGGCAGTCCTTTACTTCCGGATACTTCTCTCAGTTACGCTGGTGTCAATCAGAAGTACCACCAAAGTAGTCAGTTGGCTTACACAGCCGCGATCCAGGTCTGAGTGAGAGGAGAATCAATTCTTTAGTGACATGTAAAGTTCTATGTGGGGAATGTATCTAAATGTCACTTGCAGTAACATGGCCGCTTCTATTCATGTTTAATCTATTTGGTGTCACTCTAATCTAATGTAAAGTGTGGCAGCATATCTCTCATGGAAAGTATGCCATTTATACAGTTTTTATTAGAGATACAGTAGACAGGTAGAAATATACCCACTTGCATGAAAAATTAACCCAGGATTAAACCAGCCAACCAATTGCCCATGAAGATTTAAGGTGCAGAAAACAGTGCTTTGTTTTGTTTGTTGTTTTTGCTTTCACTTTTGGAACAGGTAAATTACACATTGCCTATCAAACAATAAAATACTAGTTTTATTCTCTGCGGTGTAAAACTTTCACTGGGAAAGCACTGACACCGAAGTTCTGCATCCGCCAGTTGCTGGGAACTGAATTGCTGCAAGGCAAAACAAACTAACAAAAAATGCATTATTTGTTTTCTCTAAACCACATGGAAGCCAGGATAGATGAAGGCAAACCAGGGCCGGAGGCACACCCAAAATGGGGCCCTTCATGGCCCCCACTTCAACACCAGTGTGTCACCCTTCCTTGCGTTGGTTGCGCAAGTAGTCTTCTTGGCTGGTGAGAGGTAGTCAGTGATTTTTCTTTGGGTTCCTCCCCCAGATTACCATTTTCTGTCTTTAGACAGGTTGGGCTCTGTCCTAGAGGAAGAAGGACTTATCACTCACCCAGATGAATAGGGGACTCTCTCTATGAAGGATTCTACTGACACCATCTCCTAGCAGAACCATGATGAGTCAATAGCAGCAAAGGCCCATAGGCAAACATACAGAGTCCTCTGCTGGGATTATGTCATTAGTGGCCCCCCAGAATGGTGGGTTTCAAAGTTAACAACCAGTGAAGACAAATGGGGCATTTCACACATCTCAGGGCTATTGTTTCAGGCAATCTGCAGACATCACTGCATTGGTTATGTTCAGGTCATGTTTTCCAGATTTTCTTTGCAAACATGAGCATTACAGACATTTTGAAATGAAAGTCAAGTTTCTGAAGCCATCACATGACTCCAGAAGCTGACACCTGAAAATCTGGAAAACTTGCATCTGAAGAAGTGAGGTTCTTACCCACGAAAGCTTATGCTCCCAATACTTCTGTTAGTCTTAAAGGTGCCACAGGACGCTCTGTTGCTTTTTACAGCTCTAGGAAAACATTTATAGGACTTAGAGACCTCACTCTGCTCAGAAGACCAACAGAACATCTGTAGGGCCTGATCTTGAAAGCCCTCATGTGAGTGGGTTCTCATTGAAGACAATGGGGCTAATAATACATGGATGTACTCAGACGAGTAAGGGTATTCTGGATCAGGCCCTTACTCTGCCCATAAATAGGGTATAGCTTATTTACCCCCTGGAATGATTTCTGGCCAGTTGAGATCTAAATGAAGTGGAGAGGCATTGCCAGTGATTTACCTGGCACAGTGTTAAAAAGTTGTTTAGCATCATTTGTTCAATGTCTGTATCTCTGGCCTATGCACCTGTTTCTGTTTGTGCTTTCCTCTAGAAAAGTGCACTTCTCCTTGTTGTTGTGTTCACAAAACATACTCAGAGACATTAGATCAGTTCATAAATACTCTTTCTGGAAGATTGCACAAAGGGGCTTACAAGAACATACCCTTCCTCTCGCCAAGAAAATTTCATATCTCTCTGTCCCTGCCTTATTTTCAGCTTGTGAGTGAGATGCATATTAATGAACAGCCTAATTTTCCATCAGTTAATTGGACAAAAAGCCTCCATTTGAACTCTTCATTTTCCTCATTAATATCTAACTTTCCATCTCTAATGCATGGAGAGGGTTTATTACTGTCTTGCTTGCGGGAATCCTTTGTTTATTTGAATGGATCATTCATAAGAGGCTCTCTCTAAAATAAATATTTAAATCTGAATTTCAAACTGAAGTGTGTGTGTGGGGGAGAAGGGGGGTGGAAACTGAGGAGGAGGGAAGACTTCCTTTCTCATTTGTATCCTCAAAGCTACTATCTAGCAACTCGCAGCTTGAAACCTAGTAAAAATTATTTAAAGCACATTAATTCCAATCGGCGGAGCCTACCTCGCTGCAAAAGTTGTCGCATAAAGGGAAACAGTTCCTCTAATTAAATCTAAAAACTCTACAGCTGTGCAACTATAAATTGTGATCTACACCAGCGGTAGCTGTAAAGCTGAATCTAAACTAAAATATTCACTTTTTTTCCTTCGCTCCACGTAAAGACTTATACCAAATTTGTGTACTCATCTTAGCCTTTCCAGCTGTATGTTGCCTCTGAGTTTTCAGCATGGTCTTCCAAATAGAAGCTCACAGTTTTTACTCTTTCCAGTAAAGCCTTCTTTGGGTTCTTTTGGCTGTCCTGTTCTCTACAAATTCTTCACTTTTTATGGCCTTTTTCCCCCCCTCCTGGTATGTCAGATGCCGCAAACGACAACATCTGGTGTGATGATCTGCTGATAGCTACAGATCCTGCTCTGGCTCCAGAAAAAAGTCTGTGACAGATCCTCAGCTTCTCCAACTTGTCATCTTGCCAGTCATGGAGACATGATCATTCACACCAGCTAAGGATCTCCAACAGTTATTGAAGATCTGCCCCTGTGCAGGGCTGGATCTCCAATTAGGCACAGGCACGTGCCTAAGGACGCCAGAGTTCTAGGGGCACCTAAACGCTAAACGTTTCATTTTTTACAGAAAACATGAAGGTCAGCTGTAGGCAGGGGAGGCGCTGATGATGGCGCATAAGGTGTAAATCGAGCCCGTCCCTGTGCTTGAATCCTGAAGGGTGAATTTTTATACTTGTATCGAAAGCTGGTAGTCTAGGACCTGCATGTTGATATATTTTTATGTACAAGTACATTATTTTATACCCTGACAAACAATAGGCCTGTGTCCCGTGTTGCATCAATGTAACTCCATTCCGTTACTCCTGATTTACATCACTGCCAGTTACAGGAGAAGGCAGTCCTCTGGGTATGATCCAAAGGCAAGAAAGATTCCTATTGACTTCCGAGGCTTTGACTCAGGCCCTGTATATCACAAAGAGGAGGAAAATGTGACACTGCACTAGAGTAAATTCCAGATTTGCTCTACACTAGTTGACTTGACATAGTAACACAACAAAAGGAAAGGAAACTATTTGATTTACTATAGTTGGGCATTCTGGACTCTGTTCTGCTTCCCCAGGGCAAGCTGCTCTCCATCCTTGTGTCCTTTTGAATGCTGAGGATAGCACCGATACAACCTGTTGTTTTCTAAAGCCACAGTGAGAGATGGATTTGAGTTGCAAAGTTTGGATCGGGACTGTAAACATTGCAAAATTCAATCCTGGCCACACCTAGGGTTCCAGGCCAATCTTCTGTAAAAATTAGTCTGACTGTGACATATTCTCTTAACACCACTCTGCCACAACTGCATTTTGTGGTTCTTTGACCAGAATTCAGCCTCCAATACTCAACCCTTTTGTAGCCAAGGAAGCTTCCATGACTTGGCCCCAAAGCATGTCCATGTGTGGGGTGGACCCTGTGCCTACTAGCTATATGGCATGTCAATTTCAACAGGCAACGGATGCCAACTAAATGAAGACTTAGCCTGCAAAATTCAGTGAAGTGGCATGAATCTTCTGCAAGATCTTTGCAGCAAGCGGTGCTATTAGGCACATGTTTTAATTTGGAAGGATCAAACCTACTACATTGTGACACTCTGTACCTCGGGGGAACACCCTGCACCCCCATGTTCATCCTTATAATATGATTGTGTGGTATACAATGCAAAGTTTGTCATGTCAGGTGCTTTCGGAAGGCTCATGATGCACTGAGCATTGTTGTTATAGTAATGTTATAGGTTATAATTTCATGTATATAGTTATGAGGTTGAAAATTTGTCCTCATGGCTTAAAACATGAGCCCAGGCAAAACTCTCCAGGAGCAGAGGGGCAGTTCACACCTCATCAGGGCACATATGGGACAAACCCAGCCCAGACTCACAGGAACAAAGGACACTGTCCTAGGCAGCAATAAAGGATCTGTTGGACTCTCGAGTGAGTCACCCCCCTTCCTTTTGTCAGTTTGGGACTATGATGAGGTAATGCTCACCTGAATCTGAAGGGGGGGGGTGCAAAGCCAAGAGGGAAGGAAGAACATGATAAAAGGGAGACACATTTGCCATGCTCTCTCTCTTCCACCTCCATCTACAGACATCACCACCAAGCGACTGAAGCGCTGATCAAAGGGGAGAACCTGGCTGAAGGGCAACCAGCCAGCCTGTGGTGAGAAGCATCTAAGTTTGTAAGGGCACTGAAAGTGATAAGATCAGCTTAGAATGCATTTTGCTTTTATTTAATTTGACCAAATCTGACTTGCTGTGCTTTGACTTATAATCACTTAAAATCTGTCTTTTGTAGTTAATAAATGTGGTTGGTTATTCTCCCTGAAGCAGTGCGTTTGGTTTGAAGTGTGTCAGAGACTCCTCTTGGGATAACAAGCCTGTTACATATCAATTTCCTTGTTAAATTGACGAACTCATACAAGCTTGCAGTGTCCAGTGGGCATAACTGGACACTGCAAGACGGAGGTTCCTAGGGTTGTGTCTGGGACTGTAGATATTGGCTAGTGTCATTTGGTTGCACAATCCAAGCAGTGGTTGGCCAAAAGTGCTCACTCACATAGCTGGGAGCAGTTTACATGCTAGAGGCTATGCGTGAACAGCCCAGGAGTGGGGGTTCTCACAGCGAAGCAGGGTAAGGCTGGCTCCCAGAATCAAGGATTGGAGTGATCTAACAGATCACCAATCCAGATAACACCAGGGGAATGTCACATACATGTATTTGCCATCGCATATTTGCCACAATTATCATTATTTAATTACAGTAGCGCCTAGAGGCCCCAAATGAGATCAGACTTACCCTGAAGAGCTCACAATCTTCATACACAAGATGGAGGGTTGGAAGAAAGATCTTATTTTACAGATGGGAACTGAGGTACCAAGAGATTGAGTGATTTGACTAAGGTCACACAGACAGTCCATGCCAGCATTATGGAACTGAACACAGATTTCCTGTATGTCAGTTCAATGTCTTAACCACAAGACCTTCAGTTCAAAGTATTATTCTTGTTTCTTGTATTATTCTTGTAACCTTCAGTTCAAAATATTATTCTTGTTTAACATTTATGTTATCACCCTGCTGCTGAGTGGTAGCCAGTGAAAGGGCCTTGAAGGTCTGTTTCTCGTGGAAGAGGAAATCAGTGATTCGGGGTAGTGTATTTTCTTAATGTGGCTTATTTATTTACACTATATACATGAGTCCTAGAACAGTGGTGGTCACAAAGGGCATGCAGGCTGAATGGCCAAAATCCATTAATGTGTATGTAAGATCTTAACCACAGTCTCTGTTAAGAAGTTTTCACATAGGCCCAAATTCCACTGCTTGGTCTGAGGCCTGGGGCCTAGGTAACAATGAACAATATATGACTAAGAAAACTTGGTGAACAGGAGACAACCTTGCTTTGTTTCAGCCAGATAAGCGGAATCAGCAGAACTCCAGATGGGGAGTAATAATTGGGTGTTCTTATCATGAGCTACAGACACACAAAGCAGTGAGAAAAGTCTCAAAGTCTTATTCCCTGGTGCAGGAAGGAGATAGTGAACACCCTCCCCAAATGCCAACCAGAGTTCAGGGAGGAGGCCTAACATGTCAGTATGAGAGATGTCAGTATGAGATATGACATCCTCCCCTTCACAGATGTATCCTCCTTCACAGATACCAACTCTAGTTATCAGAAACACAATGGTGAACCCTAAAACAATGTCTATTGACATGTACTTTTCACTGTCTTTTTGCTTTAAACCCCCAGGAATTTACCTGTTGGACAACCAGAAGAGCTACCTCATTCCTATGGACCCCAAAATCAGGATTTAACCTACACATTGCAATAGGAAAAGTTGGAGGGAAAACACCTGTGTATTAGTAACATGTTAACCTGAGCTATGGGCGGAGCCATTATGTAATCTTTTAGACCATTGGCTTATTGTGCTAATCGTCTTGCTGATAGAACCTATCCAGGGGCTCGGGAACTCCCACCCCGTTGCTTCTCTCCGCCCATGAGCACCCTATATAAGCTTATAAACTTACACTACAAACTTATGAGCTTATAAACTTATATGAGCACCCTATATAAACTTATAAGCTCACACTACAAAGTGATATACATTCATGCCACAGCATTGCTGTAGCTCACAAGCAAAATTGTCAATTTGATAGCTTATTTTATCTTTTTTAGAAAGACCAGGGAGTAGGTTAAAAGTTTTTAAATTCCCAGAATTTCTCAAAGTGCAGTGCAGTGCAGTGCTAAAAGCAGCATGGTGGGATTCCATGTTTATTGTGTCATCCTGATTCATATCAAATTTGCTCAACTTGCAAATAAAAAGATGGGTGTTTTTTTCCCCCCAGCTAGCAGCTCTGAAAGAATTTTGCAATTAGCAATAAGATGCGAGAGAAGGAAGGAATGCACATTCACGCTGAGAATCGAGGTGAAGTCCTGGTTGATCCAAAAGCACATGAGTTCCATATTTATCATTAGACACTATCATGGTCCGAACAATTCTAGCTGTGATCATGTAATCTCTGAGTCAGACCACAGGGTTAATCCTCCAGCATGGAGAAGTGATGTTGGAAGTGCTGCCTTTCAGATGAGCTGTCTAAACAAGGTCCTTTGTGGTCATTAAATTTTTCAGTGCACTTTTCACCATAATAGGCATCCTGGCTTGACTCCAATTATGGTAGCTGTACTCTGTCTCTCTATACTCCCTTGGCAGTTTCAATTAGACATAGCAACACATGTTTAGAATAGGACGTACAATGCTATGTGCTCTCATGTTCCACCCCAGAGGCAGTTGCACTTCAGTGGTGGCTGAAGTTTGTAAACGTGTTTGGAACTCTTTGGTATGGAAAGCACGGTATAAATATTCTCTCCTGACAATCTTTTTATTATGGTCCTACTGCCTCTGACATGTATTACCCGGGTGTTCATGAATGGGTTAAGTGAAAGGAAAAAATAACTGCAATAGAAAGTTCACTGGAGAGGAGAGACTGTCTTGGGGTTAAGGTACCGGACTGAGATACAGATGTTCTGAGTTAAATTCCTAGCTCTGTCACTATCTTCATGGGTGATCTTGGGCAAGTTCCTTAACCTCACTGCCTCCACTCCCAAAACATCTTTCTCCTACCCTTTGTCTGTTTGCCCAGGACTGCTTATAGTCTAAATACTCAAAGACCATATATTATGATGTGTATGGACAGCATTTAGCATAGGTCTTGAGCCTGATTCAAGCTCTAAGGTGTTACTGCTATTCAAATAAATAATAATGCTTAGAATCATAACAGAATCTGCCTGACCAACTACTTGAAATTACCTCCTGCTCTGGTTTACTAGAATTATGATACAAACGTATTCACATCTTTAGCTACCCTTATATAATGTTGCCATCTCAATTGCTCTGAGAGGGTTTAAGATTTCTTCCTTACATAATTCTTTCATATCATAAGCATCAAACTCTCTGTATCATTTGAAAGAACATAACAAATAAATGTTCCTTTCACAGTAAATCATAGTAACATTAGTCCCCATTAAGGACTTTCATCCAGTTATTCTGGACTGATGCGATTTATTTTGTTGTTAAAAGACCAAGATATTTTTTTAAAACACACCAATATGACTGTTAAGACTACAGCATGAACAGTTCTTTTTCACATCTGGCGTCCAGGGCATTATGTACCACTATGTTGCTGAGATGACACGTCTGGTTTGCAAGCTAGAGCACAGGACTGAAGTCGGGAGCATGTCTATCTACCTTATCTTTCTAGGTCTTTATACCACAGTGGCATCTGAAGATTCTGTTTCTATCTCTGCCACTGTTTTCCTGTGTGATGTTTGTTAGGTCACTTAACCTGTCTCTGCTGCTGTTTTCCCATCTGTATATGGGGAATAATAATACTTTCTTCTGTATTTCTACAGCACTTCGGATGGGAAGTGCAAAATTCTGTTTTTGACTATAAAGATGCCTCAGAATTAAGGTTATTCCCATTAAGGAACACTTTTTGAATGTAGCTTATAAGTTATTGTGACATTCTGTACACCAAAATAACACCCTGGCGCTTCTATATTCACCAGTGTTATATGATTGCAACAAATCTTGTACAAAATAGGTCATGTAAGGTGTCAGTGGTTTACTGAATATGATTATCCTATTTGTATTCAAGTCTCATTTTTGTCTCTCTTTGTCCCTTCATTTGTGGACTCTTCATCCAGTATATGGGTAATGGCTGCTATGACTCAAAGCACGCACAGGCATGAGACTAGATAATGTGATACTGGACTCCATCTTATTTTTGTACTTTTCCACAAACTGTGCTGGGGGCTTTGTTTGGGACAATGAAGTTCCTTCCACATGGCAGAAGCTATACAAGGGGGAAGTGACATCACCCCACAACCCCAGGTGGGACAGGAGAATTCCAGCCTGTGTACGCAAAAGCGGTGACCAAATTGTTCTATCTAACAGGGTGAGACATTCTTTGATTCAAATCCTGTCTAGTTCATAGAACTTCGATTGCATTTTTGTTTTATTTCTTATGGTGATCTGTACGCTATTACTTATGATCACTTAAAATCTATCTTTTTGTAGTTAATAAATCTGTTTTATTTTTATTTTATCTAAAAACAATGTGTCGTTTGAAGTGTAAAGGAAAATCTTCTCAGGAACAGGGGCTGGTGCATTGTCCTCTCCACATTGAGGGAGGGGCGGACTGGGAAATAAACTTACACTGGTCAGGCTTTTAATCAGGGCAAGATGGTTCAGCTCTGGGGTCCTACGCTGAAGAACTGGGGGGAATTGGCTGGAGCCTCTCTATTGTTAGTTCATGAGTGGCTAGGAGAAGCATTCATGTAATTACAGCTGGGTGTTTCCCTGTTTGTGTATGGCTGTGTAAGTGCAAGACCTGGAGAGGATTACAGCTTGTAACAGCCTCATAGCTTGAGAGGGGGCTGAGACTGGTATGCCAGAGGGCTCAGTGGAACCCAATTCCAGGGTACACCCCAGGGAAATCTATCACAGTTATGAATATGTAAAGGAAGTCGATTGAGAAGTCTTTAGATAAACAAAAATGGGATGGCTTAAAAATCTGCACCATCCCAAACTCCATCTCTTTCATATTTAAACATTTAAAACTATAGATCTGATTTTCTTCAAATATGGCTTGTTTAGTAGATCTCACTGAGACTTAAAATCAAGTCTAAAGACTGTGCTGTACTGTAACTTACTATGTATAGTGTTATATAAGAAATTCCAGTTAATACAGTATGATATTAATAGATAAATACTGAGTGATATCAAGTAAGGCCAAATTTTTAACCAAAGAACAAGCACACAAAGTTCTATGTTCCCTTCTCTGCCCCTCTAAAAAAGTCAACATGGCCTTAATTCTAGATTCAGACATAATCATAATACAATGTAATGATGGTTACATGCATTAGGTATTTTTGCACTGAATATCATTGTAATACAAGTTATTAAAAAGTAAGAATGCTAGATATGAGCAAATATGCGTAGACAGCTCTCTATTGAATCTTTTAAAAGCCTCATTGTTTGTCACTGATGTATGCTGGGGTACTAAATCTGTAGTAATTATCACCCCCTATGTTTATTTTGTCACAAACGATATTTCTCTAGGAATTGCATCCTGGAGATTGGAAGTGCTATTTTGCTCTCCTTATGTGTTTGCTAGTGAGCTACCTTGCAATATTTGAAATGACATCTTTAATGTAGAGAACAAAGTCTCGTTGCAGAACTATAATATCTCATTAGATGCACGCAAACACATGTATCAACAAAAGCAATTTTAAAATGTATTGGCAAATTGACTCAAAAATAGACACAGAAACTAGTTTGATCTCCTTAACTATCATCTGTGTTGGACTGCATCTAAAACAATTTTTTTTCTCTGAATTATTTGTGCGTGGGAATGAGACAAAAGAAGGAAAATATATCTAAAACAGCACAAAATGCTAATGAGATCTCATTAACCTTAGACTCTCTCTCATTAGATTGTGGATTATTTTTGGAACCAACAAAGTAAAGAAAATTACATTGCTGGTTTAAGGCAGGTGTACTGTACTTTAAATACACCTGTGTAAATGGCTCAGGTACTGCAGTGATGAGAACGCTATAAGGACTTGAATAGAATCAAATGGAACTTGACAACATGTAGGCTGTTGGTGTGCACAGGCCACTGCCTAGCATGTTATCTTATTGTTCACTCATTCTCCCTGGTCGGTCGGTCTGTATCCAGGCCTGTGGACAGCAATTCCAGGCTCCAGGGTAGAACAGTCAATGGGACTCTGTGACAGGGGGTTTGACTCATCACGGCGGTGCCTCCTGCTGGCCGTCCTGGGAATTAGCTCAGGGTTGCCAGTGCGCCCTCCTCAGGTGGTGCCTCGCCCGTGATCACTCCTGTCTCCACATCCAGGACCTCTGTTGCTCCCCAGACCACGTCATCCTCTTTTGGGCACAGCTGGAGAGGCTAGAACCTGGACTGCAGATTGCCACTGCAGTGGTTGGACTGAGGACTGTCGGTCTCCCACAAGGGGGGAAAGAACCAAGTGGGGCACAGCTCTCCAGCTGTGCCCCACTTGGTTCTTTCCCCCCTTGTGGGAGACCGACAGTCCTCAGTCCAACCACTGCAGTGGCAATCTGCAGTCCAGGTTCTAGCCACTCGTCTCTGTGGTAGACTGCAGTCCATGCACTGGCCATTCCCCTCAGTGGTCAGTGGGGGTAAGGGCGGGGACAGGCCCACCTGCTACTCCGGACCCCGACCCAGGGACCCTATAGCCGGCAGCCATGTACTGCCCCTCCTCCAACTCCGCCGTCTCCTTCCCTGGGCCACTTCCCCAGAGCCCCAACACCTCCTCTGCCCTTGTATCAGGGCCTCAGTTTGGCAACTATCAGCCTGGAGCTTCCTCATACTCTGCTGACCCTACCCAGCACTGCTCTGTCCATGGTGCTCTAGCCCTCTAAGCAGCCAGTCCTCCTCCCTCAAACTTCAGGGAGTGACTCCTCTGCTCTGCTCAGCAGACCCTTCTTATATGCGCCAGCCCGGCCCTGATTGGCTCCTCAATAAACCTTTCCCTAATTGGCTGGAACTTATTGGCTGCCTCTTGCACAGCCTCCCTATGGTTGCTTTAATCCCTTACATAAGAGTGAGGGGCAGCGGCCCCATCACAGCCCCCTAGAAAGGGATGTGCCCACCCGGCTGCCTTCGCTGCCGCCGGTGACACCCTGCGCGCACCTAGGAGCCAGGGCCGGATTAACTTTTTGTGGGCCTGGTGCCAAACATATTTGTGTTCCTCCATAGGGGCAATGGAGCATGGAGGTCAGTGCAGGGAGCAAGGGGCCAGCGGGGCATGGCATGGAGGGGCGGCCCTGCTCTGCCCAGCCCAGCTCAGTGGGAGGGCACTGTTTACAAACCGGCAGCCATCAGACGCCAGGGCTGGCTCCAGGCACCAGCCCACCCAGCTTGTGCTTGGGGCGGCACCTGGAGGGGGGCGGCGCGGCGCTCCGACTCCAGCCGCCGGGGAGAGCAGAGCTGCAGCGGGCTCGCTGCCGGGGAGAGCGGAGCCGCGGCGGGCTCGCCGCCCTCCCCCCGGCACTCTGGCCGCTGGGGAGAGCGGAGCCCCAGCAGGGTTCGCCACCCTCCCCCCGGCGCTCTGGCCGCCGGGGAGCGTGGAGCCCCAGCCGGCTCGCCGCTGGGGAGAGCAGAGCTGCAGCGGGCTCACCGCCGGGGAGAGCGGAGCTGCAGCGGGCTCGCCGCCCTCCCCCCGGCGCTCTGGTCACCAGGGAGAGCGGAGCCCCGGCAGGGCTCGCCGCCCTCCCCCCGGCGCTCGCCGCCCTCCCCCCTTCCCCACTGGGGTAGGCCCATGCTGTGCCACAACCCCCCCACTCAACACCCCCCAACTCCCCATAGCCAGCCTCCCCCGGACCCGATATGCCGAGCGCCCCTCTGCCCACAGGCCCACCACAACTGCCCAGAACCCCTCACAGACTCCCCCACTGCCCAGCACCCCAATACACACAGGCTGCCCCCACTGCCCAGCACCCCCAACAACTCCACCCCCCACTGCCTAACACTCCAGAACACACAAACCTCCCCACTGCCCAGCACCCCCCAGCCCCTCACAGCCCAGCACCTCCCGCCACAGACCTCCCCAGAGACCCACTCCTCCATGCCCTGCCCCCGGCCAAACTCACCCACCCTGCTGAGGCAGCGCAGAGCAGGGATCCCTCCTCCCAGCACAGTCCTAGGGGGCAGAACAGCTGAAGCTTGGGAGCACAGATGATCCCATCCCCCAGGGCTCCACCCAGCCCTACCTGCCTGGTGCTGGTGCCCATGGCAGAGAAGAGGCATTTCCTTGCAGGGGTGGCGAGGGGCAGCCACTGAATTCCCCAGCCTTACGCTTCTGCAGAGCAGGCCCTGCGGCCTGCCTGGGCGATTTAAAAGGTTCCCAGCTGCCACCACTAGCACAGAAGCAGCTGGGGTCCTTGGGCCCTTTTAAATCAGCCAGGCCCCTGGGCAATTGCCCCCTTCCGCCCCTCCACCCTCCGTCGGCGGGCCTGTCTGTATCCATTTGTTTTCTCTTGTCTAGGATTGTGAACTCTTTGAGGCAGGGACAATGTCTTTGTTCTCTGTTTGTACAGCGTCTAGCACAATGGGGTCCAGGCCCATGACTAGGGCTCTTAGAATAATGGTAGTGCAAATAATAAACAGTAACAGCAGTGGCTGGAATTAACTGTTTTGTTTTAAAAAATAGCTTTTTTGTCAAAAACAAACATTTCCATGGGAGATTACTAATTTTACCAAATTGTTTGGGTTTTCACCAGAAGTACCAAAACCAAAGAGAGTTTGTGGTCTGGAACTGAAAAAAAAATATTTATATCTGCAAGCAGAGTCTGAATGAGCTCTCCTCTGACATCTAGTGGTGAGCTGTGGAAAAGGACTTCAGAAACTGATCTCATTTGCATGGGCACACCCACCCTGCGTAGGTGCTCAGCATGATGGGATTGCTTGCCCAAATGATCACTTTTGGCTGGCGTGGGATCCCCAGCATCCTTGTTATTGGGACAGGAATAATAAAGGGTTGTTATCCTTGCTATGTGAATCAAGGGTAGAACAACTGTACTTAGCATTTCCACGACTGAGGAACTCACCCTCAACTTAACAGAATTTGCTAGGCAGGGGACGTGGGTTCCAAAGCCTGGAAAGAGAGAGAGGTGTATTTTTACCTGGGGGTGTGGGCCTTGCTGAAGAGCCCCAGACACAATTTGATCCTGCTACCAGAGGTGAAAAAAAGCTGGTACGGTCCAGTATGGCGAAACCGGCAAGAGCGGGTACGCCATGCTTGACTGGACTGGCTTCCCTGGTGGTGATTTAAAGGGCCCAGGGCTCCAGCCACTGCGGGGAGCCCTGGGCCATTTAAATCATCGCCGGAGCTCTGGCAGCTGAGCTCAAGTGGGGATTTAAAGGGCCTGGAGCTCCAACCGCTGCAGGAGCCCCAGGCCCTTTAAATCACCGCCGGAGCTCTGGCAGTGGGGCTTGGGTGGCACTTTAAAGGGCGCGGGGCTCCCCACAGTGGCTGGAGCCTCTGGTCCTTTAACCCTAACCCTTTAAATCACCGCTGGAGCCCAGAGGCTCCGGCAGCCGGGCCAGCCCTGGGGTGTAAAGGCCCCGGTGCTCCTGCCACTGCAGGGAGCCCTGGGCCCTTTAAATCACCGCCGGAGCCCTGCCGCTGCTACCCTGGGGCAGCGGCGCCCCTGAGTCCCGGTTCTCCCAGCCGCCTCTGCAGCTGGTAGCTCTGGGGAGATTTAAAGGCCTTGGGGCTCCCAGCCACAGCCAGAGCCCCGGGGCCTTTTAATATTGAAAGGCCTCACCTCTCCCGGTTGAGGCCCCGCCCACGCTCAGGACTCCGTCGTACCGGTAAGTCCTTTAAGTTACTTTCATCCCTGCCTGCCACTCTCTACTGTGTAATAACAGAGCTAATTTAGACTCAATTGAGAGTCTTGTTACACACTGTAGAGCTGAAATCACTGATACGTAGGTCTAAGTATGAGACCTGCTTTTGTATAGTAACTCTGACTGGCTATTTTTAGCCCCAGAATCCGAGGCAGTTGACCCAGGCTCTGAGACATTGCTACTCTGAGACATTTTTTTTTTCTGTATAGATATTCCTAAACTTACACTGATGGACTGCTTCTACTCCATCAGTGAGCTTAGCTGTAGGATAGTTTTGTGTTTAAAACAGAAAGGACACTGATTGATGAGACATAAGAACAAATTAATGTTTCTACGCTTAACTGCTTAATATTCTCAATGTGTACAAGTTACTGGAAGCAGCTGATGGGTAAACCTGGTCAGAAACCTGGACCTGAAGGTGAAAGTCACTAAGGCGAGCTGATAATTGAATTTAAATTAAAAAGGGAGAAGAAATTACAGTATCTAACACATTCAAAATCAGTGCCTGAAGAAAGAAAATAATCTTTAAATACAAAGAACTACCTCTAAAAGATCTCTTGTGAATGTAATTCTTAATGTTAAGTTATAGGAATCCTTATGATTAATTATAGCTTGAATCATGTGGTGCCTGAATCAGAATTGAGTCAGAGGTCATATAAAAAGGTAATTTAAAATTGGAATCTTAAAACACCCAGCAGCTTTGCTCCAAGAATAATTATCCCTTTTCTCAGTGAATCAGGATTCACATATTTTATTTCCTTGATGTAACAATTCTGGTTAGATCTCCAAATGCGCATCGTTTTCCAGTGGATGTGCAAGACTTAACTTTCTAATTTTATTTAAAGCAGAAATCAAAAATCCTTTAAAAATATCATTTTTTTTAAAGTTCAATCTCCCTTATAATCAGGAAGAAGCAAAAAAGGGCAAGAGCTTATTTGATCTTTCTTTCTCTACAAATAAACACCTTGAAAGCTATTTCTTTAATGGTATAATTCACAAAACCATTTACGTATGAGTGAAAAGGAATGGGAACAATCTAATGACCTCTGGTCAGAAAATGGAAATTCCAAAATTTGGGGAGGAATTGGCCCAAATCAGGGGGAGAAAAATCAAAACTTCCTGAGTAATGGAAAATCTCCCAAAATTGATTCAGAGACATTGAAATGATTCAATAAGGAATAACTATGGGGTTTTTTTAGATAATACTAATCATCATCAGCAGCAGCATGTTCCTATTATGCCTCTGGCATTTAGGGCAGGGACAAAGCTTCTCCACTCCTGTCTTTTTCTGGCAAGTCTTTCAATGGTTCCCCAGATGTGCCCCAGGATTTTCAGCTCAGCTTCCACAGCTCTTCGCCATGTTGTTTCGGGCGTCCTCATTTTCGCTTGCCTTCAGATGTCCATCTTATTGCTACTTTGGTGATGGAATCAGTTTCCATCCGAAGCACATGACCGATCCATCTCCAGCGCCTCCTGGCAATGATGGTGCTCAGATCCTCTTGGCTGCACTGTGTCAATAGATCTTGGTTTGATATTGTTCTGGGCCAAAAGGTACAGAGGATTTTTCTGTATGGAATGAAGACAGTTTGGACATGTTATACTTTCTCATTCTCCAGCATTCGGCACTATAACGTTTTCTCATTCCCCAGCCTTCTGCACTATAAAGTAGTGTTGAAAGTACATAGCTCTGATAAATCTTGAGTTTGGTTTTGGTGTTGTATTTTGATGATTTCCAGACTGTATTTAAGCTCCTGAAGGTGTTCCTGGCTTTACTGATTTTGTTCTGGAAGTCCTGGCTTGTTCCACTGTCTTGGCTGATTGTGCTGCCCAAGTATGTGAATATTTCTACATTGGTGAGAACATAATCATCTATCCGTACTGGTGAAGGTGAGGCTATATTAAAGGTCAGGATATCTGTCTTATTGCGGTTGATTTTCAGTCCATTTGCTGGCTGAATGCATTGAGTGGAGTTGGTTTGTCTTGAATATGGTTTTGGGTATGTGATAGGAGGTAATACTGAAACATTATAATATTCTGTTATTGAATATATAGTTAAATATAAAATACTCATGATTTATAAATAAATATTTCAACAATAATTATTCTGAAAATACTTTTAAAATAGTTACTTCATATTTAAAGATTTTAATGCAAGTCAAAACAAATTGCAAGGAAGTGATAGGCTAAATGAAACATTTTGACATTAAAAAAACAAAACATTTCAGTGTTCCAAATCAAAACAAGAAAGTTGAAATGCATAATTTCAAAGATTTCCAGCAAAAAAAAAAAAATTATCAAATACATGTTCCTGCCACACATTTCGATTTTGGCGAAACAATGTTTTCCGATGGAAAACTATTTTGTTAGACTATTGTTGTTAATAAAGGGGAAAAGCAAATATTGACATGCAATAAGCATAACAAATTTGTAAAGAGATGCCAAGTCAAGTCCTCTTCAAAGTCTGAACATGTAAGAGGAAGGATGGTCTTCGGGTTAAAACACTGGATTGGGATTCAGGAAACTTAAATTCAATTTCTTTCTGTGTCACAAACATCCTGGATCCAGTCCTACCCCAAATGAAGCTTTGCTGACTAATTTCTGTAGAGGCAGGTTTGGACTTCCTGTGTTGAGACATTTATATTGCTGTGCATCAGTAAAAGTGGGATAATCATACTTCCTTACCTCACAGGTTTATACTGAGGATAACTTCACTAATGTAGGTGAGATGTTCACACACTATGATAGGATTTACACTTTGACTTAGGTTGCACTATTCAAATTTTTTTGCAAAAGCTACATATTGTATTGTGGTGGTGAAAAAAGCCAACGCGGTCTTGGGATGCATTAGGCGAGGTATATCTAGTAGGGATAAGGAGGTCCTGCTTCCGTTGTATAAGGCGCTGGTGAGACCTCATTTGGAATACTGTGTGCAGTTCTGGTATCCCATGTTTAAAAAAGTTGAACTTAAACTGTAAAGAGTGCAGAGAAGGGCTACTAGGATGATCAGAGGAATGGAAAACCTGTCATATGAAAGGAGACTAGAGGAGCTTGGGTTGTTTAGTCTGACAAAGCGAAGGCTGAGGGGGGATATGATTGCTATCTTTAAATATATCAGAGGGATAAATACAAGGGAGGGAGAGGAATTATTCCAGCTTAGTACTAATGTGGACACGAGAACGAATGGATATAAACTGGCCGTGGGGAAGTTCAGGCTTGAAAATTAGACGAAGGTTTCTGACCGTCAGAGGGGTGAAATATTGGAACGGCCTTCCGAGGGAAACGGTGGGGGCGATGGACCTGTCTGGTTTTAAGATTAAGTTAGATAAGTTTATGGAGGGAATGGTTTAATGGTAAAACATAGTAGTCAAGGAAAACCAAGCAATGGTACGTAAATAGTATAATGGCCAACAGGGGTCAGGCTAGAGACTCTTGCCTACATGCTCGGGGTCTGACTGATCGCCATATTTGGGGTCGGGAAGGAATTTTCCTCCAGGGTAGATTGGCTGAGCCTCTGGAGGTTTTTCGCCTTCCTCCACAGCATGGGGCAGGGATCACTAGCAGGAGGGTCTCTGCCGATTGAAGTCACTGAAACACAGGATTGGGGACTTCAACAGCAGAGTCCAGGGAAGGGTTTTGTGGCCTGCAGCATGCAGGGGGTCAGACCAGATGATCATAATGGTCCCTTCTGACCTTAAATTCTATGAGTCTATGAGTCTATGAGTATTATAAGTTTTAGGTAATCAGTAACTTTCAGAGAATGATGAGACATTACAAGCTGCCGAATTCAAATGGGTGTTCTTCAGGTTATAGAAACCATTTAAGTGTGCTGTTCATTTGGGTTCACACCCTGTCTGCTGAAATACATGGTGCCATGATTTGTCTGTTCTAACTAATATGGCAGGATTGAGATCCATTGATTAAGGCACTAAAACAACTCTAGATTTTTTATATACTTATATTAACCCTGTGGTGATGGGGGTGGTGTGGATGGAAGTTATGGCAATTCATCTTTATCGAATATCATACACTAGGATCTTCCTTCCTTATAATCCACTCTCCATTTTAACTAACCTCCCAGTCTGTATTGAGCCAATCAAACTAAAGTTTTCCCGCATACCCTCATAGGGAAATATTTCCCACCTCTGTGATAAAAGCAAACTCAATCACTAACAGTAGCATTGTTCCTTTCCTGCTGGCACGTGTAATACATTACGGCACTATATCTAAAGTTATGATTGATGAAACACTCCCATCATAAGCCTCTGTTTTCATAACTGCTTGTAAAAAAGTTACCCTCCGGACTGAGATTTTTCACACTTGCTTTCAGCCCAAAGGTGAAGGGTGTTTTGTTTGGTTTGTTTTTTTTGGGGGGGATGCTTCATAAAATGTTGTTTGGGCATTTTAGGAGTGATCCAGTTAAGAAATATTTTCCAACAAACCTCAATGCCAACTCTGCCCACATATCTACACCAGCGACACCATCACAGGACCTAACCAGATCAGCTACAACATCACCGGTTCATTCACCTGCACGTCCACTAATGTTATATATGCCATCATGTGCCAGCAATGCCCCTCTGCTATGTACATTGGCCAAACTGGACAGTCACTATGTAAAAGGATAAATGGACACAGGTCAGATATCAGGAATGGCAATATACAAAAACCTGTAGGAGAACACTTCAACCTCCCTGGACACACAATAGCAGATGTAAAGGTAGCCATCTTACAGCAAAAAAACTTCAGGACCAGACTCCAGAGAGAAACTTCTGAGCTTCAGTTCATTTGCAAATTTGACACCATCAGCTCAGGATTAAACAAAGGCTGTGAATGGCTAGCCAACTAGAAAAGCAGTTTCTCCTTCATTGGTGTTCACACCAATACTACTAGCAGAGGGCCTCATCCTCCCTGATTGAACTAACCTCGTTATCTCCAGACTGATTCTTGCCTGCAAATTTATACCTGCCTCTGGAAATTTCCATTACATGCGTCTGACAAAGTGGGTATTCACCCACGAAAGCTTATGCTCCAATACATCTGTTAGTCTTAAAGGTGCCACAGGACTCTCTGTTGCTTTTTAATGTAATATAGTTGCATTAAAGGCTAATATAATTCTGGGATGTAGTAAGAGGAATGTCATATGTAATTGTCCTGCTCAGCTTGGCACTGGTGGGGCCTCAGCTGGCATACTGCGTCCTGTTCTGGGTGCCCCACTTTAGGAAATATGGACAAATTGGAAAGAGTCCAGAGGAGAGCAACAAAAATGAGAAAAGGTTTAGACAGCCTGACCTATGAGGAAAGGTCAAAAAGAACTGGGCATGTTCTGTCTTGAGAGGGGATCTGTTAACAGTCTTCAAAGTTGCTAAGGACTGATATAAAGAGAAAAGTGAACAATTGTTCTCCATGTCCACTAAAGGTAGGGCAAGAAGTAATAGGCTTAATCTGCAGCAAGATAGATTTAGGTTAGATATTAGGAAAAAGTTGCTAATTATAAGGGTAGGTAACCACTGGAATAAGTTTCCAAGCGAGATTATGGAATCCCCGTCATTGAAGGTTTTTAAGAACAGGTTGGACAAACACCTGTCAAGGATGGTCTGGGTTTATTTGATCTTGCTTCAGTGCAGAGGGGTTGATGACCTCTTTGGCTTCATTCCAGCCTCACATTTCTATGATTCTATGAAGTGCTAGAAGGCAGGTTTGTGAAAATGGTGGGGAAACAACCTTGCTTACACAAAGGCAGCAAAGATGTTTCCTCTTTGTTGTATTTATCCTTCTTTTGTGTCTCTGGTAACAGCTGGATGGTTCCAGGACATTTTTATAACTAACCAAAAAAAAAAAAGAAGAAGAAAGAAAGAGAGAAAGAAATTGAATTCACCCTTCAGGCTGGCCGGAATATTGTCCTTTGGGAAAAAGGTAATTACTTACTAGATTATTGAAGAGTTCACCCCATATCCTTAAAACAAAGTACAAACATGTAATTGGACCTTCCAGGGATGGAGTCTGAATAGATACAATTAAAACTACTTCATCCTTCCTAGGCTGGCAGTTGTTTTCATGCATGGCTAATATTGGACCAATACCTCAGCTAGTGTGAATTGAAGTAGCTCCATTGAAGTCTACATTTGGGCTCGTGGGCTCAGACTTAAGCATAGACATTTTCAGCCCTTACGGAATTTATTATATGAAGAAAGCGCTGAGGAACTGAAATTAGGGGCATGGCGAGGCTAGAATGGAGATTATATCTAAATTTATTGGACCAGAATTTCAGCTAGTGTAAATCAGTCTAGCTCCATCAAAGTCAATGGCATACTGCTGACATACACCAGCTGAGAATCCTTGCCTTATCAGCAGTCTAAAATTACAACAACATTCAGGAGACTGGAAATGTATCCTTTTTCTAAGTGTTGTGTAAGTTTCAAGCCACACAACTCTCATTAAAGTTAATGGATGTCTCATGGCTACGGATGTATGGGCCCATTCTGAATACGTAGAAGGGCATGTGTGATACTCAAAGTGGGTGGAAAGGTGAGCATTTCTCTCAGGGTTATTGATGATGATTGGATACTTCTTGCTGAAAATCATGGCACAATTGTTGAGGGACACCCAGGCCGTGCAGTCATGGCCAGTCAAGTGTTACATTGCACATCACCGCCACTCAAAGAATAAACTGGTCAATTTAGCTCTTTGTTGTTGTTCGTCAGCAAAATGGAAAAGCATTCCGCTTGTGTTAAATGCAGTGGAAAAACAAGAAAGTTGGAACAAGTAAAATTCATCTGAGCTCTTGACCTGACTAAGAGGCGCCAGCAAGCTGTAGCATAGCAAAATAATGGGAACTCCAAGTGTAGGACAGCTGATTGACCTGGCTTATTTCAGTTCAGTCTTTCAGCTTCCTCCTTGTTATTTCAGAGTTGCATAAACACAATGGTCTGATTCCCCATTGAGTTAGATTGTGGTTTACACCAGTGCGACTGGGCCGATTTCAGACAAAGCTGGAGTAATGTACAGGGGAGTCAGACCCAGAACGGGCAGTGAGACCAAACGCTGTACCCCACAGGATGGGTGCTAATAGCATTGTCATTGCTCCAGCTAGCTTTGCAAAAGTTTCCTGATATTATCTGTACTGCGCAGCCTTATTAAGCGCAGGACATGTGTTTGTTCTGTGAAAATAACCTGATGTAAAAAATAGACACCCTGTGGAACTATAAATAAGTTGTAGAATTCCTACATCCGTCCAGCTCTGCCAGCCACTAGGCTGGCTGGCATCCTACAGGTAGCTTATTACTCTATTCTGTAAGCTGGACAAACCCCTGGTTATACTAGACAAGGAGTGACTACTGTTCAGCCAGGAAGAACATCATTAGAGGCATTTTTAAATTCTTCTAAACCTTCTCCTTCGTGTGCTTGAATATATACAGTGAGGTGACTATAGCGGAGCAGCGGTAATACAGAAAAGATGAAGATGGGGCGTGAGTTTGTTATCTCTTGTCAGCAGCACCCTAAGATAATGAGGGTGCCAGTGCTCTGATAGTAACAAAATATGTCAGCTGTCATCCATTGCAAGGTTTTTTTCCCCCCGGATTTTATGTTGTATCCTAGATAAGGAGGAAAAAATACAGAACAAAATGTAGGTTAGTTTAATATCCTTTTCCTAAAATAATTCCTTGCAGTCCCTGAGGCTAAAGAGAAGCCTCAATTCTACAATCCCTGGATGGAAACCACAGCTAGAAAATGTTCCATGGTGCAGTTTTTGTGGGTTCTCTTAATTGGCAGTTTCTTAGGAGTGAAGCCCATTGAGAAGGTCTTTGCACGTTGCTGGTCGCTTTGAAAAAGCTCGAGACCCTCAGGGGGACAATAGCAGTGAAGCTAACTCCATCCAGATATAAACGAGGAACCGGAGCATCAGTCTTCATGTGAAGTTTAACTAATAAAACATTATGACAGGTGCAGACTGCCTGGAATCTCATTTGTCATCTACCCATTAGGAGAGACTCAGAAGAAGAAAAGAAAAGAGATAATCACAGAAAAGATGCGACTGCTGGAACCAGTTGTTCTGTACCCCTTATGAGGTTCCCTACCAAAACTTATACCGCCCAATACTGCCACTTTTACTCCTGGGTCTTCAGTAGTACACTATGGCACATAAGTAGCATCTCAGGGGTGCACAGGCCTTGAGCATGTACTCTGCACACTGGTGAATTGCACTTACTTCTAGTAAGTGAGAAGTACTTATGAGAACAGGAGTACTTGTGGCACCTTAGAGACTAACACATTTATTTTGAGCATTATGCTCAAATAAATTTGCTAGTCTCTAAGGTGCCACAAGTACTCCTGTTCATTTTGCGGATACAGACAAACACGGCTGCTACTCTGAAACCTGTACTGATGAGAGTAACCCTATAAGCATAACTCAAAAGTGATTGACCTGGTGGGGCTACACTCATGAGTACATACTATTCACTGTTGCCATGGCTGCCAATACTTAGTAACATAACACCGCCCCTTATTCGCCGTGAAGGGGCCTCCATCATGCTCCTGGCCAAGATCCATGAGAATGATGACTTGCCTCTGTACTCAGACCTTGTCAACCACCTGCCAGTTTGCCTGTCTTCTAGATGCCCTTTATGGTCACTTATGCCACCACAGGACAATGTGATGGAATCTGCTTGGTGTAACGAATAGTCAGTGACAGTCATTAATCACTCTCTTATCACCAAGCCAACCATCTGCTCAGCAGCTTTTGACTTGGCAAGGCACCTATGGTCATCCCTGAACTGGTTTCGAACTGGACAGGAAAATGGTGTGGCTATTCTCTTCAAATGGGGTTTCTCTAGTGACCCAGGATGTAGATGGGGTCAACTTCAAACTATGTTGCATATCCTTGACGAGGGCCCATTGACATACTTCGACAGCAAGCTACCTCTTCACCTGGTTGATGACGATGCTATCAAATAGCTGGGCACACTGTGCATATCCTGAGAGATAGATTCACTGTCAGTAAAGGCAGCAAAAAAAATCCACCCCTTTATTATTTCAATGCACCTCTCTAAACGCTGTTATCTGCAAGCCAAGCAAATTTTACTTCAGTAAAGGCCGGATCCAAAGCCCACTGAAGTCAACGAAAAAACCTCATCTCATTGAGTAAAGTCCATTACAATCCTCCACCAGGCTCGTCTCCTTACAGTGTCTGACATTGTATATATCCAAAGTCCCAGTCAAGTCAGTCTTTGATTTGCTACGATTGCCAATAAGGAGTGCAGCAACAAACGTTTTAGGACTTCCAAAACCCATCTCTTGTTTATTTTTGAAGCTCCCTCCTTTCCCTGACTTTCCATTACTGAAAAATCCGCTCCAGTCTCCGTTCCCATTGACCTAGGCTGATGCAGAAGCTGTGACTGACAGTCAGAACAGCAGACCAAAATACCCAAGTGGTAAAAAGACATTGAGTTTCCATGAGACTGTCCTGATGCCAGCACTATTAGAGGGACAGTCCGAAAAAGCTGGAGCAAAGGGAGGAAGTCAGGTGTGTTCCTGCAATAGATGTCTATGCAGGATACATTCTCCACCGCCTGGAGGCACGATCCATAGGGTGATACTGAAGCTTTTGATAATTGAAAACATTTTTGTTATTTTGCATTTGACATAAGCTGCCTCCTGCTGAGTAAGGACAAGTTCTACAACCCAGGAGATATTTAAATGTGGTTAGCTTTGCTGATCAGGATGTCTGTTCCTTTTGATTCTTTATGTGGGATCTAATATACTAGCTGATAGACTGCCGAGTGGCCTGACTGAGTCTCTAACAATCATCTACCTCCCATGAATTTGAATGTTAAGGAGGCTAACATGAATTATACTCTCTTGATTGCATTATTGGGTCTATCAGGGAAATTCCCTTCTTCATATACAATCATCAGAATCTTTTCTTGTTCCTACGTAAGATTCTAATTCTGTTTTCTTCTTCTCTTGCAATTGTGACATTGAAATACCAAGTGGTCACCCTTAAAAACTTGCCAATCACCTTGCATACTTTGGTATTTTCAGTATTTGGGAGTCAGTCATTCTCTATCATGAGTATAAGGGGGAACATGGATCTGCGATCATGTCACGCTCCCTGTAAGAACCTGGCCCAGGCCAGGGAAGCTAATGATCCAACCAACAGACCAAATTTGGTGATGAATCCTGGTCAGGTCCCACCTGAAGCACGTTGAGCATATGCTGAGAAGATGAATATAAGCATAGGGAAATATACAGAAAATACTAAGATAACCTTATCCATTCATCTAAAGGAAAAACTGGTGCATTTGTTAAGGTGGCTACTGAATGAGAAAGACTTCTTATGGTGCTAAAAGGAGTATTGATTGTTCATCCCTGGTAGAAATATTAAAGAGCCATATATACTAAAAGCAGATTTTTTAAGAGGAGCAATTTAAGACTATATGCAAATCTACATTTATGGATTTATTCACGTTCCATAGCTTGTTATGTAAAACTCAGTGGTGGGGTTCAGATGCTGGGGGAGTGGGGCTTGGTGGGATGGGGCTCTGGGTGCAGGTGGCTTGTTGGGATGGTCCAGGTGCAGGGAGAGTGGGGCTTTCAGAGAATTTGAACATGTAAAATCCATTAATTTAAAAAAATGGCTACTACTGGCTCAAAATACAGAGTCAGGAAAAGAAAGATAATGTATATTATCAAGAGGGCCCTGTTTCCCAAGTCTCTGTGAGACACTAAGCTCTGGCTTTGTGTCACTCTGTGTGGCTAACAGTATAGCTGCATCTTTATTGTCAGTACTTTCTACCTAGTGCAAAGATAGCCCCAAGCAGATTTTCAACATCATTACTACACATGTTTCTATGGAATTTAGTGATGTTTGCAACCCTACGTCATGTGGCTGCTATCCTATTACCATAGAAAACTAGGCACTAGCTGATTAGCTAAGGGCAATAATAGCTTCACTATTTGCCTTATAATACAGTGTTGTGCCAGGTGACAAAATAGGGAAATCATTGTTAGAGGTTACTATGATACCTTGATCAACAATACAAAACATCAGCAACAATAGTTCTCCCAGCCTTTTATAGCACAGCAATTTGATGGACTAGTCTCAAAAAGAGTTAGCTGAAAAACATGTTTTCATTTAAATATTTCAAAACAGACCATTTTTTTGTTAAATTTCAGAACTTTTTTAAGCTTTTCCAATTTTTTATTTTACACATTACTGAAATGGTTCCCAAATGTTCACTTTCAGAAACCCAGGTTTTCAGTAAATTAAAGTCAATCATCTGGATAATATTTTTGACATTTTCACTAAACTTGTTGATTAAAAAAGTCCCTTTTGGGGGGGGAGAAATGAAAACATTTCAATAAGGTGGACATTTTTTCCACAAAAAGTGTTTTCTATAAGAGACCGCTTTTCAGTGAAAAAATATTTCCTTAACAATTTTCTACCAGCTTGAGTCCCAAACATAATAATCACGCCTGAGGGCTCTCTGTGCCAAAAAATTAAAAATTCTGCACACAGTATTTTAAAATTCTGCAAAATTCTGCAAATTTGATTTGTCAAATAAATGTGGAGGCTCCAGCATGGCATTGGGGAGCTACTGGGTGCACAGAAGTGGGAGATCACTGTGCAGCTCCCCCCTGCGACACAGACTCAGCGGTGTGGCTGCACCCAACCCTGACACTTCACAAGGGCTGGGCCTGCTCAAGAAACACTGCAGGGCCCTGCCCCTCTGGGCCAGGTGCACCAGGTGTGGGCAGGCAGGATCCAAGTGTGGAGGGGCTTAGTGTGGGGGGATCCAGGTGTGGGTTGAGAGGGTTCTGTGTGGGGCAATCTGGGTTTGGGCGGCTCAGTGGGGAATCTGGGTGTGGGGGGGGATCTGGATGCATAGGGGCTTGTTGGGTGGTTCTGGGTGCAACAGTAATGAGACTCTGCAGGGGGGTCCAGGTGAAGGTGGTTAGGACTCAGTGGGGGGAGGGTCTGGGTGTAAGGGGGATAGAGTTTGGCAGGGGTGTCTGGGTGTGGGGAGCTCAGTGGGGGGGGCTCAGATGCTGGGGGAGTGGGGCTCGGTGGGGTGGGGATCTGGGTTCAGGTGGCTTGTTGGGATGATCCAGGTGCAGGGCGAGTGGGGCTTTTGAGGGGGGGGTTCTGGGTGTTGGGGGACTGAGGCTTGGTGAAAGAGTCTGGGAATCAGGGGGCTCTGGGTGCACAGGGGTTGGGCGGATGGAAGAGCAGCTCCCTGTATAGTGATCCCTCCCCCTGCAGCTAGGAACGATGGGTGCAGGAAGTGCGCAGGGGGCAGGCAGTTTGCAGAGCTTCCTACAGCCAGGGGAAGGAGGAAGTCCTGCCTCCCCAGCCGAGCTGTGACTAGCAGCTGAGCCCAGCTGGGTCTTCCCCTGTCCCGCCATCTGCCACACAGTGATGTACCTCTCTGCCGGCTGCCCATGGGCACCCAAAAATACTGCTGGGGAGGTCGTATGACTACTCTTGTGGCTTCCCTTTGCTTCCCCTTGCTTCCCCATCAGAAAGTCATTTTTCTGAGGGGAAGCAAAGAAATCTGCGGGGAACTTAAATTCTGTGCATGTGCAGTGGCGCAGAATTCCCACAGGAGTAAATAATGCTACTAATAATAATTAATACCTGGCTCTTCTATACAGTATTTTCATCAGTAGATCTCAAAGAACTTCACAAAATATCATTATCACTGTTTTACAGTTGGGCACAGAGAGGTAAAGTAACTTGACCAAGGTCACTCAGCAGGTCAGTGGAAGAACTGAGAATAGAGCTCTGGGCTCAGCTGAGCCCCAGTGTTCTATCCAGTAGGCCACACCACCTCTAGTACAATGTTCTGTGAGAGGGAATATATATTTGTATAAGAGTAGGTTGAAATTTTCATCATTCAGCTTCCTCGCTCAGAGTCTCTCAGGATATTTATTTATGCCAGGTACTCATAAGTCCCTTTTCTGATGAGCTTATGTAACAGTCATTATCATAAGCCATCATTAAGGGCTAGACCCTGCAACTTTCAGTGCTAAAAGCATGAATCTTTAACTAGAGCTAAAGGAGCAACTCCTTTAACTGGGAGCTGTAGTTGACTCACATTCTCTGTGGACCAGCAACTAGAAGGGGACATGCAACATACCGATTAGCACGTTACACCTACAATCTAAGAGCTTGATCCAACGCTAAAGCCACGGAAGTCAATGGTTGTTTTTTGTCCTGAATGAGAGAGTAGGGTGACCAGATGTCACGACATTCCATTCTATATGCATCCGAAGAAGTGGGCTGTAGTCCACGGAAGCTTATGCTCTAATAAATTTGTTAGTCTCTAAGGTGCCACAAGTACTCCTGTTCTTTTTACGACATTATAGGGACAGTCCTGATCAATTGGAATAAATTCTGAAGTACTTGGAGGAGAAGAACGTGATCAGGAACAGTCAGCATGGATTCACCAAGGGCAAGTCATGCCTGACTAACTTAATTGGCTTCTATGAGGAGATAACTGGGTCTGTGGATGAGGGGAAAGCAGTGGATGTGTTATTCCTTGACCTTAGCAAAGCTTTTGATACGGTCTCCCCCAGTATTCTTGCCAGCAAGTTAAAGAAGTATGGGCTGGATGAATGGACTATAAGGTGGATAGAAAGCTGGCTAGATCGTCGGGCTCAACGGGTAGTGATCAATGGTTCCATGTCTAGTTGGCAGCCGGTTTCAAGCGGAGTGCCTTAAGGGTCGGTCCTGGGGCCGGTTTTGTTCAATATCTTCATTAATGATCTGGAGGATGGCATGGACTGCACTCTCAGCAAGTTTGCAGATGACACTAAACTGGGAGGAGTGGTAGATACGCTGGAGGGTAGTGATAGGATACAGAGCGACCTAGACAAATTAGAGGATTGGGCCAAAAGAAACCTGATGAGTTTCAACAAGGACAAGTGCAGAGTCCTGCACTTAGGATGGAAGAATCCCATTCACTGTTATAGACTAGGGACTGAATGGCTAGGAAGCAGTTCTGCAGAAAAGGACCTAGGGGTCACAGTGGATGAGAAGCTGGATATGAGTCAACAGTGTGCCCTTGTTGCCAAGAAGGCTAACGGCATTTTGGGCTGTATAGGTAGGGGCATTGCCAGCAGATCGAGGGACGTGATCATTCCCCTCTATTCGACATTGGTGAGGCCTCATCTGGAATACTGTGTCCAGTTTTGGGCCCCACACTACAAGAAGGATGTGGAAAAATTGGAAAGAGTCCAGCAGAGGGCAACAAAAATGATTAGGGGGCTGGAGCACATGACTTATGAGGAGACGCTGAGGGAATTGGGATTGTTTAGTCTGCAGAAGGGAAGCATGAGGGAGGATTTGATAGCTGCTTTCAACTACCTGAAAGGGGGTTCCAAAGAAGATGGATCTAGACTGTTCTCAGTGGTACCAGATGACAGAACAAGGAGTAATGGTCTCAAGTTGCAGTGGGAGAGGTTTAGGTTGGATATTAGGAAAAACTTTTTCACTAGGAGGGTGGTGAAGCACTGGAATGGGTTACCTAGGGAGGTGGTGGAATCTCCTTCCTTAGAGGTTTTTAAGGTCAGGCTTGACGAAGCCCTGGCTGGGATGATTTAGTTGGGGATTGGTCCTGCTTTGAGCAGGGGGTTGGACTAGATGATCTCCTGAGGTCCCTTCCAACCCTGCTATTCTATGATTCTATAATATTTGGTACTATGTCTTATATAGGTACTTGTTACCTTCCACCCCATGTCCTGATTTTTCACATTTGCCATCTGGTCACCCTCTGTGAGAGGCATTATGTCAGGCCCCAAAGCTTTTTACCCAGCAAAGGGATTGACACAGACAAGCCCTTCTCTCCAGGCACATTCCTATTGCCAACAGGGGAATTCTGAATGGGGGAGATGTGGAACCCTTTGCAGACACAGGAGTTGTCCATGGAGAGGGGGCAAAGTGAGACCATATTTTTTGTTGGTTTCCACCTCATTTTACTTTGTTTGTATTTTGTCTATGTGCATGCACACTCAAACACACACACACACACACACACACACACACACACACACACACACACAGAGACGACATAGCATACTGTTATTATTCATAAAATGATTTACATTTAAAAATATCAACCTGATTTAAATCCAGCAATACACTTCAGGCTTTTCCCCAGTGTAAGATCTGTAGGGCCGGTGCAACCATTTAGGCAACCATTTAGGCAAAGTAGGTGGCCGCCTAGGGTGCCTAGTGGTTGGGAGTGCCTAAAAGCCCACTCAGGCGAGGAGGTGGAGTGGAGGTGAGCTGGGGCGGGCGGACGGGGGCGGGGGGGGGTGCAGGGAGGGCCACCTGCAGTAACAGAGGGGGAGCACAGGGGAACCGCTCCCCGCCCCAGATCACCTTCACTCTGCCTTCTCCACTGAGCACACAGCCCCCACTCTAAGTCTCCTCCAATTGGACTCAGTAGTGACACCTCCTAGGAAGGGCACCCAGTTGGATTCAGATGCGGTGCAGGTGGAGTTCCAAGTGACTGCAATAAACGTCCGTTTCTTAGATCCTCCTGGATTATGTCTGTATGGTCGCTGTTTCTGTGTCCATTATCAAACAAGGGACAGTAGAGGGACAAGGCACGAGCACTGATAATAAAAATTACTGAAAGGAATGAGAACTTTCTCTGCCTGGCTGGGGGGGTTTACAAAACCAGAGGGAGAGAAAACATTTTCAGTGCATTTAAATGGGGAATTTTAGCTCTCTTAGCTTAGTGCAACCCCATTGACTTCCACAACGTTAGCTCACAGACTGTGTATCAAATTCTTCCCTATGCAGCACAAGGCTCGTGCACCACCTAATCTCATTTAATCCCTATTTTGAGGTTTTAAATGAAATTTAAGTGAAACACAGGCTTGGCACTGATTTAAGTGGCATACCGGCCTCATGCTGGACCTCAGCACAGAGGTGAATTTCTCCTTGTCTGGCAGTGTAAGGGGGCTGTGACTCCCCCGACTTTATTGTTTGAGAATTTTATTCCAAACACACTGAAAATGAAAAATAAAGCATCTTCTGAAATAGAAAGGGCACATAAAAGCCCATTGGCAGCTGGGCCAGTTAAATAGTCTTGCTCTAAGTTCTTTCTTATCAATGAAAAATTCAGACCCTCAAGGCATCACATGCCAATGGCCCAGTGGAGACCGATGCAAACAACGATTACTCTTTTCAGCGCTTAGATAACCCGCCCCCCCCCCGACAAGGTTGTCAATGGAAGAGTTCCTGGATCTTTATGGCCCTCTTTAAACAGGTGGGAACTAACATCAATTCGTGTACATTGAGCAGTATTTAAAATCACAACAAATGGCCAAATTCAAACCCAGAGTGGGCTGAAAATCATGGAGGGGGGGATGAATTTGACACATTGCATCCCCCCCCCTTTGCTAAGATTTCAACAACAAACATGAACCAAAATTAGAAAAAAATCAACCAGCTCTACTCAGACCTTTTGGATCTGGAGAATGCAACTGCATTTAGATGGATATTATAGAAGCTACTGATGATTACTCTCTCTCTCTCTCTCTTGCAATATCTTCACCCGAGAAAGTGCTGGTAACATTAGTTACATTCCAAGGCTAGGACAAAACAGTCCATCTGAATGTTTACTGCACAGAAACCAAAAATCCAGAGGTGGCAGCCCCACCTTTGAGGATATAGCTACAGGAAATAACATATGGGACATTTCCACCTTCAACATCATCCTTCGTGAGTGCATGAGACAACTGATGGATAATTAATACTGCCCCATATTAACGAGCTAGAGTTCAATAACAGAACAGGCAGCATTCATCTCAGCAGGCTACTTTATGATTGCAAGGTCATGGCAGGAATAAAGACCAGAGAGACGTCAAAGCCAATCTTTAAGGGCCAAACCATGGTATGTGCACACAGATGAACCTGGGGGTGCAGAGGTCCTGTTCATAGAGGAATTGGTGCAGTGATGGGAGGTGAGATTCAGCGGGTTCATGGATGAGGTCCACCTCTTGTGTGCACTATGGAGCATAGCTCCACCAATGCCCCACTACAGAGGGTTAGTGTGACGGCTTGGGTCACAGAAACCCCCTTGGGAACTGCCACCTGATGTGCTGGGACGACCTCTGAGCCCGTTTTCCCTGCCAGCTTGGGACTTTAGTACCTTGCCTTGTCTGAGCCAGACATGCTTGCCTGCTGCAAACACAGATCCAAGTCTGAACCATGTCCCACACAAGCTGCAGGCTTAACTGAAAACAGCTTAAGAAGTCCTCCTGTCTCCAGCACTCAGATACCCAGCTCCCAATGGGGTCCAAACCCCAAATAAAGCCAGTAAACTCACAGATTGTTCACCCTCTATAACACTGATAGAGAGATATGCACAGCTGTTTGCTCCCCCACCCCAAGGTATTAATACATACTCTGGGTTAATTAATACGTGAAAAGTGATTTTATTAAATACAAAAAGTAGGATTTAAGTGGTTCCAAGTAATGGCAGACAGAACAAATTAAATTACCCAAACAAAATAAAATAAAACATGCAAGTCTAAGCCTAATACAGTAGGAAACTAAATGCAGGTAAATCTCACCCTCAGAGATGTTCCAATAAGCTTCTTTGACAGACTAGCCTCCTTCTAGTCTGGGTGCAGCAGTCACTCACACCCCTGTAGTTACTGTCCTTTGTTCCAGTTTCTTTCAGGCATCTTTTTGGGGTGGAGAGGCTCTCTCTTGAGCCAGCTGAAGACAAAATGGAGGAGTTTCCAGGGGCTTAAATAGACTTTCGCTTGTGGGTGGAAACCCCTTCTTCACTCCTATGCAGAATCAAGCTACAAGATGGAGTTTTGGAGTCACATGTCCATGCACGACTCAGTTCTTTACAGGCCGATGCCACATTCCCTGGAAAGCTCAGATGTGGATTGGCGTCTCTCAAAGTCCATTGTCAGCTAAAGTGTTTCTTGATGCGGCACTTACTGAGAATAGTCTTTTCTCAAGAAGCTGACCAAATGCTTCACTGAGGCTACTTAAAATCCAACAAGTGCATAGCCAATATTCATAACTTTGAATACAAAAATGATACATGCATACAAAGAGGGTGAATATATCCAGTAGATCATAACCTTTGGCGAGAGATGTTACATGGCATATCTAGCATAAAACATTCCATATTTTGGGATGCAACGTTGGGGTGCATTATGGGGTGCAACATCACAGTTAGTTTAGGGCTGGAGGTGGGGATCCATGACTACGTAGACTCACTAGCCACATCCCAGAAGAGAGATTCAGCAGGAGCAGAGGCTTCCAGAGCAGGAACCGAGAGTGACTCAGCATGGGAAGGACTCCTTTCCCCACTGTCCCACAGAGTTTCCCATCACAGCCCTTGCGCTCTGCTGTGTGCTGATCTCAGGCTCTGGCCATGAGAGCATAGAACTTTGTCATACTAGGTTCTCTGAAAGGCCATATTTTAAACATAGATTGAAGGCCTTGCCCTGCTGGTGTCCCTCTCCTGGTCCTGTGCATCACAGTTCCATTCTTGGCATGTAGTGTTTATCTGCTTTTCTAGCAAGTTTGGTATGTATTTAACAACAACCCATACCCTGATCCTCACTCCCCCAAATCTCCGTTGATCTGAATGGGAGATCTTAGATGTGCTAGGAAAACCTATTTTCCAGGTTTCCACCCTCAACTCATTCTAACCAATGCTAAAAACCATGCCATCCACCAAAAAACCCCAGTGAGTTTATACCAAAAATAAACAAAAAAACCCTTGAATGACCATAATGTATGTCGGCCTAATCTGAGTAGCTCATGATCAAGTGTATCTATCTGTAACTTGGGTCCCACTGTGTACCTCTCAGTCTGTCATGGAGGGGATAGACCTGAATAATGAAGGGAAATGGTTATTAATAAAATTATTATAATTTATTCTTATAAATGTTAGGCTATTACAAACTTGCCTTTACTAAATTTTTAAGAGTTACAAGTATTTTCACACATGATGCTCAGAGAATATGGTTGTTCACTTGCTTATGTTTAAATTGCTTATTTAATTATCTGAAATATTATAGCTAATTAAGGAAATCCCTAGATCTCTGCTTTCTGTCAATGTGTTAACTGCTTATGCTACACAATCTGTTGCACCTTGTATTGAGCTGAGACACTGAATACCTCTCCCAGACTTGAAGAAGAGATACATGGAGCTCAAAAGCTTGTCTCTTTCACCAACAGCAGTTGGTCCAATAAAAGATATTACTGCACCCAACTTGTCTCTCTTCTGTCCATGTGACAGGCTCCCCATTGTCAAGGAAGAAAACACCTCCTTAGCCACAGAATCCTATTGTTTACCTCCATGTGATTTATACAGACTCTAGAATTCAACTTTATAATTTCTATTTTGCCAAACCCTCTATATGATTTTCATTTATACTGTGTTTTGAAAGATGTATATAAGCATTACTCATTGTGAGTTGTGTATTGTATGGAACAATTAAATAGGAGTTTTTAATTGCAAATTGGAAATGCACTTCAAATGGAAGGTGTCAGCCTAGGAACCATTTGGGGGAAAAAGGCAAAACCCCACAAGATTGTCTTATCAAAGAACAAGACACATCTGCTACCTAAACAGCAGTCTGATATAGAGATTATCTTTATCTCAAGAAAACAGATTTTGTAAGATATTGTGTAAAAAAACATAAGGATACTCTCTATTCTGGATCAAAGAGAAGCAATGCTTTGGAGTAGGTTATCAGATCTATAAACTAAATCATAAAAGTAGGCCTCTGTTACTCCACCTCTTTACAAAAAGAAAGTTGTTAGTTTAAACTCACACAAAGAATATTAGAAATATCCTTATCAAAACTGATTTCTTGTGTGAACTCTCTAAAGTCTTCATACTTTTAACTTTAAAGGAGAACATGTATGGTTTGGAAATGCTTTACAGAATACATTTGTTTACTTCTAACTCATGTTTCCATTTGTCCCTTAAATGCTGAAAAGGGTATATGCTTCTTTTGAGATGTTTATTTGCCAGTGTTGGGTATCTAAATGCAAGTGTTCATATGATAACTACCTGAGACTAGAAAAGAGTTTGATATAAAGAAAGAAAGAAAAAGGTTGGTTCATGACTCTTTTGAAATTGGGACTTCAATTCAGAGGTGTTTTTTTTCTTCTTCTTCTTCTTCAACTCATCACATCACGAATAAATAACCATTCAGTCCAAAGAGACAAGTCTGCAGCCTGTATTTGCAAAGCTTTATTAGTTACAGTATGTAAGCATGAATGTGCTAGCATGTGACAAATTCTAACCACATTTGATTTAAAAGTGGTTCTAGGAAGACTTTCAAAATGGAACAATATTGGTCTAATATGTTTGTTCTTTTGTGGATCAAGTCAAATGGTGCACAGAACATTTTTATTCTCAATGGTTAAGTGTATCTCACTATGTAATGGCCAGACCACTGAAGCGGGAATACTAATGATGGTATATAGACAGGGTGCTCTGTTCCATTCAAATGGGCTCCGAGATTACTCATTTTCTTTTAGAATAACAAATGGACTTGTCAGGAAAAAAACAGAAGGAAGTCATAAAAAAATGGAACACCTGTTCTTGCTTTTTCACAGATGTGCTTGCATATGGGCAGAGATGCTCAAATATAAAATACTTTAATTATTACTCAGGAAATTAATTGCTCTGCAGTCGCATAACATCAAACAGAACCAAACATAAAAACAAAAACGCTCAAAGATCTATATATTCTCACTAGCTATGTTCTAATGAATCCTTTGTCACAGGTACCCTTATCAATCATTATTTTCCCAAGGATTTTTGTGAAAATTGGCTATGGGCTTCAAATTGTCATAAATTCACAAGCCACTAATATGGCTCGTTTTTAAATGTGTGTACAGTGAGCAATAGCATCAGATATTCCCTTCCCCCATGAAGAGTAAATTCTCCTTCGGGAGCTTGGGGACTGGATGGCTCACTCAGTGTTTGGTATTGGGATCAATTGTTCTCCATATCCACTGACGGTAGGACAAGAAGTAATTTGCTTAATCTTCAGCAAGGGAGATTTAGGTTAGATATTACGAGAAGCTTTCTAACTCTAAGGATAGTTAAGAATGGGAATTGGTTCCCAAGGGAGGTTGTGGAATCCCCAGAATTGGGTTTTTTTAATGAACAGGTTAGACAAACATCTGTCGGGGATGGCCCAGTTTTACTTGATCCTGCCTCAGTGCAGGGGGACTAGACTAGAGGACCTTTTGAGATCCCTTCCAGCCCTACATTTCCATGGTTCTACTATTGCTGATCTTGTCCAGCCACGTAATATGGAGCAACTGGCAAAAGATGAGAACCAAAAACATCAGTCTGTGACTCCTCAGCCTTGCTCAGCACCCACATGTCACTGGAGTACAATAAAGTTGGCATAACCATGGTTCCTAGTTGACACTTGAATACAAATAATACTGACCAAAAAATACTCTGGTTGGTTGGATCAGGAAGGAAACCATAGTTCAGTATGAGAGGTTAGGTCAGTCTATCTTCTTAGCAGAAGAGATTTTATTGATGATATATGGGAAGTGGGATCCTTAAAAAAGGCCAAAATATTATATATTAATTTATGAAAATGATTCAATTACAGTTCATATTGTCCAGATTAGTACTTTTTCACAACATCAAGCCCTAACTTCACCTTTAGTGGATGCACCCAACCCTATACACATTGCATGCAGAGGAGGAGGAGATCCTTGAACCCGCACAAGAGAAGAACAAAGGGAAACGGCGAAGAATCTTCATTGAATAATGAGAAGAGAAACGTGCAGTGAGAGAAGATGTCTCAACATAAACCAAGTACCAGCAAATAGGCCAAGAGCCAGAAAGAATCCATCAGCGCCAACATCAGCTCTCCAAAAAGATGCTACCAGCAAAGCTTCAGTGATCTGGGCAGACTCTTAGTAACTTCCATGCCTGCTTATTGCTGGAGGTCCAAGGTGTGAATAAATCAATTAAGAGGGCTAGGAGAGTTCTTACTCCCCCTACTCCCTTCTTGTTCTAGCCCTTAGTAAAATGGGAATCAAAACACTTACGGCCTGATCCAAAGCCCACTGATGTCAGTGGAGGAAGTTATTCTGTTAACTTCAGTGCACTTTGGAACAGAGCCTTGATGCTCAGCAGTCCTCATTCAGGTGGACCGAGATAACGGGCAACATCTTCAAAAGCCTTTGAATGACTAAGGAACAGAAAAATCCCCATTGAAAATCTAAATTGATTGTGTCTAATTTGCATATCAATTCGAGTTCAGCAGTTTCTCGTTGGAGTCTGTTTTTGAAGCTTTTCTGTTGTAAAATAGCCACCCGCAGGTCTGTCATTGAATGGCCAGACAAGTTAAAGTGTGCTCCCATTGGTTTTTGAGTATTATGATTCCTGATGTCAGATTTGTGTCCATTAATTCTTTTGTGTAGAGACTGTCCAGTTTGGCCAATGTACATGGCAGAGGGTCATTGCTGGCACATGATGGCATATATCACATTGGTAGATGTGCAGGTGAACGAGGCCCTGATGTTATGGCTGATGTGATTATGATGATCATCATAGGACCTAATCACATCAGCCATAACAAATTAGACGCAATCAATTTAGGTTTGAATAAAGACTGGGAATGGCTGAGCCATTACAAACATTGGATCTATCTCCCTATGTAAGTACTCTCACACTTCTTATCAACCTGTCTGTACTGGGCTATCTTGATTATCACTTCAAAAGTTTTTTTTCTCTTACTTAATTGGCCTCTCAGAGTTGGTAAGACAACTCCCACCTGTTCATGCTCTCTGTATGTGTGTGTATATATATCTCCTCAATATATGTTCCATTCTATGCATCCGAAGAAGTGGGATGTAGCCCACGAAAGCTTATGCTCAAATAAATTTGTTAGTCTCTAAGGTGCTACAAGTACTCCTGTTCTTCTAACCAAAAATGACACCCTGGAGTTTCAATACGAGCTGCATTTGAAGAAAAAAAATACATTATATCAGTAATTGAATTAATTATTAGTGGTAAAAGCATGTGTTCATCCAAAAACCAATTTGTGGTAATGCTTAGTAATTGCTAGTCATTTTCAGAAGTTTCTAATTATTAACTGTTAATTATTTTGCATGTCTGAACTGAGTGCTAATGAATGGTGCCAAGATGGTTGTCCTTGTGATTAGCATTTTGTATGCTTATAACAGGCGCAGTTGGGTCAGTGGAAGCCACGGACACCCACATTCTAGGGGTATGATTCTAAAGTAGTGAGGGGGCACTGGGTTCAAATCCTGCATATGCACTTGTGGTTGATAAGGCCAGATAAGACTTTGAGGGGGCCAAAAGAGTCAACATTTAGTGAGCTTTTTGGGAGATGTGGACATTTGTAAACTGAGAACTGGAATGTGACCACCAAATTAATTAACAGCCATTACTAACCTCAACTGGATTTCATCCAGCAGGCTGAAAGCCTCTGTAACCCTAAACCACCCAGTCCCTCTAATTAATTCATCAAATAAAGTGAATATATGACTCCATATTGAACATATTTCTACATGTGTTCTTCTAACTTCTATATAAATCCAATAGTGGCAAGGCACCTCTTTTCTCTTGCCAGACTTAGCGTTTTCCCCTCTGGAGATGGCGGGCCTGGGGTAATCAGCCCCACTCAGGCAGGGTATGCCTTCTGTGCTCTCTTGGTTGTATTTTCAGGGTAGGTGTCAAGGCTGATTCCCCTCTCTGGCACTTCGAGTGCAGAAGGTGGGGGCCCGCAAGGACTCTAAAAGTTAATGCTTGCCACTTCAGGCTTGTATTAAACTCCCAAGCTTACAGCTTTTCTCTGACCTTGGTTTGGTAGATGCTGCCACCACCCAAGTGCAAAACACCTTCGAGAACCCAGGAAGGTGCACTAGGGACTTCCTTCCTGTAGGGTACCCTCAAGCCCTTTCGCCCCCTTTCCAGGGAAGAGCTGAGAAAGAAAGCCAAAAGAAATCAGCTGTTGCCACCAGCTAATTAAACAACATGTGCACAAACCTCTTAGGACACAAAAATCCAATCCTGTTCTTAAAAAGGTAAATTTTATTAAAAACAAAATGAAAGAAAATACATCTGGAAACTCAGGCTATTGCTAGATTTAAAAAAAACCCTTACAAGGATTAAGCATCAAAAATAACTTTCTTGAAGTTAAGCTTAAAGGTTACAAGCAAAACAAAAGCATTTGGGGTTAGCACACGGTTGTCCACAAGCCATAAGGGGAGAGGAAAAAAAAAAGAGAGATAAACCTAATCACATCTTCCTAGACATTTCCTGATCTACTTACATAGTTGGGGTTTCATATGAGTAATTTCTAGGTATGATCTGATGATTTTCATACCTGGCCCAAGCTCTTACAGCACAGCTGTTCTATCCCTTCTCTCCAGGAGAGCAGCACAGACAGACAAAGGGTAAGTTCCCCCCCCCCCCCCCATTTTAAAAAGTTCTCTCCTTCCCATTGGCTCTTTTGGCCAGATGCCCACTCACTTCCTTTTATCTGTGCAGGGAGACTTTTTAACCCTTTACAGGTAAAGCAAGTAGAGAACAACTACTAAGAGGGATTTTATAGGTAACTGGCTAGCTGGGTGTCCATAAAAGGGAGCTACCCCCTTCATTTATCACAGTAGGCCTGAGGGTCGGCCTAAGGGTTGATCCTCCACCTAACAAAAGAAAACTGTCTCAACCAAAAACAAAAACAAAACAAAAAAACGGGGATGGGAGGGGAGACCTTTTGGTGCCCCCCTCACTAGAGCAAGGTGTCATCCGGTTGGTTATCCTGGGGTGTCAGTCCTTCCCCTAGCAGGCACCCAGGTTTGGCTGTTTCCCTATGGGGAGGGACACAGCCTCTCGGCCTGGAATAGCCTATTTCCCTGCTTCTCTAGCTAGCTAGCCAGCCAGCCTGGCTTGCCCGCCTGCCCTCCCTCCTTCCTTCCTTCGCTCTCCCCAGAGGAGGGGTTTTTAAAGGCCTCAGGCAGCCCTTCATTGGATTCAGGTGTCCCTAATTGACCTGAGGTAACCTCTTCTCAGCTTGTCGGAAAAAAGACCTTTAACATTCTAGGGCTAATATATCAGCCTTCCAGGACCCTCTTGCAGCTGTCCGGCCTGATTTTGTCACACAATATTGTTGTGAAATGATTGCAACTTATCAAGTAATTTCCAGAAAGAGTCTGAGTTTTAAGCAACACTTCATAGACACCAATTAAATAAGAAAGCAAGTGGGCCAATCCTGCTCGGGTTGAAGTCAATTGGAAAGCTTCTATGAGCAGGAACAGAATAGAGCCTCAATGCCCTGATCCTGCACATGTTTTAAACTGATAGGACTGATTCTCTGTTACTTTGTGCCCTCTGTATTCATTTACATCAGTGCAGAGTGTATGTAAAACACGACCATATCAGAATGGCACCCTCATTTTGCATTAGTGTGAATGACGGCATGAGGCAGTGGAGAATTAGGCTCAACGGAACTACTATCATGAGCAAATTTATGCATAGATTTAAGTGCTCTTTAGTAACAAGGACTAATTGTTTTATCTTGGATTAATATTCATAGATTCCAAGAACAGAAGGCACCATGGTGATCATTTTGTCAGACCTCCTCTGTAACACAGGCCAGAGAACTTCCCCAAAATAATTCTTAAGAGTACATCTTTCAGAAAACCATCCAGTCTTTATTGAAATTTTTTTTCAGTGATGGAGAATCCACCATGACTCTTGGCAAATTGTTCCAGTGGTTAATTATTCTCTTATTATGTCTTATTTCCAGTCTGAATTTGTCTAGCCTCTAATTCCAGCCATTGGATCATGCTATAACTTTCTCTGCTAGATTAAAGAACCCATTTTTAAATAGTTGTTCCTGTAACTGTTCTCATAATCAAGTCACCCCGTTAGCCTACTCTTTGTTATGCTAAATAGACAGACTTAAAGAGCTCAGTCACTATCCGGCAAGTTTTCCAGTTTTTTAATCATTCTTGTGGCTCTTCTCTGAACCTACTGCAGTTTATCAACAACCTTCTTGAATTGTGGGCACCAGAACTGGACATAGTATTACAGCAGCTGTCACACCAATGCCAAAGACAGAGGTAAAATTACCTCTGTATCCCTACTAGATATTTCCTGTTTATGCATCCCAGGATTGCACTAGCCCTTTTGGCCACAGAGAGACACTGGAAGCTCATGTTCAACTGATTGTCTACCATGACTTCCTAATCTTTTTCCGAGTCCCTGCTTCCCAAGTTAGAGTTCCCCATCCTGTACGTATGGCCTACATTCTTTTTTCCTAGATGTATACATTGACTTTTAGCAGTATCATATTAAAACGCATATTGTTTGCTTGTGCCTAGTTTACCAAGTCATCCAGATCACTTAAAATCAGTGGCCTGCCCTATATAACTTTTTAATTTGGGGGCGAAGAGGTCTCAATGTTGTTGGTAATAAATCTCAGTTTTCTAACTGTCAGGCTTTCAATTTGCAAACATCAAGAGACTGGAAACGTACATCTGAATTCTGTCCTTGGAACCGATAGCTGGTGTGTACAGACCCTCAACTTTCTATGCCAGTTGCAAGCAGTGGGCCAGTTTCTGGGCACAGTTATACCAGTGTAAATTTGGATTGCCGGTGGAATAACTAAGAACAGTGATTGGTTCACTGGGTCACCCTCTGACCTCAGTAAAGACTGGACTGCTATCAGTCACTAAGGACCTGATCTAAAGCCCTTTGACTTCAATAGGCTTTGAATCCAGCCCAGAAACACTATCATTTTCCATGCTAAAATAATCAGCCATATGATTTTAGTGGGCTCTCCATCATTCTTTTCACAGTGAGTTAATCTCTCAGACTGGGTTGGGGAGTATGGATAATGCAATTTTGCTAGCCTTTAATGGGATATCTTTCCAGATCCCAGAAAAATGGTCTCCACTTAGTAGCTAAAATTAAATGCTGTTGCTAACAACAATGAACAAATGGTTCTCAACGTCACTGGAACTGTTGAATAATGATAAAATAGTGTTATGCTGGGGCTTAGGTGAAACCTTGTTGAAGCTGATGGGTGTAATATCCATCCTTCATTCAGGAAGACTGGAAGGAGTAGTTAAGCTCTTTTTTTGCGGAAAGAGAGCAGAGATAATAGGCGCCACTACGCAAGACACAGGCTACATGCAAGGCCGGTCAGTGGATTGACTGAGTATTGTTTTGATGGAGGTGGGTGCTCATGTGTGGAAGTAGCAGAAGCACCACAGGAGCAGGAAGAGAAGGCAGCAGAAAGCCAAGGACAGCCAAAGAAGCACTTGTTGTATACATTGAGAAAGTTAAGAGAAAGCGTTTTGGGTAGAGTGCTGGCTGCAAAAAGAGATTTGGGATATTGAAGAAAGAAACGGTCTCCTGTCTGATTCCTATTGTGCATGTTCTTTGTAAATAAACAGATTGCACCAAAGAAACACCTGATTCCATCAGCAATTCTCCTCCTACTGGGTATAACCTACTACACCCCAAATACTCACTAACTGCTCGGGTCAAATGGGATAACAATAGTATGCCCAGAGCAACCAAAGAACCTCTACTCTTTGTTTAAGAGGTAACGTTGATATGTAGCTTAATGCTAGAATCAACTCTTTAGAAATCAGAGTTTATCCCATTTATTTTGATTTATATTTAAAATTTCACCAGTATCACCATATGGCTGGGGAAGGGGAGGGGTTAAGGGGGGGTTGAAAATAGGGAGCACCATTTCTGGACTTGATTGTGCAGAGCAGCTGCTAACATTATCTAAAGGAGTGGGGTGTGGCTGGAGAGTTCAAAACATTATTCACACAGCAATGCAGGGCTCAGTGAATGCCGTTCAGAACTGGATACAACTCTTTAGAATTCCTAAGGTCAATGAAAAGCTTCTGTTTCTGAGAATGGACTGGCAAATTGACTTGTTCCTTACTCTTACATATACAGTCAAGAAAGAGGATGAGCTGGGTGGCTACAATTTCTTAGTTTGTCGTCTGTTGTCATCCTCTCTTCTGCACAGCATTAAGGCTTCATTAAAAAGCTTCCCCAGTGTCATAGGATTCTTACTCGGATAGTCCAGCAAGTCATCACTTAGGAAGGTTAGGGCTAAAACCATCCCACAGCTTATAGATTAAAACTAGATTCACAATATACAGCCTTAGTCACGGGGCAATGAATGCAGTCCATTACTCTGCTAGACGAGTATAAATAGGTCAAAACAATGATAATATATCTTGCATTTATTCAGGACTCTGTGAAGGATCCTGAGGATTTATATCTCTATCTACCTATCTCTAGTATGAAAGGGACAATTTGATTTATATTAAATGTATGAATTGTTTTATCCATCACTGAAATGCAAGCACATTTCAGATAGAATGCAGCCAGTGTTTTAACAGCTGCACTACCCAACAATTTAGGACAGGAAGTGGAGTTTAATGTATCCAAATGAAAGCTGAGGAGGAATTTTAAGTTGGGCGAATGTGTAATTAATTACTCATATTAGAATTCAGTTAGGATCCTGATGAACACTCTTAACTCATGCAAAAAGTACAATGGTATCTTTAATGTTTATGATTAGTCAAGGAACTTCAAGTTTGTCTCATCTGAAAGATGGCACCATTAGCAGCAGAGTCCCCCTAACTCAGAGCTGGACCGTTAGATCAGTACTCTATTCAGATCTTTTATGGTATGATAATTAAATATCTTATCTCCAAAATTTACATGGGCTTATATACATTTGCGAACTTTGAAGCCATATTTCACTAATGGTGCACCAGTGGTGGAAGCTGTAGATAGGGTGTTGGTGTTTACCACCATGCATCTGACTCTCCGTTGAATATGATGATTAGAAACACCTGGGCTTCGTCTATGCTGTGGTTTCCACTATTCCTACCATGTGCAGAGCTACATTAGTGCTGAGCGATGGCTTCAGAGTTTGTTCGGTAGATGCGGCCTTGGTGCATTAGAACAAAGAACATCACTCTGACACGTAAGGAATTTATCAACATTGAACCTTTTCTACTGTGACAACCATCAAAGAGTCCCTCAAAATATTGCAGACAGTTGAGGAACTCGTCCACTGATGACTAATAGATTAATAAAGTGCAATAAAAAATAAACAGAGGGAGGAAAGAAGAACAAACAATATCCCTATGCAGTGACTTACAAGTAGAAGGTTCAAGAGTCAAAGGTGAGATGCCAAGGATGGAAATATCACAGGTTGCAGTGGATCTGACGGTGGCTTTAGACGCAAGCGAGACAGATTCTCATCTGGCATAACTCAGTTCCATTTAAATCAGTTGAGACCATTTAAATGAACTATGTCATTATCCATCACAACCCCTTGAAGTCAATAAGTGTCTTTCCCTTGACTTCAAAGGGCTTTGGATCAGGCCCAGCTGGAGAATTGCCTCAAGATTTAAGACTTAAAGCTTAACCCAAGACTGGAATGATATCCACAAAATAATTACATAAATAAATCACTGACCTGATCAAAGTTGTCCATGAAGTAAATGCATATCTGGTTTGGAAAACAGCAGGAATTCCAGTGAGTTGTGAGTAACAAAAATAGAGAACCAGATAAAACAGCATCGTGGAAAATCTAGAAGAGACAGAAAATAGGGGGGGAAACAAAAACATCTGCCGTAGGGATGTGGGCCAGGATGATAAAGATTGATCTAGCCCCCTCCCCTTTTTTTTTAAATTGGCCTCCCACAATTTTGAGGATTGAAACTAAAAAAAAAAAAAAGTCATTTTAGAAATCAAATGTGTCTGTAGAGTGGAGGCCAGCGCTGGTGCCCACTCGTTATTTTTAGATGCTGTAAGTACAAGGATCAATACTGCATGCTGTCTGCAGCTGGGGAAGAGAGAGTGAAAGGACAGTCAAACTAAACGATATACTTTTCAGGTCTGTTCCTATTAGATTCAGAGATGTGAGGTGAAGTACAGCATTCACTAGCAACTTCATGCTAAGCAAATCCCATTTTTCCAGAGCGTGAAATACATTCACTGCTCCTAGAGAAGTCTTGGACCTTCTGGCTGCCTGTCGCAATTATACTCCAATTCCCATGTTCTCATTCCAATTTTTAGGCACTCTGAATGACAAAGCAGACTGAATACGAGTGCTCATTGCCTCTCCCTTGGATTCTAGAGTAGTATTTTAAGTTATCCCCCCTGCTGAGGGAGCTATCCAGTCAGGAACATACCTTCCTGTTTTAAATGGCATAGGAAAACGTCAATGAGTGGGTGTGAAGGAGTTCACTCACTGCTAGAGTGCCTCCTGGTGGCCAGGCGTAGTGTAGCAGCTCTCTCCCCAGCTGGCACCCCCTACCAACTGTTGCTCCCACACTGCAGTGGTCTGTAATTCAGTCCTCTGGCCAGGCCACAAGTTAGTCCACCCCTTCTGGTTACCAGAAGAAGCCGACAATCAAAGTGCAAGACCTTCTATCAGATCTTCAGCCATGACTGTGCCTCACGGACCTCAGTCCCTTTTCAAAGGCCTCTCTGTCATCCTTGTCCCCTTTTTAGGGGCCTCACTTCACCTTCCCTGGTGGCTGTTGGGTGAACCCAGGCCTTCCCACTACACCTGGTTACAGCCCAGGGACCCTAGAACCAGCAGTCAAGATCTACTCCTTAAAACCATTTGCTGCTGCTTCCCTAGCCTTTTTCCTACTACAGCCTTTCCCAGGCCGTCTCCCTACACAATCTCACTAGACTCACCCTTTTCTTGGGGATCGCCCCTGGAATTCCCACAAAATCCCAAACTCAAAGTATAAACTTAAACACCCTCTTCATATTTTTTTTTCACTCTCTGATCCTAGAGGGTGACAGCAAAGTTCCAATTTTTTTCCCTTCAGCCCCTTTTCTACTACCAAATTCTTCTCTTTAGACTGACTTCCAGCTCTGCCCCCAGCTGGGATTCATCAACACTTGGGCCTGGCCCACCCACCAGGTGTGACCACGTACCTGAATCGAGCCCTCGAGTTCTAGTTACCCTTTTCATGCTAGTGTGGGGTGCACTGTCACTAGGGATTCTTTCCATAGTAATGTGGACCCCTGTTGGCAGGTTGGCATGAGGAAATCTTCTCCTCCTACCATCTGTTCTTTTACCTCAATAGTCTCCAGCAATATCATCCCCCTTGCCAACCGCTTCCTGGCATGGGCCAAGATGGCCACCCATCAGTCCAGAACAAGGAATCTGGACAGTTCTCTGCAATGGTAGGCCTTCTTTCTGATTGCTTGTTCATTCACGCACTGGGCAGAGCTCTTCTGGGCAGCATCCACTCACTCTTGGGACTCCTTCTCCAGGCAGTAGGCATTGTTCAGGATTCTCTGTTCGGTGCCCCCTTCTAGATCCTTTGTTTTGATCATTTGATGATTACCTGTTCTGTTCATTCCCTCTGAAGCACCTGGCATTCGCCAGTGTCAGAAGACAGAATCCTGGGCTAGACGGATCTTTGGTCTGACCCAGTATGGCCATTCTTATGTTCACCCTGACCTCTGCCCTACCCCCATTTTTTCATTCTTTGCCCTCTGTAATCTGTTGATTTCTGGGCTCTATGGCTCCTCCTTCACATGAACGCGCCGCCCTTTGATTGCTTTGGTGCACTCTGCCCACCAATCCCAGTTATCGAATAGGCTAGAATCTTTCATAAGCACTAAATTCTCTTGAGCTGAAATTTACCCCTATGCTGAGGCCTATATAATAATGAGGTCCCTGCTAAACTCCCGTTGGTCTTCTGCTGGCCCTCTGCACAAGGGTGAGTTTCTCCCTCAAAGAAAAGAAAATGGAATAAATGTTAACATGAGGCAGCAGAGAGCAGATGTTGGGGCATTCTAGAAGGTGAAGAAATGGACTAAGATAGCCCCTCTAATGGTCTTTCTTTCCACTATGCTCTTCTCTGACAAATCAATTGGAGTGAGCACTTCACTTTTCATTTCTCTACAGACCTTCATTCAACATGCCCTGAGCTCATAAGTTTGGAGCAGCAATTTGACCAGGCACTGCTCAGAGATTGGAATGAGCTTGAACTGGGACTCACACAGCAACTCAGTGATTTTTGTACTTGGTTTTCTAAATCATCTCCAGGAAAGTCCCAGTACCATTCATATGGCTGGCAGGATCTGTGCTTGTTTCCCAGCTCTGTGTTGTATGAAGCTGAAAGATTCAATTGCCAAAAATTAGTAGAACACATAGAGGGAATATGGGAAAACTACCTTAGAGAAGGGCATCTAGAGCCATAATGGTAGAAACTGATGGCTACTCTGAAGGCCTTTAAATTAAACAGAAGAAGAGTTAGCGTTTCCATATCAAGTAAGAATTTCCAAGTCACTTTTTGTTTGGACAGTTCAGAATAGTAGGTCATTAATGTTCAAGGCCTCTCAAGCTGACCCTCTTATGAGGGCATCACAAAGGATTGATCCAGAATCTCACAGAGTCAGAGAAGCCAGAGCCTGACAGGCCTAACAAATACCTGATTAGTCTCCTGATGAAACCAGGGATGCAAATTAAATGTGGGCAAAACACAAACACTCTGATTTGTGGAGTGCCTTGGAATGTAGCGTGCTGTATGTCAGGCCAATTAGAAAAAGGTATTTTTCTTTCTTATTTGCTTGTGGGAGAGAATGTAACTAGGGAGAGGGAATGTAAGAGTTCAGACAGCCAGCATTCTTCTTTCCTCTACTGTGCTGTGAGAAGCAAAACACAAACAAACAAACACCCCCCCCCCTTCCCCTAAACCCAGGAGCAACAGAAAATGTTCCCATAGAAAATTGGACAGAAAATTGAATATCTGTTTAAAAAGGAGCAAAAGCACAACGCGCATTAAAAACACCCAAAAGCAACAACATTTGCATTTAATCATCACCATCGTGCTAATTTGATTGGCTTTCACAGTTGCTAACAGGATGGATCCAAAATACAGTCTAGAAAAATCAAATTCAAAATGATACAATGCAATTAAGAACTCTGCTACCAGCCCCAAATTATTTACATCCAGTTCAGGGATTAGGTGACACAAGGAAACAGAAAGCAGCATTTGTTACCATACCTAGAGGTGCCACCTGAAACCCATCTCAGTCCTTACCCACAGGGAAGGATGGCCTTAACTAGTAAAGCTTACTTAGGGATGGTCTTGTGATGAAGACACTTCCTTGGGATTTAGAAGTTGTGGGTTCAGTTGCCTGATCTGCCACAATCTCCCTCTGTGACCTTGGGCAAATCTCTTTGTGCCTCAGTTCTGCATCTGTATAAATACAGACACTAGCACTAATGAGTCCCTAATCTCTGTTGAGGTCACCATGTGTTACTGTAGCAGTATGAATACTCAGATAAAACTCCCATGGTAGCAGTAACGATGACCTTTAGGAAGGATGAGACACAGCACCCAAGCCTAATGCGTTTCCCACATTGGGACTCAGCTGACCCACATCACACATTATTAAAAAGTGGACCAGATTCTCCCCTGTTTTATACCAGTATCATCCCATTGACCTTGATGGATTTACTCCTGAATTATAGCAGTATCAGGCCCAGTGGGCCAGTGAATGAAAGTTTCCTCAAGGGCAGCCTAGAAAATCTTACTGCATTGGCAGACCAAATCCTACTCTCTTCTCCTAATATATATATAGAGAGAGAAATCCTTGAGTAAAATGCATATCACTTTTATACAGCAGTTTTATAAAACTACATATCCAATTATGTTTGTGCATTGCTTTCCTAATTTGCCTGTACAGTGAATGCATTTAAGCCAACAATCACAACAACTGTGGGTGCAAGTAACCAATCGCCCACTCGACAACTTTCTGTGTGTAGTTGCTGTGATTACATAAGCAAATCCAGTAGTTAGGTGTACACAGTTGGTATGCAAATACTCACACACATTTATACATGAGCAAAAACATCTAGCACCAGAATGTATTAGTGATTTCCTGCTCAATAAAGAAATACTGTCTCAAGAACCAAACAAACAGCTGACCAGTTTTTCAAAAAGTCTGCTTTATTTTGGCTTTCAATTTGAAAGCTATTCTAACTACCTTCCTGGTAACATATCACACAGTTAGATCCTGGGAATAGTCTTCCAGAGAGGAGAGAGGGCTTATTCTTTTATCTGGAAGTCTCAAGAAAATTCAGCTATTACTGAATATTACTGTGTTGTGCAATGCTTCTGACCTTTAGCTTCAGGGCTGCTCATGTGATTGCAGACTAACAATTGCTTGTTAAGATGTCATTCTCTCTGAACAGTAATAATAATAATAGTGATGATAATAATAATGGAAAATACCCACACACCTCAAAGTGTCAGGTCCCAGGAGATAACCGATCTAATAAAGCACAAAAAACTTCCTAGCTGTGACACTCGGAATGAGAGCCATTAGTTCAGTTCGGAGTATCAGGAGACATTTAGCCAAGTGTATTTGCTGGCTGTGAAAACTGGCCTGCTAAGCTGCCACAAACCCAGTTTTCTATAGAGTGACAGCCAAAACTGGGTTCTCCACAATCTGTAAATTGTGGTTCTTATAAGCAGCAGTGATTTGGAAACTAATTTTAATGCAGATTTACAATAACAAGCTCGTTTTGTGTGAACATCTTCTCCATTCCCTACCCCATTTTCCAGACCTCTCTTCAAATGTTAAAGCTGCTTTTGGTTTAGGGCTAAAGAAGCTCCTAATTTTCCTGGCTACTGAATCCTCTGTGCTTATAATGGTTTCCTGATCTGTCATTAATGTGATCACATTAACACTAGTTTCTCCCATCTCTATGGTGGAATGAATGTGACATTGCAGGTTGAAAAACCTACTGTTCCACAAGCCTCTTATCTATTATATGCTCATTGGCAGCAATCAGGTAATGTGAATCCAGTATGCAACATAGGCGCTACCATAATGGAGTGCAGGAGTATAGTATTGCCTTGCTGTGACTGAAATAATAATTGAGAGCAACGTTACATGGTTGCTTTTATAGGCGATTTGAGGGCCAATCATGTGATTGTCAGCCAGGGGATCTGGGTTCTTATTCCTGGCTCTGCCACGGACTCAACTTGCCTCAGGTTATATGATACTTAACCTTTCTGGGCCTCAGTTTGACTATCTTAACTGCAATTAATTTGACTCCCTGAGATCACCGTGGTTTTAGGAAACTTAACCATTAATGTTTGGAAAGGGTTTTAATATAGAAAATTCAAAGTCTTATCATCATTTGTGATTGTGATTAACGCACGATAGTCCCCTTGTAATGATCCTCACAGCCTGGTGATCACGAGGTATTGAATCGGGGACCATGCAGGACGCATAACAGTGCAATATCTCCTGCTTCCCATTAACCTATTATATGAGGCACTGAGCTCCATTCAGCAGTGTTTATATTTTCATTCTCACTTTACTGAAGCGAAGGAAACATCCATTTTCATTTGAGACTGACTCTACCAGTCTAGGTTCTGCAGATCCCTTCTCAGAATGCAAGGCCATATTTAGACCATGTCAGGCTAAATAACATTATTGTCCTAGAGGGACGCAGACTTGTATGGTCCTTTCCAGTTTTGGAGCATCCAATTTCATGTTTGCCCTCATTTCGCCAGCTGAATTACTTAGCATGCCCAGTCCCTCCTTCCCACTGCTGACATTAATGTGGCTTGAGTTTTGTGGCACCCGGTGAGAAATTTAAACCATCATGCCATCTTCTTAAACCTAAAAGCAGCTCCAAGGAATGACACATTTGTCAAATAAGTGCCTTATTACCAGTGCACAAGAATTGCTATCAAAACTGTTCCTAGGCTCTCACCATCTGTTTGGAAACAAGACAAAAATTCATCAAGTACATTCACCCAATCATGCAAACTGGTGTGCAGAATGTTATTTAAAGAATAACAACTGGGAGTTCTCTATTCTCTGTTATGCTGGGCAGTTAGACTTTTACTCTAGAGAAACTGGGTTCAGATCTGGAGCTGACAAGATGTGAAAGAAGTTTTGATGTCCCAGGCTAGTCCTCAAAGATAGTTTGTCTGTATCACACATACCCCCATTCCCAGACCTCCATGTGCTCAGCCTCTTTGAGAGGCAGCATGGTCAAAGTGTAGGCCACCACTGGACTGAATCGTCAGGAGATTGTGATTCTGTGCTTGGCTTGGCCGATGCCCTTGGGCACATCACTTCACCACCTGTTTCTCCCAGAGTCAGCAGGCAGCCAGCTGAGACAGCAGCAAGTGCAGGCTACCCCAGCTGCAGAGTTTGAACTACTAGGCAATGGAAATACTCCTAGCCAGCTAATAACATTAAGCAGACTGGAGACACTGCTTCCCTTAGGAACCTATATACCTGCCTTGGGATCACCTGGGGGGGGGTCCTTGCCTGGGGATTGGCTGAACTCTGGTTGAATGCATGAGACCAATCACAAGACCTGCAGGTAATTGCCTCTAATGACTCATCAGATTTAGGCAGGCTCTGACGCGGAGGCAATTCAGAGATGACTCATCACAATTTCCCCTTCCACCTTTTCTTTACCTTCTCTCTCTTTTTGTCTCTTACTATATATCTGTGCAGTAAAGTAGGACCCCTATCTTAGTTAAGACTTTTACTCGCTACTGCCCCATTAATAATAATGTTCAGAGAATATATTTTCCCTTCCTATATGCTCTGGAAACTCCATGAGTTAAAACACATGGAATTTCAGAAGCGAGGTTGTGACTGTATGGGAAGAAGCAGCAGGCACCAAGCTTCGTGATACACCAGTCTGAGGATCAGTGAGGAAACATGTGTCTGTCCCAGTGGAGATATGGCCCTTTTGTATCACTCTCAAGGTCCAAAAAAGTTAAAGGCATTATAAACTCTTTCATTGGTCAACATTAATACAGTAATACATAGGTTCCAGGTTTTATCTACAGAGGTCCTGGTTTACTCGGAGTCTTGGCAAACACCCAAAAGCATTCATTGTAAAGTCAAAATGTATTGATCAAACATAGGAAAGAGTAAAAAATTAAAATAAGCATTTATACTGATTATGCAAAACAAACTTAATCAAAACCTATTAAAGTATCTCACATTTTGGATGCAAAATATCAGAGTCTGTTATTTGTATTAACAACCTTTCTTTGATGAAAGGAAAAGGGTTGGTTTTGCTCGCAGTCCTGATTCATAGATTCATAGATTCTAGGACTGGAAGGGACCTCGAGAGGTCATCGAGTCCAGTCCCCTGCCCGCATGGCAGGACCAAATACCATCTAGACCATCCCTGATAGACATTTATCTAACCTACTCTTAAATATCTCCAGAGATGGAGATTCCACAACCTCCCTAGGCAATTTATTCCAGTGTTTAACCACCCTGACAGTTAGGAACTTTTTCCTAATGTCCAACCTAGACCTCCCTTGCTGCAGTTTAAACCCATTGCTTCTGGTTCTATCCTTAGAGGCTAAGGTGAACAAGTTTTCTCCCTCCTCCTTATGACACCCTTTTAAATACCTGAAAACTGCTATCATGTCCCCTCTCAGTCTTCTTTTTTCCAAACTAAACAAACCCAATTCTTTCAGCCTTCCTTCATAGGTCATGTTCTCAAGACCTTTAATCATTCTTGTTGCTCTTCTCTGGACCCTTTCCAATTTCTCCACATCTTTTTTAAAATGCGGTGCCCAGAACTGGACACAATACTCCAGCTGAGGCCTGATGTATGAAGGCTATTCACTTCTGCTTATAAGAGACAGACCGACACAGCAACAGGATAGAAAAGGTGAGGAAAATGCAGCATTTGTTCATGTTTTTGGAATACTTGACGGTGGGTCAGTTACAAATGGATGCTTTGGTGGTTCGGCCAACTACAGCACCTGTTGGTTAGACTCTGGTTCATGTTCCAGTCAAAGACGTCATCTGGTTGGGTGCTGTCTCCTTAGACAGAGAAGGGCTGTGGTCATGTCATCTCACTGTGCTGATGCAGTGCAGTTGATTTCAGGATTTGATGAAAAGCCAAGAGAGTGAGAAATAGGATAACAGAAAAAAGAGTAGGGAAGAAAGTAACACAACAAAGAAGGAAGACAGAACAGGCTCTTATGGGGCCCTGTGGTGTTGGCAATGAGGCATCCCCAGGGATGGGCTGAGGACTGGGCATCATAATTATATGACGACTTTCAGGACTCACAGATGAAAAACAAAGTTCCTTCACAAAGTTCTAGTTTGGTCTAGTTTATCTATTGAGATAATAGCCCTGAGATGTGTCCAGATGAGTCTGGAGATAAGATGGGATGAGACCAGAGCTCTGTGATGTATTGAGATGCGATTTTTTTTCAGTCTCTTTTTAAGAACCCCAAGAGGGGACTAGTGGGTGGCATAGTTCATCTCCTTGTTATTTTTGTCCTCCAATTAGGCCTAATATATGCCACACCAATTTTGGTCCATCAATGTCTGCACCCATTTCTTCTTGTTTATTAAATCCAACCTCAGCACAGTCCTTGAATCATATCATCAGGCCTTTTTTGTTTTGAATAATTTAGTCTTTTTGTCTGGTTTTCTCGCACTTGTTTATAACATTCATTATTGAAAATAACTTGATCTGTTGTCCATGGTTAATTCCCAAGCAGGCAAAAAGTAATAGGCTATTGTAAGTCTTATGAACTTTCACATACTTTTTACAGTTGAGCTCACAATGAAGGTAAATGTTTAGGCCCAATAATCACAACCGCCACCTTTCCCTGCCACCATTGTCTACTCGGGAAACATACAACTCTTTGCTCCCTCTCTACCATGGTGCACTCTTCTCCTTTCAGGACACAAGAAGCTACTACTGCACCAAGTGGCACTACCTTCTTTAGGCTTGTGAATTACTGTGTTGGGAGGGAATCCACAGAGCAATAACCACATGGGTTTCAGGTTTTGTCTTCTCTTTGCCCTCTCCATTCAGCAGCCCTAGATCTCTCCTTCTGCAGCTCCCCTGCCATGCAGTAGGTGTCTCCCTTCCTGCCTCTTTCTCACACTGGCATTGGCCTCCTTCTCTGCAGCAACCTCCCTGCTGCCGAACTCCAGATACAATGAAGTGGTGCAGAGAGACCCACTCTGTGACACTTGTTTCAAACTTAGGGTGAGGCTGAGAGGGAAAAGCAGGATTCTCTGTGACTCACAGCACCCTAGTGCCACGGGTGGCAGCTCTAGGGGCAGTTACTTGTTCAAGGAAACACCAGTAGGATGTGGTGGGACATGTGGGGGTGAGTTTCACAGTCTCCAAAGGCCCTGTGTGCTACTGTGAAGGACCACAAGTAACAGAGGGCGTTCAGGACAAATCACCATTTAAAACCTATCTCCACAAAGGAAAGGTCTAGAAACTCAATGCTACATTTTGCCATCTAAGGAGCTTCTTATCTGGCCCCTGTCACTTTAATATCTGAGCACCTCACAATCTTTAGTGTATCCTCACAACACTGCTGTGAGTTGGGTAGGACTATTATCTCAATGGTACAAATGGGAAAGTGAGGCACAAAAAGACTAACTGACTTACCCGAAGTCACACAGGTAATCTTTAATTGAGTAGGGAAGTGAACATGGGTCCCCTGCAGCCTAAGCTAGGGCTCTAACCACTGAACCACACTCCCTGAGTCACAGCTGTCTACTCCCTTTGAAGATAAGTTTTTCCAAAGGTCCATAAGGGCAGAATTTGACTCATAGGGTCTGTTTCTGATCTCATTGGCTTCAATCAGGCACTTAGACTTTCAGTATGGGATTGTCAAAGGCCCTTCTGGGTCATAAGTGTCCAACTCTCACTGACTTTCAGTGGGGGGCATGGATCAGCATTCACGTCACACTCGCCGTCAGTACCTGGTCCAAGCCGGGGAAGCTAACGATCCAACCAGCAGTGCAACTTCGGTGATGAATCCTGGTCACGTGCCACCCGAGGCACGTGGCGCATACACTAAGAAGACTGACTTCCAATGGGAGATGCGTGCCTAAGTCCCGGAGCTTAACATCCATGAACATCCGGGGTGAAAATCCCAGCCGTAGAAAATAAACACTGAGACTGGTATTGACCTTTAAAAAAAGCTCAGTTATGGGTGGACACAATAATCCTTGGGTTGGCGCTAAGCCAGAAGAGTGAGCACTGAATCACAACCATCATTTGCTTGTAGTATCTGGTGTTGACCTTTCCTGGCCCGTTGTAGCTTTTGAGAGATGATGGGGTGACAAGTGGAAGGACTTCTTGACTTTGTTCTTTTTGCAAACAAGGACAAAAAAATGGAAGGGGGAAAATACTTCAAAGATGCTGCTCCTTCCACCACTGTAAATGTGCCGGGTGATATAGCTAGTCATTTGTGCTTTGCTTCCCTAGCTATTTCATTACACATTTACTGTTTCCAGACGTACACGGGAGCCGAGCACTATGGAACATTTTAATGTGAGAAGCGATGCACTCTACTCTCCCGGTTCATTCAACTGAAAAGACCAAATTCTTCGACTGTGTAAGGGGAAAATGATAGATATGATGGAATGTACACAATTCAAGATGTGCACAGTGAAGCAAAACACCTGCTCGGAAATATATCTTCAGGATGAACTCCTGCAGAAATTGGCCATGTTTCAGGGGTGGGGAGGTATTCACATGCATTTACTGCAGTTGAAGTTGGCTAAGAAAGATTTTCCATTCCTTTAACATGTGAATTGCGGAAGTGGATTTTCTAAATGAAAGATTTCTACTACTAAATCCTTTTAAGTGTGTCCTAGTTCCCAGCAGACAGCTTGGAAATTGCACCCAGGTAACAGCCACTTATTTCAAAGTGTAATATTCAACGAACCCTTCAAACTATTCTTAATAATGAAACCCTTGTGTGTGAACTTTGGTGTGGACATGAGACCAACATAGGTGATTTATCGATTACATTTCCTCTGAAATATGAACTGGATTGTTTAACTTTTAGTGTCCCTAGCCCTACAGTAGATAAGAAATGCAAAATAGATGGGGGGGCAAGGGAGGGGTGCATCAGGAACACAGGAAGAAAAACCCGCCTCAGCAAATTAAGAAGGTGTGCGAATTCTGAGTTGCAAACTGGAAGTGGAAGTTAGCATTTAAAACACATATTAAACTATTCTTCTCCCCTCCCTTGTCCTTAAGAAAAGACATGCCTGCAGCTGTGAAACAGAAATTAACTTAACCAAGGGAGGACATTTTATAATTCATGTGCATCGTCGATCTGCATTATATACTAGGGGCAGATTCTGTAACCGTTACTCACATGTGCTGTACTTACTCATTCAAGTGCTCCTTTTAACATTAATGGGATTACCTGTAGGTGAAATTCACTCCTGTGCAAAGAGCAAGTACAAGTCTATGCATCATTTGAGTCCCTAAAATGAGTTTGAGTGGGACTTAAATGGTTCATCGGCCTTCTGCACAGAAGTAAAATTCACAGAAGGGTGAATTTCATTCGTACTACAGTGGGAACAATCCTGCAGATGGTATAATAGTTTTCCATCTCTAATTAATATGCACCAAATTATTCTTTACCTACTCAAGCAAAACTTCCTTTGAGTGCGTAGTTAGGCCTGATAGGTTTGAAGTAGGGTGACCAGAAGTCCTGTTTTTAAAGGGACAGTCCCGTATTTAAGCCCTCCTGCAGGTGTCCCAACTTTTTCTTAAAAATGGGCAAATTGTCCCGTATTTTCTGTCTCCCCCCGATCAGTACTGGAGGGTCCTGCTGCTGGCCGGCTTCCTGCTCGCCAGCCGCCCACCCACCAGCGGCGAGTGTGGGGGGGTCCAGTGTCCGACAACAGGGGTGGGTGTGTAAAGGCTGGTGGCAGAGCGAAGATACAGCACGTGGGGCTGGCCACTCCCCCTTGCTTGTCCATTAGCAGAGCCCCCACTGCATGCCAGCTCTTGGCCAGCAGGGCCCCACCCCCCTATCCAGTTTCCAGCCGGTGCTGGCTACGCGCTGTGAGCTGCAGTGACTGGTGAGTGCAGGTAGGTGCCAGCGGCAGCCGGTTACATATCACCTCTGCTACCCACCCATCGGCTCTCTACATGCTCCCCCTCTCACTGTCCTCTCCCTGCTTTGCTCCTTCACCCAGCCCCGCTGCTTCTCCATATCCCCCCCAGTGGGACGCATCCCTCTCCTAGCGCTGTGCGGAGAACCAGCCCCTGGTCGGAGCGCTCAGCTCCCCAACAGCCTGGCCGACAGGTTCCTTCCCTCCCCCACTGCCTCTGGCTGAGCCGGTGCCCCCGGAAAACCCAAGACCCTCTGGCCCGGGGCACTGACCACGAGAAGCCGGGCCCTGCACATGCCAAAGCCCTGCACAGCGCTAGCCCGGGGAAGCCTCTCTGCCCCTCAGCTAAGCTCTGGAGTGGTGATGGGGGAAGTGATTTCCAGCCTGTTCACGCCCCGAACCTGCAGGTTCCACAGCAGCCCCCCGGAGCAGGGGCTTAGCACCCTCTTTCCGCCCCCCACCGCCCTGGGTCCTGCCCCCAGGGAGCGCGGGGCTGCTCTGTCCCCTAGGCCCCCTCCCCTGCTGAGCCTCCTCTCTGGCTGGTTCACTGAAGCCCCTGCAGTCAGGTTCCCTGGGCTCTGGTGCACAATGCATCCTTTGGGCTTAACCCCTTCCTGCCTGCACTGTGGCCAGAGGTGGCCGGCTTATGTTGGTGGCCAGCAGCAGCCTGGAGGTGTTAGCTGCCTTTTGACACTGTGCAGGCAGGAAGGGACAAGCTGCTTCCAGCCACACTGGGGTGGGGCGGGGAAGAGATGAGTTCTGCAAAGACACAGGGCAGGTCATCCCTTCCTCCCCTTCTCTTCCCCTGTGGCTGGAAGCAGCTCCTGTCTCTTCCCTCCCACACAGTGCCGAAAGGCTGCTGCTGGCTACATTCTGGTTGAACCCTGGCAGAAAGCTGGGGAGGGAGGCATGTAACCCTGCGTGCCCTCTCCCCCCCGCAAAGTGTTGCCTCGGGAAGACACGGCGCCATGTACCAGGAGAGGCAGGCCCATCCCGGGGGCCCAACCAGGCATGGAGGGCGGAGAGCTCCGGGCAGGGAGGGTCGGGTCAGTTGGTCACCCCGCCATGTGAGAGAGGTGTACGGGAGAGTGTGTGTGTGTGTGTGTGTGTGTGTGTGTGTGTGACCTCTCCCCGTGTGAAACCCTAAAGCCTTAAAGATAAGAGAGTAAATAAAAAGACTCCAACTAGGCAGTATTTCTTAATGGGCTCAGTCAATTTGATGTTAATTTGAACATTTATACTGCATAGTTCTGACTGATTGCCATTGAATTCATTTGAATAAGAGTAATTTTACCAGGTGTCCCGTATTCAGCATATGGTCACCCTAATTTGAAGTTGAGTCATAAAGCGGGATTTTTCCTACACCAAGTTAAGGACCATGGTGCGGCAGTAATAATAATAATAACAATGCATAATTCAGAACTAGTTGTGCTTTCCAGAGGACTTTTGCTTTTAAAAGAAATGCTGTAGAGCCAAGAAAGTGAAATTTCCGTGGCTCTGAGGAGTGAGGCATGTGGGAAAGCGTTTATAATAAGCATTGCATTCACCCAGATGAGCAGGAGTCCATCAATTATTGTAATTAAGTAAATGGGATAATATCAGTGATTTACTTGCAACAGTACCTCATAAAAAGGGACTTCTGAGCGACAGCTGCCAGTACATATAGAAGGAAAGGTCTTTTAAAATAATTCTTTAGAGAAAATGGTTTCGGTCCAACGTCCCATTGAAGTCAATAGTACTCAAGCCCACATCGAAATTTGAAGCCATACTTAAGGGCTAACCTGAATAGGGATGCTTTCCTGAATCAGGGCCTTAGAGATGTACAGAACTTACAGTTCACTCATTATGTGTAGCTGTAAGAACACTGGGATTTTCGCTATCTCTCAAAAGGCAGGATGATCTACCACACTGAGCCTAGAGCCTAAATCAGGAATACCCAAATTGGCTTTCACAGTGACTTGATGGGAACTTAATTTACCTCTCTGTACTGCAGTTTCTTCATCTGTATCACTAACCCATTCTCTTTGAAGACCAACTGCTTAGTGCTTTGCATTTCAGTGCTATAATTTCATGATGAGAACCTAGTGGGTTTGGCTACATTACCACTGTATCAGGGATACTACAGATTCATAGAGAACATTCCACAGGTACCATACTCCACAACCTGTTAAAAACAATGTGATTAAAAATATAAGACTATGTTTAACTATTATACCCTGAAATGAAATCTGGTTAAATATACTTTTTTCTCAGATTTCTTTCAAAATCTGTATTTTCATCCTTTTTCATACCCGGAGAGGTTTCTTTGGGCAAATGATCCTGTAATAATGCAAGTCATACATTGTCTGACCTATGGACACCTGAACCCATTATATTTGATGTTGATAAATGAGAACAAATTGTATTGACAGACCCTCTCAAACATAATTACTAAAAAAGAACCATCCTGAATCAATTAATAGTGTAACTCAGCTTTAATTTTGTGGCACTCCACCACTCAGAAAAGCAATCAATCTTGTAGCGTTTGGACAAATTTTGCACAACTTACCCAGGAGAGACGTTATTGGCTTCAGTCAGTTACTTGTTATTTACAGCAGATTAGAATTAGGGTCAATGATTTTAGTAGGACTACTGACCTCAGTGAGGAAAAGGGAATTGCCCCTCTGTGTCTCATGGGAGGGGTAAATGGAACACAGAGCCTTCCACAACTAGGCCAAATGTCTGACTCCATCTCAGCATTAATAGTGAATAGACGACAGTCCAAGTGGCATTTTGTAGGCATTTTGCAGCCCTCTGACCTGAGTTTGTGTTCTCAGCCATTTGCCAATGTACAGGTGTCCACAACACAAAGAAAAGTTACCATTTTTGGCATTAAGTATTGCCTTTTTGGACCAAAGGCTGAATGGAACAGGGAAACTACCTTCCCATTTCAAGAGGAGGTTCTCCACTCCTACCTGGACAGGGATGAGGTACAATTGTGAATTGTGAGGGGGAAGTTGGCAGTGTCCTACCTGGTCGTGACGCTGTACTGTAGATGGAGGAGCTGTACATCTTCTCTAGATTCATAAAGTATAAGGCCACAACACTGTGATCATCTAGTCTGATCTTCTATATAATAAAGGTCATAGGACTTCTTGAATTAATTCCTGTTTGAACTACAGCAGATTTTTTTTTAGTGAAGCTTGCAATTATGTTCAGAGATAGAGAATGTCTGTCTGCAGAGTTGTCAGTGTAGCATCATTCGTAGCTCCTTTCTCTCCCTCTCATAATGCATTCCAAAAAGTATATTTGTCAAATGAATTGGATGTTAGTGGTACCTTAAAATAGCCATTAGGCCTCTCTGTTAAGTAAGCAGAAGAGAGATACGGCAGGCTAGAGTAACGAGTATTTTCTGAAGTAAGTTCCTTCTTATGTCTCATGGCTATTCATATAAGCGTGAGCCCAGGGTCAGGACTTCTATAACTCCACTTCACACTGAATATTTCTGCCTTAATATCCATCCGAAAGGCTTGTATGACATGTTCATTATGTTGCTCCATCAGCTCATGCACACTCTAACTGAAGCATTCTCATTTCCATCACTGAAATCTAGGCACCTTTTAGGATAGGATGTGGCAGTTCTTTTCACAACATACAGCAACACTGTGTCCTTAAGAGGTGAACTCACATTTCATATGAAGGTTCCATTTATATAAGTGATGTCTAAAGGGTTAATAAATGACTATTAGATATTGTTACAGACATAAGTAATATGTGTTATGGATGGTTATAAATACATCAGAAGCTAGGTTACCGGGCCATCATCACAAGCAACCTATTCACTTGCTAGACTCTGTAGCAATTGATTAACTGCTTAATAAAACATCTATTAATCATTTATTAACTCTTTATTAACTATATGTAGATGGAACCATTCTATCAAGTGAGACTGAATATTCAGTACAACTGAACTTTTTCAAATTTTTTCAAATTTTGTGAAATCTTATCGAATGGAAGATAAAGGATCACACCTTACTGAGGAAGTTTCTTCTACATATAATCAGTCAAATTATGCATATTGTACAAAATAAAATATAGAAGAGCCCAGGGTTTCTTGCAGTTTCTTGTAATGTGTTAATATTCTTAACTATAACCAATATTGGAGAATAATATATATATATAATTCTACAAAGTACTTAAATAAATGCTGAAGAAGCTAAAGCTAAATAATGTTTGTTGTTGTCTCCTGCTTTTATGAGACTGGCCATTTGCCATGGAAAGATAAGGAGAAGGAATAACATGTTTTGTTTTCTGTTTTTCATTAGCTACAGGAGAGTGAGGACTGGCATTTTCATTAGTTTTTGGTCTTAAACAGTGTTGCTTCCCAGGATACCCACGGTTGTGATGCATCTTCCTACCGTCTGCCTTTAGCGTGAAGAAATCTTGTCTGTGCTTGCTGCGAATCAGTTCCCTGATTCCATTAGCCTCTGGCAACACAAGCACGACATTTCAGGCCTCTGCAGACTTCCCTTCTCTACAGGTTTGCGATAGGCACACACCAACCTCCAAGCATCCCTCTGGAATGCTTAGCCCCTTTTCCACTGAATGCTCACAGGTTCACTATTCCCAATGGAATAGTACACACCAGCTTGCTAATTTTAAATTGAGGATTACCACTCCACTTAACACACAGCACTTAGTTATATTTATAGTGAAAACACAAATAAGTTCATTATCAGATAACAGCAATTCAAATGACAGAAAGTGAGAATATTAGAAACAAAGGGTTTCATATCAAACAAAATCATAACATGCTTCTTAGAGCCCCAACTTAACTCACAAGACATTCTCCTTTCTCCTACAGGAGAATCCTTTTCCCGGGTTTTTCGCCATGTTGGCTGAGATCCCTCTTTCATAAGATCAAGCCCGCTTGCAGCTTGGCCTCACAGATTGAAGGATACCTGGGAGGCTCATATGCAACCAAGATATACTAACCCGGACCTTCTGATCTTCACCTGCAGAACAGGGTCTCTCCCCCGCAAGCTCACAAACCCGCTATTTACTTCTTCCTGTTAATTTTCTTTTGAAATCTCTGCAACATCTTCATTAGCATTTGACTCAGTGTGCTAATAGACTTCTCTTGTAATACACACAATACGCAATGGTCCATCAAGAAGATAAGTGTCTCCCCCCTCCAGTCTGAAGAAGTTTGTCCCAAGACATGCTATCTTGGAATGACCTGCCTTTAACTACAAAGCCTAGAGAACATAATTTCAGCCTATGCACATAACTCCTCACATATTTTCTGTACATACATCTGACAATGATTATGATGACCATAAGATACATGCTTTCAGTAGAGACCTTACATGATCCCATTTGGTAAACCCAGGGGATCCCTGTAATCCTAAGTACTTCTGTGCCCTTTGCCAGCTGGCATCAGGAGTTCCTTGAGTAACAATTGAGATGAACAGTCTCATCCCTGTGTGATTTACTGACATGTTATGACCCATTTAGTGTGACCAGAAAGAGGACTTGATTCTGCTCTAACTGAAGTCAACATGAGTTTTGTAATTGCCTTCAGTGGAGGCAGGATAATATAGTGTGAACATGCATGTGTAATACAGTGAGGATAAGGACACTTCTTTAAAGACTACCTAGAGCTGAGACCAAAAATGCTGAAAATTCCAATATTCCTGAGGCTAGTTTAATTCCACTGCATTTTTAACTGAACCAATTTTTCATTTTTCAAACTTTTCCATGGTTATTTTAAAAATCAAATTACAAATATATTTAATTTTTTTTGTTTGAAAAACATTCCATCATGTGACTAAACTGTCAAATCAATATGAAACCCCTTCCTGAAAAGGCTCCCATAGCCAATAAATTAATCAGATATTTTTTTAAAGTGAAACATTTTGAGGACATCAAAATCTGTGTTTTTGGTAAAAATGGCCAAATTTGGGGGGGGGGAATAGTTTGAATAAAAAGTTTTGATGAACTCTAGCTCTAGCAGTTTTTCTTTTCTAAAGTTTGGTGATATGGAAATAAACCGAGAATGTGGGATTTTTCTTTATTTTCTTCTTTAGTCAAAAGTGGCAATGATAGCATGTCTTAACATTGATCTTCATGGGATCAGGGAGTGGGATGAGGTCCTTGTTTCATTAGCAACAAGGCAGGAGGTAGGGTTGTAGGAAAATATCTTTTTTTAAGCATGTTGAGAGGCCAGTGCTAGATGCTGAGGCTAAGGTATTTGCATGTTGGCAGATGGCACAAACACGATTGCTGAGTCCTTGGTGTCACAGCAAAAAAGCTCCCCCCTGCAACCTGAACTTCTTTCTTCAGTTCCTGTTATCATACTAAAGTCCTGACTTAGTCCCTGATCTTGCTGGTGCAGAGACCCACTTGCAAAGAGGCCATTTCAGGACTGGGGAATAAATCCTGATGGTGCACACAACTCTGTGCATGTGGTAATACAAATAATAAATAATAGCAATACATTTTGCACATTTCAGTTTTGCCAGGGAAATCAACTTAACCAATGATTAAAGATAAGCATATTCAGAAATCTTTGCAGGACTGGAACGAGATAGTATTATGTACTACTATGTCGGTATAGTAGAGCTTAACGCAGTTAGCAACCAGGCTTTTTTCAAACAAAGCCGTAGAGCAGAGAGAGCTGTTCTGTAGTTAGGGTGTTTCAGGAAGCTCACACAGCTTTATTAATCAGCTCTGCCGCAATTTAATGTGCATTTAAATGTCTCCATTAAACAGCATTGCCCATTTTGTCTTCATGGTGACCATGGAGAAGTAAAAAGCATTTGAAAAATATCTGCAATATTGCCAGAAGAGCTCAGTTACACACAACATACCCCTTCGGGGACATTATACCAGTGAGATGGGAGTTTTTCAGGCTGTCAAATTAAGCAGGAAAAAATAAAAATGATGCAACTGCAGCTTGTAAAAGCAGGGACAAAATACTCAGTAAAACTCAAGTAATTCAAAAGACTGGCAATAAAGAATTTCCGGTGTTGTTTTCTCCCTTTGCTTTATCATTTTGCCTCTTGAGTCAAATTCTGACCATTGCCTTTTGTCGGCAGTTTTTTTTGGAAGCAGAAACTAAAATTCAGACCAATGGAGAGGCCTCGGCTATATCATTGCAAACCTGGACTGAGTCTATTGAGAGCCTGATAGTCAATATGCAGAAGCATATTTATCTCCTTCATCCAGGTGGTATAGTGGCGTAAAAGTCATCTTCCTCTCTGGTCATTCTGTCCATATCAACCTCCTCTTGTCTGGTGTTGCACTATACATCCTCGCTTTCAAGGCATTGACCTAATCTTGCCCCACCTGCACCTGTGCACTCATTTCCCATCTCCCATAGCTCTTCCAAATGCTTTCTTTTAACTGATCTTTTTGTCTCATTCACCTTCAGTCTTTGCTTTATGCCCCAACTCAAGCTACCCTTTCACTTAAGACTTCACTCGGTGGTGAGGGATAGCTCAGGGGTTTGCGCATTAACCTGCTAAATCTAAGGTTATGAGTTCAATCCTTGAAGGAGCCATTTAGGGATCTGGGGCAAAAATCTGTCTGGGGTTTAGTTCTACTTTGAACAGGGGGTTAGACCAGATGATCTGAGATCCCTTCCAACCGTGGTATTCTATGTTCTATGAGTAGGGTGACCTGATAGCAAGTGTGAAAAACCATGACAGGTGTGGGGGGTAATAGGTCCCTATATTAGACAAAGCCCTGAATATCAGGCCTGTCCCTATAAAATCTGGTCACCCTACTTGGGACAACCTGACTTTTCTTGTGCACCAAGCAACCAATCTCCTGCTTCAAGTCCATCGTTAAAGCCTGCTTCTCCCACAAATCCTCTCCAAATTGTTTGATCCCCACAATTCCTCTTGTCTGTCCTGCTGTTTTGGGTCCTGTCTTTGTTTGCCTTGACTTTCTTGTGCTTGTCAAAGGGAACATGTCTAACTCCATCGGCCTGATACAGAAAACTCAGAGTTATAATTAGTCTTTATGCATATGAGTGAACAGTCTCCTTTAGTGAATGGAGCTCCAATCTTTGATGGCTTAGTTTCTCTGCATTAAAGGAACCTTCCCTAGCTGCACAGCTCCTGAGATTGGTAGGTGAGGAATGAAATGATCCCATTTAGTCAGTGCAGATCTGCTTCTTTACGCCATGATGTCCTGTCAATATTTTAACAAAGGGCTTCCTCAAGTGTCTCAGATTTTATGGTCGTGGTCGTTGTGTAAAATAAAAATAATAGACTAGCACAATGATCACATATTAAGTCTAACGTATTGCTTAATGCAAAGAGCTTTAAAGAATAAATTTAATAATAATAAGATTAAAGAATGAAATCATTCTGAAAAAATGGTAGGGATTTTTTTTTATTCTTTGTTTTTATTACACTTTTAAAGAGTCCACATGGTGCTTTTAATTTTACAAGCAAATGCAAAAAAAAAAAAAGTATGTTAGTATTTCCAGATGTTTCTATGGTGCCAAATGACTTTTTATTTTAATTAAATGCAGAAAAAAATCATAACTCATAATTGACTGGATTCTTTAACTTATTTTCTCTTTACACTTAAATTCTCTTTTAAAACATCCAAGCTGTTGCTCTTTTGAAGTTTTCAGTTGTGTGTATGCAGTCATTCCTTTTTTGGCATCCTTGTTTCCTATATGCTGCAGGTTGATAGGGTAGTTTATATCGAGCAGCCCAAATATAGTAGCTCCCAAAAGAAAGCAAAGGACAGTCAAGGCAGAGTGACATGAAACATCAAACTGACATCCTCTTATAGAATGAGAAACAGCCCCCTCCCCCCCCCCAAAAAATAGTAGGAATCCAGTCTCTTGTGAAATTGAAATTAGGACACAATCTCCCAATTGCTTCCATTTTGCATGGAGGCAGGGGCGTACTTGCAAAGATTCCACTGGAGGATGGAGTTCAGGCTGGTAAAATCACTCCCACAGTTTCTGTAGGAAGCGATCCGACACTGGTAGGGAAAGGGACTAGATACCCAATTAGTACAGCTGAACAAACAGCGGCGGGAAAATCCTCAGCTAACGTAAATTGGCATAGCTCCATTGGTGTATCTCCATCAACGTCAATGGAGATGCATCAGTTTACTCCAACTGAGAGTCTGGCCTGCGGATTTTGACAATACACAACAAATTAATAATCAGAGAGTCTAGAAGGCGGGAGAAGCAGAGTTTGGAGGAAGTAAATATGGCTTTATTTGTATAAATTAATAGTCAAATTGGTCTCAATGGTCACACTGATCACAAGTAGCCACTAGCCTAACATGTAGGTTTTAAGAGAAAAATAGAGATCTACATTTTGCTCTTAAATATGCTGGTGTAAATCCAAACTCTGGTGTAGCTCTCACTAATTTTGTGGTGTAAATCCAATGCAGTTTTTCTGGATTTTGACCAGTGTAAATAACAGCAGAATTTTGTCCATTTATACATACACACATACACCATCACCACCTGTTTCCACTGCAACCTTGGCTAAGTTATCTGTGTTGAATTATGGGCAAAAGCACTGTGTGAACCTATTTCATTACTGAGTAACTGCCAGGAAAGTGATATTCAATTATTCACCAGGCCTAGAGGGGGTAGGACAGCTTTGGAGGACTATTTTTATCCTATCAGGAAAGAGCTGCTTTTAACTTTGGGAAAGTAAAAATCAAATTTCCTGCAGCGGCATCCTGTAAAAGGTGCTGTGAAATTGGTCTGAAGAAAGAACACACTGTAGCCGCCGGGCTGGTCTCCCTTTTAATGACAAAGTATTCCCCAGTGAATTGCAGAGACTTGCATGCAGTTGTACTTGGCTTCCAAAGGTGGGAACTGTTCTCATCGATTTAATCAGGGCTGAGGAAATGCAGTGAGAAATGTACACAATTCAGAAATTGCGTCGGGTAATGGAGTGGAGGTGCTGGATTCGTGGACACCTCATGACAGAGAGAAAGGAAGGTCAAAAAGAAGCACTGGGCTTGGACTCAGAAGATCTGGCTTCCATTCTTGCTTATGACAGTCTCCCTTCCTGACCTTGAGCCAGTCATTTACTTTCTCTGTGCCTCAGTTCCCTCTCTATAATATGGGGATAACACTTCCTTTCTCCCATCCTTTGTCTATCTTTTCTGTTTAGACTATTAGTTCTAGGGGCAGCGACTGTCACTTATTATGTGTGTGTACAGCGCCTAGCACAATGGGCTCTGATGTCACTTGGGACTTCTAGATGTTACTATAATACAAATAATAATAAATCATTAACATGAATTAACTTCTCCTTCCCACTCCCTAAACTCTTCCTACACCTCCTCTCATACCCTCTGCTCTTCCCAGTTTTCTCTCTCCACTCTCACCTAGCGTTGTTCTACTTCTTCCAGATTCCTTTTGAAAAGCGGCTGTGATTGGTGTGTGTGTTTTCAACAGTTCCAGTGGCTTTCCAAAGGATTCAGCTTTGTGAACGGCTGGCATAAAGGACTGTGATGAGGGACTGTCTTCTTAGACCACATTCCCGAGTGGTCAGAGCACTGGTTAGTCATACCACCTACTTGCTCAAGTTCTGGGGATTGGCATTAGTGCCTAGTGGTTCAAGTCTGGGGTGTTAGCTGTAGGAACACCTTGGCCCTCCCAGTTCTCTAGGTTCCAACCCAGGGCCCAGGGACAAGTAGTTGAGGTGTGTGACCTGGGTTAGGTTATCACCCAGCCTACTCCCTGGGTTACTTCCTATCACATCCCAGCCTCTCCTGAGGCATGGTGATGCCCTGGCTTGCGACCTGCAATGTGTCCCCCAAGAAAAGGGTCAAGAGATTTCCTTCCTCATGCATAAGCAGCTACCCCACTGTCTCTTCCATGGTGACTTGCAGCTCTGAGTTGAGGTCAACTTCAGGATGGTGTAGGGGTCCTGCTGGATTCCTGCAGGAGCTACCAGTGCAGATCTAGTCCCTCGCACTGACCACCCAGGCTGAGCTATGCCCTTTTCAGTGCACGTCCACTGAAAGCTCGGTTTGGGGGAGCCTCCTGGGACCAGATATATTCCTTAACTTCCTGTTCCCCCGTGTGGGGTTTGTACACTCCATCACAAAGACGCTGATGTCTGCTGGTGCTCTCAAACTCTGGGAAGCGCCCTGCTACATCCATTGTGAGAATACTCCATGATTAGAGAGCTTTGGAAGGAAGTGCATAGAAAATCTATCTATCTATCTATCTAGAAACATAGGGCTGGAAGAGACTGTGAGAAGTCATCAAGTCCAGAAGTCCAGCCCCCTGCACTGAGGCAGAACCAAGTAAACCTAGACCATCCCAGATAGGTGTTTGTCCAACCTGTTTTTAAAAACCTCCGAAGATGGGGCTTCCACAACCTCCCTTGGAAGCCTATTCCAGAGCTTAACCACCATGATAGTTAGAGAATTTTTTCCCTAATATCTAACCTAATCTCTCTTGTTAAGCCCATTGTGTCTTGTCTTGCCTTCAGTGGACTGATCACAGTCCTCTTTATAATAACCCTTAAAAAATTTAAAGACCATGATTAGGTACCCTCTCAGTCTTCTTTTCTCAAGACCAAACATCCTCAGTTTTTTTAACCTTTCCTCGGAGGTCATTATATGGACAGCTGTTATGAATCATAAAAGTTAGTGTAGCGTTCAGTGACTTTAAGAACACACCCTTACCCTGTTGCTTTTTGTCCATTATATCTAGTGTCTGCTTTGGTTTTGGGGCATGGGGATGTAGAGAAGAAGGCAAAAAGCATAGAAGCAGGTGTGAACAAAAAAGGCAGGGATACTTGTAGCTGCCTTTATGCACTCAACAATGTCTGAAATAATTTGGAAGATAGATTAAAATTTATCATCTGCTTAAAATCTGGGCTGCCAGTTGTGTTTAAAGTCTGCTCCCCTTAGATGCTCAGTTGCAACTCCCAGTGACTTCAGTGTGAGCTGAGAGGGAAATGGGGCTTCATGAGCCTGATCCCCCTCACATCCCTCGGCCCGCGCCACTTCCCGCAGCCCCCATTGGCCTGGAACGGCGAACTGCGGCCAGTGGGAGCTGCGATCGGCCGAACCTGTGGACATAGGCGCCAACTCCGTGGGTGCTCCGGGGCTGGAGCACCCACGGGGAAAAATTGGTGGGTGCAGAGCACCCACTGGCAGCTCCCCGCCCCAGCTCACCTCCGCCTCCGCCTCCTTACCTGAGCAGGCCACCGCGTCCTGCTTCTCCCCCGTCCCTCCCAGCCTTTGCGCCATAAAAAAGCTGTTTTGCGCGGCAACCCTGGGAGGGAGGGGGAGGAGGAGTAACGCAGCGTGCTTGGGGAAGAGGTGGGGCCAGGGCGGGGCTTTGGGGAGGGATCCAATAGGGGCAGGGAGGGGGCAGAGTTGGGGTAGGGCCAGGGGGCTTGAGCCCTCACCAGCGCCAACAAAATTTGGCGCCTGTGCCTGAGGACGCTGCAGGTAAACAAACCGTCCCAGCCCAGCAGCGGATTTCCCTGATGGGCCGCCTGCCAAAGATTGCCGATCCCTGGTGGAAATGACGAGTAAAACCCAATGACGAGTCAGTGGAGTCGAATCTGCGAGAGGTGAATCAGCACATTCCCACACCAGTAAACACAAACCTCTCTCTCTCTTCTAGTCCTGCCAGAAGGAACAAGTTATCCCATGTTATCACTGGGATTTTCTTACATCGTTTTCACTTCTTTGGCTTCTCTGTAGTTACTGTTTATTTACCCCAGTGGAGTAAGAATATCAAGTTCTACAAAGTGGTAGAAAATTAAGTGAAAGGTTCTTGTTAATGCTGCTTATGTTTTGTCCCTTTACACCCAAGGCTCAGTGGTGAGGGGTATCAGAGTGTAGCAAATTGCTAGTGTGCTGTTATTCCTCGTCCTGTGCAAATAGGTGGGGTAGGGAGCGAGTAGAGCCTTAGCTTCATGCCTTTAATCCAGCGGCCAATGCACTGGAGCCAGTAAAACTGGGGGAGGGCTGGTGCAGATAACTTGCCCCATGGAGCAAGGGAAAGCAGAAGCCAGATGGTGATTATCAGAATCACAATCTGGTTCCTGCCCTTCCCCAGGGGAAGTGTAGTTACTCACCACCCCGCCTTAGACTGGACTGTGCAGTTATAGGCCTCCTTCCTTAGAGGCTTTTAAGGTCAGGCTTGACAAAGCCCTGGCTGGGATGATTTAGTTGGGGATTGGTCCTGCTTTGAGCAGGGGGTTGGAAGGGCAGCCAGCACGTTCCTCAGCCCACACCACTTCCCGCAGCCCCCATTGGCCTGGAGCAGCGAACCATGGCCAGTGGGAGCCGCAATTGGCCGAACCTGTGGATGCGGCAGGTAAACAAACTGGCCCGGCCCACCAGGGGCTTTCCCTGAACAAGCGGCCGACCGGCTTTGAGAACCACTGGACTAGATGACCTCCCGAGGTCCCTTCTAACCCTGATATGCATCCGAAGAAGTGGGCTGTAGTCCACGAAAGCTTATGCTCTAATAAATTTGTTAGTCTCTAAGGTGCCACAAGTACTCCTGTTCTTCTTTTTATGATTCTATGAATACTGGAACCTGTAATACTCTAGTCTTCCTCAACCCTAAACAATCTTAAATTCTTTTTACATGCAGATTAGAACGAGATGAAAATTAATTTTTAAGAGAAAAAAAATCTTCAGCAACAACCCCGGTGATTTGTTTTAAATTTTCGTTTTAATGAAGTTATTCTTATCTTGAATTCCCACACAATCCAATTACCTGGGCAAATTTTAATGCATTTTCTAAATTTAAGCATTCTCATTCTTTTATTAAAAACAGTTATTAGTTTCATAAACCTTCACACCTAATTAGAATAAAACCCGTGGGACAATGCTGGTGACTCAGCAGATTCAGTGTTGGTTTTATTATGGCTTTAAAAAAGATGGGAGGATTTTTAAGCTTTTACTGACTATCCACAAACAGGGTGACAAGAGCATCTATTTGCGGGAGAAAACATAAAGTTACATTCAAAGCCAGTCACACTGAGCCCTTTCCTCATTAGCTGGCAATACTGGTAAAACTCAGTGCTTTCAGTATGCAGGGACTCATGTGAGCCTTTTTTCTTTTATGTTTGGCTCATTTTTGATCCCACCCGATGAATTGTGGGTCCAAATTCCAAATCACAGATCTAAACTCAGCTAACCCTAGAGTTGGCCTCAAGTCTCAAAACTGGGATTGAGATCCCTGTCTCAAATGCTGCAAAGATCGGAGATGTTCAGTGTCGTAGTTACAGGGCTAGAGACACCTTTATCCCTTTTCTCATCTCTCTGAGGCCAATGCCATGTCTGCAGTTATGATGGCATGTGGGGGAGGGGGATGCGGGAGGAGGTTTGGGGTCCCAGCGGCACTTACTGCAGCTCCCGGCAAGCGGCTGCCAAGTCCCTGCAACCAATGGGAGCAGCGAAGCCAGCCCTCGGGGTGGGGGCAGTGCACAGAGCCTCCCTGGCTGCCCATGTGCCTAGGGGCCGCAAGGACTTTAACCGCCCGGTTGGTGGTGCTGAACAGGGCCGCCAGGGTCTCTTTTCAACCGTCCATTCTGGTCGAAAATCAGACACCTAGCAACCCTAAGTGTAGACGTGGGAGGCATTACTCCGGTGTGTAGAAATATCCACTAGGGTACGTACCCTAGGGGTTGAGGCTTGTAGGGCACTCTACTCTGCTCACCTAAACCGTCTATGCTGCTATTTAAATCTGTGAAGAGTGCAGTGTCATGCCGCCATGGTGTAGACATACTCTGTGTTCACCCTCTCAGGGGTCACGCCTTGTTTCTCAGACCAGGCCCTGGGCTACAGGACCTCGTGTATCAACCATTTGTATCCTGCAGATCTGACTCAGTTCACCTGATGTTCTTCCCTTCAGGAGTCCATGGCCAATAGAATACAGGGATTAAACAGCCTTTTTAAGTCAACGGTTTGCAATAGGACCAAAGTGTTAGAACAGGCATGGGCAAACTTTTTGGCCCGAGAGCCACATCTGGGTATGGAAATTCTACGGCGGGCCATGAATGCTCATGAAATTGGGGTTGGGGTGCAGGAGGGGGTGAAGGCTCTGGCTGGGGGTGCAGGCTCTAGGGTGGGGCCAGAAATGAGGAGTTCAGTGTGAGGGAGCTGGGTCCGGGCTGGGGCAAGGGGTTGTGGTGCTGGGGGAGGGCCAAATTAAATCGGCTGGTGGGCCGGATGTGGCCTGTGGGCCATAGTTTGCCCGCCCCTGGTGTAGACGTAACCATAGTGTTCATAAGTTATTACAGAGGAGCTCCAAATCGTTCACATTCGGATCCAGGAGTTTGATTTATCCCATTAAGATAACAGGGCCCACTTGCAAAAAAATGGACCAAGGTCCACAGAAGAGAAGGGACTATGGAGTGGTTCTCCTCAGTTTCTTCCCTGGTATCAGAAGTGCTCAGCAGACCCCAGATAAAGTATGCCTGGCTCAGGGTGTCTCCCACTGTCAGGTGCGTTAGAGAGGGAGGAGCAATCACTAAGGGGGGTTGAGTCGCTACTCCAAGTGAGGAGGCTGCAGGGAGCCAGATGTAGCTCTCTGATTCAGGGCTGACCGGCCTAGGCATAAGTTAGGGCTATAGAGGGCCAGTTCCGAATGGCACCAGTACAGGATTCTGCTTCCCATGTCACCTTCCCAAACTGTCCTGCCTGTGCCCAGCTCCTGGAACATGCCAGGCATACGGCTCCATCCCTACCCTGGGGCTGTCACAGGAAGTAACAGAACCACCTCTGCCGCCTTTACATCATCAGCGGGTTCCCATGCATGGGAGAAATCCTCCACTGGCCTTTTCTGGCTGCTTTATGGCCATTTTGCACAGCTTAGGAGCACAGACTCCAGCCCTAGCTGACTATACCTTGAATGATAATTGAATATTAACTGGGCTCACTGATTATTCCTCCTGCTGTTTGGCAAATTTACTGCTAGCTTTGCCTGCCTCTAACAGCAGCATTACAACAGCACGCTCATTCGGACATACGCTATCTACGTACATAGCGCTGTGTAAAGGCAGCTCGTTTACTCCTGCAGTCTTATGTATATAGCACATGCTCGGCACTAAATAACAACCTGAGCCAAGAAGTGTTGCTCCAGATGTCTACTCAAATGGCGCAAAGTTCAAGGACAGTTAGATCCAGTATTTTTGTTCGTTTTAACTATTATTATGCAATGTGACAGAACAGCTGGAACATTGCAATTAAATATAGGCGTAGAGCGTCTCTTAGAATATACCCAAAGAGAGTTAATTCAGTTTTGTCTCTAAGCACTAATAGGCAGACAATAGACTGGAGTCTCACCTACCCTTTTAGACCTATGTGTCCTTTACTAATTGCCAGTATTTGCCACAAGGTCTCAGCCTCAACATTTTAATGCAAACCTTCGCATTTCTTTCACAGCAACCTGATCATTCCTCCTTCTACTTTAGTATCTTTACCACAAGGTTTTATATTGATCCCCTGTCATGGGGTTTCTTTTCTAAGCATCTCAGCCTTGTTGTTATTTCTCAGGCTCTGTAGACTCCAGGTTCTTTATTGATGCACATGTTGTTTCTCCCCCCGCCCCCAGCCTAGTTTCTGATCAAAGCAATCAATAAATAAGTGCTGTTATTATATTTCCAGACTTTCCGAGGATCCATTAATGGCTAGGTAGTGTCTGCATAAGCAGTGCAAGCTGAACTGGCTGGAGAGGGGAAAGAAGAAAGAGACAGTTACCCAAGTTAATGGCAAGAGTACATATCCTTTACTCACCCAAAGTCAAAGCGCCCCCAGGTCACAGTTCAAGCTGACTTTGAAATAGGAGCTGCAGGTCTAGTGAATGTGATTTGCGAGCGTTTCTAGTGTCTCTGCTCGTTACAAGAGATGAGCAAATAGCCACATTCAGATAGATTATTGCTTAGTAGCACAGGAATTAGGAGTTCAAAAGTACGTGATTTACATAATTCATAATCACAACAGCGATAGCTTTTTTTTTCTTGTACCGTACTTGACTTCTTAGACTTCCGCAAGTCCTTGATCAGTCTGAAAATAATCCTGTCAAAGCTTTTCCTTACAAATCTATGTTTTCTTAGATGAACTCTGAAGTGCAATTATCTTTGGCGATAACGAAGCCGTCTGCTTTACTCACCTGAGCTGGTGGTGCAGCAAAATTTGGTTATGCATTTCTTGATTCCTTTGTTCTATCTGGGACTAGAGGTTAGGCCTCAGAACTAAACTCAATTCTCAGCTCATTCTGTGTTGGTTTCAAAGCAAACTGTGCATTCAATGCCCATAATACAAGGGGATTGAGAGCACCATGTAATGATAGGGGAAAATCCATCCCTAGAAGAACTTTATTGATTGCAGTGCCATTGCACCTGGGAAAAGTTTTGCCCTCAGTATGTGCATAGAAACATAGAATATCAGGGTTGGAGGGGACCTCAGGAGGTCATCTAGTCCAACCCCCTGCTCAAAGCAGGACCAATTCCCAACTAAATCATCCCAGCCAGGGCTTTGTCAAGCCAGGCCTTAAAAACTCTAAGGATGGAGATTCCACCACCTCCCTAGGTAACCCATTCCAGTGCTTCACCACCCTCCTAGTGAAATAGTGTTTCCTAATATCCAACCTAGACCTCCCCCACTGCAACTTGAGACCACTGCTCCTTGTTCTGTCATCTGCCACCACTGAGAACAGCCGAGCTCCATCCTCTTTGGAATCCCCCTTCAGGTAGTTGAAAGCAGCTATCAAATCTCCTCTCATTCTTCTCTTCTGGAGACTAAACAATCCCAGTTCCCTCAACCTCTCCTCATAAGTCATGTGCTCCAGTCCCCTAATCATTTTTGTTGCCCTCTGTTGGACTCTTTTCAATTTTTCCACATCCTTCTTGTAGTGTGGGGCCCAAAACTGGACACAGTACTCCAGATGAGGCCTCACCAATGCCAAACAAGGGGGAATGATCATGTCCCTCGATCTGCTGGCAATGCCCCTACTTATACAGCCCAAAATGCCGTTAGCCTTCTTGGCAACAAGAGCACACTGTTGACTCATATCCAGCTTCTCATCCACTGTAACCCCTAAGTCCTTTTCTGCAGAACTACTGCCTAGCCACTCGGTCCCTAGTCTGTAGCAGTGCATGGGATTCTTCTGTCCTAAGTGCAGGACTCTGCACTTGTCCTTGTTGAACCTCATCAGATTTCTTTTGGCCCAATCCTCTGATTTGTCTAAGTCCCTCTGTATCCTATCCCTACCCTCCAGCGTATCATAGACTATCAGGGTTGGAAGGGACCTCAGGAGGACATCTAGTCTAACCCCCTGCTCAAAGCAGGGCCAATCCCCAGCCAGATTTTTGCCCAGATCCCTAAATGGCCCCCTCAAGGATTGAACTCCCAACCCTGGGTTTAGCAGGCCAATGCTCAAACCACTGAGCTATCCCTCCCCCTTACCACTTTGTTTTCACTACACTGCTCTGCTAGTCCACCTCACCTGAAACTGCATTTCTAATCCTTTGCTTCTCTTCCAGAGAGTGAATTCACTGTGTAATTACCTCGTATAGCCTTGATCCAGGAAAACACTTATGCACATGCTTAACTTTAAGCTTTAACCATTGAAGTCCATGGGACTGCTCATATGCTTAAAGCCGAGCATTTGCTTAAGTGCCTTGCTGGATCAAAACCTGTGGGAGGCAGTGTTTGGAGGTTAATAATATGAAGGGGCATCCACTGTGGAACAAACAAATTTTCCTGGTAACATGTAGGTACTGGGACTGTAGCCTGTGTTTTCTCATGTGAAATGCTGAATAAACCTTTGTACTGCCAAGCTCTGAGTGGCTGTTAGAAAAGCAGCCTTACATTTATTTGTTCACGTACGTCTCACTCTCTTTCCCTCCTTGACTTAATATTTCCAAGCATTTAGTGCCAGATCTTTCAGTTAGGGTTATCAGGGTATTGACACCAATCCTTAAGTCTCTCTCTCTGCAAGCCTCCTTTTCTTTAGTATTTTAACATGTAGCATCCTTATCAGGCTAATCACTGAATCGGATGATATGGCTACACCACAGTCTTAGCCCATGCTCCAACCTTCCCACCACCACCATCCACACACAAATCCTCAAGCATGTGATTATTTGCATATTGAAGACCTGTGCTTGCTTGCACAGCTAAGGGTAGGAAAGTGGGGAGGGTTAAAGCCTAAGTTATGTTTTTTGCTCGGTCTGGAACTTGCCCACTTTGTAGTGAGGATGGAGGCAAGATCACTCAAGTGCTGATAGTCCTCCAATGCCCTTCCTCCAATTCCTCCCCAAGGGACAGACAAGTTCTTCTGTAATGGACACAATTGACTGGAAAAGATTCCTAGCGTGTCTCAGCACACAGAACCATGGGATATGCCCCAGATGCACATGGATGAGTGCAGAAAAAGTGAGGACACAGTGATGTGGGAACAACTTTGCTATGGGAATGTTCATACTTGGGCTAGGTGAACCTGGATGCTCAGATCTGTGTGCCAATCACACCGGTTAACTGTGTGGTGTAGACATTCCCGCAGAGGCAGCATGGCCTAATGCAGGGTTTCTCACACAACCCCAGGAAGCGGGACCAAAGCCGAGCCCCATCACACCAGCCGGGGGGCGGGTGGGCAAAGCCAAAGCCCAAGCCCCACTGCCCTGGGCGGCTCCAAAGCTTGAGGGCTTCATCCCTAGGCAGTGGGGCTCAGAGTTTGGCTTCAGCCCCGAGCCCCAGCAAGTCTAATGCCAGCCCTGGCGACCCTATTAAAATGGGATCATGACCTACTTTGGGGTCCTGACCCACAGTTTGAGAACCGCTAGTCTAATGGATAGCACCCCAGTCTGGAAGTCAGGAGATCAGGTTTCTATTCCTGGCTCTGCCACTGAGCTGCCGTATGAACTTGGGCCAGTGGTTTCCCCTTCCACCCTTTCGGTGTTTAGATTGTAAGCTCTTCGGAGCAGAGGCTGTCGCTTATGTGCAAAAACTAACACAATGGGACCCAATCTCAGCTGAGTTCTCTGAGAGCTCCCATAGAGCAAAGAAGAATAATCTAAGAACAATTGGCTTCATTGAGAATTGGTTCTTACTCGTGCATTTCACCTTGTGAGCAGTTCACATGTCTTACCTGAAGCCACAGCTGTGGGCTCTGGAACTGCAAAGGTTTAGGCAAACAGAGGAGATATTACTATCCGAGGAAATGGATGTGCCCTCTGCATCTGTTCCGAGATATAGTTTGCTCTCCAACTTTATATTACAAAGAGAGTGCAAGAGGATAAGTTTTCAAACTAAAACACGCCACAGACACTCGGAAATAAGTTTATCACAATGTGTATGAGGAAATGTACCAGAGCATATAGCTGAAAGGTCTTTGTTCCATTCTTAGTAATACTTAAACATTTAGGATCTGTGCACCGTTCCTCAACACTACGTTTTGTGAGTGGAACAGGCCTCAAGAGTGTGGTCTTTACAGACCACAGCTTCTTCATACAAGAATAATCTCCCAGCAGATCTCATTCCTCTTAATGTACCTAGTTTGAGTTGAATTTAAGGGAGGGGCCAAAGGGTGGGAAACAGACTCAGTCACTTAACGCTGAACTGCTACTTGTTGATTGAGAATAAAATACAAGAAGCAGCCCTAAATAATCCTGTATGCGAACACACTGCTCTTCATTACAGGGGGAGGGAAAAAATTGTGATAATCTTCCCATGAAATAAGTTCTGAGCATCCAGGTTCACCTAGCCCAAGTATGAACATTGTGAAAGGGGGAGGGAAAAAATTGTGATAATCTTCCCATGAAATAAGTTCTGCCCATTCCCAAAACAAGGGATGGCTAGCAAAGATAATAAGAATAATAATTATAATTAATAATTACTTGATAATTGATAAAATTGAATTTCCATCCTGTAGAATGTTTAGATATTTATTCTGGCTCCATTTGAGGACGGAAAAAAAAATCAAAATATCAAAACTTTTCACAGAATGAAGAGTCTAAAAAATATTGAATTCAGAAATGTCAAAACAGTTCATTTCCTTCCACATTGACATTAATCTCCACACCTGCCTGAACTGCTGCAGTGCTTCATGGGAGCAGTAGTTCTGGGTCCCTCATGTTCATATTCTCTCTTATCTGCCTTTCTATCTTGCCAGACTACATCACCCATAATGCACAGTAGTCTCTCCCTGTGGCTAAACTGCCAGCATGCATAGGAGTGTCTTAGAGATGAATGTTGCTAAACTACTTGAAATGTTTCACTTTGATTATCCCAACAAAATATTCTATAAAAATCAACCTTTTCCCACAGAACATTTCAATGTCAATTTAACCCCATTTTCCAATGGGAAAATGATTAATTAGAATGTTTTGACCAACCCTACTCAGAAGATTGTACAGATGTTCAAAATGGGATCATACCAATTCTCTAGATTGTGCTGAGTTCTTTGAACCTGGCTCCTTCTCAATGGAGCTTGTATTCTCCACTGGGTCTTTTGGGCTTTTCTGCCCTTCAGTGTGGCTCTGATGCCCATCTGGGCTCACTCATCTTGTCTTATTCTTGAATAAAGAAGAATTTTCATCTGTCACATGATAAGAAGTGAGCTGAGAAAATTGTCCATGAGTATCTGTTTGAATTTTCTGGCAGCTTTTCATTCTGCCACATTTGCAGTCTTTAAGCATTCACTTTCCACCATGCTCAACATTTATGCAGTCGAGCTTCATGGAGGAAAAAAAATGCACTCGAATACCATGGTGATGGGCGTGGCTTAGGAATAGACAGATAGGCTCACAGAAAAGCAAATCTGAAGTTTGACTTCTCCCAAATTGCTCAAAGCAAATTTTGAGTTTTATATTTGATTATAAAACTGGCAAATGGCAATTCACAATTTAAACTGCCTGTGTCAGTTAGACAGAAATGGCTTATGCAAATGACCAACACACTATCAAACATCAAATTGCCCTCTTACCAGCTTCTCATCAACAGATGGGTTGTCCTGAAGTTCTGAAGTACTCTGACATTACAAGAACATAATTTTATGCAGTTCTCAGAAGAGAGTAATTTATTCCCCATCCCACTTGGCTGATGAACATGTTCCTTAGATTGGAACTAGAGAGAAACTAAGGGACCTGCTCCTTTCAAAAAGTTCATACAAACACTCACTAATTCAGTGGACAGCTAATTCTCAGGGGCTTAAACAACCACACCCAGGACCCTTGAGCAGTTGGCCTTCTATTGTTATTCCAGCTAGCTAGATCAAAGTTAGCTTGGGTATGTCTACATGTGCTGCACTCACACCTCTGACTGCAGGGCAGACATACACCGGGAGACAAAAAACTTAACTTTCTCATATGAATACTGTGTATGACTTACAGAATACAGTAGCCTTATATTTGATCCTCAATGGTCTTGCATTGCAAATGTGCAGAATAAATAGGGATCAGAATTTCCATAAGAAATACTAGAAACTCGTTAGCGGGCAATGCAAATAAATGGGCTACATAGTGCCGCCTACTCATCCTTTTTATTTTGTGCATTAATTTAGGGAACCAATCCTGTGAGGGAATTGAGGGCAGTAGACCATTCCCAGGAAGGGCTCAGCGCATTTCATGATCAGGCCCTTAATGAGGATTTATGGATTGTTTATTATTACCAGACCTATACAAATATAGTGACTGGACTAGTTTGCCCCAGGGCAGTATTTATGAACACCGTATCTCACTTCAATTTGGGGAAATAATGTTGCACATTTGGGCTTGATCTTGCTCCCACGGCAATCAATGGGAGACTGGCCATTGACATCAAAAGTGGATGTTTTATGAGCTTTTTATGTTTAATATTGTGAAGGGGTGCCTACCATACACAAGTAAGCAAAGAGTTAACAGGCGTCTGAGAGCTCAGTTAGCCAACCTTGCTGAACCTGGAGGGTGTGTCAGACTTGATTTGTTATTAGACCCAGCTGGGAAGGAGATGGGTCTCCTCCATCAAAGAAGGAAATGAAAGTATGGGGTGGTCCAGAAGAGGGACCCAAGACAGAGAAACCCAGGAGAGAGGCGGTAGGGAGTTCACTGTCTCTGGGAAGGGCCTGAGCAAGGCAGATGGAAGAAGGCCACAGGGATGGAATTAATCCCTGAGTTGGCCCTGGAAAGAGGACAGGGCGCAGGGAGGCAGTCCTGAGGGGACAGTGTTCCAGCAAAGAAAGAAGGAGCTGAGAGAATGTAGAGAGAAGCCTTGCATCAATAGGATAAGCAACAGCTTGTTGTAAGTTGCATCTTATATAAGACCTACAAATTAGCTTGAGGAAAAAATCTAAAAGTTAATTGTGAACAATTAATTCAGAGTCTTGAGGGCAAAATCCTGCAAGATATTGAGCAATTCCCGGAAAGTCCTGAGTGTGATATGATGAGTGGAACTGGACAAAGAGGGGCAGATTTCAGGAGGGATGGAGTTTGTTGCAGCACCAGGGCCTCAAGCACACAAGTTGGGGCAAGGCTGATCCCAGACAAACAGAAGCCTGTCAGTGTGAAACACAGGTCCTTGTGCATGCTCAATAACAGCATTAGCCCTTAAATTGTGAGCCTTTGTAATTCCAACTGCTCTGTTGTTTTGTGGATTTATAAAAATTAGGCATAGTCTGGACTCTTAGAAGTTAGGTGTCATTAGAACTAAAACAGAGGTACTTCAGACAAAGGACAGTCATGGGCTCCTAGTTGTGTGATGCTGACAGTAGATGGCTTCCAGCCAGTTCTCGCTAGCCTGAATCTGGTTCCCTCTAACATGTGCTCTGCTTTTAAAGGCACAGTACATACTCCTAGCACTGTCTGGCATTCACTTCCCAACATGCTTTGTTGCTGAGTAATACGAATGCCCCCCCCTTGTGTCTTCTGTCACCAAGATCAATGTTCCTTCCTGAGTTTTGTCATTCCCATTAGTTTAGTTTGAGGACCTATGATGAAGATGATGGGTTGAATGATCACTCTATTCCATATAAACCTATTGAGGGAGTAGTTCAACCTTCAGGGCCCTCTAAGCACTTGATGGTTGAAATTCTGAAGGAAATATCAACATTTTGAATGTCAATGAAAAAAGAGAACAATTTATTTCCCAGGCTTTTTGAACGCTACAGAGAGAGTTAGAATTTTTGGAATTTCAAAATGTCTGCAAAATTACAAATTGTACCTTTCATATTCCAACAAAAAAAAAGGGGGGGGGGGAGGGAATTGTGTGTGTGTGTATGTGTGTGAGAGAGAGAGAGAGAATATACTACCGCCTAATTTTGACCAAGTCTATTATACCTCTACCTCGATATAACGCTGTCTTCGAGAGCCAAAAAATCTTACTGCGTTATAGGTGAAACCGCGTTATATTGAACTTGCTATGATCCACCGGAGTGCGCAGCCCCCCGCCCCCGAGCACTGCTTTACCGCATTATATCTGAATTCATGCTATATTGGATAGCATTATATCGAGGTATAGGTGTATTGATACTAAAAAGTCTTTCAGATTTGCTGAATTCATAGATTTCAAGGTCAGAACAGAGCATTGTGAATGTCTAGTCTGGCTTCCTCTACTGCACAGGCCAAAGAACTGCCCCCAAAATAATTCCTAAAGCACATCTTTTAGAAAAAAGCTTCCAATCTCAATTTAAATAAAAGTGCCTTATTTTTTGGTCTGAATTTGTCTAGCTTCAACCTCCAGCTACTGGACTGTGTTATACCTTTATCTGCTAGATTGAAGAGCCCATTATCAAATATTTGTTACCCGTGTAGATACTTATAAACTGTCTTCAAGTCACCTCTTCACCTTCTCTTGGCTAAATAGATTGAGCTTCTTGAGTTTATTGCTATAAGGCATGTTTTCTAATAGTTGTATTCATCCTTGTGGCTCCTCTCAGAACCCTCTCCAATTTATCAACAGCCTTCTTGAATTGTGGACACAAGAACTGGACATAGGATTCCAGCAGTGGTCGCTCCAGTGCCAAATACAGAGGTTAAAATAATCTCTCTAATCTTACTCATGATTCCTCTGTTCATCCAAGCTTCACATTAGTCCTTTTGGCACAGCATTGAACTGGGAGCTCATGTTCAGCTGATTATCCACCATGACCCCCAAATGTTTTTCAGAGTCAATGTTTCCAAGGATAGAATCCCCATCCTGTAAATATGGCCTACGTTCCTTGTTCCTAGGTATATACATTTATATTTAGTTTATGTAAAAGCATGTTTGCTTGTGTCCAGTTTACCCAGAGATCCAGATCTTCTTGTATCATTGACCTGTCCTCTTCGTTATCTACCACACCCAATTTTTGTGTTGTCTGCAAACTTTCAGTGATGGCCTAACCAAGAGGCCTAACAGGAAGCAGGTCAATATTTTCTGGACTATGTCCCGGTTCAGGCAGCAAAGGCTAAGACTCAAAGTTAATGGGCTATCAAAAGACACAAACTGTATTGGACATCAACTGGTAGGTGGCTTTTAGGCCACCACTGCACACATTCATCCAAATGGCACCTGTTTCTGTGGCAGATTCACGTCTGGTGTAAGTGTGCATCATATTTCTCATTAAAGTGAGCCATTTCTTGATTTGCACTGCTTCCTTTTCCATACTATCTACTTCTTTCCTCACCACTCGTATTGGGACAAAGACTTGCTTGGGCTGTTCTTTGACTGAGGGATGAGGCTAGTCCTTAAATATGGCTACATGACTGGCGCTCTTTGTCTCACAGCAGGCGGGGTTATGCTGTATGGCACAATAGCTTTCTGATGGGAGGATGGGGGAAAGAAGTGACATGAAGCAAAGTTATCCAAAAAAATCAACCCTGACTTATTTCCATTTCCAAATCTCTCTGAAGACAATAAAAATGAAATTCAAATATTTATGAAAGGCAAATTTGTTGCTGTGGTCACCCCTACACTAGCTTGATTAATCACAATGATGACAAGCTTAAAGAACAAACTTTGGCAGAAGAAAGTCAGACTTAAGCTACTTCTTTATCTGTTAACGTTCTGTTCTAATTTACATTCAGTAATTAGATTACTATTAAAAGAGCAAAAACAATTGCATGAATCAGATGTGCTGCTGTGACAATGAATTCCATGAGTCTCCATGAAGATGACCCAATTTTTTTTTGAGACATTACAACTTGCACAGTTACTTATTTCACAATCTCAGGATATGTCTTCACTGTGCAGTTAATCCAGGGCCTTACCCAGGATTTAGCTCAATTCCCCTTCCCGTCCACATAGAAGAACCTCTAACCCGGTGTCTGGAACGGCTCACAACCGTGATTGCAAACCTCATGGCAGACTGTCAAAAAGCAGGGCAGACACCCCAAACTGGTGGTACGTTCTATAACTAGATTTTGCCAAACCATTAACAAATGTGAACTCCTAAAGCACTATAATACCATAGAGTCTGACAGTCCCTTGGGCACGCCATCCAGGCAAGCTGGAATGAGTGATAAATTCTCGCTTTCACCAAACATCACAAAATATTCAGATAGCTCTCAGTCCCAAGAGACCAGTCACTTACACCAGGTCAATTTTGTATCTCAGATCTCACACCAAAGACAATGCTTGTAGCCAGTCCTGTAGTAAATTAAAGAAATATTTCTTAACTTGGAGAATGAAATGACAGTTATTTACAGGTTAAAGCAGGCAACATATACACACAAATGAGTTAGTTTATGATTCCTAAAAGTGACAGATTTGTACTAATATGTCACCACTGAATGTCTTTTAGGTCTACCCACGCCAAGCGGCATGGGGATCTCTTGCTTATGTTTAGGAATGTTTACCGCTCCAAGTCCAGACAGCATAAAAGATCATTTCTCCTTGTCAGGTATTTTTATCTCCTCCACCCCAAAGCCCATTTCATTTGTGGCTTTCTCCTTCCTGGTGGAATTTAGGAATGTAGTCAACAGGGCCTTTCTCCTTTGATACTATACACTATCTCATTTGCCTTCAATGGGCCATCTTGTATGCAGGATGTACACTTTACCTTAAAATTAATGCTGCTTTTCCTGTTTGGTGAGTTACACAATTGAAGAGGTTTACAATGCAAACACTCAATATAACTTTATACCGTGGGCTACAGAAGTTATATGTGAGATCAATACATGCAGCAAACTACAAACATTTCATAAAGTCTAAACACATTCTTATCAACTTAACATCTAATATCTATTCTGATAATGCTAGCACACAGGTAAGCAAGACTGGTTATTCCAGCTGTGCATTTGTAAGCATTCAGTGAGGCCTTGGCATGAGCTGGCACCTGGTCTGCCACCATCACACCTGCATTAGAGGTAAGTTAAGTCTGGGCTGGGGGTACAAGCTTTCATGGATGGTGTAGTAAGATGAGGCCATGAAGCATAAACCCTTATCAGCGGCCCAGTATGAGGCCTGAGGCCTGAACTAAAGTAATGATCAAGACTTTGCTAACATAAAGCCAAGTTAAGCTGTGAGCCATAGGCAGGCCCTGCTCACAGAAGCTGGCAAGGAAAGGGCTGATGCTGCAAAAAGATACATACCTAAAAGGTACTGAACTCTAGATATCAGAACACTCCAATACTTGTACATTCCACACATAACAAGGAACAAGCTGACCCATCCCAATGACAGGGCCAAAGGGGGAATATGATGGATAGAGTTGTTTTGTTCGAACCAACATGTACAAGGTGCGAGGCGGCACCTTACTACGTAGTGGGGTTGTACCTTACTACGTAGAGGGGTTGCACCTCAATACGTCAGGAGTGATGTGTAACTTGTTTGTACCTGTGTATAAGAATGCGTCCCTGAGTGGATATCTTTGTCCAGCCTAGAGGGCAGTGGAAAGTCCCGCCACTCACTGAGCTGAGTCCATTGCCAGAGGGCACATATTCGTAGTACGTCCTCTAGAGTAAAGTCTAGAGGGAACTATTACTGTGCTTCGTTTGACAATAAACCTGGCCGGGTGCCTTCGTACCTTACTAGAGTCTGTGGTCATTGGGGGTTCTCTCGGGGTCTGCTGGGTCAGCTATCTGCGCGGAGCTGGGGCAGCACACAGAGGGAACACGCACGCAGCCAATTGATATCAACATTGAACAGAGCAGAGCACCACACCGGGAGTGTCTGACAACAGATGGGAGTACAAATTAGAACCTGGACTCTGTTTTCACTCGGGATGGAACCCACCTACTTTGCAGTGAGGACACAGGCAAACTCACGTAAGTGCCGGTAGTCCTCCAATGCCCTTCCTACTATTGCCTCAGAAGAATAGCTCTTACACAATTGCACTAAGAAGCACCAGTGCAATTCACATAGGTGTCATGTTAATATAGCAAGTTGATCCAGGAAGCAGGTAAGCTACCACCAATATGCAACTGCCAAGGGTTTTGAGTAGTAGCTGCATTAGTGACCCAAGGATATCTGCAAATAGCATGCATTAGAAGCCAACATGAAGGTAAAGAAAGAATAGATTATTCCAAAGACAGCTGCATCCGCAAAGAAAGGCTGCATCCTATGAACGAAAATGAAATCCTAAAAGTCCTAGCTACTGCTGCTACTAAGAGCAGTCAAAGGTCCTCGGGGAGCCTAAGGCAGGCTTGCTGAAAATTTTTTGTCAAACTGTTTTTTTCAAGGGAAAATTGGTTTTCAACAAAATAAATATTTTAGTGGAAAAAGTGTGTTTTCGTAGAATCTTAGAATCATAGAAGATTAGGGTTGGAAGAGACCTCAGGAGGTCATCTAGTCCAACCCCCTGCTCAAAGCAGGACCAACCCCAACTACGGATTCTTTTAAATTAAAAAATAAAAACAAACCTCAAAACCCACACTTCTGATTTTCAGCCAAAAATTGAAATATTTGAATTTTCAGTTGCTGCCACAGGGCTTCATGGGAGTTGTAGTTCAAAGTCACCTGATGCTCCCATTGTCTTCTATGGGCGAGGCTTACCAGCTGGATTTCATCTCCCATGATGCACTGAATATCCAACTGCCACGAAGCACATATCCCTTCACCAAATGAAAGACTGTGGTGCATGATGGGAAATATAGTCTGACCGGGGAGCTTGTCCTATAGAGAAGAATGGGAGCATGATTCATCCCAACTACAACTCCCATGGGACACTGCAGAAACATTTGCAGAATACAAATATATTGTGTTTTGGCAAAAATATATTGGATTTTTATTCTACAGCAAATATTAAAAATTCACAATCCTCCATTTTCTGACCATCTCTGATCCTGAGGTTATGAATCTTTTGCATGGTGAATGGCAATGCTTCATCAACAGATGGAGCAGATTCAGCACTCATTAATTCTTCTAGTTCCTTATCTCTGACCACAATTATCATCTGTTTCATTCACACTGAGCTTCTGTGAGCTCAGATCCTCCAGTAAGTCATGTCAAATCAGAGGAAGAGAGAGAGAGAGAAGGAAGGAAAAAGAAAGAACTTTCTCCCATCAGGCAGCTGACCCGCCAGGAAATGTCTGTACCTACTGCAGGTGGCTCTGCGGTTCCAGGATCAGACACCTGAGTCATCTCAGGACCCATATGTAAATATCTGGTAGAGATCATCCTCGAATTGAGGGATTGCCGATGATGTTCCCTAGAGCAAAAGTTACATTTACACACCCACAATGTGTTCTACCTACATATCCTCACAGTACAACTTTGTGAGATGCATTAGCTGTAAGGGGGAAGGTTAAAGGTGTCACAAATACCATACTAGATAATGGCAATCATACTTTGCACTTGCTTAGCACCTTTCATTCAAACATCACAAAGAGTTTTACAAGTACTAATTAATTAGGCCGCCTTGTCGTTAATCATAATTAATCCTCTTTGTAATTAATTAATTGACAGTCACTGTGAGGTAGGTTTCAGAGTGATAGCCGTGTTAGTCTGTATCAGCAAAAAGAATGAGGAGTACTTGTGGCACCTTAGAGACTAACACATTTATTTGAGCATAAGCTGTGAGGTAGGTAACTACAAGAGCTAGTTGAACTATTTCAACTTTCAAAAACTTGGAATTTTAAAAAAGGGACCCAATTTTAGCTACCATCTTTTCTAAAAATGTCCCTTTCCCACTGTCCAGAAAGTATAATTGTCCCTATTTCTCAGAGTGATAAGACAGACGCACAGAGTTAAAGGGTATCTCACTAAACTGTAGTGGCAGAATTGAGAGTAGATGTTTATCTATACCAGAGCCTTTGCTGGTATAGCGACAGTGGCAGAGCCCCCTAGTGTAGACCCCGTGTAAACCAGTAGAAGGAGTTCTGCTGGCATAGCTACATCACTTTCTATCATCTTCTGTCATCACCTTGGCATTTACACCAGAGTTTTTGCCAGCATAACTGTTTGCTGTCAGGTATTATTCCCTTCCCCCCAATTATCCATGTGAACACACACACAATTCTAGCCAATGTAGCCAGGTAATATAAACCAGGCCTTGATCCAGGATTGGTTAATAATAATAATAGTAATAATAATAATAATTAATTAATTAACAATAAATTAATACTTCGTTGTTTAGTTTTTACTGAGAACCTGAAAAAAAAAAGAAATGTTTTGATGATTGTTTTCTTTTTCCTGCAAAAAGTGGATTAAAAACAAGAAAGAAATACTTTCCTACCTAGTTCTAATTAGAATCCAGATCCCCTGTTCTTATGGATAGACTGAACTTATTGCAGAGAACTTAAAGAGGCTTTCCGCAAGAAAATATTAGCAGTGCATCTATAAATTGTTTGTTTGCATTGACTGGTTCATTTTATGCAATACTTCACTTTCTCCTCTATGCCTAAGAGCCACAGTCCATTGGAGTCCACAGAAAGACTCCCATGGACTTCACTGAGTTTTAGACCACGTATAGTGGATAGAAATTCAAGCCCTTCAATTTCCATTATAAATGTGCCTCTCTACTCTCCACAGATTTTTCAACAGGTAAAATAAAATTCAGTCAACTGAGGGAATATTTATAAATATGTGTGTGTGTGCAGCATCCATGTGAAAGATTGACTTGGGCCTCTGCCCTTTGGAGGACAGCAGCGTGCAAGAATTCTGGAAGCCTACCTTCCCTGGGTAAGGAAACCACACAGAGAGGCGGGGACAGTACACCCAAGAACCAGCTCTGGGTGCTTTGGTTGGTTGGTTGGTTTTTTCAGAAGGTGGGGACAGAGGGGCGTCCGTATCAGTGTATCACCCCCTGCTTGTTACACTGAGTTAACTGGCCAGAATGGGAGAAGAAACATATGGATCACTCACTCTGTCAATTGTGGAACTGGGGGGAAAATAGAGGCAATATAATTAGAGTACTTAACTGGAAGGCCACTTTGGAGTGATGTGTTTTAAGCTTTGTCACCAGCTGAAGATATTGTAAATCTGAGAGGAAGCCGGGAGAGATGTCCTGCTTGCCTAATCCTAAGGAACGCATTTTCTGAATATCACAAACACTGGGTCAGATCCTTGATCCTGTTACAACGGATTGCAACCAGTTGTAATGCTGGTTTAACCAACCAAGGGAGGATACCTCCCATGCGAGGGGATCCCTGGTACTATAGAATCATCATAATTGCTCCTTTACCAACCTCTCTATGGGCTCAGTGTTGGGGCATAACCAGAGGAAAGGAAGTCAGGGTTAGGGCATCTTTATGCCATGGTGATCCTCTCTGGGCCATGGGAAGCGGGGTATGAATTAAAGCAGTCCTGAGGCAGCTCTGTTTTACTGTGGAGATTGGACTAGTGGCCAGCTAGCTCCAGGACTGGTGGGGTGGATTAAAGGTGGCATAAAAATCCATTTCCCCCCACACACGTCTCAAGCTGTGCTAAGCTACAACCAAGTCCCAAAGAAACTTTGAAATACTCCTAGAGCCAGATCTTCAGCTAGTGTAAATCACCATGGTTCCGTTGACTTTGAAAGAACTACAGTAATTTATACCAGGAGAGGATCTGGCCAACATCCATTAGTGGGAATAAGTAACAACTGGCCTAATGCCATTTGCAGAGGTACTCACTGTGTGTTCCGGCCAGTCATAATTATTATTGATAAGTATAATTCTCTATGATATATTCAGACTACAGTAAGTAAATAAGTATTAATCCTTTTTACTTATATATTGGAGGACAGATATACCACCTGGTGTATGTCAGGGTAGCTCCATTGAACTTACAGCAGTCGAGGATCTGACTCATACATCTCATTTCAGTTGAAGCTCTCAAGGCACAGGTGAATGAGCAGTTCTGTGTGGTAGAGATCACCATTTTAGAGAGAAGCTAACGAGGCCACATCACCCAGTGGCCATGATGTTTAGAAAATGTTATAACTATGCCTACTCAACGTATACTTCTGGTGGTGCTCAGAAAGCAGATTAGAAAAGAGACCAGTAGTTTAGTCTTATTGTCTTCAGCCTAAGGTAACAGAAAAAAGCCAATACTATGTACACTTGGAATATCAACAAGATTTTCTTGGGCTCTGTATTTTTAACTGCCCAGAATCCACTTCTGCTTTTACAATGGGACTCCAGACAGGCCATTAACACCAACTCTTTCTCTTTCACTCACATCACCTTGTTTCATTTTCGTCTCCTCAGATTCCGCTTTCCACTCTGAGGCATATTCTGTTCTCTCTGCAGCATCACTATGACTCTCCGTGCTGCTGGGGAATAGCACAGGGACCAACGGGCAGGGGAACATTAGCAGCATGACTACACAGCCTGCATGAATGTGTTGTTTGAATTGGATCAACTACAATTTAGTCTCAACTGGCCATAAATTGCATATGCTGTTTGCTTCCTCTGAAGCTCATTCTTGGTCCCATGGGATGCTGAGCAAACCACAGTTTTAGGCACTTGTTTTCTTTTTAGAATTGTTTCCTGAACTAATATTGTGCTTTATACAGTAGTGTGCACTCTTACAGAATTCATAAGCGCACAAGGAAGAGAGTTAACCTTGAACCCTTCTCCAAGATGTCTCTCAACAGTCATTTTTGAGGCATACAATTTTCTGCTTCTGTTGCCACAGGTTCTTTCACTTACTGTTGCATATTTGATGCCTTAACCATCTATCCCCTCGGAACATTTTATAATTCAATATAAATAAATCCTTAGAGTCAAACTCCATTGGCCTTTTGCTCTTTGCAGTAAAAACTTGGTGTGGGTTGCTTCTTCCTTCCCTAGCACATGGAAAGTTTTTCATTTAACTGTTCTTAAAAAAAAAATCTTTGGAGAGCCACTTAACTTTTATAGCTTCCAATTCCCTAGTCATGGGGTTTCCACTGCTTTCCTTTCCACACTTCACTCTTTCCTAGACCACTGCATTTCACGAGAGCAACCCTTGATTGGTGGTCGATAAGGATGCCATGAAGAATTTTCTGCCACCATCCAAGCATTTGTAGCCTGATCGTATTGTAAACCTATTTAGGGACTGGCATTTTAGCCAACAATGATAAAATAGCAAAGGCCTGCACAAAGCTGAGCTTGGTTGCTTTGCTTCAGAATCCCTGACAAATTGTGTTAATGTCTGCAACACTTTGCTCATGGTACCGATACAGTATGAAATTAAATAATATATAGGAATGACAATTAGCCTTGTGGTAATTGTAGTGCTCACAATGTGCTCTGGAATTTCCAGGCATTCTAGAAGGAAAAATCCTCTATTCTGAGTGGCTCTCAAAGGATCAACAGACAGGTCAAAAGCAATGCGATTCATTATAGGCAACACAACAGAAGAGTGTTGTTAAGGGATAATTAAACATGCAGAGGGTAGGGACCCTGTGGAAGAGCCAAGGAAGTCCCACCATGCATAGGAGGCCAGATGGAAGAAGGCATGGAGTCAATTGTTCAAAAGACATAAACAGGAGGATAAGCATGAACGCCTTGTTGGATGGGAAAGGGAGACATAAGGGAGGATAATCGTATTGTTTTCTTTTATTTACTTGATTCGGTTTGGTTGTTCTGTAGTCTGATGCCCCATTCCTCATGTGGTATATTGAAAACGGCATTAAAATTTGTGATCTATCACTTTACATTCTCCAGGGCTTTCCTGATCTTGCTTGTAGGCAGGAAGCACTGTAGGGAAGCATGCAATCAGCATCAGTTTGCAGAAGATCAGACTAGAGTACTGTAGGGTGAGTTGTGCCTCTCTGTTTTAGGGAGCAGCCTGCTTTCTCTCTGTATGTTTTTGGGGTTCTTGTACATTGTTGTTCTGAATTCTAAGAAATAAAGTAGTGTTATGTTGCAGCCTTCCAGCAAGAGTATTTTTATGTGACTTCTCTGTGTGTATGTCATGAACATAATATCTCACATACCTGAAACTCCCCGCCCATTGCCTTTTATACCTCATATTTGTGGTGGTCCTTTGGCTTCACCATCTGGACTGAAAATATTTCAACACTAGGCAGGTTTCATGCTTTGTGAGTTGAGTTACCTCCTTCCCCCACCTTCCCCCAACTTTTCTTCCTCTGTGTGTGTAACCCACACACCCTCTGGGTGTGGTGTTCTGTCCTATCTAGTGGCACCAAGACCATTTAGAGAGAGAGATAAAATGGGTCTGCTCTACAGCCTTAGCTAACAGGCTTTTAGCTCATGCGGTAGAGGCTCATGCACTGAGGCCCAGGTTCGATCCCGCTCGCCGCCAACCAGAGTATGTCAGCGTTACATGTGCAGTACAGTACATTAATAGATGAATCCTTTGATAAAGAGTCATCTGAAGTTTACAAGCTTCTATGTATCAGTAGTTAGGAACTCATTGAGTAGGCTTCGATTTAACCTTCTACACTCTTTCTACCAGGGGCACGTGTCCTGTACACTGTCAAGGGAATTGGTAAGAGCTCTCTTACAGGCATCATTACACCACAATCAAATATTCTATAATTGGACTATCATTAGCCTCTTGGTAATAGAAGTTCGAGTTCAGCTCCCAAACTGAAATAATCAAGGATGTTTCATACATGCCTCATGCAGCCCAGTTTAATATTGCAAACCAACCTATATGGGCTGATATTAAACTAGATATACATTGAACACACTGGGCTGGATCCGTAGCTGGTGTAACCCTAACCCTAACCCTAACCCTAACCCTAAATGGGCATGCTTGGTTATAAAGGGCATTACATTGTGCCTTCAGGTTTATTTTCTGTGTTGTTTTTTCCATCAATTTGAATCTCTTTTCATTCTCAAGAGTCAGATTTCCCCCTCCTGCCCCTCCCCACAGTTTTCCTGAATCATTTTGCATGATTTGCCAATATTTTAGGAATACTCCCATACTCCAAAAAGCTATATCTAACATCTTAGTCTTCCAAATCCACTCTCGCAACTGTGTTCACTGAGCACTACAAAGTTTGGGATAAAATATGGTTTTCAACCTGGGATGAAAATTCTATCACAGTGCATGTTGTATCATGTAGTAAACCTGCAAGGATGCAGAAGAGAATGTGTAAACCTCACAGAACCTTAGAGATGTAGATCTGTGAAGATATGAGAAATGCAAATACAGAGAAAAAGGTTTTCCAACCTGAGATATGCTATATCTTGGCTAAATTTACTATTTGGTATGCACTACACATGTATTATAAGGAAATAAAAAGCATTATACACAAGTTGCTTTGTTCTGCCACATGGCAAAAGTATTTTTCTTCCACCTTGGATGTCCCAAGACAAATTCAACAGTGAAGGAACGAAAAACAAAACATAAAATCTCTGACTGTATATGTGCTTTGTGTACTTTTTAAAAATAATGTTCTGGTTAATGCTATACTTTCTTACAAGGAACTCAGGAAAGTTCATGAATTAAATATTAATGATTGCTTTTAATGGTTATCAAGTTATGAGGAAAAAAATCAAATCTCTTTCAGAAAAATCCAGACCCTGAATTAGATTTCATTGTGTAAAATAATGAAATCTCTTTTTTTTTTTTTAAGATCCAGGAAAGCTGTCGGCTCTGGTTGGTTGAGTGCTTCATGCAAATGCTCTCCCCATTGGTTCCTTTTTGTTTTGCTTCCTTTGCGAACAATCTTCCATCTTTCTCCTTTTTTGGATACCACTATTGACTCTGGAACCCTGATGATGATTGTTTACACACCTGGAACAGTTTCTTGGCATCGGCTCCCACTGATGCTTCTTTGGCTACTCTCGCTTTTTTTGTCAAGTCACTCATCTTTCCAGTACAACTTCTTTATCTTTCTCCACATCCTCCTGTTGCAGCATGCCACTCTTCTTGCTGTGTCACATGTGCATGCTTTTTTTTGGTAAGACTTTGCTTCCTTCAATTAATGTCCAGGCGCATAGCTCTATCCACCCTTCTTTCTTTGAGCCTCTTGGTACCTTTAAACTTATGGCAGCTTCCTGGCACCCATCTCTAAAGCAAACCCGTTGTTGCTGTATCAACATTTCTCTTGAAATCCATTTGAGAGCTGGATTCTAAAGTCCCTCGTGCTTCCCAGGTCAGACAGTTTCTTCACATCAAATACTGTCTTTTTTTTTCTTATTAGCTTCATTCTAATTGTTCTGATGACAAGATAGTGGTTGCTTCCTATATTAGAACTTGTAAGAGATTTTGTAGCCCCCAGTGATCTTCTCCACCATCTGTTGGTGGCAATGTAACTCAGTACAGTAATTCCATCATTTTGACTTCCATGTTAGTTTGTGTTTTCTGTGGAGATGGAAAGATGGAAGCTTAGTAAATCTTTTACCATTTTCTGTCCATCTCTCACTTCCATGTTTACCCATGCAATGATCATATCTGAAGTTCTCGTTACTAATTTGAGCATTCATATTACCCATAACTAGAACAATATCATAAGCATGGACCTGGCATATTATGTCTTGCAACTTGATGTAAAAGGAAGTTTTATTTTAACATATGTAACAAAACATGCCCTTAATTCATGAGCCACTTGATTCCCATTCCTGTAGAGATTGCATTGCCTTTTCGTCAAGAGTACTCCAGCTCCCTGTATCGTATTGCTTTCCTGAATGTAGTACTGTGATACTGTCTGAATGGAGTCTTCCATCCCCAGTCCATCTCCTTTAGCCCACTTGAAGAATACTATGAACTGAGTCATTTCTCTAACTACTTGATTCAGTTCCCCACATAATAATAAATGGAGATATACCTATCTCTGGAAAGGTCATTGAGTCCAGTTCCCTGCCTTCACTAGTAGGGCCAAGTACTGATTTTGCCCCACATCCCTAAATGGCCCCTTCAAAGATTGATCTTACAACTCTGGGGTTAGGAGGCCAATGCTCAAACCACTGAGCTATCCCTCCCCACTCACATGGGTCTCACATTCCAGCACCCAATTCTAGTTTTAGCTGTTAGTATCTCTTGTTTCGGGCAATAGAGTCCCTCACAGGTTTGGTGCACCCCTCTCAGACCTCCATTTGATCTCATTTCTTGTCTACTCAATGATCCTGAGAGGTTAATTTAGACAGACCCTGGCTAATTGAGACAGACTCTTTCATAACAGACTTATTTTTCATGTATGCAGTGTTGTAGCTGTGTTGATCCCAGGATATTAGAGAGACAAGGTGGGTGAGGTTATATCTTTTGTTGGACGAACTTCTGTTGGTGAGAGAGACAAGCTTTTGAGCCACACAGAGCTCTTCTTCTGGTCTGGGAAACATACTCAGAGTGTCACAGCTAAATACAAGGTGGAACAAATTGTTTAGTATAAGTAGTTAACACATTTCAGGGACCATTCAAGGTGAAGTGGCCCATTAACAGGAAAATGATAAAAGACAAAAACACCCTATCACCCATGGGTGAACACTTTTTTCACAAAGCGATCACTCTATATCTGACCTCTCAGTCCTCATCCTCAAAGGAAACTTGCACATGTTTGAAAGAGAAGCCTGGGAGCTTAAATTCATAACTTTGCTAGACACTAAAAATCATGGACTGAATCCATTTATGACTTATTACAACAATCTATAATACACTAACAACCTCCCTTCCTCCAGCTGCCTTCCTCACTGCTCCCTTCCCTCCCCACTCCCCCCTCCCCCCCGGCGACTGGAGGGGTGTTAGTGGAACACTTCACCTTGAATGGTCCCTTAAAATATGTGCATTTTGCTGTGGCACTAAGAGTATCTTCCCCAGACCTGAAGAAGAACTCTGGGTGGCTCAAAAGCTTGTCTCTCTCACCAACAGAAGTTGGTTTAATAAAATATATTATCTCACCTACCTTGTCCTTCTTTTGCATAGAGAGGTAGTTGGCCTGACACACAACTGTAGGTCCATGATTCCTTATTCAATGTATTAGGAGCAGCCCATATCATGCATGAGGTTCTCTCATCCACCACCTGATGGACACAACTGGTAGCTTAGGATGCTAAGGTCAATGGAGTAATGGTAGTGTGCAACTGGTTCAAAAGATAAATTAATCTCCTCCAAAAAGATGACATCAAACAACATCTTGGAGGATTGAAAATGGAACATGGGGTACTTCATCTCTAGATCACTCTGTTCAAATCCAGCCCTAATGAGCAGTGAATGGAAGTTGCAAGAATCTGGAAGCAGTTCAATGAAGTATGCAAAATAAATTGGTGGGCATAATGCATTTCCCACTATGCTTTCAGACCAATAAACCACTGCCACATATGATACTAATTAGTATATTTCGTAAAGTTTGATATCTAAATGGGCACAGAGACTGGAAAACATTCTCTCTGTACACATAGTTCTTCTAACTGGTTCTACAAACACAAGGTTATGACACATTGGTGAGGCTGCCTGGGGAATCTTGCTATTTGTACGCTAAATCAACACCTCTGCTGTATCTGTTCTGTGTATAAGCAGAAGGCTTTGGGTCACATTGTAATCTCAATTACACTGGTGCAAATCTGGAGTAACTCCATTGCTTGCCTGCATATTTATACCTGCCTCTGGAAATTTCCATTACATGCATCTGATGAAGTGGGTATTCACCCACGAAAGCTTATGCTCCAATACATGTTAGTCTTAAAGGTGCCACAGGACTCTCTGTTGCTTTTCACAGATCCAGACAAACACGGCTACCCCTCTGATCCATTGACTGCATGACTTCAATGAAGTTATCGTGCTCCAGATTTACACGAGTGACTGAAAAACCCTCTTTAAGGATCCAGGATGGTTTTTCCTCCGACATGGAAACTATATGTAAAAGTTATTTATTTTTGCCATATGGAAAACAAACAAACAAACAAAAATAAAAGGAGCATCACCGTTCTTACCAAATGAGTTTATGTTTAATATCCATAATGTTACTAGAAGATGTGATTAACATCTCACATACCCCATTTTACACCAGAATAATCCAACTGATTTAAACAGAGTTACTCCATATTTATCCTGATTTACATCATTATGAATTAAGTCCAGGAGGTTGGTTTTTATGAACCAGTTAAAGCAGAAGCAGCACTTTGTGCCATTCATGATACTCTTTATGTTGATATTTTGTTTTGTTTTCTCCTGGCTAAGTGGCATAGGCAGCAGATAAAAGGACTTTTCAAATGTTGAGTGGAACTCATTTTAAGTCTTCCCATCACTTTATGCAATTGACATGGTGGCTTATATATAGTCACTGACTGTAGGTTCAAATAGGTACGGGATTCAAAAAAAATGTTAAAATAATTTGAATGTTGAGACTGAATGCCTCAAAACAACTGCAGTGGGGTCCTGTGTTTAATCTGCATGATATCTGGTCTTGCAGTACAGAGGAACTGGTGCATTCTGACAATCCCACAATGATGACCGTTGTAAGTGTACAATAAAACAGAGCAGGCCTAAGATGAGGATAGACTGTAGACTATGTGGCAGGCTGAATAGAGCTAGTCAAAAATATTTTACCAACATATTTTAATGAAAAACTGGGTGTTTTTTTCATTTGAATCAAAACACATTTTTTTTAAAACATAAAAAAGAGAAACTAAGGCCAAAAACTTGTTTGTTTTTTGTTTAAATTTGAGCTATGAAAACTGATTTATTTATTTTTTACTAAAGATTTAGCATTGTTACTGGAAATAGTGGTGGATTTTTTCAAAAACCAAAATAAAATCTTAGAGAAACTGCTAAATTTTCATGCTGCTATCATGGATCACTTGATGCTTGCCTATTCTGTTCATTCCCTCTGAAGACCCTGGCATTGGCCACTGTCGGAAGACAGGACACTGGGCTAGATGGTTCTTTGGTCTGACCCAGTATGGCTGTTCTTATGTTCTTATAATTGTTATTTTTTAAAATTTTCCATGAAAATCAATTGGCATCTTTCAAACACCTATAATACAGAGAGAGATTTGATATTCCAGCCTCTGTTGGTAAAATAACATGGTCTTCATAAAATTAAATGCACTAAAAGCCATTCCTTTTTTAGAAACATGGTCCCCTTCGTGGCCTGAACCAGCATCATTTAATCGCTGGAAAAAATGTTTTCTCCCACTTGGATAAATAAGAGATTATGATCTAATCCTTTAAGACATTGAACATATCTTCAGTGGTGCTGAGTTCCCAAAATATCCACTGCTTTTAAGGGGAGTTGGGAGCACTCAACACCTCCCAGGAGAAACTGCATTTCAAGATCTGGCCCCTAGTGTCATGTATAATTGTTAACTAGTTTCCATGATCTGAATATTCTAGTGCAAACACTGTGTTTTAAAAGACCAAAAGCCTGACCTGGAAAAACTCACTGTAATGCCAAGTGAGTTTCAAACCCCTACTGAAAAATAAAGCCTGGGAAATTCTGAAGAAAAGACAAGGGGGAGGAAATGTGTCACATTTATAGGGTTACTAGTTAGGACTCCCTGAAAACACCTTTTCAGATGTTCAGACTCATGTCCTTAATTTCTTGGAAGTAATTCATCCACTCAGGGACGGGTTAATCTTTTGTGGGCCCCAGCGCCCAGACCATGGCCCCACGCTCCACCCCGAGGCCCCGCCACCACTTGACCTCTTCCCCCCGCCCATTGCCTGGGATCTGAGACTCTCCTCCATCAGCTGGCTTCAGAACCTGGGCTCCAGCCCAAGTGGGAACATCTACCCGTCTATGTTTATCCATGTAGTGTAAGTCCGAGTCTGACTTCGGCTCTGAGACCTGCTGCAGTTTTGCAGTGTAAACAGTCCCTGAATAAGCCTTACATCAACAGACACCTATGCTATTAGGTGACTATTAGACAGATCTTCCTCTCTCTTTTCCTAGCAGATTGGCTGGCTCTGCCAGCCAGGCAAACCCCTAAAGTGAAATATCCACACTAAACATCATAGCTTGTGGCAGGGCAAGTTACGGTCTGAACAATTGAAGGGCACCCTCTCCTCATATTTGACACAATATGTATTTAAGGCCAGCAAATCTTTGCTCTGTTTGCCTGGAGAAAGCAGGCATGAATTCTGATGCTTGTCACATAGCAGCACCTACAATATAACATAAAAAAACCCCACAAATTCCATTTCCAGAGACTTATCAACAACATATGAATTGCAGACTGTGGGTATAGTCGTCTAGCCAAGTTCATTAATCCTGAATTAAGTACTATCAAGAAAATATGACATTGCCCAAGGTTTAAGTATCAGAGAGGTAGCCGTGTTAGTCTGGATCTGTAAAAAGCGACAAAAGAATCCTGTGGCACCTTATAGACTAACAGATATATTGGAGCATTCGAGCATAAGCTTTCGTGGGTGAATATCCACCTCGTCAGACACAAGGTTTAGCATCTCACCTTTTTTGTGTAAATGAAAGTAACTGAATCTAGTTTAGTAACCTTATAATAACTGGATCTGAAAAGTGGGATTCAGCTGGTTCTGTGCCTCGTATCATTTTCCTGCTAGATCCTAACTTGTCAATGTTGAGTCATAAAACAACTCAACTCTGTGCCATTAACAAATTAATCAAGTGCTAAAAACACCCTAAAGAAGCATCAAGGAAGGATATATGAGAGCATTTACCTGAGGCATGAGGCTATTTTATCACCTGAAAAAAGGGCCAGGTTGTGACGCTTGCTGCGCAAGGAGAAAGAAACCGCCTTACTGCTATGCACTTAATCCATATGTCATGGTAGCAGATCCAAGCCACTACTCCCCTCCCACACAGCTGGGCAGAGAATGGGTGGGTGAGGTCAGGGTGGGAGCAGAGCCTTGGAGCCACCCCCTCACAACATGCAGGGCTGCAGAGCTGAACCTGTGTGGAGAAGGAAGTTACACTAGGAAAAAGGGAAAGCAGGGTCTAAAATGTGACTGTGGGCTGCCATGGCTTTGCTGCTGTTGTTACTTGAGAGAGCTTTGATCAGATTAAAGCTAGTCTGAGCATGTCTATACGTGCTTCAATCACATTTCCTACTTGCAGGATAGACATGCCCCAAGATTACAGTCTAGCCATAAATGAACAAAGGACCATCCTCAAACAAACCATATATATGTGGGTAGGGGGAGGGCTGCCTCTAGAGATCACTTAAGCATATGATATATAGAATCATAGAACTGGAAGGCACCTCAATAGGTCATCTAGTCCAGTCCCCTGCACTCAAGGCAGGACTAAGTATTATCTAGACCAGTGGTTCTCAAACTAGGGCCACCGCTTGTTCAGAGAAAGCCCCTGGCAGGCCGGGACGGTTTGTTTACCTGCTGTGTCCATAGGTTCAGCCAATCGCGGCTCCCACTGGCCGCAGTTCGCTGCTCCAGGCCAATGGGGGCTGCAAGAAGTGGCGCGGGCCGAGGGACGTGTTGGCCGCCCTTCCTGCAGCCCCCATTGGCCTGGAGTGGTGAACTGCGGCCAGTGGGAGCCGTGATCGGCCGAACCTGCGGATGCAGCACGTAAACAAACCGGCCAGGCCTGCCAGGGGCTTTCCCTGAACAAGCGGCGGCCCTAGTTTGAGAACCACTGATCTAGATCATCCCTGACACATTTTTGTCTAACCTGCTCTTAAAAATCTCCAGTGAAGGACATTTCACAACTTCCCTAGGCAATTCATTCCGGTGCTTAAACACCCTGACATTTGGGAAGTTTTTCCTAATGTCCAAACTAAACCTCCCCTGCTATAATTTAAGACCATTGCTTCTTGTTCTATCCTCAGAGGTTAAGGAAAACATTTTTTCTCCCTCCTCCTTGTAATAACCTTTTATGTACTTGAAAACTGTTATCACGTCCCCCCTCGGTCTTCTCTTCTCCAGACTAAACAAACCCATTTTTTTTTCAATCTTTCCTCATAGGTCATGTTTCCTAGACCGTTAATCGTTTTTGTTGCTTTTCTCTAGACTTTCTTCAATTTGAACATTTTTCCTGAAATGGAACTGGACACAGTACTCCAACTGAGGCCTTATAAGCCCGGAGTAAAGCTGAAGAATTACTTCTCGTGTTTTGCTTACAACACTCCTGTTTTTTTGCAACAGCGTTACACTATTGATTCATATTCAACTTGTGATCCACTATAACCCCCATGTCCCTTTCTACAGTACTCCTTCCTAAGCAGTCATTTACCTTTTTTGAATGTATACAATTGATTGTACCTTCTTAAGTGGAGTACTTTGCATTTGTCCTTATTGAATTTCATCCTATTTACTTCAGACCGTTTCTCCAGTTCGTCCAGATCATTTTGAATTTTAATCCTATCCTCCAAAGCACTTTCAACCCTTCTCAGCTTGGTATCCTCCGCAAACTTTATAAGTGCACTCTCTATTCCATTATCTAAATAATTGATGAAGATATTGATTAGAACTGGACCCAGAACTGATCCCTATGGGACCCCACTTGTTATTCCCTTCCAGCTTGACTGCAAATCACTGATACCTACTCTCTGGGAATGGTTTTTCAACCAGTTATGCACCCACTTTATAGTAGCTCAATTTAGGTTGCAGTTCCCTAGTTTATTTATGAGAAAGTCATGTGAGACAGTATCAAAAGCCTTACTAAAGTCAAGGTATGCCACATCTATCACTTCCCCCCTATTCACAAGCCTTGTTACTGTTAGAGCAAAAGTACCTTGTCAAGGAAAGCTATTAGGTGGGTTTGACATGATTTGTTCTTGACAAATCCATGCTGACTGTTACTTATCACCTTATTATCTTCTAGGTGTCTGCAAAGTGATTGCTTAATTATTTGCTCCATTATCTTTCTGGGTACTGAAGTTAAGCTGACTGGTCTGTAATTCCCTGGGTTGTCCTTATTTCCCTTTTTATAGATAGGCACTATATTTCCCTTTTCCAATCCTCGGGAATCTCTCCTGACTTCCATCACTTTTCGAAGATAATCACTAATAGCTCAGATATCTCCTGTCAGCTCCTCCTGGAGTATTCTAGGATGTATTTCATCAGGGTCTGGTGACTTGAAGACATGTAACTTGTTTAAGTAATGTTTAACTTCTTCTTTCCCTATTTTAGCCTCTAATCCTACTGGTTTTCCTACTCTGATTTTCACTATGTTAGACATCCAATCACTACTAAACTCTCTGGTGAAAACTTTGAAACAAAAAAGTCATTTAGAACTTCTGCCATTTCCACATTTTCTACTATTGTCTTTCCCACCTCATTGAGCAACGGGCCTCCCCTGTCCTTGGTCCTCCTCTTGCTTCTAATGTATTTATAGAATATTTTCTTGTTACCCTTTATGTCTCTCACTACTTTAATCTTGTTTTGTGCGTTGGCCTTTCTAATTTTGTCCCTACATACTTGTGTTATTTGTTCATATTTATCCTTTGTACTTTGACCTAGTTTCCACTTTCTGTAGGACTCTTTTTTGGATTTCAGATCATTGAAGGTCTCCTGGTTAAGCCATACTTCCTATCTTTCCTATGCAGTTGGATAGTTTGCTCTTGTATCCTTAATAATGTCTCTTTGAAAAACTGCCAACTCTCTTGACCTGTTTTTCCCCTTAGAAATATTATATATCTAAATTCTTAATCATATTCATACATATAATGTACACACAGAGACACTTTAATGGTAGCATTGTTTTTCCAGAGCACAAATGTAGCAAGAGATTGAGAGTAGCTACTTTACTGAATTTGGTGTCATTCATAAATCTAATCAACCTCCTTAACCAACAAAATCTGGTTAATGCTTATAAAAGTTTAACATGGGCCAGTCCTGACATGGTTGGGAGTTTTGCTGGAGTAAGGGCTGCAGGTTCAATCTCTGAACAGTATTAGCAGCTTAAAATAAAGATGTTGTTAACATGAGACCACTTCAAGTTTAAGTGGGATTATCACCGTGAGAAGAAAATGAAGATAATATCTCAAGGGAAAGGATTTATCATCGGTTAATTTGTATTTGTCCTTAATCCTGCAGTCAATTACCTAAATAATCACATGGATTTATTTGCATTTGATGCTGTGGAGATCATGCAAAGATAAATGCAGAAAATTTCAACAAAACCAATGTAAGCAACAGTATTATATACCTACTTAGCAGGAATCTAACATAGTATTCTGCACTGGAAGTCTTCTGAACTGCATCTACTTCCAGGTTTGTATGGAGAGCTTTTTTCTTTCGTTTTTTATGATTTCATTAAAATTTCAGACTCTCACCTACCCACTTGAAATAGGCTGGTGTCATTTCCTGTTTTAATAATTCAGTGGAAAGCCAAGCCACTGGAATGACAAGGGCCAGATTATGCAACCTTTACATTGGCTAGTACTTATTCACATGAGTAGTAGCATTGATGTCCCCGAGACTACTTGTGTGAGTAGGTGATCACAATCTGACCCTTGCAGTTTATACATATATGTACCAGTTAGGGGCTTAACCCTGCTGCTGTGGAAACCAATGACAATATCCCTATAGACTTCAGGGGGATGAGGGTTGAGCTGTAGGGCCCTGAGCTAAAGCATAATAATTGGGTTCAATGGGAGGCTTTGACAGGCTTCGGATCAGACACAAGAAAAGGAAGTATGGGCTAGTGCTAAAAGCCTTGTCCTTGGAGTCAGGAGATCACCTCTGTCGGAAACCTGGGGTCCAGTTCTATTGTCATCAAAGTCAATAGATGTGTTTTGTTGTCCTTGCTTCCCTGGTAGCAGGAGTTCAATCTTTCTGTCGCACCTTAGGCGTGTCTGTTAGGTCCCTATTTGGCAAAATGCTCAGCACCATCAATGCCCACTGAAACTGATGGACCAGATGAGCTGGTGTAAATTAGAATTGGGAGGCTTAATTCATTATTGGTTGAAAACGCACTGAGACCTGTGTCTAGCTATGGTACGTATGTGGCCCCCCATTACTGTAGAATCTGAGCACTTCACAATCTTTTAAATGTACTCATCCTCACTACATCCCATGGCGGGAAAGGCTATTATCCCCATTTAACAGATGGGGAACTGAGTCACAGAGAGGCTAAGTGACTTCCCCAAGGTCATGCGAGAAATCTGTGGCAGAGCAGGGATTTGAAGCTAGATCTCCGAAATTAGGCCTACTGCTCTAACCACTGGATCATCATCCTTGGTAGTTGTTGTGTTTATTTTTTAAATCCTACGAGCACCATGAAAGGTTGAATTTTGGCTTTCCCACTAAACCCTGATATGATTTCTTTGACTCTCCATTTCACAGAATACACCAATTGAAATTAGGCCCAAATCACACTCCAAATATGAATACCGTTGAACTTCAGAGTAGATTGGATCTGAGCTTCACGCCTGGCTCCTTTCTATATAATGTGCCCTCAATCCAAACTGCCTGGCTTTGCTCTGAACTAAAGAGGAGAGAAGGAAAAGTACTGGCAGTGAGAAGTTACAGGAATTGTCCCCTGCAGCATGTCTCCAGCACTTTGTCTCAGTTTTCAGTAGACTTGCACTACGTCCCCTGGGAGAATATTCCACATCAAATTGTACATCATCATCCAGACAATTACCGGAACATTGCATAAAATGCCATGATTGGGTTTCGTTGCAGTCAGCAACTAAAGAAGATTCAGACTCAGTCACACAGAGAGGTAGTAAATAGGCAGTACTTACAACATTGAGTGTTGTAATTTACTGTGCTATTAGCCATCGTTCATTTGTACATAGACTGTTGTCAGAAATCAATACGACTGCCATGCTAAAGCCATATATTGATATTCTTCCCTCCCATCCCCCCACCAGAAGGTAGCTATGTTTTATCCCCCTTTTATCTTATCAGGCCAGACCTCTGCTGAGGTAAGGCAGCACAGCTCCATTGCAGTCAAGGAGCTATGTTGATTTATACCAGATAAGGATGTAGCCCATAGCCCTTTTCTAAGATAGTGGTTAGAACAGCAAAATGTTTGAAGGTTTAACATGTAATATTAATACCCTTGGTCTGATTGGATTATAACCTCCTCATCCCTCCCCATAAAAGTGGGAAGAGAATCCCCTGGCCAGTGTTTTGGATATTATATTTTTAAAGGCGGCCAACAACTTTGAGAGGAGAATTTTGCACTCCAACAGGCCTTTGAAAGGTGGGGTGGACTAAGGATCCAGAAAAATGTCAGTGTCCTCCAGACTTCCCCCCGACACAATGCCTGTTCCTTTTTATCATCTGTCTAAAGGGCACTTGTCTTTATCGCATTCATGAGTCCTTGCTGGGCCCCCCCAGTGGGGCACCCCAGCCAGCCAAACTCAATCGACAGATGGCTGGCAGGGAGAAACCATCTGTGCAGTGCATCTTCGCCCATGACTTAAACTATGACTTTGGCTCCCTGTTGCATCCATGCCCTTTCCAGGCATGGCTCCCAGATTCCACAGATCTTGCCCTCAGTCCTCCCCCATTGTCAAAAGTTTTGCATCAAGGAGACTGACAAAGAAAGAGAGACTATAAGAAGCAGCAATCCAGCATGTTCAGAGAGGAAGACCCCCCTCCCCCCAACAGCCCTTTAAATTAGAAATGGACATGTACTGAAACACCCAACTCAGGGATAATGAACATTATGCCTGATTATTTGACTCCTGTGTAACTCCATTGACTCACATTAGAGTCCGTGTTTAAAACACACACAACAAATCTCAACTATAATTTTATCCTTTAGGGGGCCTGAGCTGATGAATTTTGTGATCCCTGATGGGCCTATTGGCGGATTGCATCGAAGATGTGCCTTTATCCTTGTTGCGACTGCTGCTTTTTCAAGCACTGATTCCTTGAGTGGACGAGGACTATAATAAATCTGGTCCCCGTCAATATCAGAAGCCACTTGTGTCTCAAAGCTGAGGTGAAATAAGGCCCCTTTCTGGACTCACATGGCCCTCCCCTGTGGCTGGTGAAAGTAAATTAACAGAAAACAGACACAACTGCTAGTTCCTAGAAACAAATGCATCAAATACTGAGCGCCTCCTTGTATTAAAATCAAAGGTAAATCGTTGTCAGTGAACAAGCTAAACAAGCTAAAATGCCTACTGTGGCCACTATAGTTGTTAAGGAACCTTGGCTCAGATCCACAAAGGATCTTTGGAAGTTAGGAGCCTAAATACCTTTGTGGATCTGGGCCCTATTACCATATGACAGAGGCACAGAAAACAAACTCTGTAAATAGGTCATAAGCAAAGGTTAGGAGTGCTTCTCTGTATTTTGCTATCATCTGCACAATGAGGCATTAATGCCAGAGTCGGGAAGTGGGTGTGATGCAGTGAATTTGGAATAATTGCAAGGTTTGTTGTTAAAAACAAAAAAGTCCCCCAGAAGAATGAAGGAAAGGAACAAAAGAATGTCTGTGACAGCCACCCCAAGTGTATGGAACCTATCAATATAAAAATATCTATCACTGTTGGTCTGTTAAGTTCTGCATTTGTAGGAACTGTATAATCTTATCCACTTTAGTTAACGTGTGTTTTAATAAACAGAAAAACCTCCCATAACCCACAGCCCAAGAAAATTAAGTCTACTTTATTTACCTCCTGTTGACGTAATCTGGGTCCCGTGAGGTGTAAACCAGGGTGTAGTTTGGCTCAAAGTACATGCTGTAATTAAAGTGCTGGCTCCATCTTGTGTGACCCCCTCACATGATACCGAGGGATGGAGCTGAAGGTTGCTGGAATGTTCTCAAATCTCCGGGCAGAGATTCAGACTGGCAACAAAAGCCGAACCCAGGCCAGATTTTCCTGGCTTATGGTTTCATAATGGAAGGGTTATTCAGCTCTACAGTCAATGAATGGAATCCACTCCTGTTTTGTTTTTTGTGTTTTTGAACAGCATCTAGTTATCTGTGTTGCAAAGATTAACCCTTTCTGTTGCCTTGGGCTGAGACTAAAGAATGACGGCCCCAGTCTCCATCACCTAAGGGATGGAAGCCAAAAACTTGCTCAGACCTGATGTTGACTTCTCAGGCTACTGGTGCTGAATTTGATGGAGAGGCAAATTCTCAAGCACATGCACAAAGATATTGGCTACAGTGTCCAAGCAATCGGAGATAATGCTAGTGGACCAGACCAAAATGCACCACTGTGTCAAATAAAAATAGAAAGGGAAAGATTGGACCCGGCCTCCCATGGGGTAAATCAACATAGCTTCAATGGAACGATGCCAGTTTAAACCAGCTGAGGACTTGGCCTAGTTTTTAAAAAATCATCATGTCTCATGACCACTGGATGTTGCTCCAGATTGCAGTTCATTGGCCCAAATACAGAGATACCATTGCTTACCTGTGAAGGGGGATTAGTGGCAGATTATATCCCTTGATGTGTGAATGAGCCTTTCTATTACAAACTCAGAATATGTAGTGGGGTTGTAGCCGTGCCAATCCCCGGATATTAGAGACAAGGTAGATGAGGTAATGTCTCTTATTGGATCAACTTCTGTTGGTGAGAAAGATGAGCTTTCTAGGTCACCTGAAGAAGAGCTCTGTGTAAGCTCGAAAGCTGGTCTCTCTCACCAACAGAAGATAGTCCAGTAAAAAGACTTTACCTCACCCACCTTGTCTCTCTAAACTCAGAATAGGCAGATTACAATATTATAAACTGGAGCATCCGTGTCCAGACGGTTTGCCACAATAAAATGTCTGCTTTGCATTGTGCTGGAATGGTTTGAGGGTAACAGCTATGGGTCAGATTCCATCCCCCATTGCTCCCCAAGTCCTGCCCCTCTTCCCATCAGTATGACAGTCAAGAGCCTTTTGTACAGTGCATGCTGTTAAATAAACTGTGCTCTGGCTCGTTACAAAGCATTCCCCTGGGACTTCAATAGAGGCCAGTGGATTTGACAGCAACTGGCAGGCTAGGCCCAGAACAGGAGACAACGCAGAGTGTGAGGTGGGGAAAGGGACTTTAATGGAAGCACCAGAGGAAAAAGTGCTTTTTACCAGGGGACTGACTTAAAAACATGCCATCAGCGATTAAACCCTTTTGACAGAGCAGAACATGATGCCTCCCTCTGTATCTTAATGAACTACAGAAGTGTTTGTGGTGAGCATGATTTTATACATGATTTGTTAATTAAGCAAATTACTGCTAATAGCTTTCTCAAAACCCCATTACCTTTTTATCAATTGGCTTTTTCCAAATTAACATGATTAATTTAAAAAAGCGCGAAAAAACGGAAAACAAGTCTTAGAATATAAGGATGGAACTTGAGGGCCGTATTTTGGAGCTGTGGGAATGCTGGTGTATAAAATTGCCATTAACTTGACATTGCCAAAGAAAAATATGTGGAAAAAAAAGAGTTATAGGCACATGGCCAATTTGAAAAACCACATCTTGGAAATCAGAGAAAGGCATAGCAAGAACCATTGGCTGGAAATTAAAGCCAGACAAAGTCAAATGAAAAATAAGGCACACATTTTTAGCGCAGAGGGCGATTGATCCTTGGGACAAACTACCAAGGGAAGTGGTGGTTTCTCCATCTTTTGATGTCTTCAAATCAAAACTGGATGGCTTTCTGAAAGATCTGATTTTTTTCAAACACAAGTTATTGGCGTCAATACAGGAGTAGCTGGGTAAAATGTAATGGCCTATATTAGACTAGGTCTAATGGACCCTTCTGGACTTAAAATCTATGGATTTCTGTCTGCAAAAGTTTTACCTGCAAGTGTTACAAGTTATTGAACACCATCCTGAGGTTCCATGGTGCTAGGTGCTCTACATACATGAAGTTTTTGCCCTGGAGAATTTACAATCTAAGGAGACAAGCTTGACAGAGGTTGGGAGCAAGGGAGTAGTATTATCCTCCTCGTTAAGAGTGATTAGTGACTTGATGAAAGTTACACAAGAAATCGAGGGAACTGGGTTCATTTCCTACAGTCACAGCCCATTGCCCTAACCACCAGACCTGCCTTCCTCACTCGAGTTACTCCTAAAATGACTATAACCAAGAATGGAGGGAAAATATTTTCTCTGGGGTTCTTTGTGTGTGTTTACTTTCTGCATTTGATCTTGCGTATAGTCAATCTCTCTCTTTCCCTGATGCAATCAGCTGGTCAATATTTCTGTCTGTATGGGAGATATTTTGTTTTTTGTTTTAACGGAAAGATGTGCTTGCCAAAAACTGGCAGGCCGCCCTGGAGCAAACACAGGTCCTGAAAATACTTTTTGCTCACTTCTTGAAAGTGACAAGATTTCTAGCTGCCAATGTCCCCTTCTGCAGCTGTAAGAAGAACTGTATAATTTGAGTCTGCTCTATGTTTATTCCTCGTATGTATACAGTAGGTAGGTGACCAATTATGGCAGTAAATTGCAATATTGAAGGTCCCTTTGTATTTGTTGACCCAGTTTTCCATAAGATAGAAAGATTCTGACAGTGGAGGCTTTTCTGTATCTTTGAAAGGGCAGGAAGTGAATATTTTTGACAATATACTGTACGTATTTGGGTGCTTTGAGGACTTTGCTGCCTTGAGACTCAAAATGCAGGCATCAGCCCTTCAAACAACATGCCAATCTGGTGTAGCTCATTAGAATATAAGTAGCTCCCAAGATTGTTTCGGGTAAAAATCATAATGTGATGTAGATTTACCAACTTGATCCACTTTGTGTCATCAAATTAATGATAATAAATTGAAAATAAAACTATTCTTTTTGTGTCTCCACAACATTCAGCCTTGAATGGCTTTTGTGCATCTTGTTTTTCTACAGCCAACCATCTCCATGAATGTCCTCTTTATGGAACAGGATAAAACGACTTCCCCTGCATCCACCCATTCATTAACTGCTACATCCTTGTTTTATATCTTGGTCTAGATCCTTTGCCTATGTAAATTGTTGCTCTGTTGGAGTCAATGGAGCAATTACAATGTAATTGTACAGCTGAGGAACCAACTTTTTTTTTTTTTTTTGCTAAAGGGCTGGCTGAATCCAGATACCCTTACTCACACTGAATAGCACCTTATTCCGTGAGAAGTCCCATTGATTTCATTGGGAAAGTCTTGCAGAGCAAGGTGCTGCATTACATGAGGCTGTGTATCAAGATCTAGCCCTCATTCTTCAGGCAGGAATTGTCTTTTATTATATGTCTGCACAACGCCCAGCACAATGAGATTCTGGTCAATAATGAATAATTAATTATAATTTATTATTATTATGTAGCACTCTGAGCCACCCCACAAGAATTGGAACCTCATTTTTTATTACATTGTATCTTTTCAAATTGTAACCGCCTTGTGACATGGGCCATTTTCTGTTCTATGTTTGTACAGCGCCTAGCACAATGAGTGCCTAATCCATGACAGGGGCTCATATCTTAAATGCTGCTATAATACACCTAAGAGACCATCATTATAATAATCCCATCACAGACTGGGGGTTTTCACCACATTCACATTTTCATTCTGTTACGTTTTATTTCATTTTTATTTCACAAAAACAACAAGGAATCTGGTGGCGCCTTAAAGACAAACAGATTTATTAGGGCATAAACTTTCATGGGTAAAAACCCCACTTCTTCAGATGCATGAAGTGAAAATTACAGAAACAAGCATAAATATATATTGGCACATGAAGAGAAGGGAGTTATCTTGTAAGGGAAGGTAACCTTGTAAGGTATAATAAATCTGTTAGTCTTTAAGGTGCCACCGGACTCTTCATTGTTTTCATGGATACAGACTAACACGGCTACCCCTCTGATTTTTATTTAAGTTATTATTGTGACAGCTATGGCAAATTTCCTGCAATAGTTTGGGAGATCTCACAGCATTAAGTTTATGCATCATTATGGGCCAGGGACTGTCAGTATTTCCATGGAGGAGGGTGACCACAGACCTCCAGGGACTAAGGGATGGTCAACACTAGGGGGTGGATTGATCTAAGATACGCAACTTCAACTACGCTATTCGCGTAGCTGAAGTTGAAGTATCTTAGTTCGACTTACCTGGCCGTCCTCACGGCAGCTGCAGCTCCCCAGTCGACTCCGCTTACTCCTCCTGCCGAGGTGGAGTACGGGCCTTGATTCAGGGATCGATTTATCGTGTCTAGACGCGACGCGATAAATCGATCCCCAATAGATCAATTACTCCCTGCCGATCCGGCAGGTAGTGTAGACGTGGCCTAAGAACTGTGGGAGAAGATCAGACAAATTCATTCCGCTTGTAACACCTCCAGAAAGGTATAGCCATCTGGAGATACTCATATACACTGGTTAAAACTGGATTCTCCAGAGACAAAACAGACAAAGAAAGGAACTTTGTAAAAATAGCCTGAGTTTAAACTGACTCAAGGCCGTCTCTCTGATCCAACAAATGGACAGGACCTTCTGTCTAAGTGGGGCGGGGTAAGCCTTAGGGAATGGTTGGAGGGACTGACACCTGCGAGACCCCAAGGTTGGAGTTTGGGTGACATCTGGTAAACTTTTTTTTAGCTTGTGTGCAGGTTTTTATTGTTTTTAATATTTTCTTTTAATGCTTTCACCTTACCAGATATAATTTCTTAGGAAAGGATTGTGGTAACTTACAACTAGGCTTGGGGATATTTTTATTGGTAAAAGTCAATTTTGCCATTCATGCACTGATGAAAAAATATTTTCATCTAATAATCCAAATTTACAGATAGGCAAAGTAAGAAAAATGCTTCTTGTGAGCTGGTTAAAGTGTAGAGCTTAAGGATATTTACGCTGTATATTTTCACATGTGATGTTGGTTAATTAAGCTTTAACTTTTTGAATCTTAAATTTACTGTCATTAAATAATTATTGTCTGACCCCACCCACCCGTAATTTCTCACTAACTGTGAACATGAAAAAGGATAAAAATCAGAAAAAAAAATGCTTAAAAACAAACATTGATATTATCCGGCAAAATTACAAAAAAATAATTGAATTTTGCCAGACCTACTTATAACTGTGGACAATTATGCTGTCTATACCCTTTGTGAAGAAAGCAAAGCAGAGACACAGGCCTGTCAAGGCAGTCTGCCTTGCTGGGAATAACACAGTGTAGGCAGGGAACTGGAAAACCCCTGGTCAACAGGGAAAGAGACATGGGCCTCTATACAAGAGACGTGACAGCCGAGGAGCTGGGAACCAGGTGTGGGTGCCCTTGCTGAATGCTGGAGGGGGAATACAGGTTCAGTTGCCCTGAACTGTGACAAGCATATGAGACTTTGTATCTTAAAGGCAGCAGGTCATATAAAATATATTGTCATTGTCACATCGTACTGCAAAGGAGAATAAACGACTAATAAGTATTTTAAAGACAATAGCAAAAATAATCTACAATTCAGCCGGGAAGCTGGCAATTTGATATGGAGTAGGATGGAGATGTTAGTTTGTGTTTGTCTTTGGAGGAAAACAGAGGATTAATAGAGGACCAGGTCTGGCATTCCTTTGATTGTATTTTCTTTAATTGGTTAGCTTAAGAGTGGGCTAGACTACCTTCAGTTAGGAGCTGAAATCTCTCTCCTGCCATAGAAGAGCAGAATGATGCTTCGGCGGGGATGGATTAGCAGTACGGCAGCTACCGCAGAGGTACTGCTCACAGTTGTGGAGCCAGTACAACAGAACCCTAGAAATACGGTCAATCTGAAACTTCGTAACAGAGAGCACAACCTCCATACACAAGTGGGGAGGTGAGGTGAATGCCCCGAGAAGGCATGTGAGTGTAATCTTCAGCCTGTAGTAACCAGCACCGTGGTGGAAACGGAGTGATGTAAGCAAGGTGGTTGCTATCTGGGTGCAGAACGCCTTGCTGCTGTCTAATCCTCACCACCCCACAGAGACTGAATGGAAGATTCCCACCGCCTGTTCGGCAGTGCGCAGCCTTTTGGGGAGACTGGTTAAGTATCAATCACTATGTGACAAGGAGAAGCAGCACCCTGGAAAGGGTTATGGGATCCCTTCCTATTACGTGGGTGGACGGGATATATAAGACAGAGAAAATGGGGCCCATAGAGCAGAGTGGGAGGGAGTGTCTGCAGAAGGCAAGGAAGAAGCTTCTAGAGTGTAGCCATTGTTTGTCACCTGAGTTGTTTTGCGTTGTTTGTGTCCATTGTTTTCAAACAACAAATGGCACCCTGGGAGAAGGGCCTTGAAAGGAATTGGGGGCGGGGGGGAGTTTGCTTCCCTTCCCTGGGCTGGTGACACCCCCCAACCAGCTCTCAGACCACTGCATGATCAGAGAGTCCAATCAGCGAGTCCCATGGCCTTACCCTAGAGAGAACCCAGGGAAAGGGCTTTCACGAGAGGAAATCCCTGCTCCCCCTTGCAGAGTTTTCTTGCCAATTGTTCCAGTGGGGGACTGGGTTTGTAGAACTGGTTGCAGGGCCGGCTCACAAACTCTGTAGATTCCACATGTCAGTGGGAGGCCAGAGGCATCTGAGTGGAGGTCCCTTGTTTCCACATGAAGGAAGAGGGGTAGCTCAATGGGAGCACTGTATTATATTTGCCACCTGAGCTCCTCGAGGCTGTTGGTAAAATGATGTGAGTGAAAAGTGACTAAGGGCCCAGATTTTTAAAGCTATCCAGGTTCCCAATTCTCATTTATTTCAATGGAATTTAGGCACCTAAACATCTTTAAAAATCTGGACCTAATGCACTTAAAGCCTAAGTCCCACATTCAGTGAGACTTAGACAGCTAAGTGATGTAGGTGCTTTTGAAAATGTTTGTTACCCAATCTTTACATTTTAGGTGCCCTATTTACAATGCCAATTCTTTTCATGACTTATCATTATACTAGGGCCATAGTGGCACAGACTACAGGCTTTTGGGTTTTGAAGCAGCTGCTATGTTTTTAAGACTTTCCCAAAACAGGGAGAGGTAGTCCACTACTGTGGAAAACCATGCTCAACTGAGAAGAAATACTACCAGTTCCCACTGGTGGAGTTCCTTCAGAATTATCCCAACAAGGGATTGGGATTTATTCTTCCACAGAACTGGCTGGAGTGTTTCTGGGATCCACTGAAGCTGAGATTATCTATGTTCCTCTTGGAAGCTCCAGCCTCCACAGCAGCATGATTTCTGCAGGAGGCATGATCCTATTTCTTCCCCCATGGCCTTGTGGGGCAGGGGCAGTCCCTATGTTGGGGCCCATACTGTGCAAGATGGTCATCAACAACCTAATAACTATTATCTTCATTTGTAAATAGGGTGACCAGACAGCAAAGGTGGAAAATCCGGATGGTGCTGGGGAGTACTAGGAGCCTATATAAGAAAAAGACCCCAAAATCGAGACTGTCCCTACAAAATCGGGACATCTGGTCACCCTATTTATAAATAGCAGGTCCAAACTTACGTCTCTTTTCTTCAAAGCTATTACTGTTGTAAGGGCCTGATCCAGCCTTTTGTCTCCTGAGGTCAATGTGATTTCACTGATCTCAGTAGATGTTTGATTTAGTTGGGGATTGGTCCTGCTTTGAGCAGGGGGTTGGACTAGATGACCTCCTGAGATCCCTTCCAACCCTGATAGTCTATGATTCTATGTTGGGTCAGGCTCTAAGCCTACCCTTGATCAATTTCGAAAGCATCTTAACCTTCTCAACAAAGCATATCAGGAAGCCCCATTTGTTGATATGAAAAATCTCCCTCTCGCTTAGTTGTAGAAAAGGCAGATAACCTGATATACTTTTAAGGCTTGCCTACATAGTTAGTGTGTGGCAAGCCAGGGTGTGAATGTACAGTGCGCTTGCCATGCTACTAGCTACCCATGTAGACAGACCCTTAGACAATGAGTTTTTCAAGAATAGAAATATTTTATAACTGAGTGAAAAGGGCTAAATCCTGCACTGGTAGTTTTCCTCATCACCAGGCCGACTGCTGTAACTGAGAGCAGAATGTAAATTCACAGTGACTCTCCTGAATTCACGGGGTTACTCCAGGTTTGCATCAATATAACTGAGACCAGAATCTGACCTACTGCATCAGAAGTGACTCCACTTAACTCAAGCGTGTTATACCAGTGAGAAGAGAATCAGACCCCCTGTGTTTATCTTGTCATTGGTAATCAGTTTCCACAGGGAGAAGGAAACCTCAATCAGAATAAAGAACAGGATGCACATAGAGTGGAACATATATTGAGGAGATATATATACACACATACAGAGAGCATGAGCAGGTGGGAGTTGTCTTACCAACTCTGAGAGGCCAATTAAGTAAGAGAAAAAAACTTTTGAAGTGATAATCAAGATAGCCCAGTACAGACAGGTTGATAAGAAGTGTGAGAATACTTACAAGGGGAGATAGATTCAATGTTTGTAATGGCTCAGCCATTCCCAGTCCTTATTCAATCCTGAGTTGATTGTGCCTAGTTTGCTTATCAATTCCAGCTCAGCAGTCTCTCGTTGGAGTCTGTTTTTGAAGTTTTTCTGTTGTAAGATAGCCACCCGCAGGTCTGTCATTGAATGGCCAGACAGGTTAAAGTGTTCTCCCGCTGGTTTTTGGCCAATGTACATGGCAGAGGGGCACTGCTGGCACATGATGGCATATATCACATTGGTAGATGTGCAGGTGAACGAGCCCCTGATGGTATGGCTGATGTGATTAGGTCCTATGATGATGTCACTTGAATAGATATGTGGACAGAGTTGGCATCGGGCTTTGTTACAAGGATAGGTTCCTGGGTCAGTGGTTTTGTTCAGTGATGTGTGGTTGCTGGTGAGTATTTGCTTTAGGTTGGGGGGTTGTCTGTAAGCGAGGACAGGTCTGTCTCCCAAGATCTGTGAGAGTAAAGGATCATCTTTCAGGATAGGTTGTAGATCTCTGATGATGCGCTGGAGAGGTTTTAGTTGGGGGCTGAAGGTGACAGCTAGTGATGTTCTGTTATTTTCTGCCATGTATATTGGCCAAACCGGACAGTCGCTACACAAAAGAATTAATGGACACAAATCTGACATCAGGAATCATAATACTCAAAAACCAGTGGGAGAACACTTTAACCTGTCTGGCCATTCAACGACAGACCTGCGGGTGGCTATCTTACAACACAAAATCTTCAAAAACAGACTCCAACGAGAAACTGCTGAGCTGGAATTGATATACAAACTAGATACAATCAACTCAGGATTGAATAAGGACTGGGAATCTCATAGAGTTCAAGGCCAGAAGGGACCATTAGATCATCTACTCTGGCCTCCTGCAAATCACAGGCCATCACATTTCACCCAATTACCCCTTTATTGAGCCCATTACATAGGGAACTTTGCCACCATGGAGCTCCTTGCAGGATCTGGGCCATACATATAATCACAATTACTACATTCATACCATTATACTGTGCATTCTTAGTCTAGTATCATTTTAAATTAATATCTGTGAAAATTAAAAAGCTGCACTCTGTCCCTGTCTACAGTCCAATTCTCCAACAGGAGATGAAAACATGGACTAAAGGTTCTTTGCGAGCTAGTATGATTTGACAATACATTTGTTAAACGTAATGACATCAACCTCGTTAATAAGGCCAGAAAGTTGTTGATGATCATTGAAACTGTCTGCTGTTAAAATACATCTGCAATAAAATAATTCCATAAATACAATAATTAATTTGGGGGTATTTTGAAAATGTCTTCAGCAGGCTGTGATGGGAAACATTCAAGCTTATTAATATTCTGCTTGGCTCAATTTCATTTAGGATTTTTTTTTCCCCTGCTGATTTCTACTAAGTGGTCCAACTAGAACCAAAACACATTTTAGTGCAAAATATGCCTTCCATTATCACAATCTCCACTGGAAATAGCGATGAAAAAGGAAATTAACAATAATGACATTTCAGAAATGGTAGTGAGATAGTAGCTCTAATGTGCCACAATTCATATTATCCCTGAGCTCTGTGAAGGAAGTTACTTATACTAGTACTTCCTGATATAAAAATTCCGGCTTCTATCATCTCTACATGCTACGCTGTTTCTGGCCCCATTTCATATAGCATCAAGATGAAAATATAATATTTCAGGCTCAAGTCTTGAGTAATCTTTGAATCCATTTGAATGGGATTTACGGAGTGTAGCATGTCTTTAATTTCTTATTTCTTTATTCTCTCAGGCTTCCTGTTTTTTTAAGTGCATATAATGCTCAAGAAATAACAACACTCAAGACTAAAGCATTCTCTGTCTAACGAGCAGACGTAGTATGGACTGAGTCTATTGACATTTCCCCAACCCTGCCAATGGGAATCATCTGGAGGAGCCATCTGTTGGGGTGGCAGGTGACTTCTGTGTCTTTGCCCATTCATTTGTTCAATCTGTTGAGACTGCCGAAAGACTTATAAATGGCCTGAGACCAACAAAAGGCCAGTTTCAAACAGCCTTCTGATGGTAATGGCTCTCCAACCTGGATCAAATTATATTGGAAGTAACAGGTTTCATATCCTTCCATTACTAATGTTCTGATGTTCCTGTTCAATTTGTAGTCAGAGATGCACTCCCTATCTGGTTCTGGACATGACTGGAAGCACAAGGAGTGAAATTCCACAGGGCAGGTTATTCTTGCAGTATTTTCTCGCTGACCAGAAGAAGGGGGTAGGAGGTAAAGTCTCACAAGAAAACCTGCTGAGGTCTCTTCCAACCCTAATCTTCTACGATTCAATGCAATGTGGCAGATTAAGTCTTTGGTCCTGAAACTCCTTGCACAGAAGCAAGGCTGGTGGAAGATGTGGTGCAGTACACGTGTGAATGGAAGATGTGGCACAAGAAAGGTTTAAGCGCTAAATGGTAGTAAGTTCTCATCAGGGCCGGCTCCAGGCACCAGCTTAACAAGCAGGTGCTTGGGGCGGCCAAGGGAGAGGGGCGGCACCTGTGGCAATTCGGGGGTGGCAGGTCCCGCATTCCCTCTAGGAACAAAGGACCTGCCGCTGAATTAGTATCAGGGGGTAGCCATGTTAGTCTGTATCTACAAAAACAACAAGGAGTCTGGTGGCACCTTAAAGACTAACAGATTTATTTGGGCATAAGCTTTCGTGAGTAAAAACCTCACTTCTTCGGATGCTATGCATGCTATGCTATGCTATGCATCCGAAGAAGTGAGGTTTTTACTCACGAAAGCTTATGCCCAAATAAATCTGTTAGTCTTTAAGGTGCCACCAGACTCCTTGTTGTTTTTGCCGCTGAATTGCCGCTGCCGATCGCGGCTTTTTTTTTTTGCTTGGGGCAGCAAAAATGCTGGAGCCGGCCCTGGTTCTCATGCCCTCTGTGCAAAACTGCACAGAGTAGAGAGGGGAAGAATATGGTTAGAGACTGGGTGTGGGTCTTAAGGGATATAGCCTTATTTGGGATCCAGAAGTAATAATGAGGCTGTTAGCACTGTACGATTTCTGTCTTTCATTCCTGCCATTTTGTACATCCTAACAGGCAGATTTGGACTTAGCTATGGTGATTTACATTTTTGTTCAGTGGAAACTGCACTGTAATTTAATTTTTTCATGGGGGGGGGTCGGGGAGCAGGGGAAAAAACATTCTCATAGCGGCTCCAGTAGCATCTCAGCCACCGACATTCACTTGGTAATGGTGAGCAGTGTAGGCGGGATATAAAGAGTATGAGAACTTTTAAAAAGTTAGCAAAGCACTTGTGTCTCTCCTCTCTCTCTCTTTCAATTATGCCGGTACCAGGTGTTTCAGATTTCATGTTTTCTAACACCCACCCATCCCTAGTTCTTGGCACTCAATGTTCATGTCACACAGAGACAAGACCAGATCAGATATATGTTTTGCTTCTTTCGAGGAGACAAAGGAAATAACAGATGGCTCCAATTAAAAAAACCAGCAGGAGAAAAAAAAAACTTTTTTTAACCGTGCAATCTAGGTCAAAAGCAAAAATCCCCCCTCTTTTACCTTGAGCCTACAATGCATTCAGAGAAAATTCATAATTAGACATGTGGGCAACAGGTCATGTAACTAATGCCTGATGGGATTCAGGCTGCTATTTACCTTTAAACAGCTGGAGGAGTGTGGGTGGCACAGGACTATTTTTTGGACCACCATGGAGACTCTCCTCTGAACCAGCTTTCATTTGCCGCTGTCACTGAAGGGAAAAAAAAAAAAAAAAAAAAAGGATCTTTGGGCAGTAAATATGACTATTGAACAGTTTATATGTATATGAATGACCGATATGGATGTTTTTTGTTCTTTCCTAATCAGAATATACAGGGCATTGTGCAAACTGTCAGGGGAAAAAAATCAAAATTGTAAGAACATCAAGACAATATTGGCTTTGTCTTCCCATCCTGCAAATCCTTGCTCAAGTCCTGCTCCTTACTTGACTGAGAAACTATAAGATGCTTATAAAGTGTCTGGCGTGGCCAGCAAAAGCTTCTTTTTCTTCTTTCATATGCATCACAAGTTGATAGGTAGGTTATTCAGCCATTTTACTGCTGCATCCAGGATAGCAAGATGCTGCCGTCCACCCTCCAACCTTCTAACTGTGCACTCCTCCACCATATGTTGGAGCATCTGCATTGCTGCCCCGTAGTCACTCTGTGAAGATTGGGCTAAGCCAAATTTCTGTGTTGTGGCAGTCACTCTGGATGTTCCAGTCAGCAGCCTGGTAAGCCTAGTCCAGGATCCGTGTCCTAGATTGCAAACAGGTGGGTGTAAATTCAGGCTTCTGCAGTTTGTCAGCATGCCAGCCTCTCTGTCCCAGAGTTTCTACCACTCTATGAGGACATAGCGGTCGGCCCTGATGCGCCGCAGTGCATCCAAAACTGGCATTGGACCGGCAGCACTAGACGTGAGTGTATGAACAGCTGCTGCAAAAGAATGTTGTGAAGACAGTCACGGCACGTCAGCAGGAACTGCAGGTGTAGGTCTTTTCTGCTGGATGCAGGCAGATCTTCTTATGGGAAGGATCCCTTGCTTATTTGCACCTGTTGGAACCTTTGTCAGCCTTATGTGCAGCAGGTTGTTTTATCTGCTCCATGAAGTTTTAAGGGTGATGGCATCTCATTAAGGTTTTAGGAAACTATATGAGCCAACACATATAACTTAGATGTTAATGTGTGGCTAAGGCCACCACGAATGCTACAGGTGGCCATAGGCAGCTGCAAATCAGCGAGATGCACGTGCCAACTTCTGCCCCAAAACGCTGCACAATATTCTGCTGCAGCAAATACCAGGGCCACACTGAGTTCATAGGACATTTGCCTCTGCTCCCCAGGAGGCTCCTGCTAGCTTCTGGATAAAGGCAATGTGGGGAAGTGATCTTTGTCTAAGTATTCTGGCAGCTGGTAGGTTACATTGTGGTTCGGTTTGACCCCTAAGTGACAACTGGGGGATGTGACTGCTGCCTTCTCATGGCATCTCCCTTCAGTATCATAAAGCAAAATGAAGGTAGATGAAACATGGAACACTGGTTCGCATTCGAAGCAACAATCAGCCTGAAAAAGCATCATCTAGTGGAGCCCTGTTCAGGGCCAGCACCACAAATTCTAGCACAGGGGCTGGGGCTCCGGATGGCGCTGGTCAAATGCTGGTTCCACAAGGGATAACAACCTTGTCTTGCTGCTACTTAACGCAGCTATGCTGTTTGCTTGGGTGGTATATGAGTACACGGTGATGGTTCTAAGTTCAAATCCTGCTCTTGAATGTGGTTTATTAAAAACTATAGGCTGCCACTTTAAATTTCATCCTGTTAGCAGGACCTATAGGGAAGCGTGTGATCTGAACCTGTCAGCAGACACCTAGCCTAGAATATGGTGGGGTGAGTTGTACCTTTCTGTTTTAGGGAGCAGCCTGATTTGTCTCTGTTTTTGGGTTCTTGTGTATTAGTTTTCTGAATTATAAGAAATCATATAGTGTTACATTGTGATCTTCCAGCAAATGTGTTTTATGGTGTTTATCTAACTTCTCTGTTTATATGCAGTGAAACATAACATTGACCTCTGAAGAGGCTGTCATAAAACTGTTGCTGAAACAGACACTTAATAGACCTCAGATGCTTGGGATGAGTATCTTTTGTTAAGAGGTAGTGTTTTAAATGAGTGTGCTTATAGCTACTCTACATAGACAATAACAGCAAACTTCTGCCAGTTAGGAGCTCCTTTAGCGCAAACGGATGAGGCTTGGGTCTTGGTACAGAAAGTGGCAGGGTAAAACCCTGCAGACAAGCTGTGGTAGCAATCAACCCCATGTGACTAAAACCTTCCGGGTTTGGACTCTTAACCAGTAACCCAGTTTACAGGAATCAGCTACCCAAAGGGGAAAATAAATACATAGTACTATTAATCATTTAAGTGACTAATTTAATCTAGCAGTAAAAAAGAGCCAGCACACTATGTAAGTAATATTTAGTAATTGATGGATCTCTTTAATAATAATTAAATGCTAATTAAGTCATTTCCTCAGGAATATATTTACTTTATTTATGGTATGTCTGGGTATTCTTTTTACTTATAAATATTTCATTACCTTCATTAAGTAATTAAAATTCACGAAGTAATTTTTAAATGAAATCCTGACCCTAAAAGCAGTGCAGGAATGGAACTCCCTGGGCCCATGTGTATTCATTTTAAGGAGCTCTTAGCAAACCTAGGGAAATAACGTTGTATTTTGGAGCAGCAGTTAGCTATTGTTATGTAACTGGAGAGGGCAGAGGGCATTGCGTGAGTTTTACTAAGGATAAAATGCGTAAAAGAGACCTAAATTCTATTGAGTTTCAATTGGAAGTAGGCTCCTAAATCACTCAGCACTTTTGAAAATTTTACCCGTAGTCTAAAGAATGACAGTGACCCTTTAAAATGCTTCTGTTTTGCCACTGGGAACCAGGTAAAGTTACGTTGGCAGGTGTGACGATTTGGGGAATCTGCCTATGTACAGCTTGAGAATTCTGTTTGATAACGGGGACTGTTTGATAATCAGACTGCTGGCTCACCGCCAGCTACATGCCTGGAAGGCTCTTGCCAATTTCACTTGCCACCCAGAGGAAGGATTGATAGCTCAATGAGGGGAGGGATAGCTCAGTGGTTTGACCATTGGCCTGCTAAACCCAGGGTTGTGAATTCAATCCTTGAGAGGGCAACTTAGGGATGTGGGTCAAAAAATCAGTACTTGGTCCTGCTAGTGAAGGCAGGGGGCTGGACTTGATGACCTTTCAGGGTCCCTTCTACTTCTATGAAATAGGTATATCTCCATATATTAGGAAAAGAACCTTCCAGGCAGGCCCCAAAAGATCTTGTTTCTATTGTCTCAAAAGAGATTTTTCCCCCCGGAAATCCCTTCCCGTGTCAAATTTCAGGTTTGGGACATTTTTCAAAATGGCGAGATTTTTCAGTGGAAGGTATTTCTGGACAGCTCTATTTACATCTACTCAGAGACGTAACGACTACACTCAGTAGTAAGTGACTTCAGTGGGTCTGTTCATGTGCTCAGAGTCAAACACGTTTAATTACTTTGGTGGGTTGGGGTCTTTGAGTGTAAGTTCATCAAGGCCGGGATTTTGGTTTAAATAGCATTTGTCTTCAAAGGACCATGCACACCTATAGCACTATATAACTAATGAAGAAAAGAAGAAAGCAACCTACAACTTAAAAAGCATTTTTTAAAAAAAAAATTCTTTATCATTTAATTTTAAAAGCTAGGGTGGATCGCATGTAGCTCTCTTGAATTTGGAAAGGCCAACAGCTAATCAGAAGAGCAATCAAAGCGGCAAAGCAGAACACATGAAAGAATCATAAGGATAAAATCTGAACCTGGGTAAGAACAATGCTCTCATTTATGCTATTGTAAATCTGGAGTCACTCCGGTGCAGCACTGGAGTAAAACAGGTGTAAGTGACAGCAGAATTTGGCCCAGTGGGTGGCTCTTGTTAATTACTGCACTTCGGCATTATACATTTAACTCAGTGAGCGATCCAACCAGCTCAAAATGCAGAGGTTGTGACACCGTGAGAAAATTTAAGAGGAAAAGCAAAGACAATAATAATGGGTTGGTTGGAAAAATAAATTAAAAGGCTATTGGTGACATTTTTGTGAACCTGCAAGATATATGTTACTTGCATTCATTTTATGAAACAATGACTCTAATTTCAACACTCAAATGCTATAATGGGGACCTATGATTTTAACTTGACACATCCCTTAATTTTGTATTATTTTTATGAAACTAGCAATTTGAATGAGTATCATTTAATGTTAAGGGGAATGAGTGGAATAAAGGAGAACCAGGAAGTTATGGTACAGTCCAGGCAAGTTTATTTCATTCTAATCAAGGCAGTCTTTTTTTTAAGTGTTTTTATTATACGACACTCTTCTTCAAAAGTCGCTCTGAGGTCAGTTTTCTAAAAGCCTGTGAAATGCTCAGATTGGCAGCTTGCTGGGAAGCACAGCACTGCTAACTAATCCTGCCTTAGCCTTGATTCATCTGGAGATGATTACAAAGAGCCAGGCAGGCTGCTCAGCTGTAATGTGCATGGCTTCCTTTCTTGCGTGGAGGAAGCTCCCATCGCGGTAGTACGTGGGGACCTTACTTTCTAAGACAAAGGTGCAGTTCTTCCCCACCAGCCCCTGCAGTTGAAGTTCCGGGAAAATGAAAATCATTATGTGTATGACAGTAGAACTTACTTACGTTCCGCTGAGCATTGGTGTAAGAGACAGTCTTTGTCCCGCAGAGCTGAGTTTGCTTAGACAAGACAAAGGCAGACTGGGGGAACAGAAATAAAGCAGGTTAATAGCAGAGCTGGGCCTAGAACCCAGAGATCCTGAGTGCTAGGTCAATGCCCTAGGACTACATCATCTTGCTAAGGCCTATGTCATTTGAGCCCAACAGGATTACAGTGTGGGAGGCAGTACAGGAAGGGCGCGGCTGACTGCCTCTGTTTCTTTTTGTCATTTGTGCTGGTTTCCTATGCAGCACACACTGCAAATCTCATGATGTCTGAATGTGGCAGGATTGAGCCTGAATTAAATATGTATTGAAGCTGGTTTTTTTTTTAAGTGAATGTGCCTGAAGGCTGGAGAGATGGGCATTGTGACCGTCACAGAGGCAAAGATCTTGAACACATTCAAATTAAGCAGGGTGTGATGCACAGCTAGATTCTCACAGCTGAGTGCTGGAGACAGGCTGACAAGCCAGCAGGGAAGAAGCTATGAACCCCTAAACTGCATGGGCCCCTGTAGCCCTCTCCATATATGTTCATCCAGTTGGCTTTTCTGGGTATGCAAATGTTATTGATATGTTGGGGCACAGTGGGGAAGGAGAGTGGGTGAGGAGCGGAAATGGTTCAAAACAGATATGGGGTGGGCAGGTGGGTCATGAGCTGCATCCCTCCCTAGATGTCTGCAGGCTCCTGGGAGACTAACACAGACAGGAATTTGCATGTGCATCTCTGAAGGTGCACCTTGTGCGTTCCTTGTGAAAAGTCAGCCTGATGGAGTGTTAGGCTGCCCTCTAGGTGCCAGATTTCTGCTGTGTGGCATTTTGCAGAGGCTGCCACACAGCCTGGATCTGTACACATTACAAACATGCAATGCTCATTTAAAGCAGTGTTCTCTTTTAGGGCTTGGATTGTACCACCCCGGGGCATGCTGTAAAATGAGCACATCTGAGCTGCGCCGCTTTTAGCACCTTCATTGTAAGAAACAGACAATCAGATAACGGGCACTTAATAGAGAAGCAGAACGGAAGCAGAAATATGAATAAAAAAAGCTCGAGTGGAATTGTTTTGTACAATGTGCTAAAGTAACCTTCCCTCCCCTCCAAAATGTCATTGTTTTTCATCCTCTTTTTTAAAAAAAATGTTAATTTTTTTCTCCATCTGCTTGATAGATCCGTTGGATAAGATCAGTTTTTAAATTTGAGAACTAACAGAAGGTCAGCTGTCAAGATGGTTATCCAGTACTGAGGTATGAAACTCACTGAGCCAAAAATAATTCTGCACTCTTACAGTGTTTGAAACAGACTTGAATTCTATACTTCGGTTCAATACGATGAAGACTAAGCACACAGGGGCAGAACCACTTCTCGGGTTACCCTGTGTCACGGCGGAGTGGAGACGAGGTGCTTGTATTGTTCATGTCGCCCCTTCCGCTTCTTGGGTGCCATTTCGCAGGGCTATACAAATGCCTTTCATTGCTTAACTGTCAGAATCAGGCAAACATTATCTGCGCCTAATATCTAACGCGTTTCATGCAGTGACCTGGAGGGTGGTTCGTGTGTGAATTACACTTCCTATATCAGAGCTGAGAGGGAGACGGGTCCTGTCTCGGGTGCTGTCTTGGTACTCAGGGGAAATGGCTTTGATTCCTTTCTTTGCTATGGAAATTTTGGGTCAGCTGGAGAAGTCATTTAATTTTTCGGCGTCTCGATTTCTCCATCTGTACAATGGAGAAGAGAATATTTCTGGCCTCGCAGGAGTTTCGTGAAGAAATTCTTTAGAGCGGGTTATAGATTATAGACGTTAACTAATTAGTCTTTGTAGCGCCCTTTACATATTAGGGAATTATCCCCATTCTACTGGTGGAGAAACTGAGGCATGGATAAGAGCTGTAACTTACCCCAAATTACAATAGACATCAGTGTTGGACCCACGCTTTTGGCTCCCTGACCTGTGCTGAGATCACTCCTTCCTTCTCAAGGTCATCACTGCATTCAGTAGCCTGATGGATGATTAAATATTTAAGCACTGGCACTGCCCTATGGTGTCAGAATTATCAGGGGACAGGAGTACTGGGAAGATGTCTTGGCTGAAAGAAGAGTCTGGGACAGAGAGAGAGAGAGAGACAGACCAGGTAATTAGGAGAGATTTTGGCAGACCAGAGGTTAAAAGAAACAAAGACCTCTGATAAGTGGCAGACAGAGCTTGCTGCAGAGGATAGAGGAAAGACAACATAGAAGAGGGAAATCAGTGCTAAGTAGGAGGTAGATTGATAATAATACAATTAAATAAACACTGGTCCTATGGCTGGTCTGTGAAGGGTTAATCCCTTTCTTCCTTGCTCTCTCTCCCTGTGGGGGCCTGCTGGGTCAGAACATGCTAATTGGAGAAGCAGAAAGTTGCTGGGATTTACAAGCATCACAGATGAAAATATAAGGGGTGATAATTGAGGTCTAATTATCTTTGACCCGCCAGGTGTTGTCAGCCACATAAAGGAGAGAGGAGTCAGTGGAGAGTGGTTTCTGTTGGGAAAGCAGGGCTAGCACTGTGTGCTCAGAGGGGAGGACTGGTGGAGACAGTTGCTGGGTTTGGGTTATAGTCTTTTGTTTATTAGAAAGGCTGGGATTAGTGAGCTGAAGGGGCTGTAGTTTGCTTGTGAGCTATTAACCTCTATTATGGGTGCACACACACACACACACACACACACCCCTCTTCTTTGGCTGTGTGCTTTTCTCTGGGTGAATAAATCCTTCTGATTAGCCCCATCTGAAGCTACTCTGCTTGGGGGTATTAGGCTTTCTGATTTTCAGCTTACAGCAGGGGTAATCAATGATTTTTTGTCACGGTCCACATTTCTTGGTCAAGGTCCAGACTCCAGAGAAAATAATAGAGAAATAACAACAATGATAATGAGATAAAAAGATTTCACGGTCTGTTCAAAAGTGTCTGGCGGTCTGGATTTGCCCCCTCGTCCGCCTGTTGATTACCCCTGGCTTAGAGCATCATTTCTGTGTCCTCTCCCATCCCCGCCATCTACCCACAGTAAGGATTTTGTACTGTAACCCCACACCTAGCTGAGAAGTACTGGAGGAGAGTCCCATGGGAGCCTGTCACTCTGCTTCGGGTTCTATCTGTGAGGCTCATGATAGACAATCCCCCGGGCAGGCAATGGATGTGTTTCTCCTGAAGTTCTACCAGTGTCTTCTAGAACAAGGAGAAGGGCTCAAACTATTAAAAATACTTCCTCTGTGGCCGTTGCACCATAGAATCAGTAGTTAGGGGGAGTAGTTAGGGGGATGGTCCAATGGTTGGGGCCCTAGCCTATTGTTTGGGAGACCCACATTCCATCCCTTGTTATGCTACAAACATCCGTGGTCTAATCACTGCAGATATAACTACACAAGGATAAAAGGGCCACAGCTGGCCCAGGTCAGTTGAACAAGGCTCAGGCTTTGGTAATAAAATTGCTGTGTAGACATTCGGGTTCAAGCTGGAGCCCAAGGGCTGGGACCCTCCACCCTCAGAGGGTCCCAGAACTTGGCCTTCAGCCCAAGCCTGAACATCTACAGAGCAATTTTTCAGCCCCACAGCCTGATCCATGGAAGACCAACTCAGCTGTATTATTGTGTCTGTAGTTGACTGATTCTCTTATGTAGGTCAGATAAGCATCTAGATTTTCAGAGACTTACCTAAGCCTGTTGAGTCTACAAAACTGGGCCAAAGGAATATCCAACTGGAAATCTATGTTCCTTCTTTGCTAATTTGAGGTGTTCAGTACCACTTTTATTGTGGTAATTTTCCTATAAATTGCCAAATTTGTGGTGCTACTCTCAGACTTGCTGAGAATATTCAAATGGGACTCTGTTCAGAGGCCTCCAGTGAGAAATAGGAATCTACAAAGCAGTGTGCTAATTATTGGAGGGGCAGTAGAATCCTAAATGAGTGATAAATGAATATGTCCGTTGGTGATACCACAACAAAGGCAAACATGAAGTTGGTTTCTAGATTCATTGTTTCCTGCATTCCTTGGACACAGCTGCATTACCGTCTCCTTCGGTTCAGGCATCATGTCCACCAGCACCGTTGTGGGCCTCATGCCCCGAACGGAATCGTTGTATTTCAAGCATTGTCTTGGGCTTTGATAAAGAAGCAGTTCAGCTCAAGTCTTCCCTACTCAGCTCTGGACTCACCATCACCTGCCAGCTACTCATCCCCAGCTACAGAAAAAGTAAAGAATTCCTTCCACAAGAGGCAATATGCTAAACCCTCTCATTATTAGTTTCCTTTATCCCCCATTATAGAACAACATTTTTTGGTGGGAGATTTTGCATTGTGGTGTCATGTCCCGAGTCATGTCAATAACTGAATACCACCTGCAATGCAGCCTAATGTGTTTTTTGCAACTTGCTACCCTTAATGAGATCTCCAATCTGCATGAGTAATAGAGCATTAGAGAGGCCTTGTAATGATCAGAGAGATTCGTATTTTAAACTTGTTAATCCTGCCGAGTTCAAGTTTATCATAAAACAACTTCTAAAAGTCTTTAGGGCTTCCATTCCAGGCAGCTCATCTGTATTTTTCTCCCTTGGCCATTTTGAACCATGGTGAAATTTTAACAGGATCTCTTGTGGCCCAGAAGAGCACACAAAGTTCAGTCACTCCCTGGTGTCCAATTCCAAGATCCCCAGAAGGACGTTGTTAGGTAGACAAAGCAGTCTTTCTGAGTCCCTAATTGTCCCTGTTCCTCCTTCATGTGTCTCCGGGGGAGACTAATCCTTGAAGAGTGATAAATTTCCTTTCATGGAACTTTACTGCAGGGCTTAAGGTCTCTCTTGGAGAGCTGGTTAATTATAAATCATATGCAATTTCTGGCAAAACGTAGAGCACCTGAGTTGTTTCTTCTAATGAACAATAACTTTGGTTACTTTTCCTCAAACAACAAGTAGGTGTCATGAGGTCTGAAAGAAAGAACAAACATAAATTTGTTCCTAAGTCAATTTCTAAGCTGTTATTTGTCCATTTATAGGAGTAAATTTCATTCCCTTCTGGCAAAGGCTATGTGCATCAATCTTATCAGTGGGGTGCATCCTGTTCTAGTCAGAGGGAAGCTGCTTAAGATATGTTCACCATATGGGGGGCCACAAGACAGACCGCCCTCTCCAGAGGGTAGGGGTCCCTCAGAAAGGAAGCAGCAATGAAGAGACTGCTACTTTCTCTGTAGTTCTAATGTAGCTATTTCATTATCTATATTATTAGGTTGATAATTTCCAATTTGAGGACAAGTGCATTTTGGGGATACATGGCCGCAGGAGAGGATTTTGGTTGTTATCCTTTGCCTACACAGCGTGCCTGCTTTTCTCAAACTGACCCTGGCCCAAGTCCCATTTCCTGCTCCTGGCTCAGATAAGCACAACAGCAGTCACTACAATGCTAAGTAGTAATTTTCTAATTACTCAAGTCTCTGCTGCAAACGAAAAGGATAGTTATGCAGCAAATGGGCAAAGGGACAAATATCCAAGACAGGAAAATCCTGCTGGTTTGCTATCACACAGGAGGGATCACACATGTAACGGCAACAAACTCCTGACGTCAATGAGGCTACTGGTAGAGTAAGGTGCTACTCACAGTGAGTAAGGATGGCAGAGTCTTGTCCTCAGATTGTAGACTGAACTATCTCTTATTATTCAGCACTGATGCTCTCACAGTTTTATTGTGAATCTGGCGATATGTGATGTTTTTCTTATAGTCTTAAGTCCTGGCATCATGGTAATAGACCAGACTCTGAGCTTTGTATTTTTAAAATATTACATTTCTAGCCCTCCTGGTTGTGGAGAAAAAAAGCATAAAGACATGGTTCAGAAGCTAGAAGGCAAATAAACTGGGCTCCTAACACTTTATTTTCAAAACCTCATGATTTTTGAGGGACTCACTCATGATTTTTGGAAGCTTGGAATTGATAATTCTGCTATATGTGTGCACTGCACCTAGAAGCCCTGATCTCAGCTGGAGTCTTTAGGTGTTACCATAACAACCACTGTAATAGTAACACATGTAGGAGTACACATAGATGGCACACATATCTCATACAACTGGAAGGGACCCTGAAAGGTCATTGAGCCCAGCCCCCTTCCTTCACTAGTAGGACCAAGTACTGATTTTGCCCCAATCCCTAAGTGGCTCCCTCAAGGATTGAACTCACAACCCTGGGTTTAAGCAGGCCAATGCTCAACCCCCTGAGCTATCCCTCCCCCATATTTACGCTCTGTAAATATGAAGCAAAAGACCCTATAATTGTTAATTGGATCAATAATCGGTTTATTCACTTGCTTTGGTCGTAGCCTAATACTGAACACTATCTTTCAGAAAGAAGGATAACTGCATTCTCTTCCTCAAATAAATGTATCCAGAATCATTTCTGATTAACCCTACAAAGGACATGGGGTCCAATCAGGGAACCACAAACAGTGCATTGGGGCTTACGGGACCAATCACAAGCAGCCGACCCAGATCAAAATTTGAAAAAGTTGAGTGAACTTTTGCTATGAAAATTGCGTGACCACCACTTAATACAGAGGAAACATTGCATGGAGTTTTGTCAGCATTTTTGCATATGGTTATAACTTTGCAAACACTTGGTGAGGGTAAATTTTTATGGAGATCCATTTGCTGTGAATACGCTTCCCAGTTTGAACAGAAAGCATCACAATTCAGACCACCAACTTGGCTTTCAGTCACTTCTGTGACCCTATAGTGCATTTTTAGCAAATATTGAAATAGACACATTAGAAATATTCCTTCCTAACGGGTTACAGCCATTTCTTCTTTCTAACTTTAGCATGTGGATCATTTATTCAGCCCTTTTCTCCTTGCTGAGTCTTCAGACACATCCCAGTAGGATCATTTCAGAATGATTAAACTCTGTTTCCCGTGCTATAGTTAGACTTTCACCTTCTTCTGCTCCGCTAAATTATCTGTACCCTTGGAATGCGTGACTTGAGGATAGGCTCACGTAAACACTTATGCACAAGAGTACTTTTACTGGGGCGCGTAACCCCATTGAATTAAATGGTGCTATTCAAATATTCAACCTCAATGGAACTATGCTGATTTAGACCTGCTGAGGATCTGGCCTAATAAGTCCATTTTTAATATCAGATCCTAGAATTACTTCAGTGGAGCTACACCAATATACACTAGCTGAGGAACTGGCCCATTTGGTTCAACTCAAACTCAGCATCATCATGACAAATCCCAAAGGGACGTAGCCTCCTTTCAGAAATATTGGCCCTTTTGCAAGGTTTCATTGATCATTTTTGCCTCAGTGGCAGAGAAACTCCTGGCCATTTCAGCTATAATTGTCACGTGGGGTCTGCTTCGGTATAAGCAGATATCACATGCACATACTGACCCTGAGGGGCATTCAGCTCAAACTGGTTAATTCCAAATCAGAGCTATGTTTAGAATCTACATGGTAGGTGTCAGCAACCGGGTCATGGGCCGTCTTCCTAATGGTTGGAGCAAGAGTCCTCCCTACCAGTTAAAGGTGGATTCAGAAGGGGAGGGCCTGGGAGTGAAGCCGGGAGTCAGAAGCCAAAGTCTAAGCACAAGGGTTACCTGGTGTTGTAGCCAGAATGCATAATGGAGGGTCAGAGCCTGGAATCAGAAAGAAGCTGGGGGCTGGAGCAAGGCTAGAGATACCAGAGGCAGGGTCAGGAACAAACACAACTGCAGGCTAGGAATGCATTGAGCAGCCAGTGGACTGCTGCTGCTACTGAACTTAAGTATCAGTATCCTGATGCCTGCAGCTAATCAGGTGGCACTGTCGAGCTTCTATTAGGACCAGCTGTGCTTGTTAGGTTGTTTGGAGACTGGCTCTGACAGTAGCTCTGGGTTGTCCTAATTTTCCTCCCTGGCCAATAAAATCCTGATGTAGTAACATTGTCCAGAACCAACTTTCTGAAGCTAGAATGTTATTGCAACTTTTGTATTTTCTTTAGGTATCTAGTGCACGTAACGAGCAAATTAAAAACGACAGGTCCTTACGTCCAAAGAGCTTTCAGTTTAAATTACATATAATACAGCAATGAATGACAGCAAATAGGAAGGAGCCTTGAAAAGGACAAGGATAGAATAATGTGAAATCGTATGTGTGACGGGTTGGATCCCAGAAACCACCTTGGGAACTGCCAACTGATGTGCCAAGTCTACTTCTGCTCCTGCCCGGCAGCTTAGGACCCCAGCACCCTGTCTTGTTGAGCCAGACACGCTAGTTTGCTCCAACTCAGACCCAGGGTCTGAACCACGTGCCCCAAAGCTGCAGACTTAACTGAAAGCAACTTACAGAAGTGTTCCTGTCTTTAACACTCAGATGTCCAACTCCCAATGGGGTCTAAACCCCAAATAAATCCGTCTTACCCTGTATAAAGCTTATACAGGGTAAACTCATAAATTGTTCGCCCTCTATGACACTGATAGAGAGATATGCACAGCTGTTTGCCCCCTCAGGTATTAATACATACTCTGGGTTAATTAATAAGTAAAAAGTGATTTTATTAAATAAAGAAATTAGGATTTAAGTGGTTCCAAGTAGTAACAGACAGAACAAAGTGAATTACCAAGTAAAATAAAATAAAACATGCAAATCTAAGCCTAATACAGTAAAAAAACTGAATACAGACAAAATCTCACCCTCAGAGGTGTTTCAATAAATTTCTTTCACAGACTGGATGTCTTCCTAGTCTGGGCACAGTCCTTTCCCCTGGTACAGCCCTTGTTCCAGCTCAGGTGGTAGCTAGGGGATTTCTCATGATGGCTCACTCATTTCTCTCTTCCACCCACTTATATATCTTTTGCATAAGGAGGGAATCCTTTGTCCGTCTGGGTTCCCAACCCCCCTTCTCAATGGAAAAGCACTAGGTTAAAGATGGATTCCAGTTCAGGTGACATGATCACATGTCACTGCAAGACTTCATTACCCACTTGCCAGCACACAGATGTACAGGGAGACTCACAAGTAAACCAGAGCCATCTACAGACAATTGTCCTGGTTAATGGCAGCCATCAAGATTCCAAACCACTATTAATGGCCCACACTTTGCATAATTACAATAGACCCTCAGAGTTATATTTTATATTTCTAGTTTCAGATACAAGAGTGGTACATTTATACAAATAGGATGACTACACTCAGTAGATTATAAGCTTTGTAATGATACCTTACAAGAGACCTTTTGCATGAAGCATATTCCAGTTACATTATATTCATACTCATCAGCATACTTTCATAAAATCATATAGAGTGCAACGTCACAATATGAAAAGCTGATTGTTTAAGTATGCAACCCACTAGGAGAGCTACTTGGGAATTGCTTTTTCCTCAACAAAAAATTGACCAAAAAACCCCCAAATTTTTGTTTTTGTTAAAAAAAAATCTACATTTTTATTTGTTTTCATAGAAAAATATATTTAAAATTATTTTTGGGAGCCAAAAACTTGTCTGTCAGGCAACATTTTTTTTTTTTTTTTGGTTTTAGTAAAAATGTTCATCCAGCAAACTGAAATGTTTAGTTTTCAGTGGCCAGTTACCTATGTCATGAATCAGCCTGAGAATGCTCTCTCGGGAGGCAGCTGTCAGATTTGGAGCTCTTTCAGATAACAGCTTAGCTGAGAGAGGAGAAGATAGTTATTCCTTTTAGAGGCATAATATATCTTTGTCTTTTACAGGTATCCGGGTCAACAGTGGTTGGTGCATTAAAAATCCTCAAGTATGTGTTAAAATGATCAAACCAACCTTTCACATGTATAAATGCTAACATAATTAATTAGATTATTTGTGCATAGCAAGATGCAGAATCTTCTAGAAGTAGTACCAGCCGGATTACTTTATTTCCACAGGCCTTTGTTGGTTTTAACTTACTGACCATTTGCTGTACATCTTCTTGGTTCAAAAATTAAAATTGGTTGTTCGATTGGTCTCTCCCTTGCTAGATTTTCTTCACCTTAGCAAGCCCTATGAATCGATGTCCTTCAGGTTTGGGGACTTTTTTAAGGCAAACAATTGCCCTTTCATCTCCTTGTCCAATGTCACATCTGTCACCTTATTCAGGAGCATTAGTTAAAAGATCATCCTGACTCCTTTTCTGGATGTAAATCCCCCAAGACAACAAGGAAGATGCACAGTTCTGGTTTATGTAGTGCTACTTTTATTCACCTACATATGGATAGTGCCTTTGATCATGAAGGACCCCAAAGAGCTTTCCAAATTTTACCCTCTTTCTCTAATATGTGTATATGTGTGTGGGTGGATAGCGCGCACACACACACACACACACACACTCTATATAGAATGTATTGTGTGACAATATATGTGTATATTTACATAGATACAGCTATAGAGCAAGAGGTACACACTACACCCCATTTATTTCTCTTGGTGCTATTACTCCTATAAAATGCAGCAACTTCCTGTGTGGAACAAAGAAGCTTGTTATCACAGCTCAGTCACACTCTATACGGTTTAGGCCGGGTAAGGAAGAACACAATAATATCTGATCCAACTGAAACGTCAAAGCATGGTTATGTAGAAAGGATGTAAGTGTCCAAAATCGCTGACAACATCCTGGGTAACATTTGCAACACGATATGAATTATATACACACTCTTCAACAAAAATAGATTGTCTCAGGTATATTGTGTTTAAAACATGTAGGGGAAGGACTTGAATATTAATCTTCTAGGGTACGTCTATACCCAGCTGCTAGTTCGGCGGCTGGCAATCGAACTTCTGGGTTTGACTTATCGCGTCTTGTCTGGACGCGATAAGTCGAACCCGGAAGTGCTCGCCGTCGACTGCGGTACTCCAGCTCGGCGAGAGGAGTACCGCGGAGTCGACGGGGGAGCCTGCCTGCCGCGTGTGGACCGAGGTAAGTTCGAACTAAGGTACTTCGAACTTCAGTTACGTTATTCACGTAGCTGAAGTTGCGTACCTTAGTTCGATTTGGGGGTTTAGTGTAGACCAAGCCCTAGAGACTGATCCTGCTCTAGTTGAAGTCAATGGTAAGACTCTTAGGCTATGTCTACACATGTGTCAGCATGGAGAGTACAAGCACGACACATGTAGCTACCCCTGGCAGTGAAAGGCTCTGGCAGCGGAGAAAGGCTCTGGTAGCTCATCACTGCGGCAAGGAGAGGCTCTGGCAGGGGGCATGCAGTGGGGAATGGGTCTGGCAGCTCCTCACTGCCAGAGCCTTTCCTCGCTGCCAGAGCCTTTCCCTGTTGTCTCACCCCTGCCAAAGTCTTTCCCTGCAGCTGGAGCCTTCACTGGGGCAGGGAAAGGCCCAGCAGTGGGAGGCAATGGGGTGCTACACCGCTAAAAAACAGGAGTGTAGACCTGGGAGGCACCTCTTGGGAATGTTGAGAGCTATGTAGGGTATATACCCTGTGAGTTCAAGCACGTAGGGCACTCTACTCACCTAAGCCATGTCTCACTGTCTGCACTGCTATTTATACCTGTGCTAGCTGGGGGTGTGGTGTCTGCATGCTACACCCCGCCGTAAATGTAGACACATGTTTAGTGAACTGCTTAGTGTACGTGTATCACTGCCTTCCCCTGGATGAAATCAGAGCAGCTCAGCTTTGTGTGTAGTATGCCTTACATGGTTTAAAATTATAGGAGACTTTACTCCAGCTCAAGTGGTTGCATCCTAAGCATTTGGAGCAGGAGGATCTGAGTTTTATTTCTGCTAATGTCATGGAATCCCAAGTGTCATGGTCCAGTGACAACCATCCATCGGGTGGTCACACATTTGTGATACGATATATACGTACGTTGGCCCATAGATCATCCAGATTAGCAGTGCCATGCTCCTATCCCTAATTCAGAATTCATAGAATCATAGAATATCAGGGTTGGAAGGGACCTCAGGAGGTCATCTAGCTCAAAGCAGGACCAATTCCCAACTAAATCATCCCAGCCAGGGCTTTGTCAAGCTGGGCCTTAAAAATCTCCAAGGAAGAAGACTCCACCACCTCCCTAGGTAACGCATTCCAGTGCTTCACCACCCTCCTAGTGAAATAGTGTTTCCTAATATCCAACCTGGACCTCCCCCCCTGCAACTTGAGACCATTGCTCCTTGTTCTGTCATCTGCCACCACTGTGAACAGCCGAGCTCCATCCTCTTTGGAACCCCCCTTCAGGTAGTTGAAAGCAGCTATCAAATCCCCCCTCATTCTTCTCTTCTGGAGACTAAACAATCCCAGTTCCCTCAGCCTCTCCTCATAAGTCATGTGCTCCAGACCTCTAATCATTTTTGTTGCCCTCCGCTGGACTCTTTCCAATTTTTCCACATCCTTCTTGTAATGTGAGGCCCAAAACTGGACACAGTACTCCAGATGAGGCCTCACCAATGTCGAATAAAGGGGAACGATCACGTTCCTCGATCTGCTGGCAATGCCCCTACTTATACAGCTCAAAATGCCGTTAGCCTTCTTGGCAAGAAGAGCACACTGTTGACTCATATCCAGCTTCTCGTCCACTGTGACTCCTAGGTCCTTTTCTGCAGAACTGCTACCTAGCCATTCGGTCCCTAGTCTGTAGCAGTGCATGGGATTCTTCCGTCCTAAGTGCAGGACTCTGCACTTGTCCTTGAATGCCTGAACTGTCTGCATAAGAAGACATCTGTCCAGGTGCAATCACCCATTGGCCAAACATGTCATTATCTCAGAGAATCCTCACCAGAACAGTGTAGCAGCATATCAGCTGGGATTTGCCACAGGTTATCCTGTCCTGTTCTACATTATTGTAGGGCATGACAGTGAGACAATAGAAAGTAATGCAGATTACTGTAGTCAAGGTAACACAATGCTTTTAAATGGTCCCTGCCGTGCTTCTCGGAGTGGGAATAAAGAAACAACACATGCTTGACTGACTGGGACCTCAGCTGGGAAGTAAACCATTCTCACACTGCTTCGATATCATGTTTCAGCACTGAGAACTGTGACACTAAAGCTTAAATTGCTAATGAAAGCTTCTTAAATGTCTTTTGTTGGGATCTGCAGCAGGGTACCATATTATTCCACCTTCCAGAAAGCTACATTATTAGCTTTATTATTAATAATACGACATCTATCAACACTGAGCTAGGGCAACAGTTTTTTTGCCAGCAAGTGAAAAATCATGGTTCATGTCCAAGAAAAAAACAGATACTTTTTTGTTTTTTCTGACCTCACCCTGCCCCTACTCCCCCCCCCCCCCCCCGCCGCCGCCTTTTGGATGACACATCTCTTTTCTCTATCATGTTTCCTGGAGGGGGAGAACCTACCTATTTCAACTTTCTGAAGGCAAAATATCACTGTTTGACTCTCATTTAATACAATTGTGCTAGCAGTCACTGCAGGAAATGCAATGTTCTGTCATTGAGCCTGTTTGTGCATTTCCCTGGGCATGCATGGCAAAGTTATGCTTTGCACGGAAAAAGTCATAAAGGTATATGGATAGTTTTACACAGCTTTGCTCCCAATATCTGGCAGAATGTAAATAATGCAAACATTGAGCCGGTTCCAGCCAGTCTGCCTGAGGAATGCTCAACCCATGTGTGGCTTTAAGCTGACTTTGTGAACTCCTGGTTCTGGGTCCAGTCCCCAAACCCAAATGAGAGTAACTTGAATGCTGCTCTAACTGGTGGCAGGTGGCATTTGACCCAAGAAACCGTTATATCAGCTGAGTGCCCCTGAGAGACAGGGAAGACCTACTATGTCCCTTTTTTTCAATCCACACCCCGTACATCAACCTCAGGAGGAGTTACATATATACTGCTGAGGAGACGGCTTGATGGCAACTTTGAACTATCTGACAAGCAAAAAGCTGCCATAACACACTGGAGGATCTGGACTGTTATATCTGTAACAGGGCTTTTTATCTGAAGACCTAAACACATTTCACATGCACTCATCAATTAAGCCTCACCACTCTCCAGCAAGGTAAGTAAAAACGTCTAGGCCAAATTTCCAATGCCAGACAAGATTTTCATTTTTGCTGGCTCAAAAAGGACATATTCAGGTTTTTCTGAATGGACACAAGCCAAATGTGAGGGAAAAGAAACAACTTTTCCTTCCGTAATTACCTTAGGTATTTTCCATATTTTTCTTTTCCTGTCTATATGTTTTTTTAACAAAAATCTAAAAAACTAGCTTTTTAACTTTGTTTTGATTACTCTCCTTTACGATTGGTGCTTCAACCAAATTTGCTTATAGAATGTAAGTGGCGTACGTGGTGGAAAAAGAGGAAAGCTTATCTCTAAAAACCTTCTGTGGTATTAATGTATTTGTCTTCTTCTAACAGAGCAATGCCCAAAATATGTGTTTATAATAGTCATGCAAAAATGCTGCTTAACATTACACATCATGACACATAACAATTTGCTTTGGGGGAATGGTTGAAAGGAATAAAAAACCTTCTAGCCTAGCAATTTAAAGTCTTAAAGGATGAAAATCAAATGCTGTATTTAAACCTGATCCATTTTAAGTGCCGGTAGTTTTTGCTTGATGTCATTTCCAAGTGAAATGTTAGTGGGTCAGTGGACTTTCCTTGAAAACAGACCATGAGCCCTTTCTAAGTCACTCAGACTGTCTCTGGGGAAATAGATATTTGAAGTAATGATGTTGTTATTTAAGCCAGAGTGGCTAGAATCATTCACATGACCAGCAATGTTCAGTGTAATGACCCTTAGCTGACTTATCTTTATTTTCATGGTCACTTCATTGGCAGATGGAAGAGGTTGTCTTTTTCTGTGTGCCCTAAAGCCAGTAGCAAAGTGTACAAAAATATAAAGTATCATTTGGATGTCACTTTGCTAATGCTAGTTATTAGATGGTGCAGTGATTGGGGCACTAGCCTAGGTCTTGGGAGACTTGGTTCAATTGCCTGCCCTCAGGACTGGTGCTTCCACTAGGCGACCCTAGGCGGTTGCCTAGGGCGACAGGATTTGGAGGGCGGCATTTTGCCATTCTCGGCGGAAATTCGGCGGCAGGGGGTCCTTCTGCTCTGGGTCTTTGGCGGAAATTTGGTGGCGGGTCCTTCACTCGCTCCGGGACCCGCCGCCGAAGTGCCCCGAAGACGCGGAGCGGAAGGACCCCCCGCCGCCGAATGCTCAGAGGAGTGCTGCCGCCTGGGGCGCAAAAACCCTGGCGCCGCTCCTGCCTGCCCTGCCAATCGCTTCCTCTGTGATTTTGCTCAAATCACCTCATGACTCTGGGTCTCAGTTCCCCCATCTGTAAAATGGAGACAACAGCACTTCCCTCCCTCACAGGGTTGTTGTCAGGCTAAATACACTAAAGATTGTGAAGTGCTTTGAGATCTGCTGATGAAAAGCGCTATCTAAGAATTAGGTACTGTTATATTTGTAGTCTATATGCCACAGCCAGGTTTGATCTCATTCTGCTAGGTGCTGTACAAATATATAATGAATGATAGTCCCTGCCCGAAGAGTTTACAATCTCAAGACCAGATCTAAAAGGTGGATGAGACAAACAAGTGTGTGTGTGTGTGGTGGTGGTGGGGATAGACAGGATAACACATAAGCATAAGAGCATGTGCATAATTCTTAGCCAGTCAGCAGCAGTAATCAACATTCCAAGAGTTATATCTAATAAAAGCAGCAGCAGGAGTTTACGTGCTGGCAGTCGGCGTATATAAAGAGTGCCATCTATTGGCATGTAGGTATAGATTGTGTTGTATTGTTCATCAGTAGCTCTGTCCGGGGGCGGACAATTCCAGTTCACAGCAGCTTCTGAGGTTTCTAAATCTGTTTTTGTTCCACGTTGGAACAAAAATAAAAGCCTCTGAATGTTTTTGCAAAACTGGAATTGTGTCTTATTGCCTATTTTGGGACCCAAAACTGAGCTTTTTGATTTGAGGAGGTTTTTTTTGAGTTCTGGGCCCTAATCACTAGGCTGTTGGGTATGAAAGTCTTGGGGGAAATATCCATCTTTAGACTGGATCTTCATTACCTATCCCCCTCCCTAATGCTTATCAGGTTCTCCATGTGCACGCCTCAGAAGAACAGAATTTTCCCAGGGCTTGCCTATCCTAAGGTAGGACATAAAATATTGTGTGTGTGGGGGGGGAGGGGGCATTGTATTGTGAGTAACTCTTTAATTGCCACCCTTACTCTGCAATCACCCTACTTTCTGCTGTGGTCTAAGGAGGACAGCTCTGGTAATTAGAAGAAAACTCACCATCCCAAGGAAGGCAGAGAAGGAAAGGAGCATCATGAAATGGAGTGAATGGGATGGGGAATATGTCTCTTGTAGGTGGGGGATGAGTTGTGTGGGGAGAAATCTTAGTCGTTTCATTAACGAGGAGCATTTGAAGCTAAGGTAGAAAGTTGTGAGTTAGGGAAGAGATCAGAAAAAAGTGTCACGGTGACTGAATGCAGAAATATTTTAAAATCTGGAAAATACCCCCACCCCTCATCTTTTCCCCCATTCAGTTCACAAATAATAGGAGGAAATTCAGACTTTTATTTCCTGCTCAAAGTCTCACCGTGTTTTGCGATCTGGGAAAGGACTAGATTTAAAGGTGGAAATCTAAGCACAGACTTCAGGGCTTTGCCTGTTCACCAAGCAGTTTGTCATCTCAGCCATGGTAGCGTCATGTTGTACAACAGTGTTTTGACAGCAAAATAGAACTCCTTCACATACTCCCACCATGTTTGTACTGATGTTACTCCACTGGACTTCAGTGGAGTTATCTCAGATTTACCCATGTGACCCTCAGATCAGAATCACTCTCATGGAGCGGGGATCGTTAAAATGTTTCCCAGGTACAGTATGAATGCGCCTCGTCTATTGCATACTGTAATGCTTTGTTGTGATTCTGGTATCTGCCAAAGTAAATGATACTTTCCCGACGGCCTCCCATGCATATGCAGTTCTTTTCCCACAGCAGTGTATCAATTACCACCAGCAACTGACATATATTGTCACAAACCCAGCCAGCGGTGGGTGTTTTTTTGTGTCTGTACGCAAAACGGTGCTCCACACAGAGACATGTCAGTGGTTTCCTCATACTGCCTAGCACTCCTGACTGGCTTGATTGTGCCTCACAAAAAGTGCTTTGCAGTGGGGCCCCACAGGGAGTCTGGACACATCATCGGTCTGATAAATGTCATGATTGTTTCTTAATACATTAGGTGGCAAGTAAATTTATTGTTCAAGGATTTTCCGAGCTCTAACAAATATACGGCAGCAATGAAAGAGACATTGGTATGTGGATGAATGGATATACACTGTTGGAAGGTAGTGGAGGTAGATACTGCCAGTGACTGGGGTGTGGGTGGTAAGGCCTAGTGGTTAGAGCAGGACTCAGGCCTCGTAGTTCGAGCAGGAGTCAGTAGACAGGAAATGGAGCCTAGGGTCAGAGCAGGACCCCAGACACTAGAGCCAAGAGTTAGAGCTGAAGTAAGCAGTCGGGAATCAGAGCCAAGAGTCAGAACTGGAGTGACAGATACCTGCTAAATCTCCATACCTCTGTTGCTGCTGGTATATGGCATTATTGCTTTGAAAGTCACGGCCCAGGAGAGAGCTGGAGTCAGCCTGAACTGATCTCCTCTGCTGGCATGGAGGGGCAGAGAAGGAGCCAACTGCTGGGACCTGGGCATTGCAAGTTCTGGAAGATTTATAGATGCATAAATTATAATGATCTGGTGGAGGACGTGGGGGACAGGGACGAGGACTGGGCTGCTTCCGTTCAGTCTTCAGAGCTCTGATGGTGATATTATAACTGCTCTGGGGGCCACCCTAGAAGAGAGATGGAGGTTCCAATGGGATGCTTTCCAGGGTGGAGAGAGGAGGTTGGAGTCACGGGTAGGAGGATGTTAGCTGCTTTTTGTACAGCTCTATGAAAAAAATGTAAAGTGCCTTAGAAGTGCTAAGTACTATTGTTATCCATTTGTTTATGCTTCTGGAATCTTTAGCAAGCTCTCCTCCTGTTGTAGGGGACAACCTTGGTTTGAGTGATCATGAGCTAATTCAGTTTAAACAAAATGGAAGGATAAACAAAAATAGATCTGTGACTAGAGTTTTTGATTTCAAAAGGGCTAACTTAAACAATTAAGGAAATTAGTTAGGGAAGTGGATTAGACTAAAGAACTTCTGGATCTAAAGGCGGAGGAGGCCTGGAATTATTTCAAGTCAAAGTTGCAGAAACTATCAGAAGCCTGCATCCCAAGAATGGGGAAAAAATTAATTGGCAGGAGTTGTAGACCAAGCTGGATGAGCAAGCATCTCAGAGAAGTGATTAAGAAAAAGAAGAAAGTCTACAAGGAGTGGAAGATGGGAGGGATCAGCAAGGAAAGCTACCTTATTGAGGTCAGAACATGTAGGGATAAAGTGAGAAAGGCCAAAAGCCATGTAGAGTTGGACCTTGCAAAGGGAATTAAAACCAACAGTAAAAGGTTCTATAGCCATATAAATAAGAAGAAAACAAAGAAAGAAGAAGTGGGACTGCTAAACACTCTGGATGGAGTGGAGGTTAAGGATAATCTAGGCATGGCCCAATATCTAAACAAATACTTTGCCTCAGTCTTTAATGAGGCTAATGAGGAGCTTAGGGATAATGGTAGGATGACAAATGGGAATGAGGATATGGAGGTAGATATTACCACATCCGAGGTAAAAGCCAAACTCAAACACCTTAATGGGACTAAATCGGGGGCCCAGATAATCTTCATCCAAGAATATTAAAGGAACTGGCACATGAAATTGCAAGCCCATTACCAAGAATTTTTAATGAATCTGTAAACTCAGGGGTTGTACCGTATGATTGGAGAATTGCTAACATAGTTCCTATTTTTAAGAAAGGGAAAAAAAGTGATCCGGGTAACTACAGGCCTGTTAGTTTGACATCTGTAGTATGCAAGGTCTTAGAAAAAATGTTGAAGGAGAAAGTAGTTAAGGACATTGAGGTCAATGGTAATTGGGACAAAATACAACATGGTTTTACAAAAGATAGATCGTGCCAAACCAACCTGATCTCCTTCTTTGAGAAGGTAACAGATTTTTTAGACAAAGGAAATGCAGTGGATCTAATTTACCTCAATTTCAGTAAGGTATTTGATACAGTTCCACATGGGGAATTATTAGCTAAATTGGAAAAGATGGGGATCAATATGAAAATTGAAAGGTGGATAAGGAACTGGTTAAAGGGGAGACTACAACTCGTCATACTGAAAGGTGAACTGTCAGGCTGGAGGGAGGTTACTAGTGGAGTTCCTCAGGGATCGGTTTTGGGACCAATCTTATTTCATCTTTTTATTACTGACCTTGGCAAAAAAAGGTGGGAATGTGCTAATAAAGTTTGCAGATGATACAAAGCTGGGAGGTATTGCCACTACAGAGAAGAACCGGGATATCATACAGGAAGATCTGGATGACCTTGTAAACTGGAGTAATAGTATGAAATTTAATAGTGAAAAGTGCAAGGTCATGCATTTAGCTATTAATAACAAGAATTTTTGTTATAAGCTGTGGACACATCAATTGGAAGTAACAGAGGAGGAGAAGGACCTCGGAGTATTGGTTGATCACAGGATGACTATGAGCCGCCAATGTGATATGGGCATGAAAAAAGCTAATGCGGTCTTGGGATGCATCAGGTGAGATATTTCCAGTAGAGATAAGGCGGTGTTAGTACCATTATACAAGGCACTGGTCAGACCTCATCTGGAATACTGTGTGCAGTTCTGGTCTCCCATGTTTAAGAAGGATGAATTCAAACCGGAACAGGTACAGAGAAGGGCTACTAGGATGATCCGAGGAATGGAAAACCTGTCTTATGAAAGGAGACTCAAAGAGCTTGGCTTGTTTAGCCTAACCAAAAGAAGGCTGAGGGGAGATATGATTGCTCTCTATAAATATATCAGAGGAGTAAATACCAGCGAGGGAGAGGAATTATTTAAACTCAGTACCAATGTGGACACAAGAACAAATGGATATAAACTGGCCATCAGGAAGTTTGGACTTTAAATTAGATGAAGGTTTCTAACCATCAGAAGAGTGAAGTTCTGGAACAGCCTTCCAAGGGGCGCAGTGGGGGAAAAAGACATATCTGGCTTCAAGACTAAAGCTTGATAAGTTTATGGAGGGGATGGTATGATGGGATAGCCTAATTTTGGCAATTAATTGGTCTTTGACTATTAGCGGTAAATATGCCCAATGGCCTGTGATGGGATGTTAGATAGGGTGGGATCTGAGTTACTACAGACAATTCTTTCCTTGGTGTCTGGGTGGTTAGTCTTGCCCATGTGATCAGAGTTTGGGGTCGGGAAGGAATTTTTGTCCAGGGCAGATTGGCAGAGGCCCTGGGTTTTTTTGCCTTCCTCTGCAGTGTGGGGCACAGGTCACTTGTTGGAAGATTCTCTGCACCTTGAAGTCTTTAAACCATGATTTGAGGACTTCAATAGCTCAGACATAGGTTAGGGGTTTGATACAGGAGTGGGTGGGTGAGATTCTGTGGTCTGCGTTGTGCAGGTCAGAATTGATGATCATAATGGTCCCTTCTGACCTTAAAGTCTAGGATTCTATGATTCTCCTGCACAAATCTGGCAAGTTCCATGTTCTGCCATGTGTATAGAAGACTTACAGCCGCGGCAACCTTGATTTCATTTACTTGAAAGAAATGACATGAAAATCCGCAGAAATATGTGGTCTGGAGATTGGATGGTACTGTGCAGAAAGACAAGAAGACTAAGTCTGGGAGGCCAGCTACTCCCAAAGGTACAGACAATCAAATACCTCAGTTTGATACCACAGGATAATGGTAAATTTGTAAGCAGAAGAGGAAGGGCATGGATTATATGGAGAGAAGTGAATGGAGTGATCTGCAGTAGGAGACTGCCATAGTAAAATCTATGGATGGTCATTAGGCATACAATTTTGTATGGCCCTGAATGCTGGGCACTGAGGAAAGGACAGCAGCAGATTTGGAACACAGTGGAAATGAAAATGTTAAGATGGTTGCTTGGAGTAACATGTTTAGAACGAATGAATTAGGAGAAATGTGAAGGTGGTACCGGTTACAGAAAGCTGAGGGAATACAGGCTTAGATGGGTTGGGCATGCAAAAAGAAGATTGAAAGAATATATAGGAAACGGGGTGTTGAAGTTAGAAGTGGAGTGTAAGAAAAGAGTTGGAAGGCCCAAAAATAGATAGATGTTATATAAAAGGATTTGATTCGCTGCGGAGTTTCCAAGGCCTGCTTCAAGACAGACTTGAATGGAGAAAAAAGACTCAAAGAATCAATCCTATAGAGGAGGGGAAAAGGCTAGAAGAAGAAGATCGCTGCTGCTGTACCACAATAATAATAATTAAGTGTGCGGCACAACCATGCAAGGAAGATAGATGACTCTCAGACATGGCAACTCACCTCTGAAATGCATCCACTTCTGGAATGGAACACTGCAGCTGCTTTAACACTGCACAAGAATTTAAGAGAAGGAAAAAAAATAGTAGAGGTATCTGACACTGAACATAAATTTATACAGCCAAGTGAAATGTATCCAGCAAGATGTTCTTGCTTATAAAAATCAGGAACATTTCTGGTTTAAAAAAGAAAAGAAAAAGAAATCAAATCAAATCAGAGTGAGTGATTATCCCTCTTTTCCCAATCAATACAATCACCCCTGCAGGGTGGCTTATTTTAAAGCTGTCATTATATCTGCTTTGTGTTAAGAATGGCTCTTATCACTTCTTTGTGATTTTATAGCTTTGGGTGTTTTTTCGGATGCCTCTTACATTTTAGGCACTGAGCCATGGAGCGGGGTCACGGATGTGGTCAGAGGCAAATAAGCATAATCTACTATGTATTTATGAAAGTAGAAGCTTTGAAAGCTACTGTGTGTTACAGGCTGGCACCTCATAAATTGAATCCTCATAATAAATCACCCATGTGTGCTTCTAAGTCCTGATGTCCAATAGATCCCTGTCGAGTGTCTCTTTCTCTTGCTTTCTGCTACAGACACTATTTACATCTCTCTCACTCTAAGGTCTTTATTGCTCTCTCTCCTATCAGGGGGGCTTTCCTCCTTCCTTATCTATCTCCTTCAAGGGTTCTGCATCCATCTCTTTCTCTGTGTGGCAGGTGAAGGAGTGTAGGAAAGAAAGGGCGGACTAGCAGGGAGGGTAGGGGAGACTAGGTGACTTGGTGCCAGATGAAGATCTTTAGCTGCGTGACCTTGAGCAAATCACACAAGGTCAAATTCAGCCCCTTCCTCTGTGGCTGCGCAGATTCCCTAGATAATGTGTGATTCTGCAGGGCAAGCAGGGCCATAGGTGTGGGGATTGCATGGGGTATGCACCTACACAGTGTGGAGCTCTGCTCCTTGGGTATGTCAGTGCAGAAGGGGCAGGCAAAGATGGGATATAGACTATGTCTTCCCTGCAGAGTTACCCAGGTGATTGGCACCCAGGCCTGAGCACCTGGGTTAACCGAGCTGGATGTGAGCAGCTGCACTACAAAGCCATACTCAAGTTACTGGTGCTGCACTCCCTTGTCTGTGTCACTGGGACTTCTGGGGGCACACCCCATGGTTCATTATGTGGTAGGGTTGCCAACTTTCTATTTGCAGAAAACCGAACACCCTTGCCCCGCCCCTTTTCAGAGGCCACGCCCCCTGCTCACGCCATCCCCCTCCCTCCCTCTGTCCTTGTGCCTAGGAGCCAGAGGGAGATGCCGGCAGCTTCCCAGGGGTCATGCAGAGCTGGGTAGGGAGCCTGCCTGCGGTGCTGATCAGAGTCACCAGGGTCCTTTTTCGACCGGGCGTTCCAGTCGAAAACTGGACCCCGGGAAACCTGATTGTGTGGCAGTAAGCTGAGACTCTCTATGGTTCTTTCCCAGCGTGTTGTGAGAAAATTTTCGGGCCTTCTTGGCGCATGGGGGGAATTGTGGGAAGGCATTGGAGGACTATCAGCACTCAAGTGATGTAGCCTGCATCCTCACTGCAAAGTGGGTGGATTACCAGCTCAAATGAACATGGAGCCTCACCCCATGCTGTGCCAGCTAGTCTAGGCAAAAACAACACCAAACTTAGGTGAGTGGGTTTTGTGTGTGGACGGGGGTAGGTTCCCCCAGGTAACTGCTCGAGCTAACAGTGAAGTGAAGACGTATCCATAGATGGGAAGAGTAGTAGAGTAGTGGTAAAAAAAGAAGTGTGTAAACTAAATATCATATTCCCCAAACTTATTCTCGACTACTCGACTGGATGGGCACATGCAATCTGCTGCTGGACTGATCCTCCCCTCCCCTTGTGCCCCCCCTTCCCCCATGCAGCAGCCATTTGGATGAAGTAGTCTGTATAGAGCCATGCCACAGCCTGAGGGACAAGACTTCATCTTCTTTCCATTGCTCCAAATGATGGATCTGCCCAGCCCGGCTGCTTTGCATTTGGACCTCTATTCTATCTCTCTCTCCATCTCAGGTTTTCCCCTTCAGAAATGTGAATCTTATGTCTAATTCACCAGAGTAGGATGAGATTTTGTAAAGGAATATTGGTAAAAATCTTCCTGGAGTCTTTGGATGAACCGTACTATGGTCAGTGTGATGGGTTGGATCACAGAAACCCCCTTGGGAGCTGCCACCCGATGTGCCAAGACTACCCCTGTTCCTGTTTTCCCTGCCAGCTCAGGACTCCAGCACCCTGTCTTGCTGAGCCAGACACTCCTGTCTGCTCCAACACAGACCCAGAGTCTGAATTACTTGCCCCAAAGCTGCAGGTTTAGCTGAAAACAGCTCACAGAAGTGTGCTTGTCTTTAGCACTCAGATGCCCAACTCCCAATTGGGTCTAAACCCAAATAAATCCGTTTTACCTTGTATAAAGCTTATGCAGGGTAAACTCATAAATTGTTCGCCATCTATAACATTAATAGAGAGATATGCATGGTTGTTTGCTCCCCCAGGTATTAATACATAGTCTGAGTTAATTACTAAGTAGAAAGTGATTTTATTAAATACAGAAAGTAGGATTTAAGTGGTTCCAAGTAGTAACAGACAGAACAAAGTAAGTCACCAAGCAAAATAAAATAAAATGCGCAAATCTATGTCTAATCAAACTAAATATAGATAAGATCCTCACCAGTTCCAGAATGCTCCCTTTTACAGACTAATCTCCTTTTAGCCTGGGTCCAGCAATCACTCACACCCCCTGTAGTTACTGTCCTTTGTTCCAGTTTCTTTCAAGTATCCTGGCGGGGTGGAGAGGCTCCTTCTTTAGCCAGCTGAAGACAAAATGGAGGGGTCTCCCAGGAGGTTAAATAGACTTTCTCTTGTGGGTGGAGACCCCCTCCTCACCCTGTGTAGAACCCAGTCACAAAATGGAGATTTGGAATCATATGGGCAAGTCACATGCCCATGCATGACACAGGACTTGAAGGTAGCAGCCATTACCCACATGCTACCTTAAATGTCCTCAGGTAGACTTCTTATGTGGATTGGAGTCTTCCAAGCTCTTTTGTCTGTTAAGTGCTTCCTGATTGAGCACATTCCTTTCCCAAGAGGTGACCAAATGTTCTAACTAAAAAAAGAAGAACAGGAGTACTTGTGGCACCTTAGAGACTAACAAATTTATTAGAGCATAAGCTTTCGTGGACTACAGCCCACTTCTTCGGATTCATAGGAAATATACAACTGTCAATTAGCCTATTCCTAACCTCTCACTGCTTTGAGGGTCTCTCTCATTGGGTTTTGCAGAAATGAGCGCAGGATTGCAAGTCAGGAAGCCTTGTGTTCTAGTCCCAGCTCTGTAATTGCCTCCTCTGTGACCTTGGCCAAATCATTTCACCCCTCTGTGCCTCAGTTTCCCCACCAGCAAAATGATGCTAATAATTATAATACACACCTACCTCACAGGTGTGTTTGTTTGGAAGTTGGAAAGCACTGTATGAACTAGATTCTCAGCTGGTGGCTTCAGTGGAGCTACGCCAATTAATACCAGTGAGGGATTTGGTCCTACCAGTGCTAAGTATTATTATTAAAGCTACTCTGTCTGCTTCAGAGTCTTGTTTGTTGCACAACACATTGCTGTAAGGTTGAATTGCAACGGACAATTTAAAGATTGAGGGCTTTTTTTGCCCTATATTTGAGTATCCCAAGGATATCCAATGATTGAGGAATTATTTTTTCCTTCATGTAACCAAATATCCCAAGAATAGGCCCTTATTCCTACAATGCACTCCATGCGGGCAGAGTCTAGCTGTTGTATAGCATCACTGCGGGATTAGGGTCATGTTGCATTATTTTATTAGTTTATTTCTCTATCACAAGGATATTTTTTCTATGGAATTTGTCCTAAACTGATCTCCAGTTTAATTGAGAAGAAGAATTAATAAATAATAAATAATGTTGTGCAGAAAGGTGCCAAAGATTGCCAGTAGGGGGCTCTTGGAATCGCAGATAGTCACAGACCTAAATAAAGCCAATAGGTGCCCCAAGCACCTTTTTTCAGGATCAGTGGAAGGAGCAATTAAGGCCTTTTATGTCTCATAGACTCATAGACTTTAAGGTCAGAAGGGACCATTATGATCATCTGGTCTGACCCCCTGCATGCTGCAGGCCACAAAGGCGTCCCTACCCCTTCTCTTGACTCTGCTGTTGAAGTCCCCAAATCCTGTGGCTTAGTGACTTCAATTGGCAGAGAACCCTCCTGCTAGCGATCCCTGCCCCATGCTGCGGAGGAAGGCGAAAAACCTCCAGGGCCTCTGCCAATCTACCCTGGAGGAAAATTCCTTCCCGACCCCAAATATGGCGATCAGTAAAACCCCGAGCATGTAGGCAAGAGTCTCCAGCCTGTCCCTTGTTAGACATTATACTATTTACCTTCCATGGCTCGGTAGTCCTTGCCTAAAATCATGTTTTTCCATTAAACCATTCCCTCCATAAACTTATCTAACTTAATCTTAAAACTAGACAGGTCCTTCGCCCCCACCGTTTCCCTCGGAAGGCCGTTCCAATATTTCACCCCTCTGACGGTCAGAAACCTTTGTCTAATTTCAAGCCTAAACTTCCCCACGGCCAGTTTATATCCATTTGTTCTCGTGTCCACATTAGTACTAAGGTGGAATAATTCCTCTCCCTCCCTTGTATTTATCCCTCTGATATATTTAAAGAGAGCAATCATATCCCCCCTCAGCCTTCGTTTTGTCAGACTAAACAACCCGAGCTCCTCTAGTCTCCTTTCATACGACAGGTTTTCCATTCCTCTGATCATCCTAGTGGCCCTTCTCTGTACCCGTTCCAGTTTGAGTTCATCTTTTTTAAACATGGGAGACCAGAACTGCACACAGTACTCCAAATGAGGTCTCACCAGCACCTTATACAACGGTAGCAGCACCTCCTTATCCCTACTAGATATACCTCGCCTAATGCATCCCAAGACCGCTTTGGCTTTTTTCACCGCCACGTCACATTGTCGACTCATAGTCATCCTGCGGTCTACAAGGACCCCTAGGTCCTTCTCCTCCTCCGTTACTTCTAAACGACGCGTCCCCAGCTTGTAACTAAAATTGTTGTTAGTCATCCCTAAATGTCAAGAAACAGCTACAGACAATGGATGCTACTGCCCAAGGTAGTAAGCTGCAAGGCCACCAGAAAGTTTGGAGAAGCAGTTGTCAACATAATTCTGAACTAAAGGTGCAACAACAAGAACAATATTTGATAATAACTAATAATAACTTGATATAGCACATTACATATTCCAAGTGCTGTGCAGTCATTAATTGATTATTATTTCAATCTTCTCTTCAAATGAGCATGTTAATGTCTGTACACAACGGTAAGATTAATTGCCACTGAAAATGCATGAGGTTTATTTCTCAAATAATGAGATGTCTCAAATATGTCACAAATTGCCTGGCAAAGCTAGCACTTTGAAATGCGCCTTTCCATCAGCGTGGCTGGATCCCTTGGTAACAGGTGCTTTGCAATTGCATGCAATAACAGTAACAACGTGTTTTTATTGTGGCTTTAGTGTTGCTGAAATGCCGAGCTGAGGGTCCAGAGTTCCAACTCTGTATGCTTTGAAATCCATTTCCATCAGACTCTGCTTTGGGAGATCTTCGGACTATAATACTCTCTATTAGAATCTATGTTCTGTATAATTGCGCATTATGGATAAACTTACAGATTTTCACCTAATGTTTGGGGGATCATAAAGTAGGAATAGACATACAGAAATTGCTATAATCTCTTTAGCTCCTTTATGCACTTCATTTACAAAAAATCATAAAATGGATAGTAAAATATTTACTAGTGCTTTGCAGGTCTCAAATGGCAGAAATTGAATTGTATAGTTTCTCACTTCTGCAGGAAGATGGCTTGATTCGCTGTTAGACAGACACCAGAATGAAGTAGGCTTTTTAACACATTGAGGCATATGCTTGGAACACTAATAAAGATGGTGTACCTGCGCTTGCATAGTTGACTTCAGCAGCAACAGCTTTCAACCCCCTGAATCTTATCCTGACTCACTGAAGTCAATGGAAGTTTGCCCTTGACTTGAGTGAGAGCTGGTTTGACCCTTGTTAGCTAAGGCAACACACTGATTCAGCAATGCACTTATGTACATGCCTAATTTGAAGCACATCTTTAAGTGGGACTGAAATATGCGCTCAAGTGGTATGCTGAATCGGGGCCTGTTCCAGAGACCATTGACGTCGATGGAAAGACTCTTCTTGACCTCAGTGGGTTTTGGATTAAGCCCTAAATCTTTATGTATCATGCTGAAAATATACTCTTAATAATCATTATTTTGCAAAGAGTTGCAGAAAAGAGTTGGTTTGAAAGACAAGAGGTCTGATTCAGATCCTAGCTTACCTGAACTAGTTGGTTCAGCTCTAATCTGCTTTTATTTCAGCTGGTGGAAACTTTACTGTTTCATTGCTTCTAAAGTGTTGTAAGGTCCAGAATAGAAGTATGAGTATAATCCTCTTTCCATTGGAAATTGTAGTCTGAACATGGTTAACTAGTGCAATCTGTGTGAATTTATAGGTTGTTTGTGTATGACTTCATACAGACTTAACCACATCCCATTGTTAGAGTATTTTATCCAACAAATTGTTTTCTATTTTTCCTAGAGCAGGAAATCTTCTTATTGATGTTTCAGATGATTTTAGAAGTTTTGTATATTTCACACTATGGTCATACCAGGCAGACTAATTATTATTAATATTTATTATTTTATTTTATCAGTAGTTAATAATAATGCATTCAGTATGGTTTAGAATTATGCTCATCACGATATTCCTTGCATGGGTTACTTTGGTACTTTTGTTCTTGAAACATTTTGTCTTATTCATAAAGGTGTCTGAAGTCAACAGAACTGACTTACAAATAGAAATAATGCGGAAATGCAAATATATAGCTTGGTATTGCATGCAGAATACAAATCAAAACAGGTTTTAATAATTCATGCTTTAATAAGCCTTTGCCTTACAAAGAGGATTGTCAGCTGTGGAGGCAAGGTCTTTGTTTTATGTTACATGACCCAGAGCTCAATTTTGATTGGGCACTAGAGCAATCTGAATATTAATAATCATCCTGTCTATGTATGGTACTGCCCCATTACCTTTATATCCAAGCACCTAACAGTCCTTATGCTTACAAACACTTCTGCAAGATAGACCAGTGCCATGATCCCCATTGTGCAGGTGGGGAACTAAGAGCTTGTCTTTACTACCAGGGTAAATCGACCTAAATTACACTATTCCAGCTATCAGAGTAGCAGCCGTGTTAGTCTGTATCCGCAAAAAGATCTGTTAGTCTCTAAGGTGCCACAAGTACTCCTGTTCTTTTTACTCCAGCTATGTGATGTATTTCCACCAGGGCCTGCTGATTTGAAATCATTTAACTTGTTTAAGTGATTCTTAGGCCATACCCCATTTCCACCATGTTTGAGGTATTAGTCGTCAAATTATTGCTGTGTTTTCTGCTATTGTCTTTCCCTCCTCGTTGAGTAATGGCCCTACCCTCTCTTTGGTCTTCCTCTTGCTTCTCATATATTTACATATACTTCCTATCTTTCTTACACATTGGGATGAATATTGAACATGGCTTTATGGCTAAGGAGGTTATCTTCTTGATGGTTGCTTGTCCACAGGAGATAGAACAGAAACCTTCTGGAATTTCTTTGACTAGCTTTAATATTTTGTAACATAACTAGTTTTATGCATACATATTGTCATATCTTCAAGCATCCAGGCTGCAATAAACTTATAGCTGTTTCTTAATATTCAGTGAAAGCACAAGCAAGTTTGTAATGATCTAATATTTTTAAAAAGCGATCATTTGATTAATATCATTTTTGCATTAATTTTGAGGTCTCTCCTCTACAATTAGCATCGAGCCTCACACATAAAAAAAAGGAATTGTGACTGGACTGTCATCGCGGCAGAGGTCAAGGGGAAACATAAAATAAATAAATTGGGAAAGGGAGCTAATGGCATATAAATCGCCCTGGGTAAGGAAACCCTGTAGCTGATGTCAGTAGAGCACCGACAGTTGGAAATAGGTTCAGAATGAGACAGGCGAGAGCCAAGTGCCCATCAAATCACCATGTTTATAGTTAAAATATCTGAAATACCCAAGACAGGCTTTTGTACAGCATATTCCAGTAAACTCCTTCTGACTGCCATTTTGTTACGTCTATACATTTTCTATGGACATATAGATGCAAATGTAACTGATGCTATAGCAATACCATAGGTTAATGGAGAGACAGAGTTTCCTTAGCATTATTTCGTATTAACAGCTAAGGGCCAGACCTTTGTGTATTCTAGAACTTTGGCTAATCTAGAGCAGCATTCAGCATAGGTGGGTTCTGCCTCCCACAGCTCTCTGATCTTTGGGATGCACGGGGCTGGGTCAGCTCCCAGCACACTTTACAGACACTTCTAAGGTGCTCTAATCGCACAAGTTTGGAGCAGTCCCCTGGGGGTCTTTACACTGCTGGGGATTAATGGAGCACAAACTCTGTGATTAGTGTCAAAATCCAAACTTAGCTTGGGCACTTCTGTGTTCCCCATAACAATATTATCTGAGACCCTCACCATCTTTAATGCATTTATCCTCACAACACCCCTGTGAGGCAGAGCAGGTCGATTATCCCCAATTTACAGAGGGGGAATTGAGGGACAGAGAAACAGTGACTTGCCCAGGGTCACATGTGAGGCATATGGCAGGGCAGGGAACTGAATTCGGATCTCCTGAGTCCCAAGAAAGTGCTCTAACCACTGGTCCATCCTTCCTCGGCAACAAAGATGCATATTTTGCAAACGGGCCACGTCTTTGCCATGAGCTAAACCAAAACCAAACATTCCCACACATTAGTTTGTTCATTGCCCTGATCTGGAACTGAATTTGTGTCTGGGACCAATCTGGATTAAGGTCACAATATTGCCCTGGGACTCCAGAAGTCCTAACTTCAGAGTAATAGTGAAAGGCAAACACTTTGGCTCACTGGGGGCAGCTACTCAGGAAGCAACACGGGAGTTTATCAATCTCACCCCTGTATCTGAGCACGCACATTTATTTCCTTGCCATTGCAGGGGCCTTGAGCACTGGTGCATCTCGGTTCCTCCTGTTCTCTGCCTGTGGCACAGAATAGCCTAGTTTCCTGAAAGCTGTAATATTTTTGGTCTCATTTCAGTTGCTGGGTTTAGTACTGGTGCTGGGTGGTGTTGGTGGCTTGTGATATTCAGGAGATCAGACTAGATGATCTGGTCATCCCTTCTGGCCTTAAAACTCTATGACAAGAAGCAATGGCTGTATCTTCACAGCCTCTCATGGAGGTAGGGAAATATTATCCCTACTGAAGAATTGTGGCACCAAGAGATTGAGTGACATGCCAGAGATAACAAAGGACATTTGTGCCCAGCTGAAAATGGCTTCTTAGTCCGAAATCCAGAACCTTACCCACAAAACCAGCTTTCCAGAATAGACAGTATATAGGAAACAGGCAGGCTGGAGTTCTTTGATTCAGGTTGTACCAAGAGGAGTCAACCTATTACTAACGCGTAATAAAAACACACTGAAAATATATGGTAAAAAACACACATTTAATAAAATAAAATAAAATAATACTTTTGACTCCACCAAGAAGTATAGCAATACACAAGAAATTATCAGCGAGGAAGGCAGGTTATCTGAAACGTCATGCATTTTTCTTGTGTTCCTCTATAGTCCATGTTTAGTGCTACCTGAATCTCCCACTGTTTTACACATTGCCGGCCTATTTCAGTCACTGTAAATAGAGAAGCATCTTTGGAACTAATTTATAACTATATAAAAAAAGAGTGACAATTCCTGTAGGAAGGAAAATGCAATCGTTTGGAGTGTAATTGACAAAGATTACTTCTTTTTATTATTATTACTATTCAAGCTCAGTATATGAATGTGAGCTCATAGAATCTCTGCTCTAATGTAGTTACAGATAATAAAACCTCTTTGTAGCCTGAAACTGTAGAGTGATTACAGCAGAGTTATCCGAATAACTCACAAGAGGTTATTGCGCTTTTATGAATTAGAAGATGAATGGAGAGCGAAATGGGATAAAAAGGTTTCACAGCCATTTTGGTTAATTGGTGGAGATTCTGTCAGCATTTTCTCCTGACATGCTGCATCGTGCCAGATAAATATAGCCCTTTGCATTGAGATTTTAACTCTTTAGGTGAGATCCTCCTAGTCCACACAAAAGATACCCAAGTGGAGTAAAAGAATCGTGGAGCTGAACCTTATATAACAGTTTACATTGAACCTGTTTACATTTTGGCTATGCCGGATGCAAATTCTTCTCCAAAGTGGGAAAGGTAGGGTGATATCCTGTCCCCAGTCAAGTAAATGGAAGTTTTGCCATTTACTTCAATGGAGCCAGTATTTGACCCATAGCTCTTAGTTGTCTACTGAGCACCAGTTGAGCTGGGCGGCATTGAGATGACGTATTTGGAGTTGTTCTTCAAGTTAATGTGGCTAAGAACAGATCTTTCCATTGTGGGATCTGTCAGCTTCTCTTGTACTGCTGTAGATGACTACAGAGAACCAGATAGCTTTCATGGAAAGGCTCTCTAATATTTGGAGTTATACAATACAAAGAAAATCATAGTTCTATTGTTATTACTTTCCCAGTGTTTGACCATTTGGGACGCTCACCCACAGCACGTGTAATGTTACAGCAGAAACTTTTATTTGCTTGAACTCCTTTCAAGAAAAAAAAATGGATCTCTTACTTATCATTTATCTGCCTCTCCAAGCTGTCAATCTAATTTTCCTGCCTCCACTGATCATATTTCAGCTGTCTGTTCCTTAACAGATTTTGTTTTGATTGCTTCTGTTCAGATTCTGTCTATCATCTCAGCGTCTCTACCGACCATATGCTAGCTTGACCCACGACCAAAAAAACTTCAGTATGATTTTGCTTCTGAAGTTTCTCCTCTTATTATTTGAGGATTTTTTAATTTGTCAGTGGCATTTGGCTCTTGGCCACCTGCCCTGAAATATGCTGCTGTTCTTTCATTGGGGAAAGAGGTGTGGAAAACAATGACTTCACGCTCAGACATCTTCAGAAATACTAAATCTTCCACCACTTTCCTCCTGAAGATAAAGCACATAATAAAACGAGACCTTTGCACTACTGCCAAGCCTTCCATCCAAGATGCATCAACCTTCCTGAGGGTTTGAACTGCAGCATCTCTTTTAGATAAATATCCAATCTTGATTTTTAAAATTGCCAGTGATAAATTCTCCAGCAGAAACCTTGATAAGTTGTTAATTATTCTCACTATTAAAAATTTTCACCTTATTTCCAGTCTGAATTTGTCTAACTTCAGCTTCAAGCCATTGGATCATGTTATATCTTTGACCACTAGATTGAAGATGTTTCCCATGTTGGTACTTACAGACTGTGATCATGTCCACTACTTACCCTTCTCTTTGTTAAGCTAAACTGATTGAGCTCCTTGAGTCTATCATTATAAGGCATGTTTTACAATCCTTTAATCGTTCTTGTGGCTCTTCTCTGAACCCCCTCCAATTTGTCAACATCCTTCTTGAATTGTGAACACCAAAACTGGACAAAGTATTCTAGGGGAGATAGAGATGGATAGCTCAGTGATTTGGGCATTGCCCTGGTAAACCCAGGGTTGTGAGTTTAATCCTTGAGGGGGCCTCTTAGGGATCTAGGGCAAAATCAATACTTGGTCCTGCTAGTGAAGGCAGGGGGCTGGACTCAATGACCTTTCAAGGTCCCTTCTAGTTCTAGGAGATAGGATATCTCCATTAATTTATTTAGGAATGGTTGCACCAGTGGCAGATATGGGGGTATTGTAACTTCTCTATTGCCACTCAATATTCCCATGTTTATGCATTCAAGAATCCCATTTGGCTGTAATGTCACATTGGGAGCTCATGTTCAGCTGATTATCCACGAGGACCCTATCATGTATTCAGAGTCACTGCTCTCCAGTTTGATCCCCCATGCTGTACGTATGGCCAACATTCTTTGTTCTTAGGTGTATATCTTTACATCTGGCTGTATTAAAACACATACTGTTTGCTTACAACCTGCTTACCAAGCAATCCAGATCTGTCTGATCATTACCTGCCCTCTTCAAACTTTGTGTCATCTGCACATTTTTTCAGTGGTGATTTTAATTTTCCTTCCAGGTCATTAATAAAAATGTTAAATAGCGTAGGACCAAGAGACAATCCCTGTGGGACCCTACTAGAAACGCACCCACTCTATGACGACTCTGCATTTACAATGACATATTAAGACCTATCGGTTACCAAGCTTTTAATCTATTTTAGTGCGTGCCATATTAATTTCTAGCCTTGTCTCAATACAGCAGAGAGTAGGAGGGTGAAAATGAGTCACGTGCAGTTCATCTTCAAAGCTCCCCCCCCCCCCCCATAATGAAATTTTCTCCTTTCCCATTTCATTTGTTGCTGGAATGAAACTGTTATGAGGTGGATGAATCCCTGTTATGGACTGAATTAAAAGCCGACTGAGATTGGTAGGTGTGAACTCAGCCTTCAGTTAACATAATTGTAAGCATAAGCCCCACCTGAGACAAAAGGTGTGTGCGAACCCACCTCGAAGCTTTTGGCTGAGTATCATTTTGGGCACAGGTGTCTTTTGGAGGAAGAGAGATCACGCAGAAACCGAGGTGAGACAAGAACAGACTGAGAGGGAGAGACAGCCTGAAGGAGCAGCTGAAAGCTTGGTGGCTGACCCTGGAAGAAACCTGGGAAGAGGTACTTGGATCAGGAGTGCAGGCTAAGGAGTGCTCAAAAGGTCTTGGTCAGGCCCGCCGACAGAAATTCTGGGCCCCAGGGCCAGAACCATCCCTGGGGGGGGGGCAGGGCCTGGGGCAGAAGTGAGGAATCCATCACTTCCGAGACCGCTCATGCCGGCCCAAGGGGTCCCCCAAAGCGTGGGGCCCAGAGCAGTCTTGCGCGCCTAGGTGCCCTGCGGCCCGCCCGGGCAATTTAAAAGGGCCAGGGCTCCTGGCCACTGCCACAGCAGCGGCTGGGGGCCCCCAGGCTCTTTTAAATCACCTGGGCCCCTGGGCAATTGCTCCCTTTGTCCACCCCTGTCAGCGAGCCTGGTCTTGGTAAATAAACAAAACCGCATCAAAGATAATACCAGATTCCATCAATTTCTGCTTCCATCTGGAACACCATACTAGATCCTGCATTTAGGAGGATCACTTGCTCCTCAGACAACACAAAAGTTTAACAACCAGAGAGCTGTCCAGCAGAATAGAATGTAAGAAATACAAGTCATGAAGTCTGAATGTGGCTGTTATACACATGGGGAGTTGGTGGTGGTGGTCAGTGGGGATGTTCAGAAGGCAGCAGATATTTATTGTTTAAGAAATTCAGACCGTTTATTTGCAAAATCATTTTAACTGCAGTTTCTATGGCAAGTGATCTAACAAAATACAAGAGATAAGTCTGGGCATATCATCAGGATTCAACCTTCATTCCCATTTTTCGACTTGATTGCATAATTCCCACAACTTCCTTCTACCAACCCAAATGATAAAACATTTACTAAACACTCACATCGTTTGCTTTATCTTTCCACTCAGTCAGAAATACAACAGGATTATCTGCCGAGAAAAACCTGCCTCTCATTTACTTTGCAAAACGCTCGTGCTGCCTTTGTAGTTACCAGAGCTGCAATTATCATTGTTGGCATCCAGAGATAGAGATTTTTCTATTTACACTTCATGGCCGGCCCTTGTGAAGTTCAATAAATGAAGTCAGCGGTTACATTATCATTTGATAGATTCATCACTGGCATGCCACGTAGTAGGCACTGAAATATGCAATAAATAACGATCCTAGAGGGAAAGGAAAAGGTTAGAAAGAACAATGTTATGTGAATTTCAATCACTGCAATTTTTTGACGTGGAGGGAAAAAAATAAAAACCTCATTTATTATTAGTTTTTTTTCTCGTTTTGGTTGCTGTTCTATGGAAAGATGGTCTCCTGTGCATTCAACAGCATGGGCTAAATAAGACCTGTGCTGGCAGAAGAGGTCACATCAGCAGAAAATCAGCTAGGAACCCACTGCTCATCATGCTAACCAATATCGTCTCATGGTTTCCTTGTCCTCTCTCATCTGTATCCATCTGTGGTACTTCGAGTGTACACTACAATGTTAGGTCGGCATAACTCCTCCCTCATCCGTATCCATCTGTGGTATAGAATATCAGGGCTGGAAGGGACCTCAGGAGATCATCTAGTCCAACCCCCTGTTCAAAGTAGGACCAATCCCCAACTAAATCTCAAGGGGAGTCTGTGCATCCTTTGGTGGAATTTAAAGCTACCTTCTCCCCAGGAAATCCCAGTGTTGAGCAGTGCTGAAAACAGCCAACAATAGGAGTAATGGATTGGGCCTACCAGTGAAACTGAGTCTATACCCACTGGAGACAATAGAAGTCCATATTATTGTACAATCACATAGGGTCTGATCCTGCAAACACTTACTAATACACATAGCCCTTACTACTACAAAATCAATGGCAAAACTCCCATTTCACTGTAAGATTTAAATAGTCAGAGGAGGTATGCTGATTGACACCACCTGTGGATCTGTCTTACCAGGCTTACTCATGGTAGTGCTTGCAGTATTGTGTGTGAGAGAGAGTGTTTGCCTACTAATGAATGTTGGGTGTAAACTTAAATACAGCATTCGTTACTAGGCAAACACTAATATACACACCTACTCACATGCTGATACTGACTACACAAGGGGCTAATGTCACTGGTGATTAGAGCTACTGTAACTCACTAAAAAGAAGAACAGGAGGACTTGTGGCATCTTAGAGACTAATAACCTTAGAGATGCATCCGAAGAAGTGGGCTGTAGTCCACGAAAGCTTATGCTCTATTAAATTTGTTAGTCTCTAAGGTGCCACAAGTCCTCCTGTTCTTCTTTTTGCGGATACAGACTAACACGGCTGCTACTCTGTAACTCACTAGTGGTATGTCTCCTCTGCCTGATCTGCAGAGCGTGCGTTACACTAATCAACAAATGCAAATAACTTATTCAACGATTAACTTAAAAAAAATGGCCAAAACATTGTTCGTGAACATTACTTGTTCAGTTTTACTGGTGATCAACTTGGATAGCAACTGTCTTTTCACCTATAGACACACACACAAACACACATTTATACAAAACACAAATATACAGGCAGAGCCACTATTAAAGCCATTGACAATAAGGAAGAAGAAGTTCACAAAGTGAATGGAAGAATCCATATTGCATGCAATTTAGCTTGGCAATATTCTGTTCTGTTTTTTGGCGCTGCTTGAACTTTTCCCTTCATAACATTTTATGTCTCTTCCTGGAAATACACCAAGCAGCCCCTGTCCATTTTACCTCTCCTCTTGTAAGCCTTTGAGGTGGGATTATTGCAAGGATGGCTTTGAAGTCTTAGCTTTTGTTTCTGTACCTTTTGCTGGAATATTTTTCTCTCTCTCTCTCTGAATAGAAAATTGTTGATGGGGGCCCTTGGCAAAGCTTTCATTTGAGGAGCAAAGTATTTTGATGTGTATCTTTTTTTATCCTTGCTTGAATCTTGAAGGTAATAGTTTCTGGCTTATATTTTTATTTCATTTTGATCTAGTTTCTTTCCAGCGGCTGTGTTGATGGTGATGTTGTTTCCTAATTACTTTCTATTTGTAGTTATAGCATGATCTATAGGTATAAAATATATTTAGATATACAATAATATAGCCTGGTATTTACACACAGTGGCCCCAAACTTGAAAAGATGACAGCCACCATCAGAGACTGAACTGGGAACCTATGGTATTAAGCATATGAATCTCGACAGCTTGATCTAAAGATCTGGGATCTCAAGTGGACTCACATCCCCAGTGGACCGGGCACAAAGGACTCATAATGCCCACTGACCGTTAGCTACACAAACGCTTATGCGGGTGCTTAATTTTAAATCCATTGACTTACGTGTTTAAAGTTAAGCTCGTGTGTAAGTGCTTGCAGGATCGGGACCTTAGGGGCGAAGGCAGCTGTAACCTTTAGCGGAATGGTTGCCATCTTGCATTACTCATATCTCAGGTCATCAGGGTTTGTTCCCTCTGTGTGGCAAGTGGAGACATGGAAGAGAGTGGGTATGGAGGATGCATTGCTAGTCCTGCTAGTGAAGGCAGGGGGCTGGACTCAATAACCTTTCAAGGTCCCTTCCAGTTCTAGGAGATGGGATATCTCCATTTATTTATTTATTGCTGGATCCTTCAGATGTCCTCATTGCAACTGGAAGACTAGGGAGTCCAGAGGGCTGCTTCAGCTGAACCAGATTCTGTGGAGCAGCTCCACATCTGCTCCTTGACCTAGCAGGTGGGATTCCTTGCCTACCTTGGAACCAGATCCTCGTACCTTTCCTCACTGAATAATATATAGAACTCAATGGGACCACTCGTGGAGTAATGCTTCTACTCATTGTGAGTAAGGGCATCAGACTCTGGCCTTTGGTGAACAAAATTGTTACTTGGTCTGGAACTACAGGGAGAAATTCTGGCTCCACTGAAGTCTTAGGCAAAATTCCCATCGGCTTCCATGGGAACACTCCCTTTATTTCCATGGACCAGGATTTTACCCATGGTCTTGAACTGAATCAGAACCAATTGAAATCACTTCTTTTGATATGAGGAAATACCTATGATCTGCCAAGCAGTGACGTTAGATTGTGCATCAGCGGGAAGAGCTGATTTTCTGTATTTTCTTTTAAATTGATGATTTAAAGCCCTTGTGTTGTGGACTACCTAACCTATGTAACCATAGTAACTTATATGTTTTCTCCTGTAGGGCTCACTGCCCCACTTCTTCCTTTAGTTTGTCACACTTCTTCTTGTGTCCTATCTCAAATTAAGTAGCAAATAGAGCTGGTTGGAAAATGAGGTGGGAGAAATTGGCAAAATTTTCACAAAATGTGTTTTACATGGGGTTCTCCCCCAATGGAAATTCAAAATGTCAATGAAAAAATCATAGACATTTTGCAAAATTCAACTGGTGCTAGTTGTATGCACTTCAGGTTAAGGAACATGTCTGTTTGTACAGCTCCATGCACAATGCAGTCCTGATCCTGATTGGCACTCCCAGGGGATACCACAGTAATAATAAAAAATTGTAATATGGCCTGACATACCCCTATCATCTGTCCAGACCAGATGAGATCTCTGTATGTGCACAACAAAACTCTCCACCTCTATTCTTTGCACTTTTCTACTCCCGTGTGTCCCAAATGAATGTGCTATTTTATTTCTGATTTCAGTGCTTGTGGAAGAAGAGATGTTCACCTTTAAAGTTTAGATCATTCATAAGTGTTAGTTTCCCATAGAACGTCTACTGACGTGACATTTGTGGCAGAAACACAAAGTTTGGGATTCTATCATTGCTGATAACTGGGGCTCAGTGAGTCTTCATCAATAGTTTTATGTAACACAGAGAAAGCAGACATGACTAAACTGGTATCTTAATTGACTCCTCCACAGTGGTACACCTGGCCACAAACAATCTGCTTAAAGTGTCAGTGACTGGGATATCCTTCCCTAGTCACTATTTAATCAAAATGTATTTCAGTAAGTGCAAAAGGCTGTGAATGATTGTCCCCAAACCCGTGTGGTCTGACTCCCTTGTAATTTTTCTCCCATATGCAGCTGATGCACTCACAGCGGAACACAATTGCATAGACCTCTTTTTATAGCTATTCATAATTTTTTTCAGTGGACGTGCAGGGCATTATAGAAACCCCCAAACTAGATAGAAGTTAGAAGATGAGTAGACAGATTTTTAATATTTTGGACATGGTCCTTCATTGCTTTCCACCTTGTGTAGTTATTTGCACCTGTGGAAAATGAGCAGAAAGTGAGCATAAATCATTGCCAAATCCATTCAAAGTGGTAATCGCATTTACACCCACATTGCACAGGTTTAAATAGCTATACAAAGAGCAAGGCAGAAGAGACTCAAGCCATTAACATTTAGATAGCCAGCGCTTGAAATAAATTCAAATAAAAATAGGAAAAAAGAGACATTTGACCTGAGCCACAATATTCAGAGCCAGAACTGAGTGAAACTCTTCTTACTTCTATTTCCCTTAATACAGCCATCTTGTAAGCACACTTTATAATTAGTACTGCCCCGAAGGCAGTCCTCAGCATCCAATTTCCTGGTGTCAAATGACCAGGTAACAGAAACACGTTCACAAGTGGTAACATAGTGCTGCCTGAACGAATGGCACGGCGTAGCTCATTAATTAGACAGCTACATGTCAATTCCGCTTCAAGCACTGCTCAATGTCAGCCTGGACCACTCACCTTGTTATATTAAGGAGTGTTATGGAAAGTGACATGATGAATGCAGCCGGTCTGCCAGGACACATGCCACTCAGGCAGGGCCACCGAGAGCGGGTTCGGGTCCCGGTGAAAAAAATTTTTCGGGCCCCCCAGCAAGGGCGGACCGGCTAAACAGGGCCGACGAGAGGCGCGGGGGGGAAGCCGGGCCCCAAGTCCCCTTCCGGTCCGCCGGGCCCCGGTAATTTGTGCCGGTTTCCCCCCCCCTCTCGTTGGTCCTGCACTCAGGAAATGCAAGGACGCTCTGCTGGAGCCACCATTTATGCCTCCTGCAAATGAAAAGGCCATTATATATATATATATATATATATATCTCAAAAAAAAAAAAAAAAAAAAGCAAAAGTTGCCATCTGAAAACTCGGCCCTGAATTTTTGCTCATGAAATAATTCATGACCAAAAGAGATGGGGAGAGAAAATGCAGCTTGAAGTGAAATCACTTAAGTAATAATAAATAATAATTTGCATTTTCATGCAGCGATCTCAAAGCACTCTATGAACCTTCATGAACTAAGGCTCACATGTTCCTCTATACTCATTTTACTGAAGGGGAATTTGAGCTACCGTGAAGTTAAGGGTCTAATCCTGAAATGTGCTGTGCACATCTCGTGCCTGACCCAGTGCCCGTTGAAGACAGTGTGAATCTTTATGATGACTTTATTATTTTTTTGTATAGTTTATTATTTGTGTTATCGTAGCACCTAGGAGCCCTCGTCATGGACCAATACTCCATTGTGCTAGGCGCTGTACAAACCCAGAACAAAAAGACAGTCCCTGCTCCAAAGAGCAATCAAAGTATAAGACATGGGACAACAGCTGGGGGAGCACAAAGAAACAACGAGACAATATTAATTAGCCGGTTAGGCTGTGAACTGAGCACACTGGTAGCCTAGCCATTGTGGTATTGAGCAACTGACTTTTATAGGGAGATGGACTTAGTGATGAAATAGCTGTTTTTCATCTGCAATGTTCATGATTATATATTAAGGAAGGCCTGATATAAAACTCTGAGCTGAAATCCTGGCTTCACTGAAATCACTGGTAAAACTCCCATTGAATTCAACGGGTGCATCTACATGGCAAAACAGCCCTGTGGCCGCAAGTCTCAGAGCCTGGGTCAACTGCCTGGGGTCCGCAGGGCTCATGCTACGGGACTGAAAACAGCGGTGTAGATGTTCCCACTCAGGCTGGAGCCTGGGCTCCGAGATCCATTCCCTGGTGCCGAGTTTCAGAGCCAGGGCTCTAGCCCGAGCAGGAAAGTCTACACTGCTGTTTTTAGTCCCATAGCGCGAGCCCTGAGAACCTGAGTCAGTTGCCCTGTGCTCTGATGCTCATTGCCATGAGGGTGTTTTGCCATGTAGACGCATCCATTGACGTCAATGGGAGTTTGGCCACTGATTTCACTGAGGCCAGAATTTCAGCCCAGAGTTTGACCTGGGCTCTGAGAATGGCTGATGCAGATTTTATATTGCGGTGTTGATCAGTAATTCCCGAATTGTAGGTCATTTGGGGTCATGCCATCAGCAGATGGGGTCACGGCTCCAACAGGCCAGATTCAGCCCGCGAGATGCCATCTACCCCTCCAAACTTGCTTCACACATGCTGCAATTACGAAGCAGGTCTGGACACATTTTGCCATTGGCACCATCCAGCTGTGCAAGCATCCAGTTGAGAGATTTGAGCCCAGAAGATCCTTATCTGTGGGCAGCAGCCTTATCAACAGAGCATCCTCTCTGCCTGAGCTGGTTGGAGCCTGTGTTAGCCTTTTCTGAGATGGGAATTTGCAATGGCTTGTAAGCCCCTTAAGGCAGGACCCCTATCTTCTTTTATGCCACCCTGAGTACCCTGTTGGCACCCAATAAAGAAGCGTTGTAAGTCACAGTTTCTGTGCTGCCCAAGTACCACCACACAGGGGCTTCCTAAGTCCTGACCTCGTTTGCTTACCAGTGAATTCTTCTTCCTGATTTGTGATCAGAGGCACCATGGACTCATGTTCACGCAGAGTATTAGCTTCAGCCTCCAGCCGTGAGTCTAGCAATGCAGTTATGAACAAAACCCAAGAGTGCAACAAATGTGCACACTCTTTAAGTGTGGCTTCCCCCGTGTTTCTGGCAAGCACAAAGAAAGGCCTAAATGCCTGTTATGGCACACGGTGTTATCTAGCAAAAGCATGAAGCCTAATAAACTTAAATGACAGCTGGAATCCCTTCACAAGGTACACACGGGGAAACCAAGGTCATTTTTCCAGCACTGGAAAGTAGAACTTTCTCATTAACAAGTGCAATTCAATAGAGCCATATCAATCTCTGACCATGCTCAAAAGGCATCATCGGAGGTGAGTTACCACCTTACACCAACCCAGAAGTCTCATGCAATTGGAGAGATTGTGATTTTGCCAGCGGCAATCGATATGGTGGAAATGATGTGTGGGGAAACCACAGCAAACAAACTCAAAGTCTATCAGGCTCCCACCATACAGTGAAGTGAAGGACTGAAGTGATGGCAGCAGACCAGGAAAACTGGTTTAGTATTAGTAGAGCAGCTGAAAAAAACACATATGCTTTTGCTCTTCACGTTGATGTGCGTACTGAGGTTTGTGATGCACATTTCTTGGCTTTGGTGAAATACGCATGGGAGGGTGCAATTCTCAAAGACATTCTGTTCTGTCACCCTCTTCCCAGACACAAGACTGCACAGGGAATATTCAGTGTGCCACCCGGCTACGTGCAAGACAAAAATATCCGGTGTGATCACATGATGGGTTTTTGCACAGATGGAGCTCTGTCTGTGGCAGGCCACAAAGCAGGTCTGCGTGCCTTGAGGAAGAAAGTTGCTTCATCTGCTGTGTGGACAGCATGATTCACAGAGAACAACTGGCATCGAAAGCTCTGACTGCGGTGCTAGGTGAAATTTTTGCAGCAGGTCTCATCTATTGTGAATGACATCAAGGCTCAGCCTCTTGGCCCACGTCTGTTTGCTAAACTGTGTGAAGACACGGGTCCGATCGTGACATGTCGTTGTTCCACAGTGATGCTCTTGTTGGCTCTTGAAAGGAAACGTACAGGGATGATCTTTTGAACCGAGAGACAAGCTGCGTGCCTATGCAATGGACTGCAAAAGGAGTGAATTCATTGATTTTCAGTGACGCCAGGAAGAGGTGCCTTCTTGCTTATGTCACAGACATATTTGGGAAACTGAATGAACTGAAAACAGGGCTGCAAGGAAAGAACACCCCCAGCCTTCTGCTGAGCGATTGAATCACAGGATTCACAAAGAAAATTGTTTTCAGGAAAGAATAATCTATTGAAGACAAACTGAATCCTTCCCACAGCTTTGCAAGTTCCTGTCTGACAAAAAAACTATCCAGCCTTCTACAGAGGTGAGGGCTGAGCATTTCAGGCAGGAGGAGGAACAATGTGTATTCTTTTCTTCCACATGAGAAAGTATGATTGGGTGCAAAACCCCTTTCAGTGCAAGCCTGAGGCCATGGATTTGCCAGATGCTGAAATCGAGTAGCTCATCGAAATTTCCTGGGATCGATTCTTGTGAGGAACGTATGCTCAACGTTGTCTCCCAGAGTTCTGTTTCACTGTCAAGAATGAATATCCTGCAGTCTCAATGTGCACCTGGAAACTGATGGGGCCATTTCTGAGCACACATTTGTGTGAAGCTGGATTCAGTGCACTTGTGTCCATTAAGTCTCAGTGTCAATCTGCTGCTGACGTCACATAGAATCATAGGATCATAGAATATCAGGGTTGGAAGGGACCTCAGGAGGTATCTAGTCCAACCCCCTGCTCAAAGCAGGACCAATTCCCAACTAAATCATCCCAGCCAGGGCTTTGTCAAGCCTGACCTTAAAAACCTCTAAGGAAGGAGATTCCACCACCTCCCTAGGTAACCCATTCCAGTGCTTCACCACCCTCCTAGTGAAACAGTTTTTCCTAATATCCAGCCTAGACCTCCCCCACTGCAACTTGAGACCATTGCTCCTTGTTCTGTCATCTGGCACCACTGAGAACAGTCTAGATCCATCCTCTTTGGAACCCCCTTTCAGGTAGTTGAAAGCAGCTATCAAATCCCCCCTCGTTCCTCTCTTCTGCAGACTAAACAATCCCAGTTCCCTCAGCCTCTCCTCATAAGTCATGTGCTCCAGCCCCCTAATCATTTTTGTTGCCCTCTGCTGGACTCTTTCCAATTTTTCCACATCGTTCTTGTCGTGTGGGGCTCACATCAGAGATTAGATGTGCACTTTCTACCATGATGCCAGTCTTCAGGATGCCTATGTATCACATTAGAGAGAATTAAATAATGCATTTAATTTGTAAATTCCTTGGTCACTATTTTGCTTTGTTGCTGTCTGGGGTCATAGGAAACAGTAAGTCTCAAAACGGACTTATGCAGGCAAATAGTTTGGAAACCCCCTGTGTGGATGTACCTAGAGGGGATAGGCTTTCTCCCTTAGAGCTTTGGGTAAGTTTGGATCTGGCTCTAGATTTGAAAGTCTGGGCTTGGGCCCATGTCTAAGAAAGACCAACAGGTAAAAAGAGAACAAACACATGCCAAGAAATTCAAAGTTAACATAACTTTTGATCCTTAAATCACCTTGGGAGTCTTTATTTTTAGAAACAACCCCAAATGAGGAAATGATGGAGCTCGAGCTTTAACAGGTTTTGTCACGTTGCGTTGCAATTTTTACTTAGATCTCAGGATTTATATTATCTGTGAGTATCGTCTCCAACTCTGAAATTCTAAATACTATCTAGCAAGAGAAGCGGCTGGAATATGGTCTATCTTTGCTTTGCCATCGCACGCAAATGTTTTTTTGAGATGTCAAAAGCAACTCAAACAATACACCAAATTCTAATCAACAGAAGTCATCATGGTTATCTTTTATTGCTCAGTACATCAGCTTATTTTCATAACAAAAACATTTTACTTTCTGTGGGAACAGATGCATTTGTGACTATTTGCACTGAAATATCCAAACATTACAGTAAAGCAGCAATTTACAGTTGGCTGACTGTGTCTCGTCTTCAGTATACAATTAGTGAACAATGAAGAACTCATTATCTTCTTATTTCATTACAGTCAAGGAAACAATTAAAATTGCTGTTTGGAAAAAAAAGGAAAACAAACTAACATCTTGGCTTTTCAGAAACCTCAAAGCATCTGCCATTGTGTCAACTGCACTTCTGTGAAGCTCCTCTGAAGGATTTTGCCATGACATTGCTTTGACTTTCATACTGGGAGGGCATGGAACAACGTTAAGAGATTTACAGAGTGAAGTCCTGATCTGCAGAGAGTTCTACACAGCTGGAGTATCCTGCCTGTAAAAGATCTCCTTATAGGATCAGGGCCTGAGGCCCCAATTCATCAACGCACTGTAGCAAGTGCTTAACTTTAAGCATGTGCTGAAATCCTAATGAAGTCAATGGGGTTTACGCACATGCTTAGCACTTAAGCATATGCTTAAACTTGTCTTGTTTCAGATCCCGGAGGAGCTTTTGTTGGAGTTGCCCTCTTTTCTTTTCTTGGGCCAAATTGTATCTTCAAGTCTATTGGTTAGACATAGGAGCACATAGTCATAGGAAATGCCATCCTGGATCAGACTGTTGCCTGTCTGTCTAATTCTGTATCCCATCTCTAATAAATACCAGATGTTTTGCGGGAAGATGTGAGAGAGTTCATAATAGATAAATAAACTTCCCATACAAGACATTCTTAACATCTGCTTATCTACCTAATCACCCACCTGCCCATCCAGATACTTATATGTATAATATAGCACATGTGTAGTAGAACATCTCCGAAGTATTTACAAATAATCTTTCTTTCTTTCTTTCTTTTTTTCAAGGCAGTTAGTGCTTGACTTAAACACTCATGCTTCCTGGCATGTCTCTTATGTTTTCTGTTCTATCTAATGTAACTATGGATGTTTTCATTAACCACATAAATGCTCAATCCTTTTTTGAATCCTGCCAAACTCTTGGACTCCGTGTTTTCTTGCTGCAGTCACTCAGTTAAATTATATGTTATGTAAAAAAAGGGTTTTCATGGTTTTAAATATGTTACTTTTCAGGTCCCCTTGTTCTTGCGTTATGAAAAATGGTAACTAGGAGAATCTAAGTTCCCATCTGTATACCACTCATGATTGAATCAAAATCTGTCATGTGCCCTTTTATTTATCTCCTCTCTGAGCGTTCCAGTCCTCATCCTTTCAGTCTCTCCTCCTATGGAAGTCATGCCTCTAGTTCTTTTCATTGCCGGTATCCACACCCATTCTATTTTTGTTCTTTTGTTTTTGATACAGGACAACCAGAACTGAACACCCTACTCAGGGTCAAACCATGCAATTGAGTTATATAATGACACTGCGATATTTTCAGTGCTCTATTCTCTCCCATGCTTTACCCATCCTAATATGTGGTTACAGTTAATTTAATCTGGTTGAAACCAGCAATGTGTACAAGTATTATTCCTTCCAATGTGCATTTGTCCACACTGAATTTCATTTGCCATCGGTGTGCCAATTCACCTAGCTTTGTTATATCCCCTGGGATTTCCTTACTGTTTTTTCCCATTAAATAATATATGAAACAACACTAGTCTGAGGATCCTATTCGGCAAAACATTTATTTAAGCTGACTTCTTTGGGACCACTCATGCTTAAAGTAGAAGACATGCTTGGTAGGAGGGAGGGATAGCTCAGTGGTTTGAGCATTGGCCTGCTAAACCCAGGGTTGTGAGTTCAATCATTGAGGGAGCTACTTAGAGATCTAGGGCAAAATCGGTAGTTGGTCCTGCTAGTGAAGGCAGGGGGCTGGACTCAATGACTTTTCAGGGTACCTTCCAGTTCTATGAGGTGGGTATATCTCTCTATATTGAGCACTTGATTAGATGAGGGCCTGAGTCAAGATCCTTAGGGTACTACTCAGTTGCCTTTTACAATGTTGCCCATTTATTCCCAGTCTTTGATTTCTGCTCCTTAGCCATGTTCTAATCCATGACAGATCTTTACCTCTTTCCACACAACTTAGCATGTTGAAGGACGTTGTCAAAGGCCCTAGTTCCCTCTATCCACTATTGACACACCCAAATAATTCTAATAGGCTGGAGATACCTCACTTTCCTTTGCTGAATTCATGCTTATTTTCCCTCTCGTATCATGTTTTATAAACTCTACTCTAATTAGCATTTCAACTATTGTATCTAATACTGAAATGATGCTCCCTTCCTTTAATTCCCAAGTTCACCCCAAAAGCACTTTTTAAAGAAAGCTACAACATTTGTGGCCCTCCAACCCTCTAAAATAGTAGCTCATTTTAATGAGAGGTTGAATATGCAACTCAGTCAATTCACTCTTAAATTCCTTCATGACTCGAGGATGCATATCATCTGGTTTCTTGCTTGTTGTTCTTAATTTGATCACCACCTTCTCTTTTGAGACTGTGACAGACAGACACTATCCTAGACAAGCCTTATGGAATTAAGATAAACTTTGTTGAATTAGGTTTGAATACCTTTGGGGGCCATTGTATTAAAAAGGCAATTGTGTATATGTTATTGTGGAATTGTATGTAACCACAGCGACTTGGATGAGAAGGGCCATACCCCAAACTAAAGGGATAGCAGTGGAAAGTAGATGGATGGGCAGTGGATGTAGACTCCCTGCTGGGAGGTCCCCTATTCAGGGTCTGGATCATACAGAGCTCGAGTCACACAGGGCTCTAGGCTGGGACCCAGTGGAATGGGAGGGCCCATGTCCCCCCCACCCCACCGCCTTAAAGACTGAGTCAGCAACTCGACCAGGGAAGCAGGGAGCCAGAAGTTAAGCATTCCAACCACTAGGCCACCCAGCCCTTTAAGCATCCTGTTACAATACTATTTTCTACTCTGGGATGAGCTAAAGTGTTGCAAATGAAGCTGTTGGATGGCCTCAAAACCACACAGGGTATGTCTACACTGCACCTGAAAGTGTACCTCAGAGCCCAGCAAGACGGACTCATGCTAGCTTCACTCAAGGTAGCATGCTGAAAATAGCCGTGTTGATGTTGCTGCCCAGGTGGCAGCTCAGGCTAGCTACCCAAGCGTGAAACCAAGGGGTCAGGTGGGCTTGGACTGAGGTTGCAGCTCATGCCACAACGTCTACACTGCTATTTTTTATTGTGCTACCTCGCACAATGCTAAGGTGAGACCTTCTACTCAGTCTGGGAGGCACGCTCCAAGCTGCACTATAGAAATCTCCACACTTACTTCTCTGAACAAACGGCAAACCACATGCAGCTGTTAAGACAGCAAGCTGAAGTGCTTGCAACATTGGTTGTGACAACTCTGCTGTTTGGAAAATGGAATTTCGATCCTGTGGGAAATTCTGATACTTTGAGGTTTGTTTTCATCCCGAAATGGGAGAAAAAAGTCAGAATCTCAACAGGTTTTTTTCCCCTGGAAAATGTTGATTCAGAAATGTCAAAAATGTGGTTTATAAAAGGGAAACCTTTCAGTTTGAAATGCCAACATTTCAAAATGGGTTTGAAAGGTTTCATTTCAGAATGTCAATTCACAAAGAAATGTTTTGTCTCAAGTTTTCCCATTTAAAAATAAAATACATTTTTGGAATTGACATTTTTTATTTGTGAAAAATGTCAATTTCAAGAGCTCCCCGTATTTTTTGAATAATTTTTGGTTGATTCAAATTAATCCAGCTCTACTACTGATCAAGCAACTTCCAATTTTGTGAGACTCCATACCCTGAAGTCAGAAAAGACGTTTCAACAGGGTCTGCTTATAATAGGATCTTACTGGGATCCATCTACCAATTATAGGTTGTATGAAGCATTCTTAAGGGTTTCTCTCCCCTTCCTCCACATCTCTGGTTCCACATAGGGCAGTGAATAAAAGTTTACAGTATCCCACAATAGAAGAAGCTAGATAAAATAATCATAATAGTTAATAATACTAATAGTAATTTTGTCTGTATAGCACCCCACCACCTTCACACTGCTTTGGGCTTCGTACAATTGCAATAGAAACAAACATGATATACTCAAAATATTTTTTAAAATTTGCACATTTAAAATTAAAATAAACGAGACTGTCCAATTTCATAATAATGATTAAAAAGCACTGGGAAGGGATGGCTAGGGAGGTTAATAGTTATTAGGCCAACTGGGGTTATTCTGACATCACTTTTTTTGGAAAAAAATGCTCTCAGGTGGGTTTTTTTTAGAAGTAAGAAGCTGTTAGTTCATGCGAACAGACACCTGTACAAGGCTCACTGTGAAGGTGTCAAATGTAAGCCAAGGCCGATACTGTTCAAGGCTTTAAAAAAACCAGCAGTGCCAATTCGAAGTCAGTTTGTTGAGCTTCAAGGCACAAGATTGGCAGTTTGACTTAACATTGGCACTATTCGTTTTCGTAAAGCCCTAAAGGGTATTGGCCTTGACTTTCATTTGCAGCTTACACTTTGAGCTTGGCACTGACAGGTCTGTCTGCTCCTACACCACCAAGTGGCTGCGGTTTCCCATGTGATTATGGGCTACATGACATATGAAGGTGAGTGAGCTTTTTCTGTGGTCGGCCCAGGAGCGTAAAACTCTTTGCCCCAAGAAACCTGTGCCATTTTGTCCCTCCCTGCTTTTAAAAACCACATTCAGGCTGTTTTATTTCCCAAAGTGTTTAAAATGCCCACTCTGGGTTCTGTTCTATGCTAGCCTATGACGTTCTAATAGTGAGGGTAATTAACACTGGAACAATTTACCAAGGGTCGTGGTGGATTTTCCATCACTGGCAATTTTTAAATCAAGATTGGATTTGTATTTTATGTATTTATTTTAAAGATAGGCTGTAGTTCAAAAGGCAGTATTTAGGGGGACGTTCTCTGCCCTGTGCTGTACAGGAGGTCAGACTAGATGATCGCCTTCAGGCCTTGGAATCTATGCGTCCATTCTATACAGACTCTTTATACTGTGCCCAGCACAGCAGCTGGTAGCACAGCTCGCCATTTTGAAACTGTTTCTGTTTCACAGGGTTGACAATTGAGCCGTTTTCCATTTTTCACATTAGTTTCAGCAACGTTCTCACTGATTTGATTTTGGATTTTTATTTTTCAAAATCCTACATTTGTGTCTACCAGCGATCATGTTTTTAAGCATGATTTTGATTTGTTTTTAAAATATCTGAAAGTGTCACAGACGCATGCATGAAAAATAGAGACCACAGATGTTTTGTCGCCTTTTGACTTCATTGGAAGGAGGAGGAGGAGATATATGCTTCCTATTATTCTTCTACCATCTACGGACTGACAATATTTCTGAAGGGAAGGATTGAGGGGGAAGGGTTTTTCAACATTTATGGGTTGGGACCGTAGTGTATCCCAGTGGGCAGAACACAGGGCTGGGATTCAGGTGATGAGGGTTCTACATCTGGCTTGCCTGCTGCATGACCTTAAGCAAGTCACTTCACCCCATATGCTTCAGTTTCCCCATCTATAAAATGGGCATAATGGGGACAAACCTTCTTTGGAAAGCACTTTGAGAGCTACTTATGGAAAATAATAGATAATGCTGCTTGTTCTTCTTACTTATTTGTATATTGGTATTGCCGAGACCCGGAACAAGTTATGAAATTCCCCCCAAAAAATGGACCAAAATTTCCTCCCTGTTTTTTTTAAAACCAACAATAGATATGATCACATGTGTTTGTTTTTCTACTACAAACTTTGATGTTTGAATAAGAAAGGAAAAAAAACACTTTTGAAAACAAATTCACAATTTCACCCCCTCTCCCTTTTCTGGACAGGTCTAGATTCTATTCACTTTGAATTACCTTGGCATATTTGACTTTGAATTGTTCATGTGCACAGAGTTTGAGGGCAGGCACGTTGTACTCCAGGTGACATATCAATAAAATAACGAGACACAACTGTGACTCTAGATTGACATCAGTGTCTGCTACTGTGAAAGGGGAGAGACAGGTTAATAAACTCACCACCTGAGGACCAGGAGTAAAATAACTCTGATCCACAGGGTAAGGAAGTCTTTTGCAAAGGCACTGGGCTGGAATGCAGGAGATGTGGGTTCAAGGTGCTCAGATACTCCAGTGATGTGTGCAATGTAAGAACACGAATAGAACAGAATCCCTGGATTTTTCACAGCGTGACCTTGGGCAAGTCACTTAGGGTAGGCCTGCGCTGCACACTAAGCATGGGGTCTGTGGGACCTGGGCAGGTGGACTTGGTGTTTCCAAGCCTGTGCGCGAGCATCCATACTGCATTGTAAACCTCAGTTTACAAATGCTGGACCGTGGTCTCATAACCTTGCCAATGCATCCACACTGTACTACACAGAGCTAGTGACTCGGGTCTGAGGTTTGAACTGTATCCACATTGCAAAATGACAATGTTTGGACCCAAAGTAGGACTCGGACTCAAACCCACCTTCTAGCAACGTCCTAGGATGTGGTCCTGAGTACTAGCTGACCCAAATCACAGTGATCTGTGTGTGGATGGGAGGGAAGGGGGAGGAGAGAGGGATTGAGATCAAACTGGAGTCAGAGCCTGGGCTTAACAAGCAGTGTAAACTTACCCTTAGGGTAAAACCTTCAAAAGTGAATTAAGTACTTAGAAGCCTTATTGGAATTCAATGTGTCTGAAGCTCCTTAATCACCACAGCGCTTTTGTAAATTTGACACTTACTCTCCGAGCCTCAGTTCCCTTTCTGTGAAATGGGGAGAGTAGAACTTCCTTTCTCTGCATTGGTGCCAGTTCTTGGGATTTTTATCATGTCTCACAATAATATGTGGTATTATCCTCAAAGCCCCACCTCCCGGAATCATGTGCTTAAGTGAGAATCTCAGCTTTCATTTCTAGCTTTCCTGGTCACAGGGAAAACATTGAAAACGTTAAAGGCTCCAAAGCAGGAGGCAAATAAAAAGAGCCCCAGATGTATCATTTTAAAACCTCATGGTTTTTGAATGCTTGGTGTAGGCAATACTATCTGTCTTCTCTATTTCAATTGTGAGCTCTATAGATAGTGTCTGTGTCTTATAATGTGGCCAAACAACACCTGGCATGATGGGGACCCAATCTTGTTTGGGGCCACCCAGCGCTATTGTAAGTGTTGGATGTACTTAAACACACTGGGGCCGAAACACTCAGGTTTATTAATTCAAACTTTTCTTTGAACCAAAAGCAATTTTTTTGTGATTACCAACTGCTGTTAAAACAGTGACAGAGATACAGAAAAAGATAATGATCGGCTACCTACTCCTGGGGCATTGGCAGGTCACAGTGAAGTTCTCCTACAGATGTTCCAATTACCCCCTTACATTCTATCATATATATGTATATTCAAATTGCATATTCATTAGCTTTTCCCCAATCAGCATTCAGCATTATACATCCCTCCATTAAAACCAAATACACACAATATTAGCCATTTCATTGGTTAATTGTTATTAATCATACCTAAACCATATATGGTGACCACACTATTTATTGGCTACTTTGCCTATGGGTGTTTTCCTCAATGGTACTTTCCTGCACAAACTTTTAGCATTGGGACTTTTTTGCAGTTTAAAGAGGAATGTAGAAACTTTCCATCCTAAAACATAAATAAGTCAATTTAACAATGCTTATCAAACCCTTATATCTCACTTTCACCTTCAGCAGACTCATGACCATTGTTGTTCAGACACAATCCATATATTTTATCTTCCTGACAGAATACAGTTAATTCCATAATGAATTGAAATGAATCTGGTGGTCTCATCCCGATTCTCGGGGGATGTTTTTTATTCATATTACACAAGGATGATAAATTGTTATTATTCATTTGTATTATCATACACCTAGGAGCTCTAATATCAGGGGGTAGCCGTGTTAGTCTGTATCCACAAAAACAATGAGGAGTCTGGTGGCACCTTAAAGACTAACAGATTTATTTGGGCATAAGCTTTCATGGGTAAAAAACCCACTTCTTCAGATGCATGGAGTGAAAGAAGTGGTTTTTTTACCCACGAAAGCTTATGCCCAAATAAATCTGTTAGGTGCCACTGGACTTCTAGGAGCTCTAGTCATGGGCCAGGGCTCCACTGGTGCTGCACAAACACAGAATTAAAAGACAGCTGCTACCCACAAAGAGTTTACAATCTAAGTATAAGACAAGAGACAACAGATGGATACAGATAGAGCAACCAATGATAAAAAGGCATCACAACTGACATGACCAGCACACGGATACTCCAGAATTAGAGTAACAAGGACTAAGATGCATTGTCAGAACTGCGTTGGGAGAAGCATATGTCGTTGTTACCCATTTTGCACCTGACCCAATCCCCATTGATGCCAGTGGGGAAACTCCCGCTGATTTGACCAGGCTTTGAATCAGACACTCTGTGACTTGCTATGCATCCTGTTACTTGTCCCTTACTTTCATGGATGCCTAATATTTTGCATGCAAGTCACAACCACAAGAAATAAGCAACTTCAAATCAAAAGGAAAATAAAGGTACAACATCACAAGTGGGCTCCATAAACTGACACCTGCCCATTTTAGATTAACACAATGGAAAGCTAATTCATTTGCTGCAACAAACTTGTGTGATGACTCAATGTGGTTGCATTCGCTTACTCTTGAAATTAAGTATTAATGATTATTATTTGTAATCTGAGTAGGATTTCAATGATGTAAAGGAGTCTTTTTCTAAAAGAATGGGGTTTTTTTGGAACCTAGTCTTGAGCCACTTGCCGATTCGGAGAAAAAAATAGCGTTTAGCTTCTGCAAAATATATGACCGAAATAATAGGTCTTGGCTAATTATTCCGTTCTTTGATACCTTTGATGGCGAATTGAGATGGAACAGAAGCAGCAGCTTTTTTATTGCTGTTTGAAATGGCTCTGTAGTCACACGAGCCATGCCTTGACTCTAAATAAACTGGCATTTCAAAACAAGCAAGCAAACAGAGAGACAAAGAAACAAACAAACAGAAACCTATGCCACTCTGGCACCAACTGAAATCAAGGGGCGTATTTTGCTTGTGATTTCAAGGGGAGAAGTTCAGGATCCCTGTTAGCAGTTGCACAAAGTTCAACAAGCCATTTTCAACATCAGTGGGGATGGCCTCCCCTTCCCACTCCACCAAAAATTCAAAGCATAAGAAGTGCACGGGAACAGAGACCAGCATAGTTGCATTGTGTAAATAAGCCAGCCATTGATTTATATAGGAGCTTAGTACATTTTTTGTAAATATCTCGCTCTAAAGCATGCCGGTTTGACACAGCCTTATGACATGATTCTATACCTTATTAGGGGAAGCATGGGGGATATTGTGCTTCAGAGAGGCCAAATTCCTCCTGGTTGCCAGGTTACACCTCTTCAAGGAGTGTAGCAAATTCCCCCCATGTGGCCAGGCAGCTGAGCTGGTAGCCAAATGGAGCAGTGGCATTATGGGTCTGCCCACTGTCTGTCTCACTCTGCCCCTGTGGGGAACACACTGCATGCTGTTACTGCAATTCTGTCTGGCACTAGCACAGACCACATGCAGCATGGATTCCTCCTTCCCTCCTCTCCCTCCACTGGCCACCCATGACAGAGCTCCCCTAAGGCACTTAGCAGGTTGCCTCTGCAGCATTTCCAGCCCAAACTTGAACAAACCAAGGATCAGATTTTCCTCCCCCATCTGCACTGCAGCTGACTCTGTTTCAGAGTCTGCCGTTGTTCAATGTCAGGGAAAGTTCTGCTCGTGGCAAGGGTACCGGATATGCACCAGAGGGCAACGCTGTGGATAAGAGAACCATAGTGCAGACCAGACATGTGGCCTTTATTTATTTTACCAGGGCAATCATTTTCCTTGACAAAAATGGGGTTATTTTTATGTATTTTTTATTGAAATTTAATCATGTGGATGTAATAATGCGTGTGAATGGTCCCATTGGACAGCTCTGGTGACTAAAGCCTGCTTTTTAGCTGTAGAATCAATGCCACCATTACCACCCTACCACGCCAACCTGATGTGGAAGGACCATTTCTTGCTATGGGGGGGATAACTGTATTTCCATGGCTTGTTCAAAACTTGACCTTCCTGTTGAGATTGGTGATAAATGTGTCAGTTGGTGGTGGTGGTGATGGTTTTGTGAGCTGGAGTAAGGCCAGCAAATCCATTCTACATATGTCATCAAACCGCAATCAGATGGTAAGAATCTTCAGTCCCAATTGACCTGGTACAGATTTGCTATGGGAACCAAACAGTGAAAGTCATGGGCCCAGATTCTCAGCTGCTATAAATTAGTGCACTGCACTGGTGTCTAGGGTTAAACAAAAATAGCCACAAATGTTTGCATCCTGTCTACACTGGAATGGGCAATCAAATCAGTTAACAAGCATTAAAACAGGACAAAAAAAAAAGTCAAGTGTAGACATATGGCCAGTGTGTGTGCATGTTTATGTATCGGCATTGAATTTCAGAATAGGTTTTTGTAAGTTATGTATACTCTTCTTTTGTTTTGACTTGTTAAACATCCTTTTCTGACTAAAATAAAAAGATAAAGGAAATAAAGGAGATAATAAACACTGTGGTGGGAGCTCTTGCATTTTTCTTCTATTAATAATACAGATTTGGGTTTTGTCTGTAGCACTTTAGTTCTCGTGGGTAACCAGATATTGCTAATAACCGCTGTGATGTGAACTGTGGTCTGTGAGTGCAGGCAAAGAAAAGAAACCCACAATGGAGCACTAAGGAAAACAGGGGTTGCAGGTGTAATTCTGTTATTTATCAAAAGTGCAAGTGTTCAAGCAGATATATAGCAAAACATTGACACTTGCTCATCTATAAATCCAGAGTTCCTATGTTACATCTCTTATTAGCAACAATAGTCAATTTCCCTTCTTATATATTCTGATTATTCCAGTGTATCCTATCCTAGACAAACAGGTTCCAATTAAACAAGAAGTGATCTGAGTCTTTACCCCAAACAAGTTTTTATTTATATTTCAAAAAAGTTCAGAAAAAAACTTTTTTTCTCCCACCTCTCTGTATTTCTGGGTTTCAGGCAGATGTGTAACTGAAAGCAGCAAATAGCAGAAATCCCATGAAAAACTCAGCTCTTGCAAGATTTCAGAGCCTTATTGTGTGCACCCAAGAACTTCAGATAAGCATCCAATTTATTCAAACAATATAAGACTCACCTACCCTACTTCAAAGTAAGGAGCTGCTTCTGATCAGATTGACTTGCAAACTTTAATTCCAAACATTAAAAACTTAAGCATTTTGGTTTCCAAAAGCGTTTTTTTTTTTCTCTTTGAGGGGATAGGGAAGGGATGGAGGGGAGATGAACAAAATGACAGTACAAGTGAAAGGGAGATAATCCAGCTGTTTAAACTGATGGATAAGAGTAATATCTCACAGAAGTGCTTATTGTCAGCTGTGATGCAGGTTTTTTTAGACGCCAACAACATCACTAGCAATGTTTGCTTCCATTGCCTAAAACTCTCTGCCTAACTCTCTCTCCCTTGCAGTCCTAGCAGACTCTTGTTCTTAGATGTAGCTGCTGATTATCAGTTATGCTCAGAGAAATAAAACACTTTATGGCGACATAACATTACAGTTGTTACTCACCCGCAGTAAGAACAGGGCTTAAATGATGTGTTGTTTAATTGCCCTGAATTGAGATTCTGCTGTAGTGCATCGATCTGCCACTAAAGAAAGAAATCCAGAAAAACCATCATACCCCTCAGCCTCCCAACCAGCCATTGAGTGACATAAGCCCTTAACATTTAACCAATGACTGAAATGTGGAACCCTGGCGTTGTGTTGCACATTGCACCATGATGGACAATTGAATAATCGTTTTTTTCACTCTAAAGCCTGTTATAAAGGATTTTTTTTATTGTGTGAATTAAATAGACCATATTTCCTGCCAGTTAAGGAAGTGACGGTGGAAATAGGTTTGGGGACAGGGTCTCTGCCCATGTTGCTAACAGAGTGGAGAGAGAAGCGGTTAAGGTGTGCTCCTATTTCCCCTACCCCTCTGTGAAAAATGTCTGTCCTGCATTCCCTTCCTTATTACTGGCTCCTCTTGGCTGGTCCTCAGAGACTGCTCTTCTCTGGAGGGGCAGATCAGAGCAGGGACCCCACAGCGCTGCAGGAGGATCTCCTCCATTTTCCTCCACCTGCGCCAGCTACAAGAACTGGCTTAACTGAGGATGAAATCTAACTGGGGAAGGGCTTGGAAAGAACGATAAGGAGGTTGAGAGCAGAAGGGGACTGTAGGGAGAGAGTCTGCAGTCACTCTCTGGGACTAGAGAGTGCAGGGAGACCAGGAGGGTCGATGAGGAAGAACATGGAGGAGAGTAAGCCCTGGGACCCTTTCCTAAATAGAGAAGTCTGGCAGGAGTCCAAGAAATCGAGACAACTCAGGCACTAGGATTGGAGCAGTCCCCACAGGCAAGGCCTGATAAAAGAGGATGATTCAACCTTCTAGGAAAAGAGCCCAGGGAGGTGTTCAGTGGAGGAACAACTAGGGGAATTTAAGAGTCATGAAAGGCCACGCCTGAGGAGGATGGAAGTTTGAGTTTGTACATTGGTTTGGGATTGTTAGGGAATCCCAGGGCAGGGCCCTGTGTCCCCCCCTAAGAGAAGGGTGAACCTAGGGAGGTTGTGGGGGGCAAAGAGAGAGGCTGAGTAGGAAGAAGCCCAGGAAGGCAGCAGCAAGGAGTTGGATGAAACAGTCCTTGGCTACTGGTTATAGGTTCACTGGACTGAAACCTGATGGAGGGAGAGGGCCTTCGTTTCCCTACCAGCCACCAGAGAAGGTGGTGTGAAGCTCTGGAGAAGGAGATAGATATGACAGAAAGCCTGGGACCAAAGGGGCCAAGTGAGGACCACAGGGCCAAGAGTTGGTGTTGAATCCCAACACAAGGTCTTGGACTTTGGTTTGTTGAACTTTCTGTTACCCCTGAATTGGAGTGGACTTAAATCATGGCCTGGCTAAAGGGCCAAGTCATGGGAAGAGGTGGATGATCGGAGGACCAGAGCCGCTGTCAGCAGGGGGCGACAGATGGGGAGAGAGCTGGTAAATGACGCCTGGCCCCAAGGTGGTGCTCCAACGATGAGTTCCCCCCTTCATACATAGCACAACCTGCCCTTTAGTTAGTTAGAGATATAGATATATATAGAGAGAGCAATTCATTCTTGGGGAGCAAAAACCACAACCATTGATTTAAATAACAGCAACAAAGAGAGTCTGTGAATTTAAAGTAGCTTTGAGAACCCTGAAAATCAACCAACAAATAATTTGCAAGATTCTCCACTCCTGAGCCTGCAACTTTTATAGAGCAGAATAAACAAGGATGGAAACCACAGGCTTGGATAAAATAAGAGGGAGAAAAGATTTTGGATGAGATTGCACAAGAGACAGGGAGAGAATAGAAGAAGCTGGAGACAGCCAGGCTGTTTCTGAGGGTAGGAGTTACAAAAGAGATGGCTCTTGCCTCCGAAGTGGTGAAGATGGGGACTGGTGGTAGATGATAGGAGGGAGTGGCCCGGGGAGAGGGGGTAGGGGTAGCGAGAGAGAAAAGGCCATTGGATTGGCCAGAGCAAATCCATGGAGGGTTTTGAATACAAGGCAGATAACTTTGAACTGGATCTAGAACTGGAGTCATTTAAGGCCTGAGTGATGCAGAGAGAATAGTAGGGAGGTAGTTTTTGTGATTAATACCATTGCCAGGCAGGAAGTCGAGGTTCCAGTCTGCCACAGACACCTGGTGTGACCTTATGTAAGTCAATGAACTTGTCAGCACCTCACTCTCCCTGTCTGTGAAATAGAGACCATCCAGTGAAAACTCTTTCAAGGGGCTGACAAACATTTGGTTTCTTAGTAGAGATGGGCTTCTTGTAAAGATGGGGGTGAAGAATTCTCAGTACATACTGTGGCACGGTCTCCACACACAGGAGGCTGCCTACCATGGATGGAATATTGTGCAGATTGTGTTGTAGGGCCAGCATCCCAGGGGCCATATGAAGTTTAATTTAAGCCTAGGGAGAGGGTTAGGTTTCAGAGCCCACGATGCAGCCCGAGCAGCAACTTCAAAGCACTCTCTACAGCTATTTTTAGAACATTAGCACAAACATCATTAGCGTGGGCTGGGAGAATGTCTGCGGCTCATGGCGATAGAGGTATATAAAATCATGAATGGTGTGGAGAAAGTGAATAAGGAAGTGTTATTTATCCCTTCCTATAACACATGAACCAGGGTCACCCAATGAAATTAATAGGCAGCAGGTTTAAAACAAACACAAGGAAGTAGTTCTTCACACAACACATAGTCAACCTGCGGAACTCATTGCCAGGGGATGTTGTTAAGGCCGAAACTATAACTGGCTTCAAAAAAGAATTAGATAGGTTCATGGAGGATAGGTCCATCAATGGCTATTAGCCAGGTAGTCAAGGATGCAAGGATGCAAACCCTGAGCATCTGACTGCCAGATGCTGGGACTGGATGGCTCTTGCCTCCAAAGTGGTGGAAGGGATCATTTGGTATTTTGATAATTGCCCTTTTCTATTCCTTATCTCTGAAGCATCTGGCATTGTCTACAGTTGGAATACAGGATATTGGGCTAGATGGACAATTGGTCTGACCCGTATGGCCATTTTTATGTTCTTCCAAAATGGTGTGTAGAATATAATCTGAAAGGAATCAGAATGACAGAAGGACTCGCACCTACCTGACTCACCTCCTCCATGTCATGGAATCAGTCTCTTACACAGTGCTAGAATACTAATTCCCTTTAATTTTTTTTTTAACTCTATGTCTTTGCTTCTCTTTATGCATCCCAAAATTGTTCCAGCTTTTTATTACCACTGTTAGAGTTTGTACTGAAGGGTATTTTATTTTTATTCTTTTTCCAACAGCACAGAGAGATCCCTAAGGCAAAAGAAGGGTGGGGAGGAGAGAAAGGATGGAAGAAATGCAGTTCATAAACATTTGCAAAGCACAGTACTTGCAAACTGCATACAGGAGTGCATTTCAGAGCAGCTAGAGCATGTGGATTCAGGAATTCTACCATCTAGGGTTCCCAAAATCTTTAGGCTACTGGATCACCTAATCAGAGACCCTCTGTGATGTTACACTCCATATGTTTTATGGAAATATGCTTATGAGTGTGAATGTGATGTAACTGGAATATGCTTTAGGCAAAAGGTCTCTTGTAAGTTATCATAACAAAGATTATAACCTACTGAATATATTCCTCCCATTTGTATGCATGTATCATTCTTGTATCTGAAGCTAGAAATATGAAGTATTATTCAGAGGTCCTATTGTAATTCTGCAAAGTGTGGGCCATTAAGGGTGGTTTAGAATCTTATTGGCTCCAATTGATTAGGACAATTGGTTGTAAATGGTTTATTTACCTGCAAGCCTTCCTGTGTACCTGTGGGCCAGCCCATGGGTAATGAAGAATGAGGTCTTACAGTGACATATGACCATGTCACATGATACTGGAATCCATCTTAAATCTGGTACTTTTCCATTTAGAAGGTGGGATGGGGACCCAGGGAGACAAATAATTCCTGCCTTATGCCAAAGCTTTAAAAGGGTGTGGAACAGGACAAAAGGGTCCCAGTCATAAGAATACCCCTGTTTACCACCTAAGACATCTGCTGGAACTAATGAGGACTGTACCAGGGGAAAGGATTGGGCCCAGACTAGGAAGGAGTCTAGTCTGTGAAAAGTCTCAGAGGGGTAACCATGTTAGTCTGGATCTGTAAAAGCAGCAAAGAGTCCTGTGGCACCTTATAGACTAACAGACGTATTGGAGCATGAGCTTTCGTGGGTGAATACCCACTTCGTCGGATGCTCCAATACGTCTGTTAATCTATAAGGTGCCACAAGTTCATAGTCATATGGTATCTGCTCATTTTACTGTTCCAAATGAGTTCTTGCCTCATTTTGATCCTGTTAAGAGCCAATGCAACTGTGAGAGAGGGAGCTAGCTTCTATCCTGACTCATGCATCGTCAGAGCTATGAACTAAGTTTTCACTCTGCAATGTTTACCAATAGCAAAGAAAGACCCCCAGTTTGACTTTCAGACATCAGGTTGACATTGCAGGGCCCGCAGTAAGAAAAACAGGGTTTTACTTGTCAGCTGAGCAGGTCTGAGCTAGAATTATGGATACATAATGAATGTAGATCCCAAGGATGCCATTGTTTCAGATTCACTTTTCAAAACAAAAGGACCCTTTGGGCCAGATGGTATAAATCATTGTGGATCCACTGAAATCAATGGTGTCATGGTGATTTACTCCAGATGCTGATCTGGCCCTCTAAATGTAAGCCTTCACAGTCAGGGCTGAGGACTTATTTAGTTTAGCCTTCTATTTCTTGGGCTCTCTACTCTGCCCAATCTAACAGCTCTCCTTTTGTCCATCTTCCATTCTCATCACCACATCTCTCTCTCTCTCTCTCTCTCTCATAGAATACCTTTGCTGATCCTGAGTGATTTGCCTCAACCCCCTTCCCTCTTCTTAATACACCCTTGTTCCATGACACCTGTGATATCACAGAGCTCATGTCGCCTACCTGAACTCCCCTTATTCAAGTCAGCGCCTTCCCTGCATCTTCTCATCCCCTCCCTTATCTTCTTCATTGCCAAGTGTTTGCACAATCTTTATGGGAAGACGTTAAGAGGTTGTATCATCTCTCCCTCCCTCCTCTGCATCTATTTCATTCCTTGCATATGCTTTTTTCTTACCCTTGATTACTCTTTGCACTCCCTTGATCATCCATTTGTTTCTTTTTCCTTCCTCCAAGCATATTTATTGCTAGATAGCTCACATAGTCCTTTGGGCATACCTTAATTTATCCAGGAATGCTTTCCATTTCTCCTCTCTCCTTTATCTCAATTGCTTCATTCCATTGATTTCATCTAACACTTCTTGTATATCTTCACAAATTGTCTCTGCTAAAATTGTGTCTTTTTTTAACCCTTTTCATGGCCAAGGTTACTTACACTACACACTCGTCCCCCTCTCGACATCTGCAAGTTGTTACACTAAGGTAAATCAAGGATTTCTTCTTTCCTAGTTCTCTTCCTTTCTTACATCCTTCTCCTTATAGGAAAACAGTCCTACACTACATCTACAAACCTTTTATTCTACTTAGTTTTGACTAGGGCTGGTGGAAAATTTTTCCATCAAACTTTTTATTTATTTCTTTATATGGAAAATTGGGGGCTTTGACCACATGATTTTGCAAAAAGTGTCTGTTTTTCTTGAAAATTATTGATATTTTTTCAGAAAAACTATTTTGACAAAATGTTAACATTTTCTATTGAAAATTTCAACAACTACATTTTTTTGGTTTGTTTTTATCATACTTTTCAGTGTGTGGGGGGGGGGGGGGAAGGGGATACGTTTTCTGACCACCTGTACTCCTTACCCTTAAAGGGGCTTTCTTCATAGACACAGAGTAGAAATTCTCTGTTCCTAAGGTTAAGTCTGTACTAGTTCTTTCTCCCCTTAGGGTACGTCTATACTTACCTCCGGGTCCGGCAGTAAGCAATCAATCTTCTGGGATCGATCCCGGAAGTGCTTGCCGTCGACGCCGGTACTCCTGCTCCGCGAGAGGAGTACGCGGAGTCGACGGGGGAGCCTGCCTGCCGCGTGTGGACCTGCGGTAAGTTCGAACTAAGATACTTCGACTTCAGCTATGTGAATAACGTAGCTGAAGTTGCGTATCTTAGTTCGAAGTGGGGGGTTAGTGTGGACCAGCCCACAGTTGCAATAGAAGAAAAGTTATCAGGCCAGTTCCTCAGCTGGTGTAAATGGGAACAACACCAGCTAAGAATCTTGCCTGTTGTGACTAGAACTGTGTAAATCTTCCAGGGCTGGTCTACACTGGGAATTTACAACGACATAACCACATCTCTCAGGGGTGTGGATTTATGTCACCCTAACCACCGTTGTAGACAGTGCTAGGCTGATGGAACAATTCTTCTGTAGAGTTCTAGCTACTCCCTCTCCGGGAGGGAGATTAACTTCCGCGATAGGAGAAACTGTCGTGACTGTCCACACTGAAACTGTACAGCAGCAAGTTGTGGTGCCACAACAGCGCCGCCGTAGCGTTTTAAGTGTAGGCATACCTGCAGTTTCAATACAAGTGGATTTTGATAAACATCTGGTTCAGTCGAGGGAGTTGTGCCCCCTTTAAATTTGGGGGTTCATTTGGACCTGATTCTTTGCTCCCTTAACACCAGTTTTACACTTGTGTAAATCTTTGACTTCAGTGGAGTTATTTCTGCTTTACACTGTAAACAAGAAGAGAATTAGCCCCATTATGGTAAACAAGGAGAGAATTAGCCCCAGTATGGCGAAGATGAGCCTCAAACTGAAACGTACGTATTTGATGAAGCTCCATGCCGTCCATATGAGTTTGGTTCTTCGGACCCAGAAGAACTACGATGTGACCAGAAGAGCTACCTGCATCACAAGTTTTGTTGCCTAGCTACCAAACTCTGTTTCGGTACGTTTGTGCCTACTTCAAACCAACAATGAGTTTCTCTTTGAATTCCTATGACAGGCTCATGGGACACAAAGTTTTGTACAGAATTCAGTTGGCTTCCTAGTCATCTCTGAATCTGAAACTAGATGAGATTCGTAGGATATTGTGGTTTAACATAGCCCTACACATCAAACTGTCCTTCCGTTGACTAAACTAGAGTGACTCTGTGATATCCTATAAGATCTTGTGCCGTATCCCGATTGACAAGGTAACTCAGAACTTATACCAGGATTTTCTGAGATTTTCCTTGGATGACACTAGCACTTATGGGCCACAATCACATCAGGTCCCCATTGTGCTAGGCACTGTAGCAGTACACTGTAAGAGGCAGACCTTGACAGACACGTTTATCATCTAAATAGGCAAAAGATTGGAGGGGAAACAAAAGCTTAGATATACAAAGTGACATGCGTGGAGTCACACAGCAGTTCAGGGTAGAGTCAGCTATAGAAATCAGGTCTCCAGTCTATTCACAAGGCTGTGCTGCCTCGCGTAACAACCACCTTTTTTCTCCATATGCCTTATGCTAACTATTTTACAACTTCTTCTTATTTTTCCCACTGTTCACCCATACGCATACCTTAGGTGCATTTTCTCTGTCTGCTAGCTTCTGTACTGTCTATCGCCTTAGCTGTATTTTCTAGCTGCCAACTTTTGTACGGAATTTCATTGTAGCTGTATTTTCTCATGTATAGATAGACTCTCATAAGGATACCACAGCCAGAGTTGACCATGCTGTAAGTCTCAACTCTCCAAGCCCATATGTATGACTTAAGCCTCTAAAACAGGCCTGAGAGATCCAGAGCAAGGTACATGGCAAAGAGAGCCATGGGAAGGATGTGGGTTTATTACCTACATATGGTTTGTTTAATTAGAGATGGGGCCCCAACCAGTGCTTGGCAGCTCTTGTTACCTTTGAGAGGAGATCTGGATATGAACCTGGCAGTTCAGGCTCATCTGTAATTTTAATATTTATACCGTTTTTCATAACCTCCATTCAGAAGGATCATGCTGATAGCCTGAGACCTAAATAATGTAGATTCTTATTGTCAGTAATCACTAAGACCAAAAGTTTTACTGTAGTAAAAAATGATTTAGTCCTTGTCGAACCCTATCTCCATAAGAAATTAGAATAACCACCTCTTTTAGGGCTAACTGTAATCACACAATCTGTCCTCACTGACGGGTAGTAGTGCTTACCCATGATGCCTGAGGAACATCGCAGAGGCCAAACTGTGACTCAGAGATTCCTGGTTCAGTACTTGCTTCCCCCCAAAATAATAGCACCATACTTTACGAACATTACTCAATAAGTCCTCCCAACTTCCCCATGATGTAGAAAAGTTCTTTGGAAGTATGAAGCATTATATAATAATAGGGAAGAAAGGAGGACCGTGGTTACAGTACTTGGCTGGCACTTGGGAAACCTGGGCTCAGGTCCTTGCTATGCTACAGACTTCTTGTCTGACCTTGAGCAAGTCACTTAGCATCTGTGTGCCTCAGATTCCCATCTGTAAAATGGGGATAATAGCATCCCCCTGTGTCACAGGGGTGTTGTGAGGATAGGTAGATTAAAGATTGTGAGGTACGTACTGCAGTAATTGGGTTCCACATATGTACCAGAGATAGATACTTCACACTTCCATACCACCCTCCATCCCAGGATCTCAAACCACCCTGCAAACATTTATGAAAGTGGCCTAAGTGTTATGCAGCTGGCCAAATCCTGACAGGCTTATTTAGTCAAAGCTCCCATTGCAGTTAGTGCCAGAGAAAGGGCTTCAGAGTTTGGCCCACAGTGAGTAAATTGGGCTGGAAATTCAGAGATTTTCCCATAATAATGCAAGTTGCATGTAACTGTCACACACACACACACACACACACACACACACACACATATACACACACACAGCTGGAAAAAAATAACCCAGAGTATACGGTAGATTAAGCAAAATGTGGCATTCCAAGCAGTATTTCTCCACCTCATTGATTCTCCATTTCCTTCAAATCCCATTTTAAAAATATCTTTTCTCCCTTGCCTACGCCTCTTAATTTCTTGTTCCCTCTAATAATGGCCTCATAACTGAATTGATGCTTTAGCATATTCACCCCCACACTGTGTTCACAGGACTCTTGTCTGCAATTTATACCACAGATTACTCATTGTGCTGTGGGATCTAAGGACAACATTCTCCTCTGAGGTTTGTATCCTACAGTAAGTAGCTCCCAGTGTCAATGTCTTGTGCTCCCTACAAGTGCAGGTTGAGGAGAACCACAATTTGTTTTGGGGTGTTTTATGTGATTAATTTGTTATTCATTTTCATAAAGAAACAAGCAATAAAAATACAAAAAGGTAAATGAGTAAATGGCATACAGCATCAATACTACACATCACAGGATAGCCAATAAAATTCTGCAATTGTTCAACTTTCCATTTTGTCAAAACTACAAGACAAGACGAAATCAGACAGTATTACATACACAAATGGGCAAAAAAAGGGAAGAGGGAGGGGAAAAACCAAAAAGTCAGATGGAATGGAACGCTGGCATGACTGGGCTAGCTCCGCATTCTTCATCCAAATGTATAAAGAAACAGGGTCCAGATTTCTTCAAATTCATATACTTGCTATGTGCCTCGATAAGCTATTTTCTTTCTTTCTCTGCTAACTCAGAGAGGTGCCACTGCTCTATTCTGGGCAGAAGTCTTCTCCCCCATTTTTGTAAAATCGTGTGCTTGTTAATTATTGAAGCCCTCACAAGCCAAAATCTTTGTGCTGCAGTTAAACCCAGCGTAATAAGTACACACCCTAGGATATAGTTTTCAGCTGGGATTTGTTTGCTGAAGACAAGTGCCACATTCACTCTTGTGTCCGGATCTTTCCACAGCTGCCTGACTTTTGCACAGTCCCATAGCATACGCATCGGGGTTCCTTTTCCTTTAGTACAGCACCAACAAACATCAGAGGAAAAGGGCACCCATCTTGTACAACCTTAGTGCTCTCCAATGCAGTCTGAATAGAACCTTTTGCTATATCAGCCGAGAGCCACAGAAGCATTTTTAATATTCTGTAATACGCTCTGGAGTTCTTGGAAGGGCTGTGGTAACCCCCCTTCTCCTGCTTTCACAAAGAACTCCAGACCAAAGGAGTTCCTCTTCATTAGTAAAGCGTACATAGTAGACATGGGCCTAGGGAGTTTATGAAGCAATTACAAGGTTCCCAGTCACAATTTTGGAGACAATGCAGAAATTCAAAACTGAACTACACTCTGTGGAAATGAGAGGCCAATTTGTCTTAATAGGCTAGGCCAGTACATTACATATGTCCCATTCCTTTCCGTTAGAAAAAGTTCATCTGAAGTTCTCCAGAATTCAAATTCAATAGCTGGACACCAGCCTACAGCGCACAGGCAAGATAACTCTCGGACACATGCACAAAAAAACAAGCATGGAGCCAGAACTAGAATCCTCACTCTCCAGCTTCGGAAATATAGTCCTCTAACATTCAAGCTAAAGGAGATACCAACAACTCTACCCAACTCTGAACTTGAACTTTTACAGGATCTTCCTTTATGCCTCTGCCAAAAGTAGGGTGACCAGACAGCAAATGTGAAACACCGGGACGGGGGTGGGGGGCAATAGGAGCCTATATAAGAAAAAGACCCCAAAATTGGGACTGTCCCTATAAAATCGGGACATCTGGTCACCCTAGCCAAAAGTGTGTATAGACACATGTGCATACACTTTACCAGTACACATGGATAAAGAATGTGAGGCTGTGTAGCAAAGCTTCACTGAAACGTAAAGGGTTGGATTTGCTGTTTTGATGTATATACTGGTAAAATTGATTGAGGAATACATCTGTTCATATTCAAAGTGTGAAGACTAGCTCCTATTTTTTCTCTGTTATCTTTTTAACACATACAGTGCAAATGGCTTAAAATAAGAATACTTGGGCAAACTATGAGGTGGATTGGTGGCTCACTTACACTGACGTACATTAAGAATAGTTCCGCCAAAGTCAATGGAGGTGCATCACTGTAAAACCACCATAATGAACATGGGAATCAGATCCTATATGTTTCCACAATAGAATTCAGAAGGCATCCACGCAACAAACTAAATCCGTAACAAATTATGGCCTTAATAGACTGGCTGATGTGAAATTTCCCCCAAAACATACCAACTACTTTCAGCAGGATCAAATTTTGTTGTTTACTTAAGAATGTTGCCTTCGTGAAAATAGAATGAGGGCTTCAGGATTCATACCATGGTGATTCAATCAGAATCATTTCTTCATAAGTCATTTTGCAAAAGAGTCAGCACATATTTTCCAATCTATTTCCTGACACATATTTTGGACAGTCTGGTATTTTACACAGTTCAAGCATTATCATTTTTGATGCAGAGTAATTTGAAGAGGGTTAATAAGGAAAATGGGAGCATTCCCTGTACCACCTATATGTGGAAGCTGTACAGTACCTCTGAATGCTTGTCAATTAGACTTGAAGCAAACAAAAGTGAACACACATTTGCAATGAGGATCCGTGGACAGTCCAGGATGAATGAATGAATCTGGACCTATCTTTCTCTTGGGGGTTTATATTCAGTTTCTTGCAAAGAATATCCCCATTAGTTCTTCCAAACCATCAGTTGTCTCTTCACCTGTCAAAAATCTCCCTTGATTGTCTACTAACCTTTTTGCGCTGGGACACCTAGGAAAAGAACAAATAATGATGTCTAAGATAGTGCTACCTTCTCAGGGCTGAAACTTAACTGGCACTTAAAATCCTGTTTGGTAAGCATTGCTAGTCTTGCCACCCTGTGGATCAACTGCCTTCCACAGCTGATGAGCCGGTTCACTGAACCTGCTACTGTATGTCATATTTATGTATTTCATCTGAAACTGAGTGAGCATCCTCAGCCCCTGACATGTCACAAAGTTAAAAATGTGTATATAGCACTGCCCTTTGAACCTCAAATCCCTACCAGTTCCCAATCCACCCCTATGCATTTAGTTCTGGGTCAGATCCAAAAGAGAGAGAGAGAGAGAGAGAGAGGGTCCTGTCTTCTGGTATCTGATTTAGATGTATTCCAACATGAAAGTTATTTTGGCACTGTTTCCATAATTCAAGGTATATGAAGTGATACATGGAATCAAAGTCCACCTTAAACAGGATGCCTTTATTAAAGGAAAAATACATCACACACTATGGAAACAAACAGACTTCCACACAGTTCATGTTCCAGCTTTGTCTCCCTTGTTGACCAGGGACCACACTCTGTCTGGAACACTATACAGCACCAAGAGGCATATTATTGGCTGAATGATATACTGTAAGAAAACATATCATTGCAATGGCTGAAATCTTACAATGTCAATAGAGGTCACAGTTCAGCCAAGTACTTAAACACATGCTTAATTTTAATCATGTTAATTCAATGGGACTACTCACAATCCTAAAGCCAATGCATATGCATAAGTATGTTACATAAGTATCTAAATCAGAGTCTGGTCTCAAAAGATTTCCACCATTTTGGCATTAAATTGTATGTGCACAGCTCATGACATTTGGTACCACTAAATATAAATTGGAACTTGAACACTGATTTGGCCTCAAACTCTGAATTGCAGCTCAGATGTCATGTGGGTTTGAAGACCATTTCCTGGGCCAGTCTTGGACTGTTAACGACACAAAATGGTTGCTGGGGAGGGTGTTTGATATTCTAATTGATGCCAATTCATTAGGGCCTGACCCAGTATAATATCTCTAGGCTTCCAAAATGTGCTAGCTGCAGAAAGTAGGGGATGTTGGCTCTGTGAGAAAGGCTAGTGCCCTGATAAATAGAGCCAGTCAGAAAATCGTTGTCTAAGTGAAATGTTGATGAACACTGGGACAGAGTTTTCGGACTAGTTCTACTAGCTCTAGTCAATGCATAGCTTGAACAAAGCCCAGGTGCTGCATGGTGATGAACTGAGAAGCTGGTAGTTCAGAGGAGATACCCTGATGCAAATGAACTTCAGACTTTTAACCCTTGCTGTACCTCAGTGCTTGGGGTTTCAGCACTTGTGGTACCTACTTCCATGTCCAGCCCTGTGTATAAGGATGAGCAATATTGGGCTCAGTCTATGAATCAGGTATTGAAGGCAATGGAAACAGTGGCCTAAGAGAGATGATGTTCAAATACCAGCGAACAACTTCCTCCAGTCTCTGGCCACCACTGAATGCAAACAAAGCCTCTCACCACTGCAGAGATTATAACTTTGTGTTCCTTCCTACTCCCCTATAGTCTTTTATGGATGGGGGAAGAGGTGACCCTTTGGTCACATGCCCAATTGCTCCATCTTTCTGAGATCCAGAACAGAGCTGTTGGCTAAGGATGACTTACTGCTTTCACCCCCCCAAACCTTTACAATTCCTCCTTGGCTGACGTGTTCCAGGTGGCATTGGCAGGGCCAGCTCTAGGTTTTTTGCTGCCCCAAGCAAAAAAATTTTTGGCTGCCCCACCAGTGCCCCCCCACACCCCCTGCCGCCCCAGCACTGGGCTCTCTCTTCCCCCCCTGCACCCCCTGCCACCCCAGCAGCCTGCCCCCTTACCGGCTGAGATGCTGGGGGATGGGGGAAGACGGAGGCAGTGGGGAGCCTTGGACATACCCGGGGCCTGGGGCAAATTGCCCCACTTCCCCCCCCCCCCCCCCGGGTGACCCTGACTCTGGGAGCCCCTCTCGCCTCCACCGCAGCCCGGGCTCGGCTCCAGGGGGTGCTGCTTCTCTCACTCCGCGCTCCTCACACACTCCGGGAGCCCCTCTAGCCCGGGCTGCAGCGGCCACAAGAGGGGCTCCTGGAGTGTGTGAGGAGCGGCGGGGGGGGGGGGGGGGAGGGAGGAGGGAAGGGAAGGGAAGACTCGGCGCGGCAGGGGCAGCAGGATCCCCATCTCCCTCCCTGCATCCCGGGCGCCGCTTCCCTTCCTCCCCTCCCCCCGCTCCTCACACAGCGGCCGCGAGAGGGGCTCCCGGAGTGGGGAGGGCAGGGGAAGGAAAGCGGCGCCCGGGGTGCAGGGAGGGAGATGGGGTCCTGCTGCCCCTGCCGCGCCGAGTCTCCCCTGGGCAGCGCTGTACAGGGCACCGCTGGGCTGGGCAGGGGGGCACGGATCCCAGCTCCCGTTGGCAGGGCGAGTGGCTGGGCCAGGGCTGGCTCCCGGCAATGCCGCCCCAAGCAAAAAAATAAAAAATAAAAATAAAAAAGGGAGGCCGGAATGCCGCCTCTTAGAAAGTGCCGCCCCAAGCATGTGCTTGGAGGGCTGGTGCCTAGAGCCGGCCCTGGGCATTGGAATAACCTCCTTCCCTGATATCTAGACATTGGGGCGGACACTTAACACTCCTAAGAGCTTATCCCCTGTACACAGGGGCATCCTTGACAGGAGATGGATGTGGATTGCCCAATCAGGCGTTCTGCAGCTACTACAATAGGAATACTTAGCTGTGCAGTTTCCATTGGCCATCAGCTGTGACAATTCAGTGTCGTTGTTTTGAGTCCACAGAGTCTGATCCTGCCAATCCCTGAGTGTCCTCAAGTCTGACTGACTTCAATAGGAGCTGAGGGCACTCAGCACCTTACAGGATCTGAACCATATTTAGCGAGTGTGGTTATGTGCAATAAGAAAAAAAATAGGGTGGTTGTATTTTTTTCCATTCCTTAGAGTAAAAAAAAAAGTCTTGGCATATCTCGCAACGTGCAAGTAATGTCTGTTCCATAAGGGTCTCTTAATACAGCCAGGCCTTCATCACAGAAGCTGACTTCCTCCTGTTTGCCTTTGCTATGTGAACACACTCACCCGATAACTTATACTGTATTTTAGTGACTCAGCATAGCGCAGCAAGAAGATATAGCATTGTTCTGATTGCTCCGTGAATAATGACTTCATTAATGCACACAATTGTTATCTCTGTTCAGATGAAGTGCTTGGCTGCACTATCCCAAGGAGAAACTAAAGCACAGCTGAGTATTGAAACCCTGTTCAAAATGTTCAGAATTAATTGGTTTAAAGGTTTATTTTACCTCGAAAGTTTTGACTCCTCCCTTCCCCCAGCCCTCACTTAGTCCCTCAAATGATATATGTTTAGGAGAAGGGGGAAATGATTTTACACTAAAAGCTGGAACTGCTTAAGTTGCTGATGACCGCATTGATCATCGTTGGAAAGTCATTGATATTTTCTTTCCCTGTTTATTAAACAATGGGGCTCGTGGGTAAGCAAGTTTTGAGATATTGGGCCCAGATTCTGATCTCAATTTACATTAGGGTGACCAGACAGCAAGTGTGAAAAATCGGGACAGGGGTGGGGGGTAATAGGAGCCTATAGAAGAAAAAGACTCAAAAATCGGGATTGTCCCTATAAAATCAGGACATCTGGTCACCCTAATTTATATGCAGTGCAGACCTGGAGTAACACTGCTGGCTTCAGCAGAGTTATTCCAGGCATGCCCCCGTGAATGTAAGATCGGACTGTCCTTTTGGGGTGTTGCTGTCCTTGTATGATGTTGTGTGCTGTATCCATTTTCTCATCTTCCTTATCCGTCTTCTCTCTCTGGAGTCATGAGTGAGCCCTCCACACGCAATGTCATCACAGCACACTGAACTTTAAAGAGTCTGTTACTTATTAAAAGTATATTTATAACATGAGATGAGCTCATCCAACTTGTCTCTCACTTATTAAAAATATGAGTTTATGCTGCTGGGGACATTATAATTTTCCCACCAGGAAAACACAAATGTCATCATTGAGGCCTAAGCAGATCCTGGAGCTTTTCAGACAGAGGAAAATTGTTTTGAGGATTCCCTGCAGGAGCCCAGTAGCATTTGTGCACATGTCCGAAATGGGCTCTCGCCACCCCTGTTTCCCAAAGAAGCAATGACATGCTATGGCACATTCAGGCTTTCAGCCCCTGTGTATTGCTTTGCTCACTGAGAAGTGCAACATTGGAGCTATGAAATTATCCTTGCAGAAGTCATCACAACATTTTGTAGTTCGAGCAGGACTGGCCTGACTGCGGCGATAGGCACAGTCCTGAGCGAGGGATGGTGCATCAACCGCACTCTCCCAGTAGCAAACCTGGACACACTGCAACACGCAGTTCCCCCTATGAGTCACAGTTCACGCTCTGCTTCCCTCTTGCTCTGGAAGAGTAGTAAATCACCTCATCACTTTCCATGGAGCAGTTTACTTTCGCACATGTAGCTCAGTGGTTTGAGCATTAGCCTGCTAAATCCAGGGTTGGGAGTTCAATCCATGAGGGGACCATTTAGAGATTTGGGGCTTGGTCCTGCTTTGAGTAGGGGATTGGACTAGATGACCTTCCAACCCTGATATTCTATGATTACTGCCTTTTGCTCTGTGTAAAGGCTGTGACCATGAACCCACAGGAGAGGAAACTAAATTATGAATCAGAGTGATTATAATTATGGAGGATGCAGCTATATAATCTCTTCTGCAGGTTCTATGACTTTTCCGTAACATCTCGGGGGTATTTGAGGACTTCATTGGTATTGTTAATAGAGATGGATCCAAGCTGCATGGTTTGAGAGGGCTCAGATCTGGGTTTTGGTTCAGTGCCCTGAGTAGCTCATAAAAGAAGACCTGCTCTTGAGAGAAGCTAGATTCCCCCACAACACACACAGTGAGTAGATCGGATTAATCGTGCCTCTTTCTGTCTCCACATGTCATTGGTGCAATAGATCTTCCAGCCACACCAATCGAGAGAGGTGCATGCACAAACCAGGAGCAGCCCTTCCTAGGTCCCCTTTGCACCACTGCAGGAGCTCAAAGGTATGGAAGGTGGCTTGAGCCAGGCAGCCGAGAATCCCCCAGGGCTTGTATAGCCCATCTGTGGCTTCCTCCCTCAGACTAGGGGCGGGGGTGGCATCAGAGTGCACAGGATGCCAGCCGGTCCTCAGGGCAGCAGCATGGTTCCTATGAGACCACTCCATGTGGTATGCTGGGGACATTCCTCTCCACTCCACAGGCCCAGGAATGGGGGGAGGGGGAGTGGAAAAGGGGCTCAGACAACTTTCCCTCCCCTCATTTCAGTATAACTGAGGACCTGACCCATAGCTATTACATACCTGCCACCATTCAAGTGGCTAAACTGGGATGCAGTTGCTCACCGCCAACCCCTGTGGAGCCATTGCAGACACTGGCCTCAGCGCCTTGACCCCTGCGCCACACTCAGCCTCTGCCTTCCAGCCTGGCCAACCCACTCACTCACTCCCCATCCCTGAACTCACCTGCAGCCACTAAGCATGCCCCAAAGGACTGAGCTTGCCCAGGAGCAGCTGAATACGCTGCTCTCCCTAGCTCTGCCCCTGCCAGTAGTGCGCACCGTGTGCAATGCGCATATTGCTGCAGGTGCCCTTGACTGCAGGATTGTTTAGTCTGCAGAAGAGCAGAGTGAGGGGAGATTTGACAGCAGCCTTCAACTACCTGAAGGGGGGTTCCAAAGAGGATGGAGCTCGGCTGTTCTCAGTGGTGGCAGATGACAGAACAAGGAGCAATGGTCTCAAGTTGCAGTGGGGGAGGTCTAGGTTGGATATTAGGAAACACTATTTCATTAATAGGGTGGTGAAGCACTGGAATGGGTTACCTAGGGAGGTGGTGGAATCTCCATCCTTAGAGGTTTTCAAGGCCCAGCTGGCTGGGATGATTTAGTTGGTGTCCGTCCTGCTTTGAGCAGGGGGTTGGATTAGATGACCTCCTGAGGTCTCTTCCAACCCTAATCTTCTGTGATTCTATATGTTCTACCTCACCCAGGACAGGAGATTTTGGGGGTGAAAGCGGGACAAGCCCATGCAACCAGGGTTGGAAGGTGGGTTATTGTTAGTCGTAGCACAAAGGCAAGGATGTTCACCCGAGTTAGAACTGATTGGTTCGAAGCGCTTTTCTGATTGAAAAATGGCCTCCTCATTCAACGAAACTTCCACAGAAAGTGTTTGTTTATTTTTGACTGTCACAGGCTGGCTGCCCCATTAAAGCAAGCCAGGTTCAGCCTTGCCTCTGAGCTAGCCGCTAGCCGTCATCTGATGTTGATGGGGCAACTTAATGATAATGAGTGACCCCAGCTGTGGAAGGGTTAGGAAAAGACTATACAAAGAGAGAGGAGAACTGGGGAAGGTGAGGCTGCAGAAAAGCAGGGTGTTCTCACAGGTAGGAGAACCCACAGGAGGCAGCATTAGGCTCTCACGGGTAGGAGCATTGAGATAGGGATAAAACCGGCAAGAAACCAAGTAGGAGGACCCACAGGGACCAACATAGGCTGATAAGGAGCTAGAGTTAACAGGGAGCAGGAAGATCTCTACGGGAAGCTGCTGGAGCCCCAAGGGAAGTGAAGCAGTGAGGGGAAAACCTGCTAAGACAAGCAGCAACAAATGAAGAACTCTTCAGGAGCAGGTAAGGCCAGAAAAGCCAAAGGCCTGACCTCCAGGGGGAGGCTGTGTTAAGCACAGGCTGTGGGGAACTAGCACAAAGGGGCTTAGATGTAGGAAGGGGCCCAGGGACACCTCAGCCCATCTGAAGAAGCAGACCCAGCTGTTTATTATGAGGTCCCTGGGTCAGAACCCAGAGTAGAGGGTGGGTCTGAGTAGGCCTGAGGAAGGGGCATGCAAGCCCAACTGCAGGAGAAGATTAGGTTCCTGGGAGGGACAATAAAGATATTTCAGTGAAGCCTGAGTGGGGTGGATAAATTATTATTTGGATGTTTACCGTGGGTTTTCAGTTGGACCTTTCCTTAACCCAGAAGGGGACTGAATGTTATGTGACATGGCCAGCAGGCCAAGCCACGGAAGACCTGATGAGAGTCAGACAGCCGGCAAGAGGTGCTGGAGATGAGAACCACTTGTAGCATTGCACCCTGACACAAGGGGGCGCTACGGGTGGTGAGTACACTTACATTGACAATTCCTGATTGTATCTATTTGGAGGCAAGGAAAGGACATAGGGATGGAAAATGTCTGCAAAAAGTTCTGAAAATTATGAAAACTGTTGGATTCTTTAAAAAAATTATGGAAATTTCACAGGCTTTGCAGAATTCAATTTGTAATTTTGATGGATAATATCCAAGCTTACATTTAACTGTTTTTGTTTTCCTATCTGTTTTTATTGATTTAAATGTTCAGAGTTGCAGGAAATCGTGGGGGGTGGTCGGACAATGGGGTCAGACAATAATTTATTTAATGATAGTAGACATTAAGAGTGAAAAAAAGTTAAAGGTGTATTACTGATAAAACACAAATTGTGAACACCCCATGTCAAAATATACGAAAGTAAGTATCCTTAAATCAAACTCTATTAAGTTATCAAGCAGCATTTTTCTTTCTTGGCCTTTCTGTAAATTTTGATTATCAATGGAAATATTTTTTGTCATTCTGCGTGTACTGTGAAATTGACATTTACCGATAAAAATCTAATCCTTCCAAGCCTAAAATTGCATAATACTTTTCGATTGATTCTCATCTGAATCAATTTACATTGAACAACATCATGTAATAATTAGCTGATATTTGGATTTCCTTAAAATACAGATGCAAAATATTAACCCTGTAGGCCATGATTCACTAGAGCATTAGTCCAGTTTTATGCCATTGATCTCAGTAGCGTTACATTAATGTAAAACTGGAGTAATACCACAGTGAATCAGGCCCTATGACTAACTGTTCAGAAAAGTTAGGCATGTTTCCCTCCCCCTAAAATCAATTAACAGATTTTTTAAGGATTAATATTGTCAAACTGTTTCTGATTGCTCCTAGCCTAAGACAAAGATTGGTTTTAACAGGCATAGACTAATCGTTTGTGAAAGTAGCTGACCTCAATATGGCACAAAAACACGAAAGAACAAGCCAACTCTGAAATTATCTGTCTTTGCTGCAGAGCGCCAACTCCTGCTTTTGAAGTGTGTGTTTATCCTAGCCTCCTCCGAAGCTCCGTAATTTGGGTTAGGAACTTCAGAATTTCTGTCATTTGCCTTTGCCTTTTCAAGTTTGCTACCTCAAGGCACATTGTTAGTAAAACTCACAAAAGGTTTAATTTCAGCTATTTGTACCAGTCAGGAAACATAACGATGAGAGAAATGGGTTTTCAGTTGTTTGTTTTTCTAAATGGTGTGTTGAGTCAGTGTTCTGCAGCATAAAAAGAACTTGGTTCTGACCTCACAGTAGCTTGTTAGATGGTTGTTCCTTTTTTATTTTTAAATGTTTGCATGAATGTGGTTTTGAGTTTATTTGAATCTCAACAAAAATTCAATATACACGGGCTCACACACACCCACATCACAACCCTTTTTGCCTACTGGGATTGAAGATAAAATTCCAGGGGAGAGAAATTTTGAACAGAGATGGAGAATATAGCTTCAATGGCTGGCAGAAATTAGAGCTGGCCGTCACTAATCAAAAGAGGACATGGAATTAGGAGATCCCATGGAAGTCTCCATAAATGCATCTCAAAATGAATTAAAAGAAGGCGTGTAAACTTCACAAAAGGAGATCAAAGCAGTGCTTGAAGGGTAGGAGATGAACCATTGGCTACAAAGGATTATCTTCAAACATCTGTTTGAAGATCTTCAAAGGAGGATGTTACACAACTTCTACTAGGGATAAACATTTTTTAAATCAGCAGGCCTGAAAAATGCACCCATGAGTCCTAAAAGAGCTGGCTGAGGAGATCTCTGGCCCACTTACGTTCATTTTTAATAAATCTTAAAGTACCAAAGAAATTCCAGAAGACTGGGAGTGCGCTAATATTGTGCCAATATTCAAAAAGGGCAAGCAGGGAGATCTAGATGACTATGGGCTGGTTAGCCTGGCATTAATCCTGGGCAAAATAATGGAAAAGCTGATATGGGATTCAACCAATTAGGAATTAAAGGATAGGAATATGATGAATGTTAGTCAAGGTGGATTTAGGTCTTGTCAGACAAGCTGCTTTCATTTGGTTGATAAAACATTGACTTTTGTAAGGCATTTGACTTGGTAGCACACAGCATTTTGGGTGTTGTTGTTTTTTTAATTGCATTTGACATATTAGAACACGACATTCTGTTTGTTTGTTTGTTTTTAAATGCCCTAGACAATGTCAGTAAAACACATGTTAAGCAATGGATTAAGAACTGGCTAAGTGACGGATTTTAAAAAGGCTCTATCAACAGGGCATCACTGAACAGGGTCATGTCTAGTGGGGTTCCACAGAGATTGGTAGGAGGCCCTACGCTATTCAACGTTTTCATCACTGATCTGGAAATAAATATGAAATCACCACTGATCAAATTAGTGGGTGACATAAAGATTGGAGGAGTGTAAATAACTATGCGGACGGGCAGTCGTACAACAGGATATGGGTGGCTGGTAATCTGGGACTATTAAAACGAAATGCATTTTTTTAATACAGCCAAATGCAACGTTATATATCTAGGAACAAGGAATGCAGGCCATAGCTACAGAATGGGGGGCTGTATTCAGAAAAGCAGCAGTGATGCTGAAAAGGATTTTGTATTCATAGTGGACAAGCAACTCTGCATAAGCTTCTAGTGGCAAAATGGACGCATCCAATCCTTGGATGTAGTAACAGGAGCAGCGCGTAGGAAGAGGGTGGCAATTTTTACCTCTTGCAGTGAGAGAGCCACCTGGATTTTTGGTCTGAGTCTGGTGCAGAACATGCTTCCCCCCTCCCCCATGTAAGTGAGGCTGAGGGGAGGCATAAAGGCATGGAGGGGGCAACCAATTTTCTATCCTCTCTCCTGCTCACTGAGCAGGGTAGCTGGCTGGGGCAAGGAGAGATGTAAGCTACACCCTTTAAAAGGTTGCAGACACAGTAACTTCCTGCCCTGAAGTAGAGGGAGGTAGGAGAGGAACTGTAACATCCATGGGAAGCACTGTGATTCATACTGAAGCGGTTATATGCTGCCACATATCAGAGCTAAGTCTAAAGGCTCTAACTAAGCCTAATTAACATTTCATTCCCCACCATTCTCTTCAAAACACAAGTATTTGGGCAATTTTTTGCAGTGCTTTCAACTGCTGGGAATAAAGCATGATGCAATAAAATGTCTCAAGCATCGGTGAAAGCATATGCAGTGTAGTTGTAGCAGGGTTGGTCCCAGGATATTAGAAAGACAAGCGGAGTGAGGTAATATCTTAGTGGACCAACCTCTGTTTGTGTGACTTGAAAGCTTGCCTGTCACCGAGCTCTTCTTCTGATCTGGGAAAGGTACCCCCAGCGTCACAGCAACATACAAGGTGCTAAACAATCCGGTCCACCTTGTTTCTCTCACCAACAGAAGTTAGTCCAATAAACGATGTTACCTCCCGCATCTGGTCTTTCTGTGAAAGAATAAGTCATACTGACACTTCTACAAAATGCGCCTGCTGCTTGTCTCTGTACAGTAGCAATGCGCTCTGAAATTGTCAGTTTATTTTAATTACTACAGCTTATTATTCTGACCAGTCTAACAAGGAAGGCAATTATCTGTGGACACAAATGCAATAATGTAGTGGATGAGCCTTCTGTGATTTAGAGCAGTAAGAACAATGTTAATCACATTACAAGATATTACCATCTTTGCCTCCTCGGATTAGAGAAAAGGGACGTCCAATTCAATTTCCTGGTATAAATATAACATTTATTCAGGTTGTAGACAGAACTTCCCCCCCCCCATTTTGGACTGAAATATTAGAATTTTATAACAGCAACCTGAATAAATCCATTGGGCCAAATCCCCAGCTGATATCAATCAGCATAAATAGCTCAACTGAAGTGCGCTCAGGATCTGGTCCTTTGAAGTGATGGCGATAGCGGGCCTTTCTTCAAGTACTCGGTAGATATTGGAACGGATTCTTCCTTCATGCCAGTTTGAATCGAGAGTATATAAAAGTGGTGTGAGAGGAGATTCAAGCCCATTGTTTGAATGTGCATTGCCGGATGCAATTATGTTTACATGCAGCATATTTTTCAGCCGTTAGAGGTCTTCGTGTGCTGGGGAGACTTCCTGGTAAACAAAGGAGACAAAGTTCAAACCTGAGCTGTGAGGAAGCCTGGTTTTGGTCTGCAGTTGCAGCTGCGTTCCTTTATAAATGCTCCCTGTATAAGGAGGATTGTGTATCTGTGATTTCATATGTAAAGACAGATGCCAGTTACACTTTACAAATTACTGTGTAGATTATTTCCTCTTAATATCTTTTCATGTGGTGTTGAACATTAAAAGCATTTCCAAAAATGCTATCACTTCCCTATCTCCGCATGCCAGGGAATTCCGTCAGGATATTGAGAGGATTTACTTACCCCCTAATTAAATACTCCATGTAATCAGCATATTGTATAAATAAACACAAAGTCACTCTTCCCATCCCTAGCCAAAGCACAGTTTTCCCCTAACCTATATTCCGGTGCTTTGTCCAGTCCCGTTGATGGGGTTGACCTGGCTACCCTTGAAAGACTATTCCATCCTTTGATGTACCTCCCCATTTGAAAATATGCTGACTTATCTCTCCAGCAGCATGCAGTATTTTTTTTTTACAATACTAATGTAGTCTGAATACACGGCAGACTCATCCTTGTGGTTTGTAGCACTCATCTGTTTACACCTCATCCTGATCATTAAGTCCCAGTGTGCTCGGTACTCTTACTGATGTCAGTGGGTGTTTTTAAGTGAGGATTGATGGCAGCACTGGACCCTAGGGAGCCGATAGAATTATGTGAGCAAATGGCAAGGTCCGTAAGTTAAACATAGAGCTCCAGAAGACCTGTCTTATTTAGACTGTTAGCTCTGTGAGGCAGGGACCATATTTTTGATCCGTGTTTGTACAGCACCAACACAATGTGGTCCTGGTTCAGGACTGAGGATCCTAGTTTATTATTTGTATTGAATTAGTTGCTACTTCAATACAAATAATAAATATAATACCAACAATATGCATTATCCACGAAAGCTTATGCTCTAATAAATTTGTTAGTCTCTAAGGTGCCACAAGTACTCCTGTTCTTTTTGCGGATACAGACTAACACGGCTGCTACTCTGAAACCTAACAATATTCATGGATTCTGTGCAAACATCACTTCCGTGCAATGCAATTCATTGATTCTGAGGCCAGACAAGAGATTTCTTGACCTCTTCTCCTCCAGTCTCCAGAATTCCTTTACCCTCTGGACGATCACAATGACGTCACCTATTTCCACTTTATTTTGCTTCACAATGGGGCAACTCCCTGACTTGGATGGACTTTTGATGAAGGTTGGCACAAGTGAGCTCATAATCCGCCTGTTGGGGGACCAGTATAGTTAATGAAAATGTCTCATGGGAATGAGGATGAAAAGAGAACAAGTAATATAAGAGGGACGTCCGAAATGGAGTGAAAAATGATAGTGTCTGCTTGTTCTTGAGAGCATTGTAGACTATTTTACTGCAATGCATAGGTGCCCAGTAATCTCAAGGTCATTGTCTATTTCCTCCTCTCTCTGTTTTTGCTGTGTGGTGCTTTTTCTACCTTGGTGATATTAGTGGGGTAACATTTCCCCCTTCTGTTAACACATCCAGGTGATCTGGGGAATAAATTCGATCACTGAGAACTTCTGTGGTCTTTCCTTAACAACATGAAAATTGTATTTGTGGGTGAAACAACTTCTAACAGAAGCCAATGGATAGGATGGAGGAAGCAATTTAAGTGACTAATTAAGAGCCCTATCTGTGTAATTATGGGACAATACTTAGCTCCGAACCACTTAGCCTTACATTTTTGACCACTTAAAGTCACTTATACTAGATTCAAAGTGCAATTACACACTCCAGGGAGTTTGTGCTTGGTGGAGAACCACATTCCCCATGTTTTAAAGGCACTTGACCCGCATTATAAATCCAAAGCATGTGATTATCTCATGACAACTACACACCTTGTCATATTTTAGCCTCTCCTTAAACTTGTTTCTATTCTTTTTGTCCTTGTTTGTCTTAGGAAATTGTGGGAAGCCCTGGGTACAGTTCAGAGCAGATTCACAAACAGTATTACGCCATTTAAACTCACCCACTAAATGTATTGTACAACTGTAGAATTTGACCCAAAGCCAATTCAAGGTAACGGGATTCTTTTTTTTTACATTCAATGGGCTTCGGATCAGACCCTTAATCCTCTTGTTGCCTGTATTTTTATAAAAGGACCGTGTCGCTCCCCGACGTAGCCCTTTCTCAGGTGCCTGGAGCTGGATTAGTTTTACAAAAGTGTTCTTTAAATATTTGTATTCAATTTTTAACCTGATCTCTTAAATGGTGTCCATCCCCGTTCGTGTTCAAATTCTGGGTGAAACTGACCCTCCACAGAGAGCCAGCATGAGACCTATGGACAACTTCAGGGGACTAATGCAGATGAAGTTAAGCACATGCTTACATACTGCAAGTAAATGGAAATACTGAATCTGCGCTGAAATAAATACAATGCAATTACACCATATTACACCACCTAGCTATGAGGTAATATCTTTTATTGGGCCAACTTCTGTTGGTGAGAGACACAAGCTTTCAAGCCACACAGAGCTCTTCTTCAGGTCTCTCTACTATCCTGGGACCAATATGGCCACAGCTACGTTGCATAAAACACCTAGTAATATTCACCACTTTCTGTCCTTTGACTGCTATGGGTTAAGCCCAGTTGTGACACCAGGGTTTCGTGACCTTGCAATATACTTATTGTTGCAGATTTCCATTTATCCCAGAATGTGCATATGCATCACTACATAGGTCTGAACTCAACTAGCAGAGGAACTGCATCCGCTTATTAGTGGAGGAGGGGATAGCAGCAGCTTCTTTCCTGCTGTTTCCTTATGTTTTCCTCTCTTCCTCACGGGCAGACATGCCTCTCAATAGCCCCTCAGAATTAGTTCCTGAGCCTGAGGTTATTTCACTGTGGGAGGAGCACTAATGCATCAAACCAACACTGTAACACTTTCTCAGCCCCATGGCTCTCGACAGACAAGTCTTTCTTTTCTGGCTATGACTGGTAAAATGAGACAAGACTGTATTGTAGTGTTCCTCTTATTTTTGTTTTCCTGTCATGCCTTCATCTTGAGGCTAATTCTCATTTTCTCTAGATGTAAATCTCTCAGAGGCTGCATATAAACTAATGTAAATTATTCCTGTGCTCGGAACAGAAATTGGACAACGTCATCAATCTGCAACATGCTTTTACAGACTGGAACCCGGCCTCCTGGGTTGAATCTCAAATACAGCCATGTAAATTTGGAGTAGCTCCTTTGAATTCCAGGGAGTTATTCCAGATTTACACCCATACAAATGAGAACAGAATCTGACTTGATCTCCGGGAATGATGTCCAGGCCACTTTGAGTTACCACCTTTTAAACAGAACCACCTAATACATATTTACTTTCTGTATAGTCATGTGTGCTATTACAGGAACATTTATTGTCTGTCACACTAGCTTTTGGCTATTTCGGCAGTCAAAGAGTTTTGATTTACAAAAGTAAAGGAATTCACTTAAAATGTTAAACACTAAAAGCCTTCAGTTTTTACATTGTGTTTTAACATCCCCAAGCAAGTCACCTAAACTTCTTTTTTCTACCCTGCTGGGCATGTTGATTTGGTGTTGTCTGCTGTTTAACAAACGTTGCCATGTGGTAGGATTTTAAAGACTAGAAACTAAGCCCATCTCAAAAAAAAAAGTCAGTCATACAAACTAGAAATAGGAGAAACTTCTTAAGTCAATGAGTCCACCACCAGACTATCTCCAACTAAAGCAGAATTGATTATTTGCCAGTATATCACGGAGTCTAGTTTTAAAGGACCCACACAGTGGAAATTCCAACCACTCCATAGGGAGACTATTCTATAGTTTAATAGATCTCATAGCTATGACATTTCTCTTGTTGGTGTTCATATTAAGTGTCCCTTTTCTCTATTTAATTCCATTACTCCTGGTTTGTTTTATGCATCCCATAGTAGAGAACAATACAACTAAAATAATGCTACAGGAACTGTGGGTTCAGCTTTATTATAGTCTAGGTTACACCAGCACATATGCAGAGTAACTCCACGGACGCTGATGAATTTACTCTGCATATCTATTGGTGTAACTAGTGTTTAGCTGCTGAGGGCACAACATAGCAGCACCTTATCTGAGTTCACTACTCTATTTTTTTTTTTTTTTGAGATCCTCAGCTGGTATAAATCAGTGTAACTTTAACAGGTGTAGATAAGATTTCACTATATCAATTTACACCAGGGTTCAGCAACCTTTGGCCCGCGGCCCGCCAGGGTAAGTCCCCTAGTGGGTTGGGCCCGTTTGTTTACCTGCCACGTCCGCAGGTTCGGCCGATTGTGGCTCCCACTGGTCGCGGTTCGCCTCTCCAGGCCAATGGGGGCTGCAGGAAGCGGCGCGGGCCAAGGGATGTGCTGGCCACTGCTTCCCGCAGCCCCCATTGGCCTGGAGCGGCAAACTGTGGCCAGTGGGAGCTGCGATCGGCCAAACCTGCTGAGACGGCAGGTAAACAAACTGGCCCAGCCCACCAGGGGGCTTACTCTGGTGGGCCGCGGGCCAAAGGCTGCTGATCCCTGCTTTACACCAATTGAGAACCTGAGCTCAGAGGAAGAGGCAAATTCAGCCTGGTGAAAATGAGTGCAATTCTAACAAGTGTCTGGTCCAGTTTCAGTGGTGACAGAAATAGTGGGATTCATTGCCCTGTGAATGTAAAGTGATACTCATTTTGCATGCCAAATATGTAAAAGCCGCTAATTTTCCATTTACAAGAGACCACCAACCAGCTAATGCCCAGTGTGTAGATTGCGCCATTCTTTCTGTCACTGCTGAATTTAGTCCAGCGCATCTTCTTCCAGCTCACGGTGCTTCAGCCCGTGACGTTCCCATAAGGTCTAAATAAAAAATAGTCAGACACTGGAAGACTAATACTTGTCTAGTTCTCTTCTTTGAAGGTTTCAGAGTGGTTTGCCAGTGTGAATGAATTAATCCTGACAACACAACTGTGAAGTAGATAGAGAATGAGTGTGGCCTAGTGGTTAGGACACTGAATTGGGAGTTTTGAGACTAGGGATTTACTCCTTGTTCTGCCAGTGATCTGATGGATTACTTTGGGCCAGTCACTTCACTTATCTGTGCCTCTGTTTCCCATCCCATCTCACTGGTTGTCGGTCTTCTCTGTTTGTGGCCTGATCCCTCACCATTGAAATCAATGGGAGCTTTGCCATCAGCTTCAATGGGTGCAGAGTCAAATATAAGAACAGTTAGACTCAGTATGGCTGATGGTCCATCTAGCCTAGTACCCTGTCTTCTGTCAGTGGTCAATGCTAGGTGCTTCAGAGGGCAATTACTGAGTGATCCATCCCTTGTCTTCCATGCCCAGTTTCTGGCAGTCGGGGGCTCAGGACACTTAGAACATGAGGTTGCATCCTTGACCATCTTGGCTTATAGCCATTTATGGATCTATCCTCCATGAATTTATCAAGGTTTAAGCTTATAAACTCTTTGTGGCAGAGGCTGTCTCTTCCTCCCCAATTGGGCCCTGCTCTTTGTTGGGGACTGTTAGGTATTGCCATGATAGTAAACATTTACTGTCTACAAATTACAAATAGGGATAGGGAGACAGACAACGATTTGCCCAAAGTCACAAAGGAAATCGATAGCAACCTTGAGATTACAACTTCTATCTACTTATCTCTCTTTAACCAGAAGAACAATCCCCTCCTACGTGACTGTATTTGCCATCTAAACATTTCTTTACAATTTCTACAGAAATACAAAAATTGGGGATGGAAAAGTTCTATTGGGTCCTATAGCCTATTCTCCCTTTGGGCCATCCCAGTCAAGTCCTCTTCTTTGAGGGGGTTTGCATCCATCAGATACTAGTAGCAGATTATAATTTCACTCATTTAACTGAGGTACACTTATTGGACCAGAATGTTATTACATCAAGAGTTACTCCTCTGAGTGAGATCAGAAACAGGCCCATTCAGTCCTCTTTAAGTCAGACCCTGCAACTATCCTTTAATTTTTCTTGTCTTTCCCCCAAATTCTCTATGTTCTTCTAGTGATGCAGTGGCAGAAAGTAGTAGTATTCTAGATTGTCTCTCCAACACTTTCCTGATCTATGACATGAACTCCCTGTTTATGGATCCCAAATAACGCTGGATCCAAACCTGAAATCTTCATAACATGATACTCCCAACTGACTTCACTAAGAATTTTGACAGAGTAAGCAGTTTGTGTTTGGACCTATAATTTGCTGCCATGACGCAAAATCAATTTATATCCAATGAACTTTTGACTATCACTTTTGTACGGTGAGTTTTTTAAAATATTACTGCTTTCCGAGAATCTCTCTCCATTATTTGTATGTGTTTAAGGCTATTTTTCGTCATTGCATGATCTTGCATTTTTTCCAAAGTATTGCTATTTCCTGCTCATTTCTAACCTGCCTATTTCCCTTTGTATAATTTCTGTCTCCTCGTTCCTGCGTGCAAAAGTCCCAATTTAGTATCATCTGCAGACTTAATTAATGTGTTGTTTACTTCTTTCTCCAGATCATTAATAATGCTGTTAAATAAACCTAAGTCTAACACCAATCCCTTTGGCACCCCGCTGGACACCTCCATTCAACTTGATGCATTACTATTTATCTTTAGCCTCTGTTTACGGTTCTTCAGCCAGTTCTCAGTCAATGTGACAGTGTTCCTAGATGAGCCAATTTCTGATGGATTTTAATTCAGACCAAGAAAGAATTTCCTGAAGAGGAGAGAACCAAATGCAAACAAACAAACATCCAGAAATTGCTACTGCTTGCTGTTATTGAATGTGTCCTTAAGGCTTATGCAAAAGTTCTTTGTGTCTGCCTGTGTCGGTAGTATATTGAGGCCCATCAATGTGGTATCTCCACACTTTACTCAGTCCGTTTAAAAATGAGTGAGGGGTAAATTGTTTAGATAAACAAGGAACTGTCACACTAAACTCAAACTGAAATCAGGGTCAGATCCTGAGCTAATGTAAACTAGTGTAGCTCCATTCAAAGCAATGATTTCAAAGAAGCCACAGTTTCTTTACAGGGAGGATAACTAACTATTGGAACAACCTACCAAGGGTTATGGTGAATTCTTGATCACCTGAAGTTGTTAAAGCAGAATTGGAGGTCTCTCTGAATGCTCAGCTCAACCACAAGTTATGGACTTGATGTGGGAACCATGTGGTGAAATTCTATTGCTTATGTAATCCAGGAGATCTTAAAATCTAACACTCTGTGACTTACCCCAACGGTGGAGCTCTGATGGGTTATATGAATATCAGAATATATTTTCCACAATGCCTGTTGAAAAGTAAAAGTGCTCTATTGGGCCTTGATTCAGCAAAGCCTGTGCCGAAATCTGTCCCTATTCAGCAAAGCACTGAAGTGTATTCCTAGCTCAACTGGGCTTTAAGTTGAGCAAGCGCTTTGGTGAATGGAGGCCTTGAACAGCAGCGTGTGGACGGAGCTTACTGTCTTGAAGTCACTGTTTTGCTACTGACTCTCGAATATCAAGCTGTGATCAAATACGCCCTAGTGCAACATGCAACATCTCAAAAGCAAATGTATTTCTGAGATGGCAGCTTGTAACAATGAAAGTAATGGACATTTTTTTGATCAAACCCAATACACAGAGAGGGCAAGTTCAGATGACTTTCTTGTCTGCACACTGGAGGCCCAATACCACTCATGGGTGCCTCATGCCATCAATTATATGTAGAATTGTTCTCCTTCACACAATGTGGTTGAATAGTGGATGTCAGATAAGCATGCCCCCAGGATTTTTGGGGAACTTGTGGTGGGAAAGGTCACCTTTCAAATATGTAGGCTTGGCAGAATTTGTTGTTGTCTTTGGGGTTTTGTTGTTTTGTTGTCCCCGATTTCGATGACTTATCAATATTTTTTTTCTATTTTTAACCAATTCCAGGGAATGGTGCCGGGACTAGTGCAGTGCTGACAGCTGAGCTGCAGGGGGCTCCCTGTGGAGCCGATGGCCCCGGGGCAGCAAGGTGCAAGATGCAGGGGAGCAGGGGCAGCAGGTTTAATAGGCCAGGGAAGGCTAAACCACCCCTGGCGCAGCTGCTGCCAACTCGCCGCCGTACACCTGGGCTGTGATGGCCCAGCCTCTTCCCCTCCCTGCTCTGCCCCTTCCCTGAGGTGCCCACCGCCTTCTGCTGCTGGCTGGTGAGTCTTTCTCCTCTCCTCCACTCCACCTCCCACCTCTGGAAGTCCCCACCACTCACTGCATCCCTCCTCTTCCACACCTCCCTCCCCGGTGGGGGCGGGTGGGTGAGGAGGGACACGGTGAGTGGTGGGAGGTGGGGGTGATGAGTGACGTGAAAGGTGGGGGGGGGTGAAGAGGGATGCGGCGAGCCAGCAGTAGGTGCGGGGATGAGGCAGGACACCGCAGGTGGGGGTTTGAGTAGGGATGCAGCAAGTGGGAGGTGGTCTTGTGGCAGGGTGAGGAGAGACATGGTGTAGGGGGCGAGAAAGGGCGCAGCGGATGGGGGCGGTCTTGGAGCAGGGTAAGGAAGGACATGGTGAGTGGGGGGGGTGAGGAAAGATGTGGTGAGTGGGGGAGGTGAGGCAGGACACGGCAGGTGGGGGGTGAGGCAGGACGCGGCAGGTGGGGGGTGGTCTTGTGGCAGGGTGAGGAGAGACATGGTGGAGGGGGCGAGAAAGGGCACAGCGGATGGGAGCGGTCTTGGAGCGGGGTGAGGAAGGACGTGGTGAGTGGGGGAGGTGAGGAAGGACGTGGTGAGTGTGGGAGGTGAGGCAGGCCGCGGCGGGCGGGGGTTTGAGGAGGGATGCAGCAAGTGGCAGTCGGGGGGGGCGAGTGCGGAGGGGGTGGGGGCAGAGTGGGTGGAACAGTGGAACAGAGGTGGGGTGTGGGCAGGGTCGCAGGTAGCAGAGGCGGGACAGGGAGCTAGCCTCCTTCAGGGGATGCTTCACCTGCCACCCATGCCGGGGAGGCTGCAGTGGAGCAGAGACCCTAGCCAAGCCTGTCAGGAGGAGGACGAGCCCCCAGCCGCAGGAGGCCACCTTGCTGTTGAATGGTGCCTGGCCGGGGACAGCTCACGCACTCCTGGCTAGTGAGTGAGCAAACAGGGCCATGAGAGCAGAGCTCCTTCAGGCTCCTTGCTTTGCCACAGGAGCCATTCAGCAGTGGAGCGGCTAGTCATGGTCGTTGTCCTCCTTGCAGTCCTGGGCAGGGGTCTCTGCTCTTCCCTGTTAGGACTACGGGCTCCCCCACACCTTGCACCTGCTGGGAATGGATGTGACCAACCCTGAGGCAGCTCTGCTGGCACAGACCCACTCACTCACTTGCAGGGCTACAGAGGGCCATAGACCCATCCCTGCAGGAACGCTGACCGCTACCCATTGACATTTTTCTGTCCCCTTCAGTGTGTCAGCTGGAATTGACGTTTACTGACAGTTATCGATTTAAAAATCAAATCCTGCCATCCTGCAGCCATTGGATTCTTGTCCATTCAGTCCATAAATCAACATATAAATATGTAATGAGTGAATGCTTCAGATTTTAAGCTCCAAGGTCAATGGGAACATGGACATGAATTCTGTTGGTCACTTGGTATCACTATACAGATAGTGTTGCATGCATGCAACCAGTCCGATCACACTCCACGGTTACAGTTATAAATAGCTTATGAAGGTTTAACAAATTATTAAAAAAAGGTTTTAATAAATGGTTATATTATAACAATTAACTAATCTATCGTTCCCTTGTAACCATAACTTATAATCACCTATTTCAGAGTCCACTGATGTGCTAATAATGATGGAGAACTACTCATACATGTAGGATGTTTATATAACATTTATTAACAATTTACCATTTATAAATGTAGCCCTATTATAATCTGACCCACAATCCTATGGGTTAGATTAAGTCAAAGATCAGCAGGTAGTGAAACAATCTTTCTTATTCCCAGGATAATGATCTATACAACATTTCTTCTTCCTCTGCAGACAATGACCTTTCTCCCAGGAGTAAGGTGAGATGGGTTTATTCTATTATCTAAATATCACACTGCAGCCAGAGAAGGAAGGAAACAGTGCTAACCAGTACAGTAGAACCTCGGAGTTATGAACACGAGTTATGAACTGACCAGTCAACCACACACCTCATTGGGAACTGGAAGTAGGCATCAGGCAGCAACAGAGACACACACACAAAAAAGGCAAGTACAGGACTGTGTTAAAAGTAAACTACTAAAAAAATAAATAAAAGGAAAGCAGCATTTTTCTTCTGCATTAGTAAAGTTTTGAAGCGGTGTTAAATGAATGTTTAGCTGTAAACTTTTGAAAGAACAACCGGAATGTTTTGTTCAAACTTGTGACTATTTCAGTTACGCCCAACCTCCGTTCCCAAGGTGTTCGTAACTCTGAGGCTCTCTTGTATGTGTCGTCCCTACTACTTCCAACCAGGCAGCAGCTGGAGCATCATTCTAGAGTGGGGTTTTGGTTTTTTTTAGAAATCCTCTTAAATTCCTATGGAAATCACTTCATCCCCATTACCTTCTATAGGCTTTTCCCCACTAGGGAAATAACAAAGGATTGTGACCAAATATGAACTCTAATTAATGGAAAAGCATGCCTGATAGGGAGAGACTCAAGAAGCTCAGTCTATTTATTTCAAAGAGATGCACTGGTCCCTCCTGGCTTTAAAATCTATTCAAAATTAACACAGGCTCTTACTCAGGTATTGCACTTAATCCCCCAGCCCCTGGCCTGGTCCTCACCCAAACCCTCTCACTGTTTGGTGGTGCTTTCAACCCCAGCTAGCTTGCCTGGCTAGAGGTGGGGCTGAGAGCCTGGGTGCTGTTCTTCACTGGGGCTGGTAATCCACCCACTTTGCCGCGAGGATGCAGGCTAAATCACTCCAGAGTTGATAGTCCTGCAATCCCATCCCACAATTCCCCCTGTGTGCCCAGAAGGACAGACAAGTTTCCCTGCAATTCACAGGGAAAGAACCATCGAGCATCTGAGCCACCTGAAGCACGAAGGCTCATGGGATATGCTCTCAGAAGTCCTAGCGACATACACAGACCAGGTAACTTCAGGATTTGCAATAGGGATGCTCACACATGAGCTGGGTTAACCAGAGTGCCCCAGCACCCACGCTGATCACCGGGGCTAACTACAGCAAAGATAGAACCTTAATCTAGAAATTAGTTGTTGGAGTGAGGCATAGTGTCACTCACCTGTCTTGACTACAGTGGGATGTGGCATACTCGCATGTACTGCTTGGCAGTGCAAGGGTTAACATTCCCCCAGGTGCAAGAGAGGAGCAAATGTCTCTCTCCCTAAGGCCTTGTCCCAGCTGCCAGGAATGCAGGCAAGTTCCTCTGGGTGAAGGAGCAGGCCAGCTGAGTGAAGAAGCCCAGCAATGAAGCACTCTGTTGGGACCAATTAAGATAACCTGGGTATAAAAGGGGAGTGGAAAGCATTTCCTGACTCTTCTTGCGGGTGGTTTGCCATGCTTGGCTTTGATACTGAGGAGCTGAGTGTCAGGAATAGAGAGAGATGGGGGGGTCTGCCACCAGCCAAGGAGAAAGGGAACTTGCATGATTGTTATGCTACAGAGCTGCCTTTTTAAAGGCTGATCATAAAATCCTAAAAAGGGCTATTTAAAGCCTGCATATATTCATACACAGTGTCTTTATATGAGGTCATGATGGACTTTAAAAAAAAAAAACTTTCCTGCCAGCAGGCTGACCAAATAGTCCTCCAAGGAACATTGTGGTGCACTGTACTTCCCCCTTCCCGGGGGCTGTACAGTGCTCAAATAGCTTTTAAGTTGCATTATAGATCCACTAACAGTTGTGCAGTTAAATCATTAATTACCATCTCACTCAGTTGGGAACTCAATTTCACTTTGGTTTGCAGCTTGTGCTCGGTTGTAGATTACTTAGCCACTCCATAAACATCTTCAGATGCTATAATTTAAGGAAGTTAATGATGAGGAAGTTTAGACAATTTTATCCCAAAATAATTCTTAGTTAGGGATGTGATGTAAAGAGCCTTTAGGAAGGAAAGGTCTCTAGCTAGGCAAATCTCACGCCACACACATGTTTTACTGACCAGGTTAGGAAAAGAAGCTGAGAAAAAACAAACCCATACACTTCTCCAAGGGGCAAGATGATTTAAAAAAAAAATCAGATCTAGATGAAGAATTAGAGGAGAAACAGGAAGGTCTGGTGGCAGTTGATTGGGAGGCAGAATAGTTGAATTTTATTCCCAACTCTGACACTGATCCATTGTTTTACCTTGGGTAAGTCACTTCTCCTATCTGCGCCTCTGTTTTGACCCCCACCATTTGTCCATCTCATCAATTTAAGTTGTAAGCTCTTTGGCACAGACAGTACACCTGTGTATGAGTAACACAGGTGGTGGAGTCTCCTTCCTTGGAGGTTTTTAAGGCCCGGCTTGACAAAGCCCTGGCTGGGATGATTTAGTTGGGAATTGGTCCTGCTTTGAGCAGGGGGTTGGACTAGATGACCTCTTGAGGTCCCTTCCAACCCTGATATTCTATGATTCTATAACACCGACGGACCCTGGTTGTCGGCAGGTCGGATTGAACTTGGGATCTCCGGAACTAAATGCATGAGCCTCTATTGCATGAGCTAAAAGCCATATGACTCTCACCTAAGGCTGTAGCAGACTCATTAATCTCTAGAGGGGACAGACCACTACACCCGGGAGATGTGGGTTACATATGTACGACACCTAGCAGAACAGGGCGGTGATCTCTAAAGGTCTCGAGGTACAACAGTAATATGAATTATGAGACTAATTAATACATATTTAAAAAGATACAAAAAGTTGAACTTCAGCATTTATAATGAATTCAGCGGTGTGTCCCCCTCCCTCCTTTATCACGGTGTCTTTTCAAAGGCTGCTGCTTTAGATTAATTAGACAGATAAGCCCATTGATGTATTTCTAGGCTGACTTTCTGCAATAGCACCTAGACATCATTTGTCTCAGAATGCGGAGGCCTGGCCTCGTTCCTTGAGATGCAAAGGTGACACTGACTAAAGGCACTATTATTACCCTGTGTAAATGTTGACTAGCAATAACCCAGAAGAGAGGGAGGGATTCTTTATGATGGCTAATGGTGCTGTAACAAGGAGGAGCAGCTGGGAATTCTAAGAGGTGAAATTTAGGTTAGACATTAAGAGACACTTTCTAACACACATTCTAAAAAGAGAGATCAATTAGATAGTGGCATAATTTGCAGAAGGAACCCACTGAGGCACTGGTGCTAGAGATGTGGGCTGGATAAAATGCTAAGGGTCAGACTGTAATTTTCCAATCTGCCCAGGACAGCGCATAGTTACTCCAGCCCAGTAGACCAGAGGCTGAATTGTGACTCACATTTCCTCCTCTGCTCCCCTCTTGCTGTGGCAGGGGTGTCAATTACTTCACCCCTTTTTAAGGGAGCAACTCCCTCGCTCCTGTATGGCTGGCCAGTTAGCCAATGAGAAGTTTAAATTAATGAGGAGGTGTCAGAGAGAGAGAGGCTGAGATGCAAGATTGGGTAGGAGTCAGGTTGGGAGCACAGAGGTTGCTCAGTGCAGATGGCAGTTAAAGTCATGTGTGGGGGTTTGTTCACCCACCAAGAGAGTGTTAAGGGGGAAGAGGATGCTGGTACCCCCATGGAGCGTGGGAGATAGATGGAGGAGGACCCACAGAAAGAGAGTCTTTCAACAGTGATCAGACTGATAGGAGAATTAATAGAGGAGAGTGTCATGCAGAATTACTGTGGACAGTTTTATCCTGGTTTCTAACCTATCTTTTATGATTCTCAGATTTATTCAGAGCAAGTCTGTGAAATTAACAATACAGCAGTTCAAAGAAACAATCAGAACCAACTAAAATAAATAAATACATAAAACCCAATGGCAATACACTGCAAACTGTCTGTGTCTTGGTGAACAAGGGCATAGACAGACAAACACTAAACTGAAGAGCATTCTGTCACCATAAGAAGAGTTCTGGATGTATAACCTCTGAGTTACTTCAATAGATAGATGGTTCTTCTTTTCCACTCCTACACTATGAAATAGCGTGAATGAATTCTGTCCTTTACCTACACAGATTTCACTGTTTTTGCTAAAGAGGAAATGTTTTGTTAGAAATACAGAAATTCCTCCAGTTATCTACTGTCCAAGTTGGTTAAATTGTCAGTTATTGGACATGACTGAAGAAGCAATAACACATTTCACAGTAATTCTTGGGAAATGTGAACTAGTACTTTGCAATATCCAAAGTTTGAAATTTCAATGAAATCATTGATAGAGCTGAAAAAAAGTCAACAAAATTTTATTGAAATTATTTGTTTATCTTTTTGCTGTAAACTAAATTTTAAGCAAATTTGTTTTTTAAACTCAAAATTCATAAAATTTCAATCAGCTCTGCAAAGTCTTTTTTGGACCACTGCAACCCTTTATTTTCTGTTTGCAAATCTTTCATGCATTGATCCTCATTTCTAGGAATGAGTTTGTGATTTGGGAACATTTGCCAAATTGTTTCTCCAAACACATATCAGCCTGTGTGCTATTTGCAAACTGTTCATTTCAACTTGTTGGCATTTGCAGGGTGCGATTGGTCACCTGTGTCATGTGGTTTTGTTTCTGATCACTGATTGGATGAATGGACTTTTTAAAACAGGAGAGTGATGAGTGGCATGGACCGTTCGGTGTCCAAAAGTAGGACCCAAATAATTAAGTGTTTCCCAAAGAAAGAAAAGGCAACACCACCTGGTAAGCGGGACCTGACTTTAAGTATTCCCTCAGGAGCTCAAACAAAAGGAGAGAAAATAAATGCACCCAGTTTCCTAAAGTTCCTAGGTTGTGTCTACACTACAGACCCTGTGCCGGCATAGCCCCCTAGTGTAGATGTAGCATGCACCACTAGAAGGAAGAGTTCTGCCCACATAGAAACACCACCTCCCTGAATGATATCTATGCCAATAGAGGCACATCTATTGGCATAGTTGTGTCTACACTGGGAGGGGGAGGTCTGTCATCACTAGGTTGGCTGGAATGTGATTTCCCCACACACACACACTCCTGGCATACATAACTATGCCGGTATAAGTTTTAAGTGAAGACCAGGCCTTATAAAAGGGGCCGTCTGTTTGAAGGCTCTGCTACTGAGTACAAAGAACAACTCCACACTCCCAGACACTGTCTTCAAAAAGTTATTTACTTTGTTTTGCTTCCTTTCTTTTTGAGAACCTTGCTCTGAATGAGAAGCACAAAGATCTGAGGGCCTTCTGAAGACTTGTCATTTTGCACTAGCTCTACCAACATAAACAACAAGGTCTCTTTTCTAAAGGAGGGTTTTTCTTCTAAAGGGTTCCTGCTTGTTGATGAGAAGTGCTGTGGAGCTGGGCTTTGCCACAAGTAAAATAGTGAATAATTCATGACGAGACGCAAAAAAGAATGCAATAAATAACAATAGGAAGCGAACACATTTTGCAGTACCAATTTCTAGGTGCATAATAAGTCCTTCTAAAATCTGTGAAGCTTGTGGGATTCTCTGACATTTTCCTGCAGATCTGACAGCTGTCTTAACCTCCCTTGCAAGCAATAATTAGCCCGGTGCCAACCAAATTTGTTACCTTGTCTATGAAGAAAATGTTCAGCAGTTGCTATTTATATCACTCATCTAGCTCCTGTGCTGAGATATGCTGCTTAGCCCCTTCAGCTCCAAGATTTGGTATGAATATTGGGACAGATTGGAATACCCTTGCACATATGGAATGGCACTTTTCTGGAACCATTCTTGGAAGAAGCCTAAGTAACCGTAGCTGAATCTGGCCACAGGATTAAGCCAATGTGAAGTTTACATGCATTGAAGCATAGGGCTTCACTTGGAGGAGGAGGAGTGGTAGTGGTGGGGGGAGGAGGGAGGACCTCTTCCCTTCCCAAAGAGGCTGGGGTAGCAGCATGAAGCCTCCTACTCCCTCCAGGGACTCCCTATCCCCCTGGAACATCACAGGAGTTGGGGCACTTAGTACTTACTCCAGTAGCCATGGTGTATCTAATCAACCCAATGCACTTTGGTCTCCTGACCACACACAGAATCCTCTGCTGAGATAGTAAAAACAATGAGGAGTCTTTGTCACTGTAGAGACTAACACATGTATTTGGGCATAAGCTTTCATGGGCTAAAACCCGCCCTGATGAAGTGGCTTTTAGCCCATGAAAGCTTATGCCCAAATAAATGTGTTAGTCTCTAAGGTGCCACAAGGACTCCTCATTGTTTTTGCTGATACAGACTAACACACCTACCACTCTGATACTTGTCACCATGCTGAGGTAGTGTCGATGATGCCCCCCAGAGCAGAGGGGATGGAGGTTAAAGTCCCATTAAGATGAATGGAGCAGTTCACACCTCTCAGAGCTATTGTTTCAGGCTGCCTGCAGACTCAAGCAGACACTAGTGCATTGATATCATCTGGAGCTTGTCTGCACTTGAAATGCTACAGAAGCACAGCTCTATCAGTGCAGCGCTTCAGTATAGACACTATTTATGCTGGCAAGAGAGGTTCTCCCATCCCCATAAAAAATTAATCCACTTCCGTGAAAGGTGGTAGCTAGGTCGATGAAAGAATTCTCCTGTCAACCTAGTGCTGTCTACAGAGGGAGTTAGGTCATCTTAACTATGTTGCCCAAGGGTGTGGATGTTTCACACTCCTGAGTAGCGTAGGTGGCTCAACTGAACTTTTGAGTGTAGATATGGCCTTGGTTCCTGGTATCAACATTTTCTTCACAACTATGAGGACAAGACATTTACTCCTTAAAAAAAAACAATGAAAGCATAAATTCGGACATAATCACACAATCCCCAAACTGTGGCCTGCACATCATTCCAGAGTTCCTTCTGCCTTAATCTGAACCTGTCTCAACCTTCTAGAACTAACCTATGCCTTGGTTAAACCTGCCTGTATTCCCACAGGACTGTCAATGGCCTGATTCATCATGATGAGGCATACTTCACACTTGAGTTTCTCAGTTTAACTCACTTTTGTGCCAACCTGTATTTCCATGGGCAAGTGAGTCCGCCAAAAGTGGTCTTTGTAACAGGTCATCTCACCTTCTTTCCATGAAACATTTAAATACAGAAAGCAAACACTGTATTAACTCAATGAATGGCATCATAATCCATAACTGGAAAACCTAGAATTCATTCATCAGATGACAAACAATGAGGCAGTGAAGCTTAATTTAGCTCTGTACATGTTGAGGCTAAAGGTAATCATTTAAATAAAGGGTGCCTTTTGATTGTTTCACCATATTTCACAATGTTTAATATTGCCACCAGACTGACAAACTGTATCCCAATGCGATTCCAAGATTTGAACGAGACACAGAGTTAAATGACAGGCTGCAAGAAGCATGAACAAGGGCAAAAAAAAATGTGTTTTCCAATGAGATTTATTATTATGACAGTAGTGCCTAGAGGTCCCCTCCAGAGCAGGTCCTTGTTGTGCTATATGTACAGACACATAGGGCTATATTAGCCCAGTCTGCACTCGGTCATGCAGGGATGTGCGAGGGAGTGAAATCTCAACTTCCCGGCTGCTCTCCGCAGTCATCACTTCTGAGAGCTGAGGGGCGGGGAGTGGGCAGAGTCTGGCTCTGTCCGCTTCCCTCCATAGGGTAATTGGCTGGGTGGAGAAATAAGCCATTCCACAATTAAGGAAGAAGTAACTTGCTCCGCCTCCAGTGCAGGGTGGGAAGAGACGAGGAAGCGTGACTTTTGGAGTCACCATTCGTTCTCTGAATCTGCTCCTCTCATGGTGCAGCTAGCTTCCTGCCGCTCCCCGCTTAGGGATGCTTGTAAGGTGGCAATAGTGCGTGACCGTTCCTGCCCCAATGAGCTAACAGTCAGAAAGACAGGACATAACAGGTGGCTAAAACCGACAGAGGATAGGTGGGGGGGGCGGCGGAATGAAGTAGCAAAAAATATCAAGCATAGATTATCTATGTGCACAGTTCATAGCGGTGATCGGAGTGATTACAGTGCACTGCCTGTGTAGACAGTTTGTAAAGACATGGGCAGCGCATGAGGAACAGTGGAAAGTTCTTCCAAATGGCAGGAACTGTGTTGGGGGGAGAAAACAACTTTCTGTCCCCAGGAGTGATGAGATTGTAAAGGCAACAGAAAGGAGGCCACTGCAAGATAAGCCAAGTTAGCGGATGGGGAGAAAGAGAGATAAGGAGGCACACTGACCCCTGAGGTGAGCGAATATAGCTCTGTTGAGTTCAGTAAAGTTGCACCTGCTTAGGTCAGAAGTGTATGTGGCTCTAGTTTAGTAACTTGGACTTAATGTGGAAAAAAATCGATCCACGCTTTGTGTTTTCAATCAGATCAGTCTGAGGCCCATTTATTGATTACATGCACGCAGGGAAGAACCGTTACTAAAACGGTCTCCCCGAAGCTGGTTACAAACTGGCTTATAAAGCTTAAAACCACAAACTTAGTACGTAAGTTACATATATCATTACATTCATCATTTCCTTATTATTTCTTATTAAAATTCTGCAAGGTTCATGCTGATTGGAGCAAAAGCAAATTCTTTCCATATTAAGCCTTTCCTGTTATTGTCTGTCTGTCCTTTGTGGTTAGATGTTGACAGTAGGGGATATTACAAATTTGTTTTCTGCCGAGGGACTGTTAGGTACTTTCCACTGTCTCCTTCGTGCCCTTTCTCCACCCCCCTTCCTGTTGGGCCAACCTTGGCAGCTTGACATAAGTTATGAGCCTGCAAGGTTTTGGGTCACACTGGATTTTCCCTAACAGACTGGAGGTTTTAAAACCAGAGGTGACAATTTTCAACTGCATCCTGAAGTGGAGGGAGAGTTATTGGAAGGTGGGCCTAGTCTAACTGTGTTGCTTTGTATGTCTGAGAAGGCAGGCGGCACTGGTGAGCTCATGCTGGAAGCTGGAACTCTGGGACTTAAAGTGGCCAAACAGAATGGAGCTTCAATAAACAAGGCAAGAAGAGCATGGATTAATCTTTCATGAGAGGGTGTGCCGCAGGAGAGGGGTTCACTGTTCTATAAAGACCATCTTAGGGCCTAATCCCAAACACATTGGTTTCTATAGAAAGGCTCCCATGGATTTCAGTGGGAGGTGGATTGGGCCCTTAGAGTAGTGGTGCTGTGCAGACCCGGGAGTAGAAAGAAAGCTTAAGGCCAAGGATGATGGTTTTGAAGACTTAATGAAGGCAAATGGAGGTCTGGCGTAGAAAGGAAACTATGTGGCTTTTTAAAGGGAAAGATAAGTGTATTCTTAATGGAGCTACTGAAATCTGTTTTCCTCCCATTCCAAGAGCCTGTTCAGCTCTACAAGTCAATTTTACTTTGGAAGATGGTCAACCCATAAGTGGCAGTATTGAGCACTGACTAACGTTTCTCCTGTCACTCAGATTTTCCATATTGCTGTACCGGAAAGGCATCAGGCCAACTGTAGAGTGGTGAAACAAACAGAAAAAATAAAGATGGGATTGTAAACATGAATGTCCCATAATTCATGGATGATTTCTCTCAAAGTATATACTTTTAAAATGAGCCTCCTTTAAATGCAGTGATTGTAATGTTTCTAAGCATTTTCCTTTTGAGAAAGCAATAAAATGTAAGTGATAACATCAAAAAGTCCCTATTTCATTTGCAGTGCACAGCGTATCCGAGTTTAAGTTAATGGTTTACATATTAATTTTCTCAGCTGTCTGATGGGCAGAAAATTGCTTTAATATAAATGCAGTTAAATTTGTCATTTTATATCTACACAGCTTAGGCTTCAAAATTTATGATAGGCATCATCAAATCATTCTGTAGCAATTTAGCAGTTTTTGTGGTAGAAAAATGTGTCAAGTTGGAGGTTGAGGTAAAATTTCCTCACAATATAATTAATGTACTATTTTATGTTTATTGTCTAATCAATTATTTTAAAGCTGACTGGGACAATGTAATAAGTGTTTGATTGACATGCGCGACTATTAGGCAGGATTGCTGAGTGGGTTGAGTCTTCTGCCTTCCAAGAAAAAGAATTATAATCTAGTCCTTAACAAAATGCTAAAGGGATAGAGTAAGGAATTTTTCCAACTGGGCCAACAGGTGTAAGAATCACCAGTAAAATAACATAGTTATTTTAGTTAAATCAACTTTATCTTGGAGTGAATTCTGTGATGAACCACTACAAAACGAAATACATGAGATCAGACGTCTTACGAAAAGCCCGAATAATGATAACAGGAGAAGAAATCGAAGAAGTGGAACAGTACATATATTTGGCAAGAAGTTAATATGCACCAAGAACTAAACAGAGAACTCCCATGAAGGATTCGGGCAGGATGGTGTGCATTTAATTCCATCAAGGACGTCCTCAAAGGAAAAATCGACAAGACCACGCATACAAATATCTTCAATTCAACAGTGCTGCCAGCCGTGCCGTATGGCAATGAAACGTGGGCACTGACGAAGAGAGAAGAGCAGCGGCTGTTGGTAGCTGAAAGGGCAATGGAACAAGCTACGTTGGGAATTTCCGTTCTGGATCGCATCCCAAATGAAATGATCAGAGAACGCAGTGGTGTGAAAGATATTGTCATGGAAAGCAGATATAACAAGATGCGATGGGCGGGCCACACAGCACGGCTCACGGACAATAGGTGGACCGCAATCATTGCTGAGTGGTACCCACAAGAACAGAAAAGACCACCCGGTTGGCCTCCAAGAAGATGGGAAGATGACATTGTTAAACGTTTCAGATGAACATGGAGAAGAAAGGCAAGAGTGACAGAAGAATGGCGGACGTGTTGTGATCGTTGCAGTCTTAACGACAGCTGAAGTCCGATTGATCCAGGCGAATTCTGTGGGCACTGTCAGCATGGAGATAGGGAGAATCCTGCAAAGCTGTGGATATCTGCTTTACATCTGCAGCTAGTCGCGGACCATGTTTGCAGATCACAGATCGGATGCAGATACACATTTTATATCCGTGCGGGGCTCTAGAGAGACATTCCCATTCAGCAAGGTTATAATGCATTGACTTTGGGGCTACTTTAAGACCCAATTCAGTGAAGCACTTAAGTATTTGGGGGGAGGGATAGCTCAGTGGTTTGAGCATTGGCCTGCTAAACCCAGAGTTATGCATTCAATCCTTGAATTTAGCAATCAGGGGCAAAAATCTGTCTGGGGATTGGTCCTGCTTAGAGCAGTGGGTTGGACTAGATGACCTCCTGAGGTCCCTTCCAACCCTGATATTCTATATTTTTAACTTTAAGCAGATGCTTAAAACCGTCCTTATTTCGGACTTAAGCACATGGCTAGCTTTAAGAACATGAGCATTATTTGTTTATTATTTACATTATCATATCACCTAGGAGTCCTGCTCATGGACCAGCCCCCCATTGTTCTAGGCACTGTACAAACACAAAACAAAAAGATGGTCCCAAAAGAGCTATTGATCTAAGTAGTAGTCCCCTTGACATCAGTGATAGAACTCATACGTTTAGAGTTAAGCACATGCCTAAGTGCTTTGCTGAATCAAGAGCTTAATTTTCTTTTTACACCTAGAATTGGCCCTGTCAGGTCATGGTTTGGGCCATTGGATGGAAAGTCTGGGAGAACTCTGCACTGCCACTGCCTGTACTGTACCTGCTCTGTGAAGAAACAGGGGCAGATTCATCTCTAAGTCACTCTGGTCTAAATCTGGAGTTCCCCCCACTCCCCAATGTCTGTTGAGACACTTCAGATTTACACTGGTGAAAATGAAATCAGAATCCAGCCTTCAGCCTCCAGGCTTGTCAGTTCAGCATCTTTTATGCACCAATTACTATTATTAATAATATATTTCTTTTATGAAAGGAATGTTAGCCCCTTATGATTTGCTATAAGGGTGAGGGTTCACTTTCAGAGTGGAGTAAGGGATAATGTAGCTCTGCGCCACATTGGAAGGAGGAGCTCTGGAAAGGAAATGTGACTCAGACACTCACCACCACCACCACCCTGTGGAGGGTTGGAGGGCTATGTGGCTTTAGCCTATTACCAGATGCAGCACATTCCCATTTCCCTCTTTCACGTCTGCTTCCACTTACTCTCCACCCCTCACCAATTGTCCATGTTAGCTGCCCAATCTCCTTGCCTGTGCCATGACTGAATAGAAAGAAATAATAATAAAATGGGGAAAATGGCAAAACAGAAAATGTCACGGCTTAGAGTGCAAGAAGGAGTAACTTTCACTCCGGGAGCAGGACAAATTAAGAATGTACATTTTTTGTTGCGTCCAGATTGCAAGAAGAAAATGATGGCTAAGATTTCCTCTCTCTTCTTTCCCGCTGTTTTGAGACACTCTCTAGATTTTCACTGACTCTAACCTTTATAGCATCCAGTGCAATTAAGCGAACCGGTTATATTGATTTGAGCTCTGACTGCCTGATTCATGGTGTGTCAATGTGGTCATTATAATTGAGATCCACAGTGAAAATGTGCAAGTAAAAAGTGTCCGGATAAGCACCAAAGTCTGAGATCGACACGGGAGACATCCGAGCTAAGACGAGGTATTGATTCCCAACATCTGTACACTCTTTATATGTACTTATGAGTTGGATTAAAACTCATGTAAACTACTAGGTATGATCAACTCCCCTCATTTAAGATAGTGGTAAGAGAAAATTAAACAGCCCCTACTAAAACAAAGGTATATGTGAGTCCACCCAGGAATCTGAACTGTATGGACAGAAGGCTTCTCTGAGGGTTGTTTGTGTGTGTGTGGGTGGGTGTGTGTGTGTGTGGGTGGGTGGGTGTGTGTGTGTGAGAGAGAGAGAGAGAGAGAGAGAGAGAGGCAAAACAGAAACAGCCAGAAAGCCAAGCAGAGAGAAACAGAAGGAGCAAACAGCTCCAGACAGAGCCCGAAAGCACAATATATGGCCCTGAGAGAAGCAACAAAACTGTCTCCTGCTGTTTGAGTTCTACTATGTTCAGGGAAACAGGACTTTATGTCTAATCTTTGTAAATAAGCAAGATTGCATCAAAGAAAATACCTGGCTATATCAGTTTTTAATCCCCACTGGAACAACCTACAAGATAAATAGCACATTTTATCTCTGAAGCAGACGACTTCTCAAAAATTGTAGACCAGTGTTATCAAAATAATGATAAAATCTTCCATTGATATCATGCCTTAAACTGTGAAGAATTATAAAAACAATTCTACCCCAGTGTACACTGCATTTGTATGTGTATATACACATTGTGAATCATATTAATAAATTATACAGCCAGAGGAACCAATGTGAACATCTAGTCTGACCTCCTTTATATCATCGGCCATATAATGTCCCTGAATTAATTCCTAGAATTGAACTAGACCATATCATAAGAAAAACATCCAGTCTTGATTTAAAAATTGCCAGTGATGGAGAATCCTATACAGCCCTGGGTAAATTTTTCCAATTGTTATTTACCCTCACTATTGAAAATGTGCACCTTATTTCTAGTCTGAATTTGTCTAGTTTCAACTTTCAGCCATTGGATCTTATTGTACCTTTGTCTGCTAGATTGAAGAGCCCCCTCTAGTATCTAATTTCTGATCTCTTTGTAAACACCAATAGACTTTGATCAGATCACCCCCTTAACTTTATCTTTGTTAAGCTAAATAGATTGAGCTCCTTGAGTCTTTCACTGTAAATTAAGTTTTCTAATCCTTTAATCATTCTCATGGCTCTTCTCTGAGCCCTCTCCAATTTTTCAAAATTTTTCTTGAATTGTGGATCCCAGAACAGGACATCGTATTCAAGCTGTCACTCCAGTGCTATATACAAATGTAATATAAATTCTCTATTCTTAGAGGATGTTTATACATCCAAGGATCACATTAGCCCTTTAGGCCACAGCATTTCACTGGGAGCGTATGATCAGCTGTTTATCTAGCATGACTCCCAAGTCCTTTTCAAAATTACTGCTTTAACTCCCCAGTCCTGTAAGTTTAGCCTGCCTTCTTGGTTCCTAGATGTATGACTTTACTTTTGACCATATTGAAACAAATGTTGTTTGCTTGTGCCTATCTTACCAGATTATCCAGATCTTGCCGTATCGATGGCTTGTCCTCTTCATTGTTTACCACTCCAAAAATTGTTGTGCCATCTGCAAACTTGATCAGTAATCATTTTCTTCCAAGTCATTGATAAAAATTCTAAATAGTATAGGCCCAAGAACTGATCCCTGTGGGATCCCACTAGAAACACACATGCTCAGTGATGAATCCCTGTTTATGTTTTGAGACCTATCTGTTAGCCAGTTTTTAATCCATTTAATGTGTGCCATGTTGATTTTGTATTGTTCTAGTTTCTTAATCAAAATGTCATGTGGCACCAAATCAAATGCCTTACAGAAGTCTAAACTTGTCATCTCATCATCCAAAAATATTATGTTGTTTGACAACACCTATGTTCCATAAACCCATGCTGACTGGCACTGATTATACTACACTCCTTTAATTTTTTAATGGAGTCCCATATCAGTCATTTCATTATTTTACATGGGAACCATCATCAGACTGAAAGGCCTATAAAAACCCGGGTTGTCCTGATCACACTTTTTAAATATTGGCACAACATTAAATTTTTTCCCAGTCCTCTGGCATTCCCCCACATTCCAAGACTTATTGATAATCAACTTTTATGGTCAAGAAAGCTCCTTAACTACCCCTTTTAAAACACTTGGATGCAAGTTCATAGAATCATAGAATATCAGGGTTGGAAGAGATCTCAGGAGGTCATCTAGTCCAATCCGCTGCTCAAAGTTATCCAGACCTGCTGATTTAAAAATGTCAGACTTTAGTATCTGTTGTTTAACATCCTCCTGAGTTACCATTGGAACGGAAGGCATTTCATTATTATCATATGATATACATCTGTCCTTTTCCCAGCTACACAGAAATATTTATTGAACACACCTGCTTTTTCTGTCTTTTATTAACAGTTCTACCACTTCCATCTAGTCATTGACCAAAACCCATTGTTAGGATTCCTTTTGTACCTTATATACTTAAAACCCCTTCCTGTTGTCCTTAACTCTGCTGCCCATAGATTTATTCTTATGTCCTTTTGCTTCCCTTGTCGATTTTACACAATTCCTAGCTTCTAATTGATATTCCATGCTATCAAATTCGCTACTTTCACTTCCCCCCTAAGCCCAGGTTGTTTTTAATCAAATCTAGCAATTCATTTTATTATATAAGCCCTGAAATAAATGATACATTTTACATTATGTTCCAAGCATGTCCAACTTTGGATTCAAGCAGGAGAGGATCTTAGAGGAAAGAGTCTACTACCTAAAGTGCTCTGTTCCCAGCACTCATGCTTCACTTTAAGGACAAACAACATAAGTATATCTGTTGAATGCAAATGTCAAGGAAGGAGAGTCTTTGTATCTACACATTTTGAAACCTGAAGTCCCCTCCCTGACTGCAGAAGAAAATTTAATTCTTTTAGGGCCCAAGGACATTGACTTTTCACAGGAGATTCATAGAAAGCTGTTTAGAACAGGTGTTTGTGTAACTTTGATAAAGTGAGACAATTCACAAGGTTCCGTGGCCCTTCAACCATGTTATGGAAAGATATTAATTGGCGCTAGGCCGTAATACAAACTATGCATGAGTACAGGCTGTCTTAGAGCTTGCTAAATGTTTTGCTTCTTACACCATCTGTGTGTTACTATCTTTATCTAGCAGAGGTTTTTTTTTTTGTTTTTTTTTTTTGTTGTTGTTTGTGCATCTATATTTAGCACACTGGAAAAGTTTTGGGAAAAAAACACACTTTTATAGTTTTAGTTTTAAGTCAGTTTAGGACCCTAGCCCAACTCACTGAAGTCGATGGAAAATCTCTCATTGGATAAGCACCCCCGTGCTGGACATAGGTATGGAATTGACAGCTCTTGTTACTGGTTCTCACAGAAAAGGCAGAGTAAGGACAGTCTCAGTGCAAGCTTCCCCCTTTTCTATTCTTATTATTTTATTATCTGTCCTATGGTAGCAGCCCCATTGTGGTAGTCACTGTACAAACACATAATAAAAAGGCGGCATCTGAAGAGCTTACCGTCTAAGTGTTTTACATGGGACAACAGATTGATAGAGCAAACAGATGGGAGAGCACAAAGTAACAAGACAGTAATGATCTGCATGAGAAGGAGCTGCCTAATGGTTGCTGAGTATTTTGGTGAGCATTAAAGTAGAGGTGAGTTTCAAGGACCAATTTGAAATAGGACAGTCTGGTGGCTTTGTGAAATTTTATGGAGGCCAGCATCAACCCTCTACCGGTGCCAGTTGTGATCTGGAGGAACAAGAACAACAAGTAAGAGGGTAAATCAGGTTCAGTGGCCCATTCAGTCTTCAACCTCTTTGCTGCAACTGCTAAGAGATCTCTTTTTTTAATGTATTTTTGTTGATATGAAGGCACCTTAGACTGGGCCAAGACCACTGACCGAGTGGCTGAGGCCATAAAGAAGTGAACAGTCACTTTCTATGGGGTTGGATTTTTCATCACTTTTTTGTCTTTAAACCTGAATTGTTGACTTTAGGGCCAGATTCCAATCCCTTTACTCATGGGAGTAGTGCCTTTCTCCACAAGTAGTCCCCTCACTCTGTGGAAGACGACACTGTTCAAAGCGAGGAAGCATATTGGAATCTGAGACCCTTGATTTTTTTTTTTTAAACGAGTGCTCTATTTGTGAGAATGATCTTAAACAGCTTCTGAGGCTATGGCTACACTAGAGAGTTTTAGCAACACGGCTGCATGGATACAGCCGTGCGACTATAAGCGCTCTAATATAGATGCTCTAAGTCAATGGGACAGAGCTCTCCCATTGGCTTAATTACTCCAGCCCCCGCGAGTAGCCGTAGCTATATCAGCGGAAGAAGCACTCCTGCTGACATAACACTGTCCACACCAGCGCTTAAATCGGCATAAGTTATGTCACTCAGGGGGGTGGCTAATTCACACCCCCGAGCAAGACAACTTATGTTGACTTAATCTGTAGCGTAGCCATCGTCTGAGACAGGCAGGAACAACAGCAAAGAAATTAATTCAGATGTAGTAGAAGCTATTCCTCACCCACTGCTGTAAGGAAAAGGGAAGAGAAAACAGTAAGAATCCTTATATTTCTCACTTCTCTTAATTATATGACAGGATCCTGATTTAAGTAAGGTTAGGTAACTATCATCCTGGAAGCATGGAGTATTCAAATGAAACTGAATGGAAGAAACGACAACTATCAGACCCTCATGAGGAAACAAATCAACAACCAGATGTGTACCCAGAAGCCTCCTGCTACAAGACAAGCCCAAGAAAGAAACCAACAGAACTCCATTGGCCATCCTCTACAGTCCTCAGCTTAAACCTCTCCAACACATCATCAGTGATCTACAACCTATCCTGGACAATGATCCATCACTTTCACAGACCTTGGGAGGCAGGCCAGTCCTCGCCCACAGACAACCCGCCAACCTTAAGCATATTCTCACCAGCAACCACACACCGCACCATAACAACTCTAACTCAGGAACCAATCCATGCAACAAACCTCGATGCCAACTCTGCCCACATATCTACACCAGCAACACCATCACAGGACCTAACCATATCAGCTATAACATCACCGGTTCATTCACCTGCACGTCCACCAATGTTATATATGCCATCATGTGCCAGCAATGCCCCTCTGCTATGTACATCGGCCAAACTGGACAGTCCCTACGTAAAAGGATAAATGGACACAAGTCAGATATCAGGAATGGCAATATACAAAAACCTGTAGGAGAACACTTCAACCTCCCTGGCCACACAATAGCAGATGTAAAAGTAGCCATCTTACAGCAAAAAAACGTCAGGACCAGACTCCAAAGAGAAACTGCTGAGCTCCAGTTCATTTGCAAATTTGACACCATCAGATCAGGATTAAACAAACACTGTGAATGGCTATCCAACTACAGAAGCAGTTTCTCCTCCCTTGGTGTTCACGCCTCAACTGCTAGAAGAGGGCCTCATCCTCCTTGATTGAACTAACCTACTTATCTCCAGACTGATTCCTGCCTGCATATTTATACCTGCCTCTGGAAATTTCCATTACATGCGTCTGACGAAGTGGGTATTCACCCACGAAAGCTTATGCTCCAATACGTGTTAGTCTATAAGGTGCCACAGGACTCTTTGTTGCTTTTTATCAGACATATTGTTATTCAAAAGATAAACTCCCAGTTGGTAGCAAAATACAAGCTCTCTGCTTTTCTGACCTCCCCCCCCCCCCCCGGCCCCACACACAAATATTGTAAAGTGGGTTCTGTACTTGCACAGGCTTCTCAGAGGAAGGATGGTCTTGTGATTAAGATTTAAGGGTGGTAGGGCTCAGGAGATCTGGTTTCAGCTCTTCTGCAAGCCTTTCTTTTTGACCTGGGACACGTCATTTAACCTCTCAGTGCCTCCCAGATATACCATCTGATTTTCAGTGAGGTCCCATGCACTTCCACACATAGATTAGCTAAGAGAAAAAAAGGTTAAATAGCTATTGCTTTAAGGTGAGTGGGGGGAATATTTTGTATTTTACCCAGGTCCTTGCTGATCAGTAGCCTATTCTAACCAATCGACTATTTAAACTCTTGCACTGAATGCTGGAAATACACAAGCATAAAGATATAAATCAACTGAAATATATAGTCCTAGATAGTTGTAACCCCACCAGCAGTAATCCCATCCATTGTGCAGGATAAGGGAAGTCTCTGTTTCAAGGAGGCAGTGTAATTCTCCTGTGGGAATTTCAAGGGACTTGGAATACAGGACCATTCATGCTTTCAGGTTTAGGTCTATGAGATCTTTACAAGGGGATTTGTCGTTTATTCATCTGTAACATCTGATGCACAGACCATGTAAGTATGCGGTGCTGTAGAATAAATAATTAATGCAATAAGAATGATAATAGCCATGGAAAATGTATCAGCTATGCACTTCTATTTTCTGTAATACACCTTTAGTGGTTTATGGTGTTGTTTGGTTGATTTGTGCAATCTACTTTTACCATCATCCTTTAACAGGGTTTTTCTTAAGAAGAAAAATAATGTCTCCTTACAATAGATTTATAATGTAACTATGGAAAACTAAGGGCAGTGGAACTACTTAAATAGATGAAGTGATTCAGTCATTAAGTGATTCAGTGAAGTGTCTCATCAAACTCCTATTTACAGGGTAAGGAGCTATTTCTCCACTGCTGCCTTCCCTGGGATAAATTACATATTAACCTAACAAGAAAACTCATCCTATTCTGCAGATCGGGATGGCAGCCAGTCTCAAGCCACCAGAGGTAAAAAGATGCTTGTACAAATGCTCAGTCCTGGAAACGTTCATGTCAATCTGAGGGGAAAGCACTCAAACTGTATTCACCATAGAGCAGTTTTCCAGCGCAAACAGCCTATCTTAGGGATGCAGAGCTCTCATGTAATCCTTTTCATAAAGCATAAACAGAAGCAGGAAGTCTGTAAGGGAAGCGGTGGGTCCACTGGATAACCAGGAAGAAAAGGGAGCAATTAAGGAGGATAAGGACACCGCAGAAAAACTCAATGACTTCTTTTCACGAGAGGATGCAATTCAGAAGTAATACAAGATTATAAGTTACCAACTCTTTTATAGGTGATGAAGATGATGCACCATCGAGGATTGGAGAATCAAAAGAGGAAGTACTGGAAGGAACTTCTAAAAACTTGCAATGAATGAACTGGACAATTAGGGTGACCAGACGTCCCGATAAAATCGGGACCGTCCCGATATTTAGGTATTTGTCCCGCGTCCCGATTGATCTTCGGTCGGGACGTTGCACTCCGCTTTTTTTTTTTTTTTTTTTTTTCTCTGCCGGCAGCACTCAGCTGTTCTCGGCTTTTTTTTTTTCTTCTCCTCTGACTGCCGGCAGCACTCAGCTGTTCTCTGTTGGTTTTTTTCCCCCGCTCCTAAAAACCAGAGGCTGAAGGTATGCATACCTAAGGAAGGGTAAGCATAATCTCCTCTGACTGCCCGCAGCCCTGGGTTGTTCTCAGCTCCCGCCCCCGACTGCCGGCAGCACTGGGTCACAGTAGGGAATTGGGAGAGGGAGCTATTTGTGTCCTTACACCGGCAGCACTCGGTGTTTTGGTTTTTTTTGCTCCGCCAGTGACCCCCCCTCCCCTCCCCCTTGTGTCCCGATATTTTCTTCCTGTCATCTGGTCACCCTATGGACAATGGAGCTGGCAAAATAAGATGTATTTATAGAGCCCTTACTTCTCTCTGAACAGCTAGGTCTTGTGCAATAATCTAGCACCTAGCAAGCCAGGCTTTGGTAGACAACAGGAGGGAGCAAATTCTAAGGGTGTGGTCCATCCATTAAGAATACTCTGTACTCCGAGGTCTTTATTTCCTGGACAGTAAGAGAGAGTGGCCCATTAGATTGTAATGGACAGGAAAGAGGGAGCTGGTGATGTCTGCGTTCTAGATCATTAGGTAGTTCATAGTCCCCGGCTGAACTGAACCCAGAGCTAAACAAGTGGCTACTGCAGAGCAAAGAGCATTTGTGTTATGTGTTCATAATGGCTCTCTTCACTCAATGGATGAGCTGTTGCACATTCAGCACTAGTTGATGTTTCCAAGTGATTTTCAGGCATAGCCCCAGGAAGAATTCATTACAAGAACCCAGCCTTGAGGTTCTGAAGGTGGGAGATCACTGAGGCAAATGTATCAGAGAGGAGTGGTTGCCCCAACTTATCCAACAGCAAGTGAAAACAAGTGTGATAAAGTTGTAACTCTGTCCACCTTGCAGTCACCAGCCAGGTTAGTGATATTGGGCACTGTAGGACCCAAAGGAGGTTGAAAGATGGGGAAAGATTCAATATTTGGCCAATGTTGTTTTACTTTAAACTGCAATTTTAAGATCTGATATTTTATATGCTCAGAAAGCTATAGACAAATCTATGATTGGAAAAGAGGAATCAACTGCTTTTCCAGTGGTCCGAATCTCCCATTTTGAGCAAATCTGGCCCTCTGAGTTGATCTCATTCCCGGTATCCTGTTCCTACAAAACTTTTGATATCCCAGTGACCTGGATGGCAACTGCATTTAAGAAGAGCAGAAATGTGGGGTTCAGAACCATCACACATCTCAAGAAGCTGATGTGTTTAGTTTTGTCTACACAGTCTTGTACCTATGCCCTTCCATAGCGGAGATAGCTGTCGCTCTTCTAAAATTACCAGTCTCTCCAATAGTGTTGGGGGGGGGGGTGTGAAGAGGAGAGAGAGAGAAAGGATTAGGTGAGTGGGAAATCATTGAAATATAGGGATGGAAGGGACCTCAAGAAGTCAAGTCCAGCCCCCTGCATTGAGGCAGGTCCAAGTACACCTAGACCATCCCTGAAAGGTGTTTGTCCAACCTGTTCTTTAAAACCTCCAATGACGGGGATTCCACAACTTCCCTTGGAAGCCTATTTCAGCGCTTAAGTACCTTTATTGTTAGAAAGCTTTTCCTAATATCTAACCTAAATCTTCCTTGATGAAGATTAAGTCCGTAACTTCTTTGCCTACCTTCTGTGGACATGGAGAACAATTGATCACAGTCCTCTTAACAGCCTTTAACATCTTTGAAGACTATTCTCAAATCCCCACTCAGTCTTCTTTTCTCAAGACTAAACATACCAAGGCTTTTATAACTTTTCCTCATAAGTTAGGTTTTCTAAATCTTTTATTATTTTTGTTACTTTCCTCTGGATTATCTTCAGTTTGTCCTTGTCTTTCCTAACGTGTGACCCCCAGAATTGGACACAGCCCTACAGCTGAGGCCTCACAGTACCGAATAGAGTTGGGCCATTACTTCCAGTGTCTTGCATACAACCCTCCTTTTAATACACCCCCAAATGACATTAGTCTTTTTTGCAACTGCATCGTATTGTTGATTTATATTCTGTTTGTGATCCACCATAACCCCCAGATCCTTTTCAGCAGTACTACTGCCTCACCAGTTCTTCTCCATTTTGTAGCCGTGTATTTGATTTTCCTTCCTAAGTGAAGTACTTTGCACTTATCTTTATTGAATTTAATCTTGTTGAATTCAGACTAATTTGTCAAGATCATTTTGAATTCTAATCCTGACTTCACAAGTACTTGCAGCCTCTCCCAGCTTGGTATCATCTGCAAATTTGATAAGCACAGGCCATTATCCAAGTCATTAATGAAAGTCTTGAATAGTATTAGACTCAGGACTGATCCATGTAGAACCCCACCAGTTACGCTCTCCCAGTTTGACAGCAAACCATTGAAACTACTTTTGGACTATGGCCTTTCAACCAATTGTGCACCCACTTTATAGTACTTTAATTTAGACCACATTTCTCTAGTTTGCTTATGAGAATGTCATGTGGAACCATGTCAAAAGCCTTACTAAAATCAAGCTATAGCAAGTCGACTGCCCTTCCCTCCCATCCACTAGGCCAGTAACCCTGTCAAAGAAGGTTGGTTTGGCATGATTTTGTTCTTGGCAAATCCATGCTGGCTATTCCTTATAACCCTATTATCCCCCGCGTGCTTACAAATCGTTTGTTTAATAATTTGTGCTGGTATCTCTCCAAGTATAGACATTAGGCAGACTGATCCAGGTCCTGTTTGTTCCCCTTTTTAAAGATAACTAAATGTTTGCACTTCTCCAGTCCTCTGGGACCTCGCTCAAACGCAGTGTGTTATTTCAATGAGACAATTTGCAGCCTTTAGCTGATAATTGTGGCCGGTAATATTTTGGCCTTAACAAATCTTTTACACCCGTTGAGGTGAACTAACCTTTGCAGATGGAAAAAAGTACTTGGAAATTCTGAATTTTTTTTTAAGCTGCTCCTTCATAATGACAAATGAGCCAGGCTCTTGAAGTGGAATCAATGAAGTGACTTGTTCACCGTATTAGCCACATATGACAGAAAGACTTCAAAATGACTTCCTGATAAATCATTCATATCTTATAAATGCATCTGCGTCTCTTTGTACTGATACATAAATGCATGAACACTTAATTTAATCTGATGTCACTCCCCAGCCCACGGTACAGATCTCTCTAGCTCCAGCAGCCACTATTAGGCAGGTCAAGTGCCATCAACAAGGGAGAAATGAGTGGCATGACATATTTATGGTGTAGGCATAATTACCATTGTATCCTCCAATTAATATTAAATTTAAAAAAACCCAACATTCTCCAAAGGAACCTATTTATTATTTAAAAGGCCCCCAAGGGCACTTTCTGACATGGATTGCTGCCGTAGCAGAGCAGAGGCAACTGAAAGCAGACAAACTGTTAAGTAGCATTTAATCCTTTATGCATGTTTTATACCTAAACAAATTGGAATGTGTAGATCAGTGTCCCCCAGCTGTTTTTCAAACCACATTCTGCTGTCATTAAAGATTTAGGGAGGAAATTTCAAACATAGCTAGAATGTCTAGGAAGGCAGGAGGCACTTTTTGGTAGGAGCTTCTTTTTAAGCCTATGCCTGCTGTAATTGGAGTCGTTTTAAATCGGAAAACGTTCCTTTGCCACTGCAGCCAATGCTTTAAATCTTTTGCACAATCTTGTCGTTTAGCACAGTCCCCTTAATTAGCCAACAGATATAGCACATGGATAGTGTCCTGAGAGAGTGCCATCAGGCACATGGGCCAATTGTAAAATACTGGGATCAAATCAATTCTAACAAAGTAGGTCTCTTTCCAGGGATGTAAAACTCCATGGCTTCTTGAACCCTTATTCCAACAGCCACTGTGAAATTCATTGATTTAATCAGGACAAGGAGATTTCACTTTTTTCCTCCTTGTAACCAGAGGTCTTCACTAAAGGGAAAAAGTTTGCTCTCTAGACTGTGATGGGACTGTTGGTTCATGGAGGACTTTGGAGTCTGATTTACTCTCCAGGGGATCAAAATTGTAGGAAGAAGGCACTCACGTCTGCAGATAGATTCTCAGTAGGCCTGAGGTTCTGAGTTACTATGGAGAATTCTTTCCCAGGGGTCTGGCTGGTGGGCCTTGCCCACATGCTCAGCGTCTAACTGATTGCCATATGTGAGGTTGGAAAAGAATTTCCCCTGGGTCAGATTGGCAGAGACCCTGCTGGTTTTTCACCTTCCTCTGCAGCGTGGGGCACAAGTCACTTGCAGGTTTAAACCAGAGTAAATGGTGGGTTCTCTGTAACTTAAAGTCTTTACATCGTGATTTAACTCCCATTCAGGGATCTGACTTTAGTAACTCAATGAGAGGTTGTGGGTCTATAACAGGAGCGGGCAGGTGGGGATGGTCTGTGGCCTTCAATGTGCAGGAGTTTAGACTCAATGATCACAATGGTCCCTTCTGGCCTTAAAGTCTATGAGGCTTTATTTCAATGGGGAATATCCTCCCTTTCTCTTAGCCTGAGCTTTAGCCTCAGAGCTACTGTTTCTGAATCTCCCCATTAGAGGTACCAGCAGGTTCTAGGCATGGAACCTCTTATACTGCTGATGTTACCAACAGCTCAATGATTCTGACTCCCAGTGGCTCAAATCCCACCCACTCCTTGTACAAACATAGAAGGTAAATGGTAATGACACCAGAGCCTGTATAGAGCAGGGGTGGCTGTGGAGAGAGACCAGTGTTCTATGCCCCTACCTTATTCCATTCCCAGCACCCTGAGTTTCCAGCTCCTATCCCACGGTTGGTTTGTGCCCGAAAACCACTGAGCAGGACACATTGATGCAACTCTGAGATTACTGGCTGGAGGCAAAGGGTTACAAGCACAGCGTGATGTCCTCCCTGTCCTGAGAGTCCATCAAGAAGCCTGGCACCAATTTTAGAATCAAATTCTTCATCTGGCCACAAACTCATCATCAACATCAAGGCAAATTCCAAAGGGAGGCAGCCTCCTTGCAGATCGAGCAACAGCCGGAGAGATCTCTAGCAAGGTCCTTAAAACAGCCTGGCTGGATGTTTAGTGCGGTTAGTCAAACGGGCTGTCACCTAGCAAGGTAGTTTCATTTGTTGCCTTGTGTACTGGGTGGAACAGTTTGGCCCCTTCAGACGTATTCTGCAGAAATAGTCTCTCCACAGCAAAAAAAGAGCTTTTGTTTCCATGTTGTGTGTCTTGAACGCAGACACTTAGGACATGATTTTTAGAGATGCTGAACGTCATTGTCTGAAGTCTGTGGGAGTTGCAGGTGCTCAGGGTCTGACATAACCACGCCTCTGGCGCATACATACAAGTAACCATAGACCTGTTACCTAAACCATGTTTGCAGCTGCAGTTAGATGCAGTATGATTACCCTTCTGCTAGTGCAGGACAGCAGTAATTACGTAGAGTTGTTTAAAACCTACTCAATTCCATGGCTCAGGTAGCCACATTTTTCTAGTGGGTGTGGCTCCTAGATAGAATGTGCATGAAAGACACCATATAAATATCAGGTACTGTTACTTCTGGTAGCACACAGAATGCTCCCTGGTGCATGAGAACCTCGTACTCCTATCCAGGAAGTCAAAACGTAAACACAAGATGCTACTTTGGTGCATTCACATCTGGTGTGGCTGCTGTTTTCCTGTGAATATTTTCAAAACAACCAGCTTGCTCAGAATAAAACTGCAAATTTCACAGCTGCTGTCTGGGCCACTGAGAATCTTGAACCCACATAAAGACAAATGAGAGGGTATGGCAGCTGATACAATGTATCTTTAAATATGTATGTATATCTATAAATATCTTGGGCATGTTTTATGCACCCACTACTAATGTATCTAGGTGCCAATAAACATATGCAATGTGGTTATCTTCTTAATATATACACATTCTTTAACGTTCATGTGTTTTTTTAATGTTCTCCTTTTGTCTAGTCTTCTCTGTAGTGCTAACTACAATGATGATCTGGGAGTTCCGGTTAAATATTCTACCCCACCGCGAATGCTCCAACACTAACCAGTCTCCTGTGAATCTCTTTCCAGACTCCACTAGCCAAACTTAGCTTCTTTAAGGAGGCATCTTTCCTGAGGAATGAACATCTTGTCTGAAATGCTGGGATTTAAAAAGTTGGTGTTCGTTGAAATGACCTCCGTTAAACACACATCCTGACAACAGAACCAAAGCTCTCCGAGCCGGAGTGTGGGAATGTTTACAGCCTTACTGACTCTCAAAACGACCCAAAGCCCTCTCTCCTACAGAATCTGATCAAGATTTTCAAAAATGCCTCTTGGGGGTGTAGGCCTGGCTTGATATAAGTAATTGGACATGGGTGAGAATTCTTTTATTGGGAGAATTGTAATCTAGACCACACTAGCGGAAAAGGGAAGTTATAACAAGAAAATTTGCAGTTTGCAAGACTGGAAACTCCTGGACCTTGGGCATCGCATGAAATTAATAATTTTGATTGTGCCAATTATGATTGCTATTCCTAGATGGACCAGGAATCCTAAAAGGATGGTATACGTTAATAGTATGAGTACAATAGAGAATTGGACCTATAAACAGCATTATCCCAATATGAAGAGGAAATAAACACAGCCTGCTGTAAATGAATCCAGCACAGATTGCTCTGAGAGTGCTTGGCGGAAATGGATCCAACCACATGAAAGAGAGATTTGGCCCAACTAGTCATCAAAGAGAGATGGTATGGCTTGGTGACTGTATGTGCTCTGTTGGGACAACATCATATCAGGGGAGCCTGGATGGATTTTTCTCTGAACATCATCTCTTTGGTTCAGATGGGGACCCTTGCCCTAGGGCCAAATGTGTGGATTCAGGAGAACACATCCAAGGACGCAACAGAGATCACCGAATGGAAGTCACTGGTGACCAATCTCTTTGCACCCATACCTCCCTTGTCCATTAACACCACTAATTTAATATAAAGAAAAATAGACCAGTTAGTGACCATTGCCCAACTAATAGCCAGGCCATGGGAAATTGGGGACAGTGCTGTACAGGCAGTGGAAATACCCTGTCGGGGTATACTAGAGGAGGTGAACTTGCAACCCCTGGCTTATACTTCAAGCCTAATATTAATGGTAGTTTAAATAATTAGAACTACTGTGGTCTTGGGAATGTGTTGCTAAGTAGTAAATCCTAACAGGGTGCCCAATTTGAGTTACTTTAAAGGGGCCTGAATTTCAGAAGCTGGGTGCTCAGTTGGGGGTCTCAAGCTGGGTACCCCAAAAATGAGGCACTGTAAGGCACTAGTCACTTTTGGAAGTCTTGACCTTTATGATTTGAGCACAACACGGGTACCACCAGGCATCTTCCTACTCGTAGAAACTTAGGAGCTGCCAGACTGAATTAAGTCTTTAGTAGTGGATGCTTCACAGAGAAAACAAAACAAAAAGCCAGCCCAAAATGCATGTAGCTAATTTTACATTGGGAAATAATTCCTTCCTGACCAAGCAGATTATAAACCTATTTTCTAAAGTATGAGAGTCATCGATTCTAAGGCCAGAAGGGAACGCTGTGATCATCTAGTCTGACCTCTTGTATAACTCAGGCCACAGAACTTCCCCCAAATATTCCCTAGAATATATCTTTCAGAAAAAAATATCCAATATCGATTTAAATATTGTCTGTGATGGAGAATCCACCACAACCCTTAGTAAATTGTGCCAATGGTTAATTATGCTCACTATTACAAAAAATTATGCCGTATTTCCAGCCTGAATGGTCTAGCTTCAGTATACAGTCATTGGGTCGTGTTATACCTTTCTCTGCTAGGTTGAAGAGCCCATTATCAAATATTTGATCCCCATGTAGGGTACTTATAGACTGTAATCAAGTCACCCCTTAAACTTCTCTTTGTTAAACTAAACAAATTGAGCTCCTTGAGTTTAACGACCATTATTATACTATGCATATCTGCAAATATTATCATTTGTCCTTTAAAACATAGGCTTTGTTGTAGATGTCAATTTAAAATTATACAAAAACTTGTTCCTTGAATTTTTAATTTTATTTTAAACATTACTCTGTGTAGTAGAACAGTATGTATCTATCCACCTGGACCTAAATTGTGCAATTTGAGGCCCATCTTTATTCAAAGATCTCCACTGGGTTTTAATGCTGTTGGGGTTTACCAGAGAAGAATCTATTTGAGGAGATGATAATTTGACACCCCTTTGTCTTGCAATTATTTCCCACTGACTCTAAATCATCTGATAGTAACCAGGAAGTTGGCCTGTCTTCTGAATCATCGACAAGGCTAGAATTCCTTCCTTCTTTGTTTTATCTTTTAATTAAACCTCTTCCTGCTTGAGCCTGGAAAGACACCCTTCTAAAGCTGAGTAAGTTCTAGACACCTTAGGAATCAGTCTACTCCTGTCACAGGCCTCCTCGTAATAATCTGAACATCGAAAAGTGAACTTTTCCCATCTCTCAGATCTTCTAGAAGGTGTTTAACAATAGCTGCCTATAACTCATCTCCCCCTGAGTGAAAATCATTAACCCCTCATTAACTAGTGATTGTGACAGATATGGCAGTTTCCTGCCATATACTTCAAAGACTTTATGGTATTAAGGTTATGTATTGTTGTGGGTCAGGATTGTACGTAAGCACTCTGGGGGGCAAGATGTGACACATATTCAGATGCTGTATCTTTGGGGACCATTGTTTTAAATTAATGGTTTATGTATGATTATGTTCTACTCCATGGTGGAGGGCGACCATAGCTTGTCCAGGGTGGTGATTAAGGCAAATCAGTCAGACTGTAACCCCCAGAGAGGGACCTACTGGAGCTGCTCACATACACTAGCTCAGATAGGATTCTCTAGACGCCAACAAAGAAAGGATTTTTGCAATAAATAGCCTGAATTTAAACTGACACAGAGCCTTCTTTCTGATCCAGCAAATGGACATGTCTGAGGGGGGGAATCATTGCAGAAGTGTTAGAAGGTCATGACTTACTAGGGCCCTGTAAGACTTATGGGTGACTTTTGGTGAGCCTGTAGCATGCATACAGGAACTTGCTGGCACCTCCTATATTCTCAGAGTTCATTGTCTGCCCCTGGAGGCAGGACACCCACCTGGTTCAGTCTCTGGTGTATTGTCTCCTGGTTGACTTCCCATGTAAATAGGGTTTCCATTGTGTTAGCAATGCTTAATTTACATAAAGAAGAACAGGAGTACTTGTGGCACCTTAGAGACTAACAAATTTATTAGAGCATATCCGAAGAAGTGGGCTGTAGTCCACGAAAGCTTATGCTCTAATAAATTTGTTAGTCTCTAAGGTGCCACAAGGACTCCTGTTCTTCTTTTTGCGGATACAGACTAACACGGCTGCTACTCTGAAACCTTAATTTACATGTGAGCCGAGACAGGTTTCTGCCAGGCAAAGGATGTAGTGTCACCTGTCAGTGTGTCAACCCTGCCTGGATCATACATTAGGAACATATTTTCATTATTCATACATAACTTTTTACATGGTGTCTGTACATACATTTCACGACGATATTAATGAGCAGCATGATCAAGGCTTTTATTTAAGATCTTACCGGTGAACCAGATTGTATGTACCAGGATCAGGATATTCTTGTAACCTCCTTGCCACCTGGCATTGAGGGGTCCTTGTGTATCTTAATAGAAAATTTAAGCATAAGCTTTTTTTTTAAGTATATTGTCTCGCCAAACAATTCCCAGAATGCTCTATTTACTGATCTGCTGTGAAGCCACTACAGTTCTGCAAGTACAGTATGTTTTAAATGTAAAAAACAGGCTTTAAGTGTCAGCTATTGTCACTGATATATATAAATATTTAATCAGTAAACTCAAAACAAAGATAATCTGCCTTTTGAATTAGTATTGTCAGACACGGAAATGAAGTAATTTAAATGTAACAGAATGATCCTCATCTGATTAAACAGAATAGACAAAAGAAGGTAGTAGGGATAAGTCCTGGTAATAAATTATCTGCTCTCTAGTTCCAACAATGGGTACAGAATATGCATTTTTCAATGCTCCACATGTTAAGGTCTGATATTTATGGTACACAGTCTTAATAACTGTTAGCATTTTTATGTTCAAAGAATATGCAGACACTAATTCTCACAACTCCCCTAGGAGGTAAGTAGGGAGGTAAATATGATTGTCCCCATTTTATAGAGACAGAATGCTGCATTAGCTGGAACTTGGGTCCAAGTCAGTCTGGCAGTTCCTAAGGTCCTTTGTTCCTAATAAATCTGAAGACCATTCCATGGAGCATGCAGGGCTGAGAGTCATTTGGAAGACTATAACGGAGGGAGTTAGAAGGTACTGACTTCCTGCAACTGACTAATTCCGTGGCCTTGGGCATGTCACTTCACCTTTCTCTTAGACTTACTTGAACCCAAGTTCCAGCTAATGCAGCATTCTGTCTCTGAGAGTAGCCCATGGCAGATGGTTCAAAGGAAGATTTAAGAATCTGACAATAGGCAGATGTGGAATAATCTGCCCACACATTAGGTCTCCCATGTAATAGTTAGATATTGGCTCAAGCTCTGGCCCATCAGGTTTAATATCCAGTTCCAAATTTTCATTAGCAGCAGCTATTATTAATCTGGATTCTGAGTGAATGCCCAATGTTACATTACAAATGGGAAATGACTTCTTAGGAAGGAGTACTGTGGAAAGAGATCTGGAGGTCATAGTTAATCACAAGCTAAATATGAGTCAACATTGTAACACTGTTGCAAAAAAAGAAACCCTCAGTCTGGGATGTATTAGCAGAAGTGTTATAAGCAAGAAGTAATTCTTCCATTCTACTCCGCACTGATATTGCTTCAACTGAAGTATTGTGTCCAGTTCTGGACACCACGTTTCAGGAAAGATGTGGAGAAATTGGAGAAAATCCAGAGGAGAGCAACAAAAATGATTAAAGGTCTTGAAAACATGACCAATGAGGAGAGATTGAAAAAATTGGTTGTGTGCAGGCCACATCACAGAAAGGATGTATGATGTAGAGTTTGAGGGTAAGGGGTGATCTTGGAAGGTTCTCCACAAAGGAGGTAAAGCAAGCCCTGTCTTTCACTGAAAACCTCTATTTTAGGCAACGTATGACTGTGATAGGATCTATCAAGGTTTCTCTGCCTCCCGGCTGGAGGGTTGGGCATCCTAACCTTTCTCCCCCCTTCTTAATAAAAAAACCACTTAGGATGGAGTACCAACAAAACTTCCTCCGGAGGCCTAGAAGGGCCAGGAAGAGACACTGACCAATCAGGAGCCAATGGGCCAATAAAGAAGGCTTGCCTGCTTCCTCTCAAAAGAAGAGCTGGGTGAGGCTGGGACAGGACAGGAGCGCCTCAGTACTAGTCCAGAGCCCCTAAGGCCAAGCCAGCACCTTGGCCTAAAGAACTGCAACCAAGCAGTTACCTTTCGCGTTTGTTAGTTTAAAGGTGCAGACAGCCGAATGCTGAGTTAATGGCTTATCTGTTTAAATATTGATGTCCAGCTCCGAATTGGCTACCACACCTTGTACATTGAGGCAGGGAGCACCTTCATGGCCATGTTCCTCTGGAAGGTGGTTTGATGGGGCAGCCACACCTGTGGCAAGGACAAAGCTTGGAGCCATTGCTCTTTCTTTCCTGAGGCAAAACTCCCAATGAGTGAGTGAGGAATAATGCCCTGTACCAGCAAACACAGCCAGGTAGGCTGCTAACTACAATGGATAGACTTGGAAAAACCGTGCCTGGCAATAAGGGCTTGCTAGATCGGTGTCATAATGTAGATCTGAACTCTATGGACTCAAGCAACCTCCTGGATATAAAGAGAGCTCCGAATCTGACCCTTCCCATGCTCCCATTCATCAGCTCTAACCTTTATAACTCAAGCCCATATCTAAGGCATTCCCCACAGTGTCAGGTGACCTCTGCGCCACTTAAGCCCTCAAGCTAAGGGTTAAGTGGGATTTAAACGACGCATGGTCCATGCACTGGCTTGCTGCGTGGGGGGTGAGTTCACCCTAACTCCATAGTTTCCGGAAGAGTGCTGGCACCAATGCAAAGCATTTTAAAAATATAAATGAGACTTTTTTTGTATGTCTCAAAGAGCTAAATGGCTGCTTCTTTCCTGCCTCTTTAGTGTCATTATTGAACTGGCAAAAAAAATTGTATTATGAAATCATCAGATGTGCCAGATAGTCTCATCAGCTTAAGCTTCTTCCATAAACAATTTCGTAAAGCTGGAGATTACACTCGCTTGTTTGTTTTTATTTTCCCATCTCCTCAGCTGGCCTAATGGATGAAGATGTTTTAAAGCGATGAACATATTTGCGAGCGTGGGTGTAAATTTGCACAATTTTTCTTCTTTGCTCCCCTTCATTATAAATGGATGAAGTGCAGGAAACACCTTTCTTTGTGCAGGAAACACCTTTCTTTGCCAAGAGTGATAAGGAAACGCCCTTCTGTCATGCTAGTTTGGTGCTATGGGAGCAGACCCTGACTGCTTCACATCCATCCCTATCGCTTTAATCACCAACGACTGACATCCTGACCGGCTGCCTTTGTACAGTATGGAAGTATGGTACCAAGTAGAAAAGAGGTTTTTTCTCCCACCTAACTACTGACCCTGAACTTGCATTAATCTAGCCTTCACTAATGCTAGATTGGAGGGGTGGTGGGAAGAAAGCATACAATTTACAAGTGTTGGCAATTAATTAAATGTAAATGCAGGGGGGAAATGCATTGTATTGTTCAGTGTTCCTCAATTATATAAACCCTTTCTTTGACGTAAAAAATGTTCGTAACCCATTGCATTCACTATAAAACTGTAAACCGTGTCAATGGTAAACCTCTATTGGTGTGTGTATTTCGAGTGGTAAACAGAGGGTACTTGACCCTGAAGGGAAAGGCTGTGTGGGAAGCGGAGGAGTGAGATTTTCTTTGCTTTGGACTGCAATACATTTTTCAGTGCCTCACACCCCCTGTGATTGCCAATTCGGTTGCCATGCTATGAAACACCATAGCTTGGGTAGATAGTGTCCAAAAATCCTTATCATCTGAAGACTGTTAATGGGGCATGTGGAATAATTTGGTGGCCTTGATCCAATTCCTCATGGTCACAGGTCCACCTCCCCAAAATCACTATCAAAAGTGGCACTAACACAGCTCACGGGTTTGGTGTTTTCAGGTGCTAAATGGCCGCCCTGAGAACTGAAGGCATAACAGGTACAATGGCACGTAGGCATTTTCATGCTGCTGCAGAGGGTATCGGAAGAGACTACGTCTATGGGTAACTCTTTGCACATTCATTTCTTGGCCTTTGTGCTGAGACTGCCAAAAAGAGAGGTTCAGCTAGACAAGATGTGCAAATGCTGAAACCTCAGACCTAGAACCTATGTGAATATGCAGTATGAAATCCTGCACTGATCATTCTCCCTCTCTGTAGTCAATAAAATTATGCGGGAGGAAGTGTGGTCTAATGGCTCTGGAACTGGACTAGAAGTCAGGAGATCTGGGTGCAAGGCCCAGCTCTGCCATTAACCTGCTATGTGCCCTGGGGCAAGTCACTGCACTTCTGTACCTCTATTTCTATGCTATTTGTAATATAAGCTCTTAAGGGCAGGGATTCTCTCAGGACAAATATATCCGGGGCCTAGATTTCATTGGGGGTCTGTAGTTGCTGCATTAAAAATAGCTGTGGGGTGTAAGTTAGTGTAGGATTTGGCCTGGTGCATTCCAAAGATTTTTTACTGTAACTTCTGGGGACAGTTCCTAATGTTTCAGAAGTGGTTGCAAAAAGGGTCGCTGTTGTTGGGGTTCATGACCGAGAATCATCTCTTAAACTTTGCTGATGCTCTTTTCCTGAATTTGAGATTGAACGGGTCATGCTGCGGTGTTTCTGTCTGGCTAAGTTTGCACTGTGCTATTCTTGTTCTGTGGGCAAATGCAAGTTTTTCCAGAGGTCCGTGACCTATTTCTAAACACTAAACTCACATAATTTAAAAATACATAAATAACCACAGTTTGTACATCTGTTACAGAACTCAAAGCACTTGGCAGACATTAGCCAGGTTAAACCTGATGACTCCTCTGTGTGGTGAATAAAGAACATAAAGGTTTTCAAAGATTGACAGTGTATGTGCCTAAAGTGATTGGACATGTGCCATCTCATAGACTCATAGACTTTAAGGTCAGAAGGGACCATTATGATCATCTGGTCTGACCCCCTGCATGCCTCAGGCCACAAAACCGTCCCAACCCATTCCCTTGACCCTGCTGTTGAAGTCCCCAATCCTGTGTTTTAGTGACTTCAATTCATAAAATACATACGGAGATCTCTTTACCCACCACTGAACTCGGGAACTGTTTAAGGAGCAGAGCAACATTACTTTATGGACAGCAAATGGAGAAGAATACAATTCAAACTACAGAGGGAATTTTGCCTGAGTTGGAATTTGCTCATGTTATCAGTTATTAGTTTTTGTAATACCACAAGCTTAATATATGTATATACACACTTAGCAAAAACTCATTGTATTTTGAGTCATTTCCTTTCTCCTTCTGCAACAAAATAATACATTAGATCGATTCTATGACTCTCTGTAAAGCCATAGGCCTCTCTTAATACTTTTATCCCAACCCAGAAAGTCTGGCCTGTGTTCTATAAGAACTAATTATTTAGGAACCGTATACAGTTTGTTCATATCTGCCATTATCTGAATAGGAAAAAAAATGGCTTTTCTTATTAACGAGGGTAAGACTAAACTGTGATGAACGAATGGTGCATCTGTTGTTTGCAGGCTCTTTCAGAATGTGACAAATTCACCCCTGCAAAACATCAAGTGCAGTTGACAAACACACAGAAACCAAAAAGGAAAATAATGTAAAAAAAAAAGCCATTAGAGTACAATATTCGGCAGATAATATCAGTCGCACTATAGGAAATTGTGATATGCCCGGTCTCAGCTGACTAGCCATATTGTGTGTCTGTTTGTATGTGTGACTATAACATATTTTTATGCTTTTATTTTCTTCAGTCCAATCTAGGGCTTTTCTTCTATTTAGTTCAAAATGTGGTTTTGGGTTCCCTTAATCATTTCTGCAGAAGGGTATACAAGGCAGACAGAGGTTATTTCACTTCACTTTTGTTCTATCTGCAAAACAAAAAATAACCCCCAACCAGCCTTTAATGACATTTTGAAATGGTGGACCTCAATGCTGCCAGAGTCTTGTAAAGAGGCTTTTTCAGCTTAGGGTAAATGGGGATCAGACGCACTGTCTGTCTTGTGTCTAAAATATCAATCACGGACTTCTGCACAAATGGGATAACATTTTAGCTTTTAAGGCTCTCCTTAATTTTGCTTCTGGGAGAGGTGATGTGGACCAATGGCTAGACTGGGAACCAGGAGAGCTGGATTCTCTGCCACTGAGGGCAGATCTACACTATGGGGTTAAGTTGACCTACGTTACGCAACTCCAGGTACGTGAATAATGTAGCTGGAGTCGACGTACCTTAGGTCGACTTATTGCGGTGTCTGCACTGTGCTGGGTTGACAAGAGAAATTCTCACGTCAACTTATCTTATGCTTCTCGTTCCAGTGAAGTACCGGAGTCAACGGGAGAGTGATCGGTGGTCGATTTAGCAGGTCTTTGCTAGACCCTCTAAATCGACCCCCGGTGGATCGATCGCCGCAGCGTCAATCCATGGTAAGTGGAGACAAGCCCTGAGTGTACATCTATGCAGCAGTTAAACACCTGCTGCTGGTCTGGGTCAGCTGACTCAGGCTTGCGGGTCTCAAGATGTAAAATTGCTGTGTAGATGTCAGCTGACCTGTGCCAGCTGTGGCTGTGCTGCGGGTCTTTTATCCCACTGTAGATGTACCCTGAGGGTCACAATGTGGACTTGAGCAGTGTGGACTTGGGCAACTCCTCATTTCAGCTGCTGTTATGAGTGAAGAACAAGCGACATAAATAATTGGCCAGATCCTCAGATGGTACAAAGCTGGTGTATTTTCAATTATGTCAATTAGCCTAACCTTCAGTGTAGCTCCATTGACTTCACCAATTCATTTGCCAGGTTACACTAGCTGAATGTCTGGCCCAGTGTCTGTTAATCTTCTCCCTGTGTTAAGTACATAACTAGTTTTCTTTCTCAACTTTTGTTTCTTTTGTTGTTTTGTTTTGTTTGTTGGTGATTAGTACAACAATTACTTCCCCCAGTATATCCATTCGAAAAACACATCAACTTTGGTAAAGGTTAGTAAATCCATTAAAAGAGCAAGGAATGGTGCTTTGCCCTGTTATCTGTACCCATAAAGCTAGTGCTGATGCATTGTGTTTCATATAATTAGTACAGCTGGGAGAGCTATTAGTAGCAAACAGTTTATTTGATTAATGTAACCACTTTTTCTGTTTGCAGATTATTAGACATATTTTTCCAAATTTGTTACCCACCATAGAGAAGGCTGGAAAATAAATACTTGCAGTCAAAAATTGTACATTTTTTCTATGAAAACCATAACAGGATTTCTACTTTTGGTTTTCAAAATAATTTTTTTTTTTACATTGAATAACTGGAAAATGTAGAAAGCAATAGAAATGTTCATTGAGAAAAAAGGCCACCAGAGGCATTTCAAATATAAAATGTCAGCCAGCCCTACTCACAAATATTTCATCAATTATCTACACCAAAAGATTTCAGTATATCAGTGATTGACTTCCTGTGACTACTGCACTGAATATTCGCTATCCACACTGGGCCATATTCAGACACCCCAATGTACAGCGAGTAGCATTTTAGTCTACAAATTCCCGTTAGCCTCAATAATGGGTATAGCTGCATTGCAAAAAACAAGACAATACCCATGTCTGCCCAGGTCGACTGCTTCAGGCTTGCGTGGCTCACGCTACAGTACTAAAAAGCACAGGCACTGGAACTAGGGGTGCGGAGGGTCTGCCTCACCCCCTGGCTTGAAGTAGTAATAACAACCCAAATTCACGGTTTCCGCCTTCAGCATCCCTACAATAAAAATTGTTCCAGCATCACTGCTAAAAGGAGCTGTTGTTGCTTGGGTTCTGAAGCCCACGCCCTCCCCGGGGTTCTAGAGACTACCCTCCAGCACAAGTGGCAATTTCTACACAACTGTTTTTTGTCATAGTACAAGTCCTGCAAGCCTGAGACTGTCGACCTGGACCCTGAGACTTGCTGCCATGTTGTTTGTTTGTTTGTTTGTTGTAGTTTAGACATACCCAATGAGGCCATTTGTGCATAAAATCCTATTCATCCTGAAGAAAAGTACACAAATTGAGTCCAGTCGGGGTTAGATTATGACTTTGGCATAAGCGCTGAGTAGGCCAGGAGCAGACTAAGGATGGAATCACAGGGTCACAATAGGGGTCTGGTTCCTCCTTGGTCCAAGAGAGAAATTCTGTGTCAGCTCTATATCTGCAACTGTTTCGTTCCATCTCTGCGTTAGCTCAGCTACTCCTCCCACTCCTTGCCACTGCCTGCCAGTGTGGATGGGGGAGCGACAGAAAGAATATGGTCCCACCAATCACAGCACACCAGACTCAGGGCTTATATTTGTGAATGTAACCATGCATGCAGCCCTTTCCCTCTCACCGCCTGGCCAGCTAGGTTCCAATTTTGATCATCTCTAGGGATGGAAGAATAACTCATCTTCTGAATCCATAGTCAGTCCTTGGCCTCTCCACTGAGACAGTGGTCAATCTGGCAACTAGTCTCACCGATGAGAAAGGGGGCTGGAGAGGAGATCCTGTCTCTTTTCCCAAACTTAAAAAAAATATATTAAATAAACAAACTGAATTTAATGCTGGTGACAGGCCTAATCCACACTCTCACCACAGCCTGTAGTGGTGGCTGGGTCACGGAGCCCTGGTCTACACTGGGGTGGGGGGGGGTCGATCTAAGTTACACAACTTCAGCTACATGAATAACGTAGCTGAAGTCGACGTATTTAGCTCGACTTGCCGTGGTGTCTTCACCGCAGTGAGTCGACTGCTGCCGCTCCCCCGTCGACTCTGCCTGTGCCTCGTGTGGCGCTGGAGTACAGGAGTTGAAGGGAGAGCGCTCGGAGGTCGATTTATTGTGTCTAGACTAGATCCGATAAATTGATCCCCGCTGGATCGATCTCTGCCCACCGATCTGGCCGGTAGTGTAGACATATCCAGAGAGAGGTTGATGAGTCTCTACTGCCTGAGACAAAAATATGCAGGTCTGTGGCCGCAACTATAGCAGGCTCATCGGCCATTACATGGGTCCCGACCCAGTCACCACTAGAAGGGGACAGGATGCCACCTGGAGCAGGAGTGGGTTGTACAGGCAATGGACCGAGAGCCCTGGGGACTGGAATAATTTCTCTGTCCCCATTACACTGTCTATTTCCACACACCATCCAAAGCCAGTAAGCCTTAACTCTGCTCTGGAGTTTCTAACTGCACTCAGGGGTTTGAGCTGCTTTATCAATTTTATGTTTAGCATTTTGATGTGCTTAAGTGAATTTGTACCCTGTGCAAGGATTGTCATAGTGAGAGGGACCCTGTAGAATCATACCTTGTTACAGTTTAATGGTTTAATATACTGACTATTAACAGAGCACTTTAGAATTTTTACACTACTTTCAAAAAGCCACTTGCCAGCCCTGAGAAACTCCCTTTATTCATCTGAGGGGCTATTACATCGGTTCGGCTCACGGTAGCTCATATGGGGAAGCACTAAAATGCTGAGATACTTTAAAGGAGTGAGTGAGAAGGGAGAGACTTATGTGAAAATGGGGGTGAATGAGTTAGAGATTGACATAGGGCTGTAATAGGATATTGATCACTTGCATCCTAGAGATGGGAATTCTTCACATTCTGAAGCTGGGGAGCCGGTGAACAAGGTTTTTGAGCAATGACTGTTTTGCGAGGTGTAGAAGACTAGCTTCATGAATGATTGGGAGGTGTAATGGTCATGCTGTAGAAGTCCACATTTACCCTATCCCTAGCGGTGTTTGACTTTGCAATAGTGACAGATCTCTGGCCACATTAGACATGGTGGTTGTCACTGTGTTCTGCACTACCTGGAACTTCATGGTGACAGCAGGGACAGCACTTGGATCCCCCCATTCCTAAAACCCATATTCCTACAGTCTGAGCAAAAGGAGAATCTCCACAAGCAGTATAGGGCTTAAGACACATAGTTGAACAGGTCTGATAGCATCTAGGAGTGTGCAGCAATACACAAATATAATACACTACCCGGTGCATTATACTACTATCAGGACATCTTTCTGTGCCTAGACCATGAAGGCAATGGATGTCTTTATTTCAATAATCTCAAACCTTCCATGCTCACGCAGGCTGATTTCGCCAAAATAAATGACCTTGAAATAGTCAGGGATGCATACCTTAACCTCCTTTCATTCATATTTATTCCGCAGTAGTACGGCTATCCTCCAGAGAGGAAGACTGGTCCAGTGGTAAGGTAGCTGACGCATGGGAGGGGGAACTGGATTCAATTCCCTGATCGGCTATAGATTTGTGGTGTACCCATTTAGTGTCTGTGGGGCTCAGTTCCCCAGCTGCAAAATGAGGATAATGACATTTCTCTATAACACGGAGGTATTATGAGGATAAACACATGAAAAGATTGCGAGATGTGGAGTGACTATAGTAATGGAGACCATACAGGTACCACTGAGAGTGTTGTTTGTCTAGATAAAACACCCATGAACAAACTAACAGAGTTGGGCTTTCTTGAGCTATTTTCATGCACTTAGTCTGCCTATAGGACATCTGAATAACGTGTATAAAAACATCCTGCAGCCCTTATGAATAAGGCTACGATTTTGTCATGGACATTTTTAGTAAAAGTCCCAGACAGGTCATGGGCAATTAACAAGAATTCACAGAAGCCGTGACCTGTCCCTCACTTTTACTAAAAATGTCCATAACAAAAAGGGGGAGGGAGGAGGGTCCAGAACCCTGCCCTGCTGTGTCTGAGAGCTGCAGCCCCTGCTCCATAGCTGGGAGCTAGGAGGGATCCCTGGCTATGATGGCTGGAGAGCTGTGGGGAATCCCCTGCCACCCGGCAACTGGGACGCTCTGGGGGATTCTCCCCCCTCCAGATGAGGGAGCTACCAGGGGATTCCCCCCACAGCGGCTGGGGAGCTGCAGGGGGATTCACTCCACCAAACTCCAGGGGTCCCCAGCACCTGCGGGGAATGAGGAGCTGCCGGGGAATTCCCCACAACGCCCGCGGGGACTGGGGACCTCCAGGGGATTCCCCGCAGGGGAGGTGTGGGGGACCCTCGCCGCTCCAGGCAGCAGTGGTACCCCAATGCTCCTGTCCACCTGACCTCCATGACCAAACAGTAGCCTTACTTATGGATAATTATTTGTATTACTGTATTAAAGGGGTTCTCAAACTTCATTGCACCATGACCTCCTTCTGACAACAAAGTCACTACTGTAGCCTGATTTATAGATCATGAATAAATATTTCCAGTTTCTACTCTGAGGGATGACAGGTTTTTGTCCCAAGATTAGGCCCAGTATTATTCAAATTATTATATGTTTGGGAAGGCCAATGTTCACGGGTTCCATACTCACACTATAGGAACTTTTTTATATTTACAAATACATAATTTATTAATACATTTAGTAAAGTTACACACACTTTAACTCAGGAAGGTAGATAGAGATAATACAGAAAGTACATTTGAGTATCCATACTTACACCATCCCTTGCAGAACAACCTGAAATGTTAGCCATTATCTTCCTCATCACCGGCACCCTCCTCATCTTCACCAGTGGCCATCATTCTGGACCATCCCAAGGGCTACATCTCTCTCGCCTACTGCCCCAGGTTGGGATGCCGCTTTTATAATATGTTACACTGCCAATTACCATGTCTAATGCACATTTAATAGGGGTTTTCCCCCTTTTCCTTATATGTATTTTCTTCCCTTACCAATGTTACAGTGGGCTTTTTTATAGGTTGGTGTATTTATGATTTTATCCCATTATTATATAGGCCAATTCGTTGTTATGGCACTCATGCGGTCGGATGTTCCATCCCAAAACCTTTCAGAAGCCGGTGTCAGTTTCTGTTTTGGGCTTGGCTGATGTCATTACATACAAAATTCCCCCCTACGCTCTACTTCCAGTTCTCCAAAACGTATGGGTTACCTAAGTTAATTTATGCCAAAGTTCATAGGCCTCAAGCCTCTTGCTAACTGCTGAAGCCAATGACTTACAGGGTACAAGCCTGTAGGTTCCTCATGTAACCCACACACCTTCTCGGTGTGGTGTTCTGTCCCATCTAGTGACACCGAGACCACGTAGAGAGAGAGATAAATTGAGTCTGCTCTGCAGCCTTAGCTAAGAGGCAGATGGCTTTTAGCTCATGCGGTAGAGGCTCATGCACTAAGCTCCAGAGATCCCAGGTTCGATCCTGCCCGCTGATGACCAGGGCCTGTCGTGTTACACTTACCTTACTGCTGAATATAATAAAGCAGAATATAATGCAAAGCAGTGAATATAATAGAGGTAAGTTGGCCCACTGGGCTATACTACATGACCCTGGGAGTGGGGTGGAACCTGAGCCCCACCACCTTGGGTCGGGGGAGAGGGACTGCAACCCAAGCCCTGCCACTTCAGGTGGGGTTGGAGCTTGGGTTTCAGCTTCAGCCCTTGATTCCAGCAAGTCTAATGCTGGCCCTGGTGATCCCATTAAAATGGGGTCCTGACCCACAGTTTGAGAACCGCTGCAGTAATGTCTAATGGCTGCAGCTGAAGAGCTTACCATACAGAGGGACAAGACAGCCAAAGAATGGGAGAGGAAGCAGAGGCAGATGGACTTGCGCAAGGTCACAGGGACAAAGCAAGGAATAGAACTGTGGTCTCCTGCAGCCCTTTTTGCTGGACCACCCTGCGTCTTTCTGTGAGCAGTCCCATTGTGTAAAGAAGGGCTGCAAGTCGGAAAACGTACATGTCAAGGCGTTGTTGGCCTTTTCGGAATGACTGTCAAGAAGGCAGGAGCAATAATGTTGACTTTCTAGCAGCCTCAACAGTTGCCAACTCAGGCCGATAATAGGTTTATCATTGCTTGGAGAGAGAGAAAGATAACCTGATCTGTGTCGGGCAGCTGTTGTTTCACCCAGAGAAAAGGCCATTCTCCTAGAGTAACACATCCTTTATTAGGCTGCCAAAAAGCAGTTTAGTGAATGTGATTCTAAAACTCCTGTGGGTAATGCTCAGCAAACTATAGTAAAGAAAGCAGCAGTGCTGAAAATAGATACTCTGGCCATCTCTGGGGCGATTGGGATGGGAAAAGGATTTCTTAAATAAGAGGTACTGATTCTGCAGCCTAAGAGGAAGTGGGATGAGGACAGCCAAAGTGAGTCTCTAAGGTGCCACAAGTACTCCTGTTCTTCTTTTGACAGCCAAAGTGTGAATCTCTCTCTCCTCTTTCATTTAATTGTTTCACTCTGGTTTTAATCTCCTTATCTGTGTAGAAAAAAGTGTCTCAGGGTAATTTTTTTGCCACCCTCCTTTTAAATACTTTAAAAACTATCATAGACGTTAGTAATGAAAAAAGGTCTATTACATCCCACCAAGTCCACCTCCCTCCCAGTGCAGGATTGGTCCCTATAGGACATCTCCCAGTGTTTGAGAAGTCCCAGACGACATGGTTTCCAGTGCTTCTATTGGAGAGACTATCCTATAGCACAGAGCATCTTCCTGTCCAGACATTAGATATTCAGCACAAATTTTCCTCTTAAGTTCATCCCATAACATTTTTAACCTAGAAGCAGCTGATCCTTATGAGTTGGAAACCTCTCTAATTTTTAAGGGGGTGCAGTTCACAAGGAGTGTTTGAGTTTAAGATTTTTTTCCTACAAAATTTCCCTCACTTCAAGATAGAATCATTAATTTTTTTAAAAGGATCTTCAAACCTACATATCTAAAGGAAACTTCTTAGCTAAAGAGAAGCTTGTGCTGTGTGTTTTTAAAACTGGCCCTTTTGCATGGCTGGTTTTATCTTGGGAACCTTTTGACTGAATGTTGTCAGCTTTGTAGCACAGACTCTAAGCCAGGCCTTCAATCCACATACCAAGTTTCAAGACAATCTGATTTGTGCAAGTGGGTTTTAGAGCACTATAGAAATTCAGCTTTAAAAGAAAATAGTGTTTCTCCTTGAACTATGGTGTGAACAAGTCCTATTAATGACAGAAGAGCCCCCCTCCACAGCATAACTCGGTTATTACAAGGAGGTTTATTTTACTTCGTATTAAAAGGTTCCTCTCTCTCCTCGTTGCTCCTGTATTGACAGTCCCTCTGTGTTAGCTCTCACCATTTCCTTGCTTTGCTCATTGTATCTCTCAAGTGAATCCCCAAACCAAAAACGTTCAAGTTCACGATGAATTTCCCAGTGTACGACGTTTGGATGAGAGTGGAATTAGGTTTGTCTAACTCTGCATTTAACCCTGTTCTGTTAGTCGATAGGAGTCCGTTGCAACTAGAATTGATAAAAAAAGGAACAAATTTCATAAAAATGTTTGAAAATTTTGTCTTTGACCTTTTCCCACTCAACATTTGAAGAAAACTTTGACCAGCTCTAGTTGCAATATCTAGCTGTCTCGGTTAAGCCATATATGAATTAAGACCCAAATACCACAAGTACCTTCTGGTCTTAATATCAAATGACAAGGTCTAACGATACTCATAGCTCATCCCCTAATCTGTTCTCTAGTTAGATGCAAAAATCCCCTATTTCGATGCATTATGTCACAAAATATGGATAATTATGTAGGGTTCACACATCATTGGCCATGGTGAGGAAGAAGCCACTGGACTAAATGAACCATCCATGTTCCTGTCTCAAATACCACCGGACATTTAAAAAAAATGGTGAGACATTCTCACGTATTAACACTTGTCCAGTATGGACTGACACGGAGTTTAAGGGAGAAATGGCATCTGCTAGGCACAGGTTTGTTTATTTAGTGATGTGTGAGAGGGGTGAAATTCTCCATCACTAGCTTCCTTTAAAAAAAAAGTTATATGCCATGATTTTCATAGCTACCCAACTCTCTGGCTATGCCCACACACCTAGGAAAATGCAATGCAACAACAGGGCCCTTGAGAGCATTATGGTGCCAGTCAGACATTAGAAACTGGTTTTAGACACTGATCCATGACTGCCTTCCAGTGAAGAATGTTTTGGGACACTGGAAAGCATTCAGGAGCACCAGGGCACCGGAGGACATCAGCAAGCCATCTGAGTTTGCCATCAGGCTCTGGAGACTTAGTGGACTCTGGGAAAGTAAATAAAAATGAATTACAATAGAAAACTAGGAAGAATGTAGAGAAACAGCAAGTTTTGGGAGAGAAGCCATTTGCTGTGAAAGGCAGAGTTTTGAATCCATGACAGAAAGTGTATAATAAAATCCAATACACAAATAAATCACTTCGATGGGTATCACAGGCTTTTTACTACCGCAAGTTGTGTTGATTCCCCCCCCACTCCACCCCCAGGAAAAACCAGGCAAGCAAGCTGTGTGACTGCCCCAAGGTAACTGTAAATTTTCATCACGATGCTAATGGAGATGCAGGGGGCCGGAACAGAATGATCCCAGAAGTTTGAAAAAAAATACAAATACAAAAACCCAACCATCCTAGTGAAAAACGTGCTCTGTTGTTAAAGTGATGAACAATCTGACTTTCCAGGACAGCTGAGGTAAGGCAAAGAGGCAACTGGTTATATCCAGGGAAGCATCTAGGAAGCATTGAAGTTAATGGATTTAAGCCTGTATTATACACATGGCTAAGTACTTTGCTGAATTAAGTTGGTTTTAAGTATATGCTTATAACAGTGCCTCCGTGGGTCACAACTGAGAATACCAAATTCAGGACAAACTGCTGAGAAATAGGGCAGATACTGGAGGTTATTCTCCCATGAGATAGACCAAACCAGCAACAAAAGTAAACTTCCGTTTCACCACACTGGTTAACAAGAAGTCAGAACAGCACTTTCTTTAGACATTCCAGTCCTTGTATCACCACCAAAAACACTAGACTTAGAGATGAGTGGTTCTTTAAAACCAATTTCATCAAATAAAAGGTTCTTCTGATCCCAAAGGACCAGCCACATACCCAGGTCAATATACAACTCAGATCTTACCCAAAAATCACGCTGTTGCCAATCCTCTAGTATCTAAAATCTAAAGGTTTATTCATAAAAAGAAAGAAAGATGAGAGTTAAAATTGGTTGACAGAGTTAAATTCATACAATAATTGCCAAGTTCTTGGTTCAGGCTTGTAGCAGTGATAGAATAAACAGCTGGCTTAAGTCAAGTCTCTGGTTGCTTCCAAATCATCGGAAGGTCCTCAGTTCCTTCATTAGAATGCTCCCATTAGTATAAGTTCATACTCCAGTGGCTGGAACAGGAAAGAAGCAAAATGGAGGTGTTTCCAGTGCCTTTTATAGCTTCTGCCAAGTGAAGAGAAACCCATTGTTTCAAACAAAGCCCTCAGCACAGCTAATGGGAAATTACAGGTAAAAGATGGCGTTTGGAGTCACATGGGCAAGTCACATGTCCATGCATGATTTTGCTTAGTCATAGCAGGAAAGTCTATTAAGTGTAGATCGGAGTTTTCCATAGTCCATTGTAAGTTAAGTGTTCCTTGATGACCCACTTAACTTGAATAGTTCCTACACAATGTGCTGGCTAAACACCTTGTTGATGTTTCCCAGAAGCAAACACATTAGAATTACAGGTATAGAGCCAATACTCATAATTTCAGATACAAAAATGATACATGCATGCAAATAGCATAATCATATTCAGCAAATCATTACCGTTCCATAGACATCTTACATGCCACATTGTATACAAGATTTGTTGTGATTATATAACAGTGGTAGCAACAATTATCTACATGGTCATAGTTTAATCGGATAATGCCAAAGTGCTAAACTGTTGTGCTGAATTGGGGCGATAGTGAATAGTAAAAGATGTTCTGTAAAAGAAAAGAAAGAATTGGGGAAGAAGGTAATGGGGCCTTGAGCTAATTTGATTGGTTAAGGTGGTTGTAGTTTTTCTCCATCTGACAACCACAGTGGATACACGGAGGGTATTTGGGAATAGAATAGGAACAAGTGTTCCTGGATGGCTGAAAGCCAACATTTTATTTTAATTGCAGAAAACTGGTGAAGGTATGTATGTAAGCCATGGATTGAATCAATGTGAATGAGTTGAAATGTTAGAAATGAACAAATCCTACATTTTTCACAAAACCCTAGCAAATTGATTTAAAAATAAAAAATTGCAAATTAAATACATTACCTGTATGAAGATCAAGGATATCACTGAAGGATAAGATTAACTCCAAGCTTTACTGTAAGTCTAAGGGTAATTAATTTCCCAGAGACATCTGGCATGAACATCCAGTCTCAATAATATAAATCAAATTCCAAATAACTCATGGAAAACCAGGCTGCCTCCCTCCCACTTGACCTATTACACTGTGCTGGTCTGCTATTGCCCCTAATGCTAATTTAATCTGAATTTCCTGGAGAGAGAGGACTTTGTGCTCCAGCTACCAGGACAGGATGATGAGGAGAGGCAGCCAAGAACTTTGAGTTTTTTGTTCTGTTTCCTGCAGAGTTCCACTAAAGTAATAATAAAGTTGCTTTCCTCTGAAATAACATACCTATGAGTGAACTCTATCCCTCGTAAGCTATTTAAAGGGCCATTTCTGCTATTCCACCTGCATGAATAATATCAAACACTACACAGAAGCCTCATTAAATGTTTCTGCAAGAGAAGACCATAAGCAGGAGAATGTTATATAAAGATTTGACTTAATAGGACACTCTGCACTTTCTGGAGGCCTCGTTTTTTACATACTTAAGAAATAATAAAATCTGATGTGCAAAGACAAAGTAGTTAAGGAAGATAAATCTGATACGGAGATACAAAGGCCTGATTCTTCAAAGGCATTTAATGGGGCTGTTTCTTCTCCTTTCCTGACATCAGCATTTGACTTGAGTATTATTTTAAATCATTATTTTTAATAACACCTGCCATTTTTATGACACATTACAAGCACTAAGTAATTAACTACATTTTTTATTGTGGTAAATCAAGGCATGAGGTGAACACTAAGCATCTGTCATGGGCAGAAAAATTACACCCAGACAAATTTAGATTAGGGAGAATGCAGAATAATGATGGGTATACAAATATGCATTTTAAATTTAAATAACCAGAATACTATAGTCAGACAGGACTAAATTCTAGCTAATGCAAGAAAATTGGCATAACCACCAGACCCTTAGAATAGACAGTTAAATACACAGCAAAAGTAACATGTATCTATACCCAGAGATGACCCATGTCTGCCGATAGTGGGAGGCGGGGGGGAGGGAGGGGTAGAGTGAGGGCAACCAACTTCAGCAGTGTTAGCGCCCAGGTCTTCTGGCATTGGGATATGCCAGGATTTTGAATCTTAAGTTGCAATGAGAGAGATCATTGCTAATTCACCTCTGATTCAGCAATGGAGGATAGTATTGGTGGGTCCTCAAATAATCATGAATGTCAATGATCAATCACCCCTAAGAACTGATGGGTTATATGGGCTGTTAACATTCCCTTACACATGTGGCTGGATATTTATGTCAAATCCAATCATTTTCAGCAAGATATTTTCCTCCACTTTTTTTAACAAATCAGCCACAGCAAACAGAAATATTTGAAATGAAATAGAAAGTTTCCCCCACATCTTATCCCGCTGTAATGTAAAATGTATACTGTGACGAGCAGATAATCCTCTTAGCAACAGCATATGTGTTTCTCTTTTTTCTTTCCAAACTCACAGCCTTCCTCAGTCGTCAGTTAGCAGCTGATTCCCTCCTTTAATCTTTTCTAGCAATCACAGAGTTGAAAAGTTGTCTAAAAAATTATTTCGGGCCAAATTCAGCCTTTGTGTATGGAGCAGGTGCAATTCCATGACTACACTTGCGAGTTAGAGAGCATTAAAGCAGCCCCCGGCACCCTAACTCCCGAACCGTCCACACTGGCAAGGCACTTAGAGCACCTGGACTCTGCAGCTGGAGCGCTCCTGGTAATCCACCTCCACGAGAAGCATAACGCTTGGTGCACCTTGGCTGAAACGCCCCAGAGTCAGTGTGAACGAGGTGTTGCAGTACTGTGCTCTGATCGACCTCCGGAAATGTCCCATAATCTCCTTAAGTCAAGCGGCCATTCTCGTCATTGTTTTGGAATTGCTGCAGGAATGCAGATATGCCCTTTCAAAGCTCTGTTTATGACAGCCGGCTGCTTATCTGCTCCGGGACAAAGCAAACCATTACTGTGGAATGCTGTGTGTGAGAGAGAGAGGCGGGGGGAAGGAGGGGTCTGCTGCTGTCTAAACTTACAAGACAGCATGCTGACATGCTCTCAGCCCCCCCCCCAAAACCCACTCTCTCTCCCCCCACATACACACAACACACTCCCTGTCACACTCCACCCCACCCCTCCCATTTGAAAAGCACGTTGCAGCCACTTGCATGCTGGGATAGCTACCACAATGCACTGCTCTCTGTGGCCGTTGCAAGAGCTGCTAATGTGGCCACGCCAGTGCGCTTGAATCTGACAGTGTGGACACACTTCAGTGCTTTCCCTACTGCGCTCTCCAAGGGCTGGTTTAACTCACAGCGCTCTACATCTGCAAGTGTAGCCATGCCCTGACTCTTTAACTTTTGACTCTTTCTAAGGATGGAGCCTTGACCCCTTAATTCAGAAATCCTTCAGAACTCTTGTCACCTGACTTCAAAAAAGTGAAAGTGGCACATCACTCCACTCTATTTGCACTCCAGACCAGCCTTTATATACCTGCCTATTCTGACTCTCAGACATGCATTAGTCCTCTTGAACACACAGTAATTGCTGAAACTGAATCGAAGAAGTCATTGTCTAGTCTAGCAACATGTCTTCCTTTTGCCATCGACTCCTTTGTGGTAACTTTTTAACACCCCTGGCCAAATCCAGAGGTGATGTCAATGACGATTGAGACTCCAGGTTGTTAGATGAGTTGAAAGCAGTGGAATAGAGTGTAAGATGGTGAATTTCGATTTTCTGGAAGCTGGGAGGGTTGGTGGTATAGCAGAAAAAGCAACCGAGGGCAGAGTTTGAGAAGGTGTAAGTTAAAGCGGGGAGCACTGTTTTACTGTATACCGTCTCAAACCCTTTTGTTGTTTGCTTTTCCAGCCCTAATCCTGCCTTCTAGCTGGCCCCATAAAGGTATGTCTACACTGCCATTAACAACCCGTGGGTATCCCATGCTAGCTGACTCAGGCTCGCGGGGCTCAGGCAAAGGGACTGTTTCATTGCAGTGGGCTCAGGCTTGATTCCGGGCTCTGGGACCCTGTGACGTAGGAAGGTCCCAGAGTTTGGGCTGCAGCCCCCGCCCAAATGTTTACACCCCAATTGAACAGCCCCTTAGCCCGGAGTCCCTTAGCACTAGCCATGGGCCAGCTGAGGGTGTCTATCTGCAGTGTTGACATCCCCTTAATGTCTACATTTCACCAGTTTTCACTTGCTTGGACTCACATTGATTTACAATCCACAGCTCACACCTTTAGGACACCTCTGAAGTTGACCCCTCTTCTTTCATTTTCCGGTCAGGGATAGAACGGAATCACTCGCATTCCTTCTCACAGTACTGTCTATCTCCATCCAGACCTGCTTAGCTTGTGAGTTCATAGCCCCAAAAGAAATCCAATGTGGACCTTTGGGTGTCTAGTACATTGTATTCTGGGATCACCCATGAATAGCAAAAACAATAGATGCACAGTTTATAAAGCATGACTGGTTCCTGTGAATGAGACACTTGCTTATCAGGGAATTTAGTGTAAGAGAGAGAGGGCCATTCGTTTCTTTGTTTTGGGGGTATAGGGGTTTTTTTTGGTACAAGTTGGAACTTTTTGTAGTCTAAAGACACAACAAAATGTCTTGCATCTGAAGAAGTGAGGTTCTTACCCACGAAAGCTTATGCTCCCAGTACTTCTGTTAGTCTCAAAGGTGCCACAGGACCCTCTGTTGCTTTTTACAGATTCAGACTAACACGGCTACCCCTCTGATACTTAACAAAATGTTAATAATCAGAGCCGAGACCTGGGATTTAATCAGCATAAACAGAAGGAAAATACATTCAGCTGAATGAAAGCATTTGGAAATATTATACATTTTAATTTGACAAGTGGGGAAAATCCAAAGTGTTGATGTTTACAGCTCTCTATGGGGGTTGAGGGTGCACTATCATGCTACTTGTTCTGCATTATCAAAATGAGTTAATTAGGAATTACGAGTCTAGTACTTAGCATATCACATGGATCAACTAGGTACTTATTAGCTCAGCAGTTTTGAGCCAGAAGTGCTCACAAGGTGAAGTTCATTTTGCTCATGGAACCAACACATTCTCAGATGGGAATACTGCTGGCGTAATTGTCACGCAGATACTCAACTGCTGCTCTACCTGCCAACTATATCTAGTTAGTCTCACTTCTGACCTAACAGTGACTTCTACCTGATTTTCCCCTGTTATTCTCTGGGGCTTTGAAACCAATATGTTTCGTGAAATCCTGCTCTTAAATATATAGCCACTAGATATTCATAACCACAAAATCCTCCTGCGGACAAAACTTTTATTGACTTTACTGGAAGTTCTGCTTGAGTAAGGACTGGGACTCTTCTCTGTCCTGCATGAGTTGACTTCTGTAGGGGATGGCAAACTCTCTGGGCCAGATCCTTAGTTCATGTAAATCAACATCACTCCATTGAAGTTACATGGATTTACACTATCTGAGGACCTGGTCCCTGTGAATTTCCTCTGGTGGAGTTTTCAGAGGCTGAGGGCCGGTTTGCCCTCCCACAGTAGTGATGGGGGTGTTGGTTCCCCGAATCAGTGGGATTTCAGAAATACATGGATGACTCCATGTGTGGCTCCTGGTCCTCTCCAACCCAAGGGCAGCATAGCTCCAGAAGCAGCCATTCTGTCAGGGGCTCCCCTATTGGCCATTTCCCCTGTAATGCCACACCTGAGTCAGAAAAAAAGGGTGTGGCATTCAAAGGTGCTAAGCACCTACCAAGTCTATAGATTTTAGTGGGATTCGAGTTGCTCCACCCTTCTGAAATAAATATATATTTAGGTGCCTAAATATAGACCTGGGGGCCTAATCTGAGACACTAAAGTTTGAAAATATTGGTCTTTGTACAAAACTACATCTGAAATGGCAACACCTGCTCGTTTTTTACCCCTACCTTTTTTGGCAGTATTGAACTTTGAGATCACATGGAGAAATCTCTTCATTCGTTCATTTCCCCATTGCATACAGACTAGTTCAGAAAGCCCAGCTGGGAGAGTGTGTTGTTACACACGGACTGTTCCTGCATTCTTTATATGCCCCAAAGTCCCAGGCCTTGCCTCCACATAGATTTTCATTAAACTGATGCAAAGATCTGGGTGGATGCACTCCTATTTTAAAACTGGTGATTCTGATTTAGCTTGCACCTGGGTAAACCAAAACAAGCCAGGTGTAAACTGATATGACTGTTCACAGAGGGGTTTTACTACATCACTTTAAACCTTTAGTTAAACAGGTAAAACTTTACATATAGACAAATTCATAGTGACGTTAGTGAGAGTTTTTGGTTACACTAAGATAGCACGACAAGATCTGTAGTGTATTGATTTCATGAATCGTTATAAGCTACTGGGATGCATCAGTACCCTGGACAAATGCCATTATACCATGTGACCCACCTCATGCATGATTGGACAGTTAGATGCACACATGACTGGATAGTTCCATACCTAAAGTCCTTTTTTCATGAGCTGGAAAATGTCCATAACTTTCCTAAGAACTTGATACTTACATTTGTTTAATAAAAAAAGACCCTAGACCCTTTTGAAAAGCACCTTAAAATATTTGTTTATCCAAAATTTGCTGCGAAGTGCTACCTATTAACTGCTTGCTGGGCTTAGTAAGACATGGATCTCTCGGAATTAAGTAGACATGCCACCAGCGAAAAGACATATTGAATAATAAAATGCTCAGTGTGTCCAGCATTGTTTTGTGGAACTCTAAATTTATTTATAGATTTTGACTTTATAATAGGTTTCAGTGTATCTCTACTTTATGACTTGCCAATGCACCCAGAGGGAAGGTTCATTCTAATCAAATTTAGTATCACAAAAATAAGCACAGAAACAAATCAACACACCCTAGGCATTGTAAACATTGCAAAAAGACAGATCATTATGTTGCTAAGTTGTTTTTACCATGAAACTAATTCTCCATGGTTCAGCTGTTACTTTCTTAACCATATAGTGCAGCTCTTACATGCTTCACTGTTATCCTCTGAGGCATGTAGATACAAATACCAAGTGTGCAAGTAGTATATGTGAACATTCTAGACAACCTTGTTCTGGTTATGAGAATAGAATCATGGATGATGGGGGTTGGTTGGAAGAACTTCTTACATCATCTAGTCCTTTAGAAATGAATGGGAAGAAGCAGTGGAAAACGTATTACCTATTTATTGTAGCTTTTTATAGGCTGTATGGAAGAATCCTGCACAGACGTGGGGATGCGTGAGATAACCATATCAGACATTTTTATTTCTAACTCTTATAATTGCTCATCTTTCTATTTCATGCTGGTCAGCCTCATGCCTTCTTCACGTGAGAGAATTGCAAATTGACTTGAAGTGGTTCAGACCTAATGAGGATGAGCAAAGGGGCTTAGGCAACACTACTACTTTATATCTCTGTGATCTGGTGCTGTAAATTCCTTTGGACAGGGTATACAGTGTGTTCTGGGCTTTGTACAACATTAGCGCAACAAAGCATTTTGTGAGCACTTAATAAATAATAGCAATTAGAGTACGGGCAAGACTGGGAAAAGGTATGTGTGGGGGTGGGGGGTCTGAGGTCAGAGATGAGAGAGCTGGTTGAAAAATGAATTTTATTCCATGGAAAAATTATTTTTTATCAAAAAACCCAAAAGGCAAAAATCTTTTTTTTTTCAGTTTTCCAACAAAAAATTTTAAAAAATTGAGGAAAGGTGACACTTTCTGCAACAATCTTATTTTAATTGAAAACTCAATTTTCCTTTGGGGGAGGGAAGTTTTCACAGAACATTTCAACTAGTCCTACTACTTGGAATAAAAAGTTCTCAATTCACCATATGACTTGCTATACGCTCTCCGTTTACCGTGTACCGTGTCCTCTCACTTGAGTGACAAATTCCCCAAATGCTGTGGAGTTGGTCACAACATCCTCACTAAGCAACCAAGACAATTAAGCCTGACGACTACGCCTTCTTTCAGAGTGGAAAGTTTCAGCCTGTCCTGACAAGTTCTCCAAATATTTTGTAAAATACAAACAAACAAAACTCACATGCAATAATGGGACAAGAAATGCACCAAAGCTTGGAACTACCCAGGTTTGCAAATTCTTTTTCTTCTGATTCAGAAAGAATACTCCATATTCTGGGATGAATTCTCAGTGTAAATCAGTCTGACTTCATTAGCTTCCAGGGGGCTATGACAATTTACAACCGTTTAGAACCTGGCCTGTGTTTTGGAATCTTGTGTTGCTTGACCTTTGGCTCTATGCCTTGCAGTACGCCCAAGAGGTGTGTTTATAATTCATAACAATCTCATACACCTTTGCGATGAGTTATTCATTACTTAAAACAGCAGATTGGGGCTTAAATGTGCAAGCGATTGTTAGTTGCCTAAAACTCTACAGCATTTTGCCACTGTTAAATATCCTCAGAACGAAGTTTTCAGCTGGGGTTCAATTCTTTTTCAGGAAAACCGTCTGCATTCTAACACATATGCACAAATACACACTTGGGACCAGAACTTCCACTGTTGTAAAGTGGCGTAACTTCATGGCCATCAATGGAACTACACTGATTTACACCAGCTGAGAATCTGTCCCACACATTACGGAGATAGATATAGGCAATGAAGAGGTGTGCGCTGAGCGAAGTCAATAAACTAAGGGAGGGGAGGGGAGAAGTCTGCGCACCTTGTGGATTTGAAGCAGTTTCAGAAAAGGTTTAAGGATTGTCTTTGGCAAAAAAGAAAATCCTCACATCTTATACTGCAAAAAAAGACCCGTGGCAGCGAGTTTTAGAGCCCGGGTCAACTGACTTGAGCTTGCACTGCGGGGATAAAAATAGCAATGTAGCTATTGAGGCTTGGGCTGTCTGGGTTCAGAAAGGGGGGGAGTTCTGAGATCCCAGGTTCCAGTCCAAACTTGAGCATCTACATTGCTATTTTCAGCCCTGGAGCGCAAGTCTGCAGGCCTAAATCAGTTAACCTGGGCTCTGAGACTCCTAGCTGCGGGGTTTTTTGTTTTGAGTTTGTTTTTTGTTTGTTTGTTTGTTTTTGCTGTGTAGACATACCCAAAGTGAGAAGGGCAAACTGTGCTGTAACTCCCTTGTCATCTTTTAATATTTAGTCACAAGACAGACTAGCAGCAACTCTCTGCGGGTGCATTTATTGGATTTAGTGTTTCATTTTTGTTACCAGAAAGTGTCACCGTTGTGACGAATGGCACTGAAAAGTATAAAATATAGACAGACCGAGCTGGTCTGATCCTGTCATCTTCATGAACACATTGCATGAGCCTGAAAAGCTGCAGCACGCTCTTTCAGTCTGCGCTCAGTATTGGCGAAACTATAAAATGTGGATATTAACATCAAAGGAAACAATGTTCGAATCATTGGGTAGAGGTGTGGGAGACAACTGCACTGCAGGCTAAAATGCATACATTTGAAACTTCATGCAAGCCACAGTGGCTGGATTCTATGGGGAATCATCACAACGGTCAGATTAAAAAAATGCCACCTCAGACCCTTCAAATGATCCGATTTCTTTGTTTCTTCATTAGTTAGTCAATTCTCTAAGATCCTGGGGCTAAAATTGTGCTTGGTGCTTTACAGACATGTCTGAAGATTCACGTGATGAAATAAAGGGCAGATAGGCATTGTCTTACCTAGGGAGCTGGTAGCGCAGACCCCAGCAGCTATGCAGAGTTCTGATAGGAATATATTTTCCTTGGCTCTTATTATTCGAGTTTGTCAGGAATATTGCTACTAAACATTTTGTCAGAAAATGCCAATTAATTGAAACTAAAACTGTTTCTGGGGCAAGGGTCAGTTTTGATGATTTTCAGGTTTTTTTTGCGGGGGGGGGGGGAGGAGGGATTTAAAAAAAAGTTTCCCAATTGGTGATCTGTCCCGCTTCACCATTTCTTTAAACAAAAAAAGTTCACTTTTGTGCAGGTCAAAATGATGCTTTGTTTCAAAGTTTTAAGTTAATTTAAAATAAAAATGGGGGATAAAGCTTGACCCGCTTTCTGTCTTTTCAACAACACATCACAAAGACATGCTCCAAAATCCAGACGAGACCCGCACATCTACGGCAGGCTTGCCAGCAACTCATGCAGTACTAGCACTGCAATTACCAATGCTGTAATTGTACCAGTTGAATATTGTGCAGAAGTGCTGTGCTCCCATTGTCATTATGGCAAGTTGGACTCAGTGATCCAGTCTGCCCTTCTTATCGCTGGTGTGACCTGGACAACTCCAGTTTCCAACCTTCCATTCCTGGCTGGCATTGTTCCCCTGGCAACTGGGCATGAAGGCAGGGTCCAGGCTACATCAGTGCATGCAGCCAACTATCAAGACAGCTTACTTCATAATTTCATCTCAAAGCCATATCCCCCTGGGTTAAGTCAAGATGCCCCTTTTCTGAAATAGTGGAGCTTCTCAGACAGTACATCAGACACCATCTTTCCAAGGAACAGAGGTAGCACGTGTTGTGGATCTATATTTTGGATAGATGGCACATTTCTTGGGAGATAGACAACTCCGATCTGCATTCCCTAGTCTCTGCAGATCAGCTCTCATATGCTCTTCAGAAGAATCACATGAACTGAAACATCCTTCTTCATTACAAGAGGATACAGACAGTTTAACTTACATCTTTACCACAGCGGCTTCTCGAGTTCCCCATCCTGCCCCTGTGGAGCTCACGAACGAACACGCTGTGTGCCATCTGCCCTCTTTATCATCTTGAGAGTGGATGGATGCACTTGACATCTCTGGACGATGCTGCCATGGTAGACTGGCTACATCTCTTACCCAACATCGAATTTATTGTTTGTGCTGCCATATGCCAGAAAAAGGGTTTTTTTTAAAAAAGGGAAAAGAAAAAGAGAAAATTAACCAGGTCAAAATTGGAACGTTTTTTAAAGACATGGTTGAAACAAAATGTTTTGATTGGCCTCATCTGTTTTTTTTAAATGACTATTATTATTTATTTTTGGTTCATGAAAATTTTCAAAATTTTTGACTTTGTCCTCATTCAGAACAGGACATTTCCCCCATGTTTCACAAAAATTCGTATGGGCTGGGAAAACTGTTTCCTGCCCAGCTGTACTTACTATACATGGTACACTGAATTGGTATAGCGACCTATGCTAGCACATCCCCATACTAGGGGCCATATCCTCTATATTTCCATTACATTTTCCTATATTGTTATTGTTGCTGTACCACCAACATATGAGGCACTTCACATACAAATCTGAAGACAAGCTCTCTTCCCCATAGATTTTAATTAGTAGATAAAATCAGGTTAGCTATTTAGATACTGTAGATACAGACTCACACATTAAGGACATTTATGAAGTTCTATGGCCTGTGTTATACAGAAGATCAGACTAGATAATTATCTTTTTGGCTTTAGAATCTAGGAATGTATGTTTTACACTGATGTATAAGATATGAGCAAAAGTGATGGGTGGGAACAGGGTGGTGAGATATAGCAGAACAGCTGTGGTTGCATGAAGTTCCAAGACTGTGCAAGGTTTCATGACCAGGGCCGCCCAGAGGATTCAGGGGGCCTGAGGTCTTTGGCGGCAGGGGGTCCCCGCCGCCGAATTGCCACCGAAGATCTGGCACTTCAGTGGTGGGTCCCGGGGCGGAAGGATCCCCCGCCACGGGTCTTCGGGGCACTTCGGCAGCAGGTCCCGGGGCAGAAGGACCCCCCCGCCGCAGGTCTTCAGGGCACTTCGGTGGCGGGTCCCGGAGCGGAAGGACCCCCTGCCACCGAACTGCTGCCGAAGACCCAGAGCGGAAGAAGCTCCGGGGCCCCGGGCCCCGCGAGAGTTTTCCAGGGCCCCCGGAGCGAGTGAAGGACCCCACTCCAGGGGCCCAGAAAAACTCTCATGGGGGCCCCTGCGGGGCCCGGAGCCTGGGGCAAATTGCCCCGCTTGCCTCCCCCTCTGGGCGGCCCTGTTCATGACTCAGATGCCCTGGTTGGAAGGGACAAGGTGTTCTGGAGAACCTCTTACTGCTGCTGTAAGAAGGAGCAGCTAAGAGCCTGTTCTTGAGCAGAATTCACATTGCAGGATGACCGAGCATGCTGATCAGACCATGAAATGCCGGCTGGTACTGTAGCTAAACCTCCAGGAGAACCTATCCTGTTAACGTTGTCAGCCTATCATAAGAACTTATACGGCACCCCATTACCATAGTATTTGAGCACCTCAGTATCTTTTCAAATGTTCAGCCTTAACACTCCTGTGAGGTACAGCAGTGTTATTATACCCATCTCACAGATGGGGAAGGGGAAATGAGGCACAGAGAGACAAAGTGACTTTCCTCAGAGTCACAGAAGAAGTTTGTGGTGGAGCAGGGAATTGAACTCTCATCTCCCAACCCCCACGCGAGAACCCAAACCATGGGACAACACTTCATCCCACTCTGGCATGCGGTCGGCAGGAGAAGCTCCTGCACTGTGTTCCACTTTTGCAGACCAGCACAACACAGGCCAGGAATAGCCCTTATGATATCGTTATAGAAATGCCATTGGCAAAGTGAAAGAATCAGACATTAATTTCTAGATGTTTTAGGCAGGGATTTTCAGAGGAGCCTAAGGTAGTTAGACACCCAAATCCCATTGAAATTCTTTGGAAGTTGGGCACCTGACTCCCAAATCCCAGCAATAATTTAGAAATTATTATGGTTTCATAATAATAAATAAACCCATAAAGAGTATAATAACAGAAACTTTGTAATACCCTATGGCAGTATCATGCGTTGGCAGGGTAATGGACTGTGGTGCCACAGAGGGTCTTTCATCTCTGATTTTATTAAACAAATTAAGACATCACTACAAATGTCTGGGGTTTTGAAATGATTTTCTTGGGACTGTTGTTTGTCAGGTACATATCAGCTACACACAGGAACACTGTGTTCATTCCACACTCTAGCTTACATATGCGGTGCAGTTCACATCACAGCAAATCATTTCTCTAGCATGATAGTCCGTACATAAATACTAACTTGTAGGGGCATCCCATAATTCAGATAAAGATGCAGCTGTTATATCTGAGTGGGGGTCAATGCCTCAGCTTACACTTGCATTTACAATAGGAATTAGATCGTGGATAGACATGCTTAATCTCTTTGTTATTATTATTCTTTCTAAACAACAAAATATTCTAGGTTGAGGACATGCCATGTTAATCTCTTTGACTCCTGTTCTCAAACGCTGAGTAATTTACAAAGGTTATATCTTGTTTTGTTGGCGCCACTAGAGTAGATCTTTGATAAAGAAACAAGGTGCTTTTTTTAAGTTCAGAGCCTTAAAGCTTCAGAAAATGGCATGTGAGGAAAAAAATGTTTAAAGCCTTTCCTATTATAGAAACAGATGCTATAACAATGAATAAAACAGAACTGTCCATTGTGACAAAATATGACCATAAATATTTGTATTATTTGCATATTTCAATCTGTAGCCTAAAATACGATTTATGTACTTAACTTGTAAATGGGGGTGACATAGTTTTAATGCTCTCACTTGGGGAAAGAGGGAAGAAGCCCCTTCTAATAGTCACCTAACAGCTTACGTTTAAGGGTCATTAAAAGACAATGCCGGAGAGAATAACTTTGTTGGCTGTAGCCTGCTTTCCTTGGGGAACCCTGAACCCTGTTTGAAAAGGATGGGTTCAGACTGGGGGCACTAGACTAGTGGGATTTGAGCAGGTGATACAGCCTTCTCCTCATCTGGCAAAGGGCAGACTTGAACCAGGGGTCTCCCACATCCTGGGTGAGTGTCCTAACCATGGGGCTAAAGGTTATGAATTATGATCTTCCCCCTCCACTCTCTGCTTTGTGTGGCATTAGGTGGTCTCTGAGCACACCTACCAGATCAGGCCCCGAAGTTATGTTAGGCAGAGCAGCGCCTATCTTCCCCTGGTTTGTGAATCGCTCTGGGTGGGAGATAGGCACCTGGGAACCTGGTGGGAGGCAATGGTGTGCATGCTTCAGAGACAGAAACATAGGCGCCTAGGGACCTTTTAACTGCAGAAACTTAGGCACTGAGTGAGTTTAGGCAACTCCCAGGTTGGACAGCTGCTAAGCAAGAGTATTGTGAATTGCAGTGGTGCCTAAAAATGGGACTGAGGTGCCTACATCTGGGGCACAAATGCCTAAGTTCCTGTGTGAATCTAGCCCTCAGAAAACCAAAAGACACACAGGAGGAGGTGGGCTTGCTAGGAGAAAGTGTAAGTGGGTTCTGTTCTGTTCCCGTAATGTAAGAGAAAAGCCTTTCTAACTGTCATGGAGTGTGAGATTAGATGAGACTAAATATACATATAGGCTATTTGCTGATTTAAAATAGTTTTTTCTCTAGTGCCTTGTTCCAACTGCTAAATAAAATTGTGCTGTCTGAAAAAGGCTGGCCCAAAGGGGAGCAGCGCAGGTACTTGAAACACATTCAGACCCGCAGGGAGATGTTTGTACAAGGTACCTGGGTCCCAGGCTAAGAATCAGGAAATTCCAGCCCAAGACAGGTAAAAATATAAGGCCTGTCGTCTGCAGTGGGTGCACTCAGGGAGATAAAAATAGGTGGCAGAAATGCAGCTAGCCATATTACCGGAACACCTATAAATATACTAATTAGATACAATTAAACTGCTGGTGATAAGTTCGTATTTTCTAAAAAGAAAGCAAAAACCCTTGGTCCGTAAGTGCAGGGAGAAAATAATAAGCATTAGAAACATATCAAGCACCATTTGTATCCCTTTATTACGCCATCTTCTTTCCTTCCCTTCACTACCCCCGCCCTCTTTTCTTTTCTAAGTGTATCTTTCTCTTGCTTCCTTGTTTTTATTGTTTTTATATAACTAGGGTGGTGTATTTCTACATGGTAATGCTCAAAAGACCCCATCAGGACTGGGAACCCCATTATGCTAGACGCAATTGACTAGGGTCTCAGCTGATCTAAATACATTTCAGTGCAGATGTGCTGATTTATACCACCTGAGGATCGGGCTCAGTTTTTCTAATTATGCATCCAAAAGTTTCTCTTCATCTCCATCTCCGTGAACCACCTGAGCTGCCCCTTTTTGAAGGTGATGACAGCGCGTAGACACCATACTGATACCAGGGTATACATTAAGCTAACAGCAGTTTGTTAGTCGCATGGTGGCCCATTTTAGCAGCAAATGTTGTCTGAAATTATGCACAAAGGAACTTATTAAAGCCATACACTTGGAATGTGGCTGTCTCTACAGATTGTGTAGAAACGATTATGCTCTGAAGAACAGAGAGAGATCCTGAAATGCCGCAGTTCTGTGCCCTGCTGCATGAACAGAATGGGATTATTTCCTTAAATGGGGGGAGCTGTGGGGCTCTTTCAGTTCATAGCATGGGACATTGGAACCACTCTGAGGCAGGCCCTTCAGGGTCACGAAATGCAGCCGTCCAATGAATAACTGCCTGCCAGTTGTGAAGAAGTGAGTATCAAGCTGGCAAGGAATCGCATCAGCAAAACTCCTGAACTCAACAAAGTTCTCCTGCTCCTTAAAGAAGCCCCAAAAGGATACCATAAAATGAAGCCCATGGTCTAATTCTGGTGGAATCTAGAGTGACCAGACCGGGACTGTCCCGATTTTGAGGAGTTTGTCCTGTGTCCCCATCAGAGTATGGTTGGGACGCCATTTGTCAAGATATTTTGTTTCCTGGTCTTCGGCAGCAATTCGGCAAAGAGTCCTTCAGTCGCGGACGATCTTCGGCGGTATTTTGACGGGTGCTTCTGTTTTTGGCGGCAAGGTTTATTATCCGCTGCCGAAATACCACCGAAGACCGTTCGCGACTGCAGGGCTCTCCGCCGAATTGCCGCCGAACTCCCGGATGGGTGAGTATTAAAAAAAAAAAAAAAAAACCCTCCCCCACTGCAGTGGTCCCAATATTTACCCCTTAACATCTGGTCGCCCTAGTGGAATCCCTTCACTGCTATGGAGGCCAGTTGCACTGGGGTCGTGTCATGCAAATATTTTGGCTTCTCCTATGTCTGACATAGGAGCAAGCACTTTAAAAGAATACAATTTCAGGTATTAAAAAGCCCCATACGGCCATAATTGAAAATAATAAGAGAGCGGAGTCCAGTTGGCCTTTGGAAATCCGCATGGCTCCTTTGTGTATGTGCAGCCACATGAGGCCCAGAAAGCACACATGTTAAACATCCCCAGCAGTTTATTAACTGCTGAGAGAGCAAGATAGTTAAAGGAAAGACATCAGGAAGGTAACAACTTAATGAAAGGGCTCCTCCTGGAACAGGCTGTCAATTCTGCCCTTTTGAAAGCCTCTCCTTAGTTAAACACATTTCTAAATAGAGGTGTGTTTTTTTTTTTCTTAGGGAGCTTTGATGATCAATGGACATCTTTGTTTTGAAAGTCAGCTCAAGGACACGCTAATGGTTTCTAACAAGGGATGTGTCCGTAGAGCACTTTATCAGCCACTGTTTCTTTCGCTGCTCTTGTTCCCATTTGCCGCCCTCTCCCCTCTGAGTGCTACCACCAGCCTATTGGATTTTTCCTTTTATACATATGGGAAAGTAGCAGCCACCTAGGCAGAGAGGAAGCCCAGGTACTTTAGGGATGGGAGCTGTATAAATACCAGGGAGACAGACAGAGAGACACGGTGGCAAGCTCATTGCAAATATCCAGGCGGATACTCAAAGAGATTCATTAACATTCTACGTTACTTTTAATTATAGAAGCCCTGATAATCTTCTCATGTATACCGGGGTAAATCAGGAGTAATTCTCTTGAAGCCTGTGCAATTACACTGGTATAGCACTAGTGTAAGAGAGAGGAGAATCAGACCTGTGTGTGTGCGTGTTTTTACAGAGAGACAAATGTACAGAGCCATAACTAGGCATTTTAGTGCCTGGGGTGAGCAAGCATATTTGTGCTCTTACCATTTTTTCCCTACCATTTTTTCTCCCAGAGGCAATGCACGGGGTGGGGGCAAGTGGGATCATGTTGCCCCATCCCCCCTGATTTTTTGGTTGAGCCCCACCAACCCAGACAGGCTGGGTGGCCCACTGAGCAGAGTGAGGGGGTGGAGGTAGCGCTCCGTACCTGAGCCTGGCTGCATGGGCCTGGCCCAACCGAGCCCTGTCACGCAGGCCTGGCCTGACCAAGCCTCTATTTCCACCCCATTTTTCCACCCCCATGGCTTAGCGCACTGGGCAGCTGCCCCGTTTGCCCTGTCCTGGTTATGGCCCTGCAAATTTACCTCAACAATCTTTGATTAGCTGGATTGAGGAAGTCATATTTTTGGAGGGGGTATGTTCTATAGAGACTTCCTTATCTTTGGCCTCATTCTCTGCTCCATTTGAGCTGAAGTCAGAACAAGACTAGGGTTGGGGTCCAACTTTAGGCTCCCCACAGTAAATTAAAGCAGCTTGAAGGCTACTTATGTACCTAAGGGGCTGTTCTAGCAGTCAAGTGTAGCATGTTGTCCCCAATCTGCTTTCCCCGGGAATGCCCTTTGTGCTAAGGCCCAGGGGCAGGGGTGGTTCAGAGCTACTGTGTTGATTCTAGACCACCTCAGAATTCCCTTTATGGAAGATATCTTGAATTCAGTAGTTTGCTAATCAAAATGCCTCTTGGAAGACGATATGAGAAGAGGAGCTGATAGGAAAAAAAACTAGTGGAAAAATGGAGCAGAGAATGGGGCAAATTACAAATATTTGAAGGGACTTTTTGGTTGGTCAGAAATCTATTTTTTTTTCCTGTTTGTGTTGAAAATCAAAATTTTGCTGAGAAAAATTCATTGAACTTTTGAAAACAAAAATGAACAGCTTCAAGGCCCTGATTCAGAAAAGCACTTGGGCACATGCTAAAGTCCCATTAATGTGATGTCCGGAGGACTGCTCATATGTTTGAAGTTCAACACATGCTGAAGTGCTTTGACTGCTTCAGTCAATTGTTCAGCATTTGGCAGGGTCAAGCCCTTAATTTCTTTGATAGCTGTAGTTAATCAGATAACACCGATTGACAAAGTTATTCTGAGGGTAAAATCCACCTTGAGTCCCCACCTGCCGCTAAGGGTACATCTACATGCCAATGAAAAGCCTGTGGCACTGACTCTCAGAGCCCAAGTTCTTTGACTGGCAGTGTAGATGTTCCCGCTCGGGCTAGATCCCGGGCTCTGAAACCTGGCAAGGGGGATAGGTCTTGAAGCCTGGGCTCCAGCCTGATCAGGAACATGTGCACACTGCTATTTTTAGCCCTGCAGCCCGAGTCCGGTGACCCTGAGTCAATTGACCCAGGCTCTGAAACTCGGTTCCTTGTTTTTTTCGTCCCAGTGTAGACATACCCCAAAGCTAATGGGCAGCAGAACCAATGTTTACCTCATAGCAGAATGCAGAGCCATGCTCTGTGTGTGTGATCTATCTACAATAGCATGAGGGAGGTTTGGGGATATTGTCTTTAAGAAATACTGCCCTGCAAGTCTATGAGAGACTGGCTCAAGAGGGATTCATTTTAAAGACACTTCCATTATCTATCCTACATATTCAGATATCCCTCAGTACTTTAGTATCTGAGCACCGCACAATCGCTAATAATGTATTTATCCTCACTACTCAACTATGAGGGAAGGAGGGAAGAGAACTGGTTGGGAATTTTCCAACACATTTTTCCATTGGAAAATGCTTATTCACTGAAACCGAAATTGTTCATGGGAAAGGGGCAGTTTTGACCAATCTACAGATTTGGAAAAAACAAAATGGATGCAAAATGTTTCAAATTATTGAAATGACTCCTGATAACATTTTCAAGGTGATTTTTTTTTTCTGTTCTAAATGACTTTTCGGTTCAAAATGCTAGTTAATTTATACTAAAGCTTTTTTCCAAAAAAAAGTCAAAATCAAAACAAAATGTTCTCAAAATGAGATATTTTGATTGACCCAATCTTTTTTTTTTTTTAATTCAATTAAAATTTTTGAGATTTAGATTTTTTTTTTTTTTTTGGTTCCAATTCGAGATGGGAAAAATATTTTTTAATTCTGGAAAATTCTAATGGGCGGGAACTATTTCCCACCCAGTTCTCATAAGAAGAGAGATCACTTGATCATTACCTGTTAGGTTCACCCTCCCTCAGGGACACCTGGCATTGGTCATTGTCAGTAGACAGGATACTGGGCTGGATGGACCTTTGGTTTGACCCAGTATGGCCATTCTTATGTTCTTATAGTAGTATAATTATCATCCCCATTTTACAGATGGGGAACTAAGGCACCAAGAGACTGATTTGCCCCAAATCACAAAAAAGTCCGCAGCACAGCAGAGAATTGAATTAGGGTATCTCGTATCCCAGACTGGAACCCTAAGCACTGAATTTCTGCCTGACCTTGTGTCAGAAAACTGGAAAGCATGATCTCCTTATTCTCAAAATTCTGAAGAATCTCCTATCTGATTGCTTGCTGCCAGCAGTATTACGAAACCTCAGCCATTAGTTTGCAGCATTGGTACCGTCTCATAACAAATGGTCTGCAGTGAAAGGCAATACTGTGAAGTCCATGGAAATATAGTCTGGGGAGAATCTCACGTATCAAAATTGAAGATGGAAATGCTTAGAGAACACAATTTGATTTAATTTAACAGGCTACAGGAGGCTGGACAACATGAATAGAACAACAAAATAAAGTCACAATAGGAAGAAATAAAGGCAGCATTTTTTCTCTACTCTTGAAATCTCTCTTGCCCAGAACCCATGAATCATCTGCAAACTCCACAGTGATGATAATTGTTCAGAGGAATTCCCAGCTAGTCTGTTGTTCAGCTTCTGTGGAATCTCTATATAATGCCACCGGAGTAAGATTCACAGATTCCAAGGTCACTGTGATCATCTAGTCTAACCTCCTATATAACGCAGGCCTTGAAATTCCCCAAAATAATTCCTAGAACAGATCCTTTTATAAAAAAATCCAATCGTGATTTAAAAATGGTCAGTGACAGAGAATCCATCACGGCCCTTGGTAAACGGATCCAATGGTTAATTACTCTCACTGTTAAAAATGTGCACCTTATTTCCAGTCCAAATTTGTCCAGCTTCACCTTCCAGCCATACCTTGTAGGAAAAAAACCCTGCAAAACACAGAACATGATCAACTGTGTGAGTTTTATAACAAGAGGGCAAATTCCTTCCTGATCCCATGATGCATATAGGCTTGTCCTGATTCCGCATGCATGTTTAAAGTTAAATGCTCTGTTGAATCAGGGCCCAAGCGGCGGGAAAAAAAAAAGGCCGCGATCGGCACTCTACCGCCGCCGCTTCATTCTTCGGCGGCAATTCGGCGGCAGGTCCCTCCTCTCCAAGAGGGACTGAGGGACCCGCCGCCGAATTGCCACCAAAGAGCCGTACGTGCCACCCCTTTCTGTTGGCCACTCCAAGCACCTGCTTGCTGAGCTGGTGCCTGGAGCCAGCCCTGCTTCTAGCAGCTGCAATAACAGTGGTAAAGAGTAAATATTTAATGCCATAATAACAACAATGTTGTATTCTGCGTGACAAATATGTCCTTGTTAGCATTAGCAATATTAATTAAGCGGAGAGTGTCTTGCAGTTTCTTTAATAGTCACAAAATTAATCAAACGTGTTCAGCAGACTGTCACGCTCGTGGAGAAAATGATTTCTTGTAGATGCTGTCTTTCTCTTTGATGACAAGAGCGGGTTTGGTTTAAACGTGCAGTGACACCGGAACCAGTACCTGGACTTATTGACATTAATGTTCTAAATCTTTATACATTTCTGTTGCTCTTTCAAGCATTCCTTTTTCCATCCCACATTTCTAAGAGGTATATTCATCTTCACAATCTTCCCTGAATTCATGGGGCACAGCCTTGCAGAGGAGTAAGATGCTGTAAAGTTTCCCCTTCCCACTACTCACAACTAAGGGCTAGTCTACACTGGCCACGCTAAAAAAACCACCTCCACGATGGGCGTAGCTACTGGCACTTTACAGCGCTGAAACTTGTTGCGCTCAGGGGGGTATTTTTTCACCCCCCTGAGCGAGAAAGTTGCAGTGCTGTAAATTGCCAGTGTAGACAAGTCCTAAGATTGTGAGTCAACCTTGGGCAGGAGGAGCAGAAGCTGCTCTCCTGAGCACTGGGTGACGTGGGGTAGGGATAGGGTGACCAAGTGTCCAGTTTTGGACTGGAACACCCGGTTAAAAGGGATCCTGGTGGCTTCGGTCAGCACCGCTGACTGGACGGTTGACTGTCTGTTTGGCGGCACCACCACCGTGCCGCACGGCTCCCGGGTTGGGAAGCAGCCGTCATGTCCGGCTCCTAGCCATAGGGGTGGCCAGGGGAGTCCGTGTGCTGCCCCGCCCCTTGCCCGGAAGCAAAGCTCCCATTGGCTGGGTCAGGGCAGGGGAGGAACTAGCACGAGCGTGACTCGTGAGCACTTAGCAAGCGGCTGTTGAGGGGTCGCATGGCGCGCGCCTATCCCAATGCTGCCCGGGCTCTTCTCCTCACACTGCTCATGTGGCTGGGCTTGAGCTGTGGCACGTGTTGTGCGGCGAACCGTGGTCTGTCTGTCACCCCCATTGCCGGCACCCAGCAGTTTGGGGTGTGTGGTGTGTCTGTCACCCTCATCCCCCGTCACTGCATCCCTCCCTGTATCAAACTCCCTCACCCTCATCCCCCGTCACTGCCTCCCTCCCTGTCTCAAACCCCTGCACCCTCATCCCCCATCACTGCCTCCCTCCCCGTCCCAACCCCTGCACCCCCATCCCCCTCACTACATCCCTCCCTGTCCCAACCCCCCTGAACTCCCAACCCCCCTGAACTCCCATCCCCCTCACTGAATCCCTTCCCATCCCAACCCCCTGCACCCTCATCCCCCATCACTGCCTCCCTCCCCGTCCCAACCCCTACAACCCCATCCCCCTCACTACATCCCTTCCCATCCCAACCCCCCCCCCGCACCCTCAGCCCCTCACTGCATCCCTCTCCCGTCTCTACCTCTCCGCACCCCTATCCTCCATCACTTCATCCCTCCCTGTCTCAACCCCTCCTCACCCCCGTCCCGTCACTGCATACCTCCCCCATCCCATCCTGTCCTGCCCCCCACACCTACCCTTCCCAGCCCTGTACCCTTGGCCTCTTTCCCTCCCCATCCTCTCTCCTCCACCTCTCCCCTCCCAGCTTTTCCCCTCCAACCCTTCCCCGCTGGATGATTTAGGCAGCCCCTGGAAAAAGTGTCTCTGTGTAGGCAAGTGTGTGCATGTATGCATTGTATTTGTGTAAGAGACTGTGTAGGGAGGTCTTTGTGTAGGGAGGTGTGTGTATTGCTGCAGGTGTGTATACCTGTGTGAATAACATTTGCAGCCTAACTCTTTGACTTTTATTCCTTTTGCTGGCTTGCGCACAAAAATATTGATGACATAAAATATATGTGTATTCATTTCGTAACAAGTTTTTAAAAGAGAAGGGAGTGCGTGAGAGAGGGTGGGGGAGAACAAGCGACGGAGGGAGGGGGGATGAAGTGAGCGGGGTTGGGGCCTGAGGGAAGGGGCGGGGCAGTGGGTGGGGCTTCAGGGAAGGGGCAAGGCAGTGGGCAGGGCAAGGGTGTTCGGTTTTCTGAAATTAGTAAGCTGGCAACCTTAGATAGGGAGTGGCAGGATCACTGACTCAGCCCCCCAACTCACTTTCCAGAGATGGGTCAGAGCTGCATCATGAAAAGGGGGTGAAGTAACATTGTCCTCCCCCAGAGCGGGGGAATAATTGTGACTGAGGTTGGTCATGGTTCAGTGCAGCTGTGCATTACCCGAGGAGCCAGTGCAAGGTGAGAGTGTAGCCCACAGTTAGACTGATCCAGATCAAGTCAGTGCAAGGCCGGATTTCCAATTAGAAATGGGTTAAAAGTTAAAAAGTTAATACATACAACTCCCTTGCAGCTGGCCGGGCTCCTGATGCGGGTTGGTGACCGCCCAGCGTGTGGGGTTGGAGCAGGGTGAGCATCCGAGTCAGCCCCCCTGGGGGAGATGTGAGCCGCAGCCAGGCAGGGCGACTGCTGACGGTGCTGGGAGCATCCCAGCCCCTTCCCAATCTCGGCCGCCCTGCCGCCACCGGGGAGGGACAGAAGACGCTCAGGGACCACTCACCGTGGGGGAGGTACAGTCCTCCCCCTTGCGCCTCGCCTCGGGCAGTTGGGCTGCACCCTGGGTCGTGCTGGGAGCATGGGACATGGCGGAGAGACTCGTGCCTTCCCAGGGAGGCTGTGTTTATATTTCTTTTTGTTTCATTTTTTTACAGAAAACACGAAGGTCAGCTGTAGGCGGAGGGGGATGCGGAAGATGCTGGGCCTCGGGGCGTGTAAGGTGTAAATCTGACCCTGAGTCAGTGCCAGTGGGTTTTTTTTAAGTTTCTGTGGTAACCCTGCAATTACAGCAGATTCCCCATAAAACCACTAACCCTTGAATATAAGACCTGATAGGACGTCAGAGTTTGTACAGGAGCAGATTTAGTTTTAAAATATAGCTTTAAAAAATCATGTCATTTGTGTTAAACATCTGTGTCAGATGCATATTTTCTGGGCCATATAAAGGCCAGTTCAGCAAACTGTATCTAGTAGCTATGTCGTATCTCCCTGCAGGATCAAAGCACCATGTTCCACTATGCACTAAATAAATTATGGAGAGACTGCTGGGAAAAAAAACAGGGTCACTAGGGTTCTCTATGAAAGTTTTGCCTGTGAGTTAATAGTTCCCACTAGCTCAAAACAGCAGATGCAACCAGCTAGACTTAATGTAGACTTTTATGCATACATCAGGTGCCAGGAGAGAGAAAATCTGCTAGAAACTCTTGTGTTGTCTATTGAAAATTGAAGAGCAAAACATCAAAGGCTATTTAAAAAACTGATCTACAGCTCTGACATGGAATGATCTCTCTGCAGATAGATAGGGGGATTAAAATAAGCCCCCCTAACAAACATATTGGATGGCAGGTGACACATTTTGCAATGTGAAATCAAAGTAAGATTCACCAAATCAAGCACCGTTCAGCAAGCAGAGGCTGATATATTGCAAATTGGGGATTTGATCACCAGAGGACAGAAGATGGTACATCACACAAGGGTTCAACAGTAGACCTGGTCAACATTTTTGAATGATTTTTTAAAATCAGAAAATGGCTTTCTCTTGAAAATGAACTTTTTCATGAAAAATAGTCATCACCGTCAAAACCTTTTGTTTTCTCCAAAAACAATGTGTGCCTTTGATTTTTTTTTTCAAAACTTTTGTGAAAATCTTTTTTGAAATGTTGATCTATGTTTTTTCCTTTATCAAAGACCAGGTTTCTTGCAATAATTTTGATAAAACTTTCTAAAAAAAAAAAAAAAATGGATCTCCCACCTGCCTGCTACCTCCCCCCAAAAAGGAGATCAATTCTGAACACTTTGAAATGAAAACAGTTTCACAATTGACAATTTTTTCCTAAAATAGGTTTTCAACTAGCTCTACTGCACAGGTGGATGGAAGCTTTAAATGGCAATCAGGGCTCCAGGACAGCCCACACAATAGATATAACCCTGGAAACCCACTTATTCAGTGCACCACCCCATCATCATGGCCACACCCCTATTTTGCCAGCTCCGCCCACTTTTTTGATTCATACTGACCATGTGCAAACCTTGTGGGCCATGTGGACCCCTTATGTCTCAGTAATCCTCCGCCCACTGAATTTTTCATGGCCTGATGTCCTCTCTGCTCAACCTATGGCTTCATGTATCCCCAAAAGTCAATGGTTTTTGGAGAGTGGTAGGGGTGAGAGAAAGCTAGCGATGGGCCTTTTCCAAAGCTCTCTTCAGTCAATGTAGAGATCCCCATTTACATCAGCGGTATTTGGATCAAGGTGTAAAGCCACCAGCTGAAGTCAGTTTTTCTTTCATATTAGTATTTTCCCCTCATATTCCTCTCTCTTTGAAATCTACAAAACCGCAGCACATGAGAGACATCGGTCGAAGCGGCTAGCCTCCCCTTAAATCAGCGGGCTCTCCACTGAAAACAGCCACGTCGTCAAATTACCTGGACAAGGGAAGCCTTTTTAGAGAAGGGAGAGAAACAGTTCAGGCAGCTGATTGCTATGGCTGGAAGAAGTTTTTTTTTTTTTTTTTCCCAGGATGCAATTGTAGAGAAACACAGAGGAGAAGCAGAGGAGAATGTTGTTCTGATAAAAATTGTACATTGGTGCAGAGAAAAGACAACTCTGACTCCCTTAACATGAATATATTTGATATTGGACTGTTCCGTTCATCAGATTGCCTGACTGAATGAACAATTGTGCTGTCCCCAGCGTCAACCCTGAGGGCGGGAGGGAACCTTGATTTGCTTCCTTTAATTTGAAATATAAAATTGATCTCTCTCTCGCTTTCGCTCTCTCTCGCTCTCTCATGCACACACAAAAACACACAGACACTTTTTAACTTATTGGTTTATATACACTTGGAAGAGAGAGAGCATGGTCTTGTGGTTAAGGCCTAGGAGACACTATTGTTAGAGTCTGTGATAGACTCTACATCTAACTTCCAGGGTGATCTTGGTCAGCACCTTGGTGCCTCAGTTTCTGCTTTTGTAACCTCAAGCTCACAGCTAGCTGCAAATTAAGCTGTGGGGCAGTTCAGCTCCCATTTAAGCTGAGCCTCAGGGGAGTGGAAAGGGGGCTTAGAGTTGTCTGTTCTACTCCCACCGTGGGTCCTGCACCAAATAAATCTAGCTATTGTGCCCTGAGGAGAGGATGAGAGAGGGAAAGATTTTAGTCATGTCATGTGATGCACTACTAGAAAGTGCTTGGCTATCATGGTGATGAGGGCAGACTCAGAACATGAGCAGAAGAGACTAAAAACACAGCTTGGCCATACATGAGGCTCTTGCCTTCTCCTCTTAAAACGGAAAGGTATCTTGAACAAAATGCTAATCTTTAAAACCCCGTGTTTTAAATTGTGGTGCGGTGTGAGGTCACCATTGTTTGCACTTTCATTACCATCCTTTTCTCTTAGCCTGGCTGTTTTTGAGAAACTAACCAACCTATTTAGCATCAGAAGAGTTCTGCCTAGAGTCACAACTTCTCCCACAAGTCCCGAGACAAACAGATTAGCTGTCCCTTGGAAGACAAAGAAAAAAATGTTAGAGACCTTTTCTGTTAGGCCATGTGTGATAAATGAAAGGGCTGGGGAGTAGCGGGAGCTCCCTTTTATGGACAGCCAGCCAGCCAGTTAGCTATAAAGCCACTGTTAGTAGCTGTTCTCTACTTGCTTTACCTGTAAAGGGTTAAAAAGTCCATAGGTAAAAGGAAGGGAGTGGGTACCCGACAAAAAGAGCCAATGGGAAGGCTAGAACTTTTAAAAATTGGGAAAAAACTTCCAATTGTCTGTCTGTGTTGTTCTCCCGGAGAGCAGAGACAGGGCTGGAACTATGCTGTAAAAAGCTTTTTGCCAGGTATGAAAATCATCAGATCATACCTACAAACTACTCACTTGAAACCCCAGATATGTAAGTAGCTCAGGAAATGTCTAGGAAGATGTGATTAGGTTTATCTCTTTTATTTCTTTATGGCTTGTGGACTCCTCTGTGCTAACCCCAGGTGCTTTTGTTTTGCCTGTAACGTTTAAATTGGACCTCAAGAAGCTATCTTGATGCTTAATCCTTGTAATTGTTTTTTTTAAATCTAGCAAAAAGCCTAAATTCCAGATATATTTTCTTCCTTTTTGTTTTTAATAAACTTTACCTTTTGTTAGAACACAATTAGATTTGTGTGTCCCTCAGAGGTTTGTGCACATATTGTTTAATTAGTTGGTGGCAATAGCTGATTTCCCTTGTTTTCTTTCTCAACTCTTCCCTGGAGGAGGGGGGAAAGGGCTTGAGGGTACCCCACAGGAAGGAATTCCCCAGTGCACCTTCATGGGTTCTCAAAGGGGTTTTTGCACTTGGGTGGTGGCAGCATCTATCAATCCAAGGTCAGAGAGAAGCTGTAACCTTGGGAGTTTAATACACGCCTGGAGTGGCCAGTATTAATTTTTAGAATCCTTGCGGGTCCTCACCTTCTGCACTTAAAGTGCCAGACTGGGGAATCAGCCTTGACACCATGACAACCTACACTACCACTTCTGTCAGCAAAAGTTATGTCGCTCATGGGTGCGAACCCCCTACCGTCCCCCCGAGCAACATAAATTCCACGGGCATAAGTGGTAGTGTGCACAGTGCTATGTCGGCAGAAGAGCTTCTCCTGCCAACATAGCCACCGCCGCTTGTGGAGGTGGTTTAATTATGTCGATGGAAGAGCTCTCTCCAATTGGCATGGAGCGGCTACATGAAAGCTCTTACAGAGGTGCAGCTGCATCGGTACAGCTGTGCCGCTGTAAGGTCTCTAGTGTAGCCATAGCCTTAGTTTGAGAACACCCACAAAATGTTTTGTCAGTGTGTCTCCTGCCCCACAGCTCACAGAAAGAATGAGAGTCCCCTTCAGAGTGCATGCGCCTAGTGCAGGTGGAAATGCCGGGTGCCAGGTCCATAGTAGCATAAATCAGTGTAGGTCCAGCGAAGGCAATGATATGTGACCGTTTGCACCAGCAGAAGATTTGTCTCCCAGTGGGACTAGTCCTCTCCTCACTTGTGTAACTCAATGGGACTACACTCCTATGCACAATTTTTTCCCCATCAGTGGCGTTACGCCTATGTAAAATGGATGCAACAGAATGGGTGACTCAGGACCAATGGCTTCAGTGGGGATAGTCCTGGTTTGCATCGATGTAAGTCAGAGAAGAATCAGGACCAAAAACTTTAAGAGTAAGAACGTGACAGGCATCCAGGCTAGTTGCTAATAGCCTCATATCATGGATATGTTCCACTTTACTCTGGCAGAGGATCTATTTCCTGGTGGGATTGATCCTCCCTTTACTGATGTATACACTGGCCATGAGTAAATTTAGACTGAAAATTAGAAGGAGGTTTCTAACCATCAGAGGAGTGAGGTCCTGGAACAGCCTCCCAATAGGAATAATGGGGGCCATTAACTAGTTTTAAGATGGAGCTTGATACATTTATGAAGTGGATTATATGACCATTGATAGCAGGGGACTGGACTTGATGACTCAGGGAGTGCCCTTCCAGTTCTTTGTTCTTATGGTATCCTACACTAGCTGGCTTCGTGTGTAGACACTTGTCTTCTCAAAATTCCAAAATAGTATGTAGCAAATGGTGCTTCTCCTAGTAATTAAGTGGTGGCCTCAGCAGAGATTTGCAGAAGCATGATTGGTTGAGATCAGCTTTCAGAGCATAGATGTTTAGAAAGATCATCTGGTTATAGTTTGTTTGTTTACTGTTTAACAGAACCTCAAGCGGCAGTGAGTAACACTGTAGTAATACCGCAGACCGATTATACAAAGCTCCTTGACGTGGTGAGCTTAAAATCTATAAGACACCAAACCACATTTATTCATTGGTTTCAGTTCCTTAGGATTTGATTGGGATGCTGGAAACTTGGAACATTAATTCCTTTTCTGCCTTTTTAAAGCTCCATAGGGGGTGCCATGAAAATATAAAGGTAGTAGGGACTTTGTCCAGAACATGAACTGAATATATATATATTTTTTAATTTGAGTTTTGCCTTGTCAATTTCTTGAGATGCTCAAGTTTCCCCTCTGATCTTGGTTCATCTGATGTCAAACTTCTGCTCTGATTGACACTGGTGTCAATCCAGAATAATAGCTATATTTCTCAAAAAGAACAGGAGTACTTGTGGCACCTTAGAGACTAACAAATTTATATGCTCTAATAAATTTGTTAGTCTCTAAGGTGCCACAAGTACTCCTGTTCTTTTTGTGGATACAGACTAACACGGCTGCTACTCTGAAAGCTATATTTCTTTTAGTCAAGTTATTCTGCATTAACACTGTTGAAAATGATCAGAATCTGGCTGTGTCTCCTTGTTTTCTCAATGGCTCTTCGCCGCAAAACACTTACAATGAATATACAGTAAAGTGTCCCTAGGAATTTGTAGTGCAATTTTGTTTAACCTTAAGTTGAATATTCTTTTTTTCTTAGTGATTGACTTTTCATAGGCCATTGGTTGATCACGTAAGACTCTTTCACTATACCTGCACGTTTCAGCATCCTGTTTTTATTTTTATTAATTGTTATTATTAATTATTATTATTATTATTAATTGTTATTATAGCAGCATCCTGGAAACCTCAGCTGAGATCACCTCCTAACCCACAGTTCTGTCCCTTAGACTATACTGTACATTTTACTAAAACTCTCACTTAAGTCCCCATTCAAGTTTATTATTTTTGAGAAAATATTTCTCTGGGCCTCAGTTTTTTAATCCATTCTTGAAATCCATGAGACAGTCTCCAACCTGAGTTCTACCATGGTTATCAATCATAGCCCAGAAGGATGATGGCTTTGAGATTATTGCCATGTCAAAGCATCTGGGTCCCTGGCTGAAGCAGGATCTTTGATGTCTGCTCCATTTTCTTTTTAATGGACTTTTGATAGCACTCTTAATACATATTAGCTTTACAACTCCCTAGTCAACTGCTGGAAAGGATGTCATTTGGCAATTTATTTTTCTGCTGCCCTTACACAATATTTCCCCCCTATTATGAAAGCTACAATAAACTCCCTTTTCTAGAGGTATTTGTCTTGACTTGATAGACCCTAACAAAAAACGCCACAGGTTTTCAAATATTTAGCTTGGGATCACCCATAATAAATTGCTATTTTATTCACTGTCCTTCGGTGCTGTTCCCTCATGTGTTCATCTTTCTGTTCATACTTGCTTTTTGCCTCACTTCAGTTTGTGTGAGGATGGGGTGGGGGATGGGGGAGAAGACTAGGATACAAGGGGAAAATGGAATTTAAAGTAGCTGATTCCAAGACTGAAGGTAAGGGTGTTATATCCATAGCCTATAATCTTATCACTTATCAGAGAGACAACGGTAGTAACACCATAGTTAAAGCTGCGCTGAGATTTGCAATTAGAGGAAGGCTAAAATCCCGCTGTTTGACACTTTAACTATTGAAAAAATGCAGTTAAATATTCCAGCACCCCATTGATTTTAGTGGCGTCTAGATTAAAGGAGCAGCAAAGGCAGTCGATAAACCGCTGCTTGTGGACAATTCGTTAGAAAGAACAAAAAAATAAAAAGCCCTTAAAATGTAAATGTACCTCCAAATAATGAAGGGAGCTAGGCATTTCTGAGGAACAAGAGCTGTCTTCTAGTGAAGTGCAAGAAATGGCATGCTTTGCTCCTGTATACTCCGCCCATTGCTAACGTCTCTTCCCTCCATCCTGAGAGCAATCTGTATTTCAAGGGATTATTTGTTCACTGCTGCTTAAGCGGTTAATTAAGCTGTAATTTCTGTTCTATTGCAAGTATTTAACGGGGCTTGAAATTAACTCTGTCACTAAGCTAAGGCCAGCCAGATGCTACCTGAAGCGTCTGGCTGTCACTTCCATTTGTCTCTTAAGAAATTGCCATGTCAGAGTCTGAGGCCATGCAAACGGAGGGAAGGCTACAAGTGAGACATTTCTTGCAACGTTAGGAAGATGTTAAAGTCAGGAAAGCAGACGTGAATGCACTGATGAGTTTACAACACCCACTGATGAAGGCCAGGGAAAGGGTTAATTATAATTTCCTGAGCAACTGCTCTGATATAGGTTTCTGACCATCGGTCAGGGATTGACCGAGAACTGTCCTATGAAAAGGAGATTGGCTGAGCTCAGCTACAGTGCTTGAGAGTTTTGAGGGACAAGAGTGAGAACTTTTTTTTCTGAGTTCCGAGGTGACCTTTGAACCAGCCCCTACCTAGGAAAAGACCCTGGCTGGTGTTGATTGCCACTAGAGTGGAAAGAAGTTTTGTGATTTCACCATGCTCCAAGGAGCCTTTTATCATCATTCATCTTGAATCCCCAAACCTGTTCACTGGTTCCCTGATCTGACACAGCTGTCTTCTTATCTGTTCCCCTGTGTATCTTAGAGTCAGGCTGACTTGTCGACTGGCACAGACACATTTCTTTTTTCTTTAATCCCAGTTAGCCCTGCAAAGCCAGCACATGTGTAATAGTCAGTTGAGTTTTGTTCTGCCTTGTGTATCACCAGTAAAAGTCTCATCTCAATTCCCTTGCCTTTCTCTATTGAAAGGTATGTACCATCTCATTAACGTTTGCTATTGTCTGGCATCTCTTTTGTGATTGTCTTTAGTGGTTAGTGTCTGTGTGCGATCACGCAGGGAGTTCGTCCTGGCACAGAAATGCCATAGCATAATGCCTCCATAGGGGAATCAATGGATTATTGGCTGCTTCTTTACTAACTCTTAAATACGTGGTCTACCAGAGCACAGGAAATGGAACTGTGCAACCCGAGACTTCCAGATACAGAAACATTCACAGATACTCTTTGTGGTGGGTTGTAAAGAAAAATAAATAGCCAGTTTGATAAAAAATAGCTAATATTTTAACAGCTGTACCTGAGCAGATGTGATAACTCATCAAGAAAGAGCAATCATACAGCACGGCCCATATTGTTTTTTATTTGTGTTACCATAGCACCTTGGAAACCCTAGTCATGAATCTGGACCGTGTGGTGTTAGGTGCTGTACAAACACAGAGCCAAAGGATGGTTCTTGCCCTATAGAGATTACAATCAAAGTCTCCTGTTCTTTGCTCTCTGTTCCTGTTAGTCCATTTTCAACACAATTACAACACCATTGACTTTGAGCGTTCAGTACAATTGCTCAAGAAATGGCAGCTTTTTATGGGAATTTTTTTAATCATTTTTTTTTCAACCTCCATCATTATTTTCATTTGCAATGGAAAAAAAACAACCAGAATTAAAAGAAATCAGTTTTTGAAAACCATTTTCATTAGAAAATGCATTTTTGTATATTTTAATTTTCTTAAAATTGGAAGAAAATATCAAAAACTAATAACACATTTTTTCCAATTTTTGGTAAAAAAATATATGTTTTTTTCTACAAAAAATTGGAATTTTTGTACCAAAATGAGATTTTGCCATGGACTTTTCATTGTATTCATCTTCTTATTATGAGTCATGCCTGCTGTGGGAATGCTTAAGGAATGCTTATCCCAGAATGGGGCCCCATTGTGTTTGTGCAGCACTAACACTTTTCATAAAAAAATGTCAATTAAAAAAATCAATCGATGCTACCGCTTACAGCAAGGCTGAATTTGGCCTAACATTTCCTTCTTTTTCTCCCAGTGTCATGCCTTTGCTCATGCTACCATTTTCCAGCTGAAACACCCTTTCCTCGCCTGTTCCAAGTGACTTCAAATCTCTTCTGCAAATGCCTTTATATCTTCTACCTTCTCACTCTATGCATCCGAAGAAGTGGGCTGTAGTCCACGAAAGCTTATGCTCTAATAAATTTGTTAGTCTCTAAGATGCCACAAGTACTCCTGTTCTTTTTGCGGATACAGACTAACATGGCTGCTACTCTGATACCTTCTCACTGTTAACCTCCATTGTCACGATCTATCCCCCTCTGCTGCCTGATCAGTAAATGAGACAAACAATAAAGATATGTGTAAAACAAAACAATTTATGCAATCAGCGCTCTGTGGGAAAAAACAAAAAACATTGTTTACTGTCATCTCTTCTTCCTTACCTGTCCTCTTAGCCATGATGGTCCATTATGAAGTAATGATGGGAGAGATTGAAATAGATTAGGACTGTTTAGTTTAGAGAGAAGGAGAATTAAAGGAGACATGGTATATGCATGTGAGGTATGGGGAAGATAAATCAGACACTTCTCTCTACACTCTTTCATAATCCAAGAACAAGGGGACTATTCAGGGCAGTAGATTTAAAGCTTTCATTATCATTAAAAAATAAATAAATCATGGAACCACAAGGAAAACACTCTGACTAGGGAATCCCTCATTCATAGGCCTCTATTTAACTCTGTGTGGAGGAACTCCTTGTTTATATTTCAGATGTGGTTTGGAGATGAAAGGGAACTGGGATACTGTTAGATTCTCTCACACAATCCACTTGGCTGAGACAGGAGCCTGCAAACTTAATAGTTTTAGGCTGTGTCTACACTGCGCACCTTACAACAGCGTGGCTATGACACTCCAACCATACCACTGTAAGGTGCGCTGTGTAGCCACCTCCAACGAGGGGCGGTAGCTTCGTCGCCGTGATTTTTTTCACACTCCTGAACGACAAAAGTTTTAACGACAAAAGTGCCAGTGTAGACATAGCCTTATTCCATTGTTTTGCCAGCTGGCCAGACTACAAAATGCCTGCAGTAGTGTTACTTTTTCTTCTCCTCACTTGTACATCTGAACCACTTTACCTGATTCCAAATATGTCAGTGTTATTTCAGTGAAGAAAAAGCCCTTAAACTATCCTACTAAGATACAGGAAGAGCAGCTGCTAAGAACCAATTACAAAGGAAACATCTATTTAGGCTGCAAAAACTCTCACGATTCTATCATGGCTCTTGTGATTTTTGTGTATTTTTTTAAAGCCCCAGCTCCTGGAATCACATCAGTACGTTTCTAGCCTGCACAGAAAAGCTTGGAAATGTGAAGAGAGAGCGCACTAAAAGCTCAGGGGTCAGAAAGCAAATAAAAAGAACTCGTTTTCTTTTAAAAATCTCATGATTCTTAAAGCAATCTCATGATTTTGGGGGCCTGACTCCTGATTTTTGAACAGTTGAGGTTCTAGTCTAGATGCGATAAATCAACCCCCGAGCACTCTCCTGTCGACTCCTGTACTCCAGCAGGCAGAGTCGATGGGAGAGCATCAGCCGTCGATTTGCTGCAGTGAAGACACCGCGGTGAGTAGATCTAAGTACGTCGACTTCAGCTACGTTATTCATGTAGCTTAAGTTGCGTAACTTAGATCAATTTCCCCCCCTCCCAGTGTAGACCAGGGCTGAGTCACACTTGTGTAAATCTAGAGTTAGTCTATACAGTGAGCTGAGTTACTACAGTTTTTCACCGATGTACCATGAGAAGAATACAACTCATTCTTTTTTACGTACACACTTTTTACATGTAAAGCACCATGAATATTTATAACACTGTATAAGTAATAATAGTACAGAGCACTTACATAGAACTGCTTTATATTTTTAGCATGAAAGATGTATAAATATGCCCATACATGCTGTAAACATGACACACACTATTAGATTTCAGTGTTGGCACCTCAGCATTTCAGATCTCTTTTGGAAAACTACATGGCTTTCTGAGAACTCCTGTTATTTGTCCCATCTCCTGGGCTCGCATTACACAGTAGATGCAGCCAGAAAGTTTCAAAGGCAAAAGTATTGATTCAACTGACCAAAATGTTTTGTTCTTGTCTTAACAATTTGACAACTGGAAGCTCAATCAGCAATGATCCAGGTTTGTTTCTTTTTTTTTTTTACCTTTTTGTCGCTGGCCTCCAATTATACACCTATAATGTATATTCCCCAGCTATTAAGGACCCATGTGTACAATTCACAGCGATACGCCAAATGAGAAAAAATAAAAGCAGGCAGGCAGTTCTTTCCTTCATCTATTTGACAAGAACAAAGGAGATAGCAGGAGATTATGTGCAAAGGAGATTTTAACTGCAAAGTACAATCTCCATAACCAATCTTAAAATAACACCTCAAATGCACCAGGGAGACAATTCAAATCCTGCCTGAATAATCAGGAGCTGTTTTTAAACAAGTGTTATCTAATGATCCCCCACCCCCGCAGATTATCTGACCTTCCTAAGTGATGATCTTTGGGTTTCCCTGCCTAGCTCAAAATGCAGATAAGAAAGGTGCCTTCATTTACTAATTTTCTACCAGCATTAGATGCCGTTCAGCAGCAGGGTGTCTGTTGGATTAGATACAGGTCTGATAATACCAGGCGTATTGCAGCTGAAGTCCAGATCTTTATTTCATGTTGAATAAAGCCCATTTTTTCCCCTCTCACTTTTAATATGAAGCAGAACCTTGTAGATAAAGTGCAAACTAGCAGGTGCAGTTTTGTGCTGCTTGCTGCAAAAGGATCCGGCAAGAGGTTTGACTCTCACTCATCTCTGAAGGAGCAAAAATGTTCTTTGCAGACCTGTGCAGTCATACTCAAAACATGCCAAGGAGTGCTTCCTCTGCAGAAGGGGACAGAAATGGCATGTGACAATGGCAAATAATCACAGACGGTCATTTGCTACCCGCATTGGAAAAGGATTTAGAATAAAGCAGGGCTGCTTTAAGGCATAGGAAGGGGGTTAAAATAAAGGGCAGAGAGAGAGATTGTAGCACCTCCTCCTTTGTTAATAGGTCTTCCTCCTTTCCCTGGCTTGGGTAAGAAGCAGTCCTCCACAGCGCCCCCTCTGACTTGGCTGCTGTGGTGAGATCGCCCCCTGCTGTTTCATTCTTCTATAACCACTTCACATAGCCAGCCATTATAGGCTGTTGGATCATGTGGTGACATCTGAATCTCAGCTTTTATTTATAAGAGAAAATGTTTCTAGACCTCATGGTTCTGTGACTGATGTAGCCAAGTATAACCATGTCTTCCTGAGTCTGGAGAGAGCCTGAAAGAGGAGGTCTATGTGGTATGTACTGCCCCATGCATCTCAGTGGGTTAACGCTGAAACATGATGCTCCAGAGGGTGAGTTCTCCATCACCACCACAGACACACACCCCCACACACGTCCCTATCTTGTGATGCAGTCATCATGGGGCTTCACATACACAGTCTTCTGTTCAGGCAGTTGGGGATTGAGTCCTCCCTCCTCAAGAGTGGAGGACTAACCTAACCTGCCTAACAAAAAGGGAGAAGTGCTCCAGGGAGGGGGAGGAATCATTCTGCCCAGAGAAGAGTGATGGTGAGCTCCTTGCCAACCCAGCAGTCATCTCATATGTCCTGAGTAAGTAGGGGCTGGGCACGGGGTTGGTTAGAGTGGTCCCATGGGGACCCCGATGCGGGGGTATGCAAAGAACCTGGCATATGAGCCCTTATTATGGTCCAGGAATAAAATATATCAGGCTTTCCCATGCAATGGGGACTGGACATGTCTTGGTGAGGCCTGACTCTCTTGCCTTGTGCATAGAATGAATTGGGCTACCGCCCACTTTTTTGAATGTGACCTATTGACCAATGATACGTACTTGCTGTCTGGGCCTAGGAACCAGAGTGTTAATTAATTGGCTCTGACTCAATATTTGACCAATATTTTAAAAATTGTACGTACAGCACCGAATCACATATCGGTGAGTGAGTCAGCACAGTATCTGCTACATGATTTCCCTTCAATATATTGGAACTAAAGCATCTTTTTTAAGAAAAAAAAAAAGATGGACTCAATTACCCTGAAAGTGGCATAGGAAGGGGATTGAGCAACGAGCAAAGATTGAACGATGCTTGGAAGGGGAAGGCACTGTCATGTAAAAGACTGGTAGGCTGACCTAGAAAATGCTTTTTCTGAATGTCTTATTTATAACTGACTTTCCTGGGATATAGGACGAACCGGTCTCCTATAGAAATGAGAACACTGATGTGCGATGGATGGCGAAACCCAGGTGCTGGACCTGCGATGTTGAGAATGAGGTGGTGTAGCAGTCCAGATTTTGTTACTGCTAAGTGCTTGTTTGCTTGTTGCTTGCCCACAGTCTGGGTAGGTTTTATATGTAGTTTGGTATCATTGTTGGGACATGTATCCAACCTATCCTGCCATGGAGTCCCAAGCTGGCAGAGGTAATTTCAGCACATCAGGTGACAGTCCCAAGTGATCCCTGTGACTGAACCCGTCAACTGCTTACAAAGAATAAAAGGGAACCACCAAGCAGCTTTGCAAGCCAGCATTAACTGTCATTGCCTTGATTCATGTCCCATGTTTCCTCTTTGCTACATATGTCAGGAAATTAAATGTAAAGATACTATCGGTTATAGATGAAATAAAGTGGTGTGTTTACAAAGAGGAATTGTGGTTTTAGGCCCCATTTCAACAAGGTAGCTAATCACAGGCATAACTTTAAGCATATGAGTCTATGGGACAATGTATGTGAGTAAGTTTATATACGTGCTTAAGCATGTTGCTGAATGAGGGCCTTAGTGAATTTGAATTATGGTCTTGCAGATGAGGCACTGGACTAGGATTCAGGAACTCTGGGTTCAGCTCATTGTACTTAGCATAAACTCCCCAGGTGATTTGGGCAAATCAGTTAAGTCCTGATCCAACTCCTGTTGAAGTTAATAAGAGCCTTTCCATTGCAGAGTCCAGTGAGAGCTGGTTTGTGGCCTTATTCTGTGTGTGCCTCAGCTTTCCATATGGAAAAATGAGCACAATAATATTCTATATTTTACAGGGGGAGTGAGGATATATTCAGATACTATTAAAAAGAGTTTTAAAAGAGCTGGCCGAGGAGCTCACTGGACTGTTAATGTTGATTTTCAATAAGTCTTGGAACATTGAGGAAGTTCCAGAAGACTGGAAGAAAAATAATGTTGTACCAATATTTAAAAAGGGTAAATGGGATGATCTGAGTAATTATAGGCAAGTCAGTCTGATATCGATCTCAGGCAAGATAGTTGCTGATACAAGACTTGATTAATAAAGAATTAAAGGAGGGTAGTATAATTAATGCCAATCAACATGGGTTTCTGGAAAATAGAATCTGTCAAACTAATTTGATTTCTTTTTTGATATTTTTTAAATTACAAGTTTGATTGATAAAGGTAATAGTGTTGATGTAATATACATCAACTTTTGTAAGGCACGTGACTTGCTACTGCATGACATTTTGATTAAAAAACTAGAAAGATATAAAATTAACCTGGATCACATTAAATAAGTAACTGTAGATCATCACCTAATGGGTGTGTTTATATTCGGGTCTCATAAGGATCAATTCTTGACTCTGTTATTTAACATTTTGATTATTGGCTTAGAAGTAAACATAAAAGCATCACTGATCAAGTTTGCAGATGGCACAAAAACTGGGGGAGTGGTAAAGAAAGCAGACGATAAGTCATTAATACAGAACAATCTGGATCACTTGGTAAGCCTGGCACAAGCAAACAATATGCATTTTAATATGGCTAAAGCAAAGGTATACATTGAGGAACAAAGATGTAGGCCATACTTACAAGATTCAGAATGCTATCCCAGGAATCAGTGACTCTGAAAAAGATTTGGTATTCATGGTGGTACATGAGCTCCCAGTGTGATGCTGTGGCCAAAAGGGCTAATGCAATAATTGGATACATAAACCGCGAAATTTTTGAGTAGAAATAGAGAGTTTATTTTAGTTCTGTATTTGGCATGGGCATGGCCACTGCTGGAATACTTTTCAGAGTAGCAGCCATGTTAGTCTGTATCCGCAAAAAGAACAGGAGTACTTGTGGCACCTTAGAGACTAACAAATTTATTAGAGCATAAGCTTTCGTGGACTACAGCCCACTTCTTCGGATGCATAGAAGTGGGCAGTAGCCCACGAAAGCTTATGCTCTAATAAATTTGTTAGTCTCTAAGGTGCCACAAGTACTCCTGTTCTTTTTGCTGGAATACTGTGTCTAGTTCTGGTGTCTACTGTAGTCAATAGAAAGACAGCGATTTACTTCAATGGGCTTTGAATCGGGCCCTAACTGGGTGCACTCTGGCCCTGCTTCAGAAAGCACTTAAGCATATGCTTAACTTTCAGCACGTGCTTAGGTGCTAATAAAGTCAGTGCCAAACTACATTCTAGGCCCTGATTAACCATGTGCCTAAGTGCTGTGCTGAAAGTTTAATGTGTGCTTAAATTCTTGAGCATGTTTTTAAAGGTTTTGCTGAATTGGGGCCTATGTGTTGTTTCTTTACTGGCTTATATTTCAATGTTTCATTTACTAACACTAAACATATACAGAACAGATATAGCTCAGAGAGATGATTCACTAGACTATTGATAATCATTGGACTAACATAACAGAAGACTGGTTTGGAACTGGGATACTTTCAAGGCAATAATGTGGGCGTAATCTCATTTCAGGAGATGCAAATGTCTAATCCTGGAGCCTCACAGCTTCTGTTCTTTTAACTGGAGAAATGAATGAACCATGTAGAATGGAAACCTGTTTAATTAGGCAGTGATGTCTTTCCTCATTTCAGGTTGAGCCATTCCAGCCTTAGTACAATTCAGTTTTAAGTGGAGAAGCAGATTCCTGTGTTTGGATGTATAGAAGTTAAATACTATTCCAGTTAGTGATCAGTCAGGTAATAGATACTGGCCTGTTACCTTAAAGCCCCAAGCCACGTCAAAATCAAAGTGATTGTTAATTATAAGGGAATGCCAATCAAGCACGTACATACCTATTGATCGCTTCTCCATGGTTTTGTAGTCTCTGGCAGGAATAATAATGTTCTGCCCCAGAAGGACAAAGGGATGGTAAGGTGTAAGAATTACAATCAGGTGGAGCAGCTAGTAAGGCATGTGAATTGGACTTCAGGTACAACATGATGAAGTTAAAAAGCTTCCTTTCCCTTGTGCAATAGTTAACACTGTGAGTGGTTTGATGGTGATTAATGAAGTAGAATTTCCCTTGCTACCCTGGGAAAGTTGGTTTCCCCTGAAGAGTGCTGATCTTTGAGTACTTTATCAGGGTAAGACCTCCAACCTGGTGGGCTAGACCAAGGCAAAAGAGAATTGCACATGCTTTTCCCTCCGGGGAGAGGATGAGAGAACAAACAACATCTGACAGATGTGCAGTCACTTATCTGAGCACCTTCTAGGAGGGTGAAAAGCAACTAGAATCATACTATACCATACTATCTAGGAACCTATATGGCAGGGATTGGCAACCTTTGGCACACGGCCCGCCAAGGTAAGCACATCCCTCGGCCTGCACTGCTTCCTGCAGCCCCCATTGGCCTGGAGCTGCCAAAGCAAAAAAAAAAAAAAACCACACGGCAGGGCGGCCGGAATGTGCCGCCCCAAGATTGGCCGGAATGCCGTCCCTTACAATGTGCCGCCCCAGGCACGTGCTTTCTCGTCTGGTGCCTGGAGCCGGCCCTGCCTTCACCAGATACAATCACACCACTGCCACCAAGATGGCCCCGTACCTGGATGAGCTCACCTCTTGGATGGGCCCAGGATATCTGAAAGACCATCCATGGTTTTGGGACAACGATCATGGTTGTCAACTACTCTCCTCTGACCCAATGAAACTCTCAGCAATGATCTCTAACTTGAGTTTGTGGGTAGTCCTCAGACTATAATCACTGCCTGGCAGCTTGCTGGTACCAGTGGGGGGGTATGGGTGGGGTGGACCCTTTCTAACCACAGTCACTGGCCATGAAGCTCCCAATTGGAAGAGACATCTGGCCCCCCCTGTTGGTTCAAGTTCACACCAAGACAGAAGGAGGCACAGGAAGTTGCCTGGCAACTAAATGAATCCCTGGCTGGCCCAGTGGACCCTGCCTGGTTCTTGAGCCTAGACTTGTTCCTTTTTCCCTCCTTCCTGTCAGGTTTCTGCCCTCCTGCCATGTTCCAGATCCCTGCTTCTGTGCCCCACACCTGGCTACTGATCCTGGCTCCAACTCTTGGCTTGAGTCCTGTCTCTGACTCCGGCTCTGATGTTTGGCTTGAGTCCTGTCTCTGACTCCGGCTCTGATGTTTGGCTTGAGTCCTGTCTCTGACTCCGGCTCTGATGTTTGGCTTGAGTCTTGTCTCTGACTCCAGCTCTGACCTCTGGTTCCTGGCTCATGACTAAGGCTAAGATTATGTCACAGAGGTCACAGAAGTCGCGGAATCCGTGACTTCCAGTGACCTCGTGACAGTGGGGGCCCCTGCAGCAGCCCCAGCCTCCCCCGCGACTAACCAGCCACCGCCACCGGTGGTGACCCTTAAGCTGCCCAACTGCCGCTGCTGCCAGAGCAGCCGGCCCCCCCGCCTGTAGCTCCTAGCGGCAGCAGCAGAGGGACCCCAGAGCTGCTCAGTGGCCCCAGGGGACGGGGGTGTCACCCTGCAGATCCCCAGCCACCGCGAGTAGCCGGCCCACCCCGCAGCTCCCAGCCGGCGCCGGCAACAGAGGGACCTCGGAGCTGCTCAGTGACCGGGGGGCACGGGGGCTCCCGGAGCTCTCCTGCCGCCACAGGCCTGCCAGACCCCACAGCAGTCTGTGCAGGGGGCAGAACTTTCTTCTGGGGGCCAGTCCAAATTAAGCTCCCACAAGAACTAAGGACCATTACACACTTTACCACCTTCAGCTCCAAGTGCAAGGTACATTTCTTTGACCTTGCCTTCGTTAACATAAACACATAGCAACGAGTATGTTCGCATTTTTTTTTTTAAATCATGTAATCAAAACAAGACACTCCACTGCACGTGCTTCTCCTTCTGGGAAGCGGATGAGAGAACAAACAGCATATGACAGATGTGCCGTCACATTGCTTAATGCACTGCCGGAAGGGGCTCGTAGTATGAAAACCTATATAGACTAGAAGAGGAAAGCCTGTTTAACTTAGCTTGTAGTGATGTGTATGATTAGATGAGACTAAATATATAATTAGTCTGCTTGATTTTAAATTTGATTTTCTCTAATATGTTGTCCCCCAAATGCTAAATAAAAATATGTTGTTTTAAGAAGGCTGTTGGTCACTATCATTGGTCATACATCTCCACAGGGAGGAAATGTCAGTGCTTGAAACCCAGCCAGACCTGCAGGATAATAAGTGGGCAGTTAATCTGAGTCCAGTTCTGGGGTGGAAGGCTAGTGAGATTCCACTCCAGAGAGGTAAGGGCATGAGGCTAAACACCAGAGGTGGCTGCACTCAGAGGCAAAAATGGTTACGAAGGTGCAGCTAGCCCTATAACTGTGACACTGTTATAACCGGTTGATTAACTCCTCCCTCATCATTTAAAAGGAACAAGCACATTTCCTGTGCTAATCTATTCACCACATACTCGATTCAGAAACATGGCCATCTAGTGGCTGCACTGACACAGATTTTCTTCCTTTAAAGACCGTAACAGATAAGATCCTTTGTATCTAGAATACTTACAGCAAACGTTGTTCAAAGGAATTTACTCATCAACCACCTGTTTTAAAACAAAGTTTATCACCAGGTTTGGCTGGGACACACTGCCCCAGATCTTCAGCTGGTATCAGTCAACATTGCTCGCTTGACATCAATGGAGCGATGGTGATTTACACCCGCTGAGGGAGTGTTGGAGCTACACCACATGAGGATCAGGTCTGCTGTGCTACACGTTTGGCTCAGTTTGCTGCTCCCAAACAAGTATTTTAAACAGAAGTTTAAGGAAGAAAAAAATAGCGGATCCTACGGCTCTCTAGAAATCCCCCGCTCAGCTCCATTCGCTTGCGGTGGACTGCTTTCAAGTTGTAATTCCTTTAATGGCTACATTTGAATAGGGTGACCAGACAGCAAGTGTGAAAAATTGGGACAGGGGATGAGGGGTAATAGAAGCCTATATAAAAAAAAAAGACCCCAAAATCAGGACTGTCCGTATAAAATTGGGACATCTGTTCACCCTACATTTGAAGCTGATTTTTGCTCCAGATTTAGCTGTTTTGGGGTGGGAGGGGTGGGGGGAGAAGGTGGTCTTCTTTTGTTTTTGATAGCAAATCAAACTTGACAGCAGCTCAGAAAATCTATGAGGAGCTACTGATGGCAATGTGACAGCCAGCTAGGACACAGAGAGGGAGGGGGGAGGGTGAAATGCACATCTGGAGGGAGCTAGGATGTCCAAATACCAAAGGAGAGAAAAAAACTTCTAATAAACCTTTCCAGCCACTCTTTGTTGTGATCCTGTCAAATCTCAGAAAATAAGTGGCAATGGGGTGGGTGAAATGACCCCCTTCCCCGTCTGCAAGCAGCCTGGTAAAGTTTGTAAAAAGCCTTGGATGAACAGTGCTATACATGTGTTATAATTATGAATCGAGCTTGGGGGAAATGTGCAAAAAATCATCATTTTTTGTTCTACTTATTAAAATAAGAAATCTCAAGACTGCGGCATAGTTGGGGGAGTGGGGGGAGCAAAGGCAGAAAGAAGCAGGGCGGGGCCTTGGAGGAAGGGGTGGAGTGGGGGCAGAGCCAGGGGTCGAGCACCCCCCGGCACATTAGAAAGTTGGCTCCTGTGATTCTTATTATTTACATTTACTATTCATTTGTATTGATGTAGTTAGGTAGGACCCCCAGTCCTGGACCAAAGCCCCATTGTGCTAGGGGCTGTGCAAACCCAGAATACATAGATGGTCCCTGCCCCCAAAGCATCTAAGGGCTTGTCTACATGGGGACACTCAGGGTTTGTCTACACTTAAAATCCTACATAGGTAATCCACCTCTGATCCGGCGGGTAGTCTGGACGTACCCTTAGATTGGTTTAACTACGCTGCTCAGGGGCATGGATTTTTCACACCCCTACTTAAACCAACCTAATTTTCTAGTGTGGACCAGGCCTCAGGAAACTTCTTCTCCAAATTAACTTTCAAAGTTAAACTGCATGAAGTCCCTGCGTAGATGTTCTTATTCAGAATTAAAGTGGCCTTAATTTCGTTTAGTTTAATTCACTTTGGAAATGAATTAAGATAAACCAAATTAAGGTAAATTTCATTTTGAATAAGAGCATCCATACAGGGTTTTAATGCAATTTAACTAATCCACTTTACATTCACAACTTTAGTTAATTTGGATTAACTTTCCCAAATGTCCCCATGTAGAGAAACCCTATGTATAAGACAAGAGACAACAGGTGGATACAGACAGAAGCGGGGGGAGGGGGGTTATTTGACCCTCTCGTGATGTCCCTAGATGGGTCATGTGTGTGGAATGGATCCAATACTCCTAGCTCTCCATGAACCTCTAGGGCTTGAAAACAGCAGCAGACTCATAAACTTTTTTTGAGGGGGGAGGGATAGCTCAGTGGTTTGAGCATTGGCCTGCAAAACCCAGGGTTGTGAGTTCAATCCTTGAGCGGGGCCACTTAGGGATTTGGGGGGTAAAATCAGTACTTGGTCCTGCTAGTGAAGGCAGGGGGCTGGACTCAATGACCTTTCAAGGTCCCTTCCAGTTCTAGGAGATGGGATATCTCCATTAATTTATAATATTTTAATTTTACCTAGTCTAGTCACAAGATCCACGCTCAGGCTGGCAATCCTTCAAAAAACTGCCAGCATTTGAGGTGGTGCTAAACATGGTATGACTCAATAGCTGGCAAACAGAAGTAAAGAATCTGAACACTCAGCAATATACAAGAAATCACTTCATAAAGGATTTCAGATTAAAAACAGAAGTGAGCAAGACAAATTTATGTGTCCTATCTCCTAGAACTGGAAGGGACCTTGAAAGGTCATTGAGTCCAACCCCCTGCCTTCACTAGCAGGACCAAGTACTGATTTTGCCCCAGATCCCTAAATGGCCACTTCAAGGATTGAACTCACAATTTAGCAGGCCTAATGCTCAAATCACTGAGCTATCCCTCCCCCCAACTATGTGGCACATTAATGTTTAATGATTTAGGGACACCACTAACAAGTGCTAATATGTAGTGAAGGCAGGAAATATAATTCATTTCCACATAAATATTTTAGCAGACTGGTTATCTTTAGTTGTTTTTTATTATTATTATTATTGTTATTTTAAACATTTGCTCTCAGTTCTCTAGGGTGGTTTTGATGGAATATCTTTATGGTCTTACACTGTGAAGGAAGCATTATATGGTCTGCCATGATGCCTAGAGGAAATCAACCAGTTAATAGCTTGAAGGGCAAATGGGGTTAATTGTCACTTAATATATCTATTTATAAGTAAAAAAAAAATAAAGATTTTTTGCAGTGCATACATGCAGCGGTGCTTTGAGGAATATTGTTTATAATTCCTTTGTGGGACACATTTTTCTTTTGTAACACAGTGGTTGCTATCAAATTGTTGGCAGTTACGATTTGAAAGTACTTAGCATTAAAGCAATGTCCTGTCTGTCTCTCTTATACACCCTCCCCCCCATTACCATAACATACGATTGTCTCACAATTTTTTAATATGATTTATCCTCACAATCCCTTAGGAAAGTGCTATTATGCCCATTTTACAGGTGGGGAACTGAGGCACAGATCCTCAGAGGTATTTAGCTGCCTAGCTCCCACTGAAATCAATGGGAATCGATGTGTGGCCCTGGGCAAGTCACATAGGGTGCAATTTCCCAAAGTGCTTAGGTGATTTAGGCTTTTCACTGAAAGGTAATGACCTAAGGCTGCTAAGTCACTTCGGTGATTTTGAAAATTGCCCAAGATCACACAGGAAGTGCGTGGCAGAGCAGTGACTTGTTCGGTGACTCCTAGGCCTTCCTGCTTTACTGTTAAATAGTACTGGTCTTTTCTGGATAGGCCAGAATTCTCATTACTTAAGTACAAGTAATGGTTATTGGGAATCTAAAACCATTCCCCACTAGGCCAAAACTCTTTGACTTGGAACTGAACCTGTTAGCAGGTTCCCTTTCGCTGAAATGCCTTCCACTCCCCACTTCCCTCCAGGTGTGAACCCAAATAGGAACATGCTCAGTTGCACACTGGTCAAGAGTGCTGCAGGTCCTGGAGCTGGTTTGTTCAACATCTTCATTAATGATCTGCATGATGGGATTAATTGCACTCTGAGTAAATTCGCAGATGACACTAAGGTGGGGGGAGAGGTAGATACACTGGAGGGTAGGGATAGGGTTCAGAGTGACCTAGACAAATTGGGGGATTGGGCCAAAAGAAATCTGATGAGGTTCAACAAGGACAAGTGCAGAGTCCTGCACTTAGGAAGGAAGAAGCCCATGCACCGCTACAGGCTGGGGACCAACTGGCTAAGTAGCAGTTCTAACGAAAAGGACCTGGGGATTACAGTGGACGAGAAGCTGGATACGAGTCAGCAGTGTGCCCTTGTTGCCAAGAAGGCCAACAGCATATTGGGCTGTATTAGTAGGAGCATTGCCAGCAGATCGAGGGAAGTGATTATTCCCCTCTATTCGACACTGGTGAGGCCACATCTGGAGTATTGCATCCAGTTGTGGTCCCCCCACTACAGAAGGGATGTGGACAAGTTGGAGAGAGTCCAGCGGAGGGCAACAAAAATGATTAGGGGGCTGGGGCACATGACTTACGAGGAGAGGCTGAAGGAACTGGGGATATTTAGTCTGCAGAAGAGAAGAGTGAGGGGGGATTTGATAGCAGCCTTCAACTACCTGAAGGGGGGTTCCAAAGAGGATGGAGCTCGGCTGTTCTCAGTAGTGGCGAACATGGAGCAATGGTCTCAAGTTGCAGTGGGGGAGGTCTAGGTTGGATATTAGGAAACACTATTTCGCTAGGAGGGTGGTGAAGCACTGGAATGGGCTAGATGACCTCCTAAGGTCTCTTCCAACCCTAATATTCTATGATATTATGATTCTAAGAGAAGCAAATTCTAATACTCAACCAGAGGGCATTCTCTGTTTGATTATAAACATAATATCTTTGAAAGGCCCCTTCAAATTGATTCCAAATTTTCCAGGAATGTTCCAGGCATCAAGGGGCACAAGTTCATTTATTTTGGTACAAATCAGAACACTGAAAAAGCCTGATTCAAAGGAAAACAGGGCCTCTAGCTGCTTGGTGTTGCAGGTGGAGGAATCTCTCTGCCACCCCCTGCTACTGCCTACATATATCAGAGGCAACAGCTTAATATGTGGCATGTGAATATTGTCTATAGCCTGGAACCTAACAGAAAAGGAGTAATGGTCTCAAGTTGCAGTGGGGGAGGTTTAGGTTGGATATTAGGAAAAACTTTTTCACGAGGAGGGTGGTGAAGCACTGGAATGGGTTCCCTAGGGAGGTGGTGGAATCTCCTTCCTTAGAGCTTTAAGGTCAAGCTTGACGAAGCCCTGGCTGAGATGATTTAGTTGGGGATTGGCCCTGCTTTGAGCAGAGGGTTGGACTAGGTGACTCCTGAGGTCCCTTCCAACCGTGATATTGTATGATTCTATAAAATAAAAGGGTCTTTCAGGAGATGACCTGGGGGGGGGAGCAGAAGCGGAGTATGGGTTGAGAGGGAGAAAGCAGCAGGGACTGAAGGGATGGGGACCTGGAGTGGGGGAGTGGAAGCAGAGAGTGGGGAAAGCAGTGACTCAGAATGGGGGTCTGTGATGGGTGACTGGGCACTCTGAGGGGGATGGACTTGTCGATGGAAGTGAAAGCAGGGACCTGGCCGGGGGGGGGGGGGGAGTAAGTAAGTGGGAGGCAAAGCAGGGACCCACAATGGAATGAAATAGGTGGGAATGGTGGTGATGAGGCAGGGACCTGGAGTCAGGGGAGGGGAAGATGGGAGGGAGCACAGACACTTGGTGGAAAGGGAGAAATGAAATGCACACAGAGACCCTACCATGAGGGGAGAGAATGGAGGACAATGGGGAGGGGATTGTGGGAGACACAGAGCACCCCTGGCATGTCATGGTTACACATGAGGCATTGGGAGGGGGGTTCGAGGGAGTTCCTGAAATAGAGGGTGATGGGGGGATGGCACACAGAGTGCTGGTGGGAGGAATGGAATGAGCCCCTGGTGGGTTAAATGCTGACAGAAGCTATCACGCATGGGACCCTACAGTACATTTCCTTTTGCCACCTGGTGGATTTGGGCTGTAACTGAAGCAATTACCTCAAGCTTCCAGAGGCTTAGAGCACTGTCACTCCTTCCTTCAGAAACCTCTGAGAGGAGGCCAACCCCACTGAGATTCCCCTTGCAAAGATTTCTCCATTTACTCCATGGAGGGGTGGGAGAGGCTTGTAGTCTGAGGAAAAACAAGAAGTGTGTGGGGGTTCTGCTCCCAGAATTTGCAGAACCTGGTGGTCCAGAGGAGGCCAAGGCCGCCTGTGCTGAGAGAGTGGCTAGGGCGTCCCTCAGCCCCTTTCTGGTTCTCTAGTTCAGTGGTTCTCAACCTTTTTTCATTTGCAGACTCCTAAACAATGTCAAATGGAGGTGCGGACCCCCTTTGGAAATCTTAGACATAATCTGTGGACCCCCAGGGGTCTGCAGACTACAACCACTGTTATATGGTAACAACCACGTTTTGCAGACCCCTTAAATGTACTCTGTGGACCCCTAGGGGCCCGCGGACCACAGGATGAGGTACCACCACTCTAGTTCATTGGAATTTCTCCTGTTGGTGACTGTCCTTGAAACCCCATTCTCTTTCTAGCCAGAAATAGGTACCAGTGTCTTCCTTGTAGGTAAGGCTGATTCCTATGCCTCACTAATTCCCCAAACCAGCATGTGCTTAATCCCATTTACTCAGAGGCTAATATTAGGGATGCACTTTGCTGTCTCGAGGCTGAAGACTTGCCAGTAAAGAGGAACCTGTGAACCATAACCCAGAGTTTAGCTGCGTCTTCCCCAAGGGCTGCGTGGGATTCCAGTGAGAAATCCAAGGTCATTCCCGACCCTGAGCCCGGGTCTCCACAAAGTTCTGCTGCCAAGCAACAGAGCCAACCATTGATTTAATCGTACAGTGAGAAAAGAAGTGTTTTTTGAAGATGGATTTCAAGGATACTGAGTATGCAGAAAAATATAATCATGGAAAAGCCTTTTTTTGTTCCTGGCCGCTATGTTGTGTCACTAGATTTAACTGTAGTGCATTGCCCAAAATGCAAACCCAAGCAAAGACTAATTTTGCTGACTGGAGTCATGTGGACTCCAGTAAATGATGGCCTGCACCAATCACGGATGCTGTTACAATGCATTTATTTTTTAAACTTTTAAGTCTCTAGCTATTTTTCCTTCTGTGCCCCTGGAACAGGAAAGCCTTCGAGAGAGAAGAAATATTCCAGAGAAATGTCACAAGAGCTAGCAAAAGGGGACGGGGAAATAAAAGCCAATCATGGGAGCTGAAATACAGCTGGCAGCTTGCAAGTCCTGTAGGGAACCTTCTTTTTCATTAGGAAATCCGTTCATGTAGTTGGTTGTGACAGGAGCCTGGTGCTGAGTTACTATCCGGACAAAATATAGAGCACATGATGTTCTTTCATTTATATTATTAAGGAAGAAAGAAGTTGAATGCAATTCAACAAGGGACAGTGGCCTTGCAGTGGCCTTGTCCTGTTGTTATGAAATAGGGATCAGCTCCTGTGCCACAGAATGCTAGCAGAGAGCAAACTGTGCATCCAGAAAAGCAAAGACCCACAGCTAGCCTGCTTAACCCCCTCGGCAGTGGAATGAGCACAGCTGGGCCGTTCTGATTGGCTAGACTGATTGGCTAGACCTCCTGATTGGCTGAGGGGATGACCAGACCTGCTCTTAAGACCAGCAGCAGGGCGCTGGAAGTATTTGTATGTGGTTGGGTCAGCTTGGGCGTCTGCCTTGTCCGAGCCTTGCTCCTACCTCAGGTCCAGCGCTGTTACTGCCTTCCCTGACTGCTGGTAATCCCGTTCTGACCTTCGGCTCTGACTCCGGCTTGACCCCTGCTTCTGGCATTTGGCCCCTGGCCCTGATTCTAACCCTCGGTTCAATTTCCTGGTGCCTGATTCCTTCTCTGACCAGTAGGCCTGACCATGCCCATCCCTGTTCCTTTCACAATTATGTCTAGTCCTTGTGCTCTGTGGTGTAAAAAGGAAGGAAGGCTCCTTGAGTTCTCCCTCACCGATGCTGTTACCTGAACTCCCAACAGGGGAAACTTAACTATTTCACTCCAGGCGGTGTAAGGAATAAATCCACAGGAACACAGCACTTCTGTCTGATAAGATTCATGCAAGTAAGCGTGCTCTATCTCAAACTGCACTGTGTTAGATTTAAGCACACACAGACATAAGTGATAGGTTTAGTACAGAGGTTCCCAAAGTGGGCGATACTGCCCCCTGGGGGGCGCTGGAACGATCCAGGGGGGCAGTAGTAGCCTCAGGTGCAATTGGGGGGCATTGAATAAAAATAAGGGGGCGGTGGAAGCATAAAGAAAGAAAATATAAGAAAATTTTGAAAAACCGTTCGTACATGTTTCATCTGTTGTGTAACATAGAGTTAAAGTTGTAGTGATTACTTTATTTTCCAAATAAATTCACAAATTATAACCGATCAGGTTATAATTAACAAGCAAGTGTTGGCAGGAGAGCATGTCGCGCATTGTCGGGAAGTCCAGCATGCATCGGCAGGAATATGTGCGTGTAATGACTTGTTTACAATACGATACTATAAATAGGCGACGTATGAAATCTAATTTAGATTGTTTCTGAATTGTGTAAAAAGCAGCTAACAATAGTGCAATAAGTATTTAAAATTTTTTATTCATAATTCGATACCTTCGATCTTTACGGATTATGGATCACATACAAAGCAAATTGTATTATTGTTGTTTCAATAAAACAGCAATTTACACTTGAGTATTTTTATACATTTTCTTACATATCTACCGTACGGTTCTGTGTCTCTAGTGCTTACTAATAATAAAATCGTAGCAGGCTTGTGTCGGTACAGTACTATTTGAAGTGTACAGTCAATATATTTGTCATATTTTTTATTACAATATTAACGAAAACAGGGGAATGAAATCGAAAAAAACTGTTAACTATTAACATTTATTTATATCTATCGAATCATCTGTGTTAATTGGTAAATAAGGCGTGTGTTAATAAGGAACAATTATTTAAATAAGGGCAAACTAAATTAAAACTATAACTGATTTTTAATTGCATATTGATTATTTTTTAAATTAATTATTTCTTGATAAATTTAGTTTGATATTTGACAATTTAATATCAAATACATGTATCTAATGCTGAGCAAAGAACAAAACCCAGTTTATTAGTTTCATTAGTATTTTAGTTTGGTTGTCTTTTGCCGTCTTATGCAAAAACCACTGTATACCTGATGTCGTGGGCGATATTCTAATAACACATCTTTCTTTACTATATTGTAAGACGTAGGTAGAAATATAGATACATAAAAGAATGCAAATTTGTCACTGCATCTTTCTGTTTGTTCGCTTAAGGAAGGTAGATTTCTAGGGGGGCGCTGAGTAATTTTTTTCTGAAAAGGGGGCGGTAGGCCGAATAAGTTTGGGAACCTCTGGTTTAGTACATTCCAGATATTTACCTAACGTCTGGAACAGTATTGAGTACTTAACAGCGGGTTCGCAGGGGCCAGTTGCTCACCCACCGGGGAGAAAGGGTGTCAGGAAAAATGTCTCTCAAGATGGCTTTAGAGGACTGGTCCCAAGCACACTCTATTAGTTAAGCTTTTAAAACTAACGTCTACAAAACCACACAGGTCATAATGACCCCTCCTGGGTCATCACTTTTCTAACTTTCAATAAACTTTTAATATCAGAGGCATCTAGACTCAAGGTTTCCCAACCATCAAAGTTTTTAGTCTCAGTTGTTTACCTTTGGGCTGTAGTCCACGAAAGCTTATGCTCTAATAAATTTGTTAGTCTCTAAGGTGCCACAAGTACTCCTGTTCTTCTAGTTGTTTACCTGTTTGTCCCCTCCTCCCATTCTGATGAGCAGAAATTGTAGCTAGTTTTGACCTTAGTTCTGAATCCTTGTCTCCAAATTAACCCTTAACTCTACCTGGTGTTCAATTTCATTACTTCATGGTGGCTGAGTGCACATAATATGGTTGCAATTAGCTTGATCACATTCTGGGGTATACATACCCCTCAAATCCAGGGCAACAATGCATCCATGTAAAGGCAGGCACAGAGCGGCATTGGTGCAGCTGACCCACATATTCCTGGCTGGCTATCTCTGGCTGAAGGTGACTGCGAAAAACAGAACGGTCACTTATAAAGGGAAATGAGGGGAATCATAACAATGAGAGGAACGAGATGAGAAGCGTTCTTTAATGATGGAGGAAGATTATTACCGCCCTGACAATAAAGAAAACGATTCACACCAAATTATGGAAGATGACAAAGGAGATAATGGCAATTAGCCGAACAACTATCTGCTAAGTGTTCCTTAATAATATATAACTAGGTGTCCCTGACATGCTGCAAATTATACATTGATGAAGTGTAAGGAGTTTGTTCATAATGTTAAATAGAACATATTCTACATTGTCCTTTGTTAAAACAAACAGAGAACCCCACCAAAACTGGAGTATTCTAGTGCGTGAGCAAAGAAATTAATATATTTTAGGATAGGTTAATGCTTTCTTTATTCTAGGGATCTGGTGGCCTTAAAAGACTTCATTAGTCTCCTGATTTTAAACTAGTTCTTCCTTTTGTTAGAATGGACCCTTGAGAGGTCAGATTAAAAATGCCAGTTGTACGGTAATGAGATTTTTCCAGTTCATTCGAGAGTGTAGTGATTGTCTGGTTTCACTCATGTAATTATTGGAGCACTTGACAGTCACTACACTTTCAAATGAACTAGCACAGAGAAATTATAAAACACAAAAACAACCTATCACCTGTGATGAAACACTTTTCACAAAGTGATCATTCCATATATGACCTCTCTGCCCTAGTCGAAGGAAACCTGGACAACATCTTCAAAAGATGAGCCTGAGAACTTAAATTGATATTACTGCTGAATACTAAAGATCATGGGCTTAGCAGAGACTCTGGAGGAGAGATAGCTCAGTGGTTTGAGCATTAGCATGCTTAACCCAGGGTTGTGAGTTCAATCCTTGAAGGGGCCACTTGGGGATCTGGGGCACAATCAGTACTTGGTCCTGCCTAGTGAAGGCAGGGGGCTGGACTCAACTCAACTCAATGACCTTTCAAGGTCCCTTCCAGATCTAGGAGATGGGGTATCTCCATTAATAATAAAATGGTTTGGTGACTGGCCCATTGCAACACTGCCTACAAACCCTCCTATGTCTGCAGAGGTGCTAATTTCCCATTTCATTTTAAGTGGTTTCCTACCATGTATGTGAACCTCTTATGCTTAACAATCTAAGACTTTGTCTACACTGGAAACTGAACTACAAAACTTTTGCTCGTTCAGGAGCGTGAAGAAAAAATGCCCCCCAACGACAAAAGTTTTGCCAATGAAAAGCACTGGTGTGAACAGCACTTTGTCAACAGGAGCACTCTCCTGCCAACAAAGCTACCACCACTCGTTGGGAGTGGAAGGTTTTTGTCAGCGGGAGAGCTCTCTGTATTGGCACAGCCATGTCGCTAAAAGGTGCATAGTGTAGACAAAGCCTTAGAGAGACAAGGTGGGTGAGGTAATATCTTTTATTGGGCCAACTTCCATTGGTGAGAGAGACAAAAGTATTGTCAAAACTAGTCTCTTTCACCAAAAGAAGTTGGTCCAATAAAATTTATTCCCCCACCCGCCTTGTCTCTCCAATATCCTGGGACCAACATGGTTATAACAACACTGCGAACAATGATTGTTTGGAAATGTCAGTTCAAAAGAAAAAAAAAATTCATTTTGACACATTGACATTTTCTCTTTTGACCTAACATGTCAACATTTTCTGCTTTGACATTTCCAGTTTGAACCTTTTTCAGTGATTTTTTTTTCCCCATTGGGTGAAAACTTTCAATATGTTGACTTTTCTTTCCAATTCGGAACAGAGGATAACATCCAACATGGTGAAATTTCCTACAAAAGGAAAATTCTGTTTGTTTTTTTTTTAAACAATTTGTATATACAGCTTAAACATTAAAACCAGTAAAGTTCATTTAAAACCCCTAAATGCAAAGGGGGACAATTTAAATTTATTTTAGGAGCTCCATATTCTCAGTGTTTCACTTCTCTGAGCTGCCTGACTTCTGTGAAATTGAAATCATGGCCTTAATATTCCTTTACAATATGAGATTTTTTTTTGCACGGAGTATGTATTGAGTTTGCTTGTGACAATAAGGCCTCTTAACTTTGCTGGGACATGTTTCTCCAGATATTTTTAGGAATGATGGGAATCAAAAAAGAGGCTAAAAAGAAAAGTTAATGGAAGCCTGGTGAAACTAGGGCTGGACCAGCTCATGGAATCCTCCCTGATGAAAGAGCTTGCTCTTGGAGGAGGAATAAAACTAAAATATAAAGGAGACGATCTTCAGACTCACAAGGACTGTGCTTCTTAATTGAAGTCGCTGGAGGAAGGGAAGTGCTTCTGAAGTAGCTCACCCTCTCTGTCATTTTCAGAGCACCAAATGCACTTGCAGTGCTGGGTTGAGGACTCAATCCCCACTCCCCCTCTTTCATTCTCTCTTGTGCTTCTGGAAAAGTATCACAGAGTGCAGTTTCCGACTGTCCTAGTTCCTATGTATCTCTCTGTAACAGGGCATAGTAGGGCCCCCCTTGGTCCTGCCTCTGCTCTGCTGCAAATATCACTCAGAGACCTTCTGGCTCAGCAGTCACGGGTGCAGTTTATTGATACAGTACAAACCCAGCACGTTTCACTGGGGGTTCCAGCCTTAGGGGCTTCTCAGCCTTGAGGACTCCTTAGCCTTGGCACCCAGAAGGGGAGCGCTACCCCTCTCCTTCCCTTCTCTGGCTTCCCCCTTTCTCTTTGCCTCTGGTCCTGTATATAGCCCCAGGCTAACTGGGCTGGCAGCAGTTTCCTGTTTGTGAATCAGGTACACGTGTCTCTAGCCAGCTCCAATTTACCTCCCTTAATTGGAGCTGGAGTGACAGAGGACTGGCTTAGCAGTCCCTGTCCAACACCCTATCCCACACCTGGCTGGGTATGGAGCTGCTGCTGCAAGACCCAGAGCACTCTCGCAGTCTTCATCTGGGCCAGACTCCCCCCCGCTATGTTGCTGGCTGGTGGACTCCCTGGTTGCTCCTTGAGGGCCCTGCTGGCCCACTCCTCAGAAGGGGAGTGAGGGATCCCAGCACTGCGTCTTCCTACCTGGGAGGGTCCCTCCTGCCTGGTTGCCAGACTGCTGGTTGCTGCTGCTGCCTTGGAGAAGAAGAGGAGAACCGTCACTGCTGAGGGTCAGAATATACTGGATACTCCCTTCTGCCCCCACAGTCCCCAAAAATAAATACAATCTTTCATGAAGTCCACTACCCTGTTTCCCCGAAAATAAGACATCCTCCGAAAATAAGGCCTACTTACAGTTTTGCCTCTCGTTGTAATATAAGGCATCCCCCCGATAATAAGACCTCCCCGATAATAAGGCATCCACCGATAATAAGGCATTTTTCATTTCTGAAAAATAAGACATCCCCTGAAAATAAGACCTAGCGCATCTTTGGGAGCAAAAATTAATATAAGACACTGTCTTATTTTCGGGGAAACAGGGTAGTTTATGGAGCAGGGACTCCTACACTAGGGTGATGGGTAGCAGTATGAACTCCTAAGATAGATTCTGTCCTGTTCTACCCCCATTGACTTCAGGGGAGGGGCAGGGCAGGAATTAGCCGCCTTTTTTTTTTAAAGCTAAATCAAAGTTTCTGCAGTTTTTAATTTTCTTCTATGATAAGAACTACATTATTGAGCTGTTATCTTCTGACCCATCCACACTGTGAGATGTATAAATAGCAAATAGACCTTGAATATATATTGGTAATAAGTATTATAGCTTCTCTCTGCCTCTTCAGTCAAGAAACAGTGAGTCTAGTCTCGTCTCGTCTCGTCTCGTCTCCTCACCTCAGGGGGGGACAGATAGCTCAGTGGTTTGAGCATTGGCCTGGTAAACCAAGGGTTGTGAGTTCAATCCTTAAAGGGGCCACATAGGGATCTGGGGCAAAAATCAGTACTTGGTCCTGCTAGTGAAGGCAGAGGACTGGAGTCAATGACTTTTCAGGGTCCCTTCCAGCTCTATGAGATAGGTATATCTTGATAGATATATAACCAGAATTCTAGGCATTATCTATTCTAGATGTTCATTCCTCCTTTAAGGACAATGAGAGAGAAACATGCACATCACAAAGTGTGAAACACCTTGTCTAAAGAATCATAAACTGAGGTTCAAAGCAAGCACTGGAAATTTCAGGGACCACCTTCATAAGAGTAGCTTAAGACAATTGCCTATTTACTCCTGGGAGAGTTACTCAGAGCATGATTAACACATTAGTGAGCTATTAAAGAACTGATAAGTAAATGTAATACAAAGTCTAGGCAATTTTATTGTTTGATGGTATAACTCAATGCTTGTCCATGTAAATCACTTGAAGGATGCTATGTTGTATTCAGGACATGCCTCCTAGAGTATCTAATATCCAAATTTAATCTCTTAAACTATTGACTATATACCTAGGTGGTTCTTGGTAAATTAATAAATGTGATGATTGTCTAAGAATACCTAAGGGTCCTGATCTACTGTTCAAGGTAAACGTCAACCTGAAATGAACGTAGCATTAAAATTCATAAACTAGTGCTCCCTGGACTCAATATAAAGGAGTTATCCTAATTAAATTTCATTTCAATATTGATGATAACACTTATCAAAGCTAGCTTGTGAGATTTCAGCTTTACAAACCTATCTGACACCTCAGCAAATTCATAAAACTGACACACACACACACACACACACCATTCACACTTACACCACTATTCCATTTGCTTGACAGCTGCCTTATTTATTTATTGTTTAATAGCATGAGAAATGTCAGCATGCTGTGGTGATGGAGCACTGAATTAATTAAAGTTCCTGACATGAAAGGCTTGATCAAGATGAAGTTTGGTACACAGGCTGCTAATCCCCTCCCCCCTCCCCCCCCATTGATCCCCCAGTTCTAATTGAATCCCATCTGAGGCCCATCAATTTCAAATTGCATACTAGTAATTCATGGACCTATCCAGAAACCTTGTGCTCATTTCCAGGGAATGAGAAACAGAATGAAAGTCAGGTTGTGGAGTTTGAAACCCATTAATCAGAACTTGTGTCAAGCATGAGGAAAACATGAAATCATATTATATAGAGTTGCAACAACAAGATCATGATCACTAACCTGGAAAATGGCTTATCTATGTAGCTACTTTAAACATTGGCCCAGCTCCTGAGCTTTGGCCAGTTAAGTGAGCAGGGTATGGGCGTTATTTATACCCAAATCCTCACCTGTGATGACATCAGGCCAGTCCCAACTATGCAGATTAGATCAACCTGAAAGCTATGCAGGGTCCAACTCTGCTTCACCCCCGAGGTGACTTATGGCAGACTTCCTACCCTGGAGGTCAGGAGAGGGGAGATTCTACAGTTGCTGTGTGCCACCCAAGAATTCCCTGGCACAACAACAATACACTATTAGCTTACTGTGCCCGCTTTATGCTGTCTGAATTGTCCAAACCTGTGTTAAGCACAGCTGGGGATCCAGCCTTGTATCGTCAAAGCACTTTGCAAGCATTATATCATGAATACAGTACTCACAAAACTCTTGTGTGCTAGATTGACTATGAATAGAAGGGACCAATTAATGAAGGGGAGGAGAATTTGCAGAACTAATGCCTGTACCTATTAACCTGCCTAGGTGAAGCTGTTACTATTATTGTATCGTTTGTGTTACAGCAGTGCCAAAGAAACTTCAGCCAGGATCAGGGTCTAATTGTGCTAAGCACTGGACTCTATGCTATGTCTACACATAAGGTGGGGTGTAGAATACAGAGACTACACATGTAGCTATACTCCACAGCGACAGGCTCCAGCGGCCCCCCTCCCTTTTCTCCCCATCGGAGCCTTTCCCTGCTGTCTCCCCACTGCCAGAGCCTTTCCCTGCTGTTGGAGCCTTTCCCCACTGCCGGAGCCTTTCCCTGCAGCAGGACCTCATGCTGCTAAAAATAGCAGTGGGGGCATGTCAAGAGCCTGTCTAGGGTACATACCCAGGGTTTCGGGCATGCAGGGCACCCTAATCTACTTTATTTGTCAAAGCCACGTCTCACCATCCATGTTGCTATTTATACCTGTGCTAGTTGGGCATGCGATGTCTGTATGCTACACGCTGCCATAACTGTAGACATAGGCTGTATAAGACACTGGCTTCCCCTCTTCCCAAGTGCTTACAATTGAAATAGAAAAGATGGGTGGGAGGGAAAACAGCGGCACAGAAAGGTGAAGTGACTTGCCTGGGGTCACACAGGAAGGCGGCGGCAGAGCTGGGAACAGCAGATAGGTCTCCTGGCTAGAGCTGGGTGATTTTTTTTCGTCCAATAGTAATTTCAGCGTAAGGAAATGTCCTTTTGAATTGACATTTAAAACGTTTGGTTCAGCCCAAAGAGGTTCAGCCACCAAGCTGAAAAAAATCGATTATTCCCTCAGCTCCACTCCTGCCTCCCAGTCCAGTGCCCTGCCCACTATCCCACACTGCGGAAAAATCAAGTAACTTTCAGCGGCTCCATGACTGCTGTTAAAATCTGTCCCAGTGCCCTTGAGGATCCGTTGAGCTACAGCTTTTACTCAGGAACCATTCAGTATTATTGGTTTTGCATTTAGGGGTCATCCTACATACTAACGCAGCACATATCATGCCTGCAGTTTCAAGCCTTATTAAAATCATCAGTTTTTTTTACCAGCAATGGAGAACTGCCACTTAGCGCTTGAAATATATTATTAACACATCCAAAGTAAATCACCCTCTGAAAAGCTAGATGTCTATCAATGTTTAAATAAATTTCTAATGTGTGATGTTTTCTGAGTCTTTATAATTATATATATATATATAAATTTTCATGGGTTACCAAGAGAATTCTGGCTTATCTTTGGCGGGGAGAAGGAGAAGTATGAAGCCCAGAAAAGAAGGGCCAAATATAGACGTGGAATGTGTTCACATTCTAGCAAGGTACAGCAGAAATATCTCCAGGAAATGCGTGTAGGATGCAAAATAATGCACACAAGGAAGTGCCAAATGGACCATCTAAAATCTGTCACAGTGCATCTGGATGAAAGGAGGGTGCGGGTGCTAGAGGCAGTTGTCCAGTCGGCAGATAGTGAGAATGGACACGTGCCTCATCAAGGGACATGTCATTCACACCTGTATGCAGCACACTGACGGAGATGAAGGATCCCAGGAGGGTCACCAGGTAATATCACCCAGGGTGTATAGACTGTCACAATGTGAACATCAGCTATTTTGTACAAGCGGCTGTCAGGGTATTGTGAGACTGGTTTAGTCTTTAAAAAAAGATTCAGTGGGAGAGGTAAAAACGTATAAAGGAATATGTTGATCAAGGTTGTTCATGGAGAAGTTTAGTCTCTGAGAAGAGACCTTTGATTTGTACAGTGCCCCATTGGATGTCGTTCTGCAATGCTGATAACAAAACGTGTCTTTCTTGCTGGAATATATGAATTAGTTAGATTAGTATGACATAAAGCTGATACGCTCAGGCAAAATCATAAACTTATCATTATGTTGGAGTTTTGGGATGCAGGAACCATCTTTTTGTTCTGTGTTTGTACAACACGTAACATAATACAGTTGTGGTTCATGGTTGGAGCTCCTAGTTGCTACCACAATACAAATAATAATAATAATAGCTAAGAGCTACATATCCAAGCTGTGGAAAGATATGACCAGCCATCAGCAGGAGTATCCACCAAAGAACAACCCACAGAAGCCATGTAATGAGCACTGGAAAGTCATTGATAAGCAATTCATAGGATCATTTTAAAAGTTAGTGATTCCGAATAGCAAAGACCAAGTCCCTAACTGGTATGTAGCTTTGTTAACTTCATTGGACCTATATTGATTGATATTATCTGAGGATCTGGCTGGAAACAGTTCCCACCATCGCAGTTTGAAAATGTTCTCGTCTAGCTCTGTCCCTTTCCAACTAGCATATTCTCACCCATGGCAGGGTATTATTGTAATAAAGAGCCCACCCATCATTTCTGAATTCAGACGCAGATCGTGACAGATGAAGACATGTTAAAATAATAACAACAATGAAGGGAGTGTGTGAGATAGAAATGTCCCTGCTGGGTTGGAATGTGAATCCAGCTTGTTCTCTCTCAGATTAGAAAGAAAGGGAGGCGAGAAAAGGACAGACATCAAACCTATAATTGGCACTCTCTGGGACCAGAGCAGCATCAATGGAGCAGTCAAAGTAATAACTAAGTGAGGAGCATATTACAGAAACCGAAGGAAGGAAGAGAGGGTGATAGACTCCGCAAAAGTTTGGTTGGGGGAACTAAGGCACTAAAGGGAGCTTTAGATGTGGCCAGGAGGAGGTTGCTGGTGATTTTTAGTGCCAGCACTCCTAGTGAAGAAGACCAAAGGCAAACTGCAAGGAACCATAGAGGAAGTTACACCAGGATAGTATGTGAGGGTGTGTGAACAGATCTGTTGCTCAGGTAGTTTAGGAGCAAAGGGAAATAAAAGATGGAGTGTTAAATAAGGGATTCAAAGTGAGGGGGCAGATAAGAAGGTGAAGGAGGGTCAGTGAGAGAGAGTTGGAAGACATAAGTGGAAGAATGAGAAGAGTTCTGCCTTGTATGCGGTTTTTTTAGCAATAAAGGGACTGCAACCATTTACTGCAAGACAAACACCTCCCTGGGACATGATTTCTGTGGCCAGATAGCTTTACAATTGCACTTTCAATTCTGCTTAATTTTAGAGAAGGGGAAATAGCCTGGACGCGGGGCGCTGTACCGTTCCAGACGTCCTGCGGGCCTCGGAAAAAGCAACACACTGTCTTCAGCAAAGTAACATTGAAAGGATATAATAAGCAAAATTATAACCTACCACTGTGATGCCTGCCTACCGCACCTCCCACACTGACAGCATTATGTGCCACTCCAACCGAAATTCACCCTGGTAATTGCAGCTCCTCTTCAAACAGACAAAGAATCTATCTGTTTGCTGATTAAAAGCCTTTTTAACTACCAACAAAGGCTTTGTTTATTTTAAATATTTGCACAGTGGGGTTTCCAAGGACCAAAAAAAAACCAAAAAACTGTGTGGCATGTTGACAGGAACAATAGAACAGCAAGGGAACACATCAGCAAGATGGAAGATATGAAAAGAAAAACATACAGGTGCCAATCGGTCTATTCGGCTCTATTCTTTCTTCAGGGTTTGTAATAACTCCACAGTATGTTATTTTTTCCTGACCGGCTGTTTAGACATAACTTTTTTTTTTTGTACCCTCCTGAAAATACGCCTTGTTGACAGCAGGCCAATAGTTATTCAGCCTTACTAAAAATATCAATAAAAAAAAAACCTTGTTATATATATTTTCACAATGTGTCTCTCATCCGGACTCCAGATAGAAATCTACAGCCAGCCGAGAGCTCGAAAACGCCAATGATTATGTAATCCCCGGTGTCTGCGTGAATAACTGTTTATCTGCTGAAAAGTAGCTGCTTGGAAAAAGCATGTAATTTAGTAATTTGACAGACAAAAGTCAAATAGTATTAACGCTTGGGCCTGATGCTGATTCTCTCTCACACTGCTGCAAACTTGAAAGCTGTGAAGTCCCACTAGTGTCAAACTCGTGTGAGAACAAAGTGTGCCTCACTTAGGACCTGATCCAAAGCCCACTGAGTCAGTGCCATGATTCCCATTGAGTTCAGCGGGGTTTGGAGCAGGCCTTTAAAGACCATTCAGACATTTTCAGCTGTGTACTTTGTGGTGCATGGAGATAGCTTGCTGTAAAAATGTCATTGTTACAGTTCCGGACAATTGCACCTGGATTCACCCTCTATGGTCCATCAGAGGCACCCACTCTCAGGCTTCCGACTCCGTAGCTATTGCCTTTCTTGGGCAGAGACTCACGTCTCTCTCCCTCCTGACTGGGGTATTTCCAGGCTGACCCGTTCCATGCCTTCACTGTGTTGTTCCCAGCAAAAGAGACTCTGCTTACGCGGCCCTGCTGTGCTTCCCTCATCAGAGACGGTGCACTGTGCAATTGCTACAGTTATAAGTTACCACACTGTTCTTTTTAAGCATATATTGTTCTTAAGGTAAAAGCACTACAGAGAAAAAAACACAGTAAAAACAATAAAAGGATCTACTCAAGTCCTAGGAAGCTTACACGAGATTCCCCTACTACTCCAACATGGGATCTGGCAGGTGAACAGCCCTTTAACCCCTCCCCCCCCCACACACACACATACGGGTATTCCTTTGGTTTCCTTTTGCCCATGAAACCCTCATGAAAAGTTTAGTCCATCCTTTATACAGTTCAGAGATCTTTGAACTGGAGTTTTAAGGACCAGGTAATCTCTAGACAATCCGTTTCTCTTCCAAAGGCTGGCTTTGAAGGTGAGAATTTGCATTTCCCTCCTCCCAAGTACTTTGTCGGACTTTACATACATTGTCCCAAACAGTTCTTTGAAGTTTCTAATGCTCCCCGGAGATCTTGTTAATTATGTCTTCCTCCCACAGAAGTGCCGAACATTCCCACTAGAGTACATAATTATTTGCATTTTGAACACTATAAACTATAATTCAGTGAGGTTTACACAGGACATTACAGGACATTGACTTCTCTGTTATGATCGTCTCATGTTGCAGGTACTTCGGTGACAAAAAGCCGAGTGCTATTCAAACACATGTTCCCAAAGGCCCTGAGTCTTGCTATGGTACAAAGCAATCCTAAATTGCTCTATCTAACCCTGTCATGATCATCACAATGTCAAGGGAAGCTCATGTGATGTAGAGTCAGGAAAATAGCTCCTACGCTACTCCTCTTCCTCGTCACTTGTGGAGAGGGTGCTGATGGGAAAAAAGGGGGCGTGGCTTGCAATTTCCTGCACCTTGACCGCTCTGGCTCCTCTGTTGGCCTTTGGAGGCTATTGGTAGCTGGTGTATGTTGGAGCCGAAATCAAGGGACTGGCCCAATGCACAGCTGGCAAAGGTCTGGGGAGCACAAAGGTGGCCTACCCACTTCTGAGTTACCTTGATGCGACTGGGTTATTCACTTGAATTTAAGTGAGCCCCCCATGACCATAATTCCAGTCATATTAAAAAAATCAAGTTATAATTACAATATATCTGCAGGGCTCAATCTGGAAGACTGGCTGTAACCAATAGGAGTTCTGCCTGAGTAAGGACTGAAGGGTTGGTCCCATTGTTCTCCATGTTCTACGAGACTTGCTTACCTTGACATCACTCACCTGAACCCAAATAAAGGGCCATCCTGACTACATCTGATCTGCTCCTGCTACCCAAACCCGGTCCTTCCTTATAGGAAACAAAGGGTTAGGCAAGGAGCTACTGCCCCCATGCCCCAGTGTGGGACTGGGCACAGTCTCTCCTGAGCACAAGGCCACTGCAAGAACAGTACCATTATTAGTGCAAGAGTCCACAGAGGAGTGGGGAGAGAGGAAGGCCATGACCTCAACTCACTCACAAAGGCTGGTATAGCTGCACCCAGCTCATCTGCTGCCCATTTGTGGGATGTAGTGGCCACTCTGCAATTCTGGACTATATAAAGACACAGTCTTGCTTTGGGGATGGTGAGGAGGAGCTCCGGGAGGCATTGTGCATGGCTCAGACAAATGCAGTGGAAGTCCGTCTGGGGCAGAGTAGATGGTTACAAACAACATGGTGGAATCTTGACTGTGCTGAAGCCAATGGGAGTTTTGCTATAGGCCTCAATGCTGGGGCCAGAATTTCACCCACAACATCATGCCATTAAAGTCCATTACGTATGTGGCTTCCAGAAGAAGCGCTGTCCCCCTTGGAAAGAGACACAACAATATTCCGATGTTTTCCCAAGCACAAAGAAGGTCTCCCATCCTCCATCTCTGAACTGCCTCTCTTCTAGAGTAGCTTGGAAAACGAGGGGACAAAATGGTGATTTTCCCCCCTTTCCCCCCCAGGAAATTCAAAATTTGAACACTTTCAACTGGCTCAATAGTTGGGTGAGAAACAGGGGAACACACCTGTAAAATTTTTGTCGAAACTCGGGGGATTGCGTGTGGGATAGTTGAGGGGAAAGAATACATTTTTGACATAAATATTTATCTAGATTGTTTTTAATTTTTATTTTTTCAAATGTCAGCTCTTTCAAGATATTGAGAAATTTGGGATGTTGGAGATAGTCCTGGGATTATTTGGTAGAATAATAGAAACATAGAATATCAGGGTTGGAAGGGACTTCAGGAGGTCATCTAGTCCAACCCCCTGCTCAAAGCAGAACCAACACCAACTAAATCATTCCAGCCAGGACTTTGTCAACCTGGGCCTTAAAAACTGATAAGGAAGGAGATTCCACCACCTCCCTAGGTAACCCATTCCAGTGCTTCACCACCCTCCTAGTGAAAAACTTACTCTATCCCACACATGATGGTGAACACAACTCATTCACAAAGCTCTCAATTTATGAAGCCCTAAACACAGTAAAACCCTCTTAATTGGAAAAAACCCATAGATAGTATATCATCCACATTCAAAGAGGAGACAAAGAGTCCTGTGGTACCTTATAGACTAACAGACGTATTGGAGCATAAGCTTTCGTGGGTGAATACCCACTTCGTCAGACGCATGTAGTGGAAATTTCCAGAGGCAGGTATAAATGTGCCGGCAAGAATCAGTCTAGAGATAATGAGGTTAGTTCAATCAGGGAGGATGAGGCCCTGTTCTAGCAGTTGAGGTCTGAACACCAAGGGAGGAAAAACTGCTTCTGTAGTTGGATAGCCATTCACAGTCTTTGTTTAATCCCAATCTGATGGTGTCAAATTTGCAAATGAACTGAAGCTCAGCAGTTTCTCTTTGGAGTCTTGTCCTGAAGTTTTTTTTCTGCAGGACAGCTACCTTTAAAACTGCTATTGTGTGGCCAGGGAGGCTGAAGTGTTCTCCTACAGGTTTTTGTATATTGCCATTCCTAATATCGGACTTGTGTCCATTTATCCTTTTACATAGGGATTGTCCAGTTTGGCCGATGTACATAGCAGAGGGGCATTGCTGGCACATGATAGCATATATTACATTGGTGGACGTGCAGGTGAATGAACCGGTGATGGTGTGGCTAATCTGGTTAGGTCCTGTGATGGTGTCACTGGTGTAGATATGTGGGCAGAGTTGGCATTGAGGTTTGTTGCATGGATTGGTTCCTGAGTTAGGGTTACTATGGTGCGGTATGTGGTTGCTGGTGAGAATATGCTTAAGGTTGGTGGGTTGTGGGCGAGGACTGGCCTGCCTCCCAAGGCCTGTGAAAGTGAGGGATAATTGTCCAGGATGGGTTGTAGATCACTGATGATGCGTTGGAGAGGTTTAAGCTGAGGACTGTAGGTGATGGCCAGTGGAGTTCTGTTGGTTTCTTTCTTGGGTTTGTCTTGCAGCAGGATGCTTCTGGGTACATGTCTGGCTCTGTTCATTTGTTTCCTTATTTCCTTGTGTGGGTATTGTAGTTTTGAGAATGCTTGGTGAAGATCTTGTAGGTGTTGGTCTCTGTCTGAGGGGTTGGAGCAAATGCGGTTGTACCTCAGCGCTTGGCTGTAGACGATGGATCATGTGGTGTGTCTGGGATGGAAGCTGGAGGCATGAAGGTAGGCATAGCAGTCGGTGGGTTTTCGGTGTAGGGTAGTGTTAACGTGACCGTCACTTATTTGTACCATGGTGTCTAGGAAGTGGACCTCCCGTGTAGATTGGTCCAGACTGAGGTTGATGGTGGGGTGGAAGCTGTTGAAATCATGGTGGAATTCTTCCAGAGTCTCCTTCCCATGGGTCCAGATGAGGAAGATGTCATCACTCTTTGTTGCTTTTTACAGATCCAGACTAACACGGCTACCTCTCTACCATTCAAAGAAGAGACCATTAAAGAAAAAAAATGCTGGCAAAGACCTACAGTGGCACAAGACATTTTACTGAATAGAGCAGAAGAACAAAAATGCCTCTCATTGCCTTTCATCGTCATTGAAAACGTTTTCTTCTTTTACTATTTATTTGAGACGAGCCAAAATTAAAACCCCAGCTCTAAACTGCCTGAATTTTTGAGCTAGGTTGGAGCGGAGATAAAAAATTCGTAGCCTGGGCCCATGTGTATTATTTTTTAGCACCTTATAGTCCTCAGCTGGTGTGAGTTAGCACTGAAGTCAATGGAGCTATGCTGATTTATACGGTACCAGCAGTGGTTCTGACCCAAAATGCTTGAAAATTGGCATTCAGCCTCTCATATGCCCCTATTTGAGCCTTAGAGAAACACCATTTGACCCCTTGGTACTGGCCAAATGTTTCATTCTTAGAAACCTATTTGCTAATTCAGGAGACCAGACTAGCTGATGACAATGGTCCCATCTGGCTTTAAAATCAGTGAATCTGAACCATTAAGCTGAAGTTATGACCACTTACTACAGCTAGTCTAAATCAATTCCTTGGGAGGTGTGGCTTTAAAGCAGTGAGCTCACTGTAAACACACCCCAGTTAAGTGGAGGGACTGTACTGGGTACACCTGACTGCTAGCAATAATACTAAATCATGACACAGCAGTCAGATAACACATAGTTTGTGCTAAAAAAATTAACCCCTGGATCTGTTAAGCTTCTTGGGATTGTTCTTCTTGTGCATCATTGTAGGCCTTGGTGCCCATGGGGGCTCTCTCAGACTGAGCATTATTTCTGCTATTATTGATATTTATTATCATTGTGTGAGCACCTCCGGGCTCCAGTCAGGGATCAGGGCCTCATTGTGCACACCTATGTAATAAAAAAAAAAGATAGTCCCTGCCTCAGAGAGCTTATAGTGTAAACAGATCACGTGAGAGAACAGATAGAGAAAACCAAAAAGGAAAGTAGCAGGGTAAGAGTGGAATGCCCATACTTGGTCTAATACTTGTCATAGTAGACCTTATCGATCACATTCATCTCTGGTACAGCTCCATTATCTTTCCGAGGGTGGGGGAATTATACCAGGGAGTAACTTAGCTCATAACACGTAGACATGCAGATGTCCTGCCCTGCAGGCTTTCAAAGCTTTATTAATCAGTATTTCATGCAATCAGTTAAAAGCGGCAAAACTAGAATTATGTGATCATCGTCATAAAGGGAACCATATATTGCGTCTTGTTTAACCATCTGCTCTAATAGTGCTGTGGGAATTGAATTTCTTATAATAAATGAAATGTGCAAGTCGCACTCACACATGTATAATGTCTGAATCAGTAAGTTCTGTCGATTTCCACACTTGCTTCCTCGTACTGGCAGACCCTTAGTTCTGCCTTCCACGAACCTGTCCGTGCCCAAGTTCTTCACTATCCAGATCTTCCACCTTCTCTGGGACTATAAGCAGCGTCAGTGAGGATGGATCTCGTCATCTCAGGCCCCTGCTGTGATAACTGGGCCTACAAATTCACCCTAACGGTAAGCTCACCTCTAAAAAATGAGTGAAAGTTCATAACTTGTCCCAATGACATGTTACGTAAAATTCTTTAGGAAAAGATGTAAGAAGGAGACAGAGGTGAGTTAATTGAAACGGAAAGGGTTTTCCTGATACCACTTAAGGACTGTGTTAAAATTATAACTGGTGAACAAGAGGACTAGAGGACTGGAAATCAATTAAGCAAAATTGCTATGTTGGAAATTAGACTGATTGGTCAACAAAATAACAAGAGTCTGGACTATTCTGCCCAACACTCCCTTTTGGGCTCCTCAAAAAGAGACTTGGGGGAGGGAGGAGAAGTGAGCTACAGCGAAGCTGGCTGACTAAAAGACAAGAGAAGGGAAAGGAGCAAGCCCCACCATCATGGCTGCCACCCTTACCATCTCCTGGGACCCGAGACCTTCGTCATCCTAATCCTGAGGGATGTCCAGACCACGCACAAGAGAGAGAGGGAACCAAATGACATCTCCACTTCCACCAGCTCCTGCTAAATCCCTGGGATATGAGACTTTGTCTCCCCTCCCTGCACCCCATGTGTCCATTTCCTTCCCTACCTCATTTCTTCTCTTTCCTATCCCTCTCCTTTTTCCTTCTGTCTAATAAAAGCCTGGCTCAGCTGGACAAGGCTGCATATTGTGAACACTGCTGTAAGCCTTTAATCAGGGGCATGTCTATACTTACCGGGGATTGACGCGGCGGCGATCGATGCACCCGTGGTTGATTTAGCGGGTCTAGTGAAGACCCGCTAAATCGACTGCAGATCGCTCTCCCGTCGACTCTGGTACTCTACCGGAACGAGGAGCATAAGGTAAGTCGATGGGAGAGTGTCTCCCGTCGACCCAACGCGGTGTAGACACCGCAGTAAGTCGACCTAAGCTACGTCGACTCCAGCTACCTAATTCACGTAGCTGGAGTTGTGTAACTTAGGTCGTCTTACCCCCGTAGTGTAGACAAGGACCAGAAAAGCAGCTAAAAGCAATGCCCTAAACCTCCCAATGCTGGTATAAGTTTGCCATGTCTCAGAATGGCTGATAAGACTGTGTGCTGTGCCTGTATTTTTCCAGCAGTGAGGCTGCAAGTGAAAATCAACACTAGAGACAGAAGCTGAATTTTCTGTCTTTGCTGTTCTTTCTTCCCTCCTTTTGTGGGTGTGTGTTTTGTCTTTCTTTTAGGAAATGGGATCGGACTTCAGCAACAACAGCTTCAGTCCATCTCAACTCACTTCTCTTGTTCCCAAAAGGACAGTTATTACCATCTTTGATACCAACTAAGAGACTGTTAAGCAAGGATCTTTAAAGACTCTCTCCAGCTAAAGGGAAAGAGAACACGGGTTGTTGTTAGAAGGAAAGCCTTACTTAATACTTTACATTTCAAATGCTGTAACTTTTTTCCTCCTTTTTCCTATATCTTTAATAAGAGGCTACAAAAAGATTTGTAATGGTGTCTGCCATGGTACTAAGCCAACTGAGATCTCTGTATACCAAACCCTGAGCGATGTTTAAAACTGTTTAATGGACAGTGACAGGGTTATGTTAACACCTTTGAATCTTCAGGCCCATGTATTCTGTCTAAAATAACAGAACACCACTAACACCTAAAAACAAACAATAACATGCCATAGGGACTGTGTCTACTAGTTCCCTGAGTATCTTGGGAGTGCTGGGGACTGAATCATGTGTGCTGCTTTGTCTGATGAATTCACACCCTGTGGTGAGTTGTTTCATTTATGAAATGGGTTATTGACTCACAGGATGAAGGAAGAGATGGGAAACACCAATTAAGAGAGGAAGGATGGTTTGGATTCAATTCCAGACTGTAGCAGGGTGGTTACCCTGCTCCTGCCTGAGGGGTTTAAAACAGCCCTGGCAGAGGGCTGGGGCAAAGGGAAAAGCTACTGGGCTGATTGGGGAAGTAGCCACAGCTGGGCCATGCCACAATCAGGCCCCAGCTGGCCTGTATAAGAAGGCTGGGAGCCAAGAGCTCAGGAGTCTCTCTCTGCCTTCAGAGCGAGAAGGGCCTGGCTGCAGTGAGCTAGACATAGGGTACTTGTAGTGGAGCAGGGCTGGGGAGCTCCAGCCTGGATAGCCCCAGGCTGCGGCCTAGTAGGAGGCCAAGGGATACTGGGAATTGCAGAGGGCAGCCCAGGGCTAGGCCAAGGCAGCAGGTCCAAACCCAACCTTGCCTGTGATGAGTGGCCTATACTGCAGTCTGCCCCAGGGAGCGGGGGCTAGTTGCAGACTGGCAGTGGCCTTATTCTGAGGTGAGGTAGGGATAGTGGGTGGGGCTTCCCCAGGGAGGGGAGACCCTAGTACTGAGGGATGTATGGCCAGGGGGCAGCACCCCAGATACAAGGGCACCAGGGTCTGGGAGGGACATGGGGGCCCGAGGACAGGTGGATCACCCGCCTGCAGAGGGTGCTCCAGGATGCTGGAAGAGCTCATTCCCAGAAGTGACCAGCAGAAAGTGCCACAGGGGTGAGTCTGCTCCTCTACACAGACTCTGCCACAGACTTCCTCCATGACCCATTGGGAATAGAGTTACACCAATCCTAATTTACACTTACTATCCTTGGGTGGGATCTATGAAACAATTTAGGCAGCTAAATCCTGTGTTTAGGCATATAAATAATATTTCTAGGCACCTAAGTCCCATCCATTGCACCTCTGAGGTTCCCCAAAACACCCACCTAGTGTAACATTGACAGACCCTGGTTGTCGTCTGGCAAGATTGAACCAGGGACCTCTAAAGCTTAGTGCATGAGCTAAAAGCCAAGTGGCTCTTAGGTAAGGCTGTAAAGCAGACTCCTTTAACTCTGTCTCTAAGTGGTCTCGGTGCCACTAGATGGGACGGAACACCACATCCAGAAGGTGTGTGGGTTACAATAGCAGCTAACTTGCTGCTATCAAAGTTCCTTGGGCGACTAAGGGCAAGTCCACACTACAAAATTGTCAGCCAAAGTTACGTCAATGGACAGACACTGCAGTAATTGGATAGGTTTTACATGTCCACACTATGCTTCTTGTGTCAGCGATGCACGTCCTCACCAGGAGCCCTTGCACTTATTTAACTGCCAGGGTGGGACTGTTGCTGCCTTTCAGAAACTATCGATGTAAGCAACGCAGTGGCTGCGCTGACTCTGCATCGACCTAGCTACATTGACCGAAGCACTACACCTCTCGTGGAGGTGGAGTTGTTAAGTTGGTGGAGTGAGTGACGTTGGTGGGAGCTACATTACAAATGAATGCTCATTGATGTTGTGGCAAAATGCCCAGTGTCCCTCCACAACCCTTACATAGAGCCTCAATCTGGACCCAGAGAGATGGTCCTTGAAGGAGAGTTTTCCCAGGGGTGGCTGTTAGCTAAGAAGGGGGTGTGGCCAGCGTCTTACAAAGCCCAGAGGCCCCAACCTCATGGTGGGTCCCATGCAAGTGAGAATGCTACAGAATTTGGAGGACCTGGCCCTCAGCTCCCCTTCCACACTTCTGCACATAACCATATCCCACACATGCCCTGCCCAAGCCACCACACCCCAGTCAGGACCCAACATGGCCTTTCCTACCATAGGGAGAGGTGCCTAACCCTAGTGGCACATATCCCCCTGTCATAGGATGGTCTTCCCTTTTAAGGATCTGCAGCGCCAGGGAGCAGCAGGCCCTGGTCTAAGGAGAAGCCCAGAAGGCAGGTGTTAGGAACCAGCCAATCCAGCTAAACAGCAGCTATTGATTGGCTCTGATTCCCAGCTGCAAGCTATAAGTGAGGCCCCAGCCCCATAAGAAATGGGGTTGGGAGAAACACTTCACTGAGCAGTGCCTACAATAGCAATACAGGGAGGGACAGGAGGGGAATACAAAGAGGGAGAGGAGTGTGAACAGAGGGGAAGGGGAGAGATGATGAGTACAGGTCAGAGGAGAAGAGGGAGGTAGAGAGTACAAGGAAGGTCAGAGAAGCAGAGGAAGTCAGAGAAGGAGTTGGAGGGGATGCAGATGAGGAGTCAAAAGGAGGTGAGAGGTAGTGGGAGAACAGTGAACAAGAAAAGCCAAATGAGGTGGCAAGAGTAGGAGATAGAGCAGGAGGGAGGGAGGAGTTGTCATGACTGAAATGGCTAAGCCATGTGAGACTCTGAGCTGGGTGGGGGTTGGTCACTGGCAGAGACAAGCAGTGGTGCCCGAGATCTTTCCAGTGTGGGTTGCCCCCTAGGAGAGTGGGTGCATCTGGGTACTGGGTAGCCATTACCAGTACATTGGCAATTCAATTAACTGCTGTAAATAGGCTGTCCAACTTCTCATTCTGAGCTGGAATGGCCTCGTGAACCCTACCATGGATGACATTGCTCATGCGGGCCTCTTTCATCTGTAGAGCCCAGGGCCGCAGCACCTGTTCAATGTCTCTTTCATGCTCTCTTCTGAACCCTGCCATTTTCTGCATCGTGATCTCATTGTTGTCACCTCCTTGTTGATCAGAGTCTTCTGTAACGCGGATTTGGCAGCATGCCTGCAGGAGGTCCGTCGGTCCTGCGCCTTCGGCGTACCCAAAGCCGCGGGACCGGCGGACCTCCCGCAGGCATGCCGCCGAACACAGCCTGACTGCTGCCGTCACAGCGACCGGCAGGCCGCCCCCTTGCTGCCCCAGGCACATGCTTGGTGCACTGGTGCCTGGAGCCGCTCCTGCTTATGACAGCGTGAATGAGATCAGAATCAGGTCCCTAGCTCCTGCCTCCTACCCTGAGCAATCTGAAAAAGTGAAACCGCTACTGACAACCCTGCAGCTGCCTGCTGGGCTCTACTGCTCTGTAAGGGACTGACAAGGACAGCTTTCATTTTGCAGCCTTAGGCCTCTGCCCCCTGGAAGAGATGGGGGAGAGGAGGGTTGGGAAACCAGGAGGAGACCATAGAGAAGCAGTGGAGAGAGAGCACCAATGTGTTCATTCATTGAGTCAAAGGCCATGTGGGCCACCTGGATTGCAACTTCCACCCAACCGATCTTTTCTACCCTCTCTGTTTCCTCCTTTACACTTTCTTTTCCTGTTAATCAAAGAATCTCAGGGTTGGAAGGGACCTCAGGAGGTCATCTAGTCCAACCCCCTGCTCAAAGCAGGACCAATCCCCAGACAGATTTTTGCCCCAGATCCCTAAATGGCCCCTTCAACGATTGAACTCGCAACCCTGCATTTAGCAGGCCAATGCTCAAACCACTGAGCTATCCCTCCCCCCAACAAGTCACAATTCAGGGAACACCCCTGTCCCTTGCACCATGCCTGCTTCCAAGAGCATCTCCATTTCATAACAGCACATTCAGTTCAGCGTAATGTTTCTCCCCTTTGTATCTGGGCCTCAGATGACTCAGCACTGACCTAACAAATTAAGAAAGGATGGAGCTAGGATTTTTTCCTCTTTAAGAGGACCCCACGGGGACTTGTTTGCTCTAGTTTAAACCCCTGCATCAGATTTCACAGCAGTTCTTCCGATATAAGTGGTGTTCGCTAAACATGGATGTTGTTTTGGTATCCAAGGTGGGTGGGTGTGTAAGGGGGGGGAGGCCAAGAAAAAGCCGAAGGGATTCTTTGGTCGTCTTGGTGGTTGTTAAAATCTCTAATTGAAAATCTTATTTTAACTAAAACAACATAAAATCGATTGCAAAGGAACCCACAAGCATCCACCCTGTGCACCACTACAGTATGTTAACGTTCCTCTGCGGTCAGCTGATCTTTAACTAACACAAGAGATTCAGTAACGTTTGTGTAATCTGGCAGAGAGCGAGGGCTCTGCCACCATTCTAGCAGGCTCGCCTCAGCGGTGAGACGAGTGTACCTGTCTCAACCCTTGATGGACAAAATCAGCCACATATTACAGGGCTGAAATCGCTTTACTCCCCAAAATGGGAGGGTGACCACACAGGACTGATTCATTGTCATGGAAATGGATCTTGTTCCAAGAGGAAACCATCTTTTTAAGGTCAGGGAGTGTAAACCTAGATTGTGCTTTCAGGCCCAGCCCTGAACAAGGGGGTTGTGCACAAACTGCACAACTCCACGAGCATCTCCAAGAGGTGCTGTGACTTAAACACCCCTCTGAGTTACAACTCCTCTTTTACTTGTTCCCAGGGGGTAGCAACTCATACCAGCAGCAAAATATGACACCCCTTGCATCAGAACAGCTGAGCAGTGCAGGGAGGTGGAGCCCAGATGCCAAACATTCTGCACCTTGTCGCTCTAGGGAGGGGAGTAAGCGAAGAACATAAGAATGGCCGTACTGGGTCAGACCAAAGGTCTATCCAGCCCAGTATCCTGTCTACCGACGGTGACCAATGCCAGGTGCCCCAGAGGGAGTGGACCTAACAGGTAATGATCAAGTGATCTCTCTCCTGCCGTCCATCAGAGGATCAGAACATGCTTATTGCTGCATGACTAGACCTAATGTGCTGGTAGCCTGCATGAGAACATCAAACGGAGGGTGGTGGTCTCTACTCCCCCTTACTCCCTTGAGTGGGCATGCAGACTAAATCACAATCTAGTACTCTAGGGTTATCAATTGCCTCCTTCTGCATGGTAATTACAGCAGGGTTAAAATGGCCTAATGATTCCATTAATTTCCACAAAAAACTGACCTCCATCCATAACGGAGATTAGGCAAAGGACTAAAGGATAACAGAACAGCATCCCTCCGTATAGGAATATAGCCTGTCATACCTAGTCCAGCTGCGGCTTATAATAATACTCAGCACTTCAGCTGGGTGAACCATTTGTCACAAATGATTTATTTAATGAATTTAGCCCTTCCTGCCCCCATTTGCAAACTTTCTGCAAAGTGATGCAGAGTTGTTCATTATTTGTAATGGTCCATCAAATCGTTTGTCTCAATAAATGAGAGTATGGCTGAGGGGTGAACTGAGAGCTGAGGCATAAACTTTCAGCAGTGACTAGTGGGTTGAGATGCTCCAATCTCTACCGAGACTGAAAATCAGACCATTTTTGAGTGCCCCACTTGGACACTCAAAATCACTAGTCCCGTCTGAAAATGTAGATAAGTGCTTATTCATTGTAGGCAATTATTCAGTTAATTCAAATGGCATTTTATTGCCTGATTGGATGACTGCCTCTCTGGGAAAAGGAGAAGAGAGATCATGTAATGAATCACAATGTCCTCTTGTTTGCATATGAAAACGGGTATTCATATAAATAGCAGCACCTCCCTTCACAACCTGTTGTATGAATAGAAGTGTTTGCAGAAACGCGATTACTTCTAGGAATTCTTCCTATCTCGTCCGCTTAGACTGTAAACTCTTCTGGATGGTGACTGTCTACATCAGGGGTCGGCAACCTTTCAGAAGTGGTGGGCTGAGTCTTCACTTATTCACTCTAGTTTAAGGTTTCGCGTGCCACTCATAAATTAACGTTTTTAGAAGGTCTCTTTCTATAAGTCTATAATATATAACTCAACTATTGTTGTATGTAAAGTAAATAAGGTTTTTAAAATGTTTAAGAAGCTTCATTTAAAATTAAATTAAAATGCAGAGCCCCCCGGACCAGTAGCCAGGACCTGGGCAGTGTGAGTGCCACTGAAAATCAGCTTGCCTGCCGCCTTCGGCACGCGTGCCATAGGTTGCCTACCCCTGGTCTATATGTAAGCACAGGTCCTCTGTCTCAGATGGGGCCTCTGAGCACTATTGTAATATAAAGAATACAGGTTCCCTTTACACAACCAGATCTACTTCCAGGGCCAAATTCATCCTGTAATATGTGCCTGTCCAGGTATCTTGTAAGACTGAAATCACTGTAGTATGTGAATGTGTTCCAACAGTGTCTCTCTCTCTCTCTCTCTCTCTCTCCCTTCTCCACCTATAAAGGCAGCAGATAGGTAGAAGAAATACAATTTTAATTTGAGGATCAGAGTGCCCCCTGAAGAGCATATTGATGTTAAGCTAAGCCAAAGAGATGGGTGATATATTTAGCAAGAACAGCAGTCATTCTGATCTTCTGCCAGTGTGATTTCTGTCATCTAGAACAGGCATCTGTGACAGCTTTGTCCCCAGTGGCCATCCCCCTCTCCTACTCCTCCCTCTGTTATCCTCTCCTCCTCTTTGTTCCCATTTTAATATTGGCCCCGTTCCTGCAGTCTGTTGTACATGAGTGGAACCTTCTACATGCACACCTCCTTTTGTAATTCAACCAGGCATCAGCACAGGCTAGATGCAGAGATGCTCAATTCTTTGGGGGATCTTTATTTATATGGTCAAGCACCCTGAATATTTGAGGATCAGCAGTTTTGGCTCCTCTGTGCACCAGGCAGGCCACACCACTTGTAACCAGTCACCTCGTAGCATAAGTGTTTAATACCACATGCACTGAAATACCACAGTGATGAGGATGGTGTGAAAACTTAGCTAGACTGAAAGGTGGTGGTGTCTCATCCTGTATGGTCCCACCTCACTTCAGCATGATTTACATCCAGTGGTCCCATCTAGATGGGAGCTTAAGCAGACACAGTATCTAAACACGTTATGTGCACTCATGAATGTATCCTCATGACATCCCTGTAAGATGGAGAAGTATTGTTGCCCCATTTAACAGATGGGGAACTGAAGCCTAGAGAGATTAAGTGACTGGCACTAGGTCACACAGGGAGTCAGCAACCGAACTCAGGTTTCCTGACTCCCAGTACAGCCTCTTAGCCACGAGACCAACTTTTTCACTCATTCTATGGAGGGAGGAGAACCTATGGGCCAGAATGTGGGACACCATTTCAGAAAGTTTGCATTCTACTCTTCTTAAAGCATTAATTCATTTTCTGAAGGCTGTCAAACCAAACTGTTCTGCTGACGGCCTATCAAAAAGATGCAGGCCTGGTATGTGGAGATTGGATCCAGATATGAATTTTCCCAAAATTCAGGGGTGTCCTGACCTGTAATTCCAAACTGGATTCCCCTCTCATCTGAATAACTCTAATAATGATTAATAACTCTGCTCCTAATAAAAATCTTGCTGGCAAAAAGCCCTGAGAACATGGCATTATTTACATAAATGTCTGCAAAGAACAGCTGCTTAGCCCTCCCCTCCTGTCAAATCTGTAGTATTCCTGTAGCCAACCAGTCACAAATCTTAACGCATAGGTTTGTTGCTTAAGAGCCAAAGTTGCTTGGTGAACTGATGTGGCCGATAGGAAAACAGCAAGCTGCAAATGTGACTGAAAACTGATGCAAAACATTCCAGAAAATCAGGTTCTGATCCTGAAATCAGGTCAATTTCAGCCCCCCCTGTGAGCCCCATTGCAGAATGAGGCCCGTATTTATTAATAACTCTTAATTAAACTGCACAATTCACTTCTACAGCTGCTTTCCTATAAACAAAGTGCTAATTAGTTCCCTGAGTCAGTTAAAAATCATACAGTTGTGCCAGGCAACTTAAAGGGATACTGGGCAATTTGAAATCTAGTTAATTGAAGAAAAAAAAAAGGCAAAAGTTGTTTCAGATCCTCACCCTGCGTCCCTCTGTCCTGTTACAATCACATTTTCTAAATAGGTTTCCTCTCCCTTCATGTACTAAGAACTCATGCAACAACAGGGGAAACTAAACCCATTTTTGCAATCATGCATACTTAAAAATAGACTTGATTTTACTCAGGTGCATCCTTCCACAAGGGGGTTGGCGGTGTTCTGGAAATTTACCTGCTGATAATTCCACTAGCTACATTTTTGCCGTATCTAGGCCTATATGACTGACTATACAGGGAATCCAGTGAAACTGGCTCTACTCAAATTGATATCCGTGTAGACCAGGGGTAGTCAGTTATTTTTTGGTGGCAGTCCAAATTTCTTGACCAAGACATAGTCATGGTCCAGACTCCACAATAACATGTATCACCCCACAGTAATGATGATAATAAGTAAACAAAATCTTTTTGTTGTCCCTTCAAAAGCATCTGGCAGTGTGGATTTGGCTCATGGTCTGCCCATTGACAACCCCAGTGTAGACAATCCAACATTATACCTAAAAGAGAGTAGGAAACGCCATTTTAGGTGTGGCTTGTAAGAAGAACAGGTACAAATATTCAGGCAGATACGTGATGTTTGAGTGGCCTGTCCCTTTACAGCTGAATGCTATTGGTTATTCCTTTTTAATTCCATCTGCAGGCATTAAGCAAGCAGTGGTTCCTCCCAGCTCCTTGCTTTCATAGGAGTTTTGCAGCATGCCAGCAATGTAGAACTCAGCTCTCCACCGGTAACTCATAAGCACTATAGCAAATGGTCCAAACCTTCTCATTATTTCTGCCCGTGACCAGGAATGTTTATGATGGCCCCGGGGCCAGAGAATTGCTCACCCCAGAGACCCTCATGCTCCACAGAAATGTTCCTCCAGGATTGAAGTGGGATCGCTGGTGCAGTTTTGATCCGACTTCGAGACAGCCCTCTATTGATGTGGGACGAAGCCGCATCAAAGCAAGGAGGTGAAGTCTCAGGAATCATTAAGCGCAGTGTTCTTGAGAGGACCTTATATGCAAGGCCGAAGCAGAAAACCGATGCAATAAGGCTTCTGCAAAATAGTTTCCTTATACCCCAGGAAAAACACCTTGTAAAATGACCCCCCCCCCCCCCCCCGGCACCCAGACCTGATAATTGCCAGCCTTTGTGCTGCTAACCGCTGAAGCGCATCAGTCAAGCAGGGAACTCCGTTTTGGCCTGGGATAGCACGTCCAGCCAGGAAACTGAGATGTCCACCTTGCAGCTTCACGTCCCCTAGTCGTTTGTGCCCTTGGGGGGGTCTCCCCTTGCTTTTAGGGACGGGCCCGAGCAGCTACCGCAAACACGAACCTTGCTAACCGGATTATCAACCCCACCTAGCCGCCTGCCTGACCCAGCCTGACGACCCGGGACCCTCGCTCCCTTTCCAACCCGAGAGCTGTTTACACGGTGTGTCCTAATGAGTTTGGGAAGCGCAGCCCAACACGCAGGCGATGTGAACGTAACAGACTCTTCATCGGATCTTGTGGCTGAAGCTTAGGCTAGAGAGAGACACAGAAGGAACAGCGTCCCTGCTCCCCCCCCCTTTTTTTTTATTTGTCTTTGCACCAGAAATGAGTCCGGATTTATTTGCACTCTTGGGCAGCTCGCCATTACTCATAATAACCTCGGCTTCCCTCCTCCACCCACACTCCCTTTTCCCTACGCATAGAGATTCGCGGGGGAGATGCACTGGATGATTCAAGAGGTGCTTTTCCATCTTCTCAGGGGGTGGGGGGGGGTGAGATGTTTTCGTTCCTCGCTGGGGTCGCTTTAAGCTGCTCCTGCAGGAGCAGTCCCCGGAAAAAGGGAGAGAGATCTGCTCCAGGCAGTTGATTTACACGGTGACTGCGATGCTGATCATCAACGCCTGAAGATTGCAGGCAGGGTCCTCCCAGGCAGCGGGAGGTGGGGCGCGCAGCTCCTGTCGCCTATAAGGAGCTGCCTAGCGCCTGGTTTGCCGAGTCTGAGTGTGAGCTCCGAAGGTGAATTTCAGTGGTCGATTTGCACGGGTCCGCCGTTTGCCTGGACCTGCCCCTTTAAGACGATTGCTGTAGGAGTGTCTCTCTCGCTACAGCTTCATCTGGAGTGTCTGGATGGTGGATGAAGTCAATGAGCAAAGGGAAGGGGCGCAAACCCAGAGGAGAGCCCGGCTGGCAGTCTGAAATTGGGGATTAGGGAGCCAGACGCCTGCTCGCCCTGTGTAGACAATGGATTCTGCTCCCCAACTCTCCACTCGTTTGATTTTGCTGCTCTCCAGTCTGTGGCATCTGGGATTAACAGCAACAAATTGTAAGTAGCTACGGGCATGCCAGAGACCTGTATAAATGAACTGTTAGGGTGGAGGAAAGCTACCGTGTAGGGTGTTGGGCATGACCTCCAGGAAAGTTAGCTAAGCCCCTGGTTTGCTAAATCCTCGTTCGAGTTAAGGAGTTTGTTCTCCCTGAAATGCAAAGTTCAAGTAAGATGGAGCGGTTCCTTGCAGCCGTCCTGCCTGGCGGGGCTTCAGACTGAAGTGGATTTTGATCATTCTTTGCCTGGTTCCCTGTTTGTTTGCGCTGCTGTTTCACTGCACAAGCGACTGACGATATCGCAGAGATGCCTATAGTGAGCCGCTGTTGGTCTAGGCTTGTAGCTTGGATTTTGCAGTATGTTAAAGGTATTCTCCCTCGCCCCCTCCGAACTAGAATTAGTCTCTCTCCTTACCTAGCTCATGCCCACAGGACATTAAACGTTTTAACTGTGTTCCGGATATACATTTTAGGCTAGCCAGGCGGCAAGATCTGAGCCTTACAAACAGCAGCTCCAGATGTGAAACCCTGTAGACTTCTGAAGTGATCTGAATGACACGTTGCATTCTGAAATCAAACCTTCACAGAGCATGAATAGGTGTGAAGGATGAATGCAGAAGGCTCTGCAGTCAGTAAGGTGCTATGTTTTTAAATAACACATTTAAACCAAACTTGATCAATGGCTAGTGTCCTAGAGGTTCCTACCCTAGCATCCAAAAATGGGTAGATCTTTTTCTTCCAAGTCTGACTTCTGTTTCCTTTTCATCAGCTGAGAGAAATCCCATAAGATCATTTCCCTCAAAGCACCCCCCCCCCTCTATTTGTTTTGGCCTTAAGGTTATGCCAACTGTGTTTGTCACTGCAGACAATGATCCTTCTGAGGCAAGGTATGATCTGCTGTGTCACAGTGAAAGGGAAACTTAGGGTTGTCTCTCTTTTTATTCTTCTAACCCTTGGTGCAGTAATGAATATGCAGATGGTGAATTTGACCTTTTGTGCTGCTTAATAATAGTAAAATAAATAGTAGTAAGAGATGGCAGTTATAAACTGAAACAAGAAATGGTGGGAAATGTTAAGACTCTACATAAAGGATACCCGAGTCTGTCCAGAAGGTATTGAATTGTATTTTTATAAGTTCTTGCTAGTGAAGTGATAGAGGTCAATGTTATGAATGTAAGAAGTCCAGAATCCAAAGATCTATTAATGACTTCTGAAATCAGGTCATGAAATAAGTAGAAGCTGATTAATATCCACACCTCCTGATGTGTTTTTAACCCATTTTGTAAATATAATTGACTCCTGTAATAATGGTGGCTGGGGGGGGGGGGGGGGAGGGAAGGGGAGGGTAGAAGAATCTCTCCTAAATGAAATTTTTGCTGTAGTGAGGTTGAATAAAATACTGCCTGAGTTCTGATATCCTTTTGAACACTAGAGGTCACTATTGCCATATAGATTCCATACGTTGGAAGGAGGCCGGCTAAAAAGAGGCATATTTTCACATGTTGACATAGCTGAAGAAAGAGAATAGTTTGATAAACAGGGGCAAAGTAAATTCAATAAACACCATAAATATATTAATAGGAATATTTCCCCTTTCTTCTGTTCAATTGCTTTTAAATGAATAACTAAAACACTAGGGCGGGGAGAACTCTTTTTTTTTTTTCTTGGAGCCAATTAAAATATGGTTAATATGTTTTAATAATATTCACAAATACTAACTGGTAGGCGATTTAAGACTCAGGCTTGCCATTACTGATACAGTAATAAAGTTAATTTCTAACATTTAAAAGGAAACTCTGCGTTAATGAGTTTTACTATTTCATGGGTGACAGTTTAATATCCCAGTGCCAATAAACATTTCCCCTGAATACACACTGCTTCCTAAATATTTAGAAGCCAATCTTTTTAAAGCCTAATGATCAATGGCTTTATTATACTGCACAGATTTTACTTATTCATTGTTCAATGAATTAGCCTGGAGTGGGCTTTAAGTGCTTTTCCTGGGAGCTAAGCGAAAGAGTCTATGTGAACCTGTAATAGCTATAAGGTACTAGGGGACTTGTAGCAAGATTCTGATCTTGGGGAGTTTGTACACACACAAATCACAATTTTATCTGGGATGAAATCTCTTCTTTTTAAAAAAAATCTTGGCACATCTGACTAGATTTTCAGCTGGCATACAAAATGATAGCTATCGACTTTAGTGCAATGAAGCTACTTTACATCATCGGAGGACTTGAAACAATATGTTAAACATATATATGGGTCAAAATGTTCATCTGTGTGTGCCTAGAATTAGGCTCCCTAAATCCACATTTAGATACCCAAAATACCTCCTTTTTCAGAGGTGCTGAGCGCTGAAACTTGTAGTGAAGTTGAGGGGAACTGTGAGTAGCCAGTAACCTCTGAAAACTGGGCAGCTTCCATTTAGGAGCAAAAATATGGATTTAGAAGCCTGGATTAAGGCTTCCACGCTTGAACATTTTGGCCAAGGAACCAGATTCTGATCATCTTTACCCTGGGTAATTCCACTGACTTCAATGGAGTTGCTCCTGATTTACACTAATATAAACAAGACCTGGGAGCCCAACGTTTTTAGAGGACAAGACCTGTGTTTGGAGTAGGAAAAATCAACTCTGATACCGAGCCCTATTAATATCAAATACAGCAGTAATATAGGTTTTATATTCTTAACGTGAGAGACTGCTAAATTTTTATATTCTGTATTTTTGCATATACTTTTGCCTTCAACCATCTTTTTTTTTTTTTTTTTTTTTATGAGAGGACTTGGCATTGGGTGAGTTAATTACCTCACATCTCTGAATTTTTGTCTCATGATCCCACTTCTGCTATATTTTTGTAACTAAACAAAGAACCTCTAAAGAATCTGCTTTGAAATGAAGCTGTGGGCCAGGGGTCAGTAGACCTCATTAGAGAGGTTAGAATTACCTAATGCTACTAAAAATCCATTAATTCTTCAACCTTGCTTCATTGAAGTACTTTATTACATTAAATAACTACAGTAGCAGCATGATTTCTCCCTGAGATATTAATTACCAGAAAATAGATACAAACAAATTGAAAGCCATGTTGCATACATAGTCTTGTGACATTTTAATTTCTACATTCATCAGCTGGCAGGGAAAAATTGCATAAAATAGATTAAATCTTCTTAAACAAAAAAAAAATTGCATGTTTTGAGATGCTGGCTGGTGTCTAAATTATTCCTAAATCGTCTCTGATTGGATACAGGATATTTATAGTATGCACAAAAAGTAGTAACACAACATAGGGAAGAGAGAGCATGTGTGTACATACATATGTATATATAAAATGCTAATTTTCCCCATCTCAAGAGAAGTGGAGCTAACTCGTAGCATGGGCATTGGACAGCTCCTTCATTTACTCTGAAACGCTGACGAGTAAAGCACTGAAAACTAAAGCTATTAAGAGAATACTGACTGCTACAATATACAGGCTGTGTCTGCCTCTTCGGAGTTTAAAATATTGCACATTCTATTATTTTTTGCAATCTCCCCCTTCTGAAGTGCAAATTTTTACTTGACTGCCATCTCTCACACGGGCAAGAAATCTGGGAAGTTAAGAATCTCTCTTAGAGAGGAGGCATCTCCCACGTCCCATAGGAAAAAAAGTTGTTCTTTAAGTAATTAATGCCATGTTTCCATTACAATCTCTCCCCCGCCTCTGTACACTCAACAGAGCCAATCTGCTAGCATTTAGGGCCTGATTCTGGGAAATTCCACTGAAATCCCATTTGCAACACCCCATCAAAGCTGTGGATGTTCAGCACCAAGCCTTTTAAATTCCCTCCTATGGAACAGATCCTGCTCCTGGGGAAGTCAATGGTAAAACTCTCATTGACTGCAGTGGTGCAGGATCAGGTTTTATGAGGAGATTATAGCTTTACGTCTCCTTTTTGTTTTGTTCAATGAAATACTTATCATGGCTCATGGCCAGGCAAAGAGTTGAATGAAGCATGAAAGACGAGAGTTGGTCATAGAAACAGACATGCCAGACCAAGTAGGATTTATCGGACAAAGGAATCTTTTAGGCAATAACCACGATGGGTCTGACTCCAATCTCAGTGTGCACTGCCCTGAATCAAGAGGAACTACCTTGAAGTCAATGGAGATGGACAGATTGAAATGTGATCAAATCAGTAGCGACTCCAGCTCTGGCTATTTGGAGCCCTGGGGGTTAGTTAGGATTGACACTCGTTTAAATGAGAAAATGGTGCCTGTTGGTCAACAGTGAGAAGCAGCAGATTTGTCATAGGCTAATTGATTTTCATGGGACCATAAATGATAAACTTAAAGAAGACCCATTGGGTAGATCACTGATGCTCAAAATGTGGTCTACGGAGTACTTGCTGGTAGGCTATGCAGAGTGGGATGATCCCCTGGTATAGGCGCTTCCTCTTTGTCTTCAGTTCCTAAATGGCCATTAAAAGAAGCAAAAATTCATGAATACTTTACTTTTGCCTGTAAGGAATGGATATAGTTACTGTAGAGATGTGTGACCATAAGTGAGGGGGGAGCACACGATCACGAATGCAAGGGCTTCTGGGGATCTCTCTCAAAATGTGGCCCATGGAATGTCAAAGCCCCCCAGACACCCTGATTATCAACACCTAGAATCATGTACACTGCATTATTCTCTTTACTTAACATTCACTCAGTTCTGCTGAGCCAGAGCCAATGCGTTCAACGGGAGTCTTTCCATTGACTGCAATGGGCTTTGAATCATGCTCCCAGCAAGCAGATGGCATTATCAACTCACAGGGCAATTAGTATCTCTATCAAACAAGGGAACTGTCTGGAATTTTGTTTATGATGAAAGCACAGCAAAGTCTTTGATGCAATTAACAGCAAGAGGAAGTTGTTTTCAAATGGATTCTAGGATAACATGAAACATGTTGATTTCATGCTATGGGAAATATTGCGATTCTGGGTATAACAACACTTTTAACACACGCTTTCCAAGAATGTTGCAAGTGTCTGTTAATTTTAGCTCACAGATCAGTGGTGTTTTATTACCATTTTATAGGTGGGGAACTGAGGCACAGAGGGTGACGGGCTTAATTTCTCATTCTAACTCGCTACAACTAAGGTGTACAAAAGTGGAAGGGTGCAACCGTGGCTGGGTACAATGGAATGAGTGCAGGGGCTGCTTCCTTTCATTCCCCTTGTCAGTCAAGTGTCTTTAAGGAACAGTTTCTTCAGCCTTTTCTCAGGCAAACACCCATTTAAGGCAAAGGATAGAGTGGAGCCCAACAGGATCTGGCCCTGTGTAATTAAGTCTGAAATTCATTTAGTTCCTGGAGACGTTAGCTGGATCAGTAGGTGAAACAGATGGCATCATTGCAGTTGTAAGCATGTCTGCCCAGTGTCAGAGAAACAAGAGAATTTGTCTACATGGTGCTGGTTTGATGTCACTGATAATGAACTTCTTTGCGTTCATTTTGTCTCTGCATTGTCTAATTGCTCTGTGCAGATTTGTGCTGCTTGATAATGTCATCTGATCACCGGATCAGTGGAAGTGATGGAATCTTAAGTGATGACAACATTGCAATATAGAATTCTGAGCAGGAAGTGGATGCCAAAATACATCAGTATCTTATTTTTAACTAGCAACCCTGTTAGCAGTGTGTGGTTTAAAACAAAACAAAAATACCCAAACCCTAGAATTCAGTAGCAGAATCAGAAAATTGCCCTGACAGCTGTTCAGTAGGCGTCTCAATATTTGCGGCAAAAAATATAGGAAAGTAATTTATTAAAAGAGAAGGCATGTAGCCATTTGAATTTTGTATGTGTCATGAGGGGCCTTGTCTGGTCTTTTCACCAGAAAGATGGGGAAAAAATCATCTTGGCTCTAAATGTTGCCTCTGCAAAATGCTACCTGCTTTTCTATAGCACTGCAAATCAACTGTAGAGCATCACAGAATTTGGAAAATACTGGCAGAAGCTCATGTTCAGAGACTGCCAGCACAGCATTTTGTTAAGACAATACAAAATCCTTCACAAACTCTACTTCCAGAAACTTCTCTTGATATATTAGAGTGGTGGGTGCCATATACTAATAGAGATGAATTAATAGTGCCTAAATAAATGAACTATGGATCAAAAGTCTGAGTAGCTTATTCTCAATGGATGATCTGAACATGGACCTTTGAGTGAGATGGAACTGTTCTAACAGTGGCTCTCAAACTTTTTTTACTGGTGACCCCTTTCACACAGCAAGCCCCCCTTATAAATTAAAAACACTTTTAAATATATTTAACACCATTATAAAAATGGGGTTTGGGGTGGAGGTTGACAGCTCACGAACCCCCCCATGTAATAACCTCGTGACCCCCTGAGGGGTCCCGACCCCCCGTTTGAAAACCCTTGAACTTATTTCAGCTTCTCCTGTTGTGCCTGGTGTTCTTCCCTGGTGAATTCAGACAAAATTGGTGCTCTACTCCTGAGAGACTCCAGTGTAACCACTGAGTGGGGAATCTCTTAGTTGACGAATGGCCAAAAGATGGCAACCCAGGAAATGTGGTCCAGTTATTACAGCAGCGGACTGGAAGTTAGTCTGCCACTGATCCAGTGTGTGACCTTGACAAGTCACTTAGCCTCTCTGTGTCACTTTCTCCAGTTCAAAAATGGAGGCTTCTCTCTTCCACCCTCCTTGCTCCCATGAGGTCAGTGAGTTGTGTTAGGAGACTGAACACTGATCTGTGTGAAGTGCCTGGAAATCCTGTGATGATAGATAGGAGGAAGAGTTCGGTCCAGTTCTATTTAGGGATTTCTCCAGAATGCAGCATTTAGACGGACAAACCAGGACTGGGTTTTCAGCATTGAATTCAGATGCCACAGCGGCATGTTCATGAAATTTCTGCCATCTTGTCTCTAAACTCCGCTGGGTGTAGAAAACGGATGCTGTCTGATTTCTTTTTGGCACCAGGACAAAGGCATGGGTTGATGATAAATGACATGAAACTCATTGGCTGGTGGAGTTTTCCTTTAGAGATTTTTGTTTGTTGGAGCTCTCGGCACACTGAAGGGAACACAGTATGGACTGGATTTAAAGAAGCTGTTTTTACATGGATCCAGAGGAGAGAAACAGCTGAATTTGTCATAGCTCTGTTAGGAATCTCTTATCATTCATAGCTTCGTAGTTAGTGGGTTTTTTTGTCCTTTTTCCAGTCTGCCTCTGTTTCTAGACTGACAGAAAGCTTCCCTTGACCTCAAAGCAAATCATTGTTAATGGCTCATACACTAAACAATTCACATCATCAGGGTCAACGTGGAACTTCAGTGGCGTGAGATTCTGCTGCAGACAGCCCTCTGCAAGACAATAGCCGCTGACTCTCTTTTGTAGTTTCTGTCCTTTCAGAATGTAGCGCAGGGAGCACACACCATGGAGTGCAAAAGGTGTAAAACTCCTCCATCGACACCTCAAATCCAGCCATCCCATGCCTCAGGACTAGGCCATCTCCATGGTGGGCAATGTCTTCTGCATTTGAGGACAAAAGGTGGGGTTTGTCCCTTAATATATATCCTTGTTGGAGGTTTCTTATTCATAACAGTCATATTCAATAGCTAATTCCTTTACTGTCATGTACCATTAGCATGGTCTCTGAGCCCAGGGTTAGTATATTAATTTTTCCCCCCAAGGCATGCCTAATGTGGGAGAGGGGAGCATGGTGACAGGAATTGGCAATGGATCAGACTGGCAGTCTGTCTAGTCTCAGACGGTGGCCAGTACCGTTTGCTTCAGAGGAAACCCTGCAGAAGGTAACTATGGGCTATCCTGACTCAGCTGAAAGCTTTCTCCCAGGTCCCAGCAACTGGAGATTGGCTTATACCCAAAAGTGTGATATAATATCCTAGCTTAGTACTGTCCCATGACTATACAGTATCCTTTGGGGCTGGGCAAGCAATTTAAAAAAAAAATTGCACACATTTTCACCAATCAAAGCTATGTGTTTGGTTGCTGGCATTTGTGGGGCCGGTTTCTTTGATCTACCTCTTAGCGTATGCCACCTGAGGCATGGTGCGCATGTGACCAGGATTCACCACTGAATTTGGTTCGCTGGTTGGATCATTAGTTTTCCTGGCCCAGGAGCTGACCGGGAGCATGACATGAACGCTGAAATACTGGGCATTGGAGGAAAAAGTGTGGGAATTCTGGAAATCGAACAAATTTTAGCACAAATTATTCTGAAAATTCCTATACCAAGTGCATTACATGCTATTGGCTTTTGATTGTTCTCATGTTAGAAAAGATTGTCATTCAATTCAAGAATAGAAACAACGTGATATGACTTAGGTCACCAATCACATGCCACAAAAAAACAGACCATATGAACAACCTGGAGCTTCAATAACTTCTTTCATAAATTATCCCTGGCCTGGTGGCACCCAGCTGTGAGGTGGGTACTGAGATCTATTGCTCTCCATGTGCCTCCACACAGCAGGGGTACATGATTGTCATTCCTTCCCACCTCCTTGGATTGTCTTGGGAAGGGATGGCAATGAGGTGAGACCAGGACCATGGCCCCTTCCTCTCCCCCCATACACTAGCCAGCAGCGCCCCCTGATGTAGCTGCAAGTAAGCTCACACTGTGTGCAGGGGGGCTCAAGGGAAGAATTCCTCCTGGATCTCCTGCCATGGGGAAGAAAGCTTCATGCTGCCCTCAATGTAGACATGTGCATTACTGGTATGAGTGAGCAATCAGTGAATCTTTGAGTAACAAACCCTGACTTCGACAGATGCTTGATTTGTGAATTGGAGGGAAAAAAGACTAAATATGCATTTTTTTAAATAAAATGAATAATTCCTCCAGCTGTAGTGTCCATGAAAACAAAAAACACTGTTCACATAGGAACTCATTAGACATGTTAATCCCACAAATGGCTGAGCATGGAGAAAATCTGCTTTTGTTTTAGAAGGCAGATTTACTCAAATCGTCTCTAATTTGATTTGCTAGTGGGATATAATTTAAGTCAAACAAGTTGGCAGCATCACTCAATATGTGAATGTCTATCTGTTTAACCGTGGATGAGGGCTGCCTGTCCCACAGGGTAACAAGCCAGGGAGAACTCCTTTTGAGTGCTAAGGGTAGCCGGTAAAATAGAATTCAGACAAACGGTGGTGAAACCCAATGCATAGCAGCTGATCCTTTGACCCGGCTCTTCAATGATCATACCAGTTGTGTGTTCCAGTATCCTGGGCATTAACTATCCTCTCCATTGCATCTGGTTGCTTCACAGTCTTAACACATTAACAACAACCTGCAGGGTAGGCCAGTCCTAGTATTTTCATTTAGGGCTAGTCTACGCTACCCGCCCGGATTGGCAGGTAGAAATCGATCTCTCGGGGATCGATTTATCGCGTCTCATCTAGATGGATAAATCGATCCCCGAATCGACGAGCTTACTCCCACCTCGTCAGGAGGAGTAAGCGCCGTCGACGGGGGAGCCGCGGTGGTCAATTTGCCGCCGTCCTCACAGCGGGATAAGTCGAATAGGATATGCTGAATTCAGCTATGCTATTCACGTAGCTGAATTTGCATATCTTAAATTGACACCACCACCACCCCCCCAGTGTAGACTTAGCCTCAGCCTCTTTGCTCCCCAACTGTTAAGTGACAGTGACTTGCCCAAGGCCACACCCAGGAAGACTGCGGTGAAGCAAAGAATTGAACCTGAGTTCTAGTCTACTGCCCTAACCACTGGGCCATCCTTCCTCTCTCACAATAGGTTCCATGGACAGTATGCAAAGCAATGGAGGAAAGGGACAATCTATTTTGCCTGGGGACAGGTGACCTCAGCTGGGCTGGGCTGTGAGGGAGAAACAGCATTCTCCTCATAGAGAATACTCTGCATCCCAGTGATACTCAAAAAGGGAGGGAGCAGGAGACACAGTCCTTGCTTTATGCCTTTGGCTTTCTCGGCCTTGCTTTCTATATGAAGCCTGCGCTGGTCACTGCAGTGTTTCAGATGGGGTGGGGAAAAGGGAGCAGAGAGGTGGGGAGAGAACTCCCCAAATGATGAATGCGTGCCTGGAACGTGTTTGGAATTAAGGTGCCAAATCGATGGTCGGAAATTTGGCATAACGTTGGACTATTTCACAGAATAAACAGCAGAGCAAGAAGCCCTCGTTTGTTATGCCTCCACAGCAGCAGGCAGACTTAGTTTTTTTTGCCAGTGTCTCCTGGGTTTGAATGTGTAGACACTAAAGACGGAAATAGCTTTGTAGGTCAGCCAGTCCACTTCCCTGTCAGAGCAGAGCTGTCCCCCACCACACACATCTCAGTGTTTTCTCTCTAGCTACTCTCAAGCACCAAGGGCATTTGCCTCTTCTCTTAAGGAGACTATTCCACTGCCTAATGAATCTCTCTGTTGGGAATCTTCTCGATACATTATTCATTTCATTCCATTGCTCCTGCAGTAGCTATGGTCTCATTTAACACCTGCCCACCCTTGGTGTTTGCACTAGAGCAGTAATGTATAGCCCTTTCTTGCCCATCAAAAAAGAGAGCTCCCCTCTGAACTCTTTCTGGTTTATCAATACTTTCTGGTAATGTAGGGAAGACAATGCAATTAAAGAGGGGCTATTACCTTCCTAATCATTGCTGCTTCTCTGTATGTGTCACCCAAAATTGCTCTGGCATGTCAAGCTCACATTCAACTTATTGTCCGCTACATAGCCCTTGGCGTGTTTTGGTTACTAATCATTCCAAACAAGTATATTACTTGTCTTGGAACAAACTTAAGGAGAGAAACAGGAAATCTCCCTCAGACATTAGTTCTGAAATGAGACAGGCTTAGAAAAGGTTGCCCTGTATCTCTCCTTTGACTAGAAAAGTAACAACACGCAACTCCTCCTCCAGCCCATGTCCCCACCAACAAAAGGAGAACTCAACAGCAAAACAAGCTCAAGATTATTGTAGGTCTACTAGAATGGGCCAGACTCTTCACACAATTAGCATGACAGTAGTATGTTCATCCGTTAAGAGTCTAATCAACTTCATTAAGATTTTTCATTGAGAAAGTAAGGTATTATTATTATTCAAAATGACTAAGGTTTGCACAATTGACCCTTGGTATTTTCAAACAAAACGTCACCATATAATTCTCTTGCCCTATTGGGAGACTTTCATTAGGACTGTGACAATTATTCACTAGGTAAGCTTAGCCACTGGAATACATCTGGATAGCTTCAGGCCCAATTGTAATACTTTTACACAAACTGAGAAGCATTCCACTCAGTCCTGCACTTGCACTTACCCTGAATACAGTACTTGGGTTAAACAACTAATGACCCCTAATGTAGAATTCAGAGCATTATTCATCCATTGCAGTCAGCAAGTAGATCAAAGGAAAGAACAGTTGTCAACTGAGAATAACTGTTTATATAGCACAGGGTTCCATTAAGTTCAAAATTTGGATTTTTAATTAAGTTTTTGCTGGAAAGAAACAATGATTTAATTAAAAGGGGAGGGAAGAATGTTCCATGAAATGCCAAAGAAGAACAAGCTCTTCAGACCTTGTGAAAATCCTCAACCCCACTAAATCCTCCTGTATATGTTTTTCCAGTGTGGTGTTTGAAGCTACGGTCTCAACAGAAAGTGATGTGGTCAGTATTTAAGGTACTCTAAGCATAGTGAGTGTTTGTCATACATTGTTGGGTTCCCACGTGTGCTAATTGCAATCAGAAAGACAGTATATGGCAGAATCTGCTCTCAGGATTCCCTGCAAAGATAAGGTCTCCATTTTACAGATGGGGAAACCAAGGTCCAGAGCTGGAAGTACCAGTTTTATTCTCTGGACTACACTCCGTCCCCCTAGATGCATATTAGAAAAAAATATATGCACTATAAAGACTGAAGCCATGGCAGAGTTCAGACTTACGATGCTGGATCTGTCAAGCAATTCAGATTCAGAAAACACCTCTCAGATACAGAAGACTTCTTATATTTTGCATGTCCATGTAGAGTTTTGAGTGTGAGTGTTTCACAACTAGTTGACAGCTGCTTGTCAAAACAGACCAAAAAACGAAGTGCCCATGTGTTGGGCTCTGATAGAGGCCTCCCTATTGGACGGGGGCGCAGGCAGATACCAGACACCGTGTTGGTATATAACACTCTAAATATTTTTATTGATTACAATATAAACCCCACTCACTTCACATTCACACTCCTTTCATACTACACCAGAGTCTGAAGATCTGAAGGAAATCCCGATGGCCAGTCAAAATTCAGCCTGATCAGAAGGCATGGGAAGCCCCACATTACACGCACCTTCTTTTTCAGGGCTCTGGGTCAGTGTCTGACTCCAACTTCAGCTATAGCGAGCAACCTTTTTTATAGACCAGTCCGTCGCACCATTAGCTCTTTTCATCCATAACTCCAGGAGAGCAGTTCTGTGCTGGCTGCCATAATCCAAGACATTCTATTTCCTCTTACGGACATGACAAAGTTTGTTTAGCACAGACAATTCTCGACCACTCATAACCTTAAATCCTTGCTTCCGTTGCCAACATGCAACTCACGTACTCATGTCAAGCATACAGCATTTATATTAGGCCCATATGGCTTATAGCGTATTACAACATATACCTCACAACACATGGAAAATCTGATTTCCCCCTTTCCTCCCCCCGCCATTTTTTCACTAGCTCTGGTATTTTTCCAACTTTCTTTCTAGTCCACTTCTAAACAACTTCCCTGTTTGCTTCAAAAAGCATCTGGATACATAATCTCATTGTGAAAATTGAGGGTAGGTTTTGAAGGGGGTAGGTTCTGTTGTGAAGCTGAGGCCTAGGCGTTAGAGAGAGAACTGGGAATCCTTACCCTACCTGTGATAGTGTATTTAAGCAATGAAAGGCTTAACTGGGTGAAAGAGTTAATACTGTTTGTGTTCACTTAACACAAATATACCAGAAAACAGTATCATTGGCAGGAATGGTCACTAAAATCAGTTAACTGTAAACAAATACTGCAGAATTTTGGTGGAAAGCGAATCTTGAATTAATAATAATTTGTACCACATTCTTTCTATTCACCATTTATATTAATCCAATCAGGGAAGAGAATAATAGAATTGTAGGGCTGGAAAGGACCGCTAGTAGTCATATAATTCAGCCCCCTGCACAAAGGCAGGACCAAGTACACCTAGAGATTCCTTGACAGGTGTTTGTCTTCCTCAGCCAGCCTTGGAAGTCTATTCCAGTGTTTGGCTAATCTATCCTTGTACTTAGAAAACTTTTCCTAATATCTGACACAAATCTCCTTTGCTTCAGTTTAAGCCATTTATTTCTTGTCCTATCTTCAGTGGACATGGAGAACAATTGATCACTGCCCTCTTATGTTAGGAGCCATTAGGAAAGGGATAGATAATAAGATAGTAAATATCATAATGCCAGTGCATAAATCCATGGTATGCCCACATATTGAATACTGTGTGCAGTTCTGGTTGCCCCATTTCAAAAAAGATATATTAGAGTTGGATCTTCAGACTCTGGTGAGGGCAACAAAAATGATCAGGGGTATGGAACAGCTTCCAGATAAGGAAAGATTTAAAATACTAGAACTGTTCAGCTTGGAAAAGAGGCAGAACTCAGGATCTTGCTGTCTTCTTGGAGAAGAAGATTGAGTAGATCTCAAATGATCCTTTTATGCCTTCATCCCTGTTATTCGCTCTGAAGTCTCTTTAAGTCTCCTCTTGTCCATCCCAACTACTGTCCTCCCCTCACTGCCACTTGCTCCTCATTGTCTTCGGCGCCTTGTTCTCCTGCCTGAACCTATCCTAGAGTCCCACATCCTCTGAAAAACACTCTTATCATCCCATTTCCCCTTCTCTAACTCACTCTAGCATCTACTCCAACCTGGTTTCCACCTTCTCTTCTCCACTGATACTGCTCTCACCATAAATGACTTCTTCCTGGCTTGATTTTTGGGTTTTCTACCCCACTGTCTCCCTCTGACCTTTCTTCAGCTTACAGTACTGGATATCACTGCCTCTTCCTTTGTAAAGAGAACAGGAGGACTTGTAGCACCTTAGAGACTAACAAATTTATTAGAGCATAAGCTTTCGTGGACTACACCCACTTCTGCTTTCCCTTGGTTCTGTGCCTATCATTCTGACCATCTTTTTTTCAGCACTTCCTTTTATGATTCCTACTTCTGCCTTGAACCCAACTCCTCCCCAACCCCAAAAGAAACCCACCTAGATTCCTCTCTATTTCCCTCTGAGACCTTATCCCTGGGAGACACCATATGGTTTTAACAATACCCTCTATGCTGATGACAAACCTATACCTTTCCAGGCTGTTCAGTCCCACACTTAATACCGTCTCTCTGACACATCTTCCTGACTGATTTGCCAGCAGCTCAACTTCAAAGTAGCTAAAAACAGAACTCACTGTTTTCCTTCTTGAATCTTCTCCATTTCTGCCTTTGTCCATTGCCACTGGAAACACCACAATTCTCCCATCACTCAGGCTTGCACCCTCGGATTCATATGATTCCCTGTATATTCAGGCTGTGTCCAAATCTTGCCACTCTCTTCTTCCACAACAAATAAAAAATATACCCCTTCCATTTTATGTTTAATCCTTCTTCAGTGCAGGGGGGTGGACTTGGTGACCTCTTGAGGTCCCTTCCAGCCTTACATTTATAGGATCCTAAGATATTTATGCTGATGGCTAGGGTGTTGTCTATGCTCTCATTATCTCCTAGTAGAGTTGGTTGAAACATTGTAGGTATTCTTTTCTTTTTCCTTGACAGTTTTGTAAACCATCTTGCTTTTTCTGAAATTCCCTTGGAAACTTTCCAGTGGGGGAAAAATTGTTTTTATTTCCCCTACCTTTCTTCCTTCTCTCTCTCTTCCTTTTTTCCATTTTGCCACTTAAAAAGGGGGGGGAAGCAGAGGAAAGAAATAGGGAATGACCCTGGCAAAACCAGAGAATTTAGAAAGAAACAGGATTTTCATTTCAAAAGTAAAATGCTAGTTTGACCAACCGATTTTTCACAATCTCTGCCTTCCACTTTAACTACTTCATCTTCCAAGCCACTCAAATACTGCTACTGAAACAATCTTTGACGTGTATTGAGAACTATGTTGGCATTGCAAGCTATCACTCGGGGGGGAGGGGGGGAGTGAAGGGACAAGCAAGGGCAGTTTCCTGGTCTTGCTTGCAGGCTAGTGGGCTCTGTAGCAAAGCAAGCATGTGATCCAAGTCATTCTGAAAGTAGCAAGGTGGGGTGAGCTGTGCTTGGCTACTTTCGAGAGCAGCCTGTTTTGTCTTTCTGTTTTTTGTTCTTTGTGTGTTGTTCTGAAGTTTTTGTTTTTACTGAATTTCTCTGTGTATGAGGTGATCAAAACAGTCTTCCTTATTGCTCGATCAGGCCATGTCTTCTCCACTCTCCCAACATCCACCATATCAAAGTGAAACTTCTCATTCTTATCTGCACGTGCCGCCTAACTCTGCTCGGGTCTACATCTTAGATCTTGTGTCATCATTCTCAAAATGATTTGTTCTGCCAATCATGCTAGCCTTACAACCCTCTTTACTTATCTCTGCCACTGCTGTCTTTGTGCCTGCTTCCCTGCTACAAGCTATGACCTTCAAAACTCTGGGCACCTTTGATTCAAATCACGCCTTACAGATTTAATGCTCTGTCCACGTCAAGGTTCCATGATAGGTGAAATGAGTTAAGTGTGTGTAGGGTAACCTTAGTTATTTGGTTGGTTTGTTTTTACTGCTCTGGGTCTCCCAATGTACTTTCTCTGGGACTCATTTTAGACTGAGGAAGAGACTTGCTTAACTTCTACATTGGAGTAGTATTATTATTATTCATTATTAGCATTTTAAGGCATCCATCACCACGGAATCTGGGTTCCTTATAATGCACAAATGTCAAGGTATTTGATACTGTAACAAACTATGCCTGTTAAACAGCAGGCTTCAGAGGATGAGCTTCCAAACAGGGAGGTGTATGGGCTCCATTAGTAGAAGGAAACTGCATTGCTCGGTCTGGAGCTGCAGTTCCAAATTCCAGCGGTTTCTCTTGTTAAGCTAAAGGAGCAGTTTTGCCAGATCAAGATTGCAAGATCATCTAGCTTTGTTGTTTCTCCTGCACCCAGAGTTCATCATCTGGCTCCCTGCTAAGGCCATGAGAAACTGGTACCCAGAATCCTCTCGTAAGTAATATATGCGAGCAATATGGTAACTTTTCAGAAGTGTGTTCAAAGACCAGATAAAACACAGAAGGAGCTAGTGGAAAAGACAATTACTAGGGGAAGAGGGAATAAGTGACCCTGGAGATCCTTGCCAGCTCTTTCCTTCTGCTCCCACAACAGTGGAGAGATTACACGCTTTCCAATGGGACATGTAGCACTTGCCTTATACACTTGGAAGGTCTTGAGAGATCAGATCTTAACATCATGGAATTATGTATAGAAAAACAACTTCTTTAAATTTGAGAGGTCTAAAATGGTGTTGTTGACAAACTTCCACTCCTTCTGAGGCCAGTCCAGCTGGTTTTGCATACAGAGATGAGTAATGGTCCCAATAACACTGTTAAAGAGGAAGGATGGACTTTTTGTATGGCCTTGGGCAAGGCACTTAATCTTCCTGTGCCCTGACCTTAGTGGGGGGACATCCAGAGAAGGCAAACCATGAGTAATAATTTAACTCTGGGTTTTCTGTAAAGCTTGCTGCGTGTAGAGGTGAGATGATGATGTGGTTTAGTATAAATGGCATATCGGTGCTCGGTATGATCTGCATATCTAACTCAGACTCATGCTCATAAAACCTTGTATGCTACCTCCACAATACTGTGTTGTCCTCACATGTTTATAAAAACAATGTCCATAAGATCATTCAGCTGAACTATCAAGGAAGAGCAATTCTGAAGGCTAATCTTTTGGCTCGTTAGGTTCTAAAAATAAACCAGGCACTCCCCTTCCCACCCCCAACCTTCCCCAATGGGTCTCTCATGTCTGCATCATGGGAAATCAGTCCCGGCACCGGAGTACACCGCACATGGTGTCTGATGCACTGCGTATCAGAGAACAAGCTGGAGCCCTAAAATAGTACTCAGAGGAACTGTGCCAAAAGACCTTCCTCTATCTATATCCACACACATAATGAGCGTAAATATCCCATGGCTTTCTTTACTTCTTCTTGGCGAACACGTGGTTTAAGTGAAATGATCCACCACTACCCTGAGGTGTGTTTCATGCTTGCTTTCCTGGGCTTATATGGGATCTTTTTTTCCCTTCCCTAACATCATTACTGTGCATTTGCTACAGGGAGCAGCACAAGATTCCTATCTGCCAGTGAGACAAATCCGCTTGCATCAGTATGGTTTGGAATGTAGTTTTTCCTCTATTATTTTATTTTTAATCGAGAAAAATACCAGTAAGGTATGCTTTCCATTCAGTGTGTGGGAAGCTGCTGCCATTAATTGCACATGCAATAGAGCACTCTCCACTTCATAACTATGCCTTCTTTGCATCACTCATATTTTCTGATATTACCCCTGTATAACATAGTATCAGGAATGGCTTAGAGGTGTCGTCCCCCCCACCCCCCCGTTTCCACCCCACCCTCCCAGTCTCTGGAAATGAAAACCGCACTATAGCAGGGATTTTACAATATTTTTTTCCTAATACTATAAGTCAGCTGGCCAAACAGGAAACCCAAAGTAGATCAGCTGTTTGTCTCTGAATTGTGGAAGTAAATTAGTGTGAAACCTGATATCCTGTTGCTTAGTAATTTTTTAGCCTGTGACTTCCATGCTTCTGAGAGGAGATTCTAACTGATGTTGTGATGGCACCTGCGGACTGGGATGACCTACTGTTACCATAAAATAAACAGATCTGTTTGTTCAGGATGAGTATGAATGGAGATGGAACCAAGTCGCACAATTTGTGACTGGCTTTGGAACCGAACTTGTCCAATGATTGGGGTTATTCAGAATTGGCTTTGGCCCATTATAGACTTAGGGGAACTCTGCAAAGTTTATATGTGAACGTCTAGGAGTGTCTAAAATTGGGATTTTGGTTTGAGCCCACTTGTACCTAAAAAGTATCCCAGGCAAAACATTTTGTGAGGAGATGCCTTCAAAAATAATGGGATTGGGGAGGGAAGTATGTGCAGAGGGAAAGTGGCAACAAAAGAAATATATGCTTTTACTTGTAATATTCAGATGTCTCCCAGAAAATGCATGCAGAGTCCAACTGAGGTGCATGTCTCTAGTTAATTACTTTTTTTTCTCTTTATTTTAATAAATGAAGCCGCTCTATAGTTTTCCTGAAAAAAATTGTCACCAAAATATGGGGTTTATTTGAAAATTGACCAAAAACTTTTTGATTTCTTTTTTTCTTTCTTTTTTTTTTTTAAACAGGAAATTTCTGAACAAATATTCATTTAGTTTTGAATGGCTGTTTAGATTTCCGTTTCAAAAGCAAACAAACAAAAAAACCCTAGGATTTTTGCCCTCTGCACTGTGGTTCTACGCCACCACCCCCGTGCGCTCTCTCTTGCCACTGAATGAAACAGATGAACGTGTAAGATGTTTGTTTTGAGAAAGATAGGTTGTGACGCGCTGTACCTCCGGGGAACACCCTGCACCCCCATGTTAATCTTTATAAAATGATTGTGTGGTATCCAATGCAAAGTTTGTCATGTTGGGTGTCTTCAGAAGGTGATCTTAACATTTTCAATGCCCTTACAAACTGTGCTTCTCACCACAGGCTGGTAGGTTGCTCTTCAGCCAGGCTCTCCCCTTTGATCAGCGTTTCAGTCACTTGGCGTGGTGTCTGTAGATGTAGATGGAAGAGAGAGGAGGAGCATGGCAAACGTCTCTCCCTTTTATCATGTTCTTTCTTCCCTCTTGGCTTTGCCCCCCACCTTCAGAATCAGATCAGCATTTCCTTATTGCAGTCCCAAACTGACCAAAGGAAGGGGGGTGACTCACTGGGGAGTCCAACAGATCATTTTGTTGCTGCCTAGGCCAGCGTCCTTTGTTCCTATGAGGCTGGGCTGGGTTTGTCCCATACATGCCCTGATGAGGTGTGAACTGCTTCTCTCCTCTTGGAGAGTTTTTGCCTGGGCAAATTAAACCACGAGGACACATTTTCAGCCTCATAACTATATACATTAAATTATAACCTATAACATTACTGTAACAACAATGCTCAGTGCATCGTGAGCCTTCCGAAGACACCCAACATGACAAACTTTGCATTAGATACCACACCATCATTTTATAAAGATGAACATGTGCGTGTAAGGTGTTCCCCCGAGGTACAGAGTGTCACATAGGTGGAGTAACATTTTCTCACCTACCTTGTCTCTCTCATAGCCTGGGACCAACACTGCAAAAAATTAAGGTTGGTTGGTTTTCTTTCTCCATTTTGTAACTTCTTTGAAGTTGGAGGAGTTTTCAAAAGTTACACTTCAAGGAGAGGGAGGAGTAACTGACCATCATTCATTCTATTGTGTTTTTTTTTTTAAATAAATTACACAAGTAACACCTAGGGGGGAGCCTACTTTCTTCAGTTTCCAAAAATCTAAATTACTATATTAGTTTGAATAGAAAACTTTTGAATGGAAATGTCTCATTCAAAGTGGGTGTGAGGGAAAACATGCTCGTTTCAACTAGCTTTACTCTTTACACCTATTTTTCAGCCGTTTATAAACCACACCTGATCCTGAACCATTGAAATTAATGGAAATTTTGCCACTTGAACTGGTGAGAGTAGCAGGATCAGACCCCTTTCAAAGCAGAGGAACAAGTCTTGTATCATAAAAAGAACTAGACAGTGATGTCATGTTGGTTTGCTTAGGTGTAGCCACCACTAAGCTTGCTGCTGCTCTGTATTATCCTGCATGTCTTGCAATTTGTGTTATTGATGTAAATTACCTCAATGATAGCATTCAAAGCCAAATTTCCAAAGCTGAAGAAGCTACTAAATTATGGGGAACAGCAAATAATGAGGCACAGTGAAGTCTGAGAAGTCTTGGATCATCTGAGCACCTAAGGCTGATGGATGGCAAATATAGTTCAGTGCAGCTAAATGTTGAATAATGAGTCTTGAAACAAAGACGCAGTAGAGGGGATGGCAGCTGAATGGACTGAATCATGGTGAGTGGGGAAGTTATTATTAGAGGAAGATCTCTTAAAGCCTGAAGCGCAAATTGTTGCTGCACAATAGGTGGTGGCAGTCAAAACAAACACCACCCAGCTGGAGGAAAGCAATACACAATATAGATGATGTCTGTTTAGACTTGTGTAGTGGAGAGCTAAAATGTGAACTGAAGACCATTTTCCCCTGTAAATATGGAAGGATGACTTAAGTGTGAGGCAGAGGGCACGTCTATACTTATCCGCTGGTTCGGCGGCAAGCAATCGATCTTCTGGGATCGATTTATCGCGTCTTGTCTAGACGCGATAAATCGATCCCGGAAGTGCTCGCCGTCGACGCCGGTAATCCTGCTCCGTGAGAGGAGTACGTGGAGTCGACGGGGGAGCCTGCCTGCCGCATGTGGACCCGCGGTAAGTACCTTTAAGTTCGAACTAAGATACTTCGACTTCAGCTACGTTATTCACGTAGCTGAAGTTGCGTATCTTAGTTCGAACTGGGGGGTTAGTGTGGACCAGCCCTAAGATAATTTCATACTTTACCTCATGAAGCTCCTTTCAACCAAAAGAAGAAAAGTTGCAGTCAGCCATTGACAAACACAATTATGGCCCCCATCATCATCACAACATCCCTGTGAGGTAGAGAACTAGCACTATCCCCATCGTACAAAAGAGATGCAGTGACTCTCTCAGGTGTGAGGAACTGTAGATAGGAAGTGTACACTGGTCTCTTGTGTACCAGTCCAGTGGAGCTAGTTGGAAAAAAAGGGAGGGAAATGTTCACAAGTTTGTGTTGTGGCTATTCTCCCCCAATTTTTAAACAAAAATATTTAGTACCCTCTGAAATATTCCAATGACTGGATCTCCTTTTTAAAGACGAGCTCCTGAGTTATGTTAGGTTTCCTTTGACACTTCTGATGGAATGACACACAGATCTGAAGCAGAGGTCTTTGTTTTGAATAGGGAAGGCTGAAAATTTTCAGAGGAAACTTTTTCCTATGTGACAATGGGGTTTCATTGAAATAGACATTTTCTGGGCGGTGCATATTGGAGTGGGTGGAATCCGTTTTGGTGAAATTTTGCAAAAGGCAAATCAAAATTTCAGGTTGGATTGGCATTTAATCTCTGTTTATTCCTGAGCTTCTGTTGTGCCTCATGGGAGCTGAAGTTCCAGTTTCCTTATGTCTCTACTCATCATTATTGGCCCTGTGCTGACCATAATGCACCATGCTCTCTCCTGTGGCTGACATTTTCTGAATCCAAAGTTTTTGGAACTTTTCATTGTGTGAAAAGTTGTGGGGTTTTTTTGTTTTTTTTTGTTTTTTTATATTTTAACTTTTTGACCTGAATTGGGCTGAAAACAAATATTGAAATATCGGAATGTCCTGTGGGAAATATCTTCTGGTTTTCCATCAGCTTTAGTTTTGAATCTCTTTTGGGGTTTGTCAATTTTCATGCCTATTAATTTATTTCAAAGTGGTCGGAGAGCCTCATCCTGATAGACATGGTGCTCTGGAAGCATTAAGTGGTGTTTAATAATATTTTATAATAACCTTATGAAACAATCATGTATAATCTCAATGGGCTGCAGTCAAGAGTCAGAAATGAAACTAAACACCCTTTGGACATGTTGGTAGAGCACTGCAAGAACTGGAATTTCCATTCCACAAAAAATTTTAAGATCTCAAATTTTTTGGTTTTGTTCTGATTGGGAAGAGGGGAGAGAAATTTTCTGCAAAACTGATTTTTGAAAACTTTTGTTTTGAATTGATCTGAAGATTCCATTTCAATAACATTAAAATGTTTCATGCCAATTTTGACTTTTTAAAAGAAACAAATTATTTCAATTAAAAAAAAAAACCCTAAATATTCTGTTCTGATCAGCAACATTTCAACCTTATTGAAATGTTTTTTAATTTTTCAAAGCAATTTTTTTGTCAATATCAATGCGTTCCCATGTAAAGTTTCTATTTCCATGAAATAACATTTTACAATGGAAAAGTGTTCCACTGAAAAACTTTGAACCAGCTCTAGATGTTGGAACTAGAGCCTGCAACTTAATATTTTGCCACCAGAGGCTGACATAAACAATTGAGTTGTATCTTGCGGCCAGTAGAGGGCTAAACTTAGACTTCTAGACAAATCTGTTACCCTGCAGTAGTGTAAAAAGTGCAAACTGCTATCAAATTAGAATGGTAGCATTCTACATCCACTTTGTACTGGTGTAAAATGATTGCGCAAGGTTCCAAGTAATAGACAAATAGGTTCAACGCATGTGGTTTCTAACCATAGTCTGAAGAATAACATGGTGGAGAGGGAAAAGAGGTAGGAAATGATAGGTGCTGGAAGTGAATGAGACATTCTCAATATCTCATTAGGGAAAGGGACAGCTCAGTGGTTTGAGCATTGGCTTGCTAAACCCAGGGTTTGAGAGTTCAATCCCTGAGGGGGCCATACAGGGATCTGGCGCAAAAATCAGTCTGGGGATTGGCCCTGCTGGGGGTTGGACTAGATGACCTCCTGAGGTCCCTTCCAAGCCTGATATTCTATGAACTATACTAGGAGAAGGGGAAATCTTTATCAAATATCCTGTGGGGACCAATCCTGTGCAAGGTCGTTTCCATCTCTAGCACTCTCAATTCTGTAGTGTTTATGTTCTCATGAAAGGTAATTTTAATTGAACACCTGTATTTGGTCCCCGGCTTGTCCATAACCCATACACGCGACTAAGGGCTCATTGGAATTTCATACTACTTAAGAAATGCTTCTTTCCTCACTCAGTTCCTTACTATTCAGCTCACTGCTAGAGAAACGACAACATAAATCTTTCTACAAGAAGTAGGATGTTGTGTACGCTCCATACTATGGATTACAAATAAGTATCTCCAGTGGTGAAAACCATTTTGGTAACCTCTGTGTGATTCCGGATACAATATTCCTTGAGGCCTTAAGTGTTTCTAATATATGTGGCTAGTTTGTCTTCAAGTGGTTCCCCCATCCCCAAATCTCTTTCCTGTCTTCTAAAAGAATGGATTAGAGGAAAAATACAGTCTACCCAAAATATCATTTGTTCAGTGTTTTGTTATATGAATAACTTACATAGCATAACAACTGTTTCAACTGGACACTTCAACTAAGCACTTGATTAGATGCCCACTATTGCTTGGATGGCAGACAATCAAAGGTGAAATAAAATTTAGACAAACTCTCTCTGTACATGCACTTTAGGCATTCCACAGATGGTGTAAGAAACTGAAACACTTTCTGGCATTAGTCACTCTGGGTGGCCTCTCATCTCAACAAGATACAGTCAAAATGAGAGCACTTTACAAATCAATTAGCCTTATAGAAATATAATTTGAAACCATTTTTATCTCCACTATATTTAAAGCTGGTTTATGCATGTGAATTTACAGCTAGCTAGTTCAATACATTTTAAAGTCTGTTGTGAGCAGAGTTTCACAGTGTTTGTCGGCTCATATTTAGCAGTACAGGGGAAATATTTGAGTCAGCTACACAATGTATTCTAAAATACATGGCACATAAAATTATTGATCCTTCCAAGAGACCCAAATGCTGTTACCCTAATCTCTGGCTAGACTAGCACTGTTTGAAGATTGAAAAGGATTCTCAAGAACGGACTAGACTTGGGTTGGAAGTACAGCTGAAGGGTTGTCAAAATGAGAATTACTGATGAATTATAATGAGCATGGTCCAAAAATTAAATTGTACATTGGGGATGGGGTTGATGAAATCAGCTAATACTGCATGCCCACAAACCTCCCATCAGAAAAAAGCTGGTTTAAATTAGGAACCTATAAGTGATTTGCATTTGACACACACAGATTTTGTGGCTTTAGATTACTGTGAATTGCAGATGTAGAGCTGAAGTTTCAAATGATGAGGCTGGCCCAGAACACTCAGTCCATGTGAGCGTGGAGATAAATCTTCCTACATTTTCTGGTGTGGACTACCAACATGCTTAAAAAACGTTTTTGTTCAACATGTATGGATATTCCTCCCTCACACATGCTTGAGTTCCAATTGATATTCTTTAATGCTAGAAAGGACCATTGTCAATGTATCTGACCCACCCTAACTACACCCAGTAATTCCTGGAATGGAGGGAATTATTCTTTCCTTCATTTGATGAATGCTTGGAGTATTTGCAATAACTTCTATTGTACTGAAAATACCCAGGCAGAAGACTTAGAAAATGGGAAAGTTTTCATTTACCCTGGTGGTCTGGAAAGAATGTTCTTATCTATGACTAAATAAATGGTGGTGTTTTATTTTTTAATTGCTCCCATGTTGATAGAATGGATGAGAACTCCATTAAGCAGTAGGCAATTCGAAAAGCGGCTCTGTGATCAGAAGAATGACTCTGTCAAAGCTGTAACCTCAGTACCACTCCGATCTACTTCCTGGACTTCTTCCAAGTCCTATCTACTTAGATTTGCTGCCAAAAGAAGCTATTTTGTTTTACTGTAGTCAGCACTGTGGCGACAACATAGATATAGAAGCACTGTGGAAACAATATAGATACACAAGGGCAAGCTGTAGTCTACATGGCCTTCTGCACAATCAACCGCATCCCGACTGTAGATGAGTTGCGCAAAACAAAAGGGGCTAGATTCACGAAATAATTTATGCATGGTGAAACTGAGCGTCACTATGCCAAACTTTTAGGTCCTTAGAAAATTAATGGGATTTGCAAAGCCTCAACCAGGGCTACGCAGGTGGTTCCTCTACCCTGGGGTATGCAGAAGTCTTCTTGGGCGTGGGGTACATCAACTCCTCTAGATATTTGCCCGGTTTTACAGCCGGCAACGTAAAAAGCACTAGCAAAGTCAGTACAAACTAAAATTTCATACAATGAGTTGTTTATACAGCTCTCTATATAAAGCTATGATTTTGGCACAGGTATTTGTGTTAAAAGTCCCAGACAGGAGATGGCCAGTAACCAATAAAACCACGGGAATGTACACAGGGCTGGTGCTGGGGGAAGCAAGCCGTGCAATTGCCTGGGGCTCCACCCCACCGGTGGGCCCCGTGAAGCTAAGTTCCGGGCGGCGAGGCTCGGGCTTTGGTTCCAGCCGTGGGTGGCAGGACGTGGGTTTCGGCTTCACAAGTGAAAAAGAGGCTCAAGTATCGCTCTGAAATGTAAGTACAATATTTATAGTCCAAAGGATTTATTTTATAATTGTATGGTAAGAACGAGAAAGGAAGCAATTTTTCAGCGCTAGTGCCCTGTGACACTTCTGACTTTGTAAGCGTGTAGTTTTTAAGTGAGGGGAAACTTGGGGGTACGCAAGACCAATCAGACTTCTGAAAAGGGTACAGTTGTCTGGAAAGGTTGAGAACCACTGGCTTAGTTAATCCACCACCACAAGGGGTGGTAGCGATATTGACAGGAGAAGCTCTTCTGTTAACGTAATGCTGTCTGCACCCAGGCAGGGCCGGCTTTAGCAAGTGCAGGGCCCAATTCGTACTCACCCGGCGGCGCTCCAGGTCTTCGGCGGTGGGTCCTTCGCTTGCTCTGGGTCTTCGGTGGCACTCAAGGACCCGCTGCCAAAATGCTGCCGATGACCCGGAGCGCTGCCGGGTGAGTAAAAATTAAAAAGGTGCCGGCGCGGGGCCTGATTCCAGGGAATGGGGCAAATCGGCCTAAAACCAGTCCTGCACCCACGGTTGGGTTAGTATCACTGCATTGCTTAGGAGGTGGATTTTCACCCCCCTGCATGACATAGTGATACCAATTGTAAGTTTGTAGTGTAGACTTGGCCTCAGTTAGGTGCCTAAGCTCCCTACACAATGAATGGGGCGGGGGGGGAGGGAGGCGCCTCATAATGAGCTCTGCAAAAGCTAATGAGAGATGCTAAAGCGAAGATTGTGTGTTAAGTCCCACACCTGTCAGGGAACTGGGTGCTTAAATCCAGGTTGCAGGGAGGCAACTCGTTCTGCCTGGGCTTCTCAGCTGCAAACCATATGCCATTTTTGCAAGAACCCGGGGGCAGGAGGCCTTCCCTCACAATGTTTAGCTCAGTGGTCAGTGTACTTCACCTGGGATGTGGGAGACCCCTGGTTCAAGTCCCCCCCCTTTGTCTGAAGGGAGAAGGGATTTGAACAGGGCTCCGACCTCTCGCAGATGAGTTTGTTTCCTAATCACTGTGCTTTGGGTTATTCTGATGGGGTGGGGGGTACTCTGTCTCTCTTGTTGAAGCTGTTCCACTGTGAATAAATGGGGTGGGGAGAGGGCTGAGAAAGAGTGAAAGGGGGAGAGCTCAAGCATGAGACTGGCTGTGTAGCCTAGTGGTTAGAACACCCACCTGGGAGGTGGGAACCACAGAATCCAGTTTCTCCCCCCCCCCCCCCGCTCCAATGACTTTCTCCCCCCTCCTCCACCCCCCGCAGGTGAGTTAGGCACAGGGACACCCATCTTCCTCCTAGTCTGCGCATTACACTGCGGCTTAGGTGTCAGGACTCACCTAGAGCGAAGCTGCTATGCACCTGCTCAGAGGCAGAAACATAGGTGGCTAGGGAACTTGTACTGCACAAAACTAGGTGAGCTAGATTAGGCACATGCAGGGTTCAGTGGTAGCTGAGTGGGTGGTTTGTGAATCCCAGTGTGGCCTGATTCTGAGATTTAGACACCTAAATCTTTTTGTGAATCTAGACCACAAGGGCCAGCCTTATTTTCCGGCACCAGGCGGAGCTTGCTGTGTTTGCTCCCAATTAGAAAAATCTTTCTCCTAACTTGGATACTGGCCTGGGGTTCACCGAGGGAGAACAATAAGTATAACAAACGAACTGTCTTCAGTCACTTTTCTAAACACGCTCCAAGGGGCGAGTGATAATCTTCCCCTCCACGTTTACTGTTACTTGGAGACACTCCATTCCCCGACTGCACACACGCCCTCTGTAGGTGAGGAAGACACAAACCCATCAAGCGTCACGACTTAGCGATAAACGGAGTTAACTGCAACATGATTGATTGCCCTCAGCCAGGGGAAATGATATTACTAATTAAACTGTGAGACATTAACTATGCTGTAAAGCATAGTTTCATTTCGTGCCATGACACATCCTAATCCAAATTCCTAGCCGTGGCTGCTTGTGTTTGGAGATGCTTCTGCATTCTCAGTTGTTCCTTGACATGGGTTGTTTTCATGTGGCCCAGCCAAATGGATTTTGCAAGGCTTGGAGAGTTGGTTGAAAGACGATTCTCCTCCATGCTATGGAATGAAAACTCAATGACTCTGTAAACTACTCCAGCAGACTGAAGGCAGAAGCCCTTCAGTGATGAGAGAGAGTTTCGTGAGTTGATCTACTTAGTCATTGTGTGTGCATTATTAAACCGCAATGCCCCACAGGGAATTAAACTTCATTGGTGGTGAATGTTTCTCTCTGTGTATCCATGTAAAGAAACAGAGCAGTGATTAATGGGTGTGTGTATAACGACAATAACAAATACCTGGGTATTAATTCCACTTCTGGTATCCTGGTGGGTATGCAAATCATAGGCAGCAGATATTTAGGGGGGAGGGAGAGCTCAGTGGTTTCAGCATTGGCCTGCTGAACCCAGGGTTGTGAGCTCAATCCTTGAGGGGGCTATTTCGGGATCTTGGGTGCAAAAACAAAAAAACAAAAAAAAAAGGTCAGGGACAGTACTTGGTCCTGCTAGTGATGACCTTTCGAGGTCCCTTCCAGCTCTATGAGATAGGTCCATCTCCATCTGCATTATTTGAAGATGGCACCAATGTGACAACCTGCTGGGGTTCCAAGAATTGCTAGCCACTGCATCAGCTCCCTGGCATACCAGCTTCTCTGCCCTGCCAGAAAGTTCTTCAGGACTTTGTTACCTGCTGGGCAAGGTTTGGACCTGTAATCAGTGAATGCAACTCTGCAGGGTCTAGCCCGCTCGCTGAACACTCACAGAGGTTATTCAGTTTGTTGCTCCTTTAAAGTAACAAGCTTCAGCAGTTTAGCAACTTGACTGAGTTTGACAAACCACCTACTTCAAACAAAACACTGAGTTGGTTTATGGTAAAGGTAAAACAAGTCCATTAACAAACAGCATAGGTTTAAGTGATACCACGTAAAAACAATCAAGATAAAAATGGCTTAAAAACAAACTTAACTTAACCAGCTATAATTCTTGTTCAAGATGGTTTCCCTACTTACAGCAACTTCTCCAGTGTGACTGGATCCACCCTTAGGGAATCACAGTCCTGGTTTCTTTGTTCTCTAAAGGGATGGGTAACTTAGGGGTTCGCTCTCCCTCTCTTTACAGTCCAGTAATCCTTTTAAATGTATTCTTCTGAGGGGTCTCCCCAGATAAGGTTCCTTTCCCCTGCTGTCTGGTGTAGACTGCTGGTTCTTTCCCCACTCATGATTTTTTAAAGTGCAAATGATCTCTTCCTGCAACCTCCAATGGGAAAAAATAGCCCACTGGTTGAGGTGTTGGGCTTTTTTCCTTTGTCTGGGGGAAATTTGTTTATCAATTTCCTCCAATATGCCTGGTTTAAACACATTTTAGTCATGAATTTCCAACACATCTGTAAAGTTCTCTGTGGGGTTAACCTTAACATACGTCATGCAAGAATATTAATGATCAGTGAGTTATTAGTTCTCCAATGACATGCCACTTTTTGGGTAAATAACATGACAACAGTGTGCTCTCTGACACTGGGGTACTCTTAGGGTCACAACCAGGTAGTTGAACATCTAGCTATTGCTGGTCACTCCTAGGATTAATGGTACCCACAATAATGGGGCTGCAAAGTAAGTTATTTATTTATACACGCAGCCCAGTAAAGTGTGATTGGAACCGTTTTAGAAGACTGACACTATATCATCGCAAACATTTTTATTACTGTAACTGTTCTGTAAGGGCCTAATTAAAATTAAGGTCCCATTGACGTGACTTCACTGGGTGTTAGATTAAGCTCTTCATCTTGCTGCATTGTGAAATTCCTCTTTAAATACTGCATTCACCAGCAGTATTTTTGTTCCCTCTCACTCTTCTTCACTTCTGGATATGTGATAAGTGTTTATTGTTCTAAAATACACTGTCTCCTTTTCAGAGGGCAACAGGAAACCAATCTCCTATTCAGAAAGCTCAATAAAGCATCTTCTTTAGGCATTAAATTCAACAGTAGGACATAATCTCAAATTCGGAGAAAATGAGATCTCTTTGCCAGGTTCTATCTTATCAGCCGGGAAGCCTTTATCAGGGCAAATGGATATTGTTGTAATTACTTTTCTGAAACCGTTCCCTGATAGAAAATTATTTTCCCTGATTAAAACCTGGTTCGCCTGATAGAGGCTTGAGGCTTAAAACTAATTTTGAAAGGGCTGCAAGCGGCGGTATGATTTCATCTTTCATTTTCTGTCCATTTTAAATCGTGTTCTCTGGTGACGATTTTTCCATTTCATTTTGTGTTCCCTAAAAACAATGAGCTTCTAAATCTTGTGTGGTCAGCTTGGAGATTTTTTCATTTATCTTTTTGGATACTGGTTTGAATGACCACACACTCACTCACTCGCACTCACTCACTCGCACTGGCTGAGGGGGATAGAAGATATGGAATAGGATCAGACCTTTCACAACCAAATCTAAACTGAAGTGACACTCCAGTTTTAGGTTTATTTTATAATTGGACCCTATTTCCTGAAAGGTCTTGTCTACATGGACAGTGCTGCAGCAGCTCCGCTTCGCTGCTGCCATGCGTTTGGTGAAGATGCTCTATGATGACGGGAAAGGGCTCTCCTCTCCCACCAACATAGCGCAGTTCACACCGGTGCTGATGTCAATGTAATTGTCGCTCAGGGGGGTGGTTTATTCACGCCCCTGAGCGACATAGATTTAGGTTGACATAAGCTGTAGTGTAGACGTAGCCTTTGTCTCTGGAAATTTTTAAATGAACTTAAGCTGAAGTATGTGTTCGTCATCTAAACCATGGGAGAACATGTACAATCTTGACTGGTGCTGGTATGAAACACAGTCAAACCCTGGGAAGTTTTGACCGAGTTTCAGACTGAGATTTTGGGCTCACTCAAACTCAAAATTCAAAAGCCTTATGTGCACAGTTTAACTATTAAAATATGTTTGTATTGTTGTTACCTCATCCTCCGTTCATCTCCAATCTACTGGTTTATCCTGCAGTTTCATGTTTTCATTAGCCACGACTGTAAGTTTTGTGGGGTTTTTTGTTTGTTTTAGAGCAGGGATCATGTCTTTGTATGTGTACAGGAACTGACACAGTAAAGGTCTGACCTTGCTTAAGGCCTCTAGGTGCTTCTGCTGTATCAATAACTACTAATAAAGCAAAATGCTGAGGATGCAAAACCATGCAGAGGATACTGGGGGGGGGGGGGGGGACATTTGCACCAATTCCTTGATTATTTTACACCACTCTAATACAGCAGCTTTAACTTTTCTGTTATGAGTTCCAGTTTGGCCCAGCTCTCTCTGGCAACTGACAAACACTGCCTTTTAATGTCCTATCCCTCCTAGAAAGAGCTTCACACCAAGGAACTTACCATCAGCATCAGCTATCCCTCTTAGTGGAGCTATATACCAAAGCTGTTAGCTTAGCAGGCAGGGCAAACTAGCTACTGATTTGTTAGTCTCTAAGGTGCCACAAGTACTCCTGTTCTTTTTGTAGCTACTGATTCTATTTCATGATTCAGAAATTCCTGCTAAGGGACTGAGTTCATTGATAACAGCCACTTGGGTATAGATATTCCTGGGTGAATTCTGTGCCCCTGTGCATGTGCAGAATTTATGTCCCCCACAGGTTTCTTTGCCTCCCTGCAGAAAAATGACTTTTTGATGGGGAAGTAAAGGGAAGCCATGAGCAGTCATGTTACCCTCCCCAGCAGTATGTTTCAGGTGCCCAGGGCAGCCAGCAAATCACTGTGGGGCAGGAGTCGGGACTGGGAAGACCTGGCTGGTGGAACCTATCCTGCACCTGGCTCAGATGCTAGTCCCAGCTGGGGAGGACTGGACTTCCTCTTCCCCCGCATGGCATCTGGGGCTGGGTCAGACTGACCCCCAGATTTTTCCCCTGGCTGCAGGAAGCTCTGCAAACTGCCCCTCCCAACCCCTGGCTTCCTGCACCCATCCCTCCTCAGCTGCACAGGGAGGGATCACCTGTACAGGAAGCTGCACCCCATCTGCCCAACCCCCATGCATCCTGACCCCCTCATACCCCGATCCTCCTGCCAAGCCTCACCCCCACACACTCAGACCCCCCCCCAATGAGCCACACTCCCTTCTGCACCTGGACCACCCCACTGAGCCCCACACACCCAGACCCCTGTGCCAAGCTGTCTCCCCAATACACAGACCTCCCTCTGAGCCCCAACCACTATCACCCCCTTCAGAGTCCCATTACCATTGCATCTAGATTCCCCCCCCCAAGAAGCCCCTGTGCATCCAGATCCCACCCGCAGCTGGATCCCCCACTTAGCTGCCCGCACCCAGATTGTCCCACACAGAACCCTCTCCACCCACACCTGGATCCCCCCATAGTAAGCCCCTCCATACTTGGATTATGCCTTGATGAGCTGGCCTGCCCACAGAGAGGGGCAGGGCCCTGGGGTGTTTCTGGGGCAGGCCCAGTTCTTGCACTGTGTCAGGGATGGGTGTAGCTTCACTGCTGATTTTGTGTCGTGGGGGAGGGGGGAGAAAGCTGCACAGTGATCTCCCACCTCTGTGCAGACAGTGGCCTGTGCTCCCCAATGCCATGATGGAGCCTCCACATTTATTTGATGAATAAAATTTGCAGAATTTTAAAATATTGTGTGCAGATTTTTTTTGATTTTTTTGGTGCAGAGTTTTTAATTTTTTGGTGCAGAATGCCCTCAGAAGTAGGTATAGATCAGCTCAGGACTGCTAGGCACAAGACAAAGGTGTTTTTCCTACCATTTTATGCTGTAATTTTCATTTCCAGATGTCCGCTTTTCTCACTTATTTCCCTCCCCACCCCCACCCACTATATACAGTATAATCATTTTAACAGGGCTGGATTTACAACTTTTGTGCCCCTATGCACAGCATCTTCAGTGCCCTGCCTCTGCCCAAGTTCCCTCTAAGTTGCGCAGCCACGCGGCAGGCTATCAAGGGCCGCACGCCTCTCGCCCAGCCCAGCCCAGCCCTGCTGGAGCTGCTGCGGCCAGGAAGTGGTGCCTCTCACCAGACCGCGAGCTGCTATGGCAAGAAAGGGCTGAGGGGAGTGTGTCTCCCTCCCCTCCCCACTGCCCCAGGCAGCCTGAACCCCAAACCTCTCATTCCCAGCCCCACCCCACAGCCCGTACTGCCAGCCAGAGCCCTCACCCCTCCCAACCCTGTGCCCCAGCCCTGAGCCCCCTCCCATGCTCCTAACCCCTCGGCCCCACCCCCGCCACACATCACCTCCATATTGGTGCCCATAACAAAATTCATTCCGCCCATGGATGTAAACAATTAGAGGGAACACTGCCCTCCCCCGCCCCACCCTGCCTAGAGCTGATCTTCGTGTTTTCCATAAAAAATTAAATGAAAAGAAATATAAACACAGCCTCCCAGGAAGGCAAACGCATGGTGCACTCAGCCCAAGTCAGGGTGCAGCCCACCTGCTCCGGGGGAGGTGCAATGAGGGGATTGTACCTCTCCCCATGGCAAGTAGTCCCCAGGTGTCTTCTGTTCCTCCTGCAGCCTGGTGCGGCAGCCGCACTCCGGCTCTGCCCGTGCAAATGAATGGGGTGCCAGCCATGCCCTTCTCTTTCTTCCCTGGCCTGGGGTGAGGGTAGCGGGGCGGCCGAGATTGGGAAGGGGCTGGGACGCTGCCAGCACCTTCAGCAGCTGCCTCACCCAGCCGCAGCTCACTGCACACCCAGGTGGGCTAACTCGGGTGCTCACCCTACTCTGACCCACATGCTGGGCAGCCCCAACCTGCACCAGGAGCCCGGGTGCCCGCAGGGGAGCTGTATGTATTAACTTTTAACCCATTTCTAACTTTTAGGCGCCCCTAGAACACCAGTGCCCCTAGGTGCATGCCTCCTGTGCCTAACTGGAAATCCAGCCCTGCTTGTATAGCATCCTACGTTCCTGGATAATTATCCCTTACATAGCACAGTATAAACACTAACCGAAACTTTGTCTAACAGCACCTCTGTAAGCTGTCAGTATAGTATAGTTGATATACAAGAAACTGGGAGCTGGGCAAGCTTGAGTTCAAATCCCGATTCTATCACTTACTCACGCACTGTGAGACTTTTGACAAGTCACTGCTTACCTGCCTCCGTTTACACATCTATAAAATGGAGATAATCTTCTATTGAGGCCCATGGGTATAGTATCTGAACACCTTCCAACAGTAGGAAAAAATGCTGTCTGTGCTTTTTCGGAAGAGTGTATTGGAGACTGGCTAGTTATTGTTTCTGTGGGTAGAATGCTGCTGTACAGACTGGCTGAGGCTGGAGCCTTTACAGTTTACATTAGCAAGTAATTAACATTACCATGGTGTTTAGTAGCCTGTGTATGCCACAACATGATTATTCAGCACATGTGAGACAGGAGAAGGCTGGGAAAAGTGATATGCCTGCAGACACTCTCATCAGGATTATGAAACCATCGAAGGAAAGAGTAGAGACTGGAAAATTTTAGATAGGGGGGGAAAAATAACTCCTGGGCTTTCAGTGAAGTGTGCTTAATTTAACAACTGCACTTCTAGGTAGAGATACATCCTTTCTTTAATATGGTAAGGCTCAGAATGAAGCTGGCAAAGCAGGCAACATGCCGTTGGCTTAAACTTCAAAATGACAGGGTTTCCCATGATACAGAGAGACGCTGTTAGGATTAGAAAGAAGGTTTAGGCCAGGGTCTAGGTTTTACATGTGTGATCAAGTCACCACTTGGGTTACTATCAAAGGCCTTGCCTACATGGCCGTGCAGTCTGGACTACAGGGATGAGACATGTTGACTGTGCTAAATGTGTTCTGTACAACACATTAACATACTCTCTCATTCACAGCCGTGTTACCCACACTGCATTGCCGTGTAGACAAGCTGCCCTTAGTGTCAGTTCATGGAATCCACCCTGCAAGCCAGGGAAGAGCCCATTGAATAAACAAGATTTCCTACCTTACATAGCAGGGCGAGTTCCATCCTCCATGATTTCCCCTCAGCCCCACCCCCTAGGAGTCAGGTTTCTTTTCTTTAAAGGTGCAATACCTAGGAAACAGAATGTCCGCTATGCATATTCCACACATTCCATTGCAATGTGCTAGTGAATTCTTCAGCTGCTGAGCCATTCTAAGATGTGCTGGAGTACATACCCCATCCTGAACCTGAAAGGGTTAACGTGTACTGGGGGAGGCCAAGTCACCCATCTGGCTGCACCTGGATGGTAGGTCAGGCCTAATTGAAGATGAAGCCCAGCTGTGAAAGTAACTGTGTGGTGACTAGTGTGTGGTTCTTTTCTTTCTAAAAAGAGGGTGCAGGAAGAAAGGGACGGAACTTTGTCGTCCTTCTCTTGGCACTAGAGAGTAGGAGACAGACGGACTGACTGACTGACAGGTTCTAGGTAGGAAGTTGGCCTTGGGATCCTTTCCTGGGTAGAGAAGTCTGGCTGGAGGCCAGTAGAAAGATGAAGCAGCCACTGGGAGTGCAGCAGGATCCAGGGGTAATTTCTGATAAAGGGCAGGCCCTGGATTTCTGGGGAGAGAGCCCAGGGAGGGGCTCAATGGAGAAACTGAGCAGGGGAAACTTAGGAGGGATGAAAGGTCAAGTTTCAGGAGGGTGTAAGTTGGTGTAAGTTTTGTACTTTGTTTGGGATTTTAATGGGGCATTGCAGGGCAGAGCCTTGCAACTCCCTGCTCTGAAAAAAAATAGTCACATAGAGATGCTGTGGGAGAAGTCTGCTGACAGTTGATGGTAGGAGGAAGTCTAGGGAGGCAGTAGCAAGGAATCAGAGCGGACCTTGGCTGTTGGTTATAGGGTCCCTGAACTGGAATCTGGTGTAGTGAGAGAGTTTTGGCTCCCCTACAAGCCATTGGGGGAAGGTGATGTGAGGCCCCTGAGATGGAGATAAGGATGACTAAAAGCCCTGAGCAAAAGGGAAGAGACCATGAGGACCCATAGTTGAGGGCCAAAGACATGATTTAAGCATGTTGGACTTTTTGTTACCATGGAAGGGGTGGAGTTAAAAGGTGACCTAGCCAGAGGGCTGAGTTGTGAGAAGAAGCAGACTCCTGCTGGCCAAGAGCACTAGTCAGCAAGGGTGCTAGAGATGTCCGAGCTGATTAAGCGTGCCCAGCCATGAGGGGATGCACCAGCAGTCAGTCTGCTCTTCTACATCAGAACTAAGGGCCCCCATCCTGAAGTCCTTGCAAGCTCCCATTAACATCCAAGAGCTTGACGTGGTGAGTAATGACCACAGGCTCAGCTCTTGCTTGAAACATTAGTTTTACTTTCATGGACTTAAACAATTCTGGGATGACTTTATTTGAGAACTGTTCAATGGACGGATGACTCTTATTACACAAGTTGAGTTTAATGGGATTTAAAACTGCTGGCACAGTAGCCTTGGGTGATACTGTGTGATAGCTTCTGTTGGGATGTTCTTTCCCCAAAATCTCAAATCCCTATGTTACAAATGAGGAAGATGTTTCCTTTGAATCTTGCTGATTTGTAAAGGCCAAAGCACAGCCACTTGTAGTTCTACATCTTTCTTTGCAATGCCTCAGCCTCATAGGGCTGTTTGATGGAAAGGCTCATTAGGGACCTAGTCCACTTCACATGCTGCTATTGAAATGAAAGTAAGAAGTACAAGGATGAAGATTTTCTTCATTTAGGGCAAAGGAGGTGCAACGTTATTAAAGCGCTCACCATCCTAATTAACTCAAGGAGAAAATATGGGCAGACCCTTGGTGCCATTTACATTAATTGGACATGGACTGTGGCTAGCAATAACTTTTTCATTAATGGAAAAAGCAGGTCTGGAGCAATATTTAGGAGGTTTCCCACATCAGGGAGCTGCTATCACTATTGCTGTCCAGCTAACAGAAATAAACTAACCCCTTAAAGGTGCTGTAGGGAGGCTAAGTCAGGACTTAGTGTCAAATGTCCATCTTCACCAGCTGATATTTTTCTACAATCCAAGGGTTTGAGTTTAATTTGTTGGGTTATTTTTTTCTTAAAAACCTATGAAAAGTTTTTCTTCAGTAAAAGAATGGGACACACATGAGAAAAGAACTAGTCCTCAGTCTGGAGGAGTTCAGTGTTTTATAGGCTTGCAAAAATATATCCCCCATTCCTGCCTCCTTCAAAGGTAACTACAGAAACAATTCTGGGGAAATCCATTTAAATGCATCAAACTTTGCTTCACTATGTTGTAAGCTTCCACTAATCTCTTAAATATGGATGATGTGGGGGGGTCTACAAAGATCTTTCTAGGATTTCCTGGGGCTGGGAAATGAGGAGCTCAGGGAATTGGGTTATATAAAAAACGTTTAAAGTATTAATAACATATAATTCATATAAACATATGAATTATACATATACATATAATTAGTCCATGTTTTAGGACATGGACCAACCTCAGACATAAACTAATCCTCTCAGTGTCTCTGAGGCAAATCGGTAAGTACTGTTATCCCCTTTTACAGATGAGGAAGCTGAGGCAGAAAGGCCAAGTGCCTTCCCAAGGCCACACTGTGAATCAGTGGCAAAGCCTGGATTAGAAACTGGGATCTTGCTTAGGCACAACTCCATGCTTGTTCCTCTAACGCGCGCTGTCTCAGAAACTTCCCTCTGGACAAATTATACAATCAAAGTAACTCTGGCACTGGTCTGTGCTCCCAGTGAAGCAAATGGAATTCTGTTGCTGAATTCAGCAGGAAGGCTGGTTCTTCCTTTATTTTTCTTTAAGATCTACAGTTTGGTCCACACAGAGGGTCAAAATTCAAATGTGTGTGTCTTGGCCAAATTGATAATGGGCCACTGAACCAGAAGGTCTTCTGTTTAGACATGGTTTTAGAATGCTGTTTTGTCAAAACTGAAATGTTCCATGGGCATGTATTGGTTTTGACAAATGTTTCTTAGGTTTAAGATGGCGAGGGGAGAGATTTCATTGGGGAAAATTTCTTGGGTGAGAGAGAGGCTATCCACTAATCTGAGGCCAGGTGGTTAGTGTACTCTGATGGGATGCAAAAAACCCAGATTCAAGTCCCTGCTCTGCCTGATTCAATCTCCCACAAGCCACCTGAGTGCCCTAACTACCAGCTATTGGCTATTCTGGGGTGGGAGGGGTTTTGTTTATTTTCTCACAAATGAAATTGAAAGTTCTTGTTCATGTTTTGAAACCTCAGGTCTTGTTTTTGTTTTTGCAAAACAGAATGGTTATTTTCTGGCAAGCCTGCGTTCTCTGCTTCTGGAAAGTGGATTGGTTTTGCTAGACACTGAATAAATACAGAAGAAAGATATGCTTCCTGCTCTGACAAACTTACAATGTACGGCCTAACCCTGTGAAGTTAAGAGCAATATTTCTATTGAATTCAATGGGATTTGAACTGGGCCTTAAGAAGACATGTACAATGGATGAAGGAAAGAAACAAATATCCAAACATAGATAGATATATATTTGGTTGGTTTCTTTTCTGCCTCTCTATTCCCCACAAGACTATCAGTTGCCAGGAGATTTCTTGTAGGTGTCACAGCAAAAGTAGGTCTTGAGAAGGGATTTAGAGGAGACTAGGGTCGTGGCTTTATAGATCCATTCAGAGACTGTGTTCCAAGCATGCACGTCTCTGTTCAGCCTTTAAGAAAGCAATATGTTTAGGATCAGTTCTGAAATACACACCTGTTCTTCCAGTACACAGGATTCCTATCCAAAGAACAGATGGTTTATTTGTGTTCCGCGGTAGCCAAGCAATAAATACGACCCTGCTTCAGTAAATGTTTGACTTAAGCTTATTTTTGAGGCACCTGCACAATCCAATCATTCAGTGATAAGTGTAATTCCCTTTTAATGAGTTCTTAAACTTCACATCACATGTAATTAACAAACACATTTAACTGATACAATTGTTGCAATACTCAGCCTATTTAAGTGCAAGAAGTAGCTACCACTGAGCATCTGTTTTAATTTCTCTTCCTAATTTTGTTCCAGAGTGACACACGCTCCCCATTTGCTTCAGTGGGAACTTGTTTGGTTATAATGATGTCCGTGTAAGTTACTGTCCCTGGGAAGCACAGATTGTGTTTCTTTAAGCCTCAGACATGACATGGTTAATTATAATTAAATGGAGGCAAATCTCAGGAGGACTTTGCGGTCGTTCTTCCACTTTTTATATGTATCGTGAATTTAAGTTTGGGAGCCAGAGGCCTACTGTGAAAGTCTTTGTAATGTGAAGTTATAATAGTTTGGGATTTTACTAGAGTATTATCATGCAAACAAACTGACCAATTCTGTGACAATTTGACATGAATGTACTCAATGTTATCCATTCCTGACACTGACGTGCTATCTGACCTTGAGGGCAGGTTCTCTGCATAGTGCTTTTCTATCTCAAACGCTGTGTAAACATGAATTCAGACAGTCCTGAATTAAAATCTAGCCCTGCAAACCCTTACATATGTCAGAAGTCCTCGTTCATCTCAGTGGTCATATACAAGGCCTTGTGTACTAGGGTTACCATACGTCCTCTTTTTCCCGGACATGTCCGGCTTTTCGGCAGTCAAACCCCCGTCCGGGGGGAATTGCCAAAAAGCCGAACATGTCCGGGAAAATGGCGGCTCTGCTCCTTCCTGACTCTTCGGCTCTGTTTAAGAGCCGGGCTGCCCGAGTGCTACCGGCTTCGGGCAGCCCCCGTGCCTCCGGACCCTGCGCCGCCGGAGCCCGGGAGGGGAAGTGCCCGGCTGGGGGCGCAGGCTCCAGAGGCATAGGGGCTGCCCAAAGCCCGAGCGCTACCAGCTTCACGGTTTGCCGGGCAGCCTCCAGACCCTGCGCCCCCGGCTGGGCGCTTCCCCTCCCGGGCTCCAGCTGCGCTGGGGAAGCGCCGGCTTGGGGCGCAGGGTCTGGGGGCTGCCCGGCAAACCCTGAAGCCGGTAGCACTGGGGCAGCCCTTTCCCCCTGGCTGGGAGTGGGAGGGAGGAGGGGGCGGAGTTAGGGTGGGGAAGGGGTGGAGTTGGGGCGGGGCTAGGGGTGGGGAAATGGGCGGGGCCAGGGCCCGTGGAGGGTCCTCTTTTTTTATTTATGAGATATGGTAACCCTATTGTGTACCATTGAATGGGTCCTAAGACAGAAGCAAATTTCACCATTTATAAAATTCTGACTTGGGTCCTGAGCCAAATCCCACTGACTTCCTGGCAGTTGGATTGGACACCAAGGGGGGTGGAGGGGCTGATTGCAAGTCTAGTGAAGCCAATGAAAGTCTTTCTTCACTTCCGTGGGCTTGGATCAGGCCCTAAATCTTCAAGTGCCGTGATTTACCCATCTGGAAAATGAGAATAACACTTGCTTGCCTACCTCACAGGGCTGCTGAAAGTTTTAATTAACTGCAAGGAGCTCTGAGATCTTCAGAGGAAGATGCATTCTATATACATGAACCGTTATTAATGGAATTTTCAAACGCCACTCAAAAAAAAGTAATAAAATTACTATACTTTTAAAAAATCAATAGTAAAAATAGTATTGATAGGTCCTCTGGTGCAGAACAAGTGTGGTAACTTGTACACCAACAGTAACACCAGGAAAGAGTTAAGTAGACGTATATTTCATACTACTCTTGTGCAATAGCTATCTTACTTTTAAGACTGAAAGGACCTCAGTTCAAATGTCAGTTGGGAAGAATCTTGATTTTATTTATTTCCTACATAGCTGTAGGAAGGTGTTGAAGGAGATTTATGGCTATCATTAGCCACTTCCTTTAGGCTCTCTTTGAGCTTGTGTTAGCTGAATGGAGTTGGAATGACTCTGCCAAGTATATAGTTTCCAATATTTATGTAAAAAAAAGCCCCCAATCACATTATTATTTTTTTTCTTTTATTGCACTAGTCAGACTGAACATTTGAGACTGCTTTTGGCAAACTGCAATAAAAGCCAAGGTGCTACGAGATTACTCAAATAAAATTATTAGATTTCCAAGTCCAGAAGGGACTATTGTGATAGGGTGACCTCCCATATAAGACAGGCAGTAGAACTTCCCCAAAATAATTCCGAGAGCGTACCCTTTTTCATCCTATCTTGTTTTAAAAATTGTCAGTGATGAATAATCCAAGAGGTTGCTCAAACAAAATGTTTTAAATGAATTCTTAGGGGACAAACCCCTCTCTTCCCATCCTTGTGAAAACCATCTTATATTGACATAAATGGTACTGGATGCACTGGAACCAGATGGGAGTATTTGGGGAACTCACACATGTAGTCTGAACAGTTCTCCAGGAACAGCCTGTGTATTTCTGTGCATAGTGGTGGTGCAGGCCATGGGAGATTTTTGGATCTATGCCGCTCAACTGAGGGCAGGTCTACACTACAGAATTACTTCAGTATAACTATATCACTCAGGGGTGTGAAAATACTGCTGAGTTTCATAGTGACATTGACCTAAGCTCCAGTGAAGACAGCGCTATGTCGGCAAAAGAGCTTCCGTTGTCACAGATACCACCCCTTATGGAGGTGGATTCACTAAGCCAATAGGAGAGCTCTCTCCTGTCCGCTTAGCGTATCTTCCTTAAAGCACGCCAGTGGCACAGTTTCACCAGTACAGCTGCACCGATGCAGTGTTTGAAGTGTCGACTTGCCCTGAGCAATTCCCCTCCTCAAAGTGGAGGCAGAAATGTATCAACCATGATGGTTATTGCAGTCCTTAGGAACTCGGATGCCATGTGGAAAGGTGACGATATAAAATCTTGAGACAGGCCTGACACGGTGCCTCAGTGGGTCTTGGCTGAGAATACCAAATTCAGGACAGAATGCTGAGAAATAGAGCAGGCACACCTCAAACTGGTGGTTATTCTATCAGTGGAGATTACCAAGCCAGTAACATAAATTAGCTTCTGTATCACCGCACTGGTCAACAAGAAGCCAAAAATGCAGTCCCCTTAGGCATTCCAGCCCTTGGCTCACCACCCAGACACTTGGGCTGTATGATCAATGGTTACCAAAAACCAGTATAATCAGATATAGGGTCTGTCCAATCCCAAAGAATCAGCCACTTAGCCAGGTCAATATACATCTCTGCTCTTACCCAATAATCACACTGATGCCTATCCTTTAGTAACTAAAAACTGAAGGCTTAATAATATAAGAAAGAAGAGAGTTATTGAGTGGTTAATGAATTCTATGAGCACTGAAAATCCCTTGTATGTCTAGATCAGGCTCATAGCTGTGATGGAATAAACTGCTAGCTTGGGGGTCATCAGTCCTTGTTCAAAGCTTCCTTGTTAGAAATCTAGTCCAGAGAAATGTAGCAGAAAATGAAGACAACATGGAGATCTCTCAGGGGTCTTTTATACCCTTTTCCCACAGCCCCTGTAGGTGGAAATTTACTGGCCAAGATGGAATCCAGGGCCACATGAGCATATGACATGCCCTTGGGTGCTTTGCTGAATCACAGGGCGTGGTCATTGGCTCTTCCCGCCCCCCACCCCTCCACCCCCTGAGGCTTCCTCAAGAAGAGCTAGTTGGGTGGGATGAGTTTCTTCTATGGGCCGTTGTGAGATTGGGGAGTTCTTAATAGGCCATTAATACATAGAATTTACATCAATGCTAGACAGCTATCTGGGGGGTGTCACTGAAGAATACAACATGTGTAAGGTACAAGTAAAAAGCCAATATTCATAACTTTAGATACAAAGATGATTCCTGCATATGAGTAGGATAATCATACTTAGGACATCATAACGTTTCCATTGACACCTTATATGACATACTTCGTACAAGGTTTGTTGCAATTGTATAACAGCGGTAGCAACAATGATACAAATGGTCATCTTTCTTATACACAGCATCATAAGGTCATGGAATGGCAACAAAAGCATCTAAGGGGAAGATTCTTTCTTCCCTAACACACAACCTTGTTACTCAAGCTCTGACCCAGGGATAGTTTCTCCCCCCCCCCCCCCCCAACACACACACTTTAGACATCTACCATGCCATAATAAAGAGCCCACTGCTGTACTGATAACGAATTCAGTGAAAATCCACCATGATCCTAAACAGGTTATTACTTGGGTAGAATTCATTCAAGGAATTTTAAATCGGATCCATTTCACGTAAGTGCATATGGCAAATAATATGGATATTAAAACAAATCTCTTAGCTGAGTAAATAATACCCAGTGCTAATACCTCTTACTCTGGTATGTAAGGTTGTTGTAACTGTGTTGGTCCAGAATATTAGAGACCAGGTGGGTTAGGCAGTATATTTTATTGGACCAACTTCCTGCTGAGAGAGACAAGCTTACGCAGTCATCTTCAGGCCTGGGAAACTACCTAGGGCTTGTCTTCATTTACATCTTCAGTGAAGATGCTACTACACCAATGGGAGAGCTTCGCCCACCAATATAGATTGTCACTGGGAGAGCTCTCTCTCCCATTGGCTTAAAGCATCTTCACCAGATGCGCTGCAGCTGCATTGCTGTAGTGCTATATGTGTAGACATGGCCTCTCTTGAAAGCTTGTGTCTCTCACCAATGGAAGTTGGTCCAATAAAAGATATAACCTCACCCAACTTGTTTCTCTGATTCTGATGTTTCTTGGTAGCAATTACTGTCTGTCACAGATATATGTATACACACACACTCATGAAGGAGCTGAAATGAACCAGACACACACTCATGTTCTCTTGAAAAAGTGGATTTCTTAGCTTAATTCCCATTGAACTCTTAGCAGGAAAGAGACCTTCAGTGTAACAGTTGTAGATACAATGTGATAATCAAAGGAAAATGCTTCAGTAATTTAAATCTAATAACACATCACAAATTAACTATTCATGTGGAGAGCTGTCTGGCTGATGGAGTTAATGGAAACATGGAAAAAAATGACTAATTGAGATAATCGCATGTACTTTTCCGGTGTTGCTATACTGTTCATTATTTGCTAATATGTGTATGACGATCAGAATTTGGAGGGTGAGGGTCAAGACTGGCTTGCAAATGATTTGTGAAATAAAGATGATCTAAATTCATTGAGGGATTTTTTTTTCCTTTTGGTTCAACAAATACTATCTGAGCCACTTGGTTAAACATTCTTTATTCAACGGAAAAACCTGTCTCAGAATAGCATGTGCTCTGGTTGTTTAACTAGTGGTAGCACCTCAGTCAAACATGGACTGTAATTTCTGGATATATAGATATAGACAGCCACACTCACAGCCAGATCCATTCATCCATCCATGTCTTGGAAACAAACAGAGCAACATATTATGCTGCTCCTTGAGTGTGTGGAGAGACCTGTTTTTCTAAGTTGTTTGCTTTTTCTCTGAGTAAATGTCAGAACTGAGCATTAATTCAGCATGGTTAAACTTGTCCTGAACTTTTCACTGAAACATGTCTTCAAGTGAAGTAACTCCAAAACGTGTTAAAAATGTTGGCTCTCCATTATGCAGTGGCCACTACTCTGTGTAGTAATTTGTGAAGTATTAACTGAAAAGATGTTTTATAAGGAAGTTCCAAACCTTTCCCCTTCCCTCCCATCATCAGTCTATATCAGTGGACATTCGGGATGCATCCAAGGTGGCATGCTCATTTATGGACCCTGTAGCAATTTGTCTTACTCAACAGGGATGTTTGAGGCGATTTAGGAAGGAAGATAATTGCTTCCGAAATAAATTCTTAATCCGACTTTGACCGTAGACTTGTAGCTGTAATTAGAACTCATGGGACAAATGCCGCACTCTGCTTCATGAGCATATCTTCCATAGGCTGATTCTACCCAGGTAAATAAGAGCAGAATTTAACCCAATGGATAGATGTCCAAGGAAGGGATGTTAATAGAAAGGGACTGGGGAGGGAAGAAGGTTGGAGATGCCCAAAGGAAATTGAGTTCCAAAGCAATCAAATTGGAGGGGGAAATGACCCCAAAGCCTTCTTGTGAGATGAAGAAAATGAATAGCTGGCTTTTAAAATGTGCAAGAAGGGCTCCAGGTATCCATAAATGGTAACAGACACATTCACGGAGAGTGTGAAAATACCCATCAGGGTCACCTAGGAAGAACACATTCTTATGACTAGAGGTTTCCTGGACTGATGGGAAATGTAAAGCTACCCATGCACTGTCTTCAATGGAGCTAATGGAACAAAACATCATGCTTGGAATATGATTGTCTTAGTATCTCATGCACACTAGGAAAGGAAGAGTACTCCAATGTCAGGATTCAAGGCCCAAGCTTAATGCCACATATGTCAGGAAAGGATTCCCCCACCACACACACCAGTGTATATTAAGCCAGATGCATTGCTTTTGCCTGTGAAGTTTCAAATACTCATCACAACTGGAGACAGACTATGGGACCACAGTAACCAATGGATTGATCCAGCATGGTATATTCCTACTAGAATATTAGCAAGTCAAGGAGGATCTAGTGCTGGTGCAAGCCTGAAGCCAAATAGTTAGTTGCATGTGTCAGAAAATATAGGAGGGGGGAAAAAGTAAGATATTGGGATGGGGATAAGGAATAATTTCATATGAATGAAGAATAGACCTCTAAAACTCCCTAACTGGTGATGAGTGGAAACCCAAAAGCTTCTGGCTTGATTTGTGAAATCTTCTTGAAGGACTACAAGATACCTATTGCAGATGAAGTGCATTCAATCCATTTTCACTTGCAGATCCTTCTGAGAGTCAAGGACCTAGTCTCTCTTGGCAGGGATTCCTTCTTTCCTCATTATCTCAAACTACTTTACAGAATTAAACTGACTGCTTCACTTGCTGGATTGTGCACTGGAAATTTTGCTGAGTTATGGTACTTGTACAGCAATTAGAGCAGATGGGGAATGTACCGTCATGGTTTTTCAACAGAAATATAGTTTTCTCTGAAATCAAAATCTTCTGCAGGAAAATCAAACTCTTTTGGGGTCAGTTTGACGTTAATCTGAGTCGGCTTGAGCTTCTGTTGTGCATCATGGGAGTTGGAAGTTTGGGTATCTCATGTCCTCGTTCTCCTTTATAGACCAGGCTTCCTGGCTAGATTATATCTCCCATGATCCATCAGTCTCTTCCCAACTCTGGCTGTTCTGCTGCAGTGCATCATGGGAGATGTAGTCTAGATTTTGAACCTGGCCAACAGGGGAGAATGAGTGCAGGGGTACTTGAACTAAAACTCCTATGAAGCACTGCTGACGCTCAGGAGGGTGTAGCTTGCAGCTGAGCTGAAACACTTTTTCAGCATCTCCTAATCAAACATGTTTTGAAACTTTTTCATTCTATGAGAAATTGATCTGGTTATTTATTTATTTATTTTTCATCTCTATTTCAGATGGAAATGAATGTCAAAGTGTCAGTTTCCCACAGGATGGAAACCTCAATTTTGTGTGTGTGACAAATTCATTAATCAAACAAGTAAGAATACTGTACTAAGGAAATGCACACAAAGTCCCCCATCAAGCAAAGCACTTAAGCATGTGTTCATTGACTATTTGTGCCTTTTGAAGTTAGGTATGCATTTAAGTGCCTTTCTAGACTGGGCATACATGAGCTCACAGAAAATCATCTCCCCTTCCTCCTGCCCCCTGCAAATGGTAATGCGGGGCATGGGTGGAGACCACAAGCTCCATGGCTGTGCATAGGCAGAGGGATGGAGAGAGAGTTGCAAAAATGAACCTTTACCCAGCATGTAGTAGGAAGCCAAGGGAGGAAAGGTCTAAAATGAATGTCCAAATAGCATTTGTGCATGCAGTAAATAAGCAGCTGTAGATAGGAACCTGCATCTGACATAGGGTACAACACCAAAGCATAGAGCGGGAACGTGGGAGGGGGATGCGAAGGAGTTGGTGTAATGTGGGTTTGCTTGGATATAACTTGGAGGCAGTCCCTCTGCCCCTACAAATGATTCAGTCTGAGAGTAAGGCAGGAAAGGACTCCCTTGTGCATGGCTCTGGATATTGTGTGGCTGCTGAACTTTGCACAGACACCAGCTCTTTGCCATAGCATTGTGCTAGAGAAGCCAAGTCTTCATTTTAAAGCAGCATCGGACAAGGCAAAGCAGCCAGAGCGTACCAGTGAGTTGGATCCTAAGTCTCTAGCTCTTGCAATTGAAAAGAAAACCTTTAGCGACGTGGAATGTCAAACGATGCAGTGTCTTTCTGAGTCTGCAGGAATCTTAAAACAATAGCTCTTAGAGGGGAACTGCCCCATTCACTTCCGTAGGGGTCTAGGTGATAAGACTGGAATCTAAAGAACCTCCACATTTTAGCAGAAACGCCCAGCTAGTGCGTGTTCCTCAAAACCCAAACTGCCTCCCACACATCCCCAGATGACAAATGCTCAACTGCTGCCTCCTCGCTTGACAAGACATCCAGTTTCCATACGGCCAACTCCTCTGATGCAGTTATGCACTGTAAACACACAATCTCTGGCACACTGAAACTGGCAGGCTGGACGGTGCCCTGAGGCTCTTTACCAGTGCTCTCGATAAAGCAAATTGTACGCAGGTTACACGTCTTGCTGCTGCATCCTGCCATGCAGAAGTCAGATAGAATTGAGTGCATTTGTGCGTGATGACGGTAGGTTAGGGATCAGAGAAATACCGAGGAAATGTCAGGAAATCGTCTGGCTCTTATCTGCTATAGTTACAACCTTTAATTTTGTGGAAGAAACTAGCAGCACTTAGGCATCGAAATACCTGACTTGTGGATGCAAACAGATCATAAGATGTATAAGTGCTATTGTGGGGGCAACATAGCACCTGCATAATTTAGAGGCTGAGATCAGAAGAAGCTGAAAATTGGGACCTATCAGTTTGAGACAATTCATTTTTAAGTGCAAATAATATAACTCACCCACCTCCTACCATCTGATCTGTGATGAAAGTGTGTGTGTATGAATCTAAAATTGCAGTGAGGCTTGTGATGCTATGAACTAAACGTCCTGGGTCAGGAGAGACGCTTGGCTTTGTGCTGTGATATTCTGTACCACGGGGATGTGTCTTATGTCTAAGGCTACGATTTTGTCAGGGATATTTTTAGTAAAAGTCTGGACATGTCACCAACAATAATGAAAAATTCACAGAAGCCTGTGACCTGTCTTTGACTCTTACTAAAAATATCCATGTCAAAATGGGGCAGCTGCAGGAGGGTTGGGAGCTCCAGGGTGGCTCCAAGTTGCGGGGACCCCTTGCCAGCTGTGGCGGGGGTCCCCCCTGCCACCAGTGCGGGGTCGGACGGGAGCTCCAGGGGTTCCCCTCGCTGTCCGGGGTGGCCGAGAACTGCCAGGGTTTGGGAGCTGCAGGTGGCTCCTGCCAGTTGGGGCAGCAGGGGTACCCCGCAGCTCCCTGCATCCGCAGGGGGCAGGGGACCATGCAGCTCCCGGCTAGCGCTGGCCAAAGTCATGGAAGTCTTTGGAAGTCACGGATTTCATAACCTCCATGACTAAATCACAGCCTTACTTATGACACAGCAGCCCATGTCTGTCTGTCTGTCTATCCGCTTAAAACACAGCGATAAACATTGGTCATATTTATCCCATGCAATCGGAGGGCTTTTTTTTCTCTTTTTTTTCCCATCTGTAAGGTGCATGTGCAACGGGCATATCTCAGCCTTTTTAGGGCAACGTGGGGAAAGTTCAACTAGTCCACCTTTCACATGTCAGAGGCCTGAATGGGTAGGCAGGCATAAGAATAAATGGACACAAATCTGACATCAGGAATCATTACATTCAAAAACCAGTAGGAGAACACTTCAATCTCTCTGGTCACTCAATAACAGACCTCAAAGTGGCAATTCTTCAACAAAAACCTCCAAAAACAGACTCCAATGTGAAGCTGCAGAACTGGAATTAATTTGCAAACTAGACACCATCAGATTAGGCCTGAATAAAGACTGGGAGTGGTTGGGTCATTACAAAACCGAAACTTAATTTCCCCAATACTAATTTCTCCCTACTGTTACTCACACCTTCTTGCAAACTGTCTGTAATGGGCCACTCTCTTACCACTTCAAATGTTATTTTTCCTCCTTTGGAATCCTGCTGTTAATTGATTTATCTCATTAGACTGACCTCACACTTGGTAAAGCACCCCCATCCTTTCACGTATTTATACTTGCTCCTGTATTTTTTACTTAATACATCTGATGAAGTGGGTTCTAGCCCACGAAAGCTTATGCCCAAATACATTTGTTAGTCTGTAAGGTGCCACAAGGACTCCTCGTGGTTGGTGGGGTTTTTTGTTGTTTTTTGCTGATACAGACTAACACAGCTACCACTGAAACCTGTCCCCATTGGGGCTATAGTCTGTCAGCTAACGATTGAAGTTTCTTCATTGATTTTTGTCTTGCCCCGATTTGGGGTATGGCAAAGAGCAAGGGCCAAAACAGCAATAAACAAAAGACCCAATCACATCACATCATTTAAGGTCAGGCTTGACAAAGCCCTGGCTGGGATGATTTAGTTGGGGATTGGCCCTGCTTTGAGCAGGGGGTTGGACTAGATGACCTCCTGAGGTCCCTTCCAACCCTGATATTCTATGATCACAGGGTTGTCCGCATTAAGTCTTTGGCTAGCCAAGTCCTAGAGCATGGCTTGACTACAAACACTATACCAGCATAGCTATGCCAGCATAACCCTATATTATAGTAGCGACTTATGCTCCCATCAGGGTAGGAACACCACCTTCCCTGAACGACCATGACTGCATCATTCTTCCACCAACATAGCTACATTTACAATGGGGGTCAGGTTAGCTTAGCAATATCAGTCAAGGGTGGGGTTTTTGTTTTTTTTCACCCTCCTGAATGATCTACAGTAGAATCTCAGTTATGAACACCAGAGTTATGAACGGACCAATCAACCACAGACCTCAATGTCCTATGGAACTGGAAGTATGCAGTCAGGCAGCAGCAGAGACCAAAATAAATAAATAAGCCAATATAGTACAGTCGTGTGTTTAAATGTAAACTAATAAAAAATAAAGGGAAAGCAGCATTTTTCTTCTGCATAGTAAAGTTTCAAAGCTGTATTAAGTCAATGTTCAGTTGCAAACTTTTGAAAGAACAACCGTAAAGTTTTGCTCAGAAGTATGAACAACCTCCATTCCCAAGGTGATGGTAACTCTGAAGCTCTACGGGAGCTATGTTGACTTCACTTTTAAGTGTGGATTAAGCCCAAGACATTACGTACTGGTGACTCCCCACCTCCTTCATGGATTATTTTCTTCTCTCTTAACCATTTTATACAATTTCCAGTAACCTTAAAGGGGTAACCTGTTGCAGCCATTAATGGCCCTTGATAACAAGACCTGGTTCCCAGCATGTGTGCTTGGACTGCCATCATCCACACTTACAAAGTAAACCTTGAAGGAAGAGGAAGAAGGAAGCAAGCCAGCAAAATCCAGCCAGTCTCTGCAGCCTCAAACACTGTGAGTGCAGAGAGATGCACTTTTCTTATCCCATTCCTTTGAGGACACCATGTGCTATTTACTCCCATCAAGAGACAAGTGAACCAGTTTCGGTATTGTAAATATTCAGCAATACTAGCTGGCTTTCTTCAGGCTATGCTGTCATTCAACCATGAGCTGATGGTGTGATATGTGAATTGCTGGGTTAAATCGATGGCCTGTGTTATGCTGGAAGTCAGACTAGATGAGCGTGCAAATCCCTTCTGGCTTTAAAAATCCATGGAACACGAAACTCCAAGAAAATAATATTCCTCCAATGTTTACTGTTTCTAAGTTGAGTCCCAGACCAACAAAACTACTCCTGAAGTCCAAGGGATATTTGGTTTGCCTAAGGACCAGAGCCCTAAGGCTTAAGTATTTTCATAGTATCAGTGAGTTACTGTACGATTGGTGGGTTTGAGAATCCGCAAAAAGTTACGAAGCTGTTAGAGGTTCTTTCATAAAGGCTGCAAAGTGGGACTGACCTGCAAGTAATTGCCAAAGGAGTCGTGCTGGGAGCCTTCATTCGTCATTAACACCAGGCATTTCCAACCCCCAATGCTGCAGGCTTCGTAAATTTGTATTACCTCCAATACAGCAAAATCCTGTTTCTCTCCCATAGTGTGGAGTGAGCATGTTACCCTGATTACACTTCCACTTTGTCTGCCGCAGGGGTTCCCTACCCCCCCTTTCTGAAATGTTTAAATAATAAAATGCATTTTTAATTGTGAGACTGTGTGAACAATGTTATCTTAATTACAGAGGGGCCGAATGGGTGCTTTCAGTCTGCCTGTTACAGGCTCTAATGGCAGGTATTTCTTTGCCCCCACATGTCGCGTCTCCCTTTGATTGATGAAGCTTCAAAGATTGCAGTGCAAATACTACAACCTAAAGAGGTTCCATTTGTGCAGTGCAGCAAAACAAACAGCCAGGACAGAGACTGACAAGTGTTTTATGCCGCTGAACAGAAAATGGTGTAAAAATAATGAGGAAAGGGTTTAAACACCACCCCCACCTCCAAAGGAGCGACTGCCTATGATCAGCAGGAGGATCTGAGGGTGGAAATGGACTGAATTCTGAAAGCATCAGCTCCAAGACTGAGACATTTTAGTAAATCAAAAAGCAGGACGTGCCGGTACAGGAATAGAGAGAAATAACATAAGATTTGTTTTGTGGCACCAGTTAGTAAAATGGCAGGTTGCAGAGATCAAAGGGAGAACAATCACGGGTATGTTGGGATCAGTATGTAGCTTTAAAAAAAAAAAAAAACGCAGATGAATCCAGTTTTTTCTTCATATTTGAAACTTACAAAATCCAAAGGGAGGAGGGGTGCTGCCAATGCACTCTTGTCAATGTCATTTGAGGTGGCATGGCCTAGTGTAATAAATTAGATCTATTTGTCTTGGATGTTGAGATGGGGATGGATTCATGGTGCTGTTTAATTGATTAGAATTCAGTGCTTGGTGTTCTTTTATCTGATGCTCTCTGGCTGGCTTGTCGGTATAGGGTGGGTGTTTTGTGAGTATCTTGACTGTTTCTAGACTACACCATTTAATTATGTAGATGGAATTGCAGCTTGTGGCCTGAGTCTCATCTCAGAGTGATTTTTATATAGCTGTAAATCCATTGGCTTCAATGGGCTTATTCCTAGAGTGAGACAGAGGAGAATTGGAGCCTACATGTGCGTGGATCTAGTTGAGGATTACTCTTCACATCAGTGGGAAAGAGACACCCGTTCAAGTGCCATGAATACTACTTTGAGAACATCCCTCCCCCCCCCCCCGACAGTTTTTGTACCGATCAGCTGGGCAGCCCAATTTTGCATAGAACTGTCAGTGATTCCTCGATTATTGCTTTTTCTTGCAAAGCATTTGGAATAGATACAGCTGTAACAGACAGTTAGTCTTTACTCAAAACATGCAGTCAAGCCAAACAATGGAAAATTGAAGTATTTGCTGATCCCTACAGATGTTTTTATTAATGCTGATTGGGATATAGAATTTGCAATCTGGGGGAGGTTCTGACCTCTTGAAAGTAATTTTCATTCTGAATTGGAATGAAAAGTCTAAATTTCCCATGGAATGAAAATTCCAAATAATTTCAATTTGGATTAATCTAATCAATCAGATATAAAATATTTCATTTTGATTTTTAAATATTGTAATATTCAAATATTCCATAATAGTACAAAATAATCAAATTGATGAAGCCAAGGGAAACAGTTTTATCTTCTTGAAACATTTTTACATCAAAATGAAAGCGAAAACAACTTGTTTTGTTTTCCCTCATAAAAAGTTTTGCTAAAATTTGCCATGGTCCCAAAATGTCTCAATGTCTTATGGAAAACTCTTTAGTCAAAAGCTGCTTTTTATTTATTTATATTTTTAATTGCTTCATTCTCATGCCTCTTGACTGAAGCAATATTCCCAACCTTTGCTACATGCTCATGCATCGTAAGACTCCCAATTACTTCATTTTTTCCCCAAATAAAATCAGAGTGATTGTCACTATGTAGTAAGTCCCATTTTATACAAGAGTTAATCATCGGGCACATATATAATATCTATTGTCAGTTAACATTTCCAAAGTATGAAAACAATTAATACCATTGTCTACTCAGTTCTCAGGGCAGTCAAATATGTTCACAGCAAGTCCATTATGCTACCCTCTCCATTCCAGAATGTGATCCTTAGGAGTTTACCATGCAACTTCCCCTCAGATGTGGCCACAGTAACTCACACATTTGTCACTTCCAGACTGGACTATTGAAAACTGCTGTATCTATAAATGAAGGTGCTGCAAGATGCAACAGCCCAGTTCCTCAGTAGGATGAACCATCTGGCACATCCTACCAGCGTTCCACATCTTTCATGGGTTTTAATCACCAAGTCCCTCAACAGGTCAGAGCGCTACTGCATCATAGCCTGGCTCTCCATCCAAAACCCACTGAGACAGCATCACTCCAGTGGAATAAGACCTCTAACAAAGCCAAGTTAAAGCTCATGAAAGCTAGAGACAAAATATTCTTGGCCAAAGGTACATGACTGTTGCAGAAGAAATTTTCTGCAGAGATAAGATTGAGACAAAAATCTATCCTTCTCCAGAGTATGGAATTGCTACCGCTCAATCCATAAACAAAACTTCCTTATAGAAGTGAAGAGCAGAATCAATTATGATGTCCTCTATGGACAATGCCTTTAAGTCTGCACTACTGCATCTAATGCTTTGGTATTATGGTGACAAGCACTTCGGAAGTGCCTAATATACGTAGGGACAAGGGAGTATTTTTTTTTTTTTTTAAGAAGAGCAAAGCTCATTGACTTCCAATGGGTCTTGTGTTCCTCAGTCATTTGTGGTGGGATTTTCCAAAGCACCTGGGTCCACAGCATTTTTCTTCATTCTGCTCTCCCATACCAAAGCAAGAGTGAGATTCACTGCAACTCTGCTGTCTGGCCCTCGATTCCTTTAGCAGCGGTAGGCTTCTAGAGAAATACAAGCTATTAAAATCTTTAAAAACAGCCACCTCTATCCTCTCTTTTGGAAGAGAAATCAAATACAGTAGACATGCTAGACTACTCTACAGAGACTTCAGAAATTGAGTAAAGTTTTATGTTGCGTTTAGTTTCCTAAAGCCTCTCTGAGCACAGAAAGTTGTCACTTAAACCTGTTTTGACACCCAAATGAAGATTTTTAGACTTTACATTGACTTCCAAGGTTCCCTCCTAGACCTGAGGAAGTGTAATGTAATGGCTCCGCACAATACTTAGAGATGGTTCCACTTTCTTTAGCTAAGAGCTTTCCTTATGTTTATGAATAACTTATTTTATAATTGGTTAGCTTTTTACATATTGCCACTTTCACTAGAGAACAGTGTACTACTTCCCAGAAGTCTGATAGAAATTCCAGCTGATATAAAGCAAATTAGTTCTTGGATTTTAACTGCTAAAGTGAATGCCCTTTTTAAGATAATTTCCCTCTTTACCTCTTACTTTAGGGACAGTAATGAGAAAGCAACATCTGCCAGATTGTCTTTTTTAAACATTCTCCACATTCCTCCTAATTTAAACATGTTATATCCCATATTTATCACATGTGCAATCATAGATCTTCTTAAAAAGGAGGCATTTATTAAAGACAACAGCAACATCTGCAGGCAAAGAAATGGGTTCCACAAAGCATGAGTTCCAGCTCTGTTTCTATTGTTTACCAGAGACTACACCTTGTTTTGTATTCCACACAGCACAGAGACATCTAGTGGCTGTGTAGTACGCTGCAAGTAAATATCACTAAAATATTACCCCACTATTGTCAAGTATCAGGGGGTAGCCGTGTTAGTTTCTATCCATAAAAATAACAAGGAGTCTGGTGGCACCTTAAAGACTAGCAGATATATTTGGGCATAAGCTTTCGTGGGCAAAAAAACCTCACTTCTTCAGATACCCCACTACTGTGGATTTCTTTTTCCACATTGAGTTTTTTGCTGTGTGTTCTTTGCCAAATTGCAAACTTGGCAGTGTTGAAAATGTACCAGGAATGTTTGTTTTTTAACATATGGGCAATTAGCTAAATCCAAAACATTGTGAAAGTATAAACTGTAGCTTATTAATCATGTTAATTACTGTAGAGCCTAGTGCTCAACCAGTGGGCTCCAGTGGTGCACTGGGTTAGCACACAGTACTTGTAGAGCAGTGCTGGGTGGAGTGATGCTGCAGTTGTGAGTTCATACCTCCCCTGGAGCACTAGTTTTAGGGGGGGAGGGCTAGCTTAGTAGTTTGAGCATTGGCCTGCTAAACCCAGCGTTGTGAGTTCAATCCTTGAGGGGGTCACTTAGGAATCTGGGGCAAAATCAGTACTTGGTCCTGCTAGTGAAGGCAGGGGGCTGAACTCCAAGACCGGTCCCTTCCAGTTGTAGGAGATAGGATATCTCCATTTATTTATTTATTTTATTTATAAAATTGGAGCCATATTGGACTAGACACACTCCCTGTCCGTTACCATGGATACATACTTGGGGCAGCTAGCCCCTCCTGTGGCAATGACTGTACTTCTATTTTTAGTGCTCTAGCATGGGCATGTCACATTGAGCAGGTATTTACACCTGCCAGCTCTTGTGTGGAATAGACAAGACAGACACAGGATGGGGGAAAGCGAGAAAACGTCGAAAGAGGGTGATCTGTGATGGCAAATACACTAGTTCTATGATGGGAGGTGGGTTAGGTGTGGATGAGCTAAACTAGACAAGGGCACAGAGAAGGGGGCGGGGGGAGAGCAGGTGAGAATGGGAGGGTGTGACAAAGTCAGGCCGGACGGCTGCAAGAAAGTCCTGGAAGGCCGATATATCAGCCCTAGAATGTTAAAGGCCCTTTTCCCGACAAGCTGAGAAGGGGTTACCTCAGGTCAATTAGGGACACCTGAATCCAATTAAGGGCTGCCTGAGGCCTTTAAAAACTCCTCCTTTGCTCTCCCCAGAGGGGAGAGAGTAGCGTGGCAGGAGGAAAATAGGATGTTCTAGAGTGAGAGGCTGTACTCCTTCTTATGGAGGGGACAGCTCAACCTGAGTGCCTGCTCGGGGAAGGACTGACACCCCAGGGCAAGCAACCGGATGACATCTTGCCCCAGCGATGGGGGCACTGAAAGGTACTCTTCCCTCCCCCCCCACAGGGGGGCGGGGGGAGGTTGCTTGAGACTGTTTCCTTTTGTTTGGTGGAGGATCACCCCTTGGGCTGACCCTCAGCCCTACCCTGAAGATAGGACCAAGGGAGCACAGAAGGGGGAAGGCAAACCCTGCCTGAGTGGGGCTGATTATCCCAGGCCCGCCATCGCCAGAGGGGGAAGCGCTAAGTCCGGTGAGAGAAAAGAGGTGTTTTGCCACAAGGGGTAGAAGGTAAGAGGGATAGGTGAGTAGTGACGCTCAGATGAAGGGAATGTGATTCGGGGCAGATGAACAACCCCCTTGAGAGGTGGTAGCTAGATCAATGGAAGAATTCACTGTGGCTTAGGCCTGCTTAACTGTCTCTCAGAGGTGTGAATTTTTCACACCCCTGAGTGCCGTAGTTAGATTGACCTAAAATTTAGGTCAAGACCAGGTTTAAGAAGTTATGCCCAAAAGCTGAAGTTAAACTTTAACAGTAGTATAAATATATGTAGCTGATGAACTGGAAAGGAGTTTGTTGTACAGAATTCAATGCATTGTAAATAACAAAACAGAAAAGCAAGCCCAGCTAACAGCAATCTTGAATTCTGATCTTTTATAAAAATGTGGAGGTATAATACAGAGCATGTGTTCTCTGGTGTATGCCATAGAAGACAGAATCTGTCGAGTCAGACTTTTATTTTCTTACCAAGATTGACCTCGCTGAGTAATAGAGGTGCTTTTGTGACTGAGTGACTCAAGAGCTGAGAGTAGTGTTTTGTAAATTTCACACAAGGAGTCAAGCAGATTTCCAAAGAGTTCAGCACTTTCCTCTGGAGGGTAACCAGCTGCTGATGTGAACAGTAAACATTCAGTTAGCTTCACCTCATTTCCTGACAGCTGCAGGCGTGCTTACCCTACATTGTTCATTTTTAGTGTGTTTAGCTACATTATGGTCTGGTCATTTAATCCTAATTTGCTCAAAACAGTCCTCAACTTCATTTGCGGTTCTGCCTGAGTAAGGAATTCAGCATCCAGACTGCAGTGTTTTGCGAGTGGCCGGTCTTGGTGTTTAAGTGACTGAGGAGGCTAGCTTGTCAATGGCTCTTGTTCTGTTTTCTGTGCAGTGACAAAACCCTTCGGGGGGTGAGAGGGAAAGGAGGAATTCTGTAAGACACTCAAGAAAACTGGGTCAGCCAAATCTACTTTAACAGTGATATTTTACTTTCCTATTTGATTTTTTGTTTTGACACTTGCATCAATTAACCACTCGGGTACTGGTTGAGGTGCACATGTATCTGTCAAAATGGTATCTAGGGTGGGGTGAGCCGACCCTCCCTCCCGCCCCCTTCCCCACAGGTTAAATTTATATTTCCACCCCAGCTTCCCATAACTTCCTTTCCTGGAAAATTAGGGGCCAGATTATGAATTGTTGATGAGCAAGTAGAGCTGTCCGGAACATCACCATTCCATTTTGCGGCAGCTTTGGAGGGTTTGAAGTAAGTTTTCATTTCACACTGAAACAAAACAAAAGTCTCTTTGAATGTCTTTATGTGCGTTCCCTGCCTGTTAGAGCACTGGCCTGGCATGTCGGACACCTGTCTGATTGAGAGCAAAGTTAGGTTACAGAATGCATCTCTGTCAATGAAAATGTTGTTGGGCTATGTAAAGGTTAAAGAGTGACCTGGGACACCGCTGGTGTGCTGGTATGGTATTAGGGAGTAGAGTCACAGGCAGGCACCATTTCTTCTTCGCTTGACAGATAAGTGTCATCCCTCGCCCTCCCCTTCAGCTTGTTGGGGATAAATAAACACGGCAGCTGCATAAAAAATGTGGTTGTAACCTTTGAGTAAAGCAGTGTTATCTCCCCCTTCCTTCCTTTCCCAGCTACATAAAGGAGCCCTGGGTCATGGCCCCTTCCTCCCTCCCCTGAGAACTGCTGATTAAGAGAACTTGTAATAACAATCATTGCAAAGAAATGTATTTTCAAGGTAAAGATGCATATAATATGCGTAATGCTGTAATCAGTCAATAGGGGTGGGTATAATCCTAGAATATCAGGGTTGGAAGGGACCTCAGGAGGTCATCTAGTCCAACCCCCTGCTCAAAGCAGGACCAATTCCCAACTAAACCATCCCAGCCAGGGCTTTGTCAAGCCTGACCTTAAAAACCTCTAAGGAAGGAGATTCCACCACCTCCCTAGGTAACCCATTTCAGTGCTTCACCACTCTCCTAGTGAAATAGTTTTTCCTAATATCCAACCTAAGTTGAAAGCAGCTATCAAATCCCCCCTCATTCTTCTCTTCTGCAGACTAAACAATCCCAGTACCTTCTGGTGGACTCTTTCCAATTTTTCCACATCCTTCTTGTAGTGTGGGGCCCAAAACTGGACACAGTACTCCAGATGAGGCCTCACCAATGTCAAATAGAGGGGAATGATCACGTCCCTCGATCTGCTGGCAATAATCCTACTTATACAGCCCAAAATGCCGTTAGCCATAATCATAGTATGGGAGTTTCTATTACTTAATAAGGGTTTTGGGGGTGTTGTACCAGATGTAGGCATGTACATACTAACTTAAATAAAAAGAGTGTGCTGTAAGTAATCCAGTGCTTACTCAACAATTGGGTTGAGGAGAACAAGTATCACAATAAAGAAGCCCGTACTCAAATCCGCCTCTGGGCCAGTCTGCTCCAGTTGTTTGTGGAACCCAACTAGCATAACTTTCACTCTTTTTGAATACAGCGAATATCATAGTGCACAGTCTTGGCCTCCCCGTTTCAAAGATTTTGGTGGTGGTTTTGGGGTGGAGGGGTGGGGAAATTATATATATATATTATATATATTTATATATATATATATTTGATTGCCTCCCTGAAAAGAACTGGGCTTCTAAACAGAGACAACATCAGAGAAATATAGGGAGTCGTTGCAAAATCTCACCGAGATCTCTCATCCCAGCTTGTGTATATCAAGAAACACATTTTCTCCTGCTACTTTTTGTCCTGGTACAAGCCCTGAATCAAAGAGAGCCATGAAAACATTGATCCGAGTAAAAGAAGTGTTTCAGCTTTTTGAAACCAAAATTAACCTCATGATTAAACCAGGAGGGAAAAGCAGTCACTGATTGATTCATTTCACAGAGGATTTTTTTCCTTGATGGCGATACATCTTTTCAAGATGAGTAAGAACAGAATGTCACAAGTCCTAGTAAAAGAACTGTTCTACATTTACCTGCTGCTTATGATGTTGTATTTGTTCTGAAACATGGAGGGTAGGGAAGGGTTTAGAGAAACGTTATTTATCTTTTGATAGAGAAACTTTTAAATTATTGATAAATGCCAAGGAGGAATTATTATAGCTGGAGAAGAAGAAGAAGAAGAAGAAAGTCCTGCTAAACTCCTGACGAATGCATTGTAAAGGAGTTAGAAGGGAACAGTGGCTTCAGAAGACCCAATCACAAATGGGCAAATTCAAAAATATTGGATGTCTGTATCTTGCAGTAATTGAACAAGCTGGCATTTAAATGGCCCATTTTTTTTAAAAGTCCTCATTAGTGGTGTGTGTAATGCACTTCATGGGGTGAGAAGACAAAACTTGCATAAAAAGCAAGTTGTGAGTCATCCAGTGGATGATTTTGTGGTTTGGCACTGCAGCCCTTCAGACCTCTGGGTTTTCCCTGGTTCTGATAGGAAATGAATCCGTTTTGATTTGACTTTCAGGTTATCCCCTTCCGCCTCCCCCCAATCTACACCCCAAATAACAAACTAAAAGCAAGATTCAGAGCCTTAGTTGCAAAATTCCGATCTAGATCCCGATTGGAAGCTCTACAAAGATTAGGTCCATTTTGGTTATACGGGAAGGCTCCTGCAGTCACGTTCGTATTCCAACACCCTGTTCCCAAAATTCCAGGGGCCTCCAGAGCTAGGGCATTGGTGTGGACCCAACTCCACCTGGAAGTAAAATACAGTTCTGTACAACCCCACTCAACTGAAACAGCTGAGTTCTGTGCTGCTCTCCTGGGAGACGCTGTAGCTGTCTACATTGCCGATAGGTTTGAACATCTGTAAGGCTTTGATTTCTTTACAGAACCAAATCCAACATCAAGGGCTCTTTGAATATAAGTCCTATTTTATCTGTACCTCCAGCATTCAGGGACTTCATAGAAATTAATACAGTTTTGACCTACTTCTAGGTAGAAGCTGTCTCATTTTGTGCCTGATCCAAAGCCCATTGCATTAGTGAGAAGCAGCTTAATTGTGGTTTGTTCAATGATGCCGTGGTTCAGTTAGGATGTTACTGGTGTCAGTTTCCAGGCAACAGTGCCTGTGTTCCCCCTCCATAGTCCACCAACAGCACCCACTTTTAGGGTTCTGGCTCCCAGCCATTGCATCTCTTAGGCAGAGACCAAGGTGTCACTCCCTCCTAAGTGGGGGTTTAAGGCTACACAGTTCTCTGCCTTACACTGTGATATCCCCAGCAAGCCAGACTGCCTTAACAGGCCAGCTTCTGTGCTTTGCTTTCTCACCGAAGACCATGACACATGTACTGCCAGCAGTTACAAGTTGCCATCCGGCTCTTTCTAAGCAAGCACATTTATTCGTAAGCATTACAGAGAAAACATAGTAAAACAATAAAATGACCTAGATACATGCTAAAAAGCTTACCAGGGATCGCCCTAACTCCAGCCTCGGGCTCTGGTAGGTGTCAGTCCTTCCAGACCCAGAACTGGGTTTTCCCCATGGTTACAATTCATAACTGTTTCAGATTCAGAACCAGAACAGAGTGGTCAGTTCCGCCATTTGGTTACGCAGTCTGGGACTTTGATATCCAGTATCTGGGAACAGATAATCATCAGACAATGTCACACTTCTTAGGGCTTCAAAAGGCTGAGAATTTGCATCACAGGAGGTGCAGAATTTGCATTAACCTCTCCCTGTATGTTCCCCAGGAAATCCACTTCACCCTTATTGTCCAACTTATATGGCACTTTTTCAATATAATTCTTTGAACTCCCAGGTCTCACGTCACATTTCCCTGGTTTTGTACAATCCTGGTCCACAATAATACATACACTTTATACTAAGATTTTTTCAGGAATATTGCAGGAAATAGCCATATCTGTCACAACTGTTGGATAGATAATTGCCCAATAGGGGGCAGTGTAGTATGATTGTTTCATGTACTGTCTAGGAACATGGAGAACTTTTACTCTCAGGAAGATAATGATTTGGGGACTTCAACAGCTAAGTCAAGGGAGAGAATTCTTCCAGGAGTGGGTGGGTCAGGTTTTGTGGCCCGCATCATGCGGGAGGTCAGACTAGATGATCATAATGGTCCCTTCTGACCTTAGAGTCTATGAGTCTATAACTTTATGGGAAATACAGAATATGTGGCAAAAGGAATAAAACTTGAATATTGCACTGCATTGGTTCTCTTCTTTTTATGCTCTCGCACTGCACGTGGTCTCAGAAGTGAGTGGGCTCCCACAGGGATGTGAAATCAGAAATTTAGAATATTGTCATTTAAGAGAATAATCATGGTGGCCTACCAAACTCCTCACCCCACAGCTGGACATGAAAAAGGGATGTGTTCATCCATTGTGCAGTCTTTCGATCACTACGGGGTGTAACTATAAAATTGCAACGGGCTTGGAAAGAAAGGAAAACAAAATACAAACAGCCACACCCTTAGCTATAATGGGCAAAGGTTTTCCATAAGCTCCAACAGCATCCAACTATGCCAGGAGCCAAGAAAAATCCTGGAAGTGCTCCAGGCACATTTTCAACCCTCAAGCATTGTCGTATACAAAGGCAGCTTTTCAACTATTGTAATCGAGAGGCTGTGGAAACAATAGATTAGTATACGGCCAAATTGGGCAAAATGGCTGACGCATGACAATTATCAAATAATGAAAGATGAATTCCTTTTGGTATAGATTAGCAGTATCGGTGAAAAAGGATGATGACGATGTAGGAGCTTGACTATGAATGCTCAGAGATCCCACGCTATCTCTACCAAGAGCTATAGGCATATGAAAAAACTACTGAACAAGGTTTCATCCATGTGTAGAGCATAGCTGGAGCAGACACATAGATACGTTCAATGAGTAGCACAGTGAAAGTATGATGATGCAAGGAGAAAATGCACCAAAATTTGTGAAAAAGCAAATGCACAAATAAAAACCAGAGGAGGCACATGCAATGCAAAGGAAGACTTGTAGCTATAGTGGAGAAAAACATGATAATGGAAAATGCCTGGCATAAGGGTCATAGGCAATAATTTGTGCCAAGATAAATTGTTATGCCAAAGCTTGCAGACAAGTGCATGTGTGTGTGTGGGGGGGGGGGGGGGAGGGGGGGGGGGAGGGGCACTAAGGAAGCAAGCAGAGACTCGGAGAAGATGGGATGTTGCAGGTATAGGGCCCTATTTGTGTACAAAAGAGCAAAAAAATAAATGGGTTGTAAAGCTCTGACTAGTACCAGATGCAAAGACAAGGTAGCAGCATAGGTTATTGAATGCCAAATAGACAGTGAGAAATTACTGGATGGAATAGGATTCAAAGACTTCCTCCACATTATGCAACAGAAGAAAGCAAAATTGTAAGCAAACAAGGCCCAATTGAAATATGATGGCATGACCATAAACCACCGGACAGTCTAAATTACAAGCAAAATACCAAGGAAAAGTGTAGAGGCTAAAATCTCAGATAATGCAGATGACACAGAGACCATTATTTCAGCTAATGCAAACAAATGCATGAGGTTCGGGATGCTAAACCTGAGACAAGCAATGCATAAATAGACACACAAGGAGGAGGGGTGCGGGGGGGGGGGGGACCTATCCAGAGCAAACAGTGCACGGTGGCATCCCTGCAGCAAAGCTGCCAAGAGATTGCCAGAAAGTTTTTGAAGGACAAGGGGGGCTTCCAGGCATGCTGTACCTGGAAATAGATAACAGTTCAGCCAGTACAGCACCTGCCTTGCAGAGTACTCCTTGCATTAAGAGAAGTAGTACTGGGCACAAGAAAGCAAGTGGAAAAAGAAAGACATTTCCCCAAGTTGCATAAACTGCTTATTAATCACTGATGCCAGGCAAGCTGCATATTTGCATAGATCCAAGGAATTTAAACCAAAGTCTGAGAGCTCCCAAATGCCTACAACTGAAGAAATATTACCTGACTTGGCACAAGCAAGAATACCCTCAGTACTTGATGCCAAAGATGGATATTGGCAAGTGCTACTGTATCCAGAAAGCAGCCACTTCTGCCACATTTTGGACACCAGTGGGGAGAAACAGATGGTTGAGAATGCTGTTTGGGATCAAACCTGCAGAAGGAGAATATCAACACTACCAGCCACATGGACTAGCAGGCCTCACAAAGGTTATCATCGTAACTGATAACATTCTGGAACAAGCCTGCGGAGACAGCATGGCTGAAGCTGTGGCAAATTATGATCATAACCTCCTCTGTGTGCTAGAACGAGCCAGGGAATCAGTACTGTAAGTGGGACGCTCGCTGACTCCTCAAGGGCTACAACCTGACCTGGAAAAGGTCAAGAAAATACTGCACATGCCCACGCTTGAAAATGGTAAACCAGTAAAGAGCCTATTCAGATTTGCAAACGGACACAATTTATTTCAAGCTTTCAGATGTTCACAAACCTCTGAGATGGCTAGTGGACAGAGATGCAGCATGATCATAGGGTCCCCCAACATGATGCAGCCATCACCGTATCCAGGAGCAGGTGACCAACTGTCTCATCCTGAATTACTATGATGTGAATGAAGAGGCAACCATACCATGTGATGTGTAACTGAGGCCGTGTGGCATCAAACAGCCATTAGCTCATCATGATCACGATCACCAATGGAACAAAGTGGGTCTAAATGGAAAAGGAATGTTTCATGCAATAGAGTGTGCATGTGGAACAGTTTTTGACCCAGGTGCTCAAGGAAACATTTGAGCAGAATGTGACCATAAAGCGCTAGCAGCCTTTTTTTTTTAAAGCCTATCTAGCAACCTCCACTACTTTTGGTGCATATCGCTGAAACCGCAATGCTACAGCCGAGATGTATGCTACAAGAAAGGGAATGGGCTGTATATAGCTGCATGAAAGAAGGGCGTCTGAACAAGAATATGAGATCCTCAACTTGATAGAAATACAGAAAAACACAAAGCATCAACCAAGCCAGTTATCTGCCCATTTCTAGAAAAGGACTGGAAAGAATCTGAGAACCAACTATATAAGACAAAGATTTACAAGGGGTCATGCCTGTCATTCTGTCAGGATGGCCAGAAACCCCACCTGCACCTCAAGAATATTGGAACTGTTGATATGAGCCTACAGGATAACATCACATATAAAGACTGTCCAATCATAATACTCAAATCATTGAGAATTGAAATTCTCTCTCTCAAGAATACATCGGAGCCATTCTGCAATAGAAGCCTGTTTCTAGAAAACCACAGATATCATTGTGTACTGGCCAAAGATGACCACGGATAGCAGAGAGCTGGTTAGCAGTTGTTACATGTAGGAAAATTTAGATCAAGCAGCATTCCCCACAGACCTCGGAGCAAAGTAGAAATGGACTTTTTCCCTGCAAATTGCATAGATGACGTCATTATTGTAGATAATAATCAGAGTTCTGGGAACTAGATAACTGTCAGTGACCACCATAGGCAGAGCAATGAAGAATTTCAGTAGGCATGCTGTCCCAAACTGTTAACCATTAATCTGGGCTTGAATAGGGACTGGGAGTGGCTAGCTCATTACAGAAGCAGCTTTTCCTCTCCTGGAATTGACACCTCCTCATCTATTATTGGGGGTGGACCTCATCCACCCTGATTGAATTGGCCCTGTCAACACTGGTTCTCCACTTGGAAGTAACTCCCTGCTCTCCATGTGTCAGTATATAATGCCTGCATCTGTAACTTTCACTCTATGCATCCGAAGAAGTGAGGTTTTTACCCACGAAAGCTTATGCCCAAATAAATCTGTTAGTCTTTAAGGTGCCACCAGACTCCTTGTTGTCCCAAACTGTGTAGCTTCCGACAATGGACCCCAATGTACTTGCAGTGAGTTTGTGCAGTTTACTTGGGAATTCAGTCCTATCCCATCATCACTGCAGCACAGCCCATTAAAATTTCCAAGACTCTATTAAAGAAACTTGCCAAAACATACGGTAAGCCATTCTTGACTGGAGAAGCGCTCCCACAGAAGTCCTTTCTAGCAGCCCGATTCAGCACTTGACGTAAAGATGCACGTGTTGGTGCTTGTAGCCCCAGTATTACTATAACTGGCAATTGTGGCAGCAGTAGGACTAAAAGGAAGAGACACACTTAAAGGCCAAAACCTACTGCTAAAGGCCTCCCGGCACTACAACCAGGCAACCCTGTCAGGATCACACTATTTTTTTCCAGATAAATCTATGCACTTGGAAGAAAGCCACGTGTTGATTATAAATCCTTGTTCATATAAACATGGCAGTGGATGGTCGTATTTTATTGTTATACACCACAAATATATCTACCCCCTATGAACACAAGACAAAAACGTGGATGTGGAGGAGGGTAAAATATGCACTTCGCTGTGATTTTAATCAGCAGGGCACGGAAGGAAAAGAGGCTGACAAACAACCAACAGACATAGGAACAGACGTTCAAAACATCACACCGCCTGGAGAACCAAGGGCAAAGCCGTTTCCTGCCACCTCAGGGGAGACGTTTAAATAGCAAACCGCCTACAAGGTTAACACAAGACTTCGGCTACATCTTAGGGCTACATCTGCACTTGGTGTGATTCCCGGCTCACTTAGACATACTCATGCTAGCTTCATGAGAGCTCGCACATTAAAATTAGTATAGCCGCAGCAGCACAGGCTAGCTGCCCCGAGCACGTTCTCTCCTGGACTCTGTGGGTGTGGACTTACGGTGGCTAGTCCATGCTGCTGTCCAGCTACCATGGTAGCTATTTTTAGCATGTTCACTCAATGAGAGCCAGCATGAGTATGTCTACGAAAGATGGGAATCCTGCTGCTAGTTCCAAGTGTAAATGTAGCTCTAGATTAGGGAGACAGGGAGGGAGAGGAAAGAACAACAAGAAAACCTCCAAAACTCACAGGAAAATACTTTTTAGTATCAAACAGTGTTGTCTCTGTTGTTTTTTACCTAAGCACGGGTGTAAAATTACATCTAGAATGAGAGAGATTTACGCAAGTATAATAGAGCTGGGCAATTTTTTGGATTCGAAATGCAGATTCCGCTACACCAAAACAAATTGTGTGAATTTGTCAGTTTTGCCAAATGGGGGGTTCAAAAGGACTTTGTTTAAAAACGTCCTGAAAGGTTATTGTAAAAATAAACAAATGACCCCCTCCCAATTATTGAAATCGAAACAAAACCTTTCAATTATTTTCTTTGTTTCTTTGCAAGCAAACTGGAAAATTGGCTATTTACACAGTTCTATTAAGAATGGAAGCAGGTTATGGGATTTATGGTTAATTTTGCTATCAAAGGTGATAAAAGGGGTGTTATGATAGCTTCCCAATAGGGGGCGATATAATATTCTGGTTGGAATATCTAGGACTATAAAGAACTTTCATGAAGCACTTGATAGGAGAGGACGGTATATGTGGAGGAAGGAATAAAGCATGACTATTGCATTGGCTTTGTGCTCTCACTTTTTATGCTCCCACACAGAACAAATGAAGCTGGATCTTCCACCTTCCACCACCACCACCACCACTCCTTCCCTTGTCAATGGCACCTAAGTCTTGAACATTTATTTTGGCTGAAATTTAGTGAATTCATGTCCAATTCGTGATTAGTTTAGGTTGACCAAAATGACATTATTTGGGGGAATAAATGCAAAAAAAATGTGCCCAGTTCAAATCAGGTTCTTGTTTCTTAGAGTTTTTAATATGTATATCAACAAAGCCACTAAGCTTCAAATGTGTTGGACCTTGATTTGTCTTTGTATAATTCTAACCCCAATGGTTCCTACAGCTTAGCAGTGGTTGGACTGTAAACAGAGCATGGATTACATGACATGCACTATTGTTTAGTTTAAAATTAATGTCATAATCCTCATTAAGACAACATGTGATATTCTAATAGTTATTACACAGTTCTATTTAAAGCAATTAATATTGGGGAGTTACATTTAGTTATCCAATGCACAGTAGCTGTTACACATATATTAGGAGAAGTCTGAAGGACAAATTGGCATTTCAGTGACTTCATAAAAAGTCAAATGAAAATTTCATCGGGACATTTGCTACTATTTTAATGAGTTTTAGATTGTTGTAATCCTATTCAGTGTAACCCTTTCTTTGAGGTTGATCTCTCCAGGTCAAAATTCAGTCACCGCGGCACAGCTGTGTGTGTGAGGGAAGCTGATTCTTGTACCTGTTCTCGAAGAATATAGGGAGTGCACTCTTCACTGCTCTCAACTTGTCACCTTTTTACCAGCTCTAAGCTCACTTCAGAGCTTTTAAAATTTAAATACAATGGGCCAGAGCCTCCACTAATCTCTAGAGAGTTCATTGGAGCTATGTGCTTCCACCAACTGAGGAGGAACTGGCCCAATCAGTTTGGATGACTTGGTCATAATCCGAGAAATAAGGCAAGTGAGGTAACATCTTTTACTGGGCCAATTTTTGTTTGGTGAGAGAGACAAGATTAACCAGAGCTCTTTCTTCAGGTCTGAGAGACTTATTCAGTGTCACAGCTAAATACAAGATGTATTGGTTGTAATCAGGCATTCAGGAAATAATTTTGCCTAAATGGGAACCTATTCAAACACTGTTGATTCTCAAATTTCAGACTCCAACCCAAATACCGTCTCATTTGTGCTATGCTTAGGATGGTGTGCTGTAGTTACACACGTTGATGCATGTACATATCACAAAATCCTGCACATTAACTGACTCCACTGCTTGCATATTCGTTACAATGTGCATGAAGAGTAGTGGTGCATAAGGTATAGTGTATACACGTGTCGTTTTTATTTAACTTTTTACCCTGCTTGTGCAAGTTGAGTAACTTTTTTTTGTTATACAGACTATTACAATAAAATGTAAATTTTATTTCTAGTCATAGAAGCTTGAGCAAAGTACATGTGTTAATGTATCTGTCTTTGCTGCTTACATGACAGATGAAGTCAAAGTGAACTGTAGCTACTCATAAATACATATTCTTGCTATATATGGGACCACAGTGTCATCCTTCCTTCATACACACAGTAACGGCAATGTGTCTACAATGTAATACATGGCATTCAATAGTAAATATGTATATCAAAAAGCATAGCTACAATGTAGTTTACCTTTCTTTATACTTTATGGTTTGTACATCCACACACATATTTGGGACATTTTAAACTCTATATTTTTTAGTATGAAAGAGGCAGAATCCCTTGAGTTTGCCTGTCCTTGGTTCAAATTGCCTGAGTAAAGTCTGAGTAGAAACTTAGGCCTGGTCCACACTAAACCCCCACTTCGGACTAAGGTACGCAAATTCAGCTACGTTAATAACCGTAGCTGAATTCGAAGTACCTTAGTCCGAACTTACCGCGGGTCCAGACGCGGCAGGCAGGCTCCCCCGTCAATGCCGCGTACTCCTCTCGCTGAGCGGGAGTACCGGCGTCGACGGCGAGCACTTCCGGGATCGATCCAGGATCGATTTATCGCGTCTAGACAAGACACAATAAATCCATCCCAGAAGATCGATTGCCTGCCGCCGAACCAGGAAGTAAGTGTAGACGTACCCTTAGGAAGGATTTGGCCATGCAAACTCAAGATTGTACCCAGAGGCATAAGAGAACTCCGGTGACAAGTGAAGAGCCATGGAGGGGGCTATGTGTATTATGGTGTTGGTTAATGGGAGACAAAAATCTTTCTCCTCTAGGATACCACTTTAAAACCTGTTCAGGTTGGAAATGGCCAAAAGCCCTTGCCAGCCGTTGTGCTACAGCTGTAGCAGGAGAGCCCTAAATTGTAATCTTACATTGTGCAATGAAAGAAGGAAAAGCAGGGAGTGGCTGGGATTCTACTCTATAAAAAAAATTGAATAATTTTGTAGGAGTTCAGGTAACACCAGATCAGCTTCTGTAAATTGATGGGACTTCATTTGTGAGTGAGAGTTTCAGGTTCAGAGTCATTGGTCTCAGGTAGATAGGTGTTTGGCAGCTAGGGTGTGATGAGTCAGACCATGCCCTGGTAGATGTCAGAATAATAGAAATCAGCACCATAAATGACCCTTGTATTCACCTGTGGCAATTCTAGCATAGACGTGACAGATTCGAGTGCCTCATGGAGACAGGATTCCCTTCTCTTTTCAACCGTCTGCAGAACAAAGTGTAAGCACACTAGTATGAGAATTTTGCCATATGTTTTCACCCCCATTAGCTATACTGCGCTTGTTGTTGTCTGGAAAAACAGAGTTTGGAATAGAAGTGGATAATATAGCCAATAGCAAGATCTTCGGAGGATGAGATCTACATACATTCAGATTGTACTCGCTTTCCTGGAATGTCCTTTCTGTTACTTGAAAACAGCAGCTGGAGAGAGAATTATTGTTGGCTTCTCGCAGAATCATTGTAAACACGTTTAGATTCATTTTTATGAAAGTTCCCACTAGGTAGGCCTAGTATAGGTTTTACAAGGGAAATAAATTTCAGAAAGGTTTAAAAAAAATGAAAATTTATTTTTTCTACATTTAAAATGGTTTAGTGTTTTTGGGCTGTCTTTTTCTCCAATGAAAATATAGAAATAGAAATTCCATGATTCCCCCCCCCCCCCCCCGATAATGTCTATTTTATCAAAAAGCCTTCTTTTGACAAAAGCTTCGGAGGAAAATTTTTCAACTAGCTCTTGGTTTTTCTTCTCTGTTTAACTCAGGTGCTAAATCATAAATGTTCCAATATCTTTCTTTGCAAATTAGCAGTACCTTTTAAAGATTGGAACAAACAGTTGCCCTTATAAAAGCACAAGCATGTTGGGTGGGTTAGTTGGTTTGTTTACTATAGAAAAATATGTTCAGCTGAGCAAAATTTGGGCATTTCTGTCAAGCAGGAAATTCTGACATTTTAATATTGTTTGCATCTCAAATCATGCCAGAAAATTGAAATATCAAATCGTTTCACAGAAGAAAATATTCCAAAAAATATCTATTCAGAAATGTTGAAAGTTTCCCAAATCAAAATATTTTGTTTTTAGTTTTCTGAATTAGCCCACACCACTTCAATTTGAGTCAGGTCACCAATAAACTGCATTTCCCAATTCTGGTGCATTGACAAGGGAGATGTAGTCTGGCCAGGGTGCCTAGCCTATTGGAGAGAATAGGTCATCAGGCATCCAAACTACATCTCCCACAGTCATGTAACTCCCAAGATGTGCTACGCACCCCCCCATTTTACACCCCCATTGCATCATGGGATATATTGCCCTCTGGGAGCCCAACCAATATGGGGGCCTGAACTACAACTCCCATGAGGCAATGTGCCAAATAGGGGAATGGAATTTAATATTTAACTGACTTGAAATATTTTGGGATGGTTCAACAAAACAAAATACTCAGATTTGGGTCAAAGCAACCTGAAACAAAATATTTAATTTTGATTTTCTTGACAGAAAATAAAAAAAAAGTTTGGCTAAATTGAAACTTTCCCATGGAAAATATTGATTGTTTTGCAGCAATTTCATTTTCCATTGGAAAATCATTCCACCAGAATTTTCCTGACTGGCTCAATAAAATATGTTTTGGAAAATGTGGCCACTATGATATACAGTTACTGCATTAACAAGGAGAAGTCTTGTGGCACCTTAAAAACGAACACATTTATTAGAGCATAAGCTTTTGTGGGTTATGACCCAATTCTTCAGAAGTATGGAGTGAAAAATACAGTAGGCAGGCATAAATATACAGCACAAGAAAAGATGGGAGTTGCCTTACCAAGTGGGGGGGTCAATGACTCAATCAGGGTGGATGTGTCCCATTCCCAACAGTTGACAAGAAAGTGTGAATGTCAACAGAGTAAAAATTACTTTTTGTAGTGCTAACAATGCCAATTCCATGAAGGTGGATGGCTCATACTTAACAGTTGATGGGAGATTACGTCTTGTAGTGACCCAGCCATTCCCAGTCTTTATTCAGGCCTAATTTGATAGTGTCACGTTTGCAAATGAATTCCAGTTCTGCATTGTTTTTTCAATTATATACATCAAGAGACTATAGTGGAGACGAATGAAATGATTTGCATCATTAACTTAAAATGGTGTAATGGGGCTTTGCACCAGCTAAAGCGCTGACCCATCATTTAAGAAAGGGAGAAGATCTCTTAAATTTGTGCATTAAAAATCGGACATTTGGCGCTTATTTCATACAGTTAACAGGGAAACAGCACTAAGGATTAAATGCGTTCAGAAGAAATAAGGACCCTACCTTTACCCACGTAAACCCAGGAACAAGCTATTTTTGAAGGTTCTGAAATGTTAGGAATACATTTTTCCCCCCATCTCTACTGGATGGGATTGGAAGCAGATATGTTGAAATTTCATGACAGAATCCATTCTTGTGGTATTTCTAGCTGATACCAGAAGTCAGAGGTGTGGCTAATTTGTTCCTACTTGCACATCTTATTTGCAGCAAAGGTGAAATTTTTAAAAATAGGCTCAATGTAGACCTTAAATGAGTCTTAAGTGGCACACCAACCTTGTGGGGGGTTCGCTGCACAGAAATGAATTTCATTCTAGAGGAACGGGGAGCGGGAGATGCAATACTTGCTACAGAGAAACCTGCAGTGACTTTATTAGACAACCTCCTGTCTTAGGAGATCATTCCAAAGCACCCCCAAATGTATTACTACCATTATCCTCCAGCTTTATAGAAAGAGTGACTTCAATAAGCAGCCAATTTTTATTAGTCCTTTGAGTACCTGGTTACGGTGCAGGGTGAAATTTGCCTTAAAGAGCCATTTCCTTCAGACCTGGTGAGTGAATGACATTGGGAATTACTAGCTGTTCTTTTGAACTTTGGTAATATAAAATGGCAGCTTACAAGTCAGAATGATTGGAAGGGAGAGTTTTATCCCACTTTAGATAAAGGCCAATTTCCCTCTATTAAAATTCTCCAAACCCCAATGGCTTTTGGAGGATTAATAGAACTTCAATGCATCCCTGATAGATTTGACTTTTAGATTTCAACACCTGGCGCAGTACCTCAGACTGACTGTTCCTCTCTTCTCCTTGGTGACATGTATATTACAGAATATTCATTTTAGATTTTTCATCCAGGTCAGGTAGATCCTGGCAGAGAAATAAACTGAAATCCAGTTATTTGCTGCTTATGTGATTTAGGAGATTACATATTTTAGTGAGGTACTTTGCTGAGTTTCTCTTTTCTTACAGTAATAAAGACTGAGAGAAAGGGAGGGTGTAAAATTTTCCTTTGCTCCCAACCAATATTTTTTACTAACTTTTTGTCAATTACTTAATTACTTCAGTGTTATGTATAACCCACATGAGCCTTTAAAACAATTCAAAGATTTGCCAGGGTTCTGCACTCGAAACAGAGGCATGTACAGAATAAATGTATAACAGATGCCAAAGATCAGAAGCCCAGATCCTCAGCAGTGTTGGTGTGAATGGAGTTCTACCTGGTTGTACCTGGATTGATTAGGGCCCAATTTTGTCATTAGCTAGATGATAACTAGATCAGTTGTTGACTATCAGTGTGAATGTTAAATCTTCTGGAACCTTAAAGAAAAGTACAATGTGTCTGCAAACTTGGGTTGGCTCTGCGCAATAAATCCAGAGAACCTGGGGAATCATACTGCCAGTACTGAGCAAGGTGCATTAGAGCAGGCAGGGTTGGCACAGGTGGGTATAGGTGTCATGGTTCCAGAACAAGGTCCACCCCCGTCCCTTTTGCTAATCCCTCAGGATGCATTCCACAACCCTCCGCAGACCTCGTGCCTTCATCTGTCTTGAGTGGAATCCCACAATTCCCCATTCTTACACCGAGTCCTAGGCTATAGTCTCCTGTGGATTGACCCTGCTTACTCCAACAGGCCCAGATGGGAATGGTATCTGCAGTTCTCCTCTTTGGGAGCGTGTGACCAGACAGCATTCTCAAGACAAGTATTAATCTTAACAGTAGGAACGAAGCACAGCATGAGAGAGGATTTTCAAACAACAAGGACATGTGTAGACCTTACCTCACCTAAACCCTTCCACCCTGTGAAGGGAGTGTATGCAAGCCAAACTTCTTCAGACGTGCTGAGAGGTGCCTGTAGGTGACAGTCTGTTCCCACCCCAACCTCTAGACAGAGAGTGTCCTTTTATTGCTTGTATTCCTTTAATCTTTAATTGACAAAACAAGCTGTGTAACTTGGCTGGAGCCCCAAAAATAGGCCCTTCACAGTTAATTGCTCATGCACTGTTTCTTAGCCCCACCCCGCGGGAGTGAGTTGAGGGATGTCTTACCATGGGTCATTGGTTTTTGCTTTCCTTCTTGTTTTCTTCTGCCAGCTTGCTATTAAACTAAACCAGCCTATGCAGACAATATACATCCCTACAATAATCAAGCTAACAGAGAGCATGTAATATTCAAAAATTGTATAGAGCAGCGCCTAATCCATTGCATTCGGTCACTGTGTTTTCCTATTCCCTTGATTTGATCTGGCCATGCCGTCAATTGGATTTTGGATTACAGCCTCAAGCTGGTGTAAATTGATGTACTTCCATTGACTTCATTGACATTTGCCCCAGATTAGAGCTGGGTGATCTTTTATAGATTAAAGTTTTTTTTGTTTTGATTGGTTGGTTGTTTTTTGGCCAGACAATGCAGATTTGGGTCAATTGAAGCTGGGTGGCTGGAATTTGGGGCTGATTTATAGTCCTGCACTGCACTGAGCGATTTGGCTTCAATGTGGCAGTTACACGTGGACATGTTTGGGTTCATTTGACAGCTAAAACAGGGTGTAACTCAGGTGGGTGAAAAATTGGGTGAATGGAGGTGCATCCTTGGGGTGGGGGTGGGGGGAACATGCATGCTCCTGAGATATGTGGCTTATTTGTTCCTATGCTGCTGCTCAGAGAGCAAGAAGGCAATGGCAGAAGCAAAGACTTCTCTTCAAAGAATACGTTCCCTTTCTTGCTCTGCCTACACTTCTCTTGCCTGGTGCAAAGGAACCTGGGTAATACTTGCCCAGCCCAGCCCAATAATCTAGTATTTCGTGTCCGACACAGGCAAGAACCAGCTGCTTTGAAGACCGGTTACAAATAGAGTTGGACAAAATGTTTTGACCACAACTCCATTTTTCACTTAAAAAAAAAAAAAAGAGAGATTAGGGAAAGCCAAAATATACTGCAAATTCGCTTCAGTTTTGCCAAATTGTTTACGAAACAAAAAAGGAAAGAATGACACAATCAAGTCTCCTATGGTGGCTTTTAAAAGACGGGAAAATAGAACCTACCGAAATGGCATATAGGCACTTGCACTTGATTACAGACCTATTAGTGGTCTTCTGTCAGTCTGTGTTTGAGGGATTCCAACAAAAGCCAGCAGAGTCATCAATAGGAATCATTTTGGAACTCGATGTGGCATTTGACAGAATTTGGCTCTTAACGAAACTCCGGTGGGAATGCGTTGTAAGAGAATCCTTGGATAAGAGAATTTCTAGGGCATAGGAAAATCTTAGTAAAACTCAGTGGAAACCAGAATGCTCTCAATAGTGCAAGTCACAAGGAGACCCAGAGGATCGGAAAGAAAGTCAGTAAATGGACTTTTCAGTGGATTCCGTCACACATGGGTATGTGGGAGTGAGGTAGCTGAAGACCTGACCAATATTGGAAGATCAGAAACTCAGGCTGGAATGACAATGGGGGAGCATATTGATGTTCTATCAAAGAAAAATATTAGCTGAATTAAATGGTCTAAAGGTAAAAGATTCTCTGATGTTTAAAGCATCTCAGACAATAACCTTCACTATTGACAGAATGTGAACAGGGAAAATTGCAGCGGTGAAAATCACTAGAGATGGGACCAAGCTATATGCACTCTACAAGATGTGACAGCAGCTGGCTTCAACACTTGCTCATGCTTTTGAATGTAACAGTGTACGGAAAGTTTCACTTTCTGTACATCTGACACCTTAGATCTAACCCTTGCAGAGAGATTTTGGGGGTTTTGTTAGCGGGTTGGACAAAAATTGAAAAATTGTCAAATATTTTTCACTTTTGGAAAAAAGGCCATTTTTACTTGGAAAAAATAGTTTTTAAAAGTTGATCTCTCCAGGGAAGTGGTCTGTGTTGTGATGTGGTCTCATTGTGATATCCAGAAAATCCTGTATCATGCAAGCCCATGCTCAGAGTGCCATTGGTAAGTGAGCCACCTCAGGAAGCAGTCTAACCTTTCCTCATCCTGGTTCTTTAGCCAACCCTCACCTGCGACGTGTACTCTGGGTATGTTTGCAGAGAATAGATTGCTTTGCAGGTGATTGCTTCTCCGCGCCGCCAACCCTCTCCTACCAACCATTCTCAGGACATGAAGCTCAGGAAGAACAGACACTTGGGGGCTATCATTGTGCTAGGATAACACTTTTTGTTGCGGTATTAAGGTGATGCAGTTGCGCTTGAAGTTGGGTCCAGATTCACTGAACTTTCTGCTTTCTGAACTTTCTGAAATTGGAAATGGTATCTTTTGATTGAAGTTCCTTCTACCTGGAGCCCCATTCACACAGAACCTGCCCTTTTCAGTCTTTCCATTGACAGCAGTGGGCTTTGAATCAGACCCCATCTTGATGCTTGATGATCATGTCAAGCTTTGATTTTTATTAAGAATCACACAATATTGTGAAAACAAAACTTGCCTGGAGCGGGGGGGGGGGGGGGGGGAAGCGGCAGAAAGAATTAACTGAGCCTCACATGGCACAAACACTGAGGTTTTATTTTCCGCTCCTGAACGGGATCCAAATACAATTTCAGCACTATTAATATTAAAACACTTTAGCCCTATTGGCCCCAACAGACCATGTCTAATCACAGACCCTTAATGCCAGACATGTGCATGAGTGCTAGGAGCCCCTGTCTGCTGTGCGTCGCATCTAGACGGTGTAATGAGATTCATACAGATTTGCATTTTCCCTTCCCTTGAAAGATGTAAAGGTTTGAATCACACATGAGCTAGTTCTTCTTCTTGTCATCCTCTTATCAGAACAGTTACCTTGCTTCATTTCCATACCAATGCTCTTCAGAGGGTAGGCAGAATCTTTGAAGAACACCTTTTGTTTGGCTTCTTGTGCCGGAAAAGCACAGGAAGGAACATTTTCAGAATTGCCTTTGGGGACATGTATATAGTGAGTGCTGACCCTGCAAATGTTCAGAGGCAGGATTTCAGCTATTCACAGTTCAGGAAGACGCATAAAATTGCACATGCAAAAAAATGCCTTATGCATAAAAATACCATATTTTTCCCCCCCTGCATCGGTAACGTCTCTCTTTAAGAAGTGGATGTAGAAGGTGCCATTAGTAAGATCTAGAGTGAGAATTCTTCCAGATGGAAGATATGCTTTAGTAAAACACAAGATGTTGCTCCTCATTGAGCCTAATTAGATGAAATTCTATGGCCTGTGTTACACAGGAGATCAATCTAGGTGAGGGGGTGTCCTTTCTGGCCTTAAACTCTTTGAATCTATCCACAGAGCAGGTACAGAATGGACCATGTCATTAGACACTTCTCCCCACATAGCTCCAGCAATCAAGGACACACGCTGTAGAGGGTCGGAAGGCAGGCTATCCTGCTGGCCCATTCAATCCAAACGGCTTGGCTGATAATGCCAATTCATTAATTGAGGTAGTGACGGTTGTGACTTGCACAGTTCTCTCCGCTGAGAGCTTGGTTAAGATGCCAATGCATTCCTGAGGAGCCGTCAAGGTCTAGTTACTACCAAAATGGGCACATTCTAAAAGCATCAGATAGGCCGTAGGGGATCCAATGCCTTCATCCCTGGCAGTGCAGCTCTGTCAGATCGGTGTGACCAGGGCTTGCATTGGCCACCAAGAGGCTTCCTGAAAATGGATCCTCCCTGGGGTGGGGGGAAGAGATGATTGGTGCTGTGGGAGGCTCCTGGTCCTTGGTAGGGTCTAAGGACAATGTTGCTCTTTGCTCCCAACCAATATTTTCATCTTTAACATTACAGAAATCAACCAACATCCTTAAATGCCAAAGAATCATCTGTGCAGTGTATATCTGCAGCTAAAAGGACTTTTCTGCTCTGCTTGACATGGGAGAGGGAAGACCCAGATTTAGTTCTACTGCTAACCTGAGAGTGAAAGGCCTTTTTTAAAATTGAGGTCAGCCATCTAAGAGAGACTTTAGATCTATGCTGGGGGGTTGGCATCAGTGCAGGGTTACCCTGGTTACTGGCCATTGTTTGCTGAAACCCAGGCATAGACAAGAAACAATACAATTAATTTGCACTGGTTAAGTTTACCTCTGCTTGAAACCAGGATAAGCTCCACCCATGCGAGCCTTCATTGTCTATCCATGTGGGATTCTGAGTGAGTCCCCACTTGTGGGCCAGCTGCCATTTCAGATGACACTGTGGATTGAACTGGACATCTTCAGAGCAGAAAGCATGAGATTCTTTACACCTTGAGCTAAAGAGCCAGGCTCTGTAGCTGGGAGCTGTAATAAACTATCCTCTTCTGTGGATTGGGCATAGAGGGACATGTGTATAACACTCACTGACCATGGGGTTACAAATGCACCAGTACATCTATTGCTGTTGCCAACCACTGATTGCTGAATCAGGGCTAATCCCATGTATAAACCAGGCCTCAGGGTTGGTGAGCTATAGGGAACTGCAGTGAAACATCTCTGCCAAAAAAGGCAGTATCACTCTTAGATGCATTTGAATCCCAACTCAGCAAAACCCTTAAGCCTACGTTTAACTTTAGGCACCTGTTTAAGAAATCCTATATAAAACCATAGAATAGCCCTGATGAAACCTCATCTGGTATATTGTGTGCTGCTTTGGGTCCTAGAAAGATTAGGAAAAACTTTAAAAAAAAAAAGGGGAGGGGGGAATAATACAGGGATTGGAAAACAAGATAAATGACTTAGGCAGCTAGAAGCACCAGAAAACACAGTGGGACATGTGATTGTTATCCTGAAAGTGTTTATAGACCATCTAAATGAAAGAAGGAAATTATTCACAGCCTCAGAAGATGGTAGGAGCAATGGTTTTGAAGCAAAGGAAGGATGGAAGTTTAATGAACATTTTATTAATGTTCAGACCCCATGTGCACTGCAACAAGTCTCTTTGCTCCAGATATGCGAGATAAGACATTACTGAGAACAAGACAAGATCCAAGGTCCAGTCTTTACCAGAGCTGTGCAAATAACGTACTTGACTAATTTCACATCCTTTTACATCTTTGTAAATTGTGTCGGCAAAGTGGTCTTAAATTTTATCAAATACCTCTGTTGTTCAAGATTAATGGTCAACAAATACTGTGAATAGTTCTGAGTCTGCAGCTAGTTCACTGTGTTTATTTATAGTTCAAAATTTAAGCTGTTTTGCTTGCACGGGTGAGTGACAGGGTAAACCTCTGTTTTGTGCCTGGATGAGCAAAACTCTTCGCTTCGTGTTTCCAGTGGAAATTCTCATAATTAGAGATTAAAGTTTTACTTTTTGCAAATATTTGCTTAAAATTTGCTCTTTGGGTACGAATGGCTACTGGAATGTTTGTGGAAAGCACATACACAAGAAGTGTGAACAACGTAACAAAATTAGTTCAAAATTTTGAAAAAAAAACAAACTTTTTTTTTTTTGTACTTACATATATTTTGCAATGCTCACCCAACTCTGTAGTCAATGGGAGTTTTACCTATGGATAGAATGTAGCAGTACGCTGGTACTATACAATCTTGCAAAAGTTCCGGACATCAGACTGGATGACCCAAATATGTGGGACTTATTTTCTGTTCCTGCCATTTAAAGTGTCTAAATTTAACCCATGCTATAGATACATTTGTGTTGCTCTCCTTTTCCATATCTTTGTCTACGCTAATTGTATTTAATCCCCCCCTGTAATAAGTATTGTGCTTTCAGTGTGGGGCGTTAGCAAATTCCTCCTGGTATGAACAGAGGACATGCTCGTTATCCTTGTGGTTTGCTACTGAAAATGTCTCCTGTCTCCTGTACACTGTCTCCAGCTGGGTGAAATCCTGGTCCCTTTGAAGGGATTGGTAAAACTCCCATTGACTTCACTGGGTCAGATTTTGCCCATTATTAAGTAAAAGGACGTCATGGGGAAATAATTTGAATACTCCAACAAAAAAACTTCAAAAACATACTCCAATGAGAAACTTCTGAATTGGAATTAATTTGCAAACTGGACACCATTAAATTAGGCTTGAATAAAGACTAGGAGTGGATGGGTCATTACACAAAGTAAAACTATTTCCTCATGCTAATTTTTTCCCCTAGTGTTACTCATACCTTCTTGTCAACTGTTGGAAATGGGCCATCTGGATTATCACTACAAAAGTTTTGTTTTATCCTGCTGATAATAGCCCATCTTAATTGATTAGTCTTGTAGTTGGTATGGCAACATCCATTTTTTCATGTTCTCTCTGTGTGTGTGTGTGTGTGTGTGTGTGTGTGTGTGTGTGTGTGTCTTCCTACTGTATTTTCCACTGCATGCATCTGATGAAGTGGGTTTTAGCCCACGAAAGCTTATGCTCAAATAAATGTTAGTCTCTAAGGTGCCACAAGTACTCCTCATTCTTTTTGCTGATACAGACCAACACGGCTACCACTCTGAAACCTTTACTACCTGAGTCACTCTCTAAAGGTTGTCATTGACATGAATTACTATGAAGCACAGAAAGAGTTGATGACACAAAGAATTAATGGAATAAAAGCTACACAACCATTGTTAGAAGTGAATGTTTCTGAAGTGTTAAAAGTTAAAACAAAACCTGCTTGGACACACCAGAGGTGTTTTGAGTTCCTTATGGTTGACTTGAAACTAGGGAAGCTTTTCAGTTACCTCAATTTTTTTTATTCTTTTCTTTTCTTCCAAGGAAATGATTTAAGCAAGGTAGGGAGCTGTCTTTTACAGTGGATTCATGTAATCAAGGAAAAGACCCTGTAGGGGGGGTATAAATACCACACTGTAGCAGTCATGAAGGGGTTAATGGATGGAACAGTTGCTTCCCCATCTGTGACTAAGTGGCTGACTAGTGATAGCTGGGGTAAAAGGCTGCAGTTCAGGCAGAGGGGTGGCTGCAAGAGTTTCTGGGAAACTCAAGGTGGTTCCTTAGCAGTAGCCTGGCAAGGTGCTGCCCAAGGAACCGACCCAGAGCTCTGCTGCTACGGGAAATGGGCGTAAGACTGCTGCATAATAGAAAAAGGGACATTTTCTTCCTTTCTTGTCCTCCATGGTGGGGAGAAGAAAGCCAGACTGCTAGAGACCCATGGTGTCAGGTTCTGGAGAAAGTATTATACGGTCAAGAAGTGTCTGGGAGACTGGACTCTTAAAGGGACAGGGTATCATAGTAACCCCTTGGATGACGGGTGTAGGAAACAAACCCCTTTGCAGACCTAGATGACGTTTTACTCAACAAAAACAGCTTTCAGTCTTCGAACACAAGTGTAGGAATTGATTCATATTCAATGCCCACTGAAATCAGTGAGAGTTTTTCCATTAATTACAATGGGTGTAGCATCAGTCCCCTAATCTGAGGCCTGAGCCTGAGAAGTGTTAAAGACCTTTAATTCTCATTGCCTGCATTCCTTCTTGGGACCTCAATCCTACAATGAGGTGCATGAGGGTAAACCACTGCATCTGCAATAGAGTCCTACTGAAGGAAATGGGGTTGCATGCATCTCATTGCAGGAGCAGGGCCTTAACTGGGAATGCAAAGCCTTTGCTAAAGTTAGGTTTAGGACAAGATGAGGAGCAAACTTTACGTCCGGCGTGCATCACGGAGAGGGAGGCTTCTGTAATAAAACATCATGATAGGGAAAGGTTCCAGAGCCAAGGCTACAACCCTAGCCCAGATGCCTGCATTGCATTTTTATAGCCCCACAGCCAGAGTCCTGCAAATCCAAGTCAGCTGACGTGGACCAGCCGCGGGTGTTTAATTACAGTGTAGACGTAACCTTAGTGGAGTGGTGAAATGTAGCGCTAACTAATGCGTTTCCCCAATGCCTTTTCCTGATTCCGCAATCTGCTAATAAAATTAAAGAATATATTTTCCAACTAATCTCAATTAAACCTTTCAAATTTTGGCAACGAGCCTTTGAATCTCCAGCAGATGGTTGCAAATGAAATGCACATTGGTGGGAGTGGTGACCTGCCAAACTGGACCTTGGACAAACCTAGTCAAAGAGAAGAGAGGCGCAGCAGAAACAGTTTGGAATTGGCTTTATTCTCGTCTAAAAGCTTCAGGCTACAAATGACCTAATCAAGATAAGCATCTTACATATACTTAAATTAGCTGATGCTGCTCCACTCTGAAAGTATCCATTCTGCCTCATTCAAAGTGATGTTAACAAATTTGAATCCCTTTACAAGTTGCAGGACACAGCTGTTGCTGCTGTCTCCTCGTTTCACTTCCTCTGTTTTCCTCCCTAATTCCAGTGGTTTTATGCTGTCCTTCAGGCTACCAAGCCTTTCCAACAGTCCGTATTCTAGCAGTTTTGTTACATCTGACTCCGAGTTAACATGCCGCCATGCTACTTGCTCTTATTACACCCTCAATGAGTGGTGTAACCTGAGCAAATACTGCTGGCCAATACTGAGAAAGATGGTCTTGTAGTTAGGGCAGTGATCTAGGCTGTGAGAGAGCTGGATTCAATTCCCACCTCTACAACAAGCCTTCTATGGGACCTTCTTCAAGCACCCTCTGCATGTCAATCCCCCATTTATAAAGTGGCAATATAATTAATAATATTCCCTTTTCTCCCACTGTGGTATATTTAAAATGCTGGCCCTCTGAGGCACGTTGTCTCTTACTATATAGTTGTCCAAAACCTAGAATGGTGTGGTCCATCTCATTTGGGGCTCCTATATGTTACTGTAATACAAACAATAATACTGAAAAAAAGGTTGTTTTTACTTATTTGTTTCATTTGGCTAAGCTTGGACCCTTCATGTGCTGGGGCAAGTATTCATGGACCACAATCTAGTGCTTATGTGTTTTTGTGTTTTTGTTCTCCATTAATGTTCTCCCAATCTAGTCTTACTAGTATGGATGCTCATGGAGAGTAATTGTCATGAGAATTTTGTTTAGGAAGCTCTTGTGTGACTGGGGAACAGAAATAATATCCTGTGTCTTTTCTGAGCAATGCCAACTGACATCTGAAGTTCAAACTATCAGATACTCAGAATGAAGTATTATATGGTAAGCCTCATAGTGCAATCAGATACACATGAAGAAACTGGGATGTCATTCTGCACCACTCATTAGTCAGGCCAGTGGCTAAACACTATAGGTTGTCTCCATATTTACATGTCCTCCTCTTGTTAAGTAGCATTTGTAAAAATAATGTGTACTAGCAACCTGTGTTCAAAAACGTATTCTTAATTCCATGTAGCAACAATTGTTCTTTCTTAGGGCTTGTCTTCGCTATCGGGGTAAGTCGATCTTACCCCAGTGTCTTCACTGCACTGCGTCGATGAGGGAGGCTCTCCGGTTGACTTCCCGTACTCTTCTTGGAGAGCTGGAGTACGGGGGTCGACCAGAGAGTGCTCTGCCATCAATTTATTGGGTCTTCACTAGACCCACTAAATGGATTTACTTGCATGGTGAAAACCAGCTCTTAGGCTACAGACCTACTGAGAGGCATGTAGGTGGTGATGGCAGCACTTGTGCTTGAATCATTTATGCTAAAAGTAAATTGTGCAGGGAACAGCCCTTTCTTGGTAGGGAGATGAACTAGATGACTTTACCTAATTCTAACTTATATGATTTTTTTTTTTTTTTTGTGATTGATGTCAGGCATTTCAATTAACACCAGTAGTAGGTACAAGATAATGTCTTCCTAGCCAGTCTGGGCTTGATGCTGAGTAGAGAACCTTTGAAATCTGCACAGAAAATCACTATATAATCTTGAGAGACTGTGAGAGGATCCACCATATTTATCACCAGTTATGTGGATATACAATGATATATTGGGTCTAATTCGGATTTCAGCTCGATTTTCAGCGGAGTTGCTTCTGATTTACATTGGTGTAACGGAGACCAGAATCAAGCCTGTGCTTTTTTTTCCAGTGGTGACTCATATGGACAGAGATGGTGATAAGGATATCAGGACAACACCTTCATGTTTTTGGTGTAACTCATGTTCAGTGGTGGTAAGCCAGAAATGACCAGCAGTCTCAGCCCGCAATGTCTGGCTTTATAAGTGTGTAATTCCACTGACTACAATAGTGTGAGCAAAAACTGGCCCAATGGGTCTCATTCAAAGCCCACTGACAAAAATATTTTTATTGACGTCAGTGGGCATTGGCCTCAATCCATATGATACAGGCTGATGGGCTCCATCCACAATCATTCGAGCTCTCAGGGAAAGAAAGTGTGAAACCATACTGAAAAGGTCTCCCGGTAACTTCAGGGATTGCAAGGAGCAGTTATGATCGTTTCTTGTTATCAGTCTGTTCACTATCACTCTGGGTGAAAAGAGCAATTTGAAAAATAGCAACAGCCAGTATCACATTTATTATCTGCTTCAAATAACCTGCAGTTCAGCTCAACACCTTTTGGATAACATGGAATTGAATGGATGGCTGAGAAATGAATCTAACAGGCTAATTCCAAGGCATATCTCACTTTCTGCCTGCTTGTGTTCTCTCCCAGTTATACTCTTGGTCCCTGAAGCAGAAAATGAGTGACTCGTGTAAATATAAATAATTTGAAACAAAGAATTACGCTTGGCAGAATTTAGTGTTTCTTTTTTGATGGATAATATTGACATTTAAGCATTTTTTATTTTTATCTATTTAAATGTTCACAGTTACGGGAAATTATGGAGGGGATCAGACAATGGGGGAGTGGATACAAATATTTAATGGTAGACATAGAGAATCAAAATGTTAACGCTTTATAATAGTCAAAACATAAATTGTCAACATCACATGTGAAACTATACTAAGTAAATATCCTTAAATTAAAGTCTAATAAGTTCCCAATAGGGCTGTCGATTGATCGCAGTTAGCTCATGCGATTAACTCAAAAAAATTAATCGCGATTAATTGCACTGAACAATAGAATATCAACTGAAATTTATTAAATATTTGTGGATGTTTTTCTACATTTTCAAATATATTGATTTCTATTACAACAAGAATACGAAGTGTACAGTGCTCACTTTGTATTATTTTTTATTACAAATATTTGCACTGTAAAAATGATAATCAAAAGGAATAGTATTTTTCAATTCACCTCATACAAGTACTGAAGTGCAATCTCTTTATCATGAAAGTGTAACTTACAAGTGTAGAATCTTTTGTTACATAACTGCACTCAAAAACAAAACAATGTAAAACTTTAGAGCTTGCAAGTCCACTCAGTCCTACTTCTTGTTCAGCCAATCTCTACGGTCTACACTAACCCCCCAATTCGGTCTGGTCTACACTAACCCCCCAATTCGAACTAAGGTACGCTACTTCAGCTACGTGAATAACGTAGCTGAAGTCGACGTACCTTAGTTCGAACTTACCGTGGTCCAGACGTGGCAGGCAGGCTCCCCCGTCGACTCCGCGTACTCCTCACGCCGAGCAGGATTACCGGAGTCGACGGCGAGCACTTCTGGGTTCGATTTATGACGTCCAGACAAGACGCGATAAATCGAACCCAGAAGTTCGATTGCCTGCCGCCGAACCATCACGTAAGTATAGACAAGCCCTAAGACAAACAAGTTTGTTTACATTTACGGGAGATACTGCTACATACTTCTTATTTACAATGTCACCTGAAATTGAGAACAGGCACTCATATGGCACTGTTGTAGGCGGCGTTGCAAGGTATTTACGTGCCAGATATACATGATCTTGGAGCCGAGAAGAAAATTCATATGCCCCTTTATGCTTCAGCCACCATTCCAGCGGACATGCTTCCATGCTGATGATGCTCATTTAAAAAAAAAAAAACACACATACACATTAATTAAATTTGTGATTGAACTCCTTGGGGGAGAATTGTGTGTCTCCTGTTCTGTTTTACCTACATTCTGCCATGTATTTCATGTTATAGCAGTCTCGGATGATGACCCAGCACATGTTCGTTTTAAGAACACTTTCACAGCAGATTTGACAAAACGCAAAGAAGGTACCAGTGTGAGATTTCTAAAAATAGCTACAGCACTTGACCCAAGATTTAGGAATCTGAAGTGCCGTCCAAAATCTGAGAGGGACGAGGTGTAGAGCATGTTAATAGGTTTGAATCGTATATTTATGTGTGCAAACATTTGCAGGTAATTAGATTTTAGTCTGAGCTGCAGGAACTTGCAGAAATTATACACTTTTTTTTCAAAGGGCTCAAAATAAAAACGAGTTATCTCAAGAGCTTTAGAAGAGCACAAACCAAGCTATTAATGACTTAAACCAAGCTTTATTAATTGTTTAGACAAAGCACTAAATCCTGTGGGAAGTCATGTTTGGAAAAAGGATATGGACCAAAGATGAATCAGGATGTTAAAAAATGGGTTAAACCGAGGTGTAGAGTGATCCAACAGAGATTTTGTTTGTGTTTAAAGAATATTTTCCCAACAGATGATTGTAATCTTTTTTTTTTTAATTTTAAATTACCATGCATGGATAAATCAATAGAATTATAAATATTATGTATAATTGCATTTGAGCTAGTAATTTATGATTGAGGCAATAGGATCTGTCTATATAATGTGACAAGCAATTAGAGAACTTGTGGGACTGTCTATTTGTCATATTTGAAAATAAATGTATCAAATTATTACCAACATTGTTTGAAGTCTCACAGTTCTATTTGTGAGACACATCTTGAACCACTTTGCAAAACTTCTTTGGACCAATGAGACTATATTTTGTATTGCTGGTAGTATGGCACAACAGAACACGGCTTTTTTTACCTAGAAAAGGACATTAATGATGGAAATAGATATTTTTCAGGTTTTTTTTTAATTGCCTTTTTAAAAAGAAACTTTGAAAAAATAGTTGACTTTATTAACATTTTTCATTACTGTTTTAAATTGATATTTTAATCAACATTTGAATGGGGATTGTTATAGACGCTTTTAATCAGTGAAAACTGATTTCTCTCTGAAACAATTATTGCTTTCTGTCAAGAATTATTTTGAAAATTATACTTCTTAAACTGTGTGTAACAATTCAATATAAAAAGTGAAGGAGTCATTTAAAAACCTATGAAATGAAGAAAAAAAATTGTCTTCATATTATTTTCCCATTTTTCACCAGCTCTAGAAATTAACAATCTGTTATGCAAATATTAACAGAATAATGGTATCTATTTAAATTTGAATATCAGATCTTTCCTCACACTTGCCAAGACTCGAGTTCAGGATTCAGTGTCATCCTTTCCAGAGTTGATGATATCACGAGCATGAATAAGAGCTGGATTACGATAGCCTTAATTACATTGAGTTGTAGTTTATTTCATGGGTTCTTCCAATGAAATTCTTGATTGACCATTTGAACAAATGACCAAGGTGAGTGGAGGATTCTCTGTTTGCCACATTTACCCTTGATCACATTAACAGAGTTTACTCCCTTCTCATTTGGGGAATACAGAGATTGTTAGTTTATCCACTTCTATTTTTACCAATACAGCAATGCAGAGTCGTACAGTTCCAGGCCAGAAGGGACCACCAAATCATTTAGTCTGACCTCCTTTATAACACAGGCCACTAACACCACTCCAGTACCCGCACACCAAGCCCAACAACTGAAATTAGTCCAAAGTACACCTCTACCCCGATAGAACGCTGTCCTCGGGAGCCAAAAAATCTTACTGCGTTATAGGTAAAACCGCGTTATATCCAACTTGCTTTGATCCGCCGGAGTGCGCAGCCCCGCCCCCCCGGAGCGCTGCTTTACCACGTTATATCCAAATTCGTGTTATATCGGGTCATTGGGGGAGGGATAGCTCGGTGGTTTGAGCATTGGCCTGCTAAACCCAGGGTTGTGAGCTCAATCCTTGAGGGGGCCATTTAGGGATCTGGGGCAAAATCAGTACTTGGTCCTGCTAGTGAAGGCAGGGGGCTGGACTCAATGACTTTTCAAGGTCCCTTCCAGTTCTAGGAGATAGGATATCTCCATTAATTAAATTATTTTTTCTTTTATATTGGAGGTAGAGGTGTAATACAGCCCACAGGAGACTAAACCACTGTGTGCCACAGGCAGAGAACAGAAGGGATGGGGGTGCACCAAGTCCCCTGCAATGGCAGGGAATTAATTGAGATATAGCCAGCTAATCCTAGCAAGTGACCCATGCTGCAGGAAAAAATTCACTACCAAGCTGACATGGGGGGAAAATTCCTTCCCAACGCCAGATTTGGCCTTCTTAAAATTTTCAAGATTGGGTGACTTTCTGGAAAAGATGCTTTAGTCAAAAACAAGTTACCAGGCTCAATACAAGGGTAAATTCCTGACATTCTATGACTTGTGCTATATAGGAGGTCAGACTAGATCTAATTGTGCCTTCTGGCTTTTAAAAAAAAAATCTCTAAATCTATTGCTCAATGTGAGTAAGGATGCCAGAATCAAACAAAAAAGGAGGAACTGATTTTCAAAGATTTCTTTTGAATGTATATTTTCTATTTAATAGAGCAACTGTGGGTTTTTCATTGATTTACAAGCAATTTTCACTAGAGCTGGTAGAATTATTATTCATTTCAAAACCTGGGGAAATTTAACACAAAATAAACTTTTTTTTTTTGGACAAGCTCTAATTTTCACTTAGCTTTTAAAATAAGGAACGTGTGGTCACACTGAATCTCTTTTGAAAATTTACCTCTTCCATTATGTCCAGTGTGAGAGTCACGGTTTTTGCTTCTAGTGTATACTTTTGTCATTCTTATTTTGTAACTAATTTACAGGACAAATAAACCTGATCTGACTTCCTCCTTTCCCGCCCAATGATATGCACAGGCCTAAACTGAGTAACACAGTGACCTTATTTCTAGAACCTTCCTCGCCCCTTCCCATCTCATTGCTTCATGTCTAATATTTAGATTGGATAGGCCTACTTTTTTAACATTTGCTGAGTATCTCCAACTCACTAAAATAAAAAAAAGTAGGTGCTCTGCATCTCTGAAAGTCAAGCTTTATGCCCTTTGAAGCAGGGATCGTGTTCTGATGATTAAAATAAGTTCTTGGGAGGTAACGATGTTACACTAATAAAAGAATACCAACAGGATTTTATAAGAGGGATAAGGCAAAATGCCACGTTTATTGCAAATACAACAGACAGTTATTACATTCATTCATTCACACAAGCACTCACACAGGTTCTGCAATAATCAGTTATAATTACCAGCCTTAAGTTGCTCGTGCCAAGTCACTGGCCAGGTGCCCTGGACACGAGGGTGGAGCCAAGTCGTGTCAGATGCGCATCCAATGCTCCTGGAGGGTGGTCACAGAACCAGACTCAAAGAACACCGTCCCCTGGTTCTGTTCTTATAGGTCTTTGGTCCAATGTAAGTCTATGGGAATTGCCTCGTCATGCTGGATTCGTGATTGGGGTAACCATTAATTAGCTTGATCAACAGATGGTACATTCATGTCAGGCATACGTTATTTTTGAGGCTTCTGTCTTTCCTTGATGCGCTTGGGTGGGTTCCAGCTTGCCCTCCGGGGGTCATCCGGTTGCCTCCACCCTGCATTATTTTCAGCCCATTGATAGTTGTGAGTCTTATGTTTCGGCTGGTACTAGTTTCTGATCAATTATTTACCTGTCACAAACACTCACTCCCATGCACTCAGCATTCTTGCATCCAGACTTAACAAGTTTGATTTAATTCTTTTCTCCGTTTTTACATTGCTAAAAGATTTACATGGGCATAATCAAAATTCCAAGGGATGAGAGGATCAGTGGGTATAACTTAAGAAAACATCATTGTTTCCCCGAAGTTCTTGTCACCCCTTGGTACAGACTTTCTGTCCTGTAACAGCATTCTTATCAGTTACTTGCATATTCAATCCTTCTACAGGCCTTAGATAATTGGTATTTTGGCCTTGGGCTTGTTACAGAGACTCATTCAACAATTTTCAGGAAAGAACAAAGAAACAGGCAAGGAACAGAGAAACACCAATTAGGCCTCTAAAACTGGAGTTTCTTTTACTAACTACATTCTACTCTTATTCTTTATATTACATTTTTTTTAAGGACTTAACCTTAGTATATAACATTAGTTTGTCCCAACAGCGACAGTGTCTCTCTGATTTTTATATAAAACTACTAGCAGATTTGTGGAACTATAAAGTAAATAACAATGTGGTGAGCTGCTCATTGTAAGTGGCAAATGGAAAACAGATGTGGTGGTCTTGAAAATTCTATAGTTACCTGCATTATGCTCGTTCCAAGGTTTTCACTAATCAAAAGGTATTGTTGAGGATTTCAGAGAAAAAAACTCATTCATATAGCTGTTCATGGAAATGAAATAAAAATGGGTCAAGGAATACGGAGACAAGGAATGAGTGCTTTTTGTTTGCAAATGCTCTTTGCAATATGCTCCTGGCTCTCTTCACAATACAAGATGAGAGGGGGAGAAAAAGTACATTCCTGTTGCTGTTCTTATGGGCAGTCTCTTTGGAGTCCAAGGATCAAACAGGCATATGTTTGTTAATGCATCTGTAGTGCAGTGGCACTTTCAATCCACAAATGAGAAACAAGAAGAAGCAGGAAAAATGCCAACTTTTTTTTTTTTAAATGAAAGTGGGGTGTGTTGGAGTGTGTGTGGGGGGAACTTTTTTACTGGCTTGGTGGAATCTAATTATAGAATATACCACCAGTTTGGGGTGTCTGCCCTATTTACTGACAGTCTGATCTGAGATTGGCACTCCTAGCTGTGAGCCACATATCCGACACCATGACAGACATGCAATAATTTTTTTTCTATTACCAGAGCCCTAAACCATCTTTGATCTGGTCTCAGGAACTACCCAGATGAGTGATCTACATTATAAGTTCCTTTGCTTATTTGACGTTCACTTTTATAGATTTAGATTGGGCGGGGGGGGGGAGCGGTTACACCTACAAATTATGGTGCTGTTACTGACAAAGGGTGATCACTTTGTCCTGAGGAAATGGCTGGCAGACAATTTTCTAAACTGACACGAAAACTGTTAACCTTGCTTAAGAACAAAACCCTTAACTTTTTCATTCCTGCTCCTTGTGTGAAAATGGATTTTTCTTTGGTAAGTAATGCATTTTTGTTTGAGGTTATTGAGACATGAAATGATTACTTATCATCCCTTGAAATGACATTACATTTACATGCAATGGCACATGAGCACTTACCACTCCCTTTATCTCTCTTAATCCTTGCTTGCTGTCTGCAAATTCAACATTCTCTCAGCCTTATGGGATGCACTGAAATTCTGTCTGAGTTATAATTGCTTTTCAATACGTCTTGCTACAGGTTTGATTTAAAAAAGATTCCCTTCCAAATAGAAAATATTTAGTGAATGCCACACGTTGTATTTCTCTTCTATTTTTAATCAGCTTCCTCCATAATTTGGTTGAGGAAAGCAGCAAAGAAAAATGAGAATTGAACTCCTCTGACCATGATGAATTTGAAAATTCAGAACACAGCTCAAACTTTATTGATGGTTTTTAAATTCTTGCACATCATACCTGGTCACGTCTGTGGAATGCTTGTGGCATTTTATGTCTTTATAACTATTTCTAATGTGTTGGCTTAAAGATAATGGTTGTAAATGTAGATTTGCAAGAGATACTTTGAACAGGGAAAGGCATAACAGATTGACATGTTCAGTCTGGAAGCTTCTGCAACAAAATCTGAATGGATGAAGGTGCCATTCCATGGGGGAGCTATCAGAGATCAGGACTGAGAGAGAAACTTCAAAGGGAGAACCAGATTGGTTGACCGGGGTACCATCCAGATCTATAAATCCACTCCCTATGCTACCATAATGATAAGTATGTATGCACAATAGCAAAGGCATAGCATGGCATGAGGAACATGTTGCGTAGGCTTTGAGCTATAATACTGCACTAATAAAGGCTGTTCGTGATTCTGTGAAAATGACAAAGAATTGATGTGTTGAGGTCCTCCACTGATGTCACTCCCAGAGATGACACTGAAAATATAACGATATCTGAGAAAATCAGTAATGGCATTAGTAACCATACCCATTAACTGGTATGAACAGTTCCTGAGTTCTGGAAAAAAAAATACTCCTAACCGTATTTACCCACAATGGGTCAGACCTTCAGCTGGTTTAAAATGGACATGGTTCCACTGAAGTCACTGAAGCGATGTCAACTTACACCAGCAGAAGATCTGGCCCCAGGATTGTAGTACTAAATCTGGCAACACTTGTATCGAACTGACTCCTGCTGTCTATTAAGATGGTGTACTGGGTTTTTTTTCTTTCCATAATGAGGCTGACAATCCAATCGACAGCTGCAAGTGCGTGGATGTCTTTGTCCGAGAGAATTACAAATTCAGTGCTGCTTGTGTAGCACTCAGAAGTTGGAATGTGTATGTCCATGCAAATGTAACTTTTTGGGGGTGTAAGGACTAGCTAGAATGCCAGGGCAATATTTTCCTATGCCTTGTCCATTTAAGATTTGGAACTGCACTGAAGAGGTCAAAGGGACAGAGCTCTGGGGGAGCACTGTGTGGTCTCCAAAGTGTTTGGTATGCCTGGAAGACAGTGCACGGTTTTAATAAAATACTCCAGTGTAAAACATCGCCCTGATCTGGGAGCGTAACAGCTGCATAGTCTGAAATACTCATCCAGCTACTAACATAGGAGTCAGGATAAGGAAGGGAAATGGTAACATTCACGGATGATGCTCAGTTGTGACAGAGGGTCCATTGTGTTTCTCAGGCTACATTCTCACAACGCAATAAGGAGAGGCTCATCCTGATAAAACCACACACTCAAGAAGTCCTGTGTCTGGATCCCCGATACATTGCAGAGACATGAATTAAATGAACATATGCTCTCTGCCCATTAAACTCCCATGGCAAAAGAGCAAACGTCACAGGTAGAAGATGTTCCATACACTGGGTCAGCCCAGATCTGAGACAGGACGATACCAGCAAAAGAGATCTTATGGTTCAGCGAAGAAATTAATGGAGAAGACATTTCAGCCTGAGGAACCCTTTTTCACATGGAAATCAGGAAAAAAGTTCTCCAGCCCCGTCTTGATGATTATTGTCATTGTCACAGTTCAGGGCAACAGCATCAATCTTCCCCCTCTATGGTCCGCTAAGGACACCCACTCTCAGGCTTCCGGCTCCCTTGCCATCGCCTTCTTGGGTGAAGACATGCATCTCTCTCCCTCCTGACCTGAGTATTTCCAGGCTGTGCCTGCCTACCCTGTGAATTCCCCAGCAAAGTCAGACTGCCGAAGCAGGCTGGTGTTACTTTTCTCATCAGAAATGGCAAGCAGTGTCATGGCCGTGGTTAAGTTACCTTACAGCTCTTACAAACATTGAATCTATCTCCCCTTGTAAGTATTCTCACACTTTTTATCAAACTGTCTGTACTGGGCTATCTTGATTATCACTTCAAAAGTTTTTTTCTCTTACTTAATTGGCCTCTCAGAGTTGGTAAGACAACTCCCACCTGTTCATGCTCTCTGTATGTGTGTGTATATATATCTCCTCAATATATGTTCCACTCTATATGCATCCGAAGAAATGGGCTGTAGTCCACGAAAGCTTATGCTCTAATAAATTTGTTAGTCTCTAAGGTGCCACAAGTACTCCTGTTCTTTTTGCGGATACAGACTAACACGGCTGCTACTCTGAAAAGAGTCCTGTGGCACCTTATAGACTAACAGACGTTTTGGAGCATACGCTTTCATGAGTGAATACTCACCCACGAAAGCGTATGCTCCAAAGCATCTGTCAGTCTATAAGGTGCCACAGGACTCTGTCGCTTTTTACAGGTCCAGACTAACATGGCTATCCCTCTGATACTTGACAGTTCTGAGACTGTCACCCGTACATTGGCAACCGCTGTCTGCTGGCATTTCTGTTCCCTGGAACACAAATTCTGCCCGTCTAAATCAGCTTTCTGATACAAACCAGACCTCTCTTCTCAGTAGAGATAATTACTATAATTTCACAGATTAATGAGCTCCCAGATCATGCTTTCATTCAACAGGTGGCATATGTGGTTTTAGTGGGTTGGCAATGAGGTACACACACATCAGTTCAAATGTGGTTTGGTTTTTTTGTTCAGAGTGCTATAGTGCCTGAATATCCCTGCCAAGATTGGGGCTGCGTTGTTCTAGGCCCTGTACAAACACATAGTAAGGGAGAGTTCCTACCCTAAAGAGTTACAATCTAACTAGATATGAGAAGGGGATGGGAGAGAGAGAATATCATTACCTTCATTTGACAGAGACCGCTATTAAGGCCCACCTTTTTAAAGGTATTTAGGCATTACAACACTAAGCACAGCAGTGTCTAAATACCTTTAAAAATCTGGGCCTTAATCCTGGTCTCTGTAAAATGAAGGTAGTAATATGCCTTATGTCCCATTTTCAAAAGGGATTTCAACTGTCTATACTTCAGATTTTGATCAGTGCAAGTTACGTCAGTGTACAGCCACCAAAGTGTGCCTATCTCTTGTGCACATATGTACTTGGCTGCTTGCGCAGGTATGGCACGTACTCTCCAGGAGCTTGTGTTGAAGCCAAGTGTGGCGCACCATGTGTAGGTAGCCCAGTGGGCCGTGCACTGCTGTCCAGTGTGATTCCTTTTTGGAAATTTTTCAATGTGTTGGTCTCTACCAATGCTGGTATAACCATCGAAAAGTAGCCCTTTCTGTTGATGTGCCAAAACGGGGGGGCACTTCACTAATATTGATGTGGGCTGGTTAGGAAAGGCGCACGACGCTCGCATTTTTTCAGAGCACAGTTCTTTTCAGAAAGCTGCAAGTAGGGACATTGGTTCTCAACTGGTGGACTATCACTAGCGATACTGAAATGCCAACAGTGATTCTTGAGGACCCACCTACCCTTTGCTCCCCTTCCTCATAAAGCCATACGCTTGGGCAGCACCTAGGAAAGATTCAACTACCAGCCAGCTCAGCAGGTGCAGAATAATTATTGCATGTGCTCTGGGTAGACTGAAGGGATGCTGAGAAGATCCATGATGTCCTGCTACATCTCCCTCTCCTTTTCCTGCTGGGACTCTTGGACCTTTCTGCTGTCCACTCTTTCCTTCTCTGTGCTGCCTGCCATGTCGGCCCTCCAGGCTCTTTGTTCACAGACTGAAGCAGCACTAGCTTGCAGGATCTCACTGAACATGTGCTCCCTAGTCCTTTTTTTCTCCTCCTCCTCCTCAGGGTTAGGCTTTCTGCACATGTGCAGGGGTCACCCCTCAAGGCAACCACGACAGCAGCTGCTGATAAAAATGGACAGATGTGCCTTTGGATTTACAGTCACGACAGGAAGGGAAAGAGACGTTTCAAAACTCCCTTCTCTCATTCCCATAAAAACGTCTAATAAAATATGCTTATTGGAGAGCGTCTGCACAGCACTGCTGTCCAGACCCAGCCATGGTGAGTATGGTCTGCCAGGGGGGTTGGGGAGGAATTTCAATTGCATGCAAAATAAAATTGAATCCCCATGGGTACGGGTATAGGGCAGTAGTGCTAAATACTGACACTATTTTCCACAGGCAGTGGTGATTTTAGCTGATATCACTCTTGAGGGTAATAAAGGCACAGAGCTCTCAGCTGCTACTGGCATCCTGAAGTCACCCAGGTCCATATGCTGCTAGCCTGATTACTGCAATGATGCCAGATGAACATGTCGTGCAATGGTGTGGGAAAGTGTCTTATGGCAGAGGGAGGAATAAGGCAGCCATCCCTAGAAACCTTAGGGAAAGGATTGCAGAGTGTTTCCAGGAACGTTTCATTGAGATCTCTCAGGATGATACAAGGGGCATCCCTATGTATATAAACAAACTGCTCCATATGTCCACCTCCCCACAATGCAGCAGGGGAGTGAAATATTGTTGTGCTGAGTCAGTCCCAGGATATATGAGAGACAAGGTGGGTGAGGTCATATCTTTTATTAGACCAACTTCTATTAGTGAGAGAGACTAGCTTTCCCAGACCTGAAGAAGAGCCCCGTGTAAGCTTGAAAGACACACTCTCTGTCTGTCTCTCTCTCTCCAACAGAAGTTGGTCCAGTAAATGACATCACCTCACCCACATTGTATCTCTCAGGAGAATGAAAAGCAGATAGCAACTCCAGCTCTGTTTTGTTGTACCACTACTTCTTATCCAAGTAAAAACCAATTGAAAAGTCGATATCTGTGCCATGATATGTTGGGGCTGGGCTGATCACCATGTTTAAATTTAATCATCGTAGCGAGAAATGAATGCATACACTTACCTGAGAGCTTATCCCTGGTTGGCTGGAGGGATTAGCTAGACTTTGGACTTTTCAGCAAGTCCTGTCTCATGGCATGGCTGGACCTCTCTGCTGCACCTCTCTCTCCTTCTCCTCCTGGCCGTTCATGGCAGGGGTCTATATCCACTCCTCCAAGTTTCCCACCATGGTCTGCAGGGTGATGGTGGGGTGTTCACCTAGTCTGGCATGCATCTCATTGTAAATGTGGCAGGTCAGCACCAGATCAACTGTTGGCTTCCCTGTTCTTGCGATGTGTGGTGCCATTCCTTTGCTTTCATGCAATACTACTGCTGATCCCTGTGGTAGTCCTTTGCCTGCACCTTCTGTACAATCCTTTCATAGATATCCAAGCTTCCGTGGCTAGTCCATACCTGTGCTTCACAGCCTCTTCTCCCCCACAGGCCCAGGAGGGCCAATATCTCCTGTGTACTCCAGGCAGGAGCGCGTTTAGTGCGTGGAGCCAGGATGGTCAGTTGGGCAGTTGCATACACCAAGGGAGAGCAAGGATGGACAATCAGGAAAAGGTTTTTCAAAAGTACATGGGGAGTTTTTTATAAGGGGGAGTGGCTTCCAGTCTCCATGACCTCTGGGCCGTGGCATTTACAGTTGTGACCAGAGCAGTCACTGTGACAAGGAATGGGGCTTTGTGCAACAGGTGTTGGAGGATTGTTAGAGTCGGCCCAGGTGTCTGTGTCTACGCTCACATTGTGTAGACCTCAGTAGGTCGACCATGGCTCCATGCCATTTGGGGAGGTGGCTTTACTGCGTCACCATAATGAGATACTTCTGTTGACAGGAGACAACTTTTAGTGTAGGCAACCTAACTTTGTAATGTTAGATCAGCCCAAAGGCACTTAGGAGCCTAAATCCCATTGACAGTGGCATTTAGACTCTGGAGTTCCTAAATCCCTTTTTGAAAATGTGATGGCGCCTAAATCAGTTAGGCATTGCAAATCTGAACACAGCAAATCCTAAATACCTTTAAACAGCTGGGCCTACGTGACTTGTCCAAGGTTACGAAAGAGGTCATGGTAGAGCTGGGGGTTGAATTCAGGCCTCTTGACCTATTCCAGTGTCTTAATTACAAGACCATCCTTCCTTTGATTGCTTTTTCAGGCCTGAGATTACTCCTTGAGAGGTCTCTCACCCTATGTGCTTTTATTACCCCCTGCTTCTGTATGTTAGCTTAGTGAGGATGGGCTTGTGCAAGTTCCAAATTACCGTCTCTGGTCTGTAAGGGGATGTCACATAATTGTTCTCTCCTGACCGATACGCCGTTATGTAAGTATTATGCTGACAGTCGTGGTGCTTTATCAGTAGAAATAAGACCTCCTTTTTAATAATGCTTTTTTTAGCTCCACTAGCTCCATTCAGACATATGGATTTTACAATTTTCTTCATGACAAATGTTCTGGCACACTATGTACTGTAAAGAAGATGCTATATAAATATGCTGATTGATTGAGTTATACTTCGATGTCAGAGTTTCCAGGATACCAAAGAACATTTAGGTAATTTAAAGTCATCTGGGAAAAGTTCATGATTAGCTAACTATTGATGTTTACTCGCATGGTAGCAAGAGGGAAAAAAGGATGTAGTTGTGTTAAGTACTTTCTCTAGTGCCTTAAATCTTGACAAATATGCCAAGCCCATCCACCAACAGATGGAACACACAGCTGTGCATGTGGGCATAACCAGTCTCTGGAAAAAAAGGAATGAGATTTTACTGAACAAAAAGTAGGATCTTTTTCCCCCCTGACCCATTAGTAAGAAAATTTATGGTGGAAGAATTGATATATGGACCTACTGATACATTTTATGAGTGGGGAGTTCTAAGACTGTTTCCATGGCCCGCCTTTTTCTTAAGCTGTGCCTATGATATTTGTGTCTCAGTACATCTTAATGCTTATCTTTTGCACATTAGGAAAGCGATTCACCTTTTTCTTCCCGTTTAGATTGCACTACAGAGGTGCAGGGTCAATTTTTAGAGCAATACTCCAATATTTATTTCCATTGTTTGTAAAGTGGAATTATAGGTAGCAGGGGGGAGAAATAAATGAAGCTAAAAGCATGAGTTGCCACTTGGAAGCACTGTTGTAGACATTGTAATGCATGCTTTATGTCTTTAAAACAAAGTAAGTCATTAAGCATGCAATGCTAAGCGGAATTTTATCTCCTCTATAAATATAAGTGAATCTTTTCAATTTCAAATCCCAGTACAGAGACTTTTTATTGTTGCAATCCAAGTGATGCACACAATTTGTACCATCAGTAACTCTGTTGGTATTTTAATAATGAATACAATTATATGTTGGCAACAAAAATCCAACTACAATAGAGATAGCTTTAAGACCCAAACCAGAGTCTCCAAGAGGCAACTAGAAAAAACAATGATTTACTCTGGATTAGAGCAGGTCAGGAATTTTTTGACAGAAGTTGGTGGTGGTGGTGGTTGAAAAATGCCAATTCATTGAAACCAAAACTTTGCAGGAAAGTCAGTTTTGATTAATTTCTTTGCTCAACATTGTTGAAAAAAGTTTCAATATTGTCAAAGTTCCTGGGACAGGCTCTATCAGGCTTTCTCTGCCCCCTACTGGAGGCATCAGTGCCCTGGAAATTCACTCAGGTTGGGCAACCAACAACTCAGTCCTCCAGAGGCCTAGAAGGGCCAAGAGGAAATACTGGCCAATCACGAACCAGCAGGCCAGTTAAGAAGGCTTCCCTGTGTTTGCTCAGGGGCAGAGCTGGATAAGACTGGGAGGTGCTCCTCAGGGTTAATTCAGGTCCAGGCCAGGGTCTCATGCTAAGTGCTGCAGCTATATGCTTGCATTTTGAAGGGTTTTTTCCTCTTTGTTAAAGGTGCAGACACCAGAATCCCAAGTTATTTTGCTACTTGATTGTTTTAGAGACTGATGTCAAGCTTACAACACCGCAAACAGGCCTGGATTAACTCTCCTGTGGGCCTGAGGCTATTAGATTTTTATGGAGGCCCTGTATACGAGTCTTTTTTCTGGGAGGGAGTTTGGTGGAGGAGGGGGCTGGGGCAGGGGATTGGGGTGCAGGAGCGGGTGTGAGGTCTGGGAGAGAGTTTGGGTGCAGGAGGGGGATTCTGATCTGGGGCAGGGGTGGAGGAGGGGGTGTGAGGTGCAGGCTCCGGCCGGGAGATGCTTACCACAGGTGGCTCCTGGCCGGCGGTGCAGCAGGACTGCTCAGGCAGGCTGCCTGCCATAGTCCTACGCTGCTTCTGGAAGCGTCTGGCTCCTAGCACATCTCTGCGGCCCCTGTAGGGAGGGGGAAAGCATGTCTCCGTGCACTGCCCACCGACCCCGTAGCTCCCATTGGCCAGTTTCCGGCCAAAGGGAGCTGTGTGGATGTTGCTGGGGGCAGGGGCAGCATGCAGATTCGCCTCTCTTCCCCCTCCAGCCCCTCCTTGCCAGGGACTGCAGAGATGTGCTAGCAGCTGGCCGCTTCCCTGAGCAGCGTGGGGCCATGGCACGCAGGCAGCCTGCCTGAGCGTCCCGCTGCGCTGTGGGACTTTTAGCAGCCCAGTGTTGGAGATTGCTGCCTGTGATTTATTTTTGTGGGGCCCCCCTTGAGCTGGAGCCCTGGGCTGCAGCCCCTAAAGCCCCTGCCTTAATCCGGCCCTGACAGCAAAGGCCACCTTACCCCAAGAAGGTGGCCAGAGTTTACAGCCTATGGTGGGGAGTGCCTTCAGTAGCATGCGTGGCCCGGAAGTGGTTGGCGTGTGAGAGGGGATGAGGGCTCTGGCTGGGGGTGCAGGCTCTGGGGTGGGGCTGGGGATGAGGGGTTTGGGTACAGGAGGGGGCTCAGGGCTGGGGCAGGAGGTTGGGGTGTTGGAGGGGGTGCAGGGTGTGGGCTCTTGCAGGGAGTTTGTGTGTGGGAGGGGGCTCAGGGCTGTGCAAAGTGTTGGTGTGCAGGAGAGGGTGAGGGTTGTGGGCTTTCGACAGCACTTAACTCAGGCAGCTCCTGGGAAGCAGTGACTGGTCCCTCTGGCTCCTAGCTGCAGGAGTTTCTAGGGGGCTCTGTGCACCCCCACCCCCATGTAGGCGCCACTCCCGCCTGCAGGCGTGGCCCCACAGCTCCCATTGGCTGTGGTTCCCAGCCAACGGGAGCTGCGGAGGCGGTGCTAGGGACAGTCCCAGTGCATGGAACCCCCCAACCGCCCTTGCACCTAGGAGCCAGAGGGACATGTTGCCACTTCCCGGGAGCCGTGCGGAGCCGGCCTCTGAGGCCAACCAGACTTACTTACAAGGGGAGATAGATTCAATGTTTATAATGGCTCAGCCATTCCCAGTCCTTGTTCAATCCTGAGTTGATTGTTGATAGCGGGTGGGAGGGATAGCTCAGTGGTTTGAGCATTGGCCTGCTAAACCCAGGATTGTGAGCTCAATCCTTGAGGGGGCCACTTAGGAATCTGGGGCAAAATCAGTACTTGGTCCTGCTAGTGAAGGCAGGGGGCTGAACTCAATGACCTTTCAGGGTCTCTTCCAGTTCTAGGAGATAGGTATATCTCCATATATTATTTTGCCAAGGGTCCCTTTTCGACCGGGCGTTCCGGTCGAAAACTGGACGCGTGGCAACCCTAGGTGTTACAGAAACCCTGGCACACCATGGAGATTTCCCAGGGATAGTTCCATCCTTTATATGTCCCCTTTATGACATTGGAATGTCATAAAGTAAACCTAATTTATTCTTCAGATCCCTCCTTGAGACTCACTTCTGTTGTGATGCCTGCAAAACCCAGACTGCTGATTATGCCAAGCCAGGTGATGAGCAGTGACAATTCCTCTTTCCCGCTCCCTCCTTCTTTTCTTGTAATCCCAATTAATGGAGCTAACCAAGCTGGGCCAACCCTTCACCATACTCATTTGCTTGTATGTTGTATCACTCTTCTCTAGCCTTCATCTGTTTGTGTCATTAGAACAGAAGCCCTACACAGCAGGGATTGTCTATCTTCCATGCTTCTACAGCACTCAGCATAACAGGGCGCCAACCACTTGTGTAGCCTTTGAGTTATTCCTAATAGTAATAGTAAAACAGCGGCAGCATAGGCCACAATTTTGCCCTGTGCCTCCCCAACGACTTGCCAAGTGTCCTCAGCTCCCCATGGGGTCAGATTACTGGCAGAGTCAGGTACTATTCAGTGTATGGATAGCACAGTGTGGCCCTGATGGACTATGAATAGAAATAAATGGAAAGTTCTCAGTAAAAATTGCTCCTTCAACAACTGCATGATTGCCTCATTGAGCACAGGGCACAGCTAGAAGCAATCCAAATCCACAGGCATGGAAGAACTGTGTAGCCTACAGTCTTTTGAGGACTTTTCACTGATTGATTGTCATACTTTTCTTAGTGTTCATTAAGAACTATGTACCTTTCATAATCTTTCTAGATGGCCTCTATAAATGGAGATCAATGTTTTCCTGTCTTGTCTCCTTTAGCAGATGAAGGAAAATAATAGCAGTGTCACGGCTTTACTAATGCATCTCAGTCCTGACCTGCAACAGCCTCATCCATATTTTAGTTCTTCGGCTTCTCCTGTGCACAGACTGACGTTGGCATTAAACTTGTGTGATTCTTTTTGTGGTGCCTTTGTGATACACAGAAACATCTACTAAGAAGGAGAAGTCATCGAAACCTATTTTGATTGGACACATCAGCCAATTTTTTTTCTCACACTGAAGAAGAATATGACGAGCTCGACAATCCTGTGCCATCCATCTCTTGATACAAAATGCACATTAGAACACTTGGAGAGGTATTGGTGGGCTAAAGTGTATTTGGATGTAGCGTACTTGGATCTAAAGTCGATCATGTCTACTGACTACGTTGCATATTTCTCAGAAGCATTTTGAATCCTGTCTCTCTGGTACTAGAGTGAATGTCCCCCTTAATCATTTTGTTGAGCAATCACAGATGCAGAAGGCCCACACATAGATTATCCTGAGGTCTTGATCAAGGCTTGATTTAAGATTTTAAGTGGTATGTAAGTGGTGCATAGGGTCTTTTGAAAGCCCTCTATACTATGCTGAATTTCACTCATGAAATTCCCACCTGGTTTTGATAAAAGATCCTAAGATACTCCAATCTCACCCTAACCCCTTTGCAAATCACAACCAAAATGTTTGTTGATAAAATTAGAGTTGATCATAACAGGTTTTTTGTTTGTTTTGTTTTTAGATGAAAAATGGCTTTTCAAAAATGTATGTTAACATTTTTCATTTGGTTGAAATTTTCTGTGGTTGCTTTTGTTTTGTGGCAGTTGAGATGACAGTTGGTGTTTTGTGAGGCATGGTGTCTGGGATTTGCTGGAGTGTTTAATGAGACCAACCAGCTGCTGTAGCTTTATAGAGATTAGCATTTGAAGCACATTTGCCGTGGCATCGAGTGGAAAGGTTGGTGGTCATGCTTAATTGGTGATGGGGCTTGCCCAGGGCTGAGCCCTGGCACCTCTAGGCATCCCAATTCATAGCCCTGGCACCTCTGGTCTTACCGTTTCACTTGTGAAAGTAAAAAATTGCTTGAGCCCTAGCACCTAATTGCTTTGAGCTCCAGAGCTGCTTCCATTCCAAATTAAGCACTGGTTGGTGGTATCACAGTCCTTCAGTGTGGGGTAGTGAGTACACCTGTACCAGAGAGCTCACAACTAGGATTCTGACAATATGTAACAGGGGAATAAACTGACCGATGTGGTGTGTGGAGGAAGGGGGTTCTGGTGTGTTTGTATACATTAGTACAGGGGTCGGCAACCTTTCAGAAGTGGTGTGCCGAGTCCTCATTTATTCACTCTAATTTAAGGTTTCGCGTCCCAGTCATACATTTTAATGTTTTTAGAAGGTCTCTTTCTATAAATCTATAATATGTAACTAAACTATTGTTGTATGTAAAGTAAATAAGATTTTTTTTTCAATGTTTAAGAAGCTTCATTTAAAATTAAATTAAAATGCAGAGCCCACCCGGACCGGTGCCAGGACCTGGGCAGTGTGAGTGCCACTGAAAATCAGCTCACATGCCGCCTTTACCACGTGTGCCATAGGTTGCCTATCCCTGCGTTAGTAACAGTGGTATCGGCCTAATAGCAATTTGTAAGGGAGTGAGCAAGTACATGAGATATGTTGTTGTTCTTCAGATCTGATCAGCTAAATTTAATTCTGTTGACCCTATGTTTTCAAGTTCTGTTGCATAGTCCTGCTGCCAATAATGGAGTACCTACAGTTAAAGAAAACTGATATGTTGGTAATATAATTACGAGAGTCATGAGGTGCCAATTTTCTGTAAATGTAGATGTTTGGTGCCACTGCCAGATGCATTCTTTTTGGACAATTTGTGGAGGTGTTCCAAATCCTGGTCTCATCCTGCTCGTCTAGCCTGAAGTACTTTCTCATGAGCACACTTCCTCAAAGTTGTGACAAATAAAAGGAAAGGCATCAATAAATGGCCAGTTATTCAGCCTGAAATGCCGATCAAATTTGAGGGTGATTATACTCTAAACAAGGATTGTGTAAAGATTTTTTCCCCCCTTAAAATAAATAAAGAAAAATGGGGCTCTATATTGTGTGTCACAATATTCCCATTTAAATAATCTCCATTTCAAATTTCAGGTAAAAGAGGTTTGGTAGGTAGAAAATCACACAAATTTAGCTTGTGGTTCTGAGAGTCAAGCTGGTTTCTTTCCATCCCTCACAATCTCATCAGTAATAGAGGTTCTGTGGGTCAAATTAGGCCACTTTGCCAATTCTTTTTTGTCAATTTCAGTCTTCATTAACACTTGGTGCAACTCCTTTAACATCAGTGGTTTTGGACAGATGGTTACCTGTTGGAATTTAGTAAACAATTCCCTTGATAAGATGAAACGGAACCCAACTTACTTAATCTTTGCTGTGTTGTCTCCTCAGGAGTGAAAAGCTATAACAGGTTATTATTGGTCACTAACGTACGTGTGGTTTTAGAGTAGACCCACACTGAAGTCTGGTAGTGTTGTCTTAGATGCTCTATCCACTTTGCAGGTATTGAGCCCGCTAGTCAAGGAGTACTCATGATCTTCTCAGGAAGGTTACCTAGTACCTCACCAAAATGAAGGTGAAGTGGCACTTATGTGAGGAATAGGAAGGAATTGATATATACTTGTTCATTAGCCCGTTCGTTTATAAGCCGACCCTCCCAAGATGGATAAGTAAAAATAGCAAAAACTGTATGACCCTTTCATAAGCTGACCCTATATTTCAGGGGTTGGAAAACTTTGGCTCCCAGCCCGTCAGGGTAAGCCACTGGTGGGTCGGGACATTTTGTTTACCTGGAGCATTCACAGGCACAGAACCCCTCAGCTCCCAATGGCGAACCGCGGCCACTGAGAGCTGAGGGGCTCCATGCCTGCAGACGCTCCAGGTAAACAAAACGACAATGTATTCGATATTCAATTCAATGATTCCATAGAGTTTAAAATCATCAAATTTTGGTGTAGACCCGTTTATAAGCCAACTCCCGCTCTTTGATGCATCACTTTTTTACCAAAAATATATGGCTTATGAATGACTGTATGTGTATGTATATGTATATTAGGCAAGTTGGGCAGTCTGTAGAGAAGGCTCTTGTGAGAGAAACCAAGTCTAGTGAGATGGTTGGAGCTGAACTTTGTTACCTGAACTTTGTTACCTTATTGTTGATTTCTTAGTTAATAAAGCCAGTTCCTAGGAATTGGGTGAGTTGTTGGATTTTTGCATAGTGTGTGGATTGTATTTGTAGAGTGGGTTGCTCATGCACGTTTTTCCTTTCTAATTTGACTATGACCTTAAAGGAGCTCTTCTGGAAAGACCTGAGACCTCCTATAAGCTAGGTCTTAGAGCCCTAATGGGAAACAGAAAGTATGCTGCAGTGGAATTGGTGGCCAAATAACATGCTAAAGTGGGCCACTCAGCACTCCACTCAGTTTTGTGGAACATAAGCTAGATGTACTTGCTTTTTTGGTCTGGTCAAAAGTGAAAATGAATTTAACACTCATTCTAATCCACAGATTTTTTTTTTAAGGCCAGAGGAAAGAATTATGATCAGCTAGTCTGACCCTCTGGATAATACAGGTGTGATGGGTTAGACTCCCCCCCACATTTGGGATGCAACTTGATGTACTGGGATTTCACTGACCCTGCCGCTCCACCAGGCTGGGCTCCCTCTCCCTGTTTTGCTGAATTAGGCTCTCCAGCTTCTGGAAGCACACATATACAGGTAGGTGTGTAGAATCATGGTGTCTGTAAACAGAAAACTGAGCCAGGAACTTACCCTGCACTCAAGTGCAGCTCCTTTCTGGAAAGTACACCCAAAATAATATTGTCTTGTGCTGTAGAGAAATCTATACAATGTAAGGTCATAAATTTGCCCCCTCCCTCAATGTGGAGGAAGATATGCACAACTTCTTGCCCCCCCCCCCCAGTTATAAATTGCACAAACTGGGTTTAATAATAAACAAAAACAAGTTTAACAACGATAAAAGGCACATTTTAAGTGATTATAAGGGACAGCAAACAGAACAAAGTAGATTACCAAGCAAATAAAACAAAACGCATATTAAGCTTAAGATCTTAAAGAGACTGGTTTCAAGAAATAATTTCTCACCCTAAATGTTGTTTTAGGCAAGTTGCAGATTCCCTTGATGAGATGAAACGGAACCCAACTTACTTAATCTTAATGTAGCTTAGAGTTCCAGTTATTTCTCTTTAGAGAGTAGACTCCTGTCTTAGTCTGGACTCAGCCCTTACATTTCCCACAGCTTAGTTCCTTTGTCTCTTCAGGTACTTTCAGCAGTCTTTCTTGGGCAGGAAGGCAATGGAGAAGAGTCCTGGTAGTTTTACTCCCCAGCCTTAAATAATATTTACATAAGGCAGGAATATTTTAGTGGAAAATTACTAGAAGTCCAAGATGGTGTTTAGTGCCAGGTGACAGGACCACCTGACCTAGTAGTGTCACAGCTACGTCCCAGGACACCTCTCAGGAAGGAGCGAGATTAGTATCTTCAAAGTCTTATTGTTTCTGCCTAATGGCCCATCAAGGCTGATGGCTGTTGTTTGGTGGGTGTTTCCCAAATACACATGCAGTTGTAATTATTACATAGTCAGTATTCCTAACTTTAGATACAGAAATGTACATGCATACGGACTGGATAATCACATCCAGTAAATTATAACCTTTCCGATGATACCTTATAAGACCCATCTTGCATAAAATATATCTCAGTTATGCCATATCCATATCATAAGCATATTTCCATAAAGAATATTGGGTGGTAATGTCACAACAGGCTACAGAACTTCGCCCAATAATTTCTGCATTGAGCCCATAACTTCTATTGAGTTACAGCATATGTTTTAAAAAGACACCCAGTCTTGATTTAAAACCTTCAAGTGATGGAGAATTCACCATGTCCCTAGTTAAGGTGTGCCAATGGCTAATTACCCTCATTGTTGAATTTACGGCTTATTTCAAGTATGAATTTGTCTAGCTTCAGCTTCAAACCATTTGACCTCATTATCCTTTTTTCTGCTAAAAACACTCCATAGGAGGATAATTCCTGACTTGAGTACAAGGCTGTTTTTTTTCTTTATCAGAGTATCGTTCACGGCTAAGTCAAATACCTTACAGAAGTCTAAATATATTATGTCAACACAATTATCTTTATCAAAGAAACTTGTAATCTATTCAAAAAACATCAAGTTTGTTTAACAAAGATCCGTTTTCCGTAAAATCATGTTGATTGGCATTCATTATGCTACCATGTTTTTAATTCTTTACTGACTGAGTCCCATGTAAGCCTTTCCATGATTTTGCCTGAATCTAGGTCAAGCTAACCAGCTTCATAACAAATTAAATGAGGTCATGATCGCTGGCTGATTTGTTGTCACTTGCTACTATTTAATGTTTATGCACTTTGCAAAACCACTATATGAAATGGGGCAACTCAACACGAATGTTGATCATTTTGAGAGAGAAGGCCATGCAGGGAAAGATAATCAGGAATGAGATGAAATGCTGAGAGAGCGGTGTGTGAAATTTGCACAGTGCTTGCTTGAGGCCAGCATTCAGTCCAGTCACTGTCCTGAGCACTGAAATTAATGCGGCGACATTTCAACAATATTGAATAAATCTTGAGACGGATGGCTTGATTCTGCAGTCTTTACACAAGTTCCTGGATCAGGGCCCAGAAGAGGAATGCAAAATGGTATGTGTAAGTCTCCTCTTGATTCTGCAGTGAAGCCAACAGGTGACATTAACATGATCCTTTTTAATCCCATCATCTGTTTTTCTTCTTCGATATTTTTTGCAGAAGATTAGCAAGCGTGATCAAGTGCTTTGCTGCTGGTGAAATGACTAGCTTTCTTCTCAGATTAGGGGTTTCACAAATACAGTTTGCATGCTACATATAATGAATATTTAAACAATCTATCACCTATCTTTCCAGCAACGGGCCAAGTTCTTATCCCAATTATGCTAGTATAAACTGGGAGTAACTTCATTTTGCCAGTGTGATTATTCCTGATTACACCATTGTAACCCAGAGCAGGATTTAACGTTGTGTTTCTGCTAATTACCAGTAATTCTCTATTTGTCTTCCCTTGCGATTAGGGACATTTCATACAACCATTGAGATACATTCAACCAATCAGACAAAGGAGGTTGCAGGGGGGGAGGGGATGCACTCGCATGCCTATGCACTTTAAATGAATTCATGTGCTCTTAACTTGAACATAAAGTTCTCTGTCTGCAAACTTTTGGTTTACGTTTGTGTCTGACTCTTGTGTGCATATGCATGGGAGGAAATCTGTCCTGTGTGTGTGTGAAAGAGCTGGCCATGCCTTTGGGAGACCCAAGAATGGCTCTTTCCTTGTGCCCTCAGGTACAAATTAGCCAATAGGGGGAAGGAGGGAATGAGCCCTAGAGCTGTGCTGCCAAGAGCGGGTAGCTTCACCCTACAAAAGGGCAAGTGGCTCACGCCCCCGGGTATTAGAGAGCTCAGGTAGGGATTCTAATCACAACAGTTCCTGCCATGCACTGTTCTGCCCCAAACGCTGATCCGTAGCTTAATGTCACAAAAAGGCACCCATTGACATCAGTCCGCTTTGTGTCAGGCCCTGAATTGCCAATATGGCTGAATTAATGTTACTGCGAAATTATTGGGGTTTTTTGTGTGTCTTGAGTTTTGTAACCTCAATGTGGCATTAATCTCCCCCACCCGATAATTATATTTGTACAAGGGACGGGACTTGCGGAGTCCGAGAGCTTGCTAACCTGCAGGACTTCTCCTGTAATTTAAACCCGTGTTTCCTGGGTGATTCCATTAAAATTAATGGTTTTATACCCCTAATGAAAGCCTGTGCTGTAGTCATGGACTTGTGTGTAACAGCCAGTAATGAGAAAATTTGCTTTGACTAACTTCATCCTCATTCAAACACTGTGGGCTCAGAAGTTCAGTTGCCGCATATCAGGTTATCAGGGTCAAGTTCGGCTCAGAAGAGATGGTGAGGAAAGGAGCTGAGGGAGGAAAAGGAAATAGATGCAGTAGATAATGTATAGCCCACCCATTTGGGCTAGCCTAATTCCTTGGGATGGGAGGAAGTATTCTAGCCTTACTCCATAGTATAGTATCAGAGGGGTAGCTGTTTTAGTCTGTATCGACAAAAACAACAAAGAGTCCGGTGGCACCTTAAAGACTAACAGATTTATTTGGGCATAAGCTTTCGTGGATAAAAGACCACTTATTCTGATGCATGGAGTGAAAATTACAGATACAGGGATAAATATACTTGCACATGAAGAGAAGGGAGTTACCTTACAAGTGGAGAACAAGTGCTGACAAGGCCAATTCAGTCAGGGTGGATGTGGTCCACTCCCGATAATTGATGAGGAGGTGTCAATACCATGGGATAGAAAATTGCTTTTGTAGTGAGCCAGCCACTCCCAGTCCCTATTCAAGCCCAAATTGATGGTGTTAAGTTTGCAAATGAATTGTAGTTCTGCAGTTTCTCTTTGAAGTCTGTTTTTGAAGTTTTTTTTATTGCAGGACAGCTACTTTTAAATCTGTTATTGAATGTCCAGGGAGATTGAAGTGTTCTCCTACTGGCTTTTGTATGTTCCCATCCTTGATGTCTGATTTATGTCCATTTATTCTTTTACAGAGAGACTGTCTGGTTTGGCCAGTGTACATGGCAGAGGGGCATTGCTGGCACATGATGGCATATTATCACATTAGTAGATGTGCAGGTGAATGAGCCCCTGATGGTGTGGCTGATATGGTTGGGTCCTATGATGGTGTCGCTGTAGTAGATATGGGGACAGAGTTGGCAACAGGGTTTGTTACGGGGATTGGTTCCTGGGTTGATGTTTCTGTGGTGTGGTGTGTAGTTGCTGGTGAGTATTTGCTTCAGGTTGGGGGCTGTCTGTAAGTGAGGACTGGCCTGTCTTCCAAGGTCTGTGAGAGTAAGAGGTTTTTACTCACGAAAGCTCATGCCCAAATAAATCTGTTAGTCTTTAAGGTGCCACCAGACTCCTTGTTGTTTTTCCAGGATAGGTTGTAGATAGTTGATGATGTGCTGGAGAGGTTTTAGCTGGGGACTGTAAGTGATGGCCAGTGGTGTTCTGTTAGTATAGTATAGGATTTTCTTTAAGTACAATCTATCTTCCTCCCCCTGCTGTTGTGAGTCCCTCTGTTGTATGTATGTAATTTTCCTCTGCTTAGCATGGAGGTGAGATGCTGTCACTTCCACTCCCACATTCCATATGTGTGTTTAAGGGTCTTTCACTAATGAAGAAACCAAGCACTATCTGGTCTGTGTAGACTCAGGGCTTGGTGGGGGACATTGCTACAGTCTTTTACAGGAACTGTTGAATTTTACAACACAATGAGTGTGGGGAAGATCTGTTTGTCTTTCAGTTATGGATGGACCGAAACAATCTTAAAATTCCACCAAGTATTTCCATGTACTCTACAATAGCTCAACCAAAGCTGAAGGTGTTTCCTCGCGACTTTCCCCACCACCCAATGAATTGCCTCTGGGCTTGATATATCTTTAGTATCCAACAAACCTTATCAGTGTTTTACTAGAAAGGTGGTTCTTCCCTAGGCAAACCAGCACTCTTCCTCCCTCACTGGCTTCTAGTCACCCAAAGCACAGTAGGTACAGCAGCTCAAATTTTCAGAAGTTGTCTAATTTTGGTGGTCCCAACTTGAGGCACATAAGGCCTGGGTTTCAGAGGTGCTGAGAAATTGCAGCTTCTATTGACTCCAGTTAGAGTTGTGGCATAGTCAACACTTCTGGAAATCAGTCTCCAATTGGGACCACCAAAACTATAGGGCAATCATGACCGTTAAAAACTGGGTGTTTGGCTGCCTCTATTAATTTGCTAACTTAAGTAACTGCTCGTTCAGATTTCCTTGTAGAACCCTCTCTGATGATCAGTTAATCACACTGATCTGCTCAGAATGTCAGCTCAATAAATAGTTAACACTTTGTTAAAGACCATTTAGGTTTGTGTGTGTTGTTTTTTTTTTTTCCAAAAAGTCCAACTGAGCAAAGTTCTTCCTACTTTTTATCTGACATCCTGTTTATTTCTCTTTTGTTTTATAGATAATTGCGATGATGCACTAGTATCCTCATTGCCTCTGACCGCCTTTGACAGCTCCTCAGAGCTCTTCAGCGTTCACAATCCCAGCTTCGCCAAGCTCAACAGACGGGATGGTAAGGTCACTGGGTGAAATGCCCATGACAGTTTTTACTACAGCTTTTGTGAATAATTCATTTGGGTAGAAGCTTGTGGAGTATTTAGCGCCTGCCTGCCTGGACTCATCTCTTACAATCTGAGGTGCATTGTTAGTTGAAAATAGCTCATTAATGTTTGGGGAAAGCCCCAAATGCAGTGGAAATTTACTGCTGATGCTTAAGGCCTCTCAAGTGGAAGTTCAGGTAAACTCCATTAGTTTCTTTTGCTTTCTACTATAGGTCCTGTAGTCCCAGGACAAAGTAGCCTGTTAAATCTGCTGCACTGTTCCCAAATTTAGTTCTCCAGTAGCAATCCGCTTTCTTTCTTTCTTTCTTTCTTTCTTTGTATTGTCATTGCACGTAGGAACCCTAGTCATGGGTCAGGACCCCAGTCAATTAGGCTTAGAAGCGCCATTGGAAATTCCAGTGGAGAAGAATAGATTCACAGCTCTTTGCCCTGCAGAGGTGACCTTCTCTTCAGGTCTCCACCCTGAAGCATGGATTGGGAAGTGAGGATTGTCCTGAGGTATGGCTAGTGGGTTTAAACACAGTGGGAATCCATAAGGACCAAACTCCATGTTACTAGGGAGAAGCAGGCTACCTCTGTGACTAACCCTAAACCCTAATCTTCTGCAGTTCTCCAGATTTGTATTTGCTATATGGGTTAGCACTACCCTGAGTCACATTCTGTGGTGTGGCTTCCCCCCTACTGGCTACTGTCCTTAGACTAAAGCCCCTTGACTTGGTCTTGGTTCCAATTTTCAGGGGGTAGTCTTATAAGAAAGGAGACCTTTATGGAAAAGAAATAAGGTTCATTTTTCTTTCTGAAAAATAGCAAGCCGGAGATTTCTGTCCTATACCAAACCATGTTTATCTGGCTCTCTTCAGAGTAGCTTTACAAGGACGCCTACTTGGATGCTACTGTACTAGCTGCCATAAAAGGTTTTAGCAGTATATACAGATGTTCAGAGATTGGAGAGGTATTAAATGGAAGTGAAATGTCTCAACTTTGACTCAGTGAGAGTGTCTCTCAATAAATAGCTGGAAAGGAAGTTGTGTGGCAGTTGCCCAACGTACACAAGGTTGAAGAATCCACTCAGCAAAAAGCCAGACGTCAATCTGGCAAGGAACCTTGAGTGTTGGGTCTTGTTTCCCTACTGTCTAGCCTCTCTGAGCACAGCATTGACCTTTCAGGCTCCCCAGTACTTAAACACACCCCTCTGCCAACCCCTATCCCCCCCAAAAAACTAAACAAAAAACATGTGACGATTCTGGTTTAAAGTTTTCCATCAGGGACATGCAGTAGCTGTGAGGCAGTACGGACACACACACACTTTGTTCAGTCTATGATTTTATGCTCTTTTACTTACAAAACAATAAAACATCCTAAACACAATGTCCCTTGCTAGGTCCTCCTTCCCTTGGGGAGTCATTTCCGTTGCATCAGGTGAGCAGGCAGGGTCCTCCACCACCCTGTCTACACTGCCCCTTCCGCACCCTCTCTCATCTTAATCTGGTGCAAAATGGCTCTCTCACCAGCTCCTCCTGGGAGTCCTTTTATAGACTCTTGCTGGGGTCACCTGTTCTTTTGTTCTGCCTTATGTTTTAGTTATGTTCCTGAAAAATGCTACTTTAAGCGAATCCAATTTCCCCATAAGAATTAATGTAATTGGGGACGGGGGCTAGGTTCCAGGGACTTTTTTTTCATCACACTATATATATATATATATATATATATATATATATATATATATATATATATATATATATATATATATATATATATATATATATATATATATATATATATATATGTGTGTGTGTGTATGTATATATATATATATGTGTGTATGTTTTAAACAAAGAATTTAATACTGCATACTGCAATGATGATTGTGAAGCTTGGTTGAGGTGGTGGATTCAGAGGGTGGGATATTTCCCAGGGAATGCCTTGCTGCTAAATGATGAACTAGCACTTGGCTGAGCTCTCAGGGGTTAACACGTTGTTAATGTAACCTCACACACTACAAGGCAGCATGAATGGAGGGAGGAGACACAATAGATGCGTGCCAGTGGCTGCAAACATTTCCTGCAGAAACTGAACGTGATGATGAACCCACACTATCCCACTCGAAAGTACCATTCCCTCCACCTTCCAAAGTGCTGGTGGTGCATGTGTTTGTGAGACAGACACCCACACTGTGTGTGTGTGTGTGTGTGTGTGAGAGAGAGAGAGAGAGAGACACACACACACACACACAAACCATGGGTGTGAGAGAGAAACAGAAAGAGACACACACCATGCATGTGAGAGAGAGACACACGCCATTTGTATATGTGTGAGAGAGAGATGCGCATTGCCCCTTTAAGTACGCTGAGCACACTCTAAATACATTGCCTTTTTAAGTAGATCAGCAAGTTGAGACAGCAGCTGCAGCCAGCAAGCTCCCTCCCTTCTGAGCCCTGTCGTGTCTCTGCCCTGCTCTGTGGAGATGGGGGGCAGGAGCGGGTGGAGGCGGACATCCTGACATTAGCACCCCTCTTTCCCCCTGCACAGCAAGCAGGAGGCTCCCGGGAACAACTCCAAGGCAGAGGGCAAGAGCAGCACACGGTAGTGCGGCGAGGGACAGCTGAACTGCCCTGCAATTGATAGCCTGCTGGGCAGCTGCCGCACAGGGAAGTTAGGGGAGCGGGGAGCTGCTGGGGGGCTGCTGGTCCACCGTATCTCCAAGCCCCCACCAGCTTGCTCCAACTGGCTGCTTTTCCTGCAAGCAGTGGACAATGCAGGTTGCTGCCAAACAACATTATGTGGGAGCATTACGTAACTTTAAACAAGCATGTTCCCTAATTGATCAGTGACATAACAATGAAATAACGTTAACTGGGATGATGTTAAGTGAGGAGTCACTTTAATTGTCCATTACTCCCATCCCTACCCTTCAGACAAGAGGAGGAAGCATCTTCTCTCAGGTGTAGCAAACCTATTGTCCCAAAGTGTTTTGCTTTGAATATTGCAGTGTTGTTGTAACTGCGTTGGTCCCTGGATATGAGAGACACCAGTGGGTGAGGTAATATCTTTTATTGAGCCAACTTTTTCACACGATCATTGAGTGCTGATCCTTGGCCATTGTCTCTGACCTGGCAAAGACATAACACAGCCCTGCTAACACAAGTGGGATCCACATACATATAGACTGAATGTGACACAGTAATTTCATGACACAATTTCATAACCTCATCCACAATTCAGAAGTGGTGCAGGCACAACCCGAGTTCCACACAAGGGATGTGGAGGGAGGGGAGGCCTTACCTCCACCTCCCTCCCCCACTCACCAGCCAGAGTCGCTGGCCAGGCGTATTGGGGAATAAGATACTCTGTGAAATGGGATGAAGTCGTTCATTCCTCCTCCAGAATGAGGGGCCAACAGGGGAAGGATTGTGCTTCTCTGAGCCGCAATTGGTTCTGAGTCTGCCCCAGTGTGGTGTAGCTACACTCTTGTCATTACTTGAGGCAGATTTGAAGTTAGGGTAATGATATTTAAACTGAACCACCTTAAATGGGATTCTTAGCTGAGGCAGGAAATAGAGCTGTGTTAAAAATACATGATGCTGAATATTTGGAGGCATCAGTTCAGCTCTAATTAGACCTACAGTGTAACATCATGAAAACCACCCTCCTCATAGGCACAGTTCTTGGTGATAGCAAAAGAGAGAGCATGTGAAATTCACTCTTGAGTAAAAGTCCTGTCCAGGGCCTATGAAAAACATAAATCTCATTTTTGAAAGCTTACATGGGGCTTATGATGTTGTTGTTGTTAGTCCATGAGGTGTGATCCCTGCACAGGGGTGAATTTCACCTGAATGAAGAACATAGAGGCTGGGAGCTGCCCTTGGTCATATCTATACTATTTGACTGCCTTCCACAGAATTGTACATGTGTAACAGAGAGCAGAATTTAGCACAGAGACTAAACTAAATTCCTATCCCAGGGCGGAGGAGCTTGTTCCACCAGTGCGCATAAACTGTACCATGGTTATTATTTACAAAGATAACATCCCCCCACAGGTACTGCATCACGATTTCCTAATCCTTTGGGCCAGATCCAAAGCTGAGGTAAATATAGGTGTACCCCCACAGCTGAGGTAAATAGAGGTGTACCCCCACAGCTGAGGTAAATAGAGGTGTACTCATTGTAATCCATAGAGCTACACTTATTTATACTGACTGATGATCTGGCTCCTTATATTTAGGATCAAAACTATTTGTTCATAGAAAGTTACTGTAGGTAAAGGTTGAGTTTATGATGGTGACCACTGAAACAATCTATGAACAAAACCACAGGACTTCAGTTTCTAGAAACATAGATTTATTTAACAATTTCCCCCCCCCTCCCCTTTGGATAAATACCTGCAATATAAAGGATTACATAGAATTCTATCTATCACACTATAGTTCTTGTAAAAATAAGCATATATCATGCATTTCAAATTAACTACAGGTACTCAGAGTAGCAAGGAACAGTGTTTCAATATGCACATGTATTTAATAGCAGCCTGATTAATGTATTTTAATGCAAAGAGGCACGCAACTTATGGAAACAAAGTGTGACCCAGATCTACATTAGCAGAAAGCTTGTAAAATTGTCAACGTGGTACTGTAATAGACAACAATAAATTGAAGGCTGTTGAATAAATAGCAAAAGGCTGTTTTTAAAAAGACTTGCAGAACTGAAATGTTACAGTAAAAATCCCTGGTTAAAATGGCTTTTTTTCGTGATGGAGTTCAATCCAAATGTTAATTGAGTGAAGGGGCTCAATCCAAATACTGCTAACGCTATGTTGGATCTACTAAAGTAGTCCATATAATTCTGATCCATAGAATTCTGGTAAATCTGATTTCTGGAACGGATTTAACAAATTGAAATTTTGTTTACCATAAACAAATAAATAGATGAAAAGGAACTAATTGCTAAAATAAAACTAGGCTTCCTCAGATCCCCATAAACTCTCCACCTGAGCGCTCAATGTAGATAATTGTAGCTTAGAAGAAATATATATATTTTTTTCGTCAAATGTGATTTGTTTTAGGGCAGGTGGTTTGATCTGGGCATTAAAGTAAGGCTGTGCAGCAGGGAAGCACTTACTTTCAGCAGGAAGTCGGAGAGTTTTCAGCACAATATAAAGCCCGCTGAGCTGCTTGCAAGATGCTCAAGACAGAGGGCGAGCATTTGTGTGACTTTATATTAATAAAACCCCGTAATAAGTACAGACATCCTAAGCAGCTCCATGTAAAATAAAGAAAACAAAACAAAAAACCACACTGATTGCAGAACGCTGGGGTTTTTAAAGTGTCGTTTTCACAAATAATTTTTTTACAATTTGTACATTTTGCTGGATTTGTTCTTTTCAGTTTATTTTTGGGACTCCAGCCTGGGAACCATATGATCTTACAGCCTGTGTGTCTCTAGCATTATAATTTGTTGCCATGGAGAACATGAGCTCATGTATCAGGCGCCTTTGGCACCGAGGCCGATGAGAGACCCTTTTTCCCCTAGCCCTTTCTGCTCACCTCCAACTTGTGATGAACGATAGAGAAATAATGCCGGAGCTGTGCAGAAACAAGCAGATCGGCATATACTCTTTCCTCCAACACGTGCACAGAACTCCCATCAAAGCCAATGGGAGTTGGGCAGGAGGAATGGGGGAAGAATATCCCTCTTAGCTATGATGCTAAACTACTAAGCCCACGGAAAGTTCATTAATCATCTCATCCTTCTAATTTTAATATGGGAGACGTGGTGATCTCATGCATATTTTACCACTTTAGAGAGCGCCATCAAAGAATGTCTAAATAGACCGGGTGTAATAAATGCCACATTCTGTCTGGTTTATAATTACCCGGCCCTCTTAATAAAAGAGATTCATCTAAACACGCCTGCAGCACAGTTCGCAGTGGAGTTTTAACCCCCTCGCCTCATATTTCATCCCCCACGTTGCAGAGCATGCTTTACAGTCTTCTTTAATTTTCTTGTGCATAACTGCTGGCATCTGCTCCCTGGAGTGGATGTGTCACAAGAGAGTGGCAGACCAGATGGCAGAAGAGGAAGTGCCACACGCCAAATGTGCCTATGAATTATATATTTCAATAGGCGGGAGCGGGGAGAATTCCCCAGTGAATAATGTGGGGAATAGAAATGTACATGCATAGCCTTTCTGGCAGTGCCTGGCAATCTGTCTTCAGGCCACTCACGTATATAGCTGCTGCTTGCTTTCAGGAAGAAAGACAATATTTACCTTGGCAACCCCTGCACCACTTGATATATATATTTGGGCTGCCTGGACCTTGGTTCCAGCCCTGCAGGAGAAAGCAGGTACGGTGAGCCTGCCTATTCCTTAACTGGAGCAGGTGAGTGGGGAGAGGCCGGGAAACGCTTTGGGTCTGCCCCAGTGCAGGGGCGTCGTAATTTGCTGTTGCTACAGGTCAGCAGCAAATTACTACCTGCCTGGAACAAGGAGAAAGCCGTGAGGGAATTCCTTGTCTGAGGCGCGGTGCTTTCTGGGACAGCTCCGAGGATGGTGTGCGGAGCAGCTGCTGGTGTGTCAAGAAGCGGGGGTGTAGTGGCAAAGACCATTTTGGAAAGCAGGGTTCTGGATGGCACGGGTCAGAACAGAGTGACAGGCTGGAGCTGCGGGACCGCTCTTGTGGCTGTGTTTTTACAAATCGGTCAGCGATGCTGAAGTCTTGAGGATGCCATCCCCTCCAGAAGCAGTGCTGGGCTGGGAGGTTGCTGCTTCTTAGTGCTGTGTGGTGGCTTCTCTGTTGTGAGCTATCTTGTTGTTGCTGCTTGTGTGCTTGTAAAGAGGAGACCAGCAGGCTGAGCTGAGCTGAATACTGAGTGTGTAAGTGTGTGTAAGGAAGTAAGCCTTGAGAGCAGATAAGAGAGCAGATAAGCATAAGTGTGCATGTCTCAGTCAGAGGAATATATACACTTCTTTGTCCATATACTCACTGGAATGGGGGAAGATGCTCCTCTTTCAGAGAGATGTCTGAATTCGGTTATCAGCCCCTGTCACCTTTTATGGGCTCAGCATCTTCCTGGGATGGTCTTGGTAGCATTTTCCACTCCTGATTGTGCAATGTGCTAATGCATATGCAGCAGGCTTGTAATTGTTCTTCAAAGGTATGGTTGTATTGCTCTTGTCTTCATGGCCGGAAATCCTCAGAACGTCTTCAAAGTTAGTTTTCACTCTTTTTGTTATTCGGTTCGTTTTCCTAGATACTCTTTTAGTTCCATGAGCATTTAATAGGAGTTGAAATTGTTTCTTTTGGGGCCACATGAAAGTCTTTCAGCTCTTAAAATAGTCTTTATGAAATTTAAATGATTATGAAAGCGTCTTTAAACTTAAATGTTCATCAAAGAAGATATTAGCTTTTCTTCTTACCATTCTTGGAGAGTTTCTTCTTGTCTTTCACATTTGCTAAGGAATTGCTTAAGCATTGCCAGATAGCAAATTAATTCCCAATTAATATAAATATTGTTATACTAAAATTGCTTCTTTCATTAGTAACTGGTGACCACATCAAATGACCTTGTTATATTTGTACCTAAAACATCTTACTGTTCATATAACAATGGTATCAGGAAGTTATATGAATGGCTTGCATTCAGATACCAAATATTTGTGAATGAGCATGTCAGTGGAAGCCTGTACCATCTTGAAAACAATGCTTTTACGAGTAAATATGGGTTTAAAAAACCCAATACCTTCTGTAAAACATTTCTAACCATAAACACTCTAATTAAAGTGTAAAGAATAGAGACTATATGGTGTTTATAAAGAAATCCATTCCAGTAAGGATATTTCTAGAAATTTTTGTGGGGGCTTAAAAGTGAAGGTTTTTCTTTTTCCTAAGAGTCCAATTTTTATGATTTAGTTTATTGCTTTGCTAACACATCCATAAGTATCAATCCTCTTTGGAATATCCTGAATAAAGAACATACTTGCATTTTTACACAACCAGATCTCTTTGTAATACATCAATATCTTGTTCTTTGAGAAGGCCCTCTTGTTGGTTGGTTGAGTTTTGACCAAATTATCTCTACTTTTACAACCTAAGATTTGTAGTATATTTACAACTTGCAATTAAAGATTGCAATCAAGTATTCTATACAAGGTACAAATCACAGTAGCTAACTCTTATGTGCATCTTTCAAACCTTGCTATAAAAGAAAATAGAAGAGAATGTTAAAACAGGGACTATAAAGCTGCATCCCAGAATCTGTACAAATACACGTTGCGGTAATAAATGGATTTTTATGACTAAGAAGATGTAATCCTCTTTTTTTGTAGTGTGGTGACTGTCACTGGTTGACAGAAAGCAGAGATTGCCTGGGAATTTCCTTATTTAATGTGGAATTTTTATTTAATTAAATAAGCAATCATAAACACGTGAGCTATTATATTTGCCAACCATCCTATATATGAAAATAATTTTAAATTTCAGTAAAATTGGGGCAAGTTTGTAATAAAATTAAAATTCTAAGATTAAATGAGTTTTTTATTCATAACCATTTGGGTGCCAATGTTGAACTCCTAAGCCACCTCTCTCTGATCTCTCCTAGGAGCTGGTGGTTGGTCCCCATTGGAATCTAATCCGAAACAATGGCTTCAGATTGATCTGGGAGACAGAGCTGAGATTACAGCAGTCGCCACCCAAGGCAGGTACGGAAGCTCTGACTGGATAACAAGCTACATTCTAATGTTCAGCGATACAGGACGCAACTGGAAGCAGTACAGACAAGAAGACGGGATCTGGGTATGTCTAAACTTTTTTTTCCGTCCAGATCAGTTGTTACAATTGAACTTGGCAAGTTCCAGGCAGACTTGGCCCGTGGTGTTTAGCTTCAGATTAGTTTGGGGTTTGAACAAAACAAAAGTTTTTTTTTTTTTTATTTTAACAAGTTCTTACTTTGGAATAGATTTGGAAGCAGAATGGTTTAGCGGTGAGACCGGGGACTCCAACACACAATGACTATTCTAATCCCCATTAGACCACTGATTCTCTGTGTCACGTTGCATTATGGACTGACGGCTAGATTGTGCTTCAGGCTACATGAACACGCAGGGAAGTGAGACTCTTCCTTATGCTTTTGTGCACGGTGGACTTTGCAGTTGGGTTACGTTGGGGTAAGTGGAGCAACCAGCCTTCAGAATCCCTGCCGAGAGCAGGTGGGCAGGCAGTGAGCAAAGTCTTGGCTATCTGCCCCACTCGGGCTTGCTGGCCAGAGCAGCTGAGCCAGTGTGGGAATGGGTAGTAATATGTTCCCAGTATAGGAGGAGCCAGGTATGTCTGAGATACAGTAACTTTAAGGGTTGCTCCCGAGCAGCTGTATTTTAGGCACAGTCTTGCGCACGCAGCAGTGCCTAAAGTCAGATTCGAGCCTTCAGACTTGCTGTACCTCAAGCTAAATGCTTGAATATATCTGGTGCCCTGTTAAATTAATGAAACCAGCGTAGAGGCTATTAGTTAAATGAAGTAAAATCTCACCAGAAACACCAATACGAAGTAAAATATTGCCTGGAAAAGTAGAAAGGACTTTGCAAAAATCCTTCCGGTCATATATAAATATTTGTCTAAACTATTATATATGGTTTTTCCTTTTCCTTGCTATACCATTCATTTGTGGGATCAATGTCCTATATAGTACTACAATGTGTGCTGATGCTCAGTAAAATATATTCTGAAAATAAAGGATAAAATTAAGATATGTGATGAGTGAACTTCAAAAGTTCAGATACACATCTCAGCTTCTTTGGAACATTTTGCTGAAGGAAAAATTTTTAAATTTCACAAGAGCAGGTTACTCCAGGAGATTTCCAGAATTTGGAGATTACAGATGAGCAGGGCTGCAGTAATAACAGTGTTTTGTCTGTATTTCACTTCCACTTTTGGATAAATCCCAGGAAATACAGAAGCATGCACAACATTAAAAGAAAGAAAAAGGTTAACCAAACTGTCTCCCATTCTCATTTGCACTGCTGTTTCACTGTGTGACTTGGAGAAAGTGACTTATGCTCTCTGAGCTTTCAGTTAGAAAATCTATAAACAAAAGATGGGCTTAAAATTTAGGCCTGATTCTCCTCTCACAATTACATAAATCAAGAAGACTCCATTCAAATCAATTAAACCACTCCTATTAAAGTGGAGTGAATGAAGTGCAGGGACCATTTGCAAAATTCAGCTTTTGATCTAGGTGTGGACTTTGAACACTGAAAGATTCGGGTCCAATGTTTGAACCTTCTGAAGTTTGTCCAAGAATCCAAAATTATTCAATGTTTCCTGACCTCCTACTGCTGGTTCTGTATTATAAAGAGTTATTTTTCATAAGTGTAAATTAATTTGCATTTCAAGAAATGATTTTTTTTCAAAACATGACTTGTTAGGACTGAACTTCCCTCCTTTTCAAAAACTTAGAACCAGTTTTTCCTTTAGTAAAGTTTTCTTCTAAAAGAGGAACTTAAAAGACAACTGGTAAAATTTACAGTAGCAAATCTTCATGCCCTAAGGATCCAATTTAGAGAGTTTCTGATCTGGCACTGAGTCTTGCGTACCACAATAAGAATATGCCCGGCAGGCATTTAGCAGTAGATCAGGATTTATGAAAGAGCTGAACTCTTCCACATTGCTAAATAATCAGGCGTGAAGGTGCTTCTAGGAAAAACCTTGTGACACAACTTCCAAAGCCTCAGTAGGTCTGCAGACTTCCTATTTGAAGAGGAATGTTATAAAGTTTTGTGGTGCAAACAATTTTAGAACAAATATGAGATTATTTTTATAGCAATGGAAATGTGAAATAGAATTTGGGTAAGACGAAGAAAATGGTCCTGGTATTTTCTTGCTGCATGATAGCTTCCTAAACTCAAATGTTTATGATGTGACACCCAGCGATGCAGGTTTAGGTCCCCATATCCAGGGTATAAGGTGAAATTCAGGTTAAGTTACAGCTTCACCAAACTTTGTTTGAACAAGAGCTATACAAAATACACAAAATAAAAATTGAAATGATATGAAACATGTTTGGTTTGCCATTTCATTAGACTCAACATTCAGCCTTGCTTAATAAAAAATCTCACTAAGGTTCAAGAACTTTTACAACTTCAGGTAGAAATAGTGAAATCCAGCAATATTTTTGCATGATTTTGATCCCAATTCAAGTGAAACTTGGTGATTGGGGTTGCGTTTCTCCTTGAGTGTTTCGGTTGTTTATACTGTAAACTCAAGGAGCATGAACCCTGCAGAAACTGAAACCCAAAAGAGGTTATGACAAATGCGGGAGACAGTCTGATCTAATTTAGGCTCTGTTCTCAGAGTCTCTTATGGGTCTGGGTAAGCATAGAATCATAGGACTGGAAGGGGCCTGGAGAGGTCTTCTAGTCCAGTCCCCTACACTCAAGGCAGGACTTAGGCTATGTCTGCACTAGAGACTTTACTGCAGCACCTGAGGCACTGTAGGATATTCCATGAAGCCATCCTATGCAGATAGGAGAGAGCTCTCCCGTTTATATAAATAAACCACCCCAACGAGTGGTGGTAGCTGTGTTGGCAGGAGAGCGTATCCCGCCGACAAAGCACTGTCCACACCGGTGCTTCTATCGGAGTAACTTATGTCGATCAGGGGTGTTTTTTTCCCCACACCATTGAGCAACATACATTTTACTGACAAAAGTGCTAGTGTAGACATAAACAACAAGGAGTCTGGTGGCACCTTAAAGACTAACAGATTTATTTGGGCATAAGCTTTCGTGAGTAAAAACCTCACTTCTTCGGATGCGAAGAAGTGAGGTTTTTACTCACGAAAGCTTATGCCCAAATATATCTGTTAGTCTTTAAGGTGCCACCAGACTCCTTGTTGTTTTTGTAGATACAGACTAACACGGCTACCCCCTGATACTTGACACCAGTGTAGACATAGTCCTCTAGACCATCCCAGACAGGTGTTTATGTAACCTGCTCTTAAAAATCTCCAATGATGGAGATTCCACAGCCTCCTAGGCAATTTATTCCAGAGCTTAACCACCCTGACAGTGAGGAAGTTTTTCCTAATGTCCAACCTAAACTGCCCTTGCTGCAATTTCAGCCCATTGCTTCTTGTCCTATCCTCAGAGGTTAAGAACAATTTTTCTCCCTCTTCCTTGTAACAAAATGTTATGTACTGTACTTGAAAACTGTTATCATGTCTCCTCTCAGTCTTCTCTTTTCCAGACTAAACAAACCCAATGTTTTCAATCTTTCCCCACAGGTCATGTTTTCTAGATCTGTAATCATTTTTGTTGCTCTTCTCTGGGCTTTCTCCAATTTGTCCACATCTTTCCTGAAATGTGACACCCAGAACTGGACACAATACTCCAGTTGAGGCCTAATCAGTACGGAGTAGAGCGGAAGAATGACTTCTTGTGTAATGCTTACAACACTCCTGCTAATACATCTCAGACTGATGTTTTCTTTTTTTGCAACAGTGTTACACTGTTGACTCTCATTTAGCTTGTGATCCACTATGACCCCCTGATCCCTTTCCACAGTACTTCTTCCTAGGTAATCATTTTCCATTTTGTATGTGTTTGCAACTAATTGTTCTTTCTTAACTGGAGTACTTTGCATTTGTCCTTATTGAATTTCATCCTATTTACTTCAGACAGTTTGTCCAGATCATTTTGAATTTTATTCCTATCCTCCAAAGCACTTACAACCCCTCCCAGCTTGGTATCATCCTCAGACTTTATAAGTGTACTCTCTATGCCATTATCTGAATAATTGTGAAGATATTGAATAGAACCAGACCCATAATGGACCCCATTTGATATGACCTTCCAACTTGACTGTGAACCACTGATAGCTACTCTCTGGGAACAGATTTCCAGCCAGTTATGCACTCACCTAATAGTAGCTCCATCTAGGTTGTATTTCTGTAGTTTGTTTATGAGAAGGTCATGCAAAACAGTATCAAAAGCCTTACTAAAGTCAAGATATGCCACATCTACTGCTTCCCCACCTATCCACAATGCTTGTTACCCTGTTAAAGAAAGCTTTTAGGTGGGTTTGACACAATTTGTTCTTGACAAATCCATGCTGACTGATACTTATCACCTTATTATCGTCTAGGTGTCTGCAAATTAATTGCTTAATTATTTGCTCCATTATCTTTCGGGGTACTGAAGTTAAGCTGACTGCTCTGTAATTCCCTGGGTTGTCTTTATTCCCCTTTTTATAGATTGGCACTAGATTTGCCCTTTTCCAGTCCTCTGGAATCTCACCCGTCTTCCATGACTTTTCAAAGATAATCGCTAATGGCTCAGATATCTCCTCAGTCAGCTCCTTGAGTATGTTAGGATGTATTGCATCAGGCCCTAGAGACTTGATAACATCTAACTTGCCTAAGCAATTTTTAACTTGTTCTTTCCCTATTTTAGTCTCTGATCCTGCCTCATTTTCACTGGCATTCACTACATTCAATATCCAATTCCTACTAAACAATGAAAACTGAAACAAAAAAGGTCATTTAGCACTTGTGTTATTTCCACATTTTCTGTTATTTCCCCCCACCCCCTACCCCCCATCGAGTAACGGGCCTACACTGTCTTTGGTCTTCCTCTTGCTTCTAATGTATTTGTCTCTAGATAGTTGAATCTCATTTTGTGCCTTGGCCTTTCTAATTTTCTCCCTACATTAGGGTTACCACATTTCAGCAAGCAAAAAAGAGGACGGGAGGAGCCCCGCCCCCGTCCTGCCCTAGCCCCGCCCCTGCCCCTCCCACTTCCTGCCCCCCTCAGAACCCCCAACCCTCCCCCTGTTCCTTGTCCCCTGACTGCCCCCTCCTGGGACCCCTGCCCCTGACTGCCCCCCAGGACTCCACCCCCTACCTAAGCCTCCCTGCCTCTTGTCCCCTGACTGCCCCCTCCTGAGACCCTCCCCCCATCCTAACTGGCCCCCTAGGACCCTACCCCCTACCTGTACCCTGATTGCCCCAACCCTTATCCACACCCCCACCCCCAGACAGACCCCTGGGACTCCCACGCCCCATCCAACCACTCCCCACCCCCTGACAGCCCCTCCCAGAACTCCCGACCCATCTAAACCCCTCTGTTCCCTGTCCCATTGACTGCTCCGATCCCACTGCCCCCTCCTGGGACCCCTGCTCCTAACTGCCCTCCAGAACCCCAGCCCCTACCTAAGCCTCCCTGTTCCTTGTCCCCTAACTGCCCCCTCCTAAGACCCCCCCAAATGCTCCCCAGGACCCTACCCCCTACCTGTACTCTGACTGCCCAAAACCTTCTCCACCCCCTCCCAAAAAGCCCCCCCCTGAACTCCCGACCCCCCCCCCCCGTCTCTTGACTGCCCCCTCCAAAATCTCCCTGCCCCTTCTCCTGCCCCCTGGCCCCCTTACCCTGCCGCTCAGAACATGGTGTTGGGCTCTGTGCTCCCCAGCGCAACACACAACCCGGTCCCTGCCCCTGCACAGTGCTGCCGGAGCGGGGCGCAGGGCTGCAGGGGAGGAGCTGCCGAGGCCCGATGCAAACGGCCCGGCAGGCCGGCCGGCTCAGAATGGGGGGTGGGGGGAGCGGGGAGGAGGAGCTCTACAGCTGCTCCGGAGTCCAGCCCGGCAAGCTGCGGGGGAAGGGCTCTGGCTGCCAGAGCCCCATGCGAGCGGCTGACTTCCCTGCAGCCCTCCCAGCCGCGCCTCGCTCTGCATGGGGAGGGAAATCCTGGACATTTTTAGTGATTTACAAATTCCCCGGACGCTATTTTTAACACAAAAAGGAGGACATGTCCGGGTAAATCCGGACGAATGGTAACCCTACCCTACATACTTATATTATTTGTTTATATTCATACTTTGTACTTTATAGTCATACTTTCCACTTTTTGTAGGATTCTTTTTTCAGTTGCAGATCATTGAAGATCTTCTGATGAAGCCAGGGTGGTCTCTTGCCATACTTCCAATCTTTCCTACGCAGTGGGATAGTTTGCTCTTGTGCACTTAATAATGTCTCTTTGGAAAACTGCCAACTCTCTTGAACTCTCTAGAATACATGTAATGCAGAACATTCCAGCTGCACCTCCAAAAATACAGCCTGCATTTGGGGCTGGGAGTGAAGGTAATGTAGAAATGAACAGTAGCTCTGAACAAGCCTATGAGACCTCCTCCTTCAGAAGTCCTTTCCAACTACTTCAAAGCCCCTTTATTGTGTCAGAATAGCATAAAAGTTCTGTAGCATATCTGAGAATTGGGCCCAAAGATTCTTTAGCAGACTAATAAGACAGGTTCTTATATACTGGTATACATGACCACATTACCAGTAAAACCCCCTTCTTTACTTTACAGAGATTACAAGGCTTATTCTTCTCCTCTGAGGGCATGCATACAACTCCCATCAAGTTTAACATTACCGAGAGAGCTGCACAGACAGCGCGCGAGGAGAATCATAATACCGCTTATGTTTTCACTCAGTCTATGTTTACGATGTTAGAAAATTCCGCAGCTGGAGTTGGAGACCAAACAGATTAGCCATTGAAAACCAGTTTTCCAAACCCATTTGTATTTAAATAATCCTGTTATGAAGAGACTTTGTGGTTCACCTCAAACTAGGCTTACAATTATATTTTCAGTATGGATAAATCAGCCATGTGGGGACACACTGGCTACTGATTGGGAGACAAAAAGCATAAATCTTATTATGTGTAAAAAGGAAATCCTTTTTTTCTGTGTTTTTAAATGTTGAATAATTCAGAATTTACTTGACCTGCATACACAACACAGCTGGGTTCTGTTCAAGTTGTGTATATCATTGCAACTCTTGTGCATGAGTACAGGCAGCAAGGCAATCCTAGATATCCTCGTTAGTTTAGAGATCTTTTCTACTGCCTGTAATGCAAAATGCTTTAGATAATTAAAATACAAGCAGACAGAAAGGTGTAAAGAATAACCGAGGGAGAATGGACTGAAGGTGCCTAGGCAAGGGAGAAGAGAGATTTGCTCAGCTAAAATGTGAAAGGAAAATGAGTCTAGGAAGTTGAGAAATAGAGGGAGGCTGTTCCGGATAATAAAAGCTGTACGGAAGAAGGCTCCCGTATCAGCAGGGGTGTGACTTTTTGGAGAGACATAGAGGAGGACAGTGGTAGAGATAGCAAAGAGGTGGTAAGAAGATCAGTTTAGACCCAGATCCTGTGAAGTCTTATGCAGGTGCATAAAGTTAAGCATGTGATTTGTCCCATTGGCTTCAATGAGACTCCTCACATGCACAACATTAAGTGGGTGCCACAAGTGTTTTGCAGCATTGGGTCCTTCGGCTAGTGCAATCCGGAGGAGGGTCGTTTTAATTAGTTTGTAAATCTAGTGAAGTGCAGTAAAACTCCTGTTTCTGCTGGAACGTCTTCCACGTTCATGGAATTTTTTTGGTGAGTTAATTATGGTGAATGTGGGAGACAGGTATTGTGGTATCTTTGGGGGACCATATTGTATTAAGTCTATGAATGGTTTATGTATCATTGTGGGTCAGGGATTGTATGCCAGCTAAGGCAGGGTGTGATGGTGGTGGGGAGTTACCATAGTTTCTCCAGGAACTCAAACGGGATGGGGTTTAAGGCTTGTAGCTGAAACTGTTAACAACTCCAGAGAGGTTACCTCCCTTGGGGTGACCTGTATATACTGGTACAAACTGGGTTTTCCAGAGACCAACAGATAAAGAGCATTTATGTAAAAAGATGTGTTTAAACTGACACAAGGCCTTCCTTTTGATTCATCAGCCGGATAAGACCTTCTGGGTACAGCCCATAAAACTGATGGGTGACCTCTGGTAAGCTTTTAGCATGCATATAGGAATGTTTATTTCTTTATTTATTTTTTTAATGTTTTCTCTGTTTTTGCCCTAAGAATAAATGTGTTTTGGTTTTTTTTTGCTTTGTGAAGACTGGTTGGTAACTGGTATACAGTGCCCTAGCTCCTGGAGAAAGATTAATCACAGGTGCCAGACCCCAATCCCACCTGCTGGGGAAATCACAGTGTGGTGCAGAGGGACTGTATGTCTAACCCACCCCCACATTTGGAGGGAGAGAGGCATGGGTCTCCACTTGAGATAGGTGGTGGCAGGAAGCCTAGAAGAGTCCTCAAGGAAGATGTGTGTGTGTGAGAGAGAGAGAGAAAGGTGCAGTTAACCCCGAAACTGTGACAATATTTTCATAGTGTTTAATCTTATCGTCGGATTTATAATTCTTTTCTATCACTGCTGGAACAGCACCAGGACTGGCAACAGTGTAAGTGCTACTTTATGATAAGGCATTTGTAGCACCATGTCCTAAAACCTTCTTGCAAGGTCAGAGAGAAACCCTAGAAGCATTAGTGTTGAATTGTTTGAGTGCATTCTGTTTGGCTTAGGCTTGGCGGAATTGGATTTTAATTTTTTTGTATATAATTTTAATGGCTATCAGTTTATTTTAAAGCATTTTTTTTCTATTTTTTCAATTTTAGATATTCATAGTTGTGGGACATGATTGGGTTGATCAGACAATAGAGGGCAGATAGCGAATAGTTAATGGCACACTGAGGTTCAAATGTTAAAGCTTTAGATCCTGTAAAACACACATTGTGAACATCACATGTCAGAATATACAAAGGAAATATCCTTAAGTCAAACGAAGTTCCCAAGCAGTATTTTTCTTACCTTGCCTATGTGTAGATTTCTATTATCAATGGAAATATTTTTTGGTGGTCGTTTGTGTGTGGTGTGTGTAGTGAAATTCACAGTTACGACTGTGAACCTAAGAGCCCCTTAATGGCAGCTGGCAAAGAGCACACCCAATATTGTCAGAATATTTTGTCAAATGGTGTCTTGTAAGGTATCATATAAAAAACGGTGACGCGCTGGTCATTAATTAATATTGCGTAAAGTATACACAATTACTGTATAAAGAATAAGGTGTGCGCGCTGGAAATATGTTCCTAAAATATGTTCAGACCAAGCAATCTGAGTAGAGCGAATGCATAAGTTGTTGTAGACAAAGGAATGGTGTTTTGCTTATGGCTCTCATGTCAATTGATCAAGGGGAGTCCAGAGATAATGGAAGTACATTTACATCTAAGGTAAACAGTGATTATATCCATTTGAAAAAGCCCATTGACCAGAGGATCAAATCATCAGCAGGGGAGAAGAACTGGGCTTGCTTTTCAAGGAATACATTTCAAAGATTTATTGGACTATAAAATGAAGGGAAGAGAACCCCTTAATTTTCTATCACTTAGGGAACAAAGGGGACAGCACCCTTTGATTCTGTGAACATTGGATCCTCTGGCCTGGAGGTGCTGGTAACTTTGATGTAAGTGAGAAAACTGCTTAAGCAGAGAATGTAATTTGCTGAGATTAGGTATTGGTCCCTAGAAAATGTGTATTGGTGTGTTTGGAATCATACCTGTCTTTTTCCTTTAAATCACTTAACTCACTGGTCTTTATTAATAAATTTATTCTTAGTTTTACTATAAATGATCTCAGTGCTGTTCTATTGAGGTATAGAGTGAGTCCCCAGCTAACCTAACAGGCTGACGTGTGTACTGTCTTTTTGGGGGCAGCAAGATTAATAATGTTTGTGAGCATCCTAATGAGAGGCACTGGACGCTGCAGAGAGAAGTCTCTGGGGAATTCATGAATTGGGGTTCACTGATTTAAGCTTGCTTTGCAGGTAACAAACTGGCAGAGTTCCAAGGAGTTTGTTGTTGAGACACACGGATTGGTATGGCAGGTTCCTGACACATAGGCCAAGCCTCAGCAAAGCTCTTCCTTGCTGGGGCAGAGGGGTAACACATAGTGGCTTACAATTCTGGGTGTGCCGAGGGAAGTGTCATACAACCACTTACTGATTAAAAATCAAATCCTTCCAAGCCTGTTTATAATATCTCATTCTGCTATACATGTGTTTGGATGCGCTAATCGCCTTTGCATGCAGTAATTATCACCAGTCCAACTGGTATTAAATACTGCATACCCATGAATTATCACCATCTTCACCACCTCTGCTCGTGTGGAGAGAAGACAGGGAGGAGTCCTAGTCTTGTGGCTATGTCCATCTAGGAAAGAAGGTGCTGGGCCAGTTTTGCTGTGCCAAGTGAAGATACGGCCTTCATAGACTCATAGACTTTAAGGTCAGAAGGGACCATTATGATCATCTAGTCTGACCTCCTGCACAACGCAGGCCACAGAATCTCACCCACCCACTCCTATAACAAACCCCTAACCTATCTCTGAGTTATTGAAGTCCTCAAATTGTGGTTTAAAAACCTCAAGGTACAGGGAATCCTCCAGCAAGTGACCCATGCCCCACGCTGCAGAGGAAGGCAAAAAACCTCCAGGGCCTCTGCCAATCTGCCCTGGAGGAAAATTCCTTCCCAACCCCAAATATGGCGATCAGTTAACCCCTGAACATGTGGGCCAGACTCACCAGCCAGCACCCAGGAAAGAATTCTCTGTAGTAACTCAGATCCCACCCCATCTAACACCCCATGGGCATATTTACCTGCATATTTACCTTCCAGAGACGACTCCTCAACTGCTCTTTCACCTTGCAATTCTGTGACAGTTAAGCGTATGGTAGGTCATCCTGGATCCCCTTTGGGATCACTGCACGATTAGCACTAACTTGGGACTGATTCTGACATTGGGACATGGGTTATCCACTTCTAATTCAGATTCACATTACCAGACCAATGGTTCTGAGCTTTTAAAAGTGGTCTCTTGTAACTCATGCCTCTTCCAGACATGGTTAGGCAGACCCTTCTAGGAAGGAAGTGATTAAGATCCAAATACATCTTCATTTGTAATTTGTTCTACGTGGAGTTACTCCTGGGGACCATTTATAATTATGTTTTATTTGTAGCACCTAGGAGCTAGCTATGGACCAGGGCCGCACTGTGGTGAGCACTGTGCAGACACAGAACATAAAGACAGCCGCTGCCCCAAGGCGCTTACAATCTAAGTACAAGACAAGAGACAACACGTGGATACAAACAGACGTATAGGGGAGTACAAGGAAACAATACTGGTGATAGGCAGTGGGCACAGCACACCAGCAGTCTAACCATTTAGAGACTGAAGCGGCTGCATATGTGGTATCTTGGGGTGTTGTGTGGGTTGCTCATTACAGTGATGTTCTAAATTCTGCAGTGATGCTGAGGAACCCCAAAGCCGGCTAATTGAGACACCCACAGTCTGCCTGTTCAGACTTTCGATGCATGCTGCAAAGCCCGTGTTTATCCCCCTCCAGGCTTCTGTTAAGGGGGTAGGTTGAAGACTGATTGGTGGCAGAATATGATTGGTAACATTGATTACTTTCAGTTTGGAGGACCTTGGCCAGCCAGTTCATGGTTTGAATTTCATTTCTGGTTTAGGTACTGCATTGTGAGACACATGAAGCCGTAGATTTGTGCCATCTAATTTATCAATAAATATAGACCAAATAGTCCTTCAAGCCATTTATAGTTTGGTTCTTTTCCCTGCTACCCAGAATGCACAGGTTCACAGACAGACTCTGGAGCTGAAGAAGTATGTAGTTTATTTGCTGCTTCAGTGAGTGATCAGTCCACTGAAACAGGCCCCAGTATAGGGTTAAATGCAAGCACACAGCCACATTCAGGTGCTCGCCTTAAATACATTTGTAACTCCCCTTTCCTCCCTGGGTTACTCAGGAACAGGCAACACTCACCTATGTGCCTGGGCGCCTGATGTTGTTGACATTAAAGAGTATCCCTGTGGTGCTGTTGGATCGGTGGGAATTCTCTGTTCACCCCTCTGCTGCAGTCCCTTTACTCCTAAAGGCATTTAAATTGGAGGTGCCTCCACCTGACTGGCCCCTGTACACACTCAATGGTGTGTCTTGGGAACCGCCAGGAATAAACCTATTCCAATAATAAATAATAATATAATCTGTGGCATGGGTGTAACTCAAAAATACCAATTATAAATAATATACATCCAATATACTTAAGTAAAGGTGTGTTAACTGTAACTTAACAGCGTAAGAAACAGGGTGTAACAGACTAAGATTAAATGTCACTACGAATTTAAATCCACGGGGCAGTTGAATAAAATAAATTCACAAATATAATATACAGTAATCAATGAAACGTATGTAACTGGCATTTACACTGCCACCATTTACCCCACCCCGCAGTGAACGCTCCTCTGGATTTCAGCGTCCTAGATGCTTGCGTGGGCGCTCTGGAAGACCTGCAGCTGGAGACAGTGCTCTGGTGGTTCTGTGTATCTGTCCACCCAAAGCAACAAGCGGCACAACCCCTCTGAGGACTGGAGCTGGCAGCAGTTCTGGGTCCTGGTTCGATGGGAAGATCGCTCTGTGTCTCCTCAGATTCAGTCTCTCTCCTGTGCCCCTTCCCTTGCAAGTACTTTCCCAAACCAGAGTGGGGGTTACTCACAGTCCTTCACCCCAGGCCCATCTCAGTCAGCTCCAGGCACAGCAACAGTCTCTGTCCTGGCTCCCTGCTCGATCAAAGCCCCTGCAGGCTCCCAGCAGCAGCTCCTGGTATGGACATAGCTCCACAGCAGCAATCTCATTCCTCTTCCCAAAATGGAGTCCACCGCCTGCTCCCCTGCACAAGGAAGTCTCTCCCTCTTTCCCCAAAGCATTGTAGTCTCTAAGGCTAGATTGCAGCACACAGGCTTTTCCCTTGGCACACTCCCAATAAAGTTCAGAGGCCCCTCTAGTGACGGGTGCCTACACATTATTACAAAGTTATTCAGTATATATTGTATAAACACTTTCCTGCTTAACACTAAGGTTAGTTTGCTAACTCAGTTCTTTACCTGATTGGACTGCTGACCAAGATGTTCATCTGATTGGATCGCTGACCCAGTTGTTCACCTGATCAGGTTGCTGACCAAGCTTTTTACCCGGCTGTTCTCTTTCCTTGCCAGACAAGCAGGCATCTTTTCACAGGTCCCATCACCTAAAATGTACAATCTACATATCACATCCTATCTATCCCGTCTGTTTCTTGTTTGCATGCACTCATTATCCCATGACTTGTTTTGGGTCCTTTCTTATGTACTTGTTCATTTTTTCCAGTTCAGGGTGTTTCCAGAAAAACACCCCCCTGCTTGGTGCACATTAACATTCCTGCAAAATCTGTAGGCTCGGCAGAGCAAGGTGCCATCTGTGTATTACCACACTTGCCCGATACTTTCATACACAACGTCCATTATTACAGTAACACCACCAGCTGTCTTTCTTCTTTGTCCTGCCCAGATATGTCCATGGGGAGAGTCTTCTGATCCCGGTGACCATTAGTTTGATTATTTCTAGCTGTTTGTACATCATTCAGTGTTAGTTGTCATGGCATGCCTATGTAAGTGCCACTAGATATGGTTTCAGCACTTAATTTACTTTTATGCAGAGGGACTCCCACCAGCTATCCGGGGGAAAACATGACTTGGGCTAAAAGATGTTAACCACCAATAGCAGCCTCTTCATACCCAGGCCCCATCTAGCCCAAGAATACCTGCACGTTCCCTTGTAGGCTCAAAATACTGCTGCTGATGGAATCTCTTCCTTAGCATTTACTACAGTGGTAGCTTGTACTGGTAAGTCTCCCATTTGTATTAAAACCCCAGTGTTAATAGGGCCCTGTTTTTCTACCCATAACCCACTGTATCTTCCCTTGAGCATTTCCTTCCCTAAGTCAGTATATCATGGAAGTTGCTGCTCCATTGTCTACTAACATTAATCCCCCCTGCCCTTCAATTTATGTTTGGATATGAGACTGCCCCCATTTATCAAATTTAATAGGGCAAACTTGTTGTGGGGTAGCCTCAGGACAGAACCTCCTCTATTATGGGGCCAGTACCACCCTTACTTTATCCCAACCAGACCCCACTATAGACCTTCCCAACTCCCCACAGGAGTACACTCGCCATCTGTCATGGGCTCCACTCCGAGTCACTGCAGCGGGCTCCACTCCGAGTCACAGCAGCAAACTGTTGACCAGTTCTTTTCACCACTATCCAGAATGCACAGGTTCAGACAGACAGACTCTGGAGCTGCACACGTATGTTGTTTATTGGCTGTGTCAGTGAGTGATCAGTCCACTGAAACAGGCCACAGCATAGGGTTAAATGCTAGTGCACACCCACATTCAGTCGTTCGCCTTAAATACATTATTACAAAGTTGTTTATTATATATTGTATAAACACTTTCCTGCCTAATGCTAAGGTTAGTTTGCTAACTCAGTTGTGTACCTGATTGGACTGCGGATCCAGGTGTTCACCTGATCAGGTTGCTGACCAAGCTTTTTACCTGGCTGTTCTCGTTCCTTACCAGACAAGCAGGCATCTTTTCACATGTCTGACCCGGTACAGCCTTTCTTATGTTCTTATGTCCCAACCCCTAAAATATACATTCTACACATCACATCCTACAGGTGCCGAGAGAGAAAATGACCATTTGCAAATAGATTAAAATGAGAAAGAGGTAGGTGTGGGGTGATGCACAGGCTATAAAGCCTACTTGCTAAGGGGAAACGGATCATTAATTTGTGTCTAGCAAACAATTTCTGAAGATTAGCCAAATAAAAATGTCCCAGGGATAAAGCACTAAAGCTGATCCGCCCACAGCTGAAAGCCATTTGGAAACAATAACAGTTGGATTGACTGCAGGGCTGTGGAGAGAAGTTACTTTCCACCTGAATTGCTTCCTTAGTGAATCTGCTTTGCAGATGGGTTAGAGAGGGATCAACTGGGAAAAATTGTTTGCAGAATATAAAAACGCAAATATTTTCTTCTTTGATTTTCCCACTGAAACCTGTGTTAATTTCTATGGCCCTTCTGGGTCGTGTTAATTTGGATGGAATGGCTTATGGGAGTGGTTAACGAGATATTGGAGCCTTTCGCTCATGAAAAGCCTGTTAAAATCTAGCTGAAGCCTAACAGAATGATGCTAACAATATAAAAAGCACTGTGACGCATGCTGCTTGGCACTGAATGGGCAAAGAGAACCACTGCCATCCCTGGGGGTTGTCCCTCCAGGCTAAGGTCAAGATTTCTTGACAAGGTCCCATGGGTGAAGCTTGCAGTGCTTCCGCCCACGATGTGCCTCTTTCCTGGACACCTGGAAGACTTCAGATCACAGCACCGTTCATAAGGATTGGCTACACTAGCTCTTCAAGGCCTCGATCCTTCTTTGCAAGTTTGTCCTTTCTAGTGAATATCTGTATTTCGGCTGGCTTTACCCCAGATGTATTACACGTGTGCCAAACTCTTCTGGTTTGACTGGGACTGTCTAGGTTTTAAAGGGTTATATATTTATGTTAGTACCAGGGGTAAAAGTAGAAATAGGGACTTACCGGTACAGGGCTGGGTTGGGGCTGGCTCTGGCCCCCGGAAGGGGTGGGGATAGGGGGGGTCAGAGCCATCCCCGGCCCGCCCTGTAGCGGTAAGTGCCCTCCCCCTCCCCTACCGGGGTAGCAGCAGCAGCCGGGGGCTCCAGCAGCAGTTTAAAGGGGCCAGGGCTCGGCCGCTGCTACCGCCCCGGGCCCTTTAAACCGCTGCTGGAGCCCCCGGCTGCCGCTGCTACCCCAGGGCTCCGGGGGCTATTTAAAGGGCCCAGGACTCCCCTGCTTCTACTGCCCCAGGCCTTTAAATAGCCCCCGGAGCCCTGGGGTAGCGGCGGTGGAGCTCCGGCGGCTATTAAAAGGGCCCAGGGCAGTAGAGGCAGCGGGAACCCCGGTCCTTTAAATAACCCCCGGAGCCCCACCGCTACTCCAAAGCTCCGGGAGCAGGGCTCTGGTGGCAATTTAAAGGGCCTGGGGCTCCAGCCGCTGCTGGGAGCCCCAGACCCTTTAAATTTCCGCCTGGGGAAGCTGTACCGGGGCGTACCGGCTTACTTTCACCTCTGGTTAGTACCCACTTCATGTGAACACTCTCCAAACCTCAAAAGATGGTTCCTGCCCTGAGGAGCTTGCGGTCAAACAAGAACAAACCTGTAGGCCGTGGTTAGTGGAAACGGAATGGGAACTAGAACGGGCAAACTACATACTAATCAGCCTAAGTCTCTGTAGGTACCATAGCAGTGTGGACCTTTTTAAGGAGGAACTGAATACAGACCTAGTAGAGGATCAGTGGACTGTGCAAAAGGAGGTGGTATTGCATGAAGGGCAGAGTGTGTGAGAAGTGGTGACAAAAGAGTGGACAAGGCTGGGAGCCGTGTTGGAGAGGAGGGGTAAGGAATTTAATTGGAAGCCTGAGGAGGGAGATGAGTCGTGAATGAAGAGCTACCCAGAGCTCAACCTTTGCCAATTTCTGAAAAGCTCTGGATATTTTAATTATTTAAACGCTTCTCATAAATCTCCCTGCCCTATGGTTTTCCCAGGGAAATACTTCAGATTGCATTGAAATGTCTACCTGGGTGAGGCAATTGTTCCTTCTCCTAAAACATGAGCAAAATAGCTGACAGTTACATGAGACATCTCCCCTTCTTTTTGTGCTAACATTTATCCCATCCAAGAATAGAGGAAGAAGGAATTATGTTGTCACTCATACTTCTGACCTCAACTGCCTGTTTATCTTAAAAGGGACAACAATGAAAAAGTATCTGGGCATCAAAAGGTCTAATAATTGCATGACAAATTGAACCTTTGGGTAAAGGTCTGATATTCCCCAGAACATCCACGTGTAAGTTTGCTGAATCATAGAATCATAGAATATCAGGGTTGGAAGGGACCTCAGGAGGTCATCTAGTCCAACCCCCTGCTCAAAGCAGGACCAATCCCCAGACAGATTTTTGCCCCAGATCCCTAAATGGCCCCCTCAAGGATTGAACTCACAACCCTGGGTTTAGCAGGCCAATGCTCAAACCACTGAGCTATCCCTCCCCCCAATGGAGATATCCCATCTCCTAGAACTGGAAGGGACCTTGAAAGATCATCGAGTCCAGCCCCTGCCTTCTCTAGCAGGACCAAGTACTGATTTTGCCCCAGATCCCTAAGTGGCCCCCTCAAGGATTGAACTCACAACCCTGGGTTTAGCAGGCCAATGCTCAAACCACTGAGCTATCCCTCCCCCAATCGGGGCCAGAATGCAGAGATTTCTGCTATGTGTGCATTGTTTATCTGGGGTGCATTCTCCATACACCAGTGATGCATTATGCTTTAGGGTTGTTTGAAACATGAGCGTATGTAATATGCTTCCTTGCAAAATAAGTTACTTGCTTTTATCGATCTGTTCTCAAGACAAAACAGGATCATGAATGAGGGCCCAATTCTCCTCCCACACCCATGGACTTAAACGGGAAGACTGGACCCTTGAACTATTCAGAATGCTAGCTGCAAAGAAATATTGGACCAAATCCTGAGCCCCTGTAAATTGGAGTCAATCCATAGAAGTCATAGCTGAGGTTCCCAGCACCGCCCTGTTACATCTGCTCATCCAGCACTTGTCCCTTCTGTTAATGTGCTGTTTTACACTAGTTGAGAGGTCTAGCCCATCATGTTGAATTTGAGTAGGTGAGCAAAATCTACTGTAAATCTCTCAGGAATTTTTCAGGGGGGAAATTCTCAAGTAAACCACCTCTGCACAGAGGGCTACCCATATACTTGAAGGTTGACATTCAGTGCTCGTGCTATTCCGTTCCTGGTTCTGCAGAGACTGCCGGTTAAGTGTGAATGTTGGTGTGTCTTTGTGAAGTGGTTATGTTTCTCTGCGGAGCAGCAGCTGTATCCGCGCCAGTAATCCTGCTTGGAATTAAGCTGGCTAGAAATTAAAGGAGAGTACAACATGTTAACCCACAACACACGAGATCCAGAATGTCAAAAAACAAGCAAACAAAAATAATTTCCAAGCAAGAGGTCTCTCTGATCTTATCCAAACCTTTAAGCAAATTATATAAACGGATGGACCCTTGTATGTATCCGAATTTGGCCTAAAAATAGTAGCAATGAGCCAGTTTTCCACTGTAAATATTTGAAATTCATCAGTATTGAGCAGGTCACCCAGAAATGGTTTTTCTATTACTTTATGTAAGTGTCTGTCTCTGTGTCTCTCTAGCAAGCTTTCCCCTATTCTTTCATACTAGAATTGGAACTTAGCTTTGTGGCCTGGGGAGCAGGAGGCCAATGGGGAAGAGAAACAAAACCCAAAAGCAGGCAGGCGTGTGGATGATTTATGGAGAGACCTCTGATGCATTAAAACCTAATTTTCCTTAGTGTATTTGTCAAGAGTATCCAGTGTGTATTTCCCTTAGGGCTGCATGGACATCTTAGTCTCCTATCTTATACAGCATTACCCAAAGCCCATTAAATTTATTGAGTGTCTTCATGTTGTCTTCCACGAGCTCTGGATCAGGACCAGAAGGACACAGACAAAATACTTCAGCTAAAAGCCCTCCTGATAATTCTTCCCGGGTGGAACAGAGAATACCAATCATTATTTTTTTCTCCTTCTATAGCTGCTGTACTCTGAACTTTCTTTTTTTAACTCACAGTTTACTATCCTGAATGTTAACTCCTGGATCATCTTGTGCAGATGAAAAGATGTGCGTTGGGGTGTGGGGGGAGAACTTTCCAGCCAGACATCCAATTAGAATTCATTTGACAAGTAGTACTTTGTCTTCTTTGTACCAAGCCAGGAATGCTGAAGAGGCAGCATCTTGTTTGCCATTCCAAAAATACACCTTTCTAGAATAAAAATGGTATCCCCTTTTTTTTTTCCTGCTAGCTTCAGCGTAATATAGATTTATTATTCATAGGATGGAGAAGAGGTTTTTTTACACGTAGAAAAAGCTTCAAACTTGCTTCCTAATAATAATGAGAACAGTAAATAATTTTAATCAGATCCTTTCTGTAACTGTCAAAGCCTCTACTTTAATATTCCAGTTTTTGAAATACTGTTCCCAATTGCCTAGAATAAGCAAAGGATACAGATAAGAGAGATGTTTAATATATGCCCTGTTGCCTAAGCCAAAAAAAAAAAAAGAGAGAGAAACCATAAGGATGCTGAAATCTTTTTTTAATACATGCAAATATTATGCTTAGTAGAAAGGACAGTGTGTGGGTTGATTTTTTTTTCCCGGCCACTACAAAGAAGAATTATGTGCATTCAGTGGCTTTTGAATTTATGTAGCATGAAAGTTTAAAATTAAAATGCAACCATTCACCTTGAGGGTCATTGTTCTGATTAATTTTAATTCAAAATGTTACTTTCTTGAAGGCAAAAAGTCTTATAAAAATCCCTCCTGGAGGAAGGAAAAGACCCAAACTTCGAGGCATCAGCAGAATTAATTAACCTATCAGTGCTTCTTTGGAACGTGCCATGTTTATTAGGTTGTCGCTTAATTGTGAAGTTTAAATATGCATCTGCCACTTTGGAAGAGCTAAATATCTCAGGCTTACAGGATTCGGCTGAAATTTCTGGTGTCGTTAATCAACTTTGAACAAATGAGGAGGGGAAAATTTGTGAGCAAGCCAATATGTAGGTAAGCACTTCTGTAGTATTAGTTGGAAAGGACTTGCATGGGTTACAGAGTAGATAGCCATTGGGGATGGTGGAAATATAGGTCTGGGAAGATTCTGACGTTTCCATACATAGGTTAACTTTTACAGCTGTGAGAGTTTGGGGGAGACTTGCCTCACTAAGCTACCTTGACTCACGAATAAAAACTAGTCGAGCTTGTGAGCCCAGGGAGCGCTTAATTCAAGTTACTTACTTTTGCTTTAAAATATGCAGGCTCCCAGACGAGCTATGAGGACAGACGAGGCCTCCCTGGAGCAGATTCTCGCTTTCCTGAGAGTGGGTTTTGTGGGCTTTGGAGAATTTATGGTGAAAGCTTGAATGCTGCAGAGTGTTTCATGTGTAGGTTCAGTTCTCAGAAGTAATGATTTCATTTACAGCGAGATCCGTTTGGAAATGAGACCGATCAATTTAAAATGTGCCTGGCACCTACATCCCCACTTGGATGCTAAGTCAAAAAAGCATCTGGGCCTTATAATTTAAACTGGCAGCTCTGAGGAGCCTAAACATCCTCCGGAAAAGGATTGTTTTGAAGATTAAAGCTGGTGCCCAGCAAATCTGTAATTTTTCTCTCCCAATCCCAACAGCTGAAGTCAGACGAGGTGTAAGCAATATTGACTGCCCTGGTGGTGTAGTCATTTACCACTGGTCTGAATTTGTCCCTTAACAGTATGTCTACACAGCAAGTAATACTAGATAAAGTCTAGATAATACTTAGTCCCGATTTGAGTGCAGAGCACTGGACCAAGTGACCTCTCGAGGTCCCTTCCAGTCCTGCAATTCTAAAAGTGAAGGTAGGATGGTAGGCCAGATAGGCAGACCCACGACCGCTTTCATCTAGCTAGCATGTGTAAAAATAGTAGTTGTAGACATGGTGGCAAAGGTTTCAGTACAGGGTGGGAACTCAAGTATGTACCCAGAGCCCTGGGCAGAGTTGTACTCTGGTTGATGGCCAATGTTGAAGTCTACACCACCATGCCAGTACTACTATTGTTACCCATGCTAGCTAAAGGTATGCTTATCCATGCTACAGTCAGACTTTGACTTGAAGTGAAGACATATCCTGAGGTAGGGTGGCCAGATATCCCGATTTTATAGCAACAGTCCTGATATGTGGGGCTTTGTTTTATGTAGGTCCTATTCCCCACCCCGATATTTTCACACTTGCTATCTGGTCACCCTAATCCTTAGGATATGTCTACACAGCGGTTGGGAGGTGTGATTCTCAGCTCTGTGCTACCTCTGCTCTAGCTACTGCCCAAAAATAGAAGCGTGGCTGAGGCGACTTAGGCTAGCCAGCCATGTATGGACCCAGGGGGTCGTGTGGGATTGTACTCGGGTGGCTAGCTTGAACCACCATCTTTTCCACCACAGCCACATGCTGTTTTTAGTGAGCTAGCGCGTGTCTGCCTACCTGAGCTGGGAATTGCACCCCAGAGCTGCTGTGTAGACAAAACTCTGATTTTTTTTGTTAAGCTGCTCCTTCCCCAGCCACTGCCTAAGGGAAAGGCAGAACGCCTGTTTGCCTCTTAGAACAATAAGAGAACTAAGAGCTTTGCTGCTGGCTTGATTTGAAGGCCTTCTGAAAGGGGTCTTTTTTTTTTTTTTTTTTTGTTAGTTTGGTTTTGGCCTCCCTCTTCTCTGATCCTCTAGAATCTTCTTTCCATTCTCCTTTCTCTTATTTATTTCTTCTCCCTCTTCCTTATCCCTCTGTTCCCCTTTCTTTTCTTACCTTTTCATTTCCTTCAGCAACTCTCATTTCCTACCAGGCTTTCGAGTTAATGCCCCAGCGAGCTTACTCTGGAAACAGGGGATGGCCACATAAATATGCAAAGTGGATTGTGGGTCTCATTGGTGTCGGCAACAGTATGATATATGACCTCCAGCTCTATGATAGTCTGCATTTCTCCCCACATTTTTCCCTTCCAAACTAAGTTAACTGCAGCCAAAGGGCAAAAACTCCAGTTTCTTAAAATAAATAAATAAATGGAGATATCCCATCTCCTAGAACTGGAAGGGACCTTGAAAGGTCATTGAGTCCAGCCCCCTGCCTTCACTAGCAGGACCAATTTTGATTTTGCCCCAGATCCCTAAGTGGCCCCCTCAAGGATTGAGCTGACAACCCGGGGTTTAGCAGGCCAATGCTCAAACCACTGAGCTATCCCTCCCCCTTGATGTCAGTAAACAAACTGACATCTTACATCGTTGAAACTCAAGTCTGTCGATGAAGTTGACTAAAGATCTATACTGTAATTTAATAAATAAATAAATAAATAAATAACATAGCCACACAACTTACTCCTGAAGTAAGAGCAATAATGGACGTAGACATCCTACAAAAAAATGGAAGAAAGTGAAATATATTAACAAGCGAGCTGGACCTTTTTTCCGATATAGATGGCTGAACATGGACCCGTCTGCTGCTGGTAGTGATAAACTTCAATATAATGCTTTCTTTCAATACCGTCATCCAACCCATCCATGATGATAATAAATTGACTCAGTATTAATGGAGTGTGACTGTACCTTCGCAGATGTACAGAGAGTTGCATGACCTACTGTCAATAAAGGAGATTAACCATGAAAACCATAAAGGAGGACAGAAAAAAAGCAGCCTTTTGAAAAGATAAGCGGAAGAGAGAAGAGCAGGATGCATGACTATCAGGCTCCAGGAAGTTAGGTCAAGCAGTTGCAATATGTGCAAACTTTGCTAGTGATGAAAATGCTTTTGGTAAAGCAGTTTAATCTAATGATATTAAAAACTGAGTGTGAAAAGAAGAGAGTTCCCTCTGCCATGTAGAGAAATATGGCAATGAAGCTCCCAAAGGATAGATGTCTCAATCATTTGGGGATACTCCTAAACGGGAGAAGCAGCTGCGATTCAGTTTCTGCTTTGGTCATCCGCCTAGGTTAGAGAGATACCGTAACGTTGAGGACAGTAGAAGAATTAGATTATGCTAGCACTGAGTTCCAGGTAAAATTCAGAGTTCAGTCTCTGTTCCATATGTAATTCTCCAATGGAAACAGTGCCTTTATCATAGGGGCAGGTTTTTTATAACTTTACTGACAACATGTAGTACCATCCTTGGTGACTCTTTCTCCCCTGAACGTCAATGGGATAACTCAACTAGTAAGGAACTACAGCATCTGAGTAAGGGCATTCATCTTTGATGCTGAAAACCCTTGGGTGCTTAATTTAAGATCAGTGGGACTATATGTACATGCTTCAAGTTAGGTACATGCAGACATTTTACAATATTGGGGCATAGATTGTAATTTTTTTAAGGTAATCCTTAAAATCCTTGATACCCATGGCAAAACTTCCACCTACTTCAGTGGAGCCAGGATTCCACCCCATATTTCTTTGTGTATGTCTGCACAGCACTTAGGGTGGTACTGTTATAACAGTGACAACTGAATTGAGTTGCTCTTTACCCATTTTCTCTTATCCGTTTTGTTCTTCCTTTTTTCCATAGGACATTGTGTGCTTCCCTGCCTAGTTAGCTTCATCCACCTCTTTTCAGGGAGTGTTTTTTTTTCTTCTCCATTTCTCATGGCTGGTCAGACTGAAATAAAAAAACCAAACAAAATGTTTTGTATACACCCCAGTCCTTCAAAGAGAACCGCAGGGCTCAACCCATGTGCATCTCATCTCAGAACCAGGGTCTAGGCCTTCCTGCCACCATCTAACTTTGTTTCTTCTCTTCAAAGCATGATCTTAGTCAGAAGGCCTGCTATTGCCTTAGTAGGTGGTTAAAAGCATGCAATGTTTTCACATCCATTAACCTCTTTAGCTTATGGTCTTGCAAAATGTGAATGTGCTATTCCAGTATGTGGATTATGGTAAGAACAGATGTTTGTGAAGGTCAAGAGAAATAAATGGGGACTTGCAGGGCATGTTGTTGCATCATTAAAGGTAAATACCAGTTATTGAAAGAGGCTGAAAATGTTAGCAGCAAACACATAGGTGCAGTAATCTATGGGTGGTAGCAGTGAAATAGGGATGGAAGAATGAACAGAATTTCAGGATGCCATGGCTGAGAAGACAGTGATGATTATGACTTATCATTACCATGATACAAGTAATGATGATTCTGCTGCCACATTTTACAATAGCCTCCGGAGTAACTTACAAGTAATTATGCTATGATCAGTTGATCCTAGGTATTCACAAATTTAACTATTTATCATAATTGGCTTAGTCTCTTGGACTTAATCCAAGCAATTATTTCTTATGGTTGAAAGTACAACAAAAAGTGCAAATGAGCCCATCTGCCTCCAGACACATGTCCCACTTTGGTCAATACGCACTTTTTATTCTGCTGAAATGACAGCGATTCTTCTGTAATGTATGCCTTTCTACAGGGTTTATCATTTAGTTATGTTTTCAATTCAAAAGAATCAAAGTAACTCTAAAAAATTAAGCACCCTTATTGCAATTAAGGCCAAGTTTTCTACTGGGTGCCTAAAGTTAGACTCCGAAACAGAGGTCTGATTTTCAGATGTATTGGGCCAGCTCCCATTGACGTAAGTTGCTTTGGCACCTTTCAAAAATCACCCTCCTTCCCTTACTTTGGCACATGTTTGGTCCAGTGGGGTCTAGTCTGAGTCTCAGGAGAGGCAGGTTCAATCTTCAGTTCCCTGCTCTAACATGGATTTGCTATGTGACTTTGAACAAGTCACTTAGCCTTTCCGTGCTTCAGTTCCCAATCAGTTAAGTGAGGATTATAGCACTTCCTACCTTACAGAGCAGGCGCTGAGGTGATAAATATATTCAGGATTGTGAGGTACTCAGATACTATGGAGATGGGGCCATATAATACAAGTATCTATGATCTCTAGATGAATGAGTGTTTAGGAGCCTAACTTTAGGCATCTATTTACAATCAACTTAAAATATCATCCAACAGACCAATAGTACAGAAATTAACATACTAATCAATAAATACAGAAACAAACCTCATTCCACTCCACTAAAGACCCCATGCCCAAACCTGCCCCCTAAGCCCTATCATATCAGGTGTAGTACGAAGCAAGCCTGAGACATAACCCTTTGTATCAGAGGCCTGGTATGAGGCAGGACCTGCTCACATAATCTGGAAAAAAGAAAAGAGCTGATATTGCAGAAACATACTGTAGCGGGGTGGTCACCCACTCCTGCCTGGGAAGGGTTAAAGCCAGCCCTGCAGAGGGCTGGGACTGTGGAAGAAAAGACCTGGGCTGATTGGGGGGAAGCAGCTGCAGCTGGGCCATGCCCCAATCAGAGCCCAGCTGGCCCTATAAAGGCTTGAGCCAGGAGCAAGGAGATACTCACTCTCTACATTCAGAGAGAGAGAGAAGGGTCTGACTGTAGGGAGTGTGAGACAGGGTACCTGAGTGGAGCAGGGCTGGGGAGCTCCAGCCTGGAGAGCCCCAGGCTGTGGCCTAGCATTGGGCCAACAGGTACTGGTGGTTGCAGAGGGCAGCCCAGAGGTAGGCCAAGGCAGCAGGTCCAAACCCAACCTTGCCTGTGATGAGTGGCTGATACTGCAGTCTGCCCCAGGGAGTGGGGCTAGATGGTGACTGGCAGTAGCCTTACACTGAGGCGAGGTGGGGTTAGTGGGTGGGGGTTCCCCTGGGAGGGGAGACCCAGTGTGTGTGGGTATTGCCAGGGGGCAACACCCTGAGAAAGGGGCACCGGGGTCCTGAGAGGGACACGGGGCCAGTGGCAAGGTGGATCACCGGCCCACAGAGGGTGCTCCAGAGCTGGGAAGAGCTAATTCCTGAGGCTGACCAGCAGGAGGTGCTGCAGGGGTGAGTCTGACCCTTTACACATACATTCCTAAGTGCTAGGCACAGAGTACTCATGCAAACACATCCAGATATCAAGGATGGTACAAAAACATTCCCCGAAGATAACAGGAACACACTGACTCCTCCTAGAAGATAAGGTCAGGATGACAGTACGTAATAGAGATGTTTTGATTGAACCAACATGGACAAGATGATAACTAGCCATGTCAGAAGCTGTACTAACTTGTTTGTATCGGGGTATAAAGATGCATCTCAGAGGAAGTATCTTTGTCCAGCCAAGGGGGGGAATGGAAAGTCCCACCATTCACTGAGCTGCGTCCATTGCCATGGGCATACATGTCTTCATATCCTCATAGAGTCTGCCACGCACTATTACCATGCTTTGTCAACCATAAACCTGGCGCCTTCGTACCTTAACAAATCTTGTGGTCATTGGGCAGTTCACTCAAGGTCTGCTGTGCTGGTTCTCTACGCAGAGCTGGGGCAGCACACAGGGTGAACACACCCACCCACAGCCAAACATCTAACCATATCAGGCTTTTCCAACATGTCCCACAGGTCAAGCAATATTAGGTATTTTGGACTAAGAGTGAGGGGCCTTCATGGAGATCACTGCAGGGATGTGTAGAGTTTTACACCATGATATTTTCCAAATCAAAGTCAACTTTCATCCAAGAGTCTTTAAACTGTGACAGACCCAGACCAGTGGGGTACAGGAGTCTGGTAGAGGGCAAATATACTGGTCACTGGATGAGTAGTTTTCTGTTCCCTGAGTGACCAGAGAAGGGGCTGTACTAGAGTAATCAGGAACCTGCTAGAACCAGTTAAGGCAGGCAGGCTAATTAGGACACCTGGAGCCAATTAAGAAGCTGCTAGAATCAATTAAGGCAGGCTAATCAAGGCACCTGGGTTTTAAAAGGAGTTCACTTCAGTTTGTGGTGCGAGTGTGAGGAGCTGGGAGCAAGAGGCGCAAGGAGCTGAGAGGGTGAGGATGAGGATGTGCTGCTGGAGGACTGAGGAGCACAAGAGTTATCAGACACCAGGAGGAAGGTCCTGTGGTGAGAATAAGGAAGGTGTTTGGAAGAGGCCATGGGGAAGTAGCCCAGGGAGTTGTAGCTGTCATGCAGCTGTTACAGGAGGCACTATAGACAGCTGCAGTCCACAGGGCCCTGGGCTGGAACCCAGAGTAGAGGGCGGGCCTGGGTTCCCCCCAAACCTCCCAATTGACCTGAACTGTGGGTTCTTCCAGAGGTGAAGGTCTCTGGGCTGTTCCCCAACCCACATGGTGAATCTCTGCGGCAAGAAAATCCGCCAATAAGCGCAGGACCCACCAAGATAGAGGAGGAACTTTGTCACAAAATGCATTGCTGATTTTAAGTAGAACTGGTTGAAAGAAACTGAATTTCAAAAATTTTCGGTGGGAATAAAGGGACACATTTTCTCCCAAAATGTTCACCAAAAATGCTCCCGTAGCTGTGAGATTAACAACAGAGGGCCTGATTCTCCACTGCACTGCTCCTTGTTTGGTCACTTACCCCTCTGCAAAGGAGTGTAAAATGCTTCCACTGAAGGATCATGTTCTCCACTCTGTTGTTCTACTTTTATGCCATTATGACTCCACTAAAATCAGTAGTCACATCAGGCTAAAAGTGGGGTGAAGGAGTGGTGAATCAGAGTCTACACCGCACTTTCTAGAGAGTGGTAGTATTTCCATTTTACTGGTGTTAACCTCAGGCACAGGGACTTTTAAGGAAGCTGCTCAAAATCCGAGAAAGTCAACAAACGTGGGAATGGAAATCGGATGCCTGACTGTTAGATCTCTTTTGATTCAACCAGCAGCGCTCTCTCTAGTGGTCCCAATCCAGTTACTCAAACAAAACTCTCTTTGGCATCCAGGACTTCCAGAGACTCCAGGCTTGTGGCCTTTTTCATTTGTAAACGCGTATTTATCTCTGACTGCTCTTCTCATACCAGGTAGCTCTCAGTGTGTTGCTTTCTCTTCCTAAAACATGAAGTAATTGGCATTGATCTATGTGGAGAGAGAGGCGTCCAGGGAGCGTTCGTTGTTGTCCATATACTGTAGTTAAATTCTTAGAGATTGTTAAATAATTGCATGTTAAGCTATGAATTGATTTTTGCTGCTGTTTTTTGTGGCATTACTGTACAAAGTAGCCAGTGTGTTAAGCAAGTGAAAAACATTGTGTTCTAAAATTAGTCACGACAGTTTTACCAGAGGCCAGTGGTTTTCAATCTTTTTTTCATTTGCGGACCCCTAAAAAGTTTCGAATCATAGAAATCTTAGACATAGTCTGCAGACCCCACCCCCGGGCCCATGGACGACAGGTTGAAAGCCACTGTCATAGGCCCCCAGCCACTCCCATGGGCTGCTTTTTCTCATTGTACAATGGGGTGTAATGTGATTTCCCTCCGCTCAAGGCCACAATCCTTTTGAGATAGGAAAGGTGGAAAAAAAGGCAGAAGATTAGCACAATCTTCGATTAATGAAGAAGGCAGCAAAACATCCCCAGAATCTAGCAATGGAGTGCTCTGACTTCATACCAAAAAATTAGCATGTACTTAATATAACCATAGTCCTTTAACTTGGCTTCCTCTGCCTAAGAGCACAAAGACTTCCTACAATGCTTTAATTATGAATAGCTGAAGTTTCTGCATTTGTTCTCTCCTGGTGGTGAGAGATGCTGCTTACCAAAGATCTTAAAAAGTTAGACTGAATTAAATCCTTTGAGCCAAATTCTCCCCTCACTTATACCTGTGCAATCCTATGAAAGTCAATGAGGTTGCATAAGTCATATCTAACAAGGCAGAACTTGTTCTTATGTGCATAGGGTAAGATCCTAATCCCTGCACTTTGATTAAAAGGGCTGGAGAAGCATAAAGAGCTCTGAAAGACTCGGATCTGTTTGGGTGAGAATTCCCCCAGTGCAGGAGCTAAGGGAGAAAGCCACAGGCCATCTACACAGATCTCTCGCACAGGTCTTGCTGTAGGGGAGAGGCTGGGGTGGGAGGGATTTGTCAGAGTGCTGCAGCCAGGAGCAGCTCTAGGCACCAGCAAAGCAAGCATGTGCTTGGGGCGGCACATTTCCAGGGGCGGCATTCCGGCCACCCTTTTTTTTTTCGGGGCAGTTGCGCTCTCGGAGCTGCGCCACTTAGACAGGGTGAGGGCGCCGTGCCCCCGGCCGCAACAGGGAGGGGAAGCCCCAGCCCCGGGATGCTGAACTGCCAGAACCCAGCTGCTACCGGGGGAGGAGAGGGCGAGTCCTGCTGGGGAGCTGGGGCTACGCCGCCTCATCTGCGCATAGGCTGCTGCGCTGCCTTGTGCCACCCCTTATATCGGGGCTTCTCTGCATGGCCGGGAGGGGGTAAAGCCCCTGCAGGCGCTGGGAGAAGGTGACATCACTCCCTCCACTTCCAGCGCCGCCTGCGAGCCCCAGCCCCATCTGAGCTTGGGGCGGCAAATGTTTTGCTTGGGGTAGCAAAAAACCTAGAGCCAGTCCTGGCTGCAGCATGTAGTGTGGTGGAGATTCTAAGCAGTGCTGCTCTCCACAGGCAGCCAGGGACCATCTGCCATAACTTAGGCAGCCCCTGAGGGCGGTGTTGAAATTAGTGCCAGGCTCCACTCTGGCTGCTGGAGAAGCCCAAAATCAGGAGGGCACAAAAATGGCTTCACACTGCCTCCCCCCTCTCCCCCACCACACCCTGTGGAGTGTGAGTTCTGTGCTGTACCTTAAAGACATAGACGTGCAGTACAGAGTTTCCCTCAGCCTTGTTTTAAAATGTGGAGAGGGCTTTGGAGATATCTCAGTTTGGAGCTTAAATGTTCTTAATGGACTATAAGCATTTCAATAATAGAGTGCTGATACGACGCCCTACATACGCTACACTAGCCACTGAGGATTTTCCCTGATTTGGCTACAAAGGCTGGGCCCTGAGGTCTTTTTTTTTTTTTTTTTTCGTATAAGAAATCACAAAAAAACATACCATAGAAGTGTATGAGTGTATGGTGCCTTGCAGCCCTTTTCTCTACCCTACCTCCCTAAGCCAGGTAACAAAAGGAAGCACAATCAATTAAAAGAAAAAGTTAACTTAAAAATGAGAGTGAAAGAAAAGCTGTTCTGTTTTTTTTTTTTTCTTTTTTTCATGGAGGGACTACTTTTTTTTACAGAAGGCGGAAGAACACCAATGCAGTAAGCAGACCATAGAAGGTCACAATGTATAAATAAAGACCTGCTGTGATGACAGCAATGGACACAATGCATCATTGTCCTGCAGCGTTATTCACACCAGTGCAGAGTGGGTGCAAAACACTACTGTTCCGCTTTGGGAGCTTTCTATGCTTTCTTTGTGCTGGTGTACATGACCACACAAATTGCAAGACAGTGATGAATGGGGCCCAGTGGCTCTCCATTTCACTGAGAATGAAATGTAATGAAATGGCACTTGGACTTTAGCAAATCAATATTACTGTTCTGTATGATTTTAAAATGAGTAGAAAAGCCAACTACTGCAACATAGTTTAATTCATTTAGCAATGGAGTGCATTGATTGATAGTGTCATAAATAATGAAGTGCTTCATCTGTGCCTCCTCATTGTCCTATCATAAGATGTGCATAGGGTGGGGAAAAAAATCTCAGACCCTTCCAAGCCTCAGGCTAACGAGCCTTGTCATGAGTAATCGAAAGCTAAAGGATTGTCAGGGCCAGGGCCTGGACAGCCTGGCCTAGTTGTTAGCATCAGGCATGGGACCTGGGGACCATACAGAGGGACCTAGACAAATTAGAGGATTGGGCCAAAAGAAACCTGATGAGGTTCAACAAGGACAAGGGCAGAGTCCTGCATTTAGGACGGAAGAATCCCATGCACTGTTACAGACTAGGGATCGAAGGGCTAGGAAGCAGTTTTGCAGAAAAGGACCTAGGGGTTACAATGGATGAGAAGTTGAATATGAGTCAACAGTGTGCCCTTGTTGCCAAGAATGCTAACAACATTTTGGGCTGTATAAGTAGGGGCATTACCAGTAGATCGAGGGACGTGATCATTCCCCTCTATTCGACATTGGTGAGGCCTCATCTGGAGTACTGTGTCCAGTTTTGGGCCCCACACTACAAGAAGGATGTGGAAAAATTGGAAAGAGTCCAGCAGAGGGCAACAAAAATGATTAGGGGGCTGGAGCACCTGACTAATGAGGAGAGGCTGAGGGAACTGGGATTGTTTAGTCTGCAGAAGAGAAGAATGAGGGGGGATTTGATAGCTGCTTTCAACTACCTGAAAGGGGGTTCCAAAGAGGATGGATCTAGACCAGTGGTTCCCAAACTGGGATTCGTGAACCCCTGGGGGTTCATGAAATGTTACAGGGGGTTCTCGGGAAAACATTCCCTAATGGCGGACAGAGCTGTCCCTAGGGACACCATAGGGCCAGCAACCCAGAGCCCCTGGACTTCCAAGAGCTAAGCAGATCAACACAAGCATATCTATCACACTGAGGAGATTAAAACTTCAAGACTCCTTATAAGAAATGGAAAGGGAAGTGGATATTTTTTGCTGTTTTTAAAATTAAATAGGTAGCTAGTGTGCTTCATAATAATTTTAAAAACAATAAGTTTAAGCTTTGTTGTAACGTGCGTTGTTTATCTGGACTGCTCAAGACCTGAATGCTTGTGTAGGAGGAACTCTTCAAGTTGGCTTCTTAAATACCTTCCTGCTGTTTCACATCTGATACTCCTTGATGAAACATAGGAGCCTTGTCTTATAACAGGCTTATTCAAAATGATACAAGCTACAAAAGGAAAGTGAGATCTTGGAAGAGTGTTGCCGTTTTCATAATGTAATAAAATACTGTCATGATGAATAATAATTAATAATAAATAGTGTATAATAAGCATGTCATAAAAACAAATTTTATATTTCCAAGATCACTGCTTTTATCATTTATACTCAGGTAAAGGAGAAAATCCCTGGATATATTAATTTTTAGGAGGGGGTTCGCGAGACTTGACATTTTAGTGAAAGGGTTTCACAGGTTGTTAAAGTTTGGGAACCACTGATCTAGACTGTTCTCAGTGGTACCTGATGACAGAACAAGGAGTAATGGTCTCAAGTTGCAGTTGGGGAGGTTTAGGTTGGATATTAGGAAAAACTTTTTCACTAGGAGGGTGGTGAAGCACTGGAATGCGTTACCTAGGGAGGTGGTGGAGTCTCCTTCCTTGGAGGTTTTTAAGGCCCAGTTTGACAAAGCCCTGGCTGGGATGAGTTAGTTGGGAATTGGTCCTGCTTTGAGCAGGGGGTTGGACTAGATGACCTCATGAGGTCCCTTCCAACCCTGATATTCTATGATTCTATGGGCCAAGGGTCCAGAGACCAGAAGCCGATTATCAGGAATCAGGCTGGGTGGGAATGCGAGGAGATCAGAATCAAGAGACAAACCAGAGGGCAGAGATCAAGAGTCCGTTACTAAGGGTCAGGCCACCAGGAGGTCAGGATCAGAAGACAGGAACAGGTATACACCAAACCAGCAGTCAATGACGCAATGAAGCCCAGTTCTACAAATACCCTTCTGGTTCCTCCTCTGACTTAAATAGGGGCTGTGACCCAATCAGGAGCCTTGGAACTCTCCCAATTAGAGCAGGGGGTGGGGCTTATGCCTCCATTGAGCTTCATGGACCCCAGTCACAGCTGCTGTCTTGTGAGCTGCTGGGCGGAAGACTGGAGTGTGATGACTCCCAAGACCCCCACAGTGCCTGACAAGGCTAGAAACCCCTAGAAATTATAGACCATCATGGGCCAGACTTGAGTCTACCATGTTTTCAATATGGATAATGCTTGTAGACGCTGTACTGATTACTAAGCAGCTGACAGGTTTGCTCTTGGTGTCTGATAAAACAAAGAGAATCTTGTGCTCCGAAGCAGTGAGTGGCAAAATCAATCTTAATTAGCCAGCCCACATTGAAGGTTTTTTCTAAATCCAAGCTTTTTCTCTTCCCTTTTAATTATGTGTTGAGATCAAAAGGACATCCTGAGCTATTATCCTCTAGCCAACATTGTGTTAAACATACTCAGTCCTTTGTTGGCTGAGCAAATCTATCCGAATCTACCAAGCGGCATGAATGAATCCTTTGATGAAAAGTCTCACGTAAGTGGCAAACGGTGTAATACAATCCTTCAAAGTTCCTTTGCAAAATCCCTGTGTGTCCTTCCTAAAGGGGATTGTATATCCCAGGCTGGCAGGGCTCACCTGGGCTGTGTGAAGGACAATGGCATTTTCCCTGCTATCTCCTGTGAGTTCTTATAAATATAAGACACAGTACATTTTTGAAGTACAACTCCTCCTCTTTTCTAGAAGGTTCCAATGGTATGGTCAGTTCTAAGACCGAGATCATGACTTGGACTTGAGCCCACATAAGGGTGTAAGAAATCTCTCTCCCTGCCTGCCCCACCCCAAATGCCTGTTTTCCTGACATGTACTACCAGGACTTTGGGTCTGGCTGTGTAGGAGTAAAGGTGGCTACTCAACTTCTTACTCTTTCCCAGGAGTAGGCGGGGAGCAAAGTGTATCTCGAGGTTACTCCAGGCTGCTGCAGCTCATGCCCACTACCCATTGCTCAAGGATATGCCTCAACTCCCAACCCCTAGGCCATTGTCGCACTATGAGGTGTGTATGGTGGGGCTCTGCAGAATACCTGACCAACTGTAAAAGCCCCTCACCTTCTGTGTCGGTGGGGTGGGTCTGTTACCATCTAGATTCACCTGCAGCTGTGGTGCGTGTTTCTGATGCCTGTGAGGCAGAGTCTCCTGATACTTTGGCTATTCAGTCCCTACAGGATATTGCCTTTCAGTGAATGTTGAAAACAATGTGTCAGAGTCTGCTTGGGCCTTATGCAGATGCACAGTGGAGGAGGCTATGGAGTAGGATTGGGGGGAGGGGAATGGTTGGAGGGAGGGGCCAGAAGAATGACACTGATTGGCTACCCCCCTGGTGAGAGGAGAGGGGCAAAGGATAGAACTAGGGTCAATGGAATATGGTGGTCAGATTGGGAGTGGCTGCGAGTGGGGTCAGAAGTTCCGCAGATGAGTGCTGGTGGGAGAGACTGAGCAGAGAACTCCAGATGTCACAGATGGAGTCCTGTATGTTATGTATACCTATTGCAGGTACTGGGGTAGAAGGCCTGCCCCCAAAACTGAGGGGGAGGAACCACAAAGCCCAGGGCACAGCTGAATTTGGGCAACCACAAATGAAAACAAAAAAAAAAAAAACCCCCCCAAAACAGGAACTGGAATGTGAGTGAAAGGTTGAAAATCAGAGTTCCAGAGGAGGTACCAAGCAGAGAATGCTGGACAACGTCCACCACTCCACAGACTCCTCGGACTCCTTTGAGGACACTGCCCAGAAGAACTCTGACCAGACACGTGATACAACGAGGAAAAGGAAACAGGCCTCACAGTGTTTTATGTACAGAAGGGCAAGCTTCCCCACACACTGCTCTGTCAGCCTGCCGCAACCCTCATCTGGGACCAAGGAGCCTTCCACCCCTAGTGTGCCCCATGGAATTCCCTTGCACAATTGCAGACATGGGGAGCACGTTCACCAGGAGCATGTTTCTTGTTTCTTTCGCCCTCGTTTCAAATCTCTTTCCTTCCTCGCCCATTCCTCCTAATGTATCTCTCCTGTTCTGTAGTTCTGTTGTGTGGTAAAGCGTTGCAATGTGCAATTTCTATGACAGATTGTTTGTTTATTTTATTAACTTTTATAGCACCTGTTTCCTGGACATTGAGATACTGCATATTAACACACAAAAATAATCAAATGCTATATACCACGAGCAGCATGGGAATTCCTATCAAAACTGCAAGACACCGTATGTGAATTTCCAGGAATAAAACCAAATCGGAAATCTTACCTGACTGCATACTTAATAAATACATCTGGATTTGTGTTCCAAAAGCCACCATGCTCTTGTGCTGATGTGCTTTCAGAGGAATTGGCCATTTGAGTGAGGCTTTTTTGACTGCCTTTCAACTGCAGGGATTGACAGTCACCTCAGCTAATGATCCTAGAAATAAAGTTGCACATAAGCTTCTTATTGATTTTTTTTTTTTTAATATTCTTATACCTTAGGGCCTGATTCAGTGCCCACTGAGGTAAGTGGAAAGACTCCCTGTGATTTCAATGGACATTGGATTCAGGCCCTAGAGTTTTCTATGAACGTTTTGGATAGTTTTTGACCTTCTATACTTGAAATTAAATTTAGAGGATCATTTGGAAATTCATGTTGTATAGTACCACTCTTCTGTTACAGGATGGGTTTTGGTCCAACCACAAGCTAAGTTTGCCCTCAAATAGCTTTCTCAAAGTTACAATTGCCTGGTCAACCAAGTGACGCCATTTTGGTCCCTAGTGATTTTCACATTTGTTAGTACCATACATTGTTGACAGTCAATTCTCCAGTTTTAAGCTGCCTATAGCAGTCGCTAAATGGACAGGAACAACACACACCCAGAACATCATTTAGAGTAGAAAATGGTCATGGCTAAAACGTGGGAACTGCTCATGGGGAGACATGGGTTTTGCTCCTGGTTCTGCCATTGTCTCGCTGTTTGGATTTTGACCTGTCACTTAACCTTTCTTTACTCAGTTTCCCCATCTAATAAAGGAGCTTATATAATAATGTTACTTACACAACTTTCCTAATTGCTTTTGGATCCATGAGCGAAAAGCATTTTACAGGCACAAAAAATTATGAGTAGATTACTCATGCTTCCCAGAACTGAATTTAGCCCTGTGTATTTAGATAATGGTTCTTAATTATATGATCTCTTAAACACTTACTTCCTTTTCAGCATGTGTTCTTGAAAAATATTCACTTGTGAATGTTTGTGTGTATATGTAAAGTGTGTGTGTAGCTGTGTGGGTCTAACCCATTATCTGTGTAAAGACTCCTTCAATTAAAAGCAGATTCTTTAAATATTCTATACTTTTCACTGTTTATGCTGTTTGCTTATTATGGATTTTGCATTCACTCATCTTGAGTCTAGAGATAAGCTGGCTGTTTGTATTTTCGGGGGAGAGGAAAGGGGATTATATACCTGCTCAGTGGTGTTTAGGTTTGGGTTGTAAATCCTGCAGGCAAAATCAAAAATTTTAAATTGAAAGGCACCTCTTTTTAACTTTAAAAATGAAAAAAAAAAATAAATCTATTTTTCCCCTACAAATCCTAATTTTGGGGGATCCTGAATGACCTTCCAGTGCCCCTCGGATTTATTAGTCAATTATGAATCAAGAATTCTATATGATTCTTTATTCCCCGCCTGAAAAAAAATAGATATTTCCAGTTGTACGATTAGAACAGGTCCTCCACCCTTTCTGATCTGTCATTTTCTTTTATCTTATGGCTAAATTTTCCCTTCTCCTGGAGCACACTAAAATTGAAAGAGTTTCTGGGCAAAATCATGACCTTGAACGTTCCCTCATCGCTGCTAGCAAATCATTGACTTTCAAGTTAACCTTCTTCAGTACAACGATTACCTCAGTATGACTTCACAAAGGCTGCTTGAATTTTAGCCTGGATTCATGGAGATGTAGATTTATAACACATTACTATCAAGTTGTCCAAGAGGGACAGTTCATCTGCCTGAGGCTAGCAGGCATCCCCAGAAGTAACATGGATTAACCCTACCATTATTTTTAGTTTTCATGATCTGGCTGGCCTGCTGGCACTCAGGAATATATAATGCTGTCTGGGATCAAGGAATGGCTTTGCCCTTTCAGTATCCAGTACAAAAGACGGGAAACAATATTTCTGGAGAGCACTTGACCAGAACAACTGCCAAGGGTTAGTACTGAGAGGGGCTATTAAATACTTGTCTTTCCAGGTTGAAAACATGATTGACTCTTTGTAGAAGATCTATCTCAACCATCATTAGTAGAGGAGTTTCCCCCTGCTCAGGTCTTTCCTTTTTCTCATCTCCAAATAGCATTCATTAATTAAGATATTAGCCATATCTGGCAAATGATAGCTGTTATCAAAGGTAGAGCAGAGGAATTCAGCTGCCTCAAAGTTCTATGCTATCCCTTGACTTTTTGGGCAAATTTCTATTCAGTATCTAATAATCCTACCATTCTGCTACCAGCTGTGCTGATATTCTACCTATATTCTAGACATCTGAATCATTGCAGGAATACAAATAGTTGAGTTCAAATGGATTTGTAATATTAGTTATTTAGGTCTCAGTTTGCTTTGTAGGTGTAACGTCAACAGACCCTGGTTGTCGGCGGCCGGGATTGAACCTGGGACCTCTGGAGCTAAATGCATGAGCTAAAAGCCAACTAGCTGTTAATCAGACTAATTTTATCTCTCTCTAAGTGATCTCGTTGCCACTAGATGGGACAGAACACCACACCCAGAAGGTGTGTGGGTTACACAGGCACTGCCAAACATTGAGTGGTCCAAAATCATAGTTCGTTCTGGAGGAATTAGGTACAGAGCGGAAACTTGTTCTAGTTTAAAATTGGTTAAACTGAGGCAGAATGAAGTTCAGTGTCTTAGCTAAAGTCTCACAGCAGACCAGTGGCAGATCTAGAAAGAGAACCCCAAGAAGGAACTCTAATTCCTAGTAGACTATTTTACTTACCAGATGGTATTCCACCTCTATGCGCATATTAGTCAGGCATATCAAAGCTATTTCAGTATTTCTTTTGGTTTCATTGAAAGATATTAACAGGGACTTAGATGTACACAAACATTTGCACAGATAAGCTCCATTAGGAATTCCAGCAGCGAGAAGCTCCATTAGCGGTCATGACCAGTAATTCTAAACATGCCCTCTCCTTGTTGCAAGGTGTGTGTGTGTATAAAAAGTAATTGGTAAAATCTTGCATATAACTTATTACAATGAGATGCAACATTAACAAAATACAAAACTTTGTTTTGTTTCAGAAACCAATTCTGACTCATTGGTGCTTTATGAAAATAGGATCATTTCTTTTCTCTCGTGGGCAGTAGAAATAAGACTGCAGTTAATGTTCTGGATAAAATAATCACATGTGAAAAAATGGCAACACATTTATTATTTTGTCCCCCAGAGTTCTGCTTAAGGGCAGCAAATATGCACAAAAACTATCACAGGACTGTTGGCCTTTGTTACTATCACTGTGTTGTTGTGTATCACTGGTGAGTAACATAGTAGTATAATCTCCTGGTGACAGCTTGGTTGCTAGGGAAGTAATTATAGAACACACAAGCATCCAGCAATATCATATATTTCCCTAGGCCAGTCCTAGAGTAGATAACATCAAGTCACCAGCTGCAACAGATTCTCTTACCATCAATAAGCCACCAGATCTCTAGTCAGGTAATAGCAGTTCTGCTACTTCCGTCTTTTTTGGAGCTGTCCCTGAGACCTTGATGGCAACTCAAATAATACATGCCCCTCGCCGCCCCCCCCCCTTCTGAATTTTCTAATTACACCGTGCAGACTTCAGCTGTTCAAATAGTCTGACTGAAGTTTTGAATAAACTTATCTGAACTTTATTTTCCCAAGGGCAGTTCTACAATCCCACAAGATCAATTAATACTAGAATGAGCAAAGTGCTGAAGGGATGCTCCACTCTGCAGCAAACAGCCTTGCAAAGGGATAACTTAACACGTCTTTTCTGTCTTTAATGCCTGTGTTCCATGCCCTAATGCATTCTGACGACTACACAGTTTCACCCAGTTGTCAGCCACAGCTCAAGAGAGAGCCTTGGGAGTGGACTAGAAAGGGGGATCCCATGTCATGACTAAAGTACAATGACACAACAGTGTGAGGAAAACTAGCCTAGAGCCTGCCTGTACCATGGGCTTTGGCTTTCAGCTGCTTCAAAGCTCAATAGAAAGATTGATTTCAATGGGCTTTGCAGCATGCCTCATGTCTAGAGATATTAACTATTGCTATTCACTAGGACTGAATTTACCAAGTAAAAAAGCAAGTTAATACTTACTCATGTAATGGGCATTGCAACCTCTAACAATTGGAGTAATAAGAACACACAAAAAACTGCATTAAAAGAATAATTATTAAGATTGCAAAATCCAGCCCTCAAAAGATAGGAAATGCCAAAATTAAGGTTGCCCGTGGAACCTTAATGAATCAGAATATGAAAATAGCCATACTGGGTCAGACCAATGGTCCATCTAGCCCTGTATCCTATCTTCTGACAAATGGCCTGTGTCAGATGGTTCAGGGGCAATGAACAGGACAGGGCAATTTTGTTGATCCATCCTGTCATCCAATCCCAGTTTCTCACAGTTGGAGGTTTAGGGACACCCAGAACATGTGCTTGCATGCTTGACCATCTTTGTCAATAGCCAGTGAAGGACCTATCTTTCATAGAATCATAGAACTGGAAGGGATCTCGAGAGGCAGGGCCGGCTCCAGGCACCAGCTGAGCAAGCAGATTGTTGGGGCGGCAGATTGTTGGAGGCAGCATTCTGCCCAGTCCTAGGGCGGCACGGCCGCTTTTTGTTGTTGTTGTTGTTGTTCTTGTTCCACTCCGGCCTCCCTGTAGGGGGCAGTGGAGCGGAGAACCAGAGTGCCCTGCAGGGCAGTTCTCTTCCTTCCCTCCCCGCCAACTGGAGCGGAGCCCTCGCAGGAGGCGGTGCAGCGGGAGGGTCTGCATGGCAGTGCCACTGCTGTAGCCCTGGCCGCCCCCTTCTCTCTCTCTCCTGCCCGCTTCCTCCCCGCCAGCCGGTCGCCCTACACCCGCGCTCCGGCCGCGCCACAGGTTTTTTTTTTTTTTTTTTTTTTTTTGCTTGGGGCGGCCAAAAAGCCAGAGCCAGCCCTGTTGGGAGGTCATCTAGTCCAGTCCCCTGCACTCAAGGCGGGACTAAGTATTATCTAGACCATCCCTGACATGTGTTTGTCCAACCTGCTCTTAAAAATCCCCAATGATGGAGATTCCACAACCACCCTATGCAATTTATTCCAGTGCTTAACCACCCTGACAGTTAGGAAGTTTTTCCTAATGTCCAACCTAAACTGCCCTTGCTGCAATTTAACTTAATAATTTATCTAATTCTTTTTTTGAACCCAGTTATACAATTGGCTTTCACAATGTCCCCTGGCAGTGAGTTCCACAGATGACTGTGCATTGTGTGAAGAAGTATTCCTTGTGTTTGTGTTAAATCTGCTGTCTATTAATTTCATTGGGTTGACCCTTTGTGCTTGCATTATATGAAGGGGTAAATAACACTTTGCTATTCATTTTCTCTATATCATGAATGTTTTTATTCAGCCCCCTTGTGTGTGTGCATTATGCTACAGTCTTGAAATCGATGATCACATGGCAGACACCATGCATAAAAAAAGTCAGCCTAAACAGTTAAAGTTTGGCAAAGTAATAAGCAACTGAACACAGGGCCTTTTAATGGGAAGTGTCAGGCGATCTTAAAAACAGCGCTACCAGCCTTGACTATAATAACTTTTATCTTTACTTCCTGGAACAAAAGGTGAGAATCCATTAGAATAGTACCTTCATATTATAGACGTAGAGAGAGAGTTGTCCTTTAATGCTTTTTTATATATATAATAAGCCCTCAGAATTGGTTAAGAAAAGAAGCAGACCTCATCAATTTCTCCAATGATTCCTCTGAGAGAGACTTTTTTAGTTTATATTTTTAGATCATTTTAACAACACCTCTATTATTGGATTGTCAGAGGCTTCGTACATAGAATTCATGGTGGCTTTCATAAAGAAAAATTAGATACTGTCTCAAGGACAGGGCCTACTTTTAATGTCATTAAAATTAAACGAGAAATCTTTTGCTATTTGCCCAGGGACATCAATGTGATGGAGGTGGAAAAATACTAGTTTGAAAGGAAGATGTGAGGAGATGCTGAGCTGAGGCAATTGATAGGCATTGTTTGGTTTTTTTGGTCTCTTTTGATATGTATGTATAACCCATAGGCTCATGCTGCAGGAGAGAAACTGTGAGGAGGAGACAGGGATTTTTGTTGAAATACTCTGTGCCTGTGCACATGTGCAGAGAGCAGGGCGGGGCAACTTGGCTAGAAGGACCCAGAAACATCCAGGTCCAGGGGCGTGGCAGTTAGTAGGTGCAATCAGTAGTTCTTTCTGAAGCTTTATAGGGAAGTTTGATCTTGGCCAAGGAGTCTTGCAGGTCCCACTCGTATCGTACCATTTGCTTATAGAAATCACAGAGATTTCCTGGAACACTGCAATTAACAACTTCAGCACCAGAGGCAGGACTTAATTTCCTACTACATCCCTGTGATCAGATACAACAACATAACATACAGTGGGGATAGCTCAGTGGTTTGAGCATTGGCCTGCTAAACCCAGGGTTGTGAGTTCAATCCTTGAGGGGGGCATTTAGAGATCTGGGGCAAAAATCTGTCTGGGGATTGGCCCTGCTTTGAGCAGGGGGTTGGACTAGATGACCTCCTGAGGTCTTTTCCAACCCTGATGTCTTTTCCAACCCTGATATTCTATGATTCTATTCTATGATTCTAAGACAAGAGCTTCACACTAATGTAAATGTACAGCTCTATCTATTGGTATAAATGAGGTCTACATTGATCATTGCAATATTCCCCATTTGAGAGTTGAGCCAATCAGAGCTGAGGAGGGCAAAGGTTATAAATGAGCATGTTTGGACTCAGTGGCTGATTGAGGCAGGACCATGAGAGGTGTCTCCTGTGGGGCTACGTCCCAATCCCTGTTCCATTTTGGATACACGTGAGTGCTATTCTACTTTGACTTACTAGGGAAGCCCTCCATTAGAAGAGTGTTTGATCCATCACAGGGTGTTTTGTGGATCTAGAGCTGGTGGGGAGGGAGGGAACATTTATGTGCATGGCCTACAGAGCTTAAATTTCACTATTAGCTAACTGCTTTCAACAGGTATTAATGAGAGAACAGGGGCAGAGCTGAGTGAGATAAGGGTTTTTACATGAACTCACTTAGCTGGTCTTACCGGGAAAAGATAGTGCTCTGTAGAGTGAGACCTTTAGAGAGAACCAAGGAATGGGTATTTGATATGTTGTTCCCAACACCTGCACCATTTTGGCTATAGGCTACTCCTTTTCTGTTTCACTAGCAAATGAGGACTGGTCTGCTCTTAACCCAAGAGCTGGAATGCTGCTAGCTGTGAAGATCCCCAGATTTTTTGTTTGTTGACCGAGTTCTGAAGCGCTTGGAAAGGATTTGAGGTGCTGCCATTCTTCCCAAGCTCGTGAGTGACCAACACTCCATATTATGCTTATGCTACCAGAACCGAGAAATCATCTCTGAAAGGAGATCATAGGGGAATAGGTTTACAGGTGTGTGTTAAAATATAGAAGTGTATGGGTTATGCTGGGACCTCATATTTAAATATTACACACACACAACTAAGTTAAAAGAACATTATTAAGGTTGCAAAGTCAATCATTAGGAATGGCAGCCTTAATTCAGCCCCCTTATGTGTATGCATTATGATACCATCCTTAATTACACAGTCATATACTGTTTACTTTTTACAATGTATTATGCGTGCATTAAATGTTTAAATGTATGGGACAGTCTCTTAGCAATAGACTGGGAAGTATTAACACCTATTTATTAGGGGTTTACCTACAATAGCCCTGAGGTTTAACTCTATGTAATGCCTTCTGAAATGTCCTGAAAAGACCGAACTCGGGCCTGTGGTACAGGAAAGAGTTAAACTGAAATGCATGAAGAGGAATGTAATACAGTTATACATAACATTGCCTCGGCATCTCCCTCCCCTGTTACCTTTGTGCACATTCTTTAATTTCTATATTGGATAACTATTGAGACATGGTCATTGTGAAGTTTACCCCAGAATAGAGAGCTAGAAGGATTGCAAGTTGTTTGGGAAAGGGACTTTCTCTGCCTATACTTTTGTTCGCTGTCTAGCATAGCGGGTCCCTGATATGGTGGAGGCACTAATGGAGCACAAATAATACATAAGAAGACACTAACCCATTACCTAAGATGTAGTGAAGCCCTTAAACTAGGATTTGAGATGTGAGAATCCTCTACTGTGAAGAATTTCACTCTTTAACTGGAGCTGTTCAGAAAAATGGTGTGTGTGTGTGGGGGGGGGGTGTTTGTTTGTTTGTTTGTTTATTTTTTGGATGGAGAGGGTGGGAACTGCAAAAATTGCATCCAGATTTTATGTTTTCCAACCGGCTTTTCCTTTACTGTATAAAAGTGGCAAAGATTTCCTGGTAGGTGTTTGGTGTGAACTGTGGCCCCAATGCTGAAATGAGCTCCACCAGGCAGATTTCTGCTCCTTTGTGAATCCTCATTGACTTTGAGCATTAGGTGTCTGCCCTTGGAGAAGTTAATATAGGTTCAGGGCTCATGTATGTGTATGCTGATGAGCAAATTCAACCATTTCTCATCATTATGCAATCTACCTTTTCTCTCTAGGAGACTTCCTGTTGATCACAGGTAGCTTTTTTAAAAAGGATTTTTAGATACAGTACATGTTGGAAAAGTGTCTCCATCTCCTTGCCAAGTACAGGCACGTTAGAGTACATTGCAAATTCACTGAACACAATTTTAACAGCACAATTTCCATTAACTGCAGCTAAAATCTGTTTGAAGCTCTGTCCCCTTGCAATTTGGGGAAAAAAATCACTTTTCCATTATTTTTTTTGTTTTTCTGTGCTTCTGTATTTCCAAGATTCTGACTGGGGGCAAAGTGGAAGTTCTGAAATGTCACAGGATGTTGCCATGGTTGTATGAGGTAACAGGAATTGTAGGAAGAAACGTGCTGTCATGAAATTTCTTTCTAAAAGGTATGCTCTAGTCAGGGCCGGCTCCAGGGTTTTGGCCGCCCCAAGCAGCCAAAAAAAAAAAAAGCCGCGATCGCGATCTGCCGCGGCAATTTGGCGGGAGGTCCTTTGCTCCCAGCGGGAGTGAGGGACCGTCCGCCGAATTGCCGCCGAATACCTGGATGTGCCGCCCCTCTCCGGAGCGGCCGCCCCAAGCACCTGCTTGCCAGGCTGGTGCCTGGAGCTGGCCCTGGCTCTAGTTCAGCCACAATTCGAATGGCGCAGGAGTCACTGGAGGAAGATCTCTCGCTTGTGTAACGCAGGAGATCACACTAGAGCAGTGGTTTTCAATCTGTGGTCCACGGACCCCTTTCTAAAATTTCCAAAGGGGGCCGCACCGCCTTTCACAGGTTTGTTTGTTTTTTTTAGGATTGTCATGATCTCTTCTAGCCTCAAAAAGAAATCTTTGAAATTTGCAGCTCAACTTTAGAGCTTCAAAAACTTGGTTCAAAGCTGGATAAGTATGGGACATGGGAGACTCTGCTCTGCCTGATGCTCTCTCTCTATAACTTTGGCTGCTCTGAATCAAGTGGAGCTGGGCTTTGAACCTGGGTCTCCCAGGCCACTACCCTATCCTCCAGGGTATTGAGTGTGAGAGATTTCAGAGTAGCAGCCGTGTTAGTCTGTATCCGCAAAAAGAACAGGAGTCCTTGTGGCACCTTAGAGACTAACAAATTTATTTGAGCATAAACTTTTGTGAGAGAGTCAGTCAGTCTCTCTCTCTCTCTCTTCCCCCCTCCCCCCGACCCCCCGTCAGAATGACCAGAGAGTTTTTGACCCAAAAATCTACCTGAACCGAGAAGCTCAGGTTTCAATCCAAAAACAGCATGACACAATTCTGGTTTCAAAAGAAGTTTTGTTTTTGTTCCCATGCAATGCAAAACCTCAACAGTTGCCCCAAAACAGAGTCGCTGGCCTTCAGCCAGCTCTGCATTCACTCCCTCATCAGCCAGTTGGGTGAGCCACTGAACCAGCCATCTAATTTCTGCACGTATGTCCTTATCTTCTCTGGCAAACAGTCGTCTGCAGAGAGTGGGCTCCCCAGAGATGATTTCTTTTATCCTCCCTGGAGAGTGTACTTTCATAATTAGGGTGCATGGGAGGGGGGAGTTAGGGCCTTTTCAGTGACTAAGCATTTAGCATGCTAATTGCTAGCAATTCTCCCTTCCATTGAGTGCACAGAGTGGTTCTGAAGGAGAATAATAATGTTCTGCAAATGGGCTCTGGATGGCAGTGGAGTCCTCTAACCTGTGTCAGCATTTCTGTTTTAAAGACCTGTAATCAGTGGGTTTATATTGCCCATTTAACATTTGCTCCAACATTAAATTAACATATGAAGTTTCAGCCCAGTACATTTAAGGGAGTGGGGAGGAGCGAGGAGGTTATCAAAATAGGGTTTGGATCTTTCTTTTAAAAAACAAAAACAAAAAACCCAAACCTTTCCTGGGTGGGAGGAGCTCTGGAATCCAAGGTCCCCAATTTACTCACAGAATAGGAATTGCATAGGTGAGTGGTGTGGGCTCAGATCCTGCCCTTATCAAGTGTTGTGTTTCCAATCACTGGGAGCTTCTTATATCAGTGCAATGAGACTTCATTGTTAGGTACATAGACCCTGAGGATCATGTATCTGCACTTTGAGTGTTCATCCAACCCTTAAGCTCCCAGTATACTGTCTTAGCATGCACTTGGCACAATGCAAAACTTGGGATGGATCCTTGGGGACAGTCTTTCTTTGGGCTGTCTCAAATTCATGGTCAGGAATTTGGAGTGAACCTCTCCATTGCATTGCAGCAAGTGGCAGGGCAAGTTTCCCCTTTTACAGTCCCACCAGTTTGTCTCATCTGTAACCACTCATGTAAGTCTGTTCCTATTCAGAACAGCATTTAGGCACCTGCTGTAAATTAAGCACGTGTGTGAAGGGGATGTATAAACCCCTCTCTGCCACAGCCCTCAAGGGCTAAGAGACAGAGTAGCTGCTGCTGATTGTTTGACCAGCAACAGGTGGGATTAGAGGCTGCAGCCCAGCAGATTGGGGTGGCCCTGGCTGTCTGAAAGCTACTCTTTGTTGGCAATGGACTGACACAAAGCCACCCAAAAGCAGGTTCAGAGGTCCCTGCGGACTAGGTTGAGGGAACAGAGACCTTAAGCAGGTAACCCTTTCCCTATGCTCTGTGAGCCGGAAGAAGACTGGAATCCCTAGGGTCCTGCTACCAGACTTGGGAGGAATAAGACCCAGAGCTTTGAGGATAGCTGGAGATGAGCTAGACCAGCTGGCCTATGCCCAAGGGATTTGAGGCCAGCTGAGAGGGGCAGAACTCCCACAATGTGCTTATGTGTTTTGCTGAACCTCAGTCTATTCTGTTGGAACTGTAGCATTGTGATTAGTCACTGGAGCAGGGGGACTGGATCCTGGGTCTTCCATATTCCCGACGAGTGCTCTAACCAGCAGGCTAGAGAGCCATGCTCATGCTTGTGTGCCCATTCTCTCTTACAGAGCCGTGTGAAAGAGAGAGAGAGAAAGTGTGCATCACAGGTGAGTACCCTGACCACTGGGCTAAGAGTTATGAGGGCAGTCCTGTTTCCCTCTCCCCTGGCTTCTTGCAAAAATGGCGTGGGTTCCTATCTCCAAAGAGAAGTTCCCAGCTGTGATTCCTTAGCAGGGATAGGCACCTCCCTGCTGCTTGGACTTAGGAGAGAGCTGTGGGGCTTAGCACACACTCCCATTGTCAGCATCTCCTGTTGGCAAGCTTAGGTGGCTCTGTGCCCTAGCACACTGGCTTTTATATATCACTGTCCAAGGTGGCTATCTCGCCACATTCATTGTCACATCGCCTAACATCCTTTGTGCATCCAGCCCTAAATGATTTGCCCAAGGTCTTAAAAGACATTTGTTGCTGTCCTGGGGTACGATCCCAGGTCTCCTGAATCCAAGCCTAGTTCTCGTACCTTTCCACCCTCCACTTTGCCAATGTATGACGCCAACTTTAAAAATTTGACCAATGACCAAAATATGGAACACCTGTGTCTTGTTGCACAGTGCATCCTAAATGGCAAATGATAATGTCAATAATATAGAAAAAAATGTTGTGGAAGAATTTTTTTCATGGAGTGAAGTTAATAAATTTAGTTTTTAAATAAGAAAAATACTGGGTGAGAAGAAGCAAATCCCATCAGATAAACACATAAGGATTTCCCACATAAGTTGTTAACAGGATATGAGCTCTGGACTTTCAGATATATAGTACCAGATGTCTATTGCTTGGACTAAACTCTTATCTTCTCTGTTGACTGTAGAGATTAGAGACCCAAGAAACATTCACAATAGTCCAATGTTATCCGCCCTTAGAGGGGGACATGACACACTTTGCCAGTGGCCATACAAAAGCGGTAAAATGTTGAAGATCAGGATTCCTGGGTTCTGTTCTTGGGTTCGGAAAGGGTGTGTGATTTAATGGCTAGGATAGCCAGGCACATAGGTTTGCCACATTCTATCTGAAAGGCATTGTGCATGAGTCTTACCTTGGACCATCCCTCCTCCTACAGTTGGGTAAGCTGAGGCTGAGTGATTGTGTCAAAGTGAGAAATAGATCCCATATAGGTGCCAGCCAGACACTTGAGGTGACACGTCTATGGGTACCTCCATGTCTGGATATTGTACTACTTGGAGTAGCACAGAGTCAGTCGACAATATGATGTCATTTGTGGGAGGTGGTGTGGTCTAGCATCCCTCTGGGAGTCTGGAGACCTGACTTTTATTCCTGCATCCCCCACCGGCTTATTTTGCGTGACCAGGGCACATCACTTATGGCCTGATTTTTCAGAGGTGCTGAACACCTGCAGCCCCCCAGGTGTCTCAAAAATTGGGCTCCTAAAATCTGAAGCACCCCTAATCAGGAGGCAAGTATTGAAAATATGGCTGCTAATGCCTTGGCTTAAGTCACATACATGAAGTGTGTGGTATAAGTAGCAACAAAACTCAAACCTACCTTCTGCATATTAGCCCTGAGCACATCCTTCCATTCATATTGGCCGTCAGTGTAGATGTCTAACAATGCCATATGAACACAATAAATGAGTCTGATTTTCTCATACATCATGTAAAAGGAAATTGAGGGTAAGGCATTATGACAAGTGCTTATTAGCTATCTAGTTTCTGTGCATCCTTTTACTGAATTCAGTCAACCCAGAGTGTCAATTTTCTATTGTTTGCTATCTAGCTAATATACCTGTGATGAGTTTAATCACAGAACCCCCCTTGGGAGCTGCCACCTGATGTGCCAAGTCTACTTCTGCCCCTGCTTTCCCTGCCAGCTCGGGACCCCAGCACCCTATCTTGCTGAGCCAGACACACCCGTCTGTTCCAACACAGACCCAGGGTCTGAATTACTTGCCCCAAAGCTGAAGACTTAACTGAAAGCAGCTTACAGAAGTGTTCTTGTCTCTAACACTCAGATGCTCAACTCCCAATGGGGTCTAAACCCAAACAAATCCGTTTTACCCTGTATAAAGCTTATACAAGGTAACTCATAAATTGTTCGCCCTCTGTAACACTGATAGAGAGATATGCACAGCTGTTTGCCCCCCCTTCCAGGTATTAATACATACTCTGAGTTAATTAATAAGTAAAAAGTGATTGTATTAAATACAGAAAGTAGGATTTAAGTGGTTCCAAGTAGTGACAGACAGAACGAACTGAGTTACCAAGCAAAATAAAATAAAACATGCAAATCTAAGCCTAATACAATTGAGTACAGATAATATCTCCCCCTGAAAGATGTTTCAATATGTTTCTTTCACAGATTGGATGCCTTCCTAGTCTGGGCACAATCCTTTCCCCTGGTACAGCCCTTGTTCCAGCTCAGGTGGTAGCTAGGGGATTCCTCATGATGGCTCCCCCTTTGTTCTGTTCCACTCATTTATATATCTTTTGCATAAGGCGGGAATCCTTTGTCCCTCTGGGTCCCCACCTCCCCCTTCTCAATGGAAAAGCACCAGGTTAAAGATGGATTCCAGTTCAGGTGACATGATCACATGTCACTGTAAGACTTCATTACCCACTTACCAGCACCCAGAAAGATTTGCAAGTAAAACAGAGCCATCTGCAGTCAATTGTCCTGGTTAATGGGAGTCATCAAGATTCCAAACTACCATTAATGGCCCACACTTTGCATAGTTACAATAGGCCCTCAGAGTTATATTTCATATTTCTAGATTCAGATACAAGCGTGGTACATTTATACAAATAGAATGATCACACTCAGTACATTATAAGCTTTGTAATGATACCTTACAAGAGACCTTTTGCATGAAGCATATTCCAGTTACACTAGCATATTTTCATAAAATCATATAGAGTGCAACGTCACAATACCTACCTGTGTCTTTCCAATGTGCCTATCACCAGAGTATCCAGGAACAATTTTAACCAGTATTGTCATTACTTTTATTAAAAGAGAAACCAAGAGTATCATTATAATCTGAGTTATGCAAGGTATTTTCTCTGGATAGGAGGTACTTAGCTGTAATACCATTTCCTAGATTACATGCTACTGTAACCACAAATGTCACAGAGAAAGTTAATGATTGCAACTGAAGCCGGGCTCTGCCTGCACTGAATTAATAAGAAGTACAAATACATAGGTGCATGTTGAACAAGTTTTTACTCCGTTTTTAGGTGTTCACAAAATGATATTATGGTGCACAAGATCCCCGCTTCAGGCCATGGAAAGCCCGTGCTTCAAGGGTGAATTAAAATGCCTTCCAGTTAAATAAATAGGATTTCAGTGGACTCCAAAATACAGTTGCTTAGAGTATTGTAAATGGCCACATTTTCACTGTATCAGCTGACTTGCACTGTGCCATGTCACCGACATGTAGACACTCTTGGATTTAATAGTTTGTACGCCTTCTGTTGTAAAATATATGAGGTAATATTAGAGTTGGACTTAACTGAAATTGTTTATGATGGACACATTTTTCTATTGACAACATATAACTGCATTGCGGAAGATGAGAAGAAGAGATTCTGACTTTTTTGTGAAGCATTCCCTGCCAGAAAAGTATGGGGGTCAGCATCAAAAGGTGCCTGAATCTTTTTGCTCTGTTGTTCCTCTTCTTGTGAGCATGGGTGGAAGCAAGTTGATATTTTTAGATCTCGATCAAGTTCCAGGCCCCATTAAATTCTGTTTTGTACAAAAGTAAGCCCTAATCCGGCAAGCACTGAACATACATCATAACTCATATTGAGTAGTCCCACTCATGTTTTCTGGCTGAGTAGCATAGAGGTAGACAAGACATTGTCCCTTTTCTGAAGATCTTACAATCAAAATAAATCAAGACATAAGAAGGATAATGCAACAAACCATAGAAGGGAATTTGAATAAAAGGATGGTTACATAGACTAACAGTGTGAATAACATGATAGTTCCAAAGTGTATGGGAATTCTTGGGTAACGGCTCACTAATGTGAATAAGCAGTTCACAATGGGACTGATTCTGAGACTTTGTTCACCTGGAGTAGTACCTTACCCCTGGCGTACCACTACTGCTTGAGCAAGGTGCTACTCAAGATGAGAATAATGGATATCATCACTTGGATACTTTTACTGATAGTGGCCTTGATCCAAAGCCCATGGAAGGACTCGCATTAATTTCACTGGGCTTTGGATCAAGGGCCATGCAGTGTATATTTTCCTGTGCTCAAAGTCATTACTTGCCAGTTTCAGTTCCTAGTACTTTACTTCAAACTTCAGGTCAATGGAGGCTCCAAATGCCAAATAAGGCACTCGTATTACGGATTAAGAGCATCCACACAAGAAGTAAATCAGGAATAGCTATTCCACTTTAAATTCACTCCCTACCTTAATCTGCATTAATTTACAATTTACAAGTCCAAAGAGATGGAAAGCAAAAGAAACAGTGACCCCACTGCTGATTAGTATGGAAATTAGTGGGCACAACAAGCCAGCTGTCTAACCAGGAGCATCTGTAGGCTTCAGTGGAAACTCCGAGCATTTCTAAGGATCAAGTCTATTGCTTTGTGCTGAAAGTAACCCTACAGGGAATTGCCTGAGTATTGCTAGGGTTTGTTGATTAAATATTTGGAGAACATATTCCATTTCTTCACATAACCTGAGAACCTCTTTGCCAGACGATGTTGTGAAGGCCAAGACTATAACAGGGTTCCAAAAAAGAACTAGATAAATTCATGGAGGATAGGCCCATCAATGGCTACTAGCCAGGATGGGCAGGGATGGTGTCCCTAGCCTCTGTTTGCCAGAAGCTGGGAATGGGCGACAGTGGATGGATCACTTGATGATTGCCAGTTCTGTTCATTCCCTCTGGGGCACCTGGCATTGGCCACTGTCGGAAGACAGGATACTGGGCTAGATGGACCTTTGGTCTGACCCAGTATGGCCGTTCTTATGTTCTTATGTTATGTTCTTATTTATTAAACAGTTGAGGGGGGAAAAGTCCACCATATAGTTTTATTTTCTGGAAGAGCTCTGTGTGGCTCGAAAGCTTGTCTCACTCACCAACAGGAGTTGGTCCACTAATAAATATTACCTCACCCACCTTGTCTTTGCTGAGAGTAGGCAGATAAAAGGTGCTGTGTGTTTCTGGTGCTGTCTGCATATTAACTTTTAATGATGTTCTATTTGAGCATTGTAGCCACATATCATACTTCTCACAGAAGTCATTGATGGAAAGAACCACTTATCTCATCTAGTCCATATTCCTTATGTTGTAGAATTGCTCCTCAGAGTACCTATTTCTAGTGATTTGTCCAGTCTTGTTTTAAATTTCTCTACCATTGGAGCTTCTAATCTTGCAGAAAGCTGAACTGCCGTACGGCATTCACTGTGGATAGCTGTGAACACATGCCAGTTTTACTATTAAAAATAGGCTATTTTGATTTAATTGGATGGGTGAGAGTTGTAGAGGTATCAAATCATTCTAATGGCAAATTGTTGTGATTTAAGGTATTGTTGATGTCAGAGTAATGCAACCTGGGCTTGTTTATACCTCACTTCATTCTGTTGCAGTAGCCCAGTTGTCCTATCGAGTGGGTGTTTGAGAAGTAATATACTTTCAGTTTGATATGTAAAAGGTAGGTCATGCTGCAGCCCTGTTCTTCCTTCTTATTTAGGAATGGAGAGCCACTTCCTTACAGAAACTATTCAAGAGAGGAGGAGGGTTTTGTTTTTAATTTTTTTTTTTTTAATTTGGGGTCTATGATGACTAGAAGGAAGCTATGTCAATGCAAGTTGATATAATACACAAGGATAAGTTCAGGTAGAATGATTAAAGTAGAAGACTGAGAGCAAGGAACTCATGCCTTCCAATTCTGACTCTGCCACTAACTTGCCATGTATCCTCGGACAAGTTACTTCACATCTGATTGTTTCGGTCTTGCTTTCATGGGGATAAATTATGCTTATTTCATGTGCATGGAATGGAGATTAATTGGTAAACAAGCCTGATCCTCCAGTCCTGAAATTCCCCAACTGCTGAGGATGTCGACAGGAGTTTGATATATGAGGAATGCAGAATCAAGTCCATTGCTTGGAAGTAAGTCATGGGAAACCCTTCATAAAGTGAATGTATTATTTTATGAAAAACAAGGAAGAATGAATGACTCTTGAAAAGGCACCTGGAATTATTTGAGCTGGTTGATTGCATGCAGCGGAGAGACTTGAAAGATACCCTTAATGGAGGGTACATTTTGCAGTTTTAGTGCACTTTAAAGTTTGCTTTTAGATTAGCTGAATGGAATTCTAATACGAAAGAGCATCCCATTGAAAACACACTTTCCCTGCAGAAAGTCAAGTGCAATCTTTGAAGTTCTAAGACTACTATATAAAAAGAGCACAAAATATTGATTTTACAGCTAAGAATTGCCCACCAGGAGATAGAGTTTTAGGGGCATTGTGAAATTGTAACATCAAATTGATGCTCAAAGCTGTTATACATGGGAAATTATAGTCCTTGCTAGAGGTAATATGCATCCAGTTTGTTTGATCAAGGGGATGTACCTAAAGTATGTTTCATTTTTCAACATCTGTCTCTTTCTTGTCTTTGCCTTCCTGTCCAGTTTAAAATTCCAGATGCTTCTAGTTGCAAATCTGAATGGAAGGGAAAGTGCATTGTGGATCTTTGATCCACATTTATGACTTAGTCCCTAAAAGTTGGCTTGACATTTGCCCTCTGCAACTTCTCAACAAGTTTGAAGAAATTGTGATTGAAGAGTGACTTTTGCTATGGTTTAAATGGCTTTGGGCAAAGTACAGCCTTATTTCTATTAAACTGGCTTTATTGCTTTTCCTGTGTACTACTAGAATGTGCAGGGTCTTCCAAATAAATCTTGTTTTTCGTAAGTATCTGAAAGTGACTAAGGAGAAATGAAATAAGCCTATGTCGGTTTAAAACGTGTGTTGTCTAGTTTCTTCTCAGTGGCTATAAATAGCTCTCATACATATTAAAGTAACCCATGGATGCACACCAAGCAGAGAATGAAGTCAAGATTAATATGGGTTACCACTGGGAGACATAAGGAGAAACTCATGAAAGAAAACTTGAAGCTGAATATCAGGAGACTATCCCCAGGAGTGAGGAAGGGAAGTGGGTGAGGCCTCTAACTTTTTTGGCATTATTGCTGTTTTGTTTTGAGATTGCACCCAAAGGCCTCACTCAGGATCAGGGCTCAATTGTATCTTAATGTACCTTTGGCAAGGGTCAACCAAACAGGATGGGGAAGTGTGGAAGAGAAAAGAATCTTACTCATAAAGGGCTCTCCATTGCCCAGATGCTAAGATTATGGGTGCACTATAACCACCCAGCTAGATAAGTGGGCACATGTGTTCTACTACCAAACTTTTAGAGCCATTCTCCTTCCCGCAAGAGTGAGTTCCTGAAGAGTATGAAGGAAACATAAGGGTTTCTGAGTTCGGGGGCGGGGAGCGTTATGATAGATCGGGAGATATGTGTATGTCAAATTCTGAATTCCATTTTGTTTTGTGAATGCCATGTTGAATGTAAACCTCAGTGTGGCTTTGAGCATTGTCCATTTTGTAGACTTGTAGAGACTTGATGCCTCGTGGAGAGTCTACATCAGGAAGCTAGGACATAGCAATCAAAGGCCATCAATGTTAAACGGCTCTACCCTAGTGGAACAATGGGCTTGGTACCAGCAGAGCCTCTGACTTTACCCAAAAACCAATGGCAGGTGGAGGTGGCACCTGGAAATTCCTCTGCACAGGGGGACAGTTCCACTGCTGGAGTCTGGAGGGGCTGCCCTGGATTAAGGACTTGGACCAAACCCAAGGGTGGGTGTTGAGGTCAGACTGAAAGGAATGGAGTTAAGACATTTGTTGTATTCCTAAAATCTGTAACTCTAATGTTTTTCCAAAAGCAAAACTATTTGTGGTTAAGAAATTCCTTTGCTAAACCTGGTGCCTTGCTTTACTGCCATGTTGTACCTGAAGGGTGTTAGGAAATTTGCACTCCAACATCCAGATTGACTCTGGGAGGGAATGGTATAAGCAACAAGGGGCTTGGGGGAAGCTGCAGCCTAGGCAGCTGGACAGTGGGGGTCCCACTGCTTAAGAAGGGGTGCAGACACAGAGTCTGCACCCGAGAGTACACCTGAGTGATCCAGAGCGAGGAACAGTGATCCATCACTACTTAGACCCGGAGGGTGGGGCGGGGGGCTTAGAAGAATGTGAGGTTCAGCAGTTGTATCCAAGCCCAACAGAGTGGTTTTCATGCAGAGAGTGGGAATGGACCAGGTTGTGAGAGAAGGAATGGAGGGATGGGCAAGCTGTGCCTGGGGAGGGAAGGCAGCAATACTGTGGTCAATATTCTCCGGAGGTTTGCCATGGGGAAGAAGATGTAATTTACAATCAGGGTTCCTCTGGAGACTACTCAAGAGTTGAAAGTCATCCACCTGCGCTGACCCTCCCTGCTCTAGTTCAGCTCCAAGGCCCTTATTAGAGAAGTAGGAGTTGCAGGTAGCTCTTACACGGCCTCTCTGCCTGCCAAGTGGACTTTCATGGGTTCCTCTGGCTTCTTCCAGGGGAGCGAATCAAAGCCACTAGCTAAGAAATATCAGAGGGGTAGCCGTGTTAGTCTGAATCTGTAAAAAGCAACAGAGGGTCCTGTGGCACCTTTGAGACTAACGGAAGTATTGGGAGCATAAGCTTTCGTGGGTAAGAACCTCACTTCTTCAGATGCAAGAAGAAGTGAGGTTCTTACCCACGAAAGCTTATGCTCCCAATACTTCTGTTAGTCTCAAAGGTGCCACAGGACCCTCTGTTGCTAGCTAAGAAATAGCATTTCCTGGCTATTTGTCCCCATCTGCCCAGATTTGGGCCTGTAAACGACATTTTGAACATGCACCATGAACAAGGAGTATGATGTTGCCTGAACAGTAAATCTGTGAGAGTCACTCAGAATGAGTCGTCTTTCTTTTTTTTTTTTTTTTTTCTTTTCCCCCTTATGACTGTTGTGAAGCACGCAGGTTGTGGAGAATAAATAAATGATCGTCATGGTTGAGATGCAGTTAAACAAATTTCATTCTGTCTAAGCTGTGGCAGCAAGATAAATAAATTAGAGAGATGCAATAGAGGAGTCGGTTTCATGGTTTGCAGGAAGTTTGGGACGCATGATAAAGCCTTAAGAATGAGTCAAACAGTCAGATTTTTTGTGGCAGCAATTTAAAAAAAAAAAATTGAATATAGCCTCTTCTCTTCTGCTCAATTATTTGTACATCAGGCTATTTAACACTTTCCTGCTCACAGTGGATATAGCAGAAGTTCCAGCAAGATCCTGACATTTGAAGGGAAATTGATCTGATGTCACTGAGTGGAGCCGTTAGCTGCGGATGTGGGTCCTGTCCATTCCAAGATGATATAAGTAATGAAGAAGGTTGATAAGATTTGGAAAGAAACACAGGACTGGAAGGGAGCTCCTGGGTCCTCGAGTCCAGTCCCCTGCTATCACAGGAAACCATGCCATTGTCAGGAACCATGAGCTGTCATTCCCTCAGCTGACCTGGGGCTAGCCAGATAATGAGTCCAGCTGGGCTGTGGCACAATCGCCTGATTGGCCAGCTCACCCGACTGGCTGCAAGGAGCCAACAGGTCTGCCTTTAAGCTCAGCAGCAGCAGGTCGTCAGCTGCTCCACACTTATGTCTGCAGCTGCAATCTCTCCTGTGCCTGCTTTGTTCCCAGACATATTCATGTCCAACTCCCTTGTCCGGCTCCTGACTCTGGCTCTGACCCTTAGCTCTGACTCCTGGTCCCTCGCTCTAACTTTTAGGTCAGACTCCCCACGTACCAGTTCCTGACAGTCATACAATCCTTTTAGTAAACTTATCAAGCTCCATCTTAAAGCCTGTTTGTTTCTTGTCCCTGAAACTCTTCCTGGGAGGCTGTCCCAGAATCTCACTCCTCTGATGATTAGAAACCTTCTACTGATTTCCAGCCTAAATTTCTTCCTGGCCTATTTATTCTTGAAAGTCAGCTACAAAGGATTGTGGTGAAGCTGGGCTCAAGTTTCAAAAAGTGTATCTGGATTTTAAACACTGCTGCATGCAGGGTGTCCCATCCCCCTACTATATCTGGTTGAAATTTTTTTTGAGTGAAACATTTCCCTGCCCCCAAAATGGGCTTTGTCATAAAATGTATCTTTTTTGCTGGATGAAAAAGTATGTTTTTCAATGGGAAACTTTGAAATGAAAGGGAACTTTTCCATTTTGAATTGCATTTTCAGTTTTCAAAAAGCAAATTGAAATGAAATGTTTTAGTTTGAAATTTCTCCCAAAAAATCAAAAATAAGGATTTATTTTTTTCATGAGGGTAAAAGGTTTTTCTGCTGGTCAGTAAACTCCTAGGATACGATTTATTATCGTAACATATACATGCATTATCAGTATTTTATTAGTTTGTGTGGGGATGTCTGTTTCTCAGCTGTAAAATGTGGGTAATGGTAGCGGTAGTATCAGAATAAACAGGTTATTGATTTAGAGGTTCCCAGATACTTCAGTAATGCGGGGCATGTGAGTACCTAGATAGACAGAAGCAAAGCCTTCTGGGAACATTCTCAAGAACAGTCTGTAGTGGGGTTCTGAGAATTTTCTTTCATGCTGCATATTGTTTTCAGTAGAGTGTGTCATCTGTTTGCTTACCTACACTGTAAAGAAACACCTCCTTAATGATATGTTTCTGTGTTGATGCCAGTTACTTTCAAGTGTATATTAATACTATTATACTGATACCTGTGATTTTTGAGTGTACATCAGATGATTGTATTGATACCAGATGTTCTTCAATATATGTTAATATCATTTATTGATAGCTGATGAACTCAAGTGTATTTTAATACCCCTGTATTGATCGATACTAGATGAATGGAACTTCTTCAGAGATCTAACATGGAACATATAACATAACCCTTTTGTTTAACATAAAGCCCAATGTAATTGCAGAATCCGTGAAAGGATATCCTATAATAAATTACTTTTCCTCTTTGTGGATCAGATTATCTAACAAAGTTCCTTTTCTTCTCCTCTTTGTCACTCTCTGAAATGTACCTAGTCAGAACATTTTCAGACTCATTCCTGAAAGCAATTACTTCATCCTGACATGTTCTGGAAATGTGTGTCTGATTTTTTTCACTCTAAATCAGATGTCGTTTGCTGGCCCACTTCACGGGTCCCTTCATTCACCGACACTTACTAGAGTAATGAATGAAAGAGTTCTTTGAGCTAGACATCGCATCTCAGGAGAAGGACTTGTTAAGGAGCTATTGATTCTCTTCCCCCCCGCTTCACCTCATTTCCTGTATTTCAGTGGAAAGTATTGATAACCAGAATATAAGCTTCTCATGAGTTTCCTGGTTTTTAAATCCTTGCTTTGTTGTGACTTAAGGTAAAATTTTACTTTATGAAATTGAAGGACGAAATGAGACATTAAAATAAATCTCCAAGGTAAGAAAATACTCTGGGGAAGGAAACTCTCCAACTAGACAGTGTAAAGAAAAGTTTAATTAAAGTGATTGCGTGGTACTTGAAAAATATAACAGTACTTTTCACTTGCATCATGCCTTTCGCCAAGGGTACTTTTAAAAGTATTTATTAATATAAGTCTTGGGCTGCCTGACCATACCAAGATCCACTGGCTAGAAGTTTGAAGCTAGACAAATTTAGGCTGGAAATAAGGCACATTTTTAACAGTGAGGGTAAACCACTGGAACAACCTACACAAGATTGTGGTGAATTCCCCATCACTGTCAATTTTGAAATCAAGATTGGAAGTTTATTGAACAGATCTGCTGAAGTTCAAACAGGAATTAATTCAGGGAAGTGCCGTGTCCTATGTTGCACAGGAGGGAGGTCAGACTAGATCATCACGGTTGTCCCTTCTGGCCTTATCTATGATGGGTGATGTTGCTTTTACCATGCTCCCCGTCAGTGGTGGATTAGCCACTGGGCCAACAGGGCCCCAGCCAATTGGGGGGCCCAGAAAAATGGGTGCCCCTCAGCTCAACCCAGCTGTCCTCACCTTCCTGGTGCTCCTGCTGGGGAATGGGGTCAGGGTGTGGGGACTTCCCCTGCTCTGCCTGCCCATCTGGCACTCTTGCAGGTGGAAGAGGTAGGGAGGGGTCCCCACTTGCTCGGGCCCAGGGCCCCAGAACACCCTAATCCACCTCTGCTCCCAGTCCTTGCTGGACAAAAGAGAATGAGAAACTGGATCTGGGAATCAAATCTTTCTCATTGCAAGGCAGGGGTCTGTACGCAACACCACCAGGCCAAAATTTAAGCAGTGCTTTAAGAGTAGACATATATTTCAAGTAGCAAGTGTTAAGCGCTGATATGAAGAGCTGTGTGCCAAGCAGCCAGTTGAAATGCTCTGCAAGAAGTTTTACTGGTCCTACACACCCCAGAAACAGTGATGGATATTATCGAGCACCATCTACAGGCACCTTCTCAGTTAACTAACTAGTTACATATGTACAAACATCTCTGTTTCATCAAGAGCGCCTGTTACAGTGCGTACCAAGCCACTGATTTCCCTGCTCCCCCAACAGCACAGCTATGGAGATTGTTTTGAAACTAAAAAGTGCTTTACTCCCCCACTCACTTGGTGGCTCCCATCCTACTCCCATTTCCAGATATAGATGTTCAGATTGGAACAAAAAATAATAATAATCTGATTTAGTATTTACAGTCTGACTGCCATAGGTTTGCCTCAGTTTAAAATGATTGCCTCACCATGGGAGCAGAGGAAAGCATTCATTAATGATAGCAGGATGACTTGATTTTGCAGCTGGCTTTAAGCATTCGTATTTAATGTAAAAAGAAGAACAGGAGGACTTGTGGCACCTTAGAGACTAACAAATTTATTAGAGCATAAGCTTTCGTGGACTACAGCCCACTTCTTCGGATGTATTTAATGTAAAGCACTGGGAGACAGGCAGCTGAATGCCTTTCTAATGGACAAGTAGAAGAGGAAGCCCCTCCTTTTTGTATTCAGACATTTGTGTATCACAGTGAGAGCCTGAGTGCCTAGCTCTCTGCTCTTTGCCTCATTACTTGACCGTCAGCTTCTCTAATATGTATTCCAGAGATCTGGTTAAGGTTCGCAACTTTGTAATATTTAAAAAACGGACACTCCAGCAGAAGTGCCGGAACCTCCCACACCCCACCTCTTCCTTCCCAGAGGCCCCGCTTCTGTCCTGTCTCTTCACCTAAGGCCCCTCCCCTGCCCCGCTTCCTCCTCTGAGGCCCCATCACTGCTCACTCCTCTTCCTCCTCCCCCCATCGCTCACTGCTCTTTGTCTCTTCCCCCCTGGGTTGTGAGAGACTTTCCTGCAGAGCCGGGGCTGGGAGCTTCAGCTGCCCAATGCAGGTATGAGGCAGCCCCAGCTGAGTAGGGGCTGGCACGGGTGATGACCTGGTGCCTCCCCTCGCCATCTCTGCCTGCACTAACTGGACTTTGGGTGTCCGGTCAGTGGAGCTGACTGGACACTGTCAGGTCCCCTTTCCAAACGGACTTTCTAGTCAAAAACTGGGCACCTGGTCATCCTAGATATGGTTGGTTTTCAAGGTCTTCTGCTTAGGTCTTTTTATTTTGGTTGATACAGGAAATAAATGTTTGATTGGAACTAATTGATCAAACCTGTGTTGAGGAGAAAAGATGCACAGATATCCACTGGGATACTGCAATAGGTCCTCTTAAACTATCGCATGGTCTGGAAAAATAGTTTCTTGTTGCTGCTTTGGTATCAAAAAGGCCGATTTGATCAGTGTGGGAAGTGTAATTATTAAAACATTGACTGAATTATGGGATGTTAAAAGCTTTTCAGCAGTGTTTTTTGTAGGAAGGGACTGAGTGAAATGAGACACAGATTTTGATTCATCCATTATGTTCTTAAGACACAAGCCTAGAAAAACCATACGACTAAATCTTCAGTTGATGTAAATGGACTTCAATGAACCCACACCAATTTACACCAACTCAGAATCTAGCCCATACCATTCAATACATTGGTAGCAGAACTCTTCCCATTTTGAATAGGGTGACCAGATGTCCCTATTTTATAGGGTCAGTCCCGATATTTGGGGCTTTATCTTATGTAGGCGCCTATTATTCCCCCCCTCCCTTCCACCGTCCTGATTTTTCACACTTGCTGTCTGGTCACGCTAATTTTGAATGATGATCTAACTAGACTTGTTCAAAACGCTCCTGCACAGAAATCTTTTTCCCCCTATTTTTTTTTTTAAATAATCAAATTTCAAAATGTTGATTAAAATTTGAAAATTCATAAAATGTTGATCATCCTTCCTTGAAAACAGCCTAGGTTTCATTTTCTCCTCTTCCCCCCCCCCCACCCCCTTTTCCCACAAGTAACAACATATATATGCATAAAGATTACCTGTCTTGTGATAAAATTTCAGTAAAAAAGATATTGAAAAAGATACAGTGCCATAAGACAAACCTATGGTAGTCTCTCATGAGATACACAGATGTTGTGTCTGAGGTTGGAGTGTGAATTTTGTCTTGCTCCCAGCAAAATTTGCAAAGCGACATTGACTAAAAATGGCTTTTTTCCCCACCATTTTACAAAACATTGGGGGAAATCGAATCTAACTATCCATGCCCTTTCAACATTATTTTGCAGCTCCAAATAGAAATGCTGTTACATTATTTCCCTGTTTTATAGTTTAAGATAATGAAGTCAAATATTCATTTGAAGTCACCATTGCGTGGAATAACTAACACCTCTCTGGTGTCCTGTTGCTGGATTGGGCTGGCAAATTATCATCAGAGAGATAGCTATTTAAACTCCGTTTGATGAAGCTAAATATGAGGAGGGTTCCAAGCATTGCCCAACAGTGCTAGACATAAACACATTCACCGCATTGTTAATCCCACTAATTCAATACAAAGCATGCAAGCCTCCGTGAGATTTATGCAAAAGTACAGCCTGAAGTGTATGATTAATGTTGGCAATAGCAAGGGAAAAAGCTGTTGCAGTCTATTGGCTAAGGTTAATCTTGTCAAGGTTTTAGGGAAATATTTCTTTTTTGATGTGATGAGGTTTTATATATAATATAGTTTTTTGACGATAAAGAGTGGGATGCCAAGAAGAAACTGGAATGAGTTGCTGACTTTTGGCTCTTCCTCTATTTTACGGCTTTAGTTTTGCAGGAAGTTCCTCCCAGTATTATTGTTACTAACAACAATTATAATATTTTATAACATCCTTCACCCCAAAGTGCTCTCCAGACTTAACTGATACTTAAAACTATCCATGGGGATCATTTCATCTATCCATGAAAGGTAGCCACGTGGGGGGGGGGGGTGGTGTGTGTGTGACCATAACTTTTGTTTGAAAGTATAGTGACAATACACAAAAGCTTAGGATAGGAACTAAAGTGTTGTATCAGTTTGAGGTTGTAGGCAGAATTTAGGTAGACTGTAGTTTGGACAAGACGCTAGAATGTAGAACTCTTTCCTAGAAGTTTTCTTTTCACCCTCCTTTCATTCTTATTTGAGTGTCTTCTTCCTTGTTGGTCATTATCTTTGGTTGCAGTGGTGTTGTAGCCTTGTTGATCCTGGTGGGTGAGGTAGTATCTTTCTTTGAATTATAGAAGATTAGGGTTGGAAGAGACCTCACGAGGTCATCTAGTCCAGCCCCCTGCTCAAAGCAGGACCAACCCCAACTAAATCATCCCAGCCAGGGCTTTGCCAAGCCAGGCCTTAAAAACCTCTAAGGATGGAGATTCCACCACCTCCCTAGGTAACCCATTCCAGTGCTTCACCACCTTCCTAATGAAATAGTGTTTCCTAATATCCAACCTAGACCTCACGCACTACAACTTGAAACCATTGCTCCTTGTTCTGTCATCTGCCATCACTGAGAACAGCTAAGCTCCATCCTCTTTGGAACCCCCCTTCAGATAGTTGATGGATGCTATCAAATCCCCCCTCACTCTTCTCTTCTGCAGACGAAATAAGCCAAGTTCCCTCAGCCTCACCTCATAAGTCATGTGCCCCAGTCCGCTAATCATTTTCGTTACCCTCTGCTGGACTGTCTCCAATTTGTCCACATCCTTTCTGTAGTGGGGGGGCCCCCAAACTGGACGCAATACTCCAGATGTGGCCTCACCAGTGCCGAACAGAGGGGAATAATCACTTCCCTCGATCTACTGGCAATCCTCCTACTAATGCAGCCCAATATGCCATTAGCCTTCTTGGCAACATTGGACCAACTTCTGTTGGTGTAAGAGAAATGCTGTTGAGCTTCACAGAGCTCTTCTTTCCCAGACCTGAACACACTCAAAGTGTCACAGATAAGTACAAGGTGTAACACATTGTTTAGCATAAGTAGTTAACACACATTGTCAGAGACAATTCAAAGCGAATGGCTTATAAAAACAATCTGTAACCCACTAACCCGCCCACAAACACTTTTTGTCCTATGACTGCAAAGGTGTTAGTTAACTGGCCACTTCACTTTGAGTACCTTTAGCCACATGTCTGTCTCTAAGTTTTACACCTGTGATCACTGCCAGCATCCAGTGAATAATAATCATGACTATTGAGTGATCTTTGGAATTTCCATTCCATGGACAATACTGACATTTCAACATAGGAAATGAGACAAGTTGAAATTTCTAAATTTTAAATGGAAAAGAGATTTTGAAAAAAAAAACTGATTTGGAATTGTCAGAATGTTTCATTTTGACATTCCTGTAATCAAAATGTTTTGTTTCATTTTGTTAAAATGACATGAAATGCTTCATTTTGAACCAGATCAACATTAAACAACATTTCTCTTGCATTATGGGAGTTGTAATTCAGGCCCCCATTGTCTCTTATAGGCCAGGTGTATTATGGGAGATACAGTCCAGCCAGAAAGCCTAATGCCCTCATTCTCCCCCTAAGACAATGCGCTTAAAAAGGAAATACCGTTTAATATCGTTTTTGCTGATTCAAAATTGAACATTTTGCAGTCAATTCAATAAAATGAAATATTCCAATCTGGGTCAAATTGACCAAAATAAAATATTTCATTTTGATTTTCCTGATGGAAATTTTTTTTTATTTTTTTTTATTTATTTTTTTTGGCAATCTACCTAAGGCTACTTAGTGTTATCCGTATGTATGCCTTTATTTGCAATGCAACTAACAAGAGAGATTACACATGTAATGTAATGGAGCACATCCGATGCATGTATCCGTCCCGCTTGAGCAGATTATGCAATACAATGATGGGCTAGGGTGGAGTGCACTGTATTACTCTATCCTCCTCCTGCTTGATTGCTTCATATCTGTGCTTGTGCACAGAAACTGTCAGTTCTCTGTAATGTGAGGAAGAGAACTCAATAAGACGCTCTATTGCCGAAGCACAATCTGCACTCTCAATAAATAACGCGTGTAATTCTTAGCAAGGGGGCCTGGAGTTCACTACTCAGTGCTGGGCAGATTCATTTAAATCCCTATTGTATGGTGAAATTGAACTTCTTTTTTGGAGTCTATCATCATTTTGGGCAGAGGGTGATGGGGGTGGAATCCAGTTTTGTTTTGTTTCTTCATATATTGTAGGATAGATAATTTGGACAGGTCTCTTCCCTCCCCCGATAGCAAACAAGATGAGGTGTCGGGGATGTTACCGTCAGGTGTACTCTGTGAAGGACAGGCATATCACGGAGTAAAATATGGCAGTGATTGCTAAAACAGAGGATAAAACTGTAGTGGGGTAGGAGATGCATCTTTCTGGAGATGTGATCGGTTTCAGAAGGGTTACATTCAATTCTGTTTAACTGATATGGGCAGACTTTCTTCCAATCTAGACAAGAACCTCAGCTCACCTGGCAGTATCTGTTGTTGTCGTTATTCGTTTGCATTACAATAGCATCTACAGACCCAACCAAGATCAGGAGCCCATTGTGCTAGGCGCTGTACTCACATATAGTAAGAGGCAGTCTCTGTCCTGAAGCGCTTACAGTCTAAATAGCAGTGATAGACACAAAGAGGTGAAACAACTTGACCAAGGTTACAGAGGAACTCTGTGGCAGAGGTGGGAATGAAACCTAGTTCTCCTGCCTCCCGTACCTGGTCCATTGGAGCACACTGCCTCTCAATGTGTTTTGTTGTTGATCCAAAGCCCAATGACATCTATATGGAAAGGCTCCTGCTGACGTTACTGGGTTGTGTCTCAGCCTCACTGTCTGTATTACGGCTTCCTATTTGGTCACAGCTGGGCTGATGATATTTTTGACACAAAATAACAGCCTGCCTGTCAAGGAAGAGCAGCAAGGGGACATAGGGGAGAGCTCTGTTGGGTATCAGGGAGGCTACACAATAGGTGAGCAAGAAGTGTCCTTCCATCTCCTGAGCCAAGCAATCCCCATTGCTCTTCTTCCCTGTGGACTTACCTTGATTGGTGGCAAAGGGATGCTTCAAGGCATTGTGCAGAGGCGAGGCTCGCTGGTCATCTGATCCTGCCTCGATGAGCTCCATACTGTTGGAACTCTGTGTCCAGGCATAGGCCCATGGAAGGCTAAGCTTCTTCAGAATCGGGGCTGAATTTGAACAGAGAGGTGTTTATTTTACTTTTCTTACTGGCAAAAGAGTGGCAGTAATGTGGGTTGGGATTTTGTTGCTGTGGATTGGGTGTCTCCTGTTGTATAGTCTTAGACAAGTCTACTGAACACACACAACACTCCTGTTGCAGAGCCTCAAACAAGTCTTCATTGAATGCACGAAGGGGCTAAAAACAGTCACACATTTCAGTGCATTTCCTTCCCCTTACAGTCCACCTCTTCTACAGGGAAATTTCCCTTATCTGAAAGTGTCCTCAATGTCCTTGTTGGAAAAGAGAGAGGTTTAGATGGTACCAATACCAATGAAACTCCTAAAACTGTTGTGTTGTGGTCTTTCCAGTGAGACTAAAGGGTTCATATTCATTCTCATGATAGACCATAGTGGCTGCAGAGAACTGTTCAGATCCATCATGTCAGAAGAAGGCATTGATGCAATTGTGACGGTTCCATACTGTAGCATCACATTCAATGGAAGGGTTGCTTAGATTCAGTACAGTCTTATCAGGATTGTATAGTGCTTTTCACATCATGGAACCTTTCAGTCTATTACGTGGTGTTTTGTGGATGGATATAGGTCAGTGGTGGACAACCTGTGGCCCGTGGGCCTCACACGCCAGACAGTTTGTTTATATTGGCACAGCCGCTGGCAGCTCCCAGTGGCCGTGGTTCAACATTCCCTGTGGCCCGTGCTGTTCCCGCAGCTCCCATTGGCTGGGATCGGCTAACCGTGGCCACTGGGAGCTGTGGGTAACCGTGCCAATGTAAACAAACTGTCTTACAGCCCGCCAGCAGATTATCCTGACTGGCCGCAGGTTGCCCACCACTGATATAGGTAGATGTGACAGATTCCTAGTGCAGGGCTTGATTTTAGTGATTGACCTCTAAAACTCTAACACCACCATTCAGCTCCCAAAACTGAACAACCCCATTCGATTAAAGTCTAGCTCTCTGAAACCTGAACACATCTGAGGTTCATTTATATCCCTAGGGCTGGCATAGGTATTCCAGAATCAAAGCCTCTTTCAAGCTAGAAAATCTGACAAGATGACCAGCATTCTCATCCCTATGCTCCAGCGTTGTCATATATGAACCGGCAGTTCACACTTTGCTTGAAATCCATGTTCAACAGAATGTTTCAGAAGTCCCCCGTGAGATATTCAGATGCAGGTCTGTTCTGTATGGTGGTTGTCACTTCTTATAGCTCATGCATGAGCTTTCCCGCACTAATAGGGCACTAATATGGCTGTTTAAAAGGAAGAAAGCAATTGTTTTTTATGGGAGTGTCATTTTGACACTTACGACTTTGATTTGATTCTTTTTTTCATTCATTTAGATCCCTTGGAGGAGCTACTTGGTATTTTGAATCAAGTTTCTTCTTGTTGGTTGTTCCCTGTCCCCGTTTGCTTGGGTGTAAATGGCAGGTCACAGAGATGACATAGGCAAAATCTGCAAGGTAGACAGGTGCTTCTGCACCTGCACTTCCTTAAATCAAGGCTGTAATAATGTAAATTGCAAACATCTGTGTTGTGGGGCCCTGCACATTCACAATCTCTTTTTCAGCTTGGTTCATCAATTGGTCTTTGGCAGGAAAAACAGAAGAAGCTACATCCTAAAATAGCTCCTCTGGAAGATAGTTAACCTCAAGTCTGCCTGGACTGTGCCAGCGCTTCTCCTTCTTCTGTTCACAGTTCGAACCCACCCCATTACCTGCCTAATAAAGTGAGAGAGCAGATAATCATCAGCGTCATTACAGGAGCGAGCCTGCTTCTGTAGATCTGTAAATAAGCTGCTGTTTGCTGCCCTGCATGTGTGTCAAGTGAGATGAAGACAAAATCCCGAGCCTGTCTTTTTAATGTGTCCGCTTGGATGAGCTGACACTTCTTCAAACTGAACTTTCTTCTGTCTTTCCACACCCAGACATAGCTAAGACGTTCAGTTTGAGTGTTGCCGCAATTTTGCCAAAGACTAATTTAAGAGGCAGCGTACCAGAGCTTCAGCGGATGGCTCTGTTGACTTTAATGGAGCTATTCCAATTTACCCCAGCACAACATCTGGCCCGGCATTATTTTAGTAATGTCTCTAGTCCAGGAGTGGCCAACTGGAGCCTGAGAAGGAGCCAGAATTTACCAATGTACATTGCCCAAAAGCCACAGTAATATGTCAGCAGCCCCCCATCAGCTCCCCTCCTCCACTGCCCGGCTCCCAGTGCCTCCCGCCCACTGGCAGCTCCGCCGATCAGTGCTTCACCACACTTCCCGATCAGCTGTTTTGTGGCATGCAGGAGGCTCTGGGGTGGGAGGGGGGAGGAGCGAGGGCACGGCAGGCTCAGGGGAGGGGGCAGGAAGGGGTGGAGTGGGGGCAGGGCCTGTGACAGAGCCAGGGGTTGAGCAGTGAGCACCCCCCGGCACATTGGAAAGTTAGCGCCTAAAGCTCCAGCCCTGGAGTCGGTGCCTATACAAGGAGCCGCATATTAACTTCTGAAGAGCCGCATGTGGCTCCGGAGCCACAGGTTGGCCACCCCTGCTCTAGTCCATGCAACATCTTTGCACTCTGAGGGCCAAATTCGGCCTTCAAAGGAATGAATTCAGCAAATGAAGTGGGTTTAACTCCATTCACATCACGCCATTCACGCATAGCTGGGTTCATTTACGCCAGGGCTGACTAGGGTTCAGATTCTCCTATCTATCCAGGCAACCCATTGAGATCTTTTAAGCGCATTTAAAGAGACAGCCTGTTCATTCTCAAAACACAGTTCTCTCTCTCACACAGTTCATTCTCAGAATAGTTAAATAAGGATTAGGACTGGCCAGAAAACTTGAGTTTTGTGAAAATATTTGGAGGTTTTGAAATGTGTTGTGAAGCGGAATGAAAACGAGACCTTTCTGGAATGGAGAAACAAACAGACGGACACCCCACTGCAGACTAGCCAATAGCCTGGTGGTTAGGACACTCTGAATCTGCCTGGTTCAGAGGAGGGATTTGACCCTGGGTTTCCCACAACCCTGGAGAATGACCTGATCACCTGGGTTTTTGTGAGTTCTGAGAAACATTCTTATTTGTGTTACTGTAGTGACCATAGGCGCTGGCTTCCTCCAGGCCCTGGAAGTGCTCATCCTTCTGCCCCGCCCACCTCCTTCCCCCAAACCTCCGTCCCTGCCCCTTGTCTTCCTGCCCCCCGCTCTGCCCCAGGCCCCGCCCCTGCTTTACCCCCACCCCCACCCCCACCCCACCTCTTCCCGTCCAGTTCCACCACCCCCGAGAATGCCACATCCCTGCTCCTTTCCTCTCCCTCCCAGTGCCTCCTGCACACCACAAAACAGCTGATCGTGGCTGGCGGGAGGTGCTGGGAGGGAGGGCGAGGAGTTGATCGTCGGGGCCACCGGCAGGTGGGAGGCGCTGGTGGGGAAGGGAAGAGTTGGCTGCCGGTGGGTGCTAAGCACCCACACATTTTTTGTCAGCGCCTATGGTAGTGACCAGGAGCCAGTATGCTAGGTGCTGTACAAACTCAGAACCAAAAGATGGTCCCTGCTCCTAAGACTGATGAAATGGAATTTTTCAACCAAAAAAAAAAATGTTTTGTCAAAACTGTAGCATATCGTTTTTTGTAAAGCTACTGTGCACCGTTAAATAGGAGCTGTCTTCCACCATAAGGGTAGCTGCATTTCAGCAGTGGATAGTTTGGAGATGTTTCAGCTAGGTTCCCGAAGCTTGGATGCTTATCTCAGTCAAACCTGGTCTTTGAAATCCTGCAGTCTTTCCTCAGTCTGTAGATAGTTTTATTTTTTTGTTTTTGTTGCATTTGTTTTTATATTTCCATTGCTCACAACCAACTGACCATTTAGAAGTCTCACCGGAGCTTCCTTTCCTTGCAGGTCTTCACAGGGAACACTAATGCAGACAGTGTGGTACATCACAAACTTCTGCACTCCGTGAAAACCCGCTTCCTGCGCTTCGTCCCTCTGAAATGGAATCCCAGTGGCAGAATAGGCCTGAGAGTTGAGGTCTATGGTTGCTCATACAGTAAGTGCCTTTAATGCAAATGTCATCAAACAAGATTGTCAATGTTCCAGGAAGCCCCAGGGAATGTACCTGGCCGAGTACCTCTTTTAATCCAGTATGAACATGCACCACCATAATATCTGATTGGAGTTGTAGCTTTCATGACAGATAAGCATTACTTGCTGGCTGAGCTCCCTTCCACTAATATCTTATAACATATCATCTTTCCCCCATACCCTGCAGTTACAGGGAATTAAACAGGTATAAAGGTTAAGGGTCTGAGACTAAAGTAAACTGGAAATATAATCAAGGGATTCATAGACATTTTAGGGAGTATGTTGGCATATGTATTGCATTTATATAAATGCACCTTTCCAATTTCTGTATGGCATATCATTTGACTGTATAAATCTGTTAGTTAGCTGTCTATGCTCTTTACTTGAACAAATTCATCATCTTGACCTCTCCAAACCTTTGCACCCCAACAGTTTTAGATGTAGAGCCATTTTCAAAATTTGACACCCAAACTTGCTTCTTTACAGTTCTACTGTGTCGGGCACTTACTGGGCCAGATCTCCAGCCAATGAAAATCGGCCCAGCTCCATTGTCTTCAATATAACTAGATAGACAGCAGCAGATGATCTGGCCTGCAGTGCACCATTCTGGCACTGAAAACATCCCAACAAACAGAGGGGAGTTCAAAAGAATAGCAACAAAAATAACCAGGGGGCTGGAGGGCTTGATCTGTAAGAACCATGATGTGTACCTTGGCTAAGAGATGACTCAACGTGTCCGCGCATGAATGGGGGAAGATGAGATTGGAGGTGGAACAACCTGGTAATCTACAAGTATTTGAAATACTGAGGTTGGAGGAACTATTTAAGGTGCTACTTTGGGGTCTAACTAGGCCTAGTGGGAGGAAGTTATGACAAGGAAAGTTTAGGATGACGATCAGGGCCGACTTCAGAAAATCTGGGTCTCTTCCCCCTCTCCCCCGCCCCTTCCAGTAAAGCCCTAGGCAGCACTAACCAGACACATTTGTAAGGCTTTCCCTGGCTGGAGGGAGGCAGCTTAAAAAGGGAAAGCCTGACCTTTTATAAGCATGGTGACTAGGGGGAAGACGGCTCTATCTTGGAGACTGATGGCTACAGGGACAGATCGATGAGGAGAGAGAGACCGTTGCAGACCCTGCCGCCTCTGATACTATATGGCCAGGCGTAAAGAAACGGAGACCAAAAGGAGGGGCTGGAGGCAGATCTGAACCATGAGGGAGGACACTAGAACTGACAGATAAGCCAAAGGACTGACCAAAAGACTGCCTAAGAGACTGACCACCTTTTTCTTTGACTTTGATTGTCAGTCTCCCAGAGGTGGGGGAGAGGGAAAAGACCCCTTTTGTTGGTTTGTTTTCTGTTTGGAGATTCCCTTGTGGACCATAAACACTGGAAGGGCCCCATAAGCCACCCAAATCGAGGTCTGGTGGGGACTCAGGAGGGACCCTGGCCCACCACGCTGACCTTTTTTCTCACCCTCTCCCCACAAACTCCTAAGTCACAAACATGTGTGGAGGTGCGGGACAGTCGCACAAGAGGTTGGAGAGAGGGCAGGGGAGTTTGGGGGGCTGGTCGGGGGGCAGGGGTGTGGATAGGGGTCGGGGCGGTCAGAGGGCGGCGAACAGGGGGGTTGAATGGGGGTAGGGATCCCGGGGGAGCAGTCAGGAAGGAGAGGGGGGGTTGGATGGGGCGGTGGGGGGCAGTCAGGGGACAGGGAGCGGGGCGATGGATGGGAGTGGGAGGGAGGAATCAGGGAACGGGGGATGTGGCAGGGGTCCCCGGGGGCGGGAGCTGTCAGGGGGCAAGAAGCGGGGGGGGCGGTCAGATAGGGGACAGGGGCCGGGCCACGCCTGGCTGTTTGGGGAGGCACAGCCTCCCCTAACCTGCCCTCCATACAATTTCTGAAACCTGATGTGGCCCTCAGGCCAAAACGTTTGCCCACCCCTGCACTAGAAGGTCACCCTCTCCCTGGAGGGGTGCGGTGTCTGTTGCGGCTGCAGGTTTGGCATCGACGTCTGCAGTGAGATGGGTTATGCCATGGAATAGCCTCCCGAATGAAGGTGTGGAAGTCTCACTATTAAAATCAGTGGCCCAGTGCACTAACAATAAACTGTAGGGGACACTGAGGAAGGTGGGGGCAGCTCGAGATGACCTTTAAATGCTGCTCCTGTTGACGTCACTGGGAATTTTTCCATTGACTTAAACAGGGCCGGGATTTCACCTTATGATTTTATAATTTGAAATTGAATCCACATTTTCTCCATGCATCTGAATTGTGCAGCTTGTCACTAATCTTCCAATGGCCAAAAAAAAAAAAAAAAAAAAAAAAGTTTTCCCCTTATGTTTCAAGACAATGCTGACCTGCCTCTTGTATGAAAGCAGGATTCCTATATAGTCAAAATTAGAGGCCACTCATCTGGCTTTTCTTGGATGTGCAAAATACTCTGGTTTATTCTCTCACGTAAGGGGTCACCGAGGGGGAATTCTTTGTAATATGCACTGTATTACTCCAGTCCAGGAGGGAGAGTTAGAGACAGAGGATTAAGGAAGGGAGGGAAGCAAGTGACCTGCTATCAAACTTTCAGGATAAATAAAGGCAAAGATCCTCTTAAAAATTATATTTTGAACTTGCAATCACCCATGATAACTACACTCTCTGAATCGATTGAAGAAATGCAAACTACCTTAGGGCAGGACAGTCAATGACTTTCCCTGGTGTGCCCCGTTTGACATGCAAGTTAACTGACGTTTAATCTATAACAGTTTACAGAGTCAATCAAACCAGTCATGTGTGAGTGAGGAGGATAAATGTGAGCTAGACTTCTGAGCACAAGCCAGAACCACCGATTTTAAAGTACTGCTTCTGATCGCCATTCCTGTCATGTTGGAAAAGTCATTTGACTTCTTTGCCTCAGTTTACCTGTCTGGTATGAGGTTGCTGGCCCCTTTAAGAGGAGTCTGGGCCCCAGGCTACCTGTGAGGAGGTAATTTAAAGGGAATGAGCGCACTAGTCAGATAATTGTATAACCTGGGCCTCATAAAAGGCCATCAAGGCACATTTACAGACAAGGGCCTAGACAGAAGAGCTCTCTAAGATCCTAGCAGGAGAGGGGCTGGCTCCTGTGAACCTCTCCAAGCTGACAGGTGAAAGGAGTGAATGGAAAAGGGCCTGGTGGGAGAAAAGCTGACTGAAGGCTACAGCTGACCTGAAGCATAACCTGGCTCCTGGAGGAAGGAGAGTGAAACTCTGTGAAAGATAACCTAGCTCTGATGTGCGCCACTCCCCACTCTCCATCGCCAATGGAGATGGATAGCCCAGCCAGCTAAACTGCGGGGGGGGGGAGGGGAGGGGGGGGTTTCCAGTGCTGGGGATGGGAGGTGCTGGATGTCTGGGAAATACAGGGTGCCTGTGTGAGGCAGGGTCGGGGGTACAGGGTGCCTATGGAAGGTGGGGAGGCAGGGGTTCCCCAGTTCACTCTTACCCAGGCCCACTGACAGCAATTCCAGGCCCCAGGGCCAGGGGCCATCTCTAGGGGTGTGCGGGCCTAGGGTGGAAGTGACGTTGACGCCGGTACCACCCACCGCACACCTAGGAGCCCTGCGGCCCGCCCGGGTGATTTAAAAGGGCCCGGGGCTCCCGACCGCCATCGCCGCTACCTCAGCAGCGGCGGTGGCTGGGGGCCCCATGGCAATTGCGCCCCCCTCCCCCTCCGTCAGCGGGCCTGCTCTTACCCCTCCCCCACACCACCTCTGTCAGGAGCGGGTACCAAGTACCCAGCAGGCTCTGTCTCTTACCTGCCCGGCCCAGCGAGACCGGGTGGCTCCGCCTCCTCTGCACTGCTGCTTCCCGACAGGTGAGGCTACAGTGACCACGCCCCACCAAATCTGGTTCCCCTGCTGCTGCCTGCCTGAACCAAGCTCAGCAAAGCCACCTCCCTAAGCCAGGGCAAAATGTCCAGGCAGGTGATGGCAGAAGCCTCCCAGCGCCGTTGCTGGGAGGCGCCTGCAGGGAGTGCCTGACTGGGAAGTGCCTCTTTTCCCCTCTGCCCCCACGTGATGACTTTGTTGCTTCCCCTGGGGGATGTTCCCCGCAGTTTGGGAACCTCTGGTCTAGTGTGTTGCTCACCTGGGGCCTAATTCTCCCTCACCAAAGCGCCTTTACACCTCTGTGGCATGTAAAAGTGATTGTAAGGGCCTGATTCTCAGCTCCACTAAGTCCCGTTGACACTGCCGGAGTGGCGTAAAGGATTCTCAGAGTGTCTGATCCAAAGTCTGTTTAAGTCAGTGGAAAGATTCATAAGTAGACGATAAAGAGTGATCAGCTGGCCCAGAAACACCGGGGAACCTGGTCCTGCATTAATGGACCCATGGCTGTGTGACTGCCGGGCAGCCAAAGAGGGGAGTATGCCGCTAAGCTCCTCATTGGCATGCGGGCGAGTGCACAAGAGCCCTGCGTTTCCTCAGACCTCCTCTGCTCACATCTGCTCCTTTTTAACCCTGCATTTTTGAGAGAAGGAGAGCAGCTGCACAAGTGGCTTGAGACTTCCAGCTCTTTAGGCAATTTTGCAATGCTATAGATGGGCCTAGAGTTTAACCTTTCTTCTGCCAGCATGTAGGGTATATATAAATGCCTGGTACGCCCACATCTTGAATATTGTGTGCAGATCTGGTTGCCCCATCTCAAAAAAGATACATTGGAATTGGAAAAGGTTCAGAAAAGGGCCACAAAAATGGTTAGGGGTGTGGAACAGCTTCCACATGAGGAGAGATTAATAAGACTGGAACTTTTCAGCTTGAAAAAGAGAAGACTGGGGGGCGGGGATATGATAGAGGTCTATAAAATCATGACTAGTGTGGAGAAAGTGTGAGTTCAATCCTTGAGGGGGCCACTTAGGGATCTGGGGCAAAATCAGTACTTGGTCCTGCTAGTGATGGCAGGGGGTTGGACTCGATGACCTTTCAGGGTCCCTTCCAGTTCTATGACATAGGTATATCTCCATTAAAAAAAAAGTGTTATTTACTCCTGCTCATAACACAAGAACTAGGGAGTCACCAAATGAAATTAATAGGCAGCAGGTTTAAAACAAACAAAAGGAAGTATTTCTTCATACAATGTCCAGACAGTCTGGAATTCGTTGCCAGATAATGTTGTGAATGTCAAGACCATAGCAGGGTTCAAAAAAGAACTAGATAAATTCCTGGAGGATAGGTCCATCCATGGCTATTAGCCAGGATGGGCAGGGATGGTCTCCCTAGTCTCTGTTTGCCAGAAGTTGGGAATTGGGGACAGGGGATGGATCACTTGATGATTATCTGCTCTGTTCATTCCCTTTGGAGTATCTGGCATTGACCACTATCGGAAGACAGGATGCTGGGCTAGATGGACCTTTGGTCTGACCCAGTATGGCCGTTCTTATGTTCCTGCTTGCACTGGAGAGCAGCAACGTCGAGTTCTCTGCTCGGTACTGCTAAATGACTTTCCAAGTCAAGTCCTGTTACGGTCAAAGTCCCCCCCAGCCAGCGGCTCACTGCACTCAGCTGTTGGGAATGTCGGCATTTGATAGTGACCACTGTGGGAGCAGCTAGGACTTCTAGAGCATTAAGCACACTGCCAGTGCCAAAAACAACAGATCAATCCTACTGAAGTGCTTTAGGGCTGAAACACATTGTATTGCAACATTTGTTAATACCGACCTGAGACCCATCCCACTAAGGCTTTGAGACACGATGCTGGGAAATGCTGGCCTTTAAAGGACGAACACTATACCTGTGTTAGTTTTATTATGTAATCATAAAAATTATTACGGTGAAACCTGAACAAGCAGCCCTATCTCTCACAAGAAAACCCTTGTTTTAATAGACATTTTAAGGGTAGGTCTACAGTGTACAGAGACTGCACGCTCAGCAAGGAAAAGTATAAACAGCAGTGTAGACGGGAGGCACTACTTTGAGTGAAGTGCCTGACACGCCTGAATCCTAGGTTATGTACCCTCTGTACGTGCTCAGGCAATGCCTCCCACATCTCCAGGACTGTTTTTAGCCGTGCTGGGTGCTGCTGCTGTAGCTTATGTCCGCCACACGGAAAGACTCCAGCAGCAAACAACGGCTCTGGCGAGGGGCAGGGGAGGCAGTGGGGAAATGCTCCTGCCCTCCCCCCTGCCGGAGCCTTTCACTGTTGGGTGTAACTACACGCTGCAGTGAGGATGGATACAGCGTGTCTTTCACTGCAGCGTGTAGCTACATGTACACTGTGTGCTTCCACAAGTGTACACAAGCCCTAAAATACATTCAAGAATCCGAATATGGTTGGTTTTCAGCCTTTTTTAAAAAATCGTCCCTGTTGGGCACTGGGCCGCCCGGGAGGGTGGGGGGCAATTTGCCGCGGACCCCGTACGGGCCCCCACAAGAATATAGTATTGCAACTTGTTTTATGGAAGGGGCCCCCAAAATTGCTTTGCCCCAGGCCCCCGAATCCTCTAGGCGGCCCTGGCTGGGTAACACATTTCTGCTGGGCCCTTGAATAGTCTCTTAAGATGGGTTTCCTGTATCTGAAATATGATATCTAAAGCAATGAAGCTATGTCAGTATACACAAACGTGCTTAGCCATCTTCTACTCATATATAGGGCGCTACCAATTTCACTGCTGTGAAAAAAGTGTTACGGACTGAAATAAGCCCTTCCCTGTGAAATCCGATGTCCCCTTGTTCCTCGGAGAGCCCTGGCAAAGGGGTCTCCTCGCTCCAGCTGGGCTGGGGAGGGAGGGGCTTGTCTATCTCCTGCACAGCTACTCTGGGTGGTGGTGGGGGAGATCAGACCCACCTCCGGGAATGTCCTGCCGCTGCAGGAAGCGCTGAGGTTGCTGCCTTCAGAGTCCAGTTCTGAAGACTGCACAGAAGTGAGGGTGGCAATCCCATGACCCCTCTACAACAGGCTTGTGACCGCCCCCCAATTCCCTTTTGGGTCAGGACCCCCACGGTTACAACACTGTGAAATTTCAGATGTAAACATCGGAAAACGTCAAATTTACCAATTTTCAAATCCCACGGCCATGAAATTGACCATAATGGACCATGAATTTGGTAGGGCCCTACTCATACAGTAACTGCCTTGACATGTAATGGAGGGTTCATAGGCTGTAAAATCAGGCAGAATTCAGCAATACCACATGGAGGTTGGTTGTTTCTTCTCTTAAAAGCAGCACAGAGAGGGGGAGAAAAAGAAAGTTTCAAATGCAAAATGATTTGTCCCCACCCCCACCTGAAATAACCAGACTCCCCATCCTATAACCTTAAATATAAAAATAAAATCATGCAGCTAGGAGAATGTATACCCAAAATTGCTGCCTAGAAAGAATTTGTCATGAGTTAAACAGAAATCCTGTACCTAAAGGGGTTATAATGCAAACTCTCTCAGACCCTTTGCTACAGAGTCCCAAATAGTGAAGTGATTATAACAAATAGCCAATGTTATAGCAGAGGACATGTGCAGACAAATGGCAAGTTGATTGTTTTGGATGTTGTGAGGGAAACAGGGGTATCTTAATACTTCGGAAAAGTCTTGTTAGCTAAACGCTGGAAAAATCCTGCTGATCCACCCTTTTCTAGAGGAGGAGATTTATGGCTACATTGAAAATGTTGTTCATATTCTACAACTGAGTAATGGCCCAAAAGGCATCAGCAGGATCGGGTGTAAATTCTGCTAACAGGCTGGGAAACCGTGGACGATCATGCAATGGGATGTGAGAATCTCCTTCTTTTGGGGAGTTACAGCTCTTCATCTTTGCAGATCAGGGCTCTGATTTCTCATCTTATGGGGGAGGGATAGCTCAGTGGTTTAAGCATTGGCCTGCTAAACCCAGGGTTGCGAGTTCAATCCTTGAGGGGGCCACTTAGGGATCTGGGGCAAAATCAGTAGTTGGTCCTGCTAGTGAAGGCAGCGGGCTGGACTTGATGACCTTTCAAGGTCCCTTCCAGCTCTAGGAGATGGGATATCTTCATTTAAAAAAACAACAAAAAAAAAACATCTTCCATGGGCAGCGCTCCTGGGAATACAATGTGATACTGTGTTTTTAAAAATTACAAGCTCTTGGCTGGACCTTTTTTATTTTTCTTTCCTTCTAAAACACATGTTTTTCATGCCATGAGATAAAAGGAATGCACCGTAGAGAGCCCCCAGGGGTGGAGGTGAGGTCACTAAAGTTTTCATAACTGCTAGCGTCAGACTAATGGCCGAATTATTGCTTCTTAAGAGACACCACGCCCTGGAGACGAAGCATGCTGTTCAAGCACTAGGCTGTGGAGGTGGACGGTCAGATTCACTCCCTAGACTGTGGGCAGTGAAACTGTAAGGTGTATAGAGACAGAGGCACATGTTTCCTACACTCCCTTATCTGCTGTGGAGTTTGGTTCCCACGCAATGGCAGCAGGAGTGGGGCTAGCAAGGCCAGTTCAGAGAGATATCCATTCGGAGCATCTTTGCTCTGCCAGTAGGACTCCCATGGGCTGTAAAATAAAGGTGTCTTTCTTTTGTGGAGGCACTGGGGGAGGGATGAGATTGTGCATTCCCCCTATCCACCGCCTCCTCCCCTTGCAACTCCAGATGCCTTGAAGATGCCTCTCCAGACTCTGAATGATAAGAGTGGAATGAGGGTAAAGCTTGTTATTTATGCTTGCGTATTGCATACTGTTTTCAGAGCTAGGGGAAGCTTCTTTAAAAAGGTGTCGCATGTACACTCTTCCCCCCAGTGCAGCTGTCTGGGTGCTCTTTTCTTCATGGAAGAGGACCACACATTCTCCTTGCCCTGGTATGTTTCCTCTGGGATGGTTGGCATGGCTGCCACCACTGGCCAACATCTCTCTTCATGCAGTAGTCTGCTGGCGGACAAATCATTTCTGCTTCCTGTGCAGTGGACTCCCCGTACCTCTTCCCTTTCTACAGCAGCTGCTCAGATGCAGGCACAATGTAACCCTTAACTGCTCGAGTTAACCTGGTGGCCAATAAACCCTTCCTCAAATTAATGTGTTTCCAAAAAATCGAGAGTTTTAAAAGAAATTCCTGTACTAACAAAACCCAGACTCAACCCTTAAACCCAGAACCTGAACTGAACTTCAGCAAAGCTTGGTAACCTTTTTCTGTTTTCACGTTGCTCCTGTGTCGGAAGCAGAAATACCTACAATAACCTAGGAATGGCTACCCTAGGAAAGGTATTATTTCCAACCCAGCCAGAAGCAAGAAAAACTAGGATTTTTGTTTGAAAAAATGCTACTTCCTGGGAGATTTTTAGCCCAGTTCTGATGACTCTGGGATCTGGACAGTGTGGAGAAGTATCCTGATTAGAGCTGAGTGAAACTTTTCAACACTTTTTTTTTTTTTTTGGTGGAAAAATGCAGATTCAGCATCACCATAATATTTTGTGAAATCATTTCAATTTCACCAAATAATTTCAGTGGGAAAAAAAATCCTAAAAGCTCAAAGTTTTGTTTCAGCACTTTTGAAATGAAGTGTTTACTTTTTTATTTGAATACCTTTTGAAATTAAAGAAAATTTTCCTTTAAAAAAAATGAAAAAAAAAAAAAAACCCTCAAAATCAATACAAAACATTTTATTTTGAGTGGAACAAAATGTCTTGAACAAACCTTTTTTTTTTTCTTTCAATTTGCCAAAAAAAATTGGAAAATTTAATTTTTGGTTCAACCTTTTTGACAGTCACTATGTTCATATATATTTAAACACATGGAAAATCTTCTATATTGTGCATAGTTTTGGAATCTGGCACTATCCTAAAGGGAAAAAAGAACTGCTTTTACTTTAATCAGTCCATCATACTTTGCTAATTTCCGTCAGTATTTTATGGGGATGTTGGAGGAATCTGAAAATTTAGAGAGATAAAAGACCTGATATTTAGTCTATTCCTTAGAGGGAAGTGAAGAATTATTCTCTACATAGTGTTTTGGCTAGACTAGATCTAAAGATTTCTTGTATTTCTTCTGAGCCTTTTAAAATTCATGATATTTGACCTTTTACTAGAAATTGATTCTATACATACCTTGTATCCAACAGAATAACTGAAGGCATCATCTTTAGAGGGGTATTTTTCAGGTGCTGTGAAGTGTCTGTATTTGACCTGAGATGGATCTTTCTATGTTTAAATAGAAGCCAATGATTTGTTGTCATGCAAACTGCTAGTAATGACTTTTGGATGTCAGAGTGTTAGCATTTATATGTCATATTCTTGTTTCATTCAGGGATTTTGGTTCCCCACAGAGAGGCAGAGTTCTGCAATAACAGCTTTTCATGATACTGTCAGTGCGGGGCATGGATCAGTGTTTTTGTCACACTCCCCATCAGTACCCGGCCCAAGCCAGGGAAGCTGATGATCCGACTCGGTGATGAATCCTCGTCATGTGCTGCCTGAGGCACATTGCACATACTCTAAGAAGGCGGCGGCGGCTGGTTCCGAAAAGCATGTGTAATGGAAAACTGAAAATGTCTACTGATGCATGAACCTGATAAGGTTTAGGTGTTTGGTTCAGTTGGGATAAGTATCTAAAAGACTGGATATTTATCTGGATATCTTTTATTAACATCTGGTGCCAAGTCCTATTCTGACTTGGGCTCCTGCAGTGCTCCTGATTTAGTGGGTTACAGGGGCATAAATAAGAGCAGAATTTGGTGCTCTATGTTGCAAAATGCATCAGAAATTGAATAGACAGTAGATTTCTGTGACAGGCTTAGTCCCCTTAAGGGCAGTAGGACCTAGGGGCCAGCCCACCCCTATCCTGTAGTCATGGCCCTTTAAGATTTTGGGAGGTCTTATGGACACAAGGACCTAAGCAATAGGAGATATTGGTAGAAATGAAGCAGTCATGGGAATAAGAAGTGTTTGCAGAGGGAGGGGGGGAGGAGAACCTGTTATTGTTTCTTTAAGGGCTGGGGCCAGGAGGCTTACAGAGTGGGCGGGGCAAAACTCCCTCTCTCCCAGCCAATTGGTTTGAGATCTGGGAAGGGGACCAGCATATATGCTGTCTCCTCCTTCATAGCAGTGGAGACTCCAGCTGGAGAAGGTCTGCCTGCTAAACCCTTCCAGTCTGAGAGTGAAAGGATTCATTGGAGAAAAAGGGTCAGCTGGGGCAGTAGATGTTTGTGGCCCTGCTGGTGACCTAAACTACAACCCAGTTCCCAGGAGGAAAGCAGGGGAACCCTGTGCTCTGAAGGGCTCTAATAGCTGCCTGAATTACCCAGCTCTAGGAGGGGGGCTGGGACTTCCTGAACAGGGGGAAGGAAACTTTCCTGGGACTTTTATATGAGCCCAGAGTGGGTGAGAACTTTAGAGACTAAAGAGTGGTTTGTACTCCCTAAATAAAGTTGTTAAACCAGACCACATGAAGTAATCTGGTTTGGGTAATTGACTGGAAGAACCCGAGTGGGCACTGAGGTCAGTGCACCGCAGGGCCATGGGGGTCCACAAGGGGATGCACTCTGGAGGCAACCACAGCATTCCTGTTTCTTACAAGGTTTCCAGTGCTTCCTTTCGGCCCTTAACTTCACATGGGACTTTACCGAGAGTTATGGTGCTATAGATGTACTAAATACCATGTTTCTGAGGTATCTGCTGAGTTGTCTCAAGCCCATGTTTTTTCTATGATTATTACTGCAATTGGAAACATTTAGCCGGATATCAGTGTTATATCAAACATGTATACATGCTATCATGCTGACATCTAGAAGTCACTGGTGTCAGGGTGCATGACAACGAATCATTGGCTCCTTTGCTAGTCTTGTCATCATTTTTAAAGACGGACTCCTGAAAAGCTTGTTCTGAAGTTGCCCCACACTCCAATTTATCTTGCCTAAAGAAGAACAAGCAGAGCTGTCCCTGCTGCCGAGCTGTGGTGACGTGGCTCCAAAAGGATATGTTTGTGACAGCTCAGTTAATCTGCCCAGGTGGCCTGTTAACAGAGAGTTGAGTGGATGCTAAGATGGGTTCTGAGACTTATAGACGCTTTACCACTTTAAAAGCGTTCTGACCTAGCATTGGAATAATACCTCCAGCCAAGGCTATTAGCATTCAGAGGCATGCTTGGTAAAATCATCATCATCATGTAGATACCCCTAAGTGGGAGGGATATTTGTTTGCGGTAAGATTATATTTATTTGAATACAAAAGTGGAGGGAGACATATCTAGGGTGTAGATACAGCTTCACAGGATCTTTCGTAACATAGGAAAAACTGGAACAGCAGCTGGGACTGTGCATTTGAAGCAGTGGCTAGCTGTTCTGAACGTCCTTGGCAGGTAAATAATGGACAGGGCAGGACATGGCTTTGGTGGTGGTGGTGTGTCTGGTATGATGACAAAGCAGGCAGATGAAGGAATCTTAACATAACAAAAGGGCTGTGAATCATGAAAAGAGGGCTGGGGGGGGGAGGGAGGAATTACATAGGGATGATGGCCTAAATAAGAGAAGCTGATGGAAAGGGATAGTGGATTAGGTGTGGCACGGTATGGTGGTTTCTGTATTTCCTATGTTCTGGGCGCCCCCAACTCCCGTGAAATCAAGAGAGACTTTAACGATAAGCCACCCTAAACTTAATTTCCCCAATACTAATTTCTCCCTACTGTTACTCACACCTTCGTGTCAACTGTCTGTAATGGGCCACTCTCTTTCCACTTCAAAAGTTATTTTTCCTCCCTTGGTATCCTGCTGTTAATTGTTTTATCTCGTTAGACTGACCTAACACTTGGTAAAGCAACCCACATCCTTTCATGTATTTATACCTGCTCCTGAATCTTTTACTTCATATATCTGATGAAGTGGGTTCTAGCCCACGAAACCTTATGCCTTATAAACCTTTATAAATTTGTTAGTCTCTAACTTGCCACAAGGACTCCTCTTTATGTTGTCATCTTCCTTCTGTTCCCCCTTAGAATCGGACATAGCAGATTTCGATGGCAGAAGTTCCCTCCTGTACAGATTCAATCAGAAAATGATGAGCACCTTCAAAGATGTGGTTTCCCTAAAGTTCAAGAGCATGCAGGGGGATGGAGTCTTATTCCACGGAGAGGGACAGCGCGGAGACTACATTACACTGGAGCTGCAGAAAGGGAAACTGTCCTTGCACATTAACCTGGGTAGGAGCTGACATTTTTTATTCATTCACGTGAGATTTGTTTTCCATTTACTTTCATGATTTTGTATTTCAGCAGCATTGAGATGCCCCGGCTGAGATCAGGTCCCATTGTGCTAGGTGCTGTACATACACAGAGTAAAAGACAGTACCTGCCCCGAACATTTTGCAGTCTGAAGAGACAAAACAAAGGGTGGGAAGGGAAATAGAGAAGTGAAGTGACTTGCCTGAAGTCACACAGCAGGTCAGTGGCAGAGCCAAAAATAGAACCCACGTCTCCTGAGCACTAGGCCAGTGCCCTATTTATCTGACTGCACTACCTTTATTTTTCTAGCTGCAAATATTGTTGTTGCCTGTTTAATCTACATCAGGCCTCAGGGGATTCAGTTGCAATCTCAACTACAATTTCCTCTCTCTGCTTACAGAATGATTCCTTTTTAAGTTCATCATTTCAGAGCAGGGCTCTGTCCAAGCTCTGCAGGTAGCCATCCAGTCGTATTTAGCATTCGGCTCACAGCGTCTGTGGCTGCTCTCAAGCAATAAGTCTAGGCTGGGTAGTTTCCATTCAGGCTGAAAACAGGTCTTCCTTTCCCTGTAACAGAACCCCCGTTTTGGAGGAGGCATGTTAGCCTCTGTGTTGTCATTGCTATACATTCAGACAAAGGAAAAGAAACCTAAGGGAAAATGTTGGCATGTGCTGGAAAGCAGAATTCACCTGCATCAAAACAGCTTCAGATCAGTAGCACAACCCCCCCCCTGTAAAATATCAGACTGTTGCAGGGGAAAACTCCCTCCCACCACCCTGCTTTGTTAGCTTTCAATAAAATATATGCAGGCTTCGATGCTTTTCTTTATTTAAGGTGATTTTAAGACACCTTTGTGGTCTCTGAGTCCTGTTACCAATCTGAACTCCTAGTGCAAATTACAGCAACCTCAGCGCTGCTGTAGCTTATGTTTGCTGCCCAGGACCCCAAGGAGATGTTCTGACAGTCAAGGATTGCTGGAGATTAGGGAGGCCTTGTCCACGCCTCCTTTTACTCAAGAGAGACACTCCCTCACACTGAGAGTGTGGAGGTTTGGATTAGGAGCCACTAAAGTGACTCTGCCCCTCTTAAGGATATCCTTATAGAAGTTAAAATGGCTTTAGGGTTGCTTTGCTGCATAGGCACTGTTGAAGTTCTGATTTTGTTCTAATTCATCTAGCAATGATGTTACTTAATGTGAACTCTTGTGTGGATTTGTGCTATTCTTTCTCAAGATGAAAAGCATCTGATACTAGCAACTGGTGTACCCGAAGGATTCAGGAGTTTGAATCAGCTCCCCAAAATGTAGGTGCTTCTCCAAAGCTCTTCAGAGGTGTTTGGTCTGCAAAGGTGACCAGGACAAGCTTTCTAGGGAGATTTCTTGTATTTCTTTGTAGGGCTGAATATGCCATGAGAACAGCTGTTCTTGAAGTATTTTGGTGCTTTTTTGCTTCTGGGCCTGGCTAGAGCCAGGCAGTGCAAAGGCATGGAGTCCCATCAGTGTGTGGTCAAGTTGGGTTTGTGGGATGAGGGAAGGTTTGGCTCAGTTCTTCTTTTGTACAAAGCTGTTTGCATTTCCCAAGTGGATACTTCAGATATACCTTCAATGGCAGGAGGTACTAGAGCATTCCACAGCTGGATTTTATATGCCACAGGGCAGATGATTGGAGTGAACACACTCTCTCTGTACAGTATTGGGGGGGGGGGGGGGCGGAATCCCAAACCCTTGGCCTTTCCTTTAGCAGAAGCCATAACTCCTGAGTAACTCAGCACTGGGACATCTATATGGAGAGTATTTGAAAATCGGTTCCTTCTGTCAGCTGACTACTCTCTTGCAGGGCTTCACTTCAGTGGCTCAGAATGTGAGTGGTTGATTTGATTTAAACCAGGGAATAATAGTGAATAACCCAGTAGCCATTGAGTCATGGTTGTGTCTTAGTGCAATTTAATACTTGTGATTTAAAACAATGTGGTTCTTATCAGGTAGGAACCTTCCCGCACTGTCTCCTAGACCAGGACTAGTATGATGACCCCTGCGGGAAGTGTTGTCAGACGGGACAGAGCGCAGACCCGTTGGGCTAAAAGCATGAACCCCTAATGCTTGTACTTTAACACTCCCATACAGAAAACTAGAGGAGACAAAGGCATTGTGTTAATATGGGTTACTTTAGGTTCTATTGCCCCAGATTTCCCACCATCAGGATCACTGATGGTAGCAGTGGTGGGACCAATTGTGTAACCCTACTCATAGTATATCTACATGAGATTGGTGCTTAAAATGCTAGAGGCTGGTGGTGCCTCTTGTATGCTACAGCTCCCATTTTTGTTATCACCAGTGGAGCTGAATCCTGCATAGCCAAGGCGGGAAGATTTAGTAAAACTCCCTAGCGTATACAAGGCCAGGGTAAAACGAGTCAGCACCTGTTTCTCTTCTCAGCTTATGTCCGTGGGAGTTAGCAAAAGTCGTCCGACAATTAGAACAACTGAAATCATTAAAACAAACCCAGTTAATAATTCCTTCCTCGTTTCTCCCTTTGTGCTTAATTGTGTTTTGTTTAAAATCCCAGTAACAATTTTCCACGGCTCTTCATTTGTTTTTACATAAACTCATTAGTTGGCTTTGTACACAACTAATCTTTTTTCCTTGTTTTTTTAGAGTCGCATTGATAATGCTATATTCCTATTATTCATTATCTGTAAGCGTATAGTGCATTACGCATGCAAAAGACCCATTTCAGAAGGAAGCTCGAAACGCTGGGTTTTCTGACACTGTTGGTTTCTCGTCTTCCTTCAGAAAAAGTTCTACTTTTAATTTAGGAATAAGAGTGTGATACCATAGTTTTATTTATTTGGTTGCATTTCTATGAGATATCACATGTCTGTTTACTCTGGAACCTAAAATAGAGCTTTTATGAGCCACAAAATTTGAATCTGGATTTTGACTACCACTGAGTGAGTGTGTGTGTGTGAGGGGAGGCAGGTTTTGGATCCAAGGTTTTTATCTTATACACAGCTTGACTAATCATTTTGGAATGTGCATCCTTCCATTTCCACTGATGAATAGAAAAGAAAAGAATGCACAGTAGAGACCAGAAGCTCTGAAATCTTAAGGCAGGAACCTGGCTAGAAAACAGAAAAGCACTTAGCTCATTGAGATCTGGGCCTGATTATTCTCTTACTGGAGTAGGACTCTGATCTCGCTTGCACTTCTATGCAACTGGTGTTACTCCACAGACATCAAAGGAATTATTCCCCATTTTTTTTTCTAGTGCAATGGAGACCAAAATCTGGCACTATCTAAATATCTATTCTTGTTTATATTTCCAGAAACACACTGTCTAAAATGTTTTCTCCAGAGAGGGTTGCTAAAATGGGGAAGAAAAAAAAAAAGTGACGACTAAAATGTCAAGAGTAATTAGACTGTATGTTTGTGGAAACCCACAGTTGTACTACATCTGTTCCTTTAATGGGTGGCAGATTTCTGTTTAAGCCAGATGGCGTTCTTAAAATGTTAGGGTGTCTACTGCGCTTCAGAGCTGAGTAACAGGCAACACAACAATTTTGCAGTGCTGCCATGTATGACGATTTATGCAACAATCTGGGAAAATCCCCCTCCATATATTCCTGACCAGGACATTGGAACAAACCAAGAAGAGACTGTCCCCGAAGAATCCAAGCCAGGTTTACCCTGGGCCCTGTTTCTCTTGGGGCAGGACTCTAGACATCTAGTTAGCACATAGACATAGAAGCCTTAATGCTTCGGTTCAGGAGTCCAGGGCTCGCTACAGTGTCTTCTGTTTGCATCTGCCCCCGCAGGAGATGCCAAGCTGCGTTTCAGCACCAGTCACACATCAGTCACCCTGGGCAGCCTCCTGGATGATCAGCATTGGCACTCGGTTCTCATTGAACGCTTCAACAAGCAAGTGAACTTCACGGTGGACAAGCACACTCAGCATTTCCGAACCAAGGGGGATTCAGATCACCTGGACATTGATTATGAGGTGTGTTGAGTCTTTTGGGTTATATCTCTGGAGACAGGTGTGAGCTCGGGGAGCAGACAGTCTCTGTGCTGGTTTTGTCAGCAGTAACGATCTCTCTCTAACCTGTATTCCTTCTCCCCTAAAACTCCTCTCATGGTTAACCAGCCTGAATCATGGCACTTCCTCTGTGTGTCTGATGCTCTAGGGAAATTGTCAGTCTCTGGAAGGTTCATCAGCCCATGTACTAATCTGGGACTCAGAAGGCACAGCCTTCCATGGTGGAAGGATTATGCTGCAGCAGAATCCCAAGGGGGAATTCAGAGGGAGTTTGTGCTGCAGTGGCAACTCTACAACTATTTCAATGGTTGTGTTATGCACTCTCTGTGCACATGTGTAGCTCTGGTGGCCACAGTAGAGAGAACGTGGTCCTGTCCTTAACTCATCCCTGCATAGTCCAGCCAGATTGCAGCTGCCTCCAGCACAGAGATGGAAGGTGACTAGAAAGCACCTAGGGAGGAGAGGTAAAGGGGATCCCTCCTTCACCAGTGCTGCCTTGTGCTGAATGCGGGAGAGGCATCCTCCCCAGCAGGACACCTGGTTCAGAGGCCAGGCTGGCACAGGGAGGTGTATTTCACCCTCTCCACTACTCGGGTCAGCCCTGTACTCTCTGAAAAGTGCCTGCAAAGTCTTTTAGAACTACTGTCTCATCAAGTGTATGGTTAGCTATTTCCTGATTATAACCACGATACTCCCATTTCCCACCCCCACTTGAATATTTCCTGTTTTCCTTTTCATTATGCTCTTCCTGATGAGCAAGTTCCAGGACCGTGCAGAGCACGATGTTGTGTTTGCACAGCCAGAGCCGTCATCCTTCTTTGAATGTACTACGCTGGCATCGCTCACGGTTGTGCAATCAAAGGCTTCTTGTCTGCACTTTGGATTCTTTTCTCTTTAAAGGATCCACTCCCAGCGTGTCCTGAGTGCAGAAACCAGATGGCTTAACAGCAGCACTTATGCACATGTGGCTCAGCCATTCCCAGTCCTTATTCAATCCGGAGTTGATTGTGTCTAGTTTGCATATCAATTCCAGCTCAGCAGTCTCTCGTTGGAGTCTGTTTTTGAAGTTTTTCTGTTGTAAGATAGCCACCCGCCGGTCTGTCATTGAATGGCCAGACAGGTTAAAGTGTTCTCCCACTGGTTTTTGAGTATTTTGATTCCTGATGTCAGATTTGTGTCCATTAATTCTTTTGCGTAGAGACTGTCCGGTTTGGCCAATGTACATGGCAGAGGGGCATTGCTGGCACATGATGGCATATATCACATTGGTAGATGTGCAGGTGAACGAGCCCCTGATGGTATGGCTGATGTGATTAGGTCCTATGATGATGTCACTTGAATAGATATGTGGACAGAGTTGCAGGGAGTGAATAAGGACTGGGAATGGCTGAGCCATTACAAACATTGAATCTATCTCCCCTTGTAAGTATTCTCACACTTCTTATCAAACTGTCTGTACTGGGCTATTTTGATTATCACTTCAAAAGTTTTTTTCTCTTACTTAATTGGCCTCTCAGAGTTGGTAAGACAACTCCCACCTGTTCATGCTCTCTGTATGTGTGTATATATATATCTCCTCAATATATGTTCCATTCTATATGCATCTGAAGAAGTGGGCTGTAGCCCACGAAAGCTTATGCTCAAATAAATGTGTTAGTCTCTAAGGTGCCACAAGTACTCCTGTTCTTTTTGCGGCTACAGACTAACACGGCTGCTACTCTGAAACCTTAGATTGCAGGTAGCTCTCAAGTATGGATGGGCCAGCTCTTGAGAGGTCCCTTGGTGTCATTACAGCTTTCTGGCTTATTCCTAATAATAATAAATATTCCTGTATTGTGCAGTAGTGATTTAAGCCATGACAATAACAGAAATGCAGACCTTGCTGTTTAGAGCCATCACCTCAGAACAGCATCGTATGTGTTCTAAGAGATTACGAAAAGACTTGGATTCTTCTACTCAGTGAAAGATGAGGCATGATCTACTTTGGGGAAGTTCACAAGTAGATTCATTTAGTAACAGATCCTAATCAAATCCATGCTTCTTTGTAAATGATGTTACATTATTCTATATTAATATTTAATATTCCAGTCACACTCTGAGACCCCAGTCAGGAGCAGGGCCTCATTTTGTTAAGTGCTTTAAAGAGCTTAAGATCTAAGAAGACAAGTGACATATGACAGCTGGTGGGGAGAGGGACCCAGTCAAATGTATACGAAGTTTTACATACACAAATACACTTCTTTTGTTGTTGTTGTTGTTGTTATAAATAGATAAAATATTGGTCTGATTCTTAAAACTGGTAAGAACCTACAGCTTCGGTTGACTTTGTTGAGGTTTGTATTGTGGTAGTGTCAAGAGACACCAACTGAGACTGATGGTTCATAAGAATGTAAAAATGGCCATACTGGGTCAAACCAATGGTCCATCTAGCCCAGAATTCTGATTTCTGACAGTGGCAAGTGTTAGATGCTTCAGAGGGAATGAAGAAAACAGGGCAATTATTAAATGATCCATCACCTATTGTCCAGTCCCAGCATCTAGTCAGATATTTAGGGGCATCCAGAGCAGGGAATTGCATCTTTGACTATCTTGGCTAAAGGCCATTGATGGACCTATCCTCCATGAACGTATCTCTCTCCTTTTCTCTTTTTTTTTTTTTAACCCAGTTATACTTTTGGCCTTCACATCATTCCCTGGCAATGAGATTCAGGGCTGGTCCCCACTTAGTCCGGACTTCGGACTAAGGTACGCAAATTCAGCTACGTTAATAACGTAGCTGAATTCGAAGTACCTTAGTCCGGACTTACCGGGGTCCAGACGCGGCCGGAAGTCTCCCCCCGTCGACGCTGCGTACTCCTCTCGGAGAGCTGGAGTACCAGCGCCGATTGTGGGCACTTCCGGGATCGATTTATCGCGTCTTAACCAGACGCGATAAATCGATCACAGAACATCGATTGCGTGCCTCCGGACCAGCCGGTAAGTGAAGACTAGGCCTCACACACTGAAGAACTTCTTCACCAAATGCACAGTCTTTTTGTTTGTTTGAAACCCGATGCATATTAATTTCATCGTGTGCCCTCTGCCTCTTGTGTTATGTGAAAGAGTGAATAACGCTTCCCTATTCACTTACTCCACATAACTCATGATTTTATAGACATCTATCATATCCTCCTTTAGTAATCTATTTTCTAAGTTGAACAGTCCCAGTCTTTTTAATCTCTCCTCAGATGGAAGCTGTTTCATACTCTTGATAATTTTTCTTGTCCTTCTCTGCACCTTTTCCAATTCTAATATATCTTTTTTAAGATGGGGTGACCGGAACTGCAGGCGGTGTTCAAGGTGTGGACATACCATGGATTATATAGTGGCATTATGATATTTTCTGTCTATCCCTTTCGTAATGGTTCCTAACATTCTGTTTAGTTTTTTTGACTGCCGAATGCAGATTAAGCGGATGTTTTCAGAGAACTATCTATGATGTCTGCAAGATCTTCCTTGAGTGTAACAGCTAATTTAGACCCCATCATTTTGTATGTATAGATGGGATTATGTTTTCCAATGTGCATTACTCTGCACTTACTCATATTGGCATTTCATTTGCCATTTTGTTCCCCTCCACCCAGTTTTGTGAGATCCTTTTGTACCTCTTTTCAGGCAGTTTTGCTCTTAGCTATCTTGAGTAATTTTTTTTCTCATCCACAATTTTTTCCCACCTCACTGTTAACTGTTTTTTCCACATCATTTATGAATATGTTAAACAGCACAGGTCCCAGTACAGATCCTTGGGGACCCCACCATTTCCCTCTCTCTAATCTGAAAACTAATCATTTATTCCTACCCTTTGTTTCCTGTCTTTTAACCAGTTACTGATCCATGTGAGAATCTTTCCACTTATTCCATGCCTGCTTACTTTACTTAAGAGCCTTTGGTGGGGGACCTTGTCAAAGACTTTCTGAAAGTCCAAATGCACTATATCAACTGGATCACCTTTGTTCACATGCTTGTTGACACCCTCAAAGAATTCTAATAGATTGGTGAGGCATGATTTCCCTTTACAAAAGCAGTGTTTACTCTTCCCCAATATATCGTGTTCATCTATGTTTCTGATCATTCTGTTCTTTACTATAGTTTCAACCATTTTGTCTGGTTTACTGGCCTGTACTTTCTAGGATTGCCTCTGGAATCTTTTTTAAAAATTGGCATTACATTAGCTATCCTTCAGTCATTTGGTACAGAGGCTGATTTAAGCAATAGGTTACATATGTCAGTTAGTAGTTCTGTAATTTCACATTTGAGTTCCTTCAGACTTCTTGAGTGAATGCCATCTGGTCCTGGTGACTTACCGATTTTTAATTTATCAATTTCTTCCAAAACTTCCTCAATTGAGACCTCAGTCTGGGACAGTTGCTCAGATTTGTCACCTAAAAGAATGGCTCAGGTGTGGGAATCCCTCTGACATCCTCTGCAGTGAAGATGATGCACAGAATTCATTTAGCTTCTCCGCAAACTCTAGTCTTTCTTGTGTGCTCCTTTAGCACCTTGAGCATTGCACTTGGCCCTATAGAATTTCAGAGTGAGGAAATTGGATGTCCTCTGCACTTCTGGAAATCCAGCTAGGAGTCTTCACCATCCTGTCCCTCAAGCTTTCATCAATTTATTGATTTCGTATAGGCTTTACGATAGTGGGAATGAGGAGGCGCTTGAAGCAGAGAATCATGGCTAGAATTGGGTGACAATTTTTGAACAAAATTTTTTTAGTGTAAAATGACCCTTTAAAAAAAACCCCCACAAATAATTATTTTTGTGAAAAACTTTGTCAACATTTTATTTTCTGAAAATTTCTTTCATTTTCTGGATATTTTTTCAGAACTGATCAAAAACATCGTAGACAATATATATATATATTTTTAACAATGTAAGTCCTCTAATTGTGTTTGCAAGGCGCTTTCATTCTTTGGCATATGTGTGTGGAGGGGAGGGGATTTAGAGGAAAGCAACAAAAATGAGTAGCAGAGTGTGCGGAAATGACTCATAAGGAAAGACTTAAACAAAACTTTGTTTTGGATAAACCACTACTAGGGGTGGTAAGAACAAGATTAATTTCTGGAAACATTTAAACCATGTACGACCCCCCCCATACAAGGGGATTAAAACAGGTATGGTAGGTGGGTTATAAGTTGGAGTTAAGGAATGCAATTTAAGAAAAGGAAAACGTAGGCTGGATATCAGGTGAAACAGCATAATGGTGAGATCTTACATACATGCTTCAAAGACTATCCTAAAACTGGAATGGAGAAAGCCCCTGAAAAGAATGCCCTAGAGAAGAAACTCTCCAACTGTTTGGGAGAATGGACTATTTGATCTTTTAGCTCTTCCAATTTCTCAACTTCAGTATACTCTGAATCTCTAGTTCTTGGTGCACTGTTGATGCTGGGAGGTATTTTGAGTTAAGAAAAGCTGTTGCCCCAGTGCAATATAAAGAAGTTTAATTAGTCCAAACTTTCCAAAGAATTTCTTTCCGTGGGCACTACAGACCATATTCTCAAATGGTGTAAACCCATCATGCACCTCAATGGTGGTGTGCCAGTTTACATTAGCTCAGGATCTGGCCCATAAGGGTCAAAATTCACCAAGACTTTTTTTCTTCCATTTGCATTTGAATTACTCTAGCATTTCAGCCTAATGCTGAAGACAATGCAGTCTAATGGAAGCTTTTTTCAGCAAATTTAGGGGATTAAAGGCCTCGCTAAATGTAAGAAAACCATGAGTTTGGTAATTCAAATTATTACTGATCACTAAAGAAATCGTTTTCTCAATAATTCAGCACTGTAATTGATATTGATTTCTGGGTTTTATAGAAAATTCCTAAGCAGGAGACTTGAAAGAACAGAAAATGAAAGAAAAATGAGGGAGGCATGTGATTTCAGCAAGAAATAATGATTCTCAACTACAAAAGGCATTGCTATTGCATAACCCTTCATGTCAATAACAGACTTGCAAGTGATGCAGAGTTGAAAACTATTTCACTCTTTATTGCCTGGTGTAATTATCAATCAATACAACCAAGGCGCAAGTTGATGAAGATTACATTTACAAGACAGTGCTCAAGGTTTTACCCAGGCATCTTCCATTTAATTTTATGCCTAGTCTAACCTGTTTTTTCTTAACACCAGCACCCCCGAAAATCCCACAGTTGCAATCACTGGTACACTCCAGTCTTGGGAGCAATACTAGACTCACTAGATAGACAAGTATCAGGGGGTAGCCGTGTTAGTCTGTATCCACAAAAACAACAAGGAGTCCGGTGGCACCTTAAAGACTAACAGATTTATTTGGGCATAAGCTTTTGTGGGTAAAAAACCTCACTTCTTTAGATGCATGGAGTGAAAGTTACAGCTGCAGGCGTTATATACTGACACATGAAGAGAAGGGAGTTACCTCACAAGTGGAGAACCAGTGTTGACAGGGCCAATTCAATCAGGGTGGATGTACTCCTCTCCCAATAATAGATGAGGAGGTGTCAATTCCAGGAGAGGCAAAGCTGCTTCTGTAATGAGCCAGCCACTCCCAGTCTGGATTCAAGCCCAAATTAATGGTGTTAAATTTGCAAATAAATTTTAGTTCTGCTGTTTCTCTTTGCAGTCTGTTTCTGAAGTTTTTTTGTTCAAGAATAGTGACTTTTAAATCTGTAACTTTCACTCCATGCATCTGAAGAAGTGAGGTTTTATACCCACGAAAGCTTATGCCCAAATAAATCTGTTAGCCTTTAAGGTGCCACCGGACTCCTTGTTGTTTTAGTACAGACAAGACTCCCGTGGCCACTGAAATTCCTACCACTGTCATGTACAGCAATTCGACTGCAGCCCATGTACCTGAGCTAATTTTGATCTAGCTTGCTCAAATAACAGTAACAGTGAAGCTATGCAGCATAGGTTGCAGCTACTCAAGTAGCTATTGTTCATGCTAGCTAGAGCAAAGATATCTTGGCTACATCTACCCATGCTGCAGTCACACCTCTAACTGCAGTGTAGTTGTACCTGTAGAGGTTGAATGTGTATGTGACACAATGGCCAAGCTCTCTCTCCAGCCAGTGCGGTGCTATTGGTGTGCAAGACACAGACATATAAACACTTGTGGCTGCAGGAGCCTTATCTACGCTATAATATTTCCAGTGCTGCTGGCGCTGGTAGGAGCAGTGGGAATTTCATTGAAAATGGGTCAGCACGGAGTAGACAAAGCCTTAAGGGGTGTCCGACTTAAAAATTAGCCACAAGGCTTTGAAAATTAGCCAGAGGTTTGGGTTAGGATTTTCCTAAGAGCCGAATGGAGTTATGTGTCCAAGATGTGGGGGCACCTCATTCTCCTAGGCTCCTTTGAAAATGTCAGACGAAGACCATATCTATACTACGTGTGCTAGAGATGCACAGCAGCAGCGCTGCAGCTAGGCTGCTGTAGTGCCATAGTGTAGATCAGGGGTGGGCAAACTATGGCCCATGGGCCACATCCGTCCCTCAGCTCCCGCCGGGGAGTGGAGTCAAAGTTTGCCCTGCTCCACACAGCTCCCAGGAAGCAGCCAGCATGACCCACTTCCGGCTCGAACCCCCTCTGGCTCCTATGTAGTATGCGGAGGCCTAGCCAGGCAGCTCTGCGCGCTGCCCCACCTGCAGGCACCGCTCCCGCAGCTCCCATTGGCTGCGGTTCCCGGCCAATAGGAGCTGCAGGGGTGGCGGCTGCGGATGGGGCAGCGCACAGAGCCGCCTGGCTGCGCCTCGGAGACAGAGGGGGAACATGCTTCGGGAGCTGCTTGCAGCAAGCGCCGCCCAGAGCCTACATCCCTGTGCCCCCCAAGACCCAATCCCCTGCCACCGCCCTGATCTCCCTCCCGCCTTCCAAACCCCTCGATCCCAGCCCAGAGCCCCCTCTTGTATCCCAAGCCCCCATCCCCAGCCCCAACAGCCTGCTCCATCTCTGATCCCCCTCCCGTCCTCCAAACCCATTGGTCCCAGCCCAGAGCACTCTCCTGCACCCCAAGCCCCTCATCCCTGGCCCCACACCAGAGCCTGCATCCCCAGCTGGAGCCCTCACATCCCTCCCCCATACTCCACCTGCCTGCCCCAGGCCTGATCCCCCTCCCCCCCTTCCAAACCTCCTCCCCCCGGAGCCCCGTCCTGCATCCCAAACTCTTCATCCCCAGTCCCACCCTAGAGCCCTCCCCCCGTACCTGAACCCACACCCATTCCCACATCCATAATTCCTCATTTCTGGCCCCACCCCAGAGCCCACACCCCCAGCCCGAGCCCTCACCCTCTCCTGCCCCTCTACCCCCAATTTCTTGAGCATTCATGGCCTGCCATACAATTTACATACCCTGATGTGTCCTTCAGGTCAAAAAGTTTGCCCACTCCAGCATAGATGCTAACTACAGCATCAGTGTAGTTAATTCACCTCCCTGAGTGGAGGTAGGTAGGTCAACAGAAAAATTCTCCCATTGACTAGCCGGGTCTGCACCAGTGGTTAGATCGGTTTAGCTATGATGCTGAGTGCTGTAGATATGTCAACTTAACCTGTAAGTATAGACCAGGCCTTAAAACATTCCACCCTTCATTCAAGTCTGTGTATCCACCATTAGCAGATGACAGATCCCCGCTAACATGTAAATTACATGTATTGCTCCATTGAGAGCAGCTTCTCCTTTCAAACGTAGGCCTAGCTTACACTTAAAAGTTAGGTCAACACAGCTATGGCAATCAATCTACACCCCTGTGCACCGGAGCTATACCCACCTAACACCTCCCGTCCGCACCCCCGGTGTAGATGCAGCTAGGTCGACAGAACAGTGCTTCCGTCAACCTAGCTACCATCACGTGGTGAAGTGATGTTCTCCAGTGATGAAAAATCCATTCCAAAGTCTGCGTCTACGCCATGGAGTTCAGCCGATATAGCTAAAGTGCCGTACCTGTGTTGCTAAGTCCCCTGTAACAGGGTCTGCTGCCGGCTGCGCAGCTGGAGAAGATGCAAGGCCGGGCGTGCCTTCTGTGTCGTCTCCTCAAGAAAAAACAAAACATTCCGCCAGGCCTTCTAGCCCAGCCCCAACTCCCTTCATCAGAGACCACTGCAGGAGACCCTCTCTCCCGGCAGCTTCGCTCTGTAGCGTCCCTTCCTAGGTCTGCCCTCACTGAAACTCCCTCTGACCCTTTATAGCCAGGAGCAGCCCTGCCCTCTTCATTGGCTCAACTAGGAGCACCTGCTCGAGCACAGGGGAGCTGGATCGACTTTAAGCACAGGAACGACCCACCCTGTCACATCCCTGTCGTATAGATATAGCCTTAGATAAGTTATAAATCAATCCATGGATTTTGGTAACTGCTCCTAGGGACTCAGGCACTTCCGAGCTCTCGGTCTGAGTCTTCTGCCATATGTAACCCTCAGCAACCTAATGCTAATAGTCCTGTGCTCTGATACTTATCTCCTCGATTCAGGTATCTCTAAAACAACATACTGGGGTATTTTATCTACGAGAGCTTTTTTCTTTTTCTGTTTTGTTTTAATGTATAATCTGTAACACTTTACAATTTAAATAGGTTGCTCAGCCCAAGTGCAGTCTCAAGCGAAGCTGAATGTCAACATGGCAACCTAGAGCGAAAATAGTAAAAACGAGGCGTTTATTGTCACAGACTGGGTGGTATTGGTGTGTCATTGCCCTCTACTGGATGGAATCAGAACTACTCAATTATATCGTGTAGTCTGTATAGCTAAGGTGAAATGGGGAATCTCCTTTAGCTGATGTGGTAGGGCCTGTGCTTATTTTGGAGCAGAAGGATCTGAGTTCTCTCCCTGCTGCCGTTGTGAAGTTCCAAGTTCCCCTGGCAAGCAGCATGGTGATAACAGTGAAGTCACAGGTGGCCACGGATTGGATACAGTGTTATTAAAATTACGCTTATGAAGAGGCCCCTCGGTGTTGCCTGACAACAGAGGGTGTTCTATGACTGCCTTCCATTGTCAGTGTAAAGGCCTTTTTCAGCTTAGCCACTCATCAGCAGGTAACATCAGAAACATCCTGATGTTATTTACTATATCAAATGATTGGAACTGGATACTGTATACCCTATAGTGCTGGCAGGTCAGTGTCCTCCTCTGTATTCTGAAATGGTTTAGTCACCAATTGTTCCGATTGTTAATTGAAATCATCTGGTATCTCTACTTTAATATGAAGGGAATGTGATTTAACACTGGATCATTTTCTCCCAGAAGAGCTGTCCTTGCACTCCATGCAGTGTAGAATGCTGGTGTGTCTGGGCCTTTCATAGGGGAATGTTTCTTGCAACCTCACCAGGGGTCAAACACAAGCAGTCCCTTAATGAACAGAGCTTCACAACATCCCTCTAAAGTATTATTGTCTACGTTCAACAGAGAGGAGAGTTGCTCTAAATCACAGTGCCTGAACCTGCCACCCACTAGCCGTTACTTATTGTTTGCATTTGCTATCACCATCGGTTGTCAAAAGGATTATTAGCAGTCCCAACTGAAATCAAAGTCCTACTCTGCTAGGAGCTGTATATGCCCATAGTGAAAGGGTTTAGAGTCTAAGTACACGGCAGACAAAGGATGGGAGTGGAAACAGAGAGGTGAAGTGACTTGCCCAAGGTCAAATCATAGGTCAGTGTCAGATCCAGGAAGAGAACCCAGGGCTCCTTAGTCCCACTTCCATACCCTAACCACTGAACCATGCTCTAGCCTTAGTTTGCCTGATCTTGTGTGTGTAACTTTAGCTCCTCTCGCCATACATGCCACTCATTCCTTCCCCCTACATTTTGGAGTTGCAACTGAGTGTTGTCTTTGTTCTTTCCCAAAGCTCAGTTTCGGGGGGATCCCAGTCCCAGGAAAGCCAGGAACCTTTCTGAAGAAAAATTTCCTTGGATGCATCGAGAACCTTTATTACAATGGAGTCAATATAATTGACCTGGCAAAAAGGCGTAAACCTCAGATCTACACTGTGGTGAGAATCAGATATGTCTGTTTTTCTTCTTTGATTCATCAATTCCTTCCAATCCCAGCTACTGACAAGTGCTGTCCCTCCTGCCAAATGATTGCAGCTTAGATTAGACCCTTATGTGTATAGTTAGTTAAAAGGTTATTCACCTAGGCAGCTGCAACATCAAGAGAGCTGTTCAAAGGTACATGCACAAATTAGCTGGTTTTACTCATTTCCAGCTATATTTGAGTCTGGGGAAGCTGAGTTGGAGGAAAGTTTTTACTCCTTCTCCTAGTGAATTAAATTTGGATCGAAGTCCCTGGGTCTCTCAAAAGATTCTCTCAGGCCATCTAAAGTAATAAAAGCAATATAGTCAGATTCTGATTCTCTTACTGACTCTGAATAAAACCTTATTCCCTGGGTGGTCTTGCTGCTATTCATTGTGAGAGGCTATCAAAATCTGTCCCATAGCTTGGGTTTGCCTTGCTTGAGGGGGCGGGAGGGGGGGGGGGGAATTGCCACACTTATTTTCAAATATGTTTCAATTCTTCACTCGTCCCCCCCCCCCCACCTCCATATATCGGAAATGTTGAGTTTTGGAAAGTGTTCATGAACTCTGTAGCCAGGGCAATAAGGAAAGGAGACTGGCGGAAATGTTATCAAAATGTTTTTCTGGGGGTTTTTTTGTTTGTTTTTATCTTGAAAGTCACAATTTCACTGAAATTTCAAAATGTGAAACATTTCAACTAGCTCTATTTATCTTATCCAAAAGAGTAAGGAACAGTAAAAGAAATAAACAGATTAGAAACATTAGACCTGTTGTAGGAAGTGTCTCATGAATTTACATGTTCCAGGAACAAACTGAGGGACCTTTAACTTCATGAGGAAAGAGAACGGTACACTCTACTTTCGTGTTCAGGGTTTAAAAAAAAAATACCATTGTGATTGTTTTTATCTCTTGAGTGATTTACTTATGCTGCATGTCTTTGGAATGTTGGACAATAGTATTTCCTTGGAGAACTTACCGCATACATTTGTAAAAATAGGGCCAAACGCTGAGGCAAAACGTTGACTTTGAAATGAACTTGTGAGTGATTCAGCCCTAAGTTTCAAAAGACACACATTAGTATGTTTTATCCAGGTATTAAATATGTTTTTTTTTTTTGGTCACAATGTGGGTCTTTTTTGGAGTCTTTGAGCTGGGAAGAATGACGACACTTCAACTCCAAAAGCACAGACCTCTTGGTGAAAAAATAAAATCCTGCTTGATCAGAGGAATGGCCCCCAAAATGTCTACACCTAGTGCAAAGGACAGAAAATGCAGACTGGCAATATAGACCCTCCATTTAGACAGTACGCTTGGATGGTGCATTTTATTATCATTGCACTTGTCCTTTTCTGCAACTCATTTGTAGTCACTGGACTTGCAATAAATGTCCTTCGGGAAAGGCCTTGAGACAACGAGGCAATATGTCTCTTCTGAACTGGAATTTGCCTTTAGATTTCCCTGTTCAACCTGTAACCATTCTTCTTGGTCATCCCATGCAATGTTAGTGACTATCTGCCTTCTCTCCGGGGAGCTTTTTCTTTCCATTCTGGTAGATTTTCCTCTTCAAACCTTGACCTTGATGACTGTCATATAGAGTCCCCGCATTCCCTCTCTTAACTATTCAGTGGTTTGGGTTGGAAAATGTTGTCAAACTTCCATAACCATCAGTACCACCACCACCACTTTGGGATGAAATCTCATGTTCACCAAGTGTCCCTGTGTGGCTTTTACAAACACTTAAAATAAATCACCCAGTCTCTTAGGGCTTGTCTTCACTACCCACCTGGATCAGCGGGTAGAAATCGATCTCTCGGGGATCGAATTATCGCGTCTCGTCGGGACATGACAATCGATCCCCGAATCGACGCACGTACTCCACCAGCCCAGGTAGGAGTAAGCGCCGTCGACGGAGGAGCCGCGGCGGTCGATTTGCTGCCGTCCTCACAACGGGGTAAGTCGGATCGGATACGTCGAATTCAGCTACGCTATTCCCGTAGCTGAATGTGCGTATCTTAAATCGATCCCCCCCACCCCCAGTGTAGGCCTAGCCTCAGAGAGCCTAATTGTAGCTGCTGGGGCAGATTTTATGCACTGCCCGACTCCTTTTATGTTGCCCAGGCAGTGGAAAGGGAGTAGAGACTGGCCAACTTTGGGGAGTCCACAGCTGGTGTAAAGCTAGCTCCTATGCAAGCCTCCCATCAGTTCTTGACCCACTTGGTGGGGGGCTATGGACAGAGCATGATGATAAGAACATAAGAACGGCCGTTCTGGGCCAGACCAAAGGTCCATCTAGCCCAGTATCCTGTCTTCCGACAATGGCCAATGCCAGGTGCCCCATAGGGAATGAACAGAACAGGTAATCATCAATTGAGCCATCCCCTGTTGCCCATTCCCAGCTTCTGGCAAGCAGAGGCTAGGGACACCATCCCTGCCCATCCTGGCTAATCTCCATTGATGGACCTATCCTCCATGAATTTACCTAGTTCTTTTTTTAACCCAGTTATAATCTTGGCCTTCACAACATGCTCTGGCAAAGAGTTCCACAGATTGATGCACTCTGGCACTCCCCAGCTCGTGGATGGTCACTAAGGCACCATATCTAGCTAGTACAGATTAGAGGGCCGACAGTGGGTCAGGAAGCTGTAACCAGCCCTCATCTCTGCTGCATCCATCAGAAGTTGGACACAACAGAGCATCTGGCCTCCTCGTTCTACCCCATATCTGCCTAGTCTTAGGACTGGGCCACACTAAGCCCCCAGTTCGAACTAAGATATGCAACTTCAGCTATGTGAATAACGTAGCTGAAGTTGAAGTACCTTAGTTCGAACTACAAAGTACTTACTGGGGGTCCACATGCAGCAGGCAGGCTCCCCCGTTGACTCCGTGTACTCCTCTCGCGGAGCAGGAGTACCGTCGTCAACGTTGAGCACTTCCGGGATTGATTTATCGCGTCTAGACAAGACATGATAAATCGATCCCAGAAGATTGAATGCTTACCCCCGAACCCGGAGGTAAGTATAGATGTACCCTTAGGCTTTTGGCCTACAGTTTAGCCTTTAGTGAGATCACCCAGACTTTCATACCTGTGTGAAAGAGACCTTGAGTAGAACATGGCGGGGAAGTAGATTGGGAGTAGGAAAGAAGAAAAGACAGTTCTTGAGTTTCTTGACACTGTGCTATTGTTCCTGTTCACTTAAAATAGGGAATGTTCCCCTCCCCATTCCCCAGGTTAATAAATTTATTGATGTATTTTTTAAATAGCAGAGAGAACCCCTAGTCTCTTTGCGATCTGAGAGGAAAGTGTCAGGCTTTTCCGTTTCCTGTTGTAAACAGGTGTAGTCAGCACTCGTGTGCTTGAAATTCTATGTCAGCTTGCCATGCTGAATCTGGGAATGACAATTCAGCATAGTGAGGGATGTGGTGACACACAAATGCATCACTGTGCTCCCGGGGGAAATAACCAATTGCCAGCATCAACGAGTGAGGAGAAATGCCTAGTGACAGGAGAATGTAAACTAATAATTCATTCCTTTCCAAACATGCTATTCTGTTAAGTTGATTTGAGGCACTATCATCTTGAGAAGAATCTGCTTGTCTATACTCATGTCTCCTTCTGCCTAAGCACTATGATAAGTGTTCATTATTACGTCTCAAAATCAGGCCAGTCATTTCTAAAGATCCCAAGTAGCGCTTATAGGTCAGAGAGTTGGAAAACAACACATTTTTGTTACTTGTACACCGAGGAAAAATTTGTTGGAACCACTGAGAGAAAACAGACGTGGATCACCACAATGCTTTCCCAGCTCTCAATTTTCCAGAGTGCACCATAACTTCTGCAGAGATGGGTGGGACTATAGGGGGAAAATGCTGAAATTGCATCCTGGCCTACCACAAGACCCCCGGTGATGGATAGCTAGGCCGAGTCCAGTTCACTTTGGTTTTCCACTAGAATTTTCAGAATTTCCACTAGCAGGTTCAGAATGAGGCTGAGTCCCTTACAGCTATAGTTCCTAGACTCTGGATTGCAACTCTGAAACAATAACCTTTTTTTCCTGTTTCCAACCGTCTTACACTTTAATGTCTCATTAGCTCTTTATAAGTGCTGGGAGCATGGCCTTTGGTTAGCTAGCAGATGGGGTAGAGATCCTGCTGGCTACGACACTGACGTTTCTCAGGGCACCCCAGGGCTGTGATTCAACTTGTTGCCACCCTCCTCCAGTGTGAGGGAGTCTTGTGTGCCCAGCTGGGTGTGAGCTCCCTATCACAAGCAGCAAGTCAGCCAGTCAAGCACTCTCTGGGCTGTACCAGCCCTGTTGGTTGACAATAGATGCAGCTAGTCGCTGACTCCCTTCAAAGTGTCCCCCTGTGGTTATCTGGCCCCGATCACTGAAATCCCAGCTCCTCCATTCCCCAAGGATCAGAGATCCCCAGCTTACCAGTTTTACCTTAGAGCACTGCTCCTGAATCACACACACAACTTGAATCCGGTTATAGTAAAGCAAAAGGAAATTTATTTTAAAAAAGCGCAGAGATTCAAATAGAAACCAGTGTGTGTGATGGAAACAGATGGTTACATTAACAACAAAATCATAACATGCAAACTAGGGCTTACGCTTATTAATAGTCACCTTTCCTAGCGAATAAAGTAGATTGTCACTCCCAAGTTCAGTCTTTTGCAGTATTTGCTGGCCCCAGGGAGCCAGAACCCGGTCTGTCATAAAACATCCTTACACATCAAGATACCTCTTCAGTGACTGGATGTAGAGTGTCTTTCTCCACCCTGTGCTATACTGAATCTTTTTTTTTTGGGGGGGGGGGGGGTCTTTATTCACAGATATATCATAAAAGGAATGATATGACAGTAATGATATATCATCACAGATATATCATTACTGTCATATCATTCCTTTTCCCTTCCAAGTGGTTTCAATATTTATAGTTTACCTTTGATGGTTTTCCATTGATTTGTCAAGATTGTTGCAATGATGGACAATAGCACAAGGCATTACATAATTAGCCAGGTGAAGGGGGTCACAACAGTGAGACACATAATTTCCTGGTGACTCAATTTCATTCCAAGAACGTATAGTTATGTTATTCCTTAAACATTACAATATACACATCTCACAATGATTAAGAGTAGCAATAAGTTACAAGCTTTCAGTAGAGACGTCACCTGCTGCCCTTTATGGCTAGATACCATGAAATTATTAGTTATTACCATGATATTCAAGCAGTTAAGGATGTCAAAGCAACCCCCCATTCTGATTAAATGACCCTGTGTTTTAAAGTCTCCTCCAAATTATGCGTAATCAGTAATCTACATAGTACCCTATATATATACATAGTGTAGGAAGGAGGGTTGAATTTACTCAACCAGAGTTAGGAGCTGGAATCTGAGCTATTCAGTCCCATGGTTTAAGTCGGGGTAGGCAACCCGCGAGATGATTTTCAGTAGCCCTCACACTGCCCGGGTCCTGGCCACTGGTCGGGGGGCTCTGCATTTTAATTTAATTTTAAATGAAGCTTCTTAAACATTTTAAAAACCTTATTTACTTTTCATACAACCATAGTTGAGTTATATATTATAAACTTATAGAAAGAGACCTTCTAAAAACATTAAAATGTATGACGGGCATGCGAAACCTTAAATTAGAGTGAATAAATGAAGACTCGGCACACCACTTCTGAAAGGTTGCCGACCCCTGGTTTAAGCCATTAGTCAGTCCCCTTTGGCCTTATCATATTGTAACTCACAGAGTTTAAAGGGGAAAACAAATTCAATGAAGAAACTAATAAAAAAAGTTGATCAGAATTGCTTTGCAGGCACTTTTCTATTTTAAAGTGGATATTGCTGAGTATCAATAATAAAAAAAAAAAATCTCCTTGCTATTATGTTTTGTTCCAGAGAATAAAATCTAATAAACCACAGACAAGTTTACCCTGGATTGACATAAAGCACAAGCCAGGGTTGTGATAATTCGCAAATTTCAGCTAACTCATCCGTTATGTTCACTCCTCAGTAAGGTGAATTGCTGGCTTTAGCCTTGCTCTCCCTCGTCAAAGGAAGGAGACTATTGAGTGATCTATAGATTTGTTTAATTTTTTTTTCTTGCTGTGCCTCCCTCCCTTGCTTGGGGTCCGTCCCCAGAAGGAATGATTTATAATTTTTCAAATTAGCTTTATAGCTGCTCCTGTCATTTGCAGCCGAGTCTCAGCTACGGCCGCCTATTATGGAGCGATAATGTTCAGTTACTGCAAGTGCAAAGGCTGTAAAATCTTTTGTTACAATGTTGGCCTGTGACCTAAAAGCTCAGGAGACTGAGATAAAGAAAACTCAGAGCTGTTTAGCCAAGCATATAATCCCCCGGAGTCCCACAGGGAAAATACTTTAGTCTATTGAATGCTTTATTTTGGTTAAATGATACTTTTCCTTGTAGGGACCCAATCTCTAAATAAATAAATAAAGCCAGCATGACCCTCCTCTACTCTCTTGTTAATACGCATGAGGCCATCGCTTATGCTCGGGTAATCTCAGCTCTGTCCACTAACCAGCCATCTGACCTCTCCCTGTAACTCTCCCTAGATAAAACATATCTCTGCTTTATTGGATACTGTCCCCAAAGTGGCTAATGAACAGAATAAAGATCCCCTGTTCCTTCAGGGGAAGTGAGAGCTCAGAAATATTCTTTGCTCTCCCTATTCACGCTATGGGCTTGGTCTGCATCTCTTTGGTAGGCTAAACATAGAGGGTTCTTGTTCAGGTGACTGTTCTGATGTATCAGCATCGGTTCATCTGGCCATCTGCCTCATCCTACTGCGACTGTAGCAGTTTCCCCTGTTTCTTCAAAAACAGCTAGGACTAGGTAAAGCCAAAAAAAAAAAAAATGCTGAATGGTTCATTCATGTCTATTCTTCTAGGGTTTGATTCAAAGCCCTGAGAAGTCATTGGAAAGAGGCCAGTTGGCTTTGGATTAGGGTCATAGCCTTCAGAATCATCTGGTCCTCTGTGTGGTATCACATTTGTATCCCAATCAACTATATGGCAACAGTATCCTCAAGTTGGGTCTCTTAGAAAAATATTTCGTCTCTTCCTTGAACACTAAAGTGCTGTTTTCTGCTATGATTTCAACTGTTCAATCAACATCTTTCCCAAAGTAGGACACACTCACCCCGCTATGTCTCTCCTGCCAATATAGAGAGTGATAGAACACTGCTCTGAGAGGTGAGGGTCAGAACAACATTTGCCTAGGAAATATTTAAACATCTCCATTTTATTCTGTAGATTTAGAGAGTTCCACTTGTAATAGCAGTAAGAGCCCTTTTGAATAGATTTCATTACTTATTAAAGGCACAGTTAATCAGTTTGGAGACATCGGATTCAATGGAATTCTCAACTGCCTGATGATAGTTAGCTGGTGTTTCTAGCAGCTGTACAGAACGGATCCCCCTTCTCTCTCTAGAGACTAGACTCCTCTTGTCCTATTTCCCTGCCAATGAACATTTACTTTTCAGTTAAACTGGGTTAATTTGTAAAATCAACTGTTTGCTGAAAGTCTTGTATGCACTCGAGAGATTCCCAAACTGCAGCCAACTGGGTCTGATGAAATGTAGGTTTATAGGGAATTGTTTGCTTTTGACTAGAGCCAGTGGAATAACTTTTGTGGATAATATTCATTGCACATTTAACCCCTTTTATTTTGCAAAGCTTTCCAACTTCAGTAGATGAAGTATTCCACATAGTATAATTCACATAGTATTCTTTGCAGCTAGCTGTAGGCAGGTCCTTTTAACATTTGAATCTGGTCAGCTGTATGACATTAAGGAGGCTTGGTCTAGATGAGTATGTGGATGGGAGACCAATCAAAACCAATCGGTACTGGTAATTCAGTAAGTAACTGAATTTCATCTGGGTACATACTGAACTCTTACCTTAGCCTGCTGCTAAGAGGTGTTGTGCTGACTTTCAGATGAGACAGAAAAGTGTGCTTGAAGCACATAAGATCCCACCATATATTTTTCACATATGGGGACATTTACTCCAATATCCTGACCAAATTCGAACTCAGGTAAATTACATTCTGCGTACTTAAAATCCTGGATATAAATTCAATCAGATGACGTATACTTCACTTTCTAAATCTATCAGGGCAGATCTATTAGTGGAGGTAACTACACTGACATTCATGGAGCTACGCTGGCTTATACCAAAAGTTAATTTGGCCCATTCTGAAATTTTGCTGTGCACTGTGAAACACTTGGTTTATTCTGGGTGCATTTCAGCCAGTTAGTAACGGTTGCAAAGAATTTGGAGACAAAACCGGATCTAAACTCTAGCTTCATTTAGCCATGTTGTGCCATGTAAAGATTAGCACCCCGCTTGCTGCTCATGAAGCAAATGGCTCACTTCTTCTAATGAGAGATGGGGGTGTAGGCTCAGAAAAAATATGAACGGCAATGAACATTCTCTCTGAACTCAAGCCTCTGTATGTTTTTAGTGGTCCATGAAAGTTCGACTAATTGTTTTTGTAGAATGAGTTGAAATATTTTCAATGTAAAAATTTCAATGACAATTTTTTCTGCATTTTTAATTTTGACTATAAAAATATGAAAATGTTGAGCTAATTTTCAGTTTTTCTTGGCATGAGTCCAATCAGCTTTACCTATTTGTTCATGTAATTTTCATATATTTTTGTGCCTTATGGTTTTGGCGGAGGCCAGAAGTAGAAATACCCCAAGAAAAGTAGTCCTTCTGGTATCTCCTACTTAGATGAAACCAAGATATACTAGAAACTTTTAAAAGGTTATGGGAAAATTTCCATCCCAGCTCCCGGGTGATTGAGGCTTAGATAAATTTGGATATTTTTTCGGATAAGAACACCTAAATCTTTATTCTGACAGGACATACCCTCTGTTTTTTTTCCCCATTGCTTGTTTTAGTACAAACTGTTCATCACCTAGAAAAAAATAATCCATCAAGAGTTTATTTCATCCAGTAAGATATTAATTATCTTTCTGGCACTTTATTAATTTCCATTGTAAAATAAAGACTAGAAAGGGTCTTGAAAATGATAGGGTATAGTTCTATTACCTGTCTTGTCATTTCAAGAAGGGATTCTCCAAGCCCCATACAAGTTGCTACACATCAGTCATGTATTGTTCATTATAATTATCCTGTTAGAATGAGATATCAGCTCTGAGAGGCTGTACCGTGGAGAAAGCATTTCACTTGAATGGGTTTATCAGATTTCAGTCCATATTTGACAAAGCTTCTTGGTTCCACGCAATCTGGTTGCAGCAATTTTCTAGATTTGAAGAAATGTGATTCTGTAAATATGTTTTGGCCTCATTAATTGTTACGTTTTTGTTATCTGACTCGAATGGCCTGGCTAGATAATCAGCATGGAATATGGCCGAAAAAAAACAATAGGGTATCTTCTCCTACCGGCTGCAATTAGATCTGAGATAATGTCTAGAATGGAACTACTCCAGTAGGTCAGTACCTAGCTTCTCAAGTAGTCCCCCTGACTTCAGTGAGAGTGCTGGCAGGGTAAGGTACTAAACAACCTAAGTATACCATTGAAAATGTGTTTGATTTTTAACTTGGCTGTCATCATTTTGTTGTGCATGCAGCATTGTAATAACTTCCCAGAAATTGTTTCTGTATAGGCAACAATGGGAAGGATGTGGGTAAGAGTGCCCTGTGCCATCCTTCATAACCATTATTAATCAGAATGGGATCATCCAAGGATTCATTTCTACATTGCTTTGTGGAGTAATGAGACTATGTCCTAGAGATTGGTCTAAGAACATTGGCCACGTTCCACTTTGGGTGCTTACATTCTGCCTACATACATGTTTCCTGTAATTTTAATGTAATAAATTAGTCATCCTAACAAACTAGTTTGTAACTTTACTAGTTCATAAAGGCTAATACCTTTCAGCCCCGAGGTGGCTGCATTTTAGTGGTGGGAAAAACTTGCAATTAGAATGACGTTTAGGGTAGTGCTCTTCATCCACGGTGATCACAAAGCACATTAGAGGAACAATTTCACCCACTACTGCTGAAGTGCAGGTGCTCTGGGGTGAGACATGATGGCTGTTTAACAGTACACAACAAAATGACGCAGCAGTTTTCTGTCCCCTTTGAAGTCTTTCATATTGGGAGGTGCTAAATAAATCCAAGGGATCATTATTTTTTATGGCGTGGTAGATATACATGTAAAATAAGAAAAAAATACATGGTGAGGTTTCCCACCCACTGCCCCAACACAAATTCTACTATCTAAATGTACAGAAACCACCATATGTATAATCTCTGGAACAACTGATCTGGTAGACAAAAGAGTTTGAGCCTATTCCCAGTTTGGTCAATGGCAAAACATCCATTCTTGCGCTAAGCTGAAACAGGATCAGGTCCGTAATTGCGTCTCAGCAAGAAACTTGCTGGCGTCAACCTATGCAGATGAACTAAATGTACAATGTTTAGAACTCCTGTGGGAGAGCAAAATAATCCCCAAATCAAGGCCGGCTTTCAGGGTATGTGTTTAGAGCAGCTGGCAGGTCTCCAAATGAGAAAAAAAAAAAAAAAACCAGCCTGCATGTTTGCTTCTTATTGTTTTTTAGGGCAACGTGACTTTTTCCTGCTCAGAACCACCAATTGTTCCCATCACCTTTGTCAGCTCCAGCAGCAGCTATTTGCTTTTACCTGGCACCCCCCAGATTGATGGGCTGTCCGTCAGCTTCCAGTTTCGAACGTGGAACAAAGACGGGCTGCTTCTGTCCACGGAGCTGTCTGAAGATTCCGGAGTTCTCCTGCTTTACCTTCACATTGGCAGGTTGACACTTGTCATACAGAAAGTGGCAGAAAACTCCATGGAGATCAGTGCAGGTACTTTCATTGGCTCCTCTTTCCTGTGCCTGTTTCTAATCTCTGGGGCCAGCCATATTGACGGGAGAACAACCACCTGAGGGAAGGTCTGATCTTGTTTTTTTGTTATCAAACTGAACCTTATCTTTGGAGCAATAATAGCAGGACTGTCTACGTTAATGCTGGGCCTGAACCAAGGAAGCTTGGATCTGGGTAGCTCTGGCCTGAATCTGCTGAACAACAATTTTCTTTACAGTCAGCCTAAATTTTCTGTAGAAAACCAGACTGACTAACTTCCATTCCTCCATAGAGAAGTAGTGAAAATCCCAGCCTTTGAGCTATTAAAAATGACAGGCTTGAGTTTGATTGAACTCCATTTCCCAAAGGACCCGAGAGGACTGGGTAAAACTGGCTCTAATCCACCTCTATCCCTCCCTCCGGGACCCCAACAATACTGGAGCCAGTTGGGGTCAGTTCGACCCCTGCCACAATTTAGGAAAACCCTATGGCTCCTCTCAGTTTGTGCTTGATTGCAATGACTCCCAGAGCCATGCCCCTTTCCCTGGGCCATACCCCTTTCCCTGGGCCATACCCCAACACACCCCCTCATTGGGAGCTGCCAGGTGGGGGTGGTGCAGGGGTTGCAGTGCTTGATCAACCGCATGGAGGATTCCTTAGTGCCAGGGGAACCTAGTTGGCCACTTAAGCCAGCTCTGAGGCTACTTTACACAGCTGGAATGGCACAAAGCAGACTTTAGTAGGGCCAAAAATGGAAAAAAATACTCTTAAAATAGAATGTATGGAAAAACTCTGTAATGACTCCTGTGGCTAACTAATAGGCCTGTTCTCTCTCTGTGGTAGATCCAAGCACAGTCTGGGCAGGTTTCATGCTGGCTTCCCATTATAGCACTGTGGATGCCTCCCGGGCATGACCTAGAGTGTTCCCGTCATTAGAATTGTGAAGAAACTGGGACTTGTAGGAGATGTGGCAAATTCATTTTCACTTGGGATCTGAACTCAGACTTCCCAAGGCAAATGAAGAGTGCGCTGGTAGATTAGAAATTAAAAACAAACAAACAAACAACAAATCCATTAGCCAAAAAGTAGTAGTAAATAAAATGATCAGCAACATTAAAATATGCCGGATAGAAACTGGACCTGGACAAATCCCTGGTTCTTAAAGGGAGCAAAAATCTTCGTTTGATAACCTTTAACAGGGAAGAGTTGGTCAGATAGAACCCTGGTGTTCAGGATGTACAGCTCTGCACAGACACTCTTCAAGAAGCTGGCTAAAGTCCCAGGTTGCCCCCAAGTAAAGGTTGAACACAGAGATTTCATCCTTGCAATGAAGTTGTTTGTGAAGGTGGGAGAAAGTCAAATTATTTTGCTTGTTTATGTGGTTGTGAAATCATTAATCTGAGATAGCGCAAAATATCAGTGACATGGCTACATTTACATGAAACATGGGAAAATTGCAAATGTCCACATCTTCCTGCAAAGGCATTTTTGTTCACAAATAGACCCATTTCCACCCCCAATTTGACCTATCTTCTCTTGAACAATTTTCAGACCTTAACAACATTTTTCACTTTAAAATAGTCCTATTCTTGGTTGAAAATTGGTCCATTTTTCCTGGAAAATTGGTCAATTTTTCCTTGGAAAATGTGCATGCTGTATCAAAAGCTTTTATGGAAATAGTCTCATTTCCTGGCTCCTAATTAAGTGATTTCCCCCACACAGTTTTTGCATTTAGTTTTCAGTTGTTAACATGCCTCTACTTATCACTAAAATCCTTTTCACTTCCTCCAAAAAGCAATGTTAATGTGAGAATCCCATTAGCAAGAGTAAATATCAGAAGTCCAATTCTGATCTTGCTTGCACCGGTTTTACGCTGGCACGCCTCCATTGATCGCAGTTAAATTCTGATTTACGCTGGTGTAAGTGCAGTCAGAATCCTGTCCAGTGACCTGTCAGACTGTCAGGATAGATGACCTGGGATTCTTACATGTTACAACATTTGAAGGGTCATAATTCTGACATGGATTCACAGAGTAAAGAAGCAAAGGGTCAGCTTGTCCTCAGCCTTGCACAGGTGTGCAAAAGAGAGAAGACACACTTAGCAATATCCCCCAGGAATGTTCCCTATAGAAGTGGCTGTGCAGAGTGGTACTCTTGGCTTCCAAGGAGCACTGTCATCAAACACAATGCACATTGGCCTCCGTATAGCCAGATGATCTTTTAACTTTATTAAACCTTATTTGGGGGGGGGGGGGGATTTTCCAAAGTGCCAAAGGGGTTTAGGAACACAAGTCCCTTTGAAAGCCAGTGAGTCTTGTTCTCCTAAATCCTTTAAGAAGGTCTTGAAAATCTCTCCACTTTTTGTTCTATTCCAAAGCACTTCCAGAGGTAATGGACTGAGCAGAGAAGCATCAAATCATCAGCTCAACTGGTTACTTCCTGCAGCCTGCTCTTTGCATTCCCAGCCAGGCTGTTTCATTATTCCCCACGCAGTAGGAGACTGAACATGAAGGAGGCTTGTGAACACCACCACCTCCTCCTCCCCTCTTCTCCTTTACCCTCCGCATTTGTCTTCCAGGCAGCAATCTCCATGACGGGCTCTGGCATTCAGTTAACATAAACGCCAGAAGGCATCGCATCACCCTGACTCTGGATAACGACGTCGCCGCAGCTGCTCACGCAACCACCCTCTCGCAGATCTATTCTGGGAACAGCTACTATTTCGGAGGTAGGCTGTTTCAAATAGATTTCACCGTGCAGGGACTGAGCTTTGAAAGGCCTTTTCTCCTCTGCGTTGTGTGGCAGGGAGTTAGGAGCTGGAATCGCAGGCTCTTGTCCCGGCGATGAGGGGCAACACGTGCTGTGTTGGTGTGCAGTCTGTCGTAGGAGAGGACTGCTGTGGGGCACAAGTGAACATGAGAGAGAAGAAAACAGTAAACAAACCAATATGGATGAAAGAGATTGACTCCCATCAGCCAACGGGGTATACAACCAATACCTCTTCCGCTGCTACATAGCTAGGCTTCCTACTCTCACCATCACAGCTTCGTATGCCAAATCCATCTTTGCTCCTTAAATAACTACAACCCTGCTTAACTTGGGAGCCCAATATAGGTCTCACTGAGGAACTCTTCCAGTGAGCTCCTGTATTTACGAGCAGCCCCGTTGAACTTAGTGGGCTGTTTGCATTACTAAGGCTTCCATCATTTGCATCCATTGCATTAGTAAGGGTTCCATCATTTGGCCCACCTTTGAATTGACCGGCCTCCCCATTGAATGTAGAGGTTACGGTGCCATTACGTTTTAACAGAGAGAGAAAAAAAAATGGTGTTGAAAGAGATGTGACCAATCTGGGACAGAATACGAAACTTTCTGTCCTGCCTGCCCTCTTTTGAATTAAAAAGGAATAAAAGTGAATAAACAAACAAGGCCGTTATCTGGAGATCTTCAGGACAGGTCATCCTTAATACAGCTATATTCCAGAAAGATGCAGAGTATTTAAAAAAAAAAAAGTTTGGATCAAGGGATATAGTTTTATGCACTGGTATTAGGCAGGGGACAAAGAGGCAGGACTCCTGGGTTCTGGTTTTTTGGCTCTACCGCTTTGAGTTTGGGTGAAGCACTTATCCTCTCTGTCTCTCTCTCAACCCGTCTCTAAAGTGAGTATAAAGATGCGGGGGTGTTATGAAGCTAATTCTTATTAAGGACTTTGACATGACAGACACCACATATGCTTAAATCAGAAAAATCTGCCTTTTTTAGCTAATGTAAAGATTTCTATGTTTTACTGAAAGTGCCTCTTATGGTATGTCAATCATAAGCGATACAAGGTGGGTGAGACAATATCTTTTATTGGACGAGCTTCTCTTGGTGAGAGAGACTTTGAGCTTAGAGCCCTGTGTCAGCTCAAAAGCCTGTCTCTCTCACCAACAGAAGTTGGTCCAATAAAAGATATTCCCTCACCTGTCTTGTCTCTTTAATATCCTGGGACCAACATGGCTACAACACTGCATAATCATAAGTGATGTTCAGAAAGGCCGTGTGTTTTAAAGAAAGAGTTAAGTATATAGGGTGAAATTCTGATATTTAGGTCTGTGTTTGGCCCATCTCCCAAATAAGTATGTGTCTATATGACAAAGACCCGTGCTAATGTGCTTATTCTGACTAGATGCAGTCCCCATGAAGAGCCCTTCTACGCCTAAGATTAGTCTGTTTAGGAGCATGGGTCATTATCAGGGAGGTGACTGTGTTAGGAGCCACAGTAGGTTGAGTGGATGAAAAGACAGTCCTGAGCCACAGAATTCCATCTTCCTGCGAGAAGAGAATCTGTTTCTTATAAGAATTCAGGTCTAGATTCACGAAGGTATTTAGCTGCCTAAACCCACAGATGCCCAATTCTAGGGTTTAGGCATCCGAGTCCCAGTTTTGGCTCCACTGCGATCCACAAAACTCCCGCCAAACCCTGTGGGTCACTAAGCTTACTTAGTGCCTATGTTGTCGGGTAAATGTTCCCTCCATACCTCTGTCTCTGCTTCTACACTGCTGCCTCACTCTATGCATCCAGATGCCTATCTCCCACTTAAGCCCCAGAGCGATTCACAAACTGAATGAGAGAGTGGTTGGAGCAGGGGGCCTGAGGCTGAACCCTGGGTCTCCCACCTCCCAGGTGTGTCCTTTAACTACTGGAATACAGAGTCATTCTCTCTCTTGCTGGCCCAGTGACTGTTCCACTGTGGATGATACATACTTAGTGAGCTAGAGAGAATGAATGTGAAAAGGACTCTCTAGTCTGGTGGCTGGATACCCACCTGAAGTGGGAGACCCCAGTTTCAGTCCCCTTGCTCCAATCACTCTTGATCCACAGTGGTACAGACTGACGGAGCACCATATCAGACTATCCCAAAGATTAGTGATTAGAGCACTCTCCTGAGAGGTAGGAGACTCCTGTTCAGATCCTTGCTCCCGACCTGGCAGAGGGGGGCGGGTGGGGGCTTGGGGTCTGGGTTTCCCACATCCTAGGTGAGCGCTCTAACCACTGCGCTAAACATTACAAGGTGGGTGGCGGCACCACCTCTCCCTCCTGCTGTTTTCTGGTCAGCAATGCAGCTACCTAACTCATTCCTGCAAAAAAAAAAAAAAACCCAAAAAAACCCTCAGGTGCCTAAGCTGCCTGACCCCAGGAGAGGGGTTGCCAGGCATCTGGTTTTCAATAGGCATTAGGCCTAAACCCTATGGTTTAGGCAGCTAAATACCTTTGTGAATTTAGATCTGAATTCCTGTAAGAAACAGATTCTCTTCTTGCAGGAAGATGGAATTCTGTGGCTCACGACTGCCCTTTCATCCACGTGACCTACTGTCGCTCCTAACACACAGTCACCTCTGTGGTGATGACCCATGCTCCTGAACAGACTAATCTTAAGCGTAGAAGGGCTCTTCATGGGGACTGTATCTAGTCAGAATAAGCATGTTAGCAATGGTCTTTATCATATAGACACATGCTTATTTGGGAGACGGGCCAAACCCAGACCCATCAAATATCAGAATATATAGGCACCTATTACCCCATCCCCCACCCCACCCCGTCCCGATTTTTTACACTTGCTACCTGGTCACCCTAACAGAGTCTGACCCATAATAATTTTTAAATGTTGCCTGGTGTTTGCTCTGGGAGGAGTTAACTATTGACTGTAGCGTTTAAAGAAGACAAAAGAGCATTTCACTGAGCTCAGCACGTCGGAAGCCCTTGCACCTGGTTTCCTTGGCTGGCTGCTCTCTCTCTGTATTACCATCGGATTTATAACACACAAGCTTGTTCGGGGCAAGGAAAGAAAACAATAGGAATAATTAGATCTCAAGGTCTTGCATCAGGAAATCCCAGCAGAAATAAATGCTCATTTTAACACTCTTCTTCATTCTTTTTCTTTCCCTTCCTTCCCTTTTGTCCCACAGGGTGCCCTGACAATTTCACCGAGTCCCAATGTTTAAATCCCATTACTGCTTTTCAAGGCTGCATGAGGCTCATCTTTATTGATAACCAGCCCAAGGACCTCATTTTAGTTCAGCAAGGTTCCCTGGGGAATTTTAGTGATTTACACATTGATCTGTGTGACATCAAAGACAGGTAATTATTGTCTCTTTTCTCCTTGTATTTTTTTTTCTTCTTTTTTTTTTTTCTTCATCCTAGCAGTTTATAAGTGCAGGTTGCTTTAAGTGACAATTCTAATCAACATTACAGATATTAGGCATAATAGAGCTGCTAATAGAAGATATCACTGCAAAAATAGAGGGAGTGCAGGGAAATTGTTTAAATTATAGGAGGTTCTCTTAACATTGGCTCACAGGAAATAGAGTATGCAAATTCAATCAAGCTACAGATTTGTGACGGGATTAAATGTTATGCATAAACAACATTTGATTGCTTTGAAGTTTAAAAGGAATGGGAGAGAGAAGGAGAAATTTATTTGATTCATCAAAACATGTCATCTCCTTAATGTACTCACTGTTTTGTTTAAATAGAGCATTTATAATTTTCTTGTTAGACTGTACGACATACCGCATTTATAATAGTGGTCTGGCACATTGCACTGGCATATTACAAAGTCAATAGGACTAAAAAATGATCAAGTGTCTGTATCTACCAAGCAGGGCCAGCTCCAGGCACCAGCTGAGCAAGCTGGTGCTTGGGGCAGCAGATTGTTGGAGGCGGCATTCCGCCCAATCCTAGGGTGGCACGGCCGCTTTTTTTTTGTTTGTTTGTTTGTTTTTGTTTTGTTCTTGTTCCGCTCCGGCCGCCCTGTAGGGGGCGGCGGCGCAGAGAACCAGAGCGCCCTGCAGGGCAGTCCTCTTCCTTCCCTCCCCGCCGACCAGAGCGGAGCCCTCGCGGCAGGCGGTGGCGCAGTGGGAGGGGCCGCGTGGCAGCGCCCCTGCTGTAGCCCTGGCCGCCCCCTTCTCTCTCTCTCTCTCCCGCCCGCTCCCTCCTCCTCCCCCCCGCCAGCCGGTCCCCCTGCACCCGCGCTCCGGCCGCGGTGCAGGGTTTGTTTGGTTTTTTTTGCTTTGCTGTTCTGGCCGCCCCGTTTTTGTTTGTTTGTTTGTTTGGGGCGGCCAAAAAGCCAGAGCCGGCCCTGCTACCAAGAACAGACCTGAGCCTGAATCCTGCTCAACTCGGGATCTGTATCCAGGGCTGATGGGGGCGGGGGCCAGGACTGCTTTAATATAAGGAAAAATACAATGCAGTAGTTTTTCATGGGTTTTGCAATTTTTCTCTTCCGCGCAAATGTTTTGAATGTGTGTATCACTCTGAAGTAATTATATGAACATAGTATATATTAGTTATTCATACTATAGGCTCTAATTTTATTTTGTGAATCTGAACCTTCTTCTGGAAACTTAAATTGGAAGAGATTAGAACATCAAGGTTCTTGTTATGTCCTTCAGGAACTGTAGGAAACAGTAAGAAAGCTTTCTTACTATCTTGAAGCCTAGAGGTGAAAGAGGATTTATGGTGTCCTCGATCGTTTGAGGTGGGGCTAGTGGGTTGAAACAACTGTCATTGAATATCGAAGAGATTGGACTGGGTGGAGTGGTCAAGAGATGTGGGGATTGGTTTTCTGGAATCTAGAAACTTCTGGAAGGTGGGCAATTCATCTAATAATCTGGTTCCTTATAAAACTGACTAGGCCCTCTGTCTTCAATTCCCTACGTAGTAGTTTCTTATTCGAAATGTCATAAATATTAAAACTGCTGATCAAAACTGCTACCATGTTGCTCGTGTTTATGGATTACCTAATGTCAACGTATGAATTTAACAGACTCCATATACCGGATAAGATTGACTGGATTGGTAAGAAATAAGTAGTTGAAATGAAATAATAAAAAGAGATAATGCTGTGTTGAGGGTTGTTAAATAGCAGATAGAAATGATTTGTGGCCTTGTTAGAAAATCAGAATCATCGGATTCAAGACCACATGTGCCATTTAATACTTTTGTCTATTAAAGTGGAAGAGGAAAACACTGATGTATTTGATGGGCCTATTGTGTGGCTGTTCCAATGCCATTGTTGTCATTGTTACACAATCACAACAATAAGCCTGTCCCAATCCTTCCAGCAGTTTCTGTTCATCTTCACTGGACAAAAGAGGCCAAAAATCAATCTGTGATCACACCAGAATGACAACGGAAAGGCAAAACCATGAACTTGACAAGAAAGTTTTCAACCTTATTGGATGCTAACAATCATGTGGACAAGGGGGATCCAGTGAGCATAGTGTACTTAGATTTCCAGAAAGCCTTTGACAAGGTCCCTCACCAAACTGATTTTGTCCGACGGTGTTGGCAAGAAGTGCGCCTCTGAGATGACTATCTTGTCAAGGTCAAAACTCCCTTCTAAGGCGAACTGTAATTTGGGATCATCTCTGGTATACCAATTCCATCTTTTCAAAAACCATAATTCTAGTACATGTAAGCTGCAGGTGTGCCTTTTGACGGGACGGTGATTCCTTTTGACTCACCGGCCCCCATGTTTCCCAACAGCTGGTGAAGCGGGAATCACCTTGAAATCCTCGCCCCCCAGTACCTATCCGGGTTCCCTGGCGAAGAGGAGACCACTTGCCTCCTCCGACCCCCAGGACCCGGCCACTCACCCTTGGGTCTTTCACGCAGGGAAGGTTTGTTTAGGATGTCCACGACTTTCCTACAGACCCCTTTAGCAAAGAGCATCGCTAGTCTCAGAGAGAACGGCGCTGCATACTCTGTTGCATCAGGTGAAGTGATCGGACCAGTGAGTGGCTCATAAACCGCCTTCAGACTACTCTGGTGGGACTCGAACCCACAGGCGGGGAAGGAGAATTAGGGGAAAGAGGTTGAGGAAATCAGGCCATCCGAGGATGGGGAGGATAGGGACACACAAACCTAGACCCAGGAAGTCCCCTCACCAGTCAAGCCAGCAGAGCGATGCTACTTCGGTCAGGGCCCTTTTGTTTCAGTTCTACTAGCTGGAGTCACAGAGCTTGCTTTAGAGGCATCTCTGGTCACGAGCCAACAAGCTTTGCAGAGAACTCTGGGCGTCTTCCTGTGACCCTTACAACAGATCACTCTCACACAGGCATTCACACTGGCCCACAGATCAATACAGAGGCCTATGTAGCCACACTCAGTGGCGCTGCGTGAGGAGGTTGTGTAAGCTAGGACTATAACAGGGTTTAAAGGAGAACTAGGTAAATTCATGGAGGTTAAGTCCATTAATGGCTATTAGCCAGGATGGGTAAAGAATGGTGTCCCTAGCCTCTGTTTGTCAGAGGGTGGAGGTGGATGGCAGGAGAGAGATCACTTGATCATTACCTGTTATGTTCACCCCTCTGGGGCACCTGGCATTGCCACTGTCGGTAGACAGGATACTGGGCTAGATGGACTTTGGTCTGACCCAGTATGGCCGTTCTTATGTTCTTAGTGTTGCCTTCAATGTAGCACCCATTCAGCAACTCCAAAGAAAAAAAATGAAGCATTCTCTCAGGATAGACTTCTCCAGGCAGGTTCTCAACTTGTGGCTCCACTACTGGGTCGCAGGACTGGCTTGACATAAGTAACTTGGTAACTCATTTCTTAGTGGGCCTAATTGAGAAGGTGAATGGAAGGTTAAGTTCCAAGTAGGGGCTTGACAAACAGTGTGCTGGAGTCGGGATGTCTGTGCTAGCTAAGATAAGCAGCAACAACTTGATGTTAGGGACCATGGACAAGATAAACCTGGAATGTAAAGATCAGCTTCCCAATGAACAGCAAATGGACAGAACATGCTGTACAGGGATTAGTTCCCACCAAGTAACCAAGCCAACCAAAAAATGTGTGATTTAATGTATAGCTAATGTAATGTGTCAATGTCCATAAAGGAAGAAGTTGTCTGTGTAACTTTGGATGTGTGGTACCCCCTATACCCATCCCCTACACTTGAGTCTGATCAACTCAACTTTAAAAAAATTAGTCCTCAAGTACATTGTGGAAGTTCAGAAATTCTTCTGGAGTCACCATCAGCCCCATGGCCAGCTGTCTGGCTGATAAAAGAGCATGGAGGATTCAGCTTCTCAGTTTAGAGGAGTTCTCAGGATGAGTGTGTCTCTCTCTGTTTGCATCCAAATCCCCCCGTCATTGTGTTAACATTTGTGCTGAGCCTAGAGAGAATTTGGATCAAAACATAGCACACGCTTGACACAACAGGGGGCCCTCCAGAGAGACGCTACATTTACAAAAGCAACGGTAGAAAGTTATGAAAGGATTTGACAGATTACAGGAGGATGGCAGCGCTGTTGCAGTCTCATTTGAAATCTGGGTTGATCTAATTAAGAGCAGAGAATTGGAAACACACACGGACAAGACTGAAAAATGATTCAGAGACGCTATTACTTTGCCAGCATGATTGATCCCAAATACAAAGGCCATAGACTGAGCCCAGAGCAGGGAGAAGAAGTTTAAATATAGATAATGAAACACAATGCTGCATCCTTTGCATAGCCTCTAGCATTGAAGAGTCAGATCACCAAAATCTGCCGCAGTTCTCTGTACAAAATTTTGCCTGGAAAGCTATGGAAGGCAGTAGGACTGAGCTGGGAATGTTGTGAATCTTGAAAAGACCTGCACTCCAGCCAACACAGCATCGTCCAAGTGTGTTTTTTAAGCACATTCAGCCTGGTTTGGGCTGAAACTTTGCTTTTTCAGCCCCTAGCAAATTACAAATTAAGCTGGTAAATGTGTACTGCTATATAAGGGCAGATACAAGAGTTTTAGGCCCAATTAGTTAATAGTCTGGTGACTTGATTACTGTGCCCTTGTGTTTTCCTTTTAAAAAAAATCCAGTTTTAGTGACTTGTATTTTGTGTTTCCTTTTAAATCTTTATGGTGATTTTAGGGGATGGTGGTGGAGAGGGTTCGGGGATGTTTTCAAGGCAGGGAAGATCACAATCTTGCCTGTATCCAAATTTCTTATCAGTCCCATCTCTCTAATGAACTAAGCCAAAAACCTGAACCTCAACAACCCAGAACTTCAGGGAAGTTTGTATCTGGAACCAGATCTGAATTGTACTGCTTGAGTCCTCCCATCTAGTATCCGGGAATAAGGTGTGTATTAAAATTCTGTAATAGCATTTTCCCTCCAAAATGGGATCTCCCTGTTCTTAATTACAAGATTTATTGCAGCACACACCGCAATGCACGTATTTGTGTAATTGTAACATGTGGGAATTATGTAACTTAATTAACATGTAAATGGGTCATTTGTCTTAGTTATCTAGGCAACAACCTCTTCTGAGAAAGATGCCTCTATTTAGAAAGCAATTTATTTCTTACAAACCTGTAGACTGGCCTCGTTCGTTCCCGGATTCTGAAAACAGGAGTCCTGCAACATAGTAAAGGCTTCTAGAAGGAGTTTACTGGGTAAACTCTAGGAGTTGGCCAGCAGGGAATAATACCTTTTGATCAGCATTTCTGGTTTTGTTTTCCGAAGAGCATTAGGTTACGCTAGCTCTGGCTTTTTTAGTGCACTCTGAATTCATTGGGCCAGATCCTCACTTAGTGTAAATTGACATGGGTCCATTTATTTCAGTAGAGTTATGCTGACTTATACCTACTCAGCATCTAGCCTATAGTACCTTATTACCTCATAGATGAGGGGGATCAGATGTGCAGAGTGTTTTCGCTGCATGCATGCTCGAGAAAACTCTTAGGTGTGCCCTCTGTCTAATGGGCAGCAGGTTTAAAACAAATAAAAGGAAGTTCTTCTTCACACAGTGCACAGTCAACTCGTGGAACTCCTTGCCTGAGGAGGTTGTGAAGGCTAGGACTATAACAGCGTTTAAAAGAGAACTGGATAAATTCATGGAGGTTAAGTCCATTAATGGCTATTAGCCAGGACGGGTAAGGAATGGTGTCCCTAGCCTCTGTTTGTCAGAGGGTGGAGATGGATGGCAGGAGAGAGATCACTTGATCATTACCTGTTAGGTTCACTCCCTCTGGGGCACCTGGCATTGGCCACTGTCGGCAGACAGGATACTGGGCTGGATGGACCTTTGGTCTGACCCAGTACGGCCGTTCTTATGTTCTGCATTCTTGCATAGGTTTACTGCTGCCCCCTACTGACTAGTGTGCTGAAGCTACATTTGCCTAGGGGCATGTAATGTTAGGGATATACTGTGAATGGCCCTTATGCTGGTGCCTTGGGTGGTGGAGGGAAGCCAAAGGGCTTTGCTCCAGCATCATAAGCACCTGCCATAATCAACCCTCATGACAGCACAGAGCTGGCTTCCTCCATGTTCCCCCGGGGTGCACACAATCCCAAAGTATGCAGGGAGGCAGTGAGGAGGACAGTGGAGCAGCAGAAAGCACTAATTCCACTCACTCCCCCTTTGCTCTTTGTGTGTTCTAAAGTGCAGTCTTGGGGAAGAAAAGTGGAATCTCCTTTAGCTCAACTGGTAGACGCCTGTGTTTTTTGAAGGCAAGGTTCTGGGTTCTAGCCCCAACACTGCATTAGAACTGTTTAGGTGTTTCTCTAGCACATGGATTTGCTACAATTGTCAAGCTTCATGGAGTTCATTTTAGCATATATGTAGCTATGGTATCCATCTGGCTTCTGTTACCATAGTATCTTACAACCTTTAATGTCATTGTTCTTACAACTCCCTTGAAGGGAAATAGTAGGACTGTATCCTGCTAGGATGCAGCATTCTGTGATATGTTTTCAAGGTGTGTAGGTTTGTACAATTATAGCTTTCTTTGCTATGTCCCCTTTGAAATTTCTGCTTGGTTAGGAAAACGTGTGCCCAGCAGGGGATGTTTGTCTTCTTTTACACAGATTAAATGAGTGAGAGAACCGATTTTCTCATAACGTGCATTTATGGCCAGCTCCCCCTCTCTGCTGTACGGTGGCGGAGGGAGGATGAGAAGCTGTGGAGGGAACATAAAAGCAACAAAAGGGAGAAACAGTGACTACATTTTATGCCTGGCCCTAGGTCTCTGAAGCCCCAGGATGTTATCACTCCACAGCTGGAGCTCTTCAGGGGGACATCGTGGGGCGGGAGGGAGGTGTCATTGGGAACATTGTGCTGTGGCAGGACAACTTGAACCCAAAAGATTCCAGGCAAAAATGGGCACAATAGGTAATGCTGCTTGAAATACCATGAATCCCCCTCTGTGACTTTTCACTCCCTCACGGAGGATGGCAGTGCTCTGGCATGAGGCAGCGTAGACAGGCAAGCAGAGTGGAGGGACACTGCTCGTATAGACTCAGATCCGTTATGGACCATCAGGCTTCACAAAGGCTCCAGAGTATACTCCACGGAGGTGTGTCAGGGGCTTCGTGAGGTGAATGCCAAAGACTTTCCTGTGTATTTTCCCCTGGTCAGACGGGGGCATTTAGGTCTCAGACCAGAGAGTCTCAGTTTTAACAGTCTCCTCACTCACACATTCGGTTCCTTGATATTTTGCAAAGCTTATGAAGAATTCTTGATCCTGGCCAGTGGTCTCTGGGAAAGGGCATGGAAGGGGTCAGCAATTCAATAACAAGAAGCTTCTCACTCAGCAGGATGAGGAATTACAGCAGCGTCTCGCGCGGCAGTAAGTCAAGTGCACTGGCCCCGGAGGCAGCAGTCAGCGTGACAGGCTGGCCTCCCCTGTCATTATTTTTCACACTGATGGAAAGCTGTAGACTGACATCCCTGGGGCCTGAAGACCCTTCCGCCGCCTTTGAGCAGGTGCAACACCTGCAGTGGCAGCGGAAGCCTCCCCTTGTGCATGCATCTTCTCAAACCAGTGAGCCTCAACCACCATCTCGGGGGACCAGAGCTAGCACTGAGAGGGCAAGTTCCACCTCTCTGCCCCATTCCCCTTGGACTTCTTGGCAGAGAGTGCCCATGAGACTTCTAATTAGCACCAGTTGTGCTCTGCCTTAGAAGATTCATTTCAGTCGCTACTGATCTAGGCCACTTCGTTTGGTGACCTACCGATTCCTCGTCCTGTTGTCAGTCCCTTGATCTATGCCAGTTTTCCTTAGCATTAGTATTTATTTAGTATCCTAGTAATAATAGTTAATAATAACATCAATTCTTATGTAGTACCAAGAGGCCCCAGTTGAGGATCAGGACCCCATAGTGCTAGGTGTCATCAAAAGAGTTTATAATCTTAGTTTATGACATAGTGTTGTTGGTGGATAAAACGGAAGGGTGCAGGGGAAAAAACAGGTAATTGGGAAATGAGCAAGTTTTGCATGGTAAGCAGGAGTTCAGAGCTCACTGCCTGCCTAGCTGTGGTCACTCTGCCCCATGTGCCCATACAGACCTTCAAGCATGAAGGAGAAAGAAGAGGCTCTTTTGAGTCCTTAGTTGCCTGTATGTACAAAAGCACAGAGGGGAAGTAGATGGCTAGGTTTTAGGTTTCCCCTCCAGGAGGATCTGTGGCTTGTTGTTATGGCTATGCGATCTGAGTATCAGTGCGAGTAATGCTACTCTGCAGGAGAGGAGGGAGAAGGGGCTAAGCATGTGTTAAAATTCTTTCAGGAAGCCGCCGAGAATTGTGCTGTATCTCACCCCCATGGGAAGGCTCGTTTGAAAAGTGCAGCTCTCAGACACTGCTGGGAGATGTCCTGGCCACCAGGCATGGGCCAGCCAGCCCGAGCTGCTTCTCGTGATTTCATGCTTGTTACCTTGAGTCCTCTCCAATGGCTCTGTCGTAGTGGGCGTCCGGGTAAAAGTCAGAACTCCTGCACTTTTATTTCAAGTTTTCTTCAATCAATTGGCCACTTTCCTAACTTGACTCTGAACCATGAATTCCGCATTTCTACAAATGCAATAAATCTGTGCTCATCCCCCAGCGTCTTCTAATTAAAATGCTAAAGGATGCAGTGCAAATCCAGTCAGATGTGGTCATCGGGTCCTGCTGTGGCCTGGGTATCTCCTTGGTTGGTCCTTCAGAGACACGGTTGTGTGAAGTGATCATAGCAAGCAGGCCCCCTGGGCTCCATTCTGGTCACTGAGGCACTGTAATCTTGGGCACATTACAAGCCTGGTCTGCAAAATGCATGTGACACCTACTGATAGGAGTATTGGGAGACTCCATTCATTGATGTTTGTAAAAAGCCTTGAGGCTCACAATGAGAAAGTGCTATAGAAGGTATGCTTGGTCCTGCCGCAGTACAGGGGGCTGAACTGGATGGCCTGAAAGCCCCTACCAGCCCTACATTTCTAGAATTCTATAAGTGCACACAACATTGGTCCATATTCTCCTCTGACTCATACCAGTGTAAATCAGGAATAACACCATTTATGTCCAAGAATGGTGTAACTTGTTTTGTAACTTTAGGTAACGCTCTGTGCCTTCATCTCACCATTTGCACAGTGAGGACTGTAATATTTCTGCATATCATAAAATGCTTTGTGATGATCATTGTAGGAAAGGCGCGATGTAAGTGCTAATTATTGTTTACGTACGGTCTACTTTCCTCCACACAGGGCCATGGAGAGGAGGAGTACAGGTGTGCATATATGCAAATATTGTCATCTCTCTCTCTAGTGGGAAATGAAGGCTGAGGCAAATTCCAGCAACTGCTTATTAAACATTATAAAATGGTTAGAAAAATAAATATGCAGAGGCTGAGAATTTGGCCGTGTCGTTGATTAGCTTTGGGATTTCCAGCTTGGCGATTGGCTGACAGTGTCAGCTAATGGGACTAGAAATGCTAGCTGTAAGCCTAAGGCAGAACTGGTTGGCTGCCGTGGCTGGCACCGGGCGCAGAGAATAGGTATTGGATCATGGACACATACAAGATGTTGCTGCTGAAGTGCTGCCCTGGATGCTAGAAAAATGTGCGATTAAAATCCACAAACCTTGGCTGGTTGAAGCAGGTCTGGAAATGCTGCAGAATTCCAGCCTTTCACCATATGGCACAGATGCTCTGTTTGGTCTTAGGAAGCCCCTGTCGGCTCATGCAGCAGGCAGGATGCTCAGAATAGAGAAATGAGCCCCGCAGGGCTGCCTGCAGCTCAGACTCGTCTCAGGCACTCTCTGTGTCTCCCATTTGATGCACTGGCACCCAGAGAGCTAATGCTTATTTGGAGAATATATTCAGGGGCGCAAACCCTGCCTTCATGGGTGTGGCAGGGAGAACATGGAGGGAGGTAAGACCTGGGGATCGCTGCATGGCTCCTCTTTTCCTGTTCTCCCACTCCAGCAGAAAGGCTGCACAAGGGGCCTGGAGATGCTCCATTGGAGTAGCCTATGGTGAATACTTCTATGGCTGCTACATGAGGAGGGTGGGAGTGGGGCTTTGATTCCTTTGCCTTGTCACCTTTCATAGGTGCCCAGAAGACTGGCTGCTCCAGACAGGCTCTGGGCAGAGGTTGTGCCCTATAACCAATCATGATACAATAATCATACTTTTATCAATCGGCCTGAGGCCTCTGCAAATGCCTTCCCCTACCCCACCTTTCTGCCTCATTTGAGATCTGAGGGGATGCTTGAGTTGCCTGCTGGCAGAGCGTTCTCCATCAAGGCCCCTCCTCTGGAATTATCTCCTTCCTGCCATGGCCCAGGTGGGAAGTAGCTCGCACCAGAGGACCTTCCGAAGCCTGTCCGTGTGAGCAGGCATTGGCAGAGGACTAGGGCTGGTGGGGGGAGTAGGCAAGTGTAGTGGGTGGGGATTTTGAACCCCTTCTGTTTGGCGAGTAGGTGAGACAAGGCAGGGTTGGGGAAGGGGGAGAAATGCTGCTGCTTTTGATCATTTATGTTTTGTAACACATATTCCTGGGTTTTTAAATGTACATGAAGGGCTTACTGGGTTGGAGTTCTGTAAAGATCAAGATTGGAATTAATGAATGGATAGACCATTGTAATCCGATTACTGCTCTTCCTAATGCTGTGTCCTTCATGATGCTTCTTTGACACGAGTTGTCCTCTGCATGTTTAAATATGATTGGCACCTCCCCTTACTAAGTCAAGTGTTGATAGTGCCTATTAAGGGCCCCACAGTGATCTCAAGTTCTCTAAAACAACCAAAATATGGATGTTGGTCAGAGCCACCTTGGCAGAAGGTGGAGCTTCTTGCAGGACATCCCAGGAGTTCCAATTCCCTGAGCCTTGTGAACAGGAATGCAAACTCGGCTCTGCGTGTCTCACTATCTGCTCTATTGATCCTGACATTTCGAACAAGCCCATCACCGTGGTATCATCGCTTCAGTATCCCACCCTGCCTGGCAGTCAGATGGAAGCGAACACTAAGCATTGTCATTCTTATTAAATCAAGATTCAGCTGCTTATGCCGAGTCTCCTAATAAATACAAATGGAGAGAACAGTGTGTGGTATAAATAGCACTCAGCATGAAGGGATTGAAGTTAACATCTTAACTCATTAGAGATGACCGTATAGAGCTGATTCATGGGGCTGCTTCCCTCTGCTACTCAGAAGTTATGCAGTATTAATAAGTGCAAATCAATTGTGTACTTATTTTCCCTACCCCTTTCACATGCTGTTTATTCTCTCTCTATATGAAAAGCTTCCAAAGCATCTTCTAAAGAAGTCTGCTTAATGTGATATTTTTCTTGCTGAATGGAGCTGACCTTTCAAATTCAGCTTTTTTCTCATCATCTTCCTAGATCTGCTAAACACGTTTTGTTCTTTTTTTAAAAAAAAAATATTCGTTCCTGACTGTTCTTCCTCCTTTCTCCCCCAACCTTATGGTATTGAATTTGTATTGCTTGCATGTGTCAAACAGCAGAAAAAGGACCTTGGGGAAATTAGATGCTATTGCAGGTAAAAGAGGTTGGGATAAATCCACTGAAAACACAACCATCTATATGCACTTGCCAGCTCTTCTCTTGAAGATTTAATTTATGGCCTACAGCAGATTCCAAACTTCATATGATTTATTTTTTTAAGCTGACCACAAAAACAAGAGACTATTCGAGCTAATTATGCCCAATATGTTTCAGCTTTATTTGCTTTATAGTGAATTAAAATTCCTGGCTGGGACTGAAGAAGCAAATATTTAATATTGCATTTGCCCCCAAATAAATAACCTGCAGTATGTTGTGGATGGAATCTGAGAAGGAATCCTATTTCATTTCCATTCTAATTCTAGGTAGTGTTCCCATTTTCAGTGTTTAATATCTTTTCCCCCGAGGCCTCAGTTGCTCACTTCCATTTCATGCACTGGATTATTTTCTTTCTGGAAAAAAAAATCCTTTCATATTTTTCTTATTTTTCATTGCTTGTTTGGTAATTAATTGGGCTCTCATTAGAAATACTCCCCTATAATTGGGTGCACTCCGGGCCAGCCAGAAACGCAAGGAGGCGTAGCCAGGAATATTTATCCTGCTTCCACACACTCCTGATCAGTGCTAAATCTGTATGTGACCACTCTAGCCTACTCTTATCTCTGTTATGAATTGAACCAGAACACTAGACTTGAACACCTTCTAGGTTCTGCCCCTAGAATCTGCCCCGTTCTTTGAGGCAGTACAGTCTCAGGGTGCTATTCCCCCCTCTGCTGGGTGACCTCTGAGTTCCTCTCCCACCCTTTGACTTTGTTGCCTGTTTAGACTGTCAAGTATCAGGGGGTAGCCGTGTTAGTCTGTATCTACAAAAACAACAAGGAGTCTGGTGGCACCTTAAAGACTAACAGATTTATTTGGGCATAAGCTTTCATGGGTAAAAACCTCACTTCATCAGGCAGAAGTGCCACTGGCACTAACTGATAATTATAGGCTTGCCTCTGCCCAGCCCTTGAAAGGAATAAGCGACACACACCTATCCCTTCATCCTCACGGCTGCCCTGGGTGCTGGGTAGCCGCCTAGTCTACCTGCAATTCACCCAACGGGAAGCCCGCACACATGTACCGCTCAAAGGCTCCCTAACAAGCATGGCACGAAGACAAGGCCGCAAGGTAAGAACGGAATGCCAGGGAGCGCGACGCTAGCCCTGCCTGCTAGCCGGGACGCCGCGTCCTCCCGCTGACCCGCAAGGGACCCAGGATTGTCTCAAGCACGCGCAGCACAATGTTGGGACCCCCAGCCCTGATTCCCACCCAGAATAGGGACGGTAGTGCAATGGAAAACATGTTCACGGCCTCCTGCCTGCCTTCAAAGGGGCCTTTTCAACCACAACATTTTCTCAGTCCATTCCCCTTCCCCTTCGTCAATAATTGACACATTCCCGCTCGTACCCTTTCCCACCCGACTCGGCCTCCCACGCCTACCTCAGGATAAACAAACACAAAGAGACTGGTTGTTTAGACTGTAAACTCCTCAGGGCTGACGCCCGCTGTTTGTACAGCACCTAGCACCTTGCTTATATTTTATTCTGAACTTTTTGTGTGAAATATTGTACTGGACATTCTTGGATGTTTGGATATTTTTTAAACCTCCTTTTTTTTGGTTACGTGCCCTCCCTTTCTCCATATTTCTGTTTTTCTGCTGAAAAGGGGACGTGGCTGGAATGGCGGGAGAGGGTGAGGAAAAAATCCCAAACTTGCAATGTTTTCAGTGATGGGGAGTTTGGTGGGGTGGAAGGATCCAAGGGAAATATGCAAAGATTTGAAAGGGAGATTGTTTTCCCATGACATTCTCTTCTTTTTAAAGCCAGTATTCAATGAAAGAAAAAGCGGACCCTCTTCTAATACATGGGAACAATTTAGACTTGATGTGAATGAGAACTATTTGAGACACCTCCCTTTTGGGTGTAGCTCTCCTAGACCAGACTGATTGCCCTTCTGTGGCAGCAGGACTGGAGGGGAAGAAAATTAGCAACCCATTTACACTCCCTGAGCCTGGAAATTAGAGCCCAGCTTTTGTTTGGGACTGGGCCATTCAGAAGGACAGCCCTAAACCTGCTCCCTATTGACTGTAATATTGAAAACCCCTCGCTTAATGCAGCTAATGACGGAGCTTCTCTGTCTGATAACTCACAGGATGACTGACAAGGAAGCATAGCAAACCCCAGTAGTGGCATTGCCAGCTGTTTCACTGTTAAATGCTCCTTCTGTGATAATTATCCATCAAGAATATGTTTATTTGTGAAGAGCAGAGCCATTGTGAAATTAGGCTATTACGGGGGAACAAGCACGCAACGGGCCAACTGTGTGAGTGGGCTAGGGGAGAAGTTGTCTACCCTTGGCCCCAGAGTATCAGTGGAAAAAGGGCAATGTTTGATGTCTTATGGCTTTTGCCAGGGTCCTGCACCTACCCCTTGGACACTGTCTAGGAGGGGAGATGAAAATAAAAATATATTTTTAAAATTCTATTTAAAATTAGGCCAACCTGTGTTCAGGCCTAAACTTACTATCATCCATTAAAATAATTGAAATGAATTAAAAATATATTCAAACAGTACATGTTTTCTGCCAAAGTTTTAAAGAAAGTCAAGCCACTGACCCAGTGGAAGTCACTGGTTGACCACCTGGAATCCGATTCTAAACTAACTTTTAACAGCAGTAGCCTCTTCTGCAGGTACAGAGAGAATATTTGCTTCACTTCAGTTCATTTGGCCAGTTTGGTTCAATGACTGGACCATCTCAAAGTTGAGACATCAATTGGGAGTTGAAAAAGCAGAAAAGCTTATTTTTCCTCATTCCAAGCAATGATGAAAAGCAGGGTGTGGCAGGATGAAATCTATTAGGTCTAGAATCCTGAAGGACATGGTGAACGGAAACAATCTGTTCAATTCACTAACTACATATAATACTTCATTTGTTTAATGAATCAGTTAGTTTTCAATGCAAACCATGTTTTGATAGACTTACTCTTTTTGTTTCCAGCACGCTTTAGGTAGTTTTATTTAACTAATAGAAACAATTTTAAAATGCTGTTTTTGTGCATTTTTAAATGAACTCCAATTTCCATAACAGCATAACACAAATCACAAGTAAAAAGTAAATCACCATCTACTAAATAAGAAATGCATCATTCATCATTTCCCAGCATAAAATAGTAAAAAGAATCTGAATACATTTGTTACACTGTATTTATAGACCTTTATTTAAGCAATTATATAGCTTATCCCCCTGATTAGCAAAAAGAAGTACCAAATTATACCAATCAATGAGAATCAATCTTTCTATAGGAAAATAACTAAAAAGGTACAAGTGAAAAACAAGATTAAAATCAATTATTTAAATCAAGATTTCCTGCTTGCTGATTAAAATCTTTTTGATTAAAATCAATTCGCCCTGCTGTCTAGTGCTGATATCCGGAACTGGAAGGAACACTTGCTAAATATTTTGCCTGTCTTTGTTTTATGCAGGCATCACAGACTCTAAGAACAATGAATAAGGACAATGTATATTGCAATGCCCAATAGAAATAGCCTAATTCAGAGCAGAATAAAGTCAGGTAGCAGGACAGCCCCATCCTATTCTGTTCGGGCTCTTATGCCACACTCAACACTGTGGCATCTGAACTCCATTTCGGTGTTCTGAAGTAGCCTTTTTCTTCACCAGAAAAACTGGCTGTGGGTTTTTTTTAGTCTAAAGAAAGAATGTTTTAAGAACATAAAAACAGCCATAATGGGTCAGACCAATTTTCCATCTAGCCCAGTATCCTGTCTTCTGACAGTGGCCAATGCCAGGTGCTTCAGAGGGAATGAACAGGACAATTACTGAGTGATCCATCCACTCTTGGCCAGTCCCAGTCTCTGGCAATTGGCGGTTTAGGGACACCCACAGTATGGGGTAGTATCCCTGATCATCCTGTCTAATAGCCATTGATGGACCTATCCTCCATGAACTTATTTAATTCATTTTCTAATTCATTTAATTAATTCATTCAGTTACACTTTTGGCCTTCACAACATCCCCTGGCAACCAATTCCACAGGCTGACTGTGCGTTGTGTGAAGAAATACTTCCTGACGTTTGTTTTAAATCTGTTGCCTCTTAATTTCATCGGGTGACCTCTAGTTCTTGTGTTATCTGAAGGGGTAAATAACACTTCCTTATTCACTTTCTCCACACCAGTCATGATTTTATAGACCTCTATTCTTTCCCCCCTTTGTCTTCTCTTTTCTAGGCTGAACAGTCCCAGTTTTTTTAGTCTTGCCTGGTATGGAAGCTGTTCCACCCCCTCTCCACCCCCCCAATCATTTCTTGTTGCTCTTCTCTGTACCTTTTCCAATTCTTTTTGATATGGGGCAACCAGAACTCCATGTATTATTCAAGATTGTGCCAAATTCCAATCTCATTACCCCAATATAATTCCAGGGTAATTGAGATCAAGCAAGCAAACACATGAAATATGCTTAACAATTGCGACCAAAAGTAATTTTAGGGGTAGTGCGAGAAGAATGATCTCTTCAACAACGCTTGTGATTCTGATACAGCTGCTCTGTTTGGTTCTTTCCATAAAACTTGTGAAGCCATTGCTGTTCGCCCATTGGCTTTGGTGTGGAGAGTGGGTCTCCTGATACCTGGCAGTGTTTCTGCTTCTGCTTCCACTGCTTAGTTTGAACACTTGTAGCCTAAGAGGCAACTCCGCAAGACTTTTCAACCAGCTGTTTTGTAGTAGTGGGGTGACTTGACCACCCCTTGGGGTCTGACTCTTCAGTTCTGAGCTTCTAAGGCAATATAGAAGGGAGCAGAGTGGTGTTCCCTTTACTGGAATTACTTGGACATCCAACATTCACGTAACAAGCACTCTCCTGGTACATTGGTCAGCCCTATACAGATGCCTGTCATTGTAATGCCTTGTTCTTTCTATTTATTTACTAGGTCCTTGCAGATGGATTCCCTGAGTTTGCATTGCAAAATGTTGAATTCTAACTAGAGAATGGTTTTTGTATCTCTTATTTATTTACAGACTCTCCTCATGTTACGCACACCTGATTTACGCAAATTCACACTTACGGAAAAAGTTCTGTAAGTTCCGTAAGCTAGAAAGTTTTTTTTTTTTTTTATGTAATGGTCATCGGGTATACGTTCCTGACTTATACAAAATTCAAGTTACACAAGGTGTTCTGGAACAGAACACTTGCGTAAGTTAGGAAGCATCTGTATTTATATAAATTTCATTCTTAAACTCTGGGTGCATTTAGTGTTAACAATGCGAATTTTAACAACAAAAATTAAACCTTAAAAACATGCCTGTGAGATAATGGGCTGTGTTCCTTCCCCTGCAGAACAGCTCCATTCCACCATCCTGCCCCCTCCCCGCCACCATGAAAGACCTGAGAAACCATATGAATCTTACAGTATGTCCTGTGGGTCACCAAATCTAGGCTTTCTCTATGTAGGTATGTGGTATCACCAAGATATCTGAGCTTGCACCGATAAGGATAGAGATTAGAGCTGGTTGAAATATGGACACAGTAATGAAATAAGAAAATTCATCATTTCAAACCTTTTACAATTTCACAGGAATCAAAATGAAACATTTTTTCGCAAAATTTTCATGGAATATTTTTGGAAAAAATTGAAATTTCATATTGTTTGTTTTCCTTTTTCTTCTTCTTTCTGTCTGTCTCTCTGTCTTTCTTGTGCCACTGAGTGTAATGGAAAGAATTGAAGGCCAAGATATCCTGTTTTCATTTTTCATTTTGGTACTCTGTATCTTTTCAAAACATCCTCTGTTTTGGGAAAAGAAAGCATTGGCAAAAAGGAAAGAATCTCTGGCACTCCAGTTCTTCCAAAGTTGAGCACATTCTGAAAAGTTAGAGTGGCAAAAATAAAACTGGAAAAATAAATGAAAAAGTGTGTGTGCGGGAGGGGGAGGAGAAAAAAACAAACCCAAACTAAGGTATCATTCATTCTATTGCAGTCAACACCAAAATGTGGGGGAGGAAGGGGCATAGAATGAAGGAAGAGGATAAAAGAGGAGATACAACAAACCTGAAAATTCAAAATTTCAGTGTTTGAAAATATGTTAAATTTCAAGAAAAATAACTGAAAAATTCAAAACAGAAAAGTCTTTTCTCAAAGTTTTAAGTTTAGGAAAAAAAGTCCATACTTCATGGGGAGGGGAGGGAGTTATGACCAGCTGTAATAGTTCCAGTGTTAAGGACCACTTTTGCCAATTAAGCACTCATTTTGAAATCCTTAGATCGTCTGACACTGTACTTTCCAAGTCCTTGATTGTTCTGATTAACTTGTGTAATCTGCAACTTGCTCTGTCCAATGAGACCTCTAAAAAAGGGAGATCTTTCTGTACTTCATGGACAGTAAAACTCTCTTGGTGCTTTTTTTCAAAGGTTGGGGCTTATCCCCAGAATCTGTACCTGAAAGTTCCCCATCTCTGGACTGTTTTGCTCACGAGCCGGCAGGCTCCCTCCCTCCATTTTAGAACCGGAAGGTGTACGAATACCATACACTCAATTATACCTTTTAATCAGTTAAAAGCTCAGGAATGGGAGCCAGGGGACCTATGTTCTGTTCCTGGGTCAGCCACAGACTTTTTGGGGCCTTGGGCCAGTCACTTTCTTGCTTTCAGCTGAGTAGAATTACTAACTTACCTCACAGAGGGGTTCTGAGTTTTTGAGTCATTAATGTTTAGAAAGAGGTCTAAGATCATTGGATGGAAAGTTCTGTTGGCACATTCTCAGCTTGTGTCCGTTGGCCCAGCTCCATTCATGGAATCATAGAAGATCAAGGTTGGAAGGGACCTCAGGAGATCATCTAGTCCAACCCCCTACTCAAAGCAGGACCAATCCCCAACTATTTTTTTTTAACCTCAGGTCCCTAAATGGCCCTCAAGGATTGAACTCATAAACCTGGGTTTAGCAGGCCAATGCTCAAACCACTGAACTCTCCCTCCTCCCCCCCTCCCCCATAGTTCACTTCAACAGAATCACATCCATGTATGAGGATGTGGCTCAGAATATATAATAATTAATATTAAATTGTTTTATTTGTGTGTGCGTGCTAATATTGTTATGTATTTTTTTAAAATGATATCTGTACTCACTCTCTCATGTTACCTAGGAAGGTTGTGGAATCCCTGTCACTGGAAGTTTTAAGAAGAGGTTAGACAAACATCTGTCAGGGATGGTCTAGATATACTTAACGTTGCCTCAGCGCAGGGAGATGGAGTAGATGACCTCTTGAGGTTCCTACATTTCTATGAGTCTATGTATTTAGGGAGAAAGAATGAGCATAGATTTAATTTTAGAAATACCTTGATTTGGATATTTTCACATTCCTTTCTACATGATTCTTGCCTTGGGATGTTTTATTGCATTTGTAGGATTAGTTTAGGCACTTATTTAAGTGCCTCAAAGTAGAGAGAATCTGTGGAACTTTAGTACTGGATTGCTCCTTTTTTCTATTTCCCCCTACAACTGGGGGGGGGGGGGGGAGACGGGACAGTGACTGGTGCATGTGTGATGTCTTGTACTGACTGTGGGATATCACCCAGAGCCCATGAGGAGCTCAGTGAAAGCAGCAGATTCATTTCATGCCAAATGCAACATCAAACACATGGATCTTCTTCAGTCTTTCCATTCAAGTCATTTTATCGTCATTATTCTTTGATCATTCCCATCAAAGGGGCCAAATTCTGCCCTCTCATGTGTGTGCAGGTCTCCCTTTGAAGTCAGAGGGAACCCCACACGTGCATTTTAGAGCAGGGTGTTTTACCCATAGATTGCTATTTCTCTTGTTCAGGCTATTCCTCCAATGACTGTATATTCCAGCTTGATTTTCCTTTAAATTCGGAGGCTTCTTCCAAAGAAGGAAATTACGCCTGACTGGCACAACATTGTCAACATCAATTGCCATGTGATGCCATGATCCTGTGGTTATGGTGAAAGTCTCACCATAGGACTCAGGGAACCAGAGTTAGAGTCCTGTCTTTGCCACAGACTCCTCGTGAAATCATGGGCAAGTTTCTTAGTTTCTCATCATCTGTAAAAATGGGGATAACCTTTCCTTTGTCTATTTGGATTGCAAACTCTTGGGGGCAGAGACTGTCTGTTACTATGTTTATGTACAGGGCCTAGCATAATGGGGCTGTGATCTCAGTTGAAGCATCTAGACACTACCGCAATACAAATAATGATAAGTAGGCAGTCTTGTAATACAAAAAGATAATGTAATTGGACCCAGGAATCTGGGACATTTGTGGAATTAGACATCCAATAATTTATCCGTCCCTTGATTAATTTTCATCATGGCTATTTCCTAATGTTGGCTTCGATGGCAATTAGGATAAATTAAACTTCTAATGAACACACAACTGCTGGACTAGAATGGGATTATGGTAATTCTTAGCATGGAGTTGTACAGAAATTGGTTTCAGAAGCTTTTAGAAGAGTTAGTTATCTGACCAAAAACGAGATCGATGCAGCTGGTGCTAATTAAAGCAAATAGACTAAAGAATGCAAACAGTCTAATTTTGAATTTATTAACAGCATTAAAGCCTATACAGACAATGCGACTTGCATTTTGAGCATTATTGGGGGAAGAAAAATGTGTCTTTAGAAAGCTGAAGGTCAGTTTTCATTTCCATTTGTCTTCTAAAGCATTTAAAGGAAAGCTGTTCTGTTAGAATATATGTGGCTAAGCATCAGACATGGACCTTTGGGAAACCTCAAATTACTAGTAATTAACTTTATTGCATGGGGTTAATTAATAAGAGGTAACTTAAATGGGCAGAAAATGTGTTCATCAGTTAATGATACAATTCTGTAAGTGATGATAACGATGCTAACATAGTACTGTGCTTAGCACTTCACATCTTTTAAGTGCTGCACAAGCAGTAAGTATTCTTTCCAACACCCCTTTGAGGTAGGTATTACTATCACCTTCTTACAGGTGACATAATTGAGATGTACAAGCCTCCACAGAAGCAGGGGATACAAGGAGCATTCTGGTGCAGGGGCTAAGAAGGGGAAGGCGTGTGTCGCCAGAGGGAGGAAGCATGGCTAAGGTGGACAAATCTGCACCTTTGCAAGCCCAATGTGATCCACTGAGGCAAGAGTGAAACTTAAGGTAGCCTAATGGCTGCTCTAGCTTGTATTAGGGGTTGTCCCAGGGCCCCAGAGGACATAAGAACTGAGACAAATTCTGCCCCATGAAGCTGGCCAGAGATTTGAAATGTCTTATCCATTAGACGACCCTGCCTTTCTAGGATGAAGTGGGGAGGGTGCAGATATATTTTTCAATTGAACTGTTGTTGATTTAAGGAATTTACAGAAAAGACGTTAAAGAAGGGGAATAGACATTCGAGAGTCCTGTGTTCCGTTCCTGAAGATGCAGGTGACCTTGAGAAAGTCACTGCATCTCTCCATGTCTAAGCTTGCCTGTCTGTAAATAAGGATAGGAATGCTTGCTTCTCGTGGGTGCTGGGAGGCATTTGTACAGTGCCTTGGGATCTTTCTGCGAAATGGCGTTGTACAAATGCCAAATGACACTGATGGGCTCTGTCAGCCACTACACAGGGTACATATGTGAAGGGGACAGGACAGCAAGAGGCTGGATTTATGGCATTTGGGTAAAATTTTCAACAGCGCCTGAGTCCATGGGGAAAGTCAGTGGGACTAACTCAGCCACTTTGAAAATGTTTCCTCTTTATTCTTCCTTTGGGGCATCCAGGGTTCCTGTCTCCCATAAGAGGCAGGAGTCTGGACGCTATCGCCAGTGGAACCTTGAGATGTGTATGGATCTCTGTTGAGGTTCATGGCCAGCGACCCAGAGGTCTTGTGCCTCTTCTCTGACTCCTAGTTCTCCACTTCCCCTATAGCCCGTTGGCAGGGCAACTCCTGCAGGAATCCCACTGTCAATAAACACTGGTTGCTACCCCTGAATATGCTTTCAGGGGTGGGGCATTCCGACTTACAGAGTGGGGCAGCAGGTAAATGAATGTCAACAGTGTCCTTCACAGAGGTTAGGGGAATTGTCACAGAAAGCAGCTGTCCTCACTGTTCCATCCTTTCCCTGCTCCCTGCAACAGCATGGAGTCATCTTTGGAGTCATCTTGCAGAGAGGTTTCTGTGGAGGATAGCAACATTGCCCACTTCCACAGCCTGTCATACCCGACCTCTAATATTTTCACCACCGCCATTAGCACACGCAGCAGGGAAGTGCATCTCATTATTATTAAAAATGACTACGGGTCGCTTTTAATTTGGCCATCAGAAACTTTCCATAGGACATATTATCTCAGACAAGAGACTCTCTGGATCAGATTCTCCCCTGCATCCAAACACAGGGCTGGAGGTGTCAGGGAGAGGGTTGCAGTTCCTGGATCTTGCAGGCTGCTCTTTGCTAGCTGTAGCCTTGCCGTGAGTTGGAGCAGTCATGGGGTTGCTCTAAACTATTCGGAAAGGGATAGATAATAAGACCGATGCCACGACATAAATCCATGGTGTGTCCACACTTTGGATGCCGCGTGCAGTTCTCATCGCCCCATCTCAAAAAAAGATGTATTAGAATTGGAAAAGGTACAGAGAAGGGCAACAAAAATGATTAGGGGTATGGAACAACTTCTGTACGAGGAGAGATTAGCTTCAGCTTAGACTTGCCTGTTCATTCTTCCCTTTCATGTTTCACTCTAGTGCAACTCAAAATTCACATTGCCCTCTTCATTGTAAGGTGGCACCCTTGTGTGCCAACGTGGTGGTGGTTTTGCAGAAACTGCGTTGGACCTAGAACACAGTTTTTGTTTTTTTTTCTTCCCTGTTCCCTAAAAGATGCTGTTCAGGCTCTCGGTGTTTGGATCAGCATGAGAATCCGGATCTAGATGGGCCTTGAACTCAAGTAGGATTGATGTAAACGTACAAGGTGGAGCAATTGTAGAGACAACCGCTTCATGTGTTCTGGAAGTGTAACGCCGACAGACCCCAGTTGTCGGCTGGCGGGATCGAACCTGGGGCTTCTGGAGTTTAGTGAATGAGCCTCTACCATGTGAGCTAAAAGCCCACTGGCTGTTAGCTAAGCCTTTAGAGCAGAATCATTTTATCTCTCTCGCTACGTGGTCTCAGTGCCACTAGATGGGACAGAACCCCACACCCAGAAGGTGTGTGGGTTACACAAGCGTTTTGCATCTGGTACTTTTATGCTTAGTGACACCCTTGTCGAAGTATGAATATAAAGAGTGATTTGTTCGTCAGAGCCCTAGAGGAAGCAAGCTGGGCTCAGTTAAATAACCTGGTGGGATTGTTAGTAAACGATGACGCGAACCACAGGAAAAAAAAACTGGCACGTGCCATCCCCACGGAGCAGCTGAGCATGCTCCCTCCTGCCCAGGGCTACAGCTGGTATAAATCAGTGTAGCTCCATTGACTTCATCGCTGATTTACACCAGCTGAGGATCTGTCCTGTGGGAAAGAGCAAAGGGCTGGGCGATCACAGCATGGGAACAGATAATGCAGTTTTAGTGCATGTAGAGTGGATGGATTGTCTTTCTTTCCCATCTACTTCACAGGGTATGTCTTCGCTACCGGCCGGATCGGCAGGCAGCGATCGATCCAGCGGGGGTCGATTTATCGCGTCTAGTCTAGACACAATAAATTGACCCCCGAGCGCTCTCCCGTCGACTCCTGTACTCCAGCTCGGCGAGAGGCGCAGGCAGTCAACGGGGGAGCGGCAGCAGTCGACTCACTGTGGTGAAGACACCACGGTGAGTCAATCTAAGTACGTCAACTTCAGCTACGTTATTCACGTAGCTGAAGTTGCGTAACTTAGATCGACACCCCCCCCCCCCAGTGTAGACCAGGTCTAACTGAATCACTGTGTATGAACAGGTTACTGACTCAAAAAAATAAACATACAGCATCAAGGAGATTATCCAATATACGGTAGGAAATAAAAACATTGGGGCAAGCTCTGCTTTCGGTTGCACTGGTGTATCTCCCTCCAAGTCAACAAAGTGACTCTGGTTTTACACCGGTGTAATGGAGATCAGAATTTCTTACTTCTCTTTAGATTGGGTTTGCCTCCCACAGTTTTTACTTCTATTCAATTCCCTTGCTGCATACTGTTATACCTCTTTCTTCTTTTAATAATCGCTTGGCAATAATGCTTTGGAGGAACACGAACTAAAATGAAGAGATGGGCAGAGATTACACAATTCATAAACACATTTTTTTCCCTTTACTTTGAGGCTTATGTATTGTTTGTGCTTCCACAGTTGAAGTGCAGCTTAATTTGTATAGCTGCAAACCACATTAGACCAAAGGAGAAAGGCAGGGGACGGGGGAGGAAAGCCTTCTCTTTTGGAAAAAAAAAAAAATCTTCTATAGCTTTTTCACCTGGTATTTGTTCTCCTTATCTGAGATCAGAATGAAAGTGGCATTTTGGTTTCTTAGGGACAGAAAACAAGCTGGGTATTTTGTTATCAGTAAGGGCTTCTCTTTGAATGTATTATGTGTGGCACAGGGTATTGGTTTTGAATGTTATTGTTTCAAGTGGATCATAGATCAGAGGAAGAAATAAGTATTTCAGCCATTGTGTGAAGTGATGCAGTCCCAGAAAGCTTTCTCTCTGTGTGTGTGTGTGTGTGTGTGTGTGTGTGTGTGTCAGGGGGACGGGACACTTCCTTGCCTGTACTATCAATGCTGAAATGCTTAAAATTAATTGGCTTTTTTAACATCTCCAATTAGATGTTTGCCCAACTACTGTGAACATGGAGGAAAATGCTCCCAGTCCTGGACCACCTTTTACTGTGATTGTAGCGAAATGGGTTACATGGGAGCAACCTGCCATAACTGTAAGTAAACCAGTTAAGCATACTTGGATAAGGCTGGCCTGATAGAGATTGTGGTGCTAAAGCGCAGAGGGAGTGCTTCGAGAAGTCATCTGTTATTACAGGAAGCAATAGACTGCGCTCAGACAAGATTGCAAAGGGTCAGCAGTTAGACTAGAAACAGCAAAGGAATCCATTACACAAACACACAAGTCTCTTGACACACTTGAAGAAGAATTTCTGGAGATAAATCAAAAGTCAAAGGACTCTCTTTCGTTTTTCTTTATCGTGTTTTCTCATCTCCTTCTTTTCAGCCGCCACCAAAGAATTGGGTTTCTTTTTCTAACTTGCTGTTTCTGTATTTTTCGCATTTTACCGGTTCATCAAGATAGCTTGCTGTAGAAAAATGTGTGTGTGTATTTTTGAGGGACAGGTCATACCACTGCTATGTAGCAAGCTCATAATAGTGATAGGAACAAGTAGTGTGAAGAGCGGGTGAAGTATGATGTCAGGTGTTCAGTACTTGTGCAAATGGTAACATGGCTGTGGGCTGCCAAAGATATGTTCTGTTAAATAATTTTTTTATTGTATATGGTTTTGTAACATCGTGTGTGTGGGGAGGTAACTTTAACTGTTTCACAACAAAGTTTTTACATATTAATATAACTGTATATTAATTATATCTGGTCAAAATTTATCAAATTACAATGTTCTGATGACATTTCAGAATTTAAAATACTGTACCAGGATAGCTATGTAGCTGGTCAATTTTCTTTGTGCTTTTATTACCTTTCAAATTTTAGAGTAAAAAAGGGAAACATGTAAAGAAAATATTCCTAATTTGTTTCTCCGTTTTTTGCCCAGGTCTAATGTCCATTCATTAATAGACATACCAATAGGCATGTGTGTACACACACACACACACACACACACACACACACACACACACACACACACACACACACATCTCTGTGTATCTCCAACAATGGGCTTGAGGGATAACGCTTTTTACCTCCCTCTGTTGGTGCCAGGGGGAGAAGACAAGCTGGGCCATGCTTCATTTACAATTTTATTATCCACCACTCTGCCATGAAAATTTTGATAGGAGGTTTTTGACTCAGCCATAGATGTGTTCAATAGTCATATCAAGTCTACTCTTTCTGGCATAAGCTTCCCTCATAGCATCTTTCCCCCTTTGTGAATATGAATTGTCTTCCTGTCTGCTGAGACTGTTGTAAACATCTTATCTGCACTCCCCTTCAGCACAGATGTCCGCAGAATGTGCATGTAGGGCCTTTTCTTTTGTGTCTTCAAAAAAACAAGCAAACAAACAATAATTCAGTTCTTCGTTTTCCTTATCTTTCTTTCTCTCTTCAATACCACAATGGATTTTCTGCTCTGGAATTTGTTCCTGGTGTTCCAAGCTGGAGCAAGTAGGGGACAGATTCCACACTTTTCAGGCCTGCCTTTGTCAGGCCTGAACGGCTTTGAAACGCATGTGTTCCCCCAACTCACCTCCACATCCCTCCCTCTGTCTCAATCTCTGAGCAGCTACATTTCAGGGCTCCCAAGAGCAAGGCACAAGTGCTTTGCTTTATCATGACAATCCTATATCCTGCTTGAGTGGTTCTCAGATCGTCTTTCCATTCTCCTTTTCTCCTCTTCCAGCTCCTCCTTTGCCTTCACCCCCCAGCACTGCTCCTGTCAGGAGCAGGTTAGGCATTCCTTGTTCTTTCATCCTGTCTGTCAAGGAGACCCACACGTGATCCTGGGTCTAGTGTGGGGTGCAGTAACTTTGCAGCCAAGAGACTGGCACACAGCCCTGACCCAAACCTCAGTGGGGCAGGGACCAAACAGAATTGGTTGAAGTGACCTCCCCTTGCCAGAGAATTGGTTTGAATTCTAGGGAAATTGTGTGATCCCTGGGAAGGGTGATCAGATAGCAAGTATGAAAAATCGGGACACAGTATTGGTGTGTGTGTGTGTGGTGAGGGCGGTGGGGGCGGAGGGGAGAAGAAGCGCCTATATAAGAAAAAGCCCCAAATATCGGGAATGTCCCTATAAAATCGAGTCATCTAGTCACTCTATCCCTCAGGGTAATAAAAAGATCCCTTGTGATTGGCTATTAAGATGACAATTCGGTTAGATTAATTTTCAGCTGTCTGTGGAAATAACATATTCCTTATCAGATCAATAAATATGTATTTTAAAAAGGGACAATAAGCCATCTGTCATCCAGGCATATCACAGCAGAGTCTGTATTAGTCCGTCAACAGCAGAGCTGTCAAAGCCAGTTTTCAGGTGTGGAGATTTCAGTTTTGGGCATTTAACATGACAATTGTTACCCTCACTCTTATAGTACAATCATTCCCATAATTTAATGCCTGCATTAAATCCTTCTGCTGTTAAAGCTAGGAGAGAAGGAACCTTCCTGATGCATATTGCTTTATTTGTTGTTGCTTAGAAGGATGTTTAATCAAATACCCGTCATTCTGAGCTTATGAGAGCAAATCTCGTGATGAAATTGTGTGATATGCCACATCTGCCATTAACTAAAGACTTCTTTAATCCACCACAAGATCGTCTGCCCTCACAGCACCCATTGTGGATAAGTTTACCAGGTGAGGGATTTATAGTAGAGGACACATGGGGAGCTTCATGGTCTGCAGAGAAAGTGACAAATAATTATCTTTTCTCAGAGCACACTCAGCATCAACCTGGGTTTGATTTACCACAAAGGCAATGGAGCCTTCTCAGTTGGTTTTGTGTCAGACACGGAACTTGTGCTGCGGCAGAATTTCGGTGGTATTTTAGAGACAGTCCGCTCTCTCAATGTGGGCAGCCAAAACCATGGCACGCATTGTTGAGGACTGCAAAATGACTCAGCTTCCCGGAGGTCTTCATGCCTTGAACATTGTTGATCAGAACACTGTTGTTTGCCTTGACCGGATTGCATACACCAAGTAAAGATAGAGCAAATCTTTTGGGCCTGATGGTAAACTGGATGGAACTGGGTAAAATAATCATCCTGAATCTTCATCCTGGGATCTCAAAGCACTTTAGTAAGAGTACTTAACAGCACCCTTTTGTGGTAGGGTTAAGAATTAAGGAGAATTTACTTACCCAAGGCCACTGCTGGAGTTAATGGCAGAACTGGAAATAGAACCCAGGATTTTGATGCCCAGTTGACTGCTCCAATCATCAGACCCAACTTCCATCTTGTGATACAGTTTATTTTTTTAAAAGAACAGGAGTACTTGTGGCACCTTAGAGACTTACAAATTTATTTGAGCCTAAGCTTTCGTGGGCTAAAACCCACTTCATCGGGTACACAGAATGGAACACACAGAAAGAAGATATTTATACATACAGAGAACATGAAAAGGTGGAAGTAGCCATACCAACTGTAAGAGGCCAATCAATTGAGATGGGCTATCATCAGCAGGAGAGACAAAAAAACCTTTGAAGTGATAATCGAGATGACCCATAGAAGGTGTGAGGATATTATAACATGGGGAAATAGATTCAATTGAATTGAATAGTTCCATTCTATGCATCCGATGAAGTGGGTTTTAGCCCACGAAAGCTTATGCTCAAATAAATTTGTTAGTCTCTAAGGTGCCACAAGTACTCCTGTTCTTTTTGCGGATACAGACTAACACGGCTGCTACTCTGAAACCAGTTTATTTTTTCTATAAAGTCCTTTATTCGAAGGATCAGAAAGCACAGAGGCAATTAAATGAGCCAGAAAGGATCTCACCACACCAAACTCAACTAGCATTTTGCATGCATGCACATTTGCCATGTATCAATTGCCATCTCATCCAGCCACTGTTTGGTAATACCTGTAGATTCCATTAAAAGCAAGGTTTAATGTTCTCTAGATTTCCTTAATCCCTTTATCTGCTACAACACCATAAAGTGATTCTGAATTGCTTCTGCCTGATTTTAGTAAAATCACTCATGCAATCAGAGAACAGCAATACCATGTGATATGTGACCAATTAGAAGTAATCTATGCAGCTTGTATTTTCAATATTAACTACTGAATATTTGCAATGAACTGTATGTGATCAGTTCCTAAAGTAATGTTGTGGAAAAAGTCACCCACGCATTGATTTTAGTTCAGAGACTCAACCCTGAGGCCCGTTTATTGAATACACACCAACGCGTTGGGGGTAGCAGCCATTAGGAACTGCTCCCCCGATACAAAGCGCGCGGAGATTTTTAAAGCTTAAAACCGCAAACAAATTACACACAGTTAAGTAATAATAACCATATTAGGAATTAAAATGACATATACTTGAGTAATAGTGACCTTATTAGGAATAAGAGAGTTAGGGTCTTTTGGTACCTTTTAGCATTCTTTTGCAACCTTACCTAGGGTTACCATACGTCCGGATTTCCCCGGACATGTCCGGCTTTTTGGTGCTCAAATCCCCGTCCAGGGGGAATTTCCAAAGAGCCGGACATGTCCGGGGAAATAGGGAGGCAGCATAAGCCAGGATCTGCCCAGCACAATCCCCCGGGTCCGTAGCGCAGCCCAGCTGCCCCAGCTACAATGCTCAGGCGGGGAACGGGGGGCTTGGTCTTCCCTTGCGGGCGGGGACCCCCCGGCCACTGGGGGACCCTTCCTGTGGCCCTGTTGCCCCGCGCAGCTTGGAACCCGGCGCCACGGGAGCTGTTTCCGGCGGGGACAGACAGGCCGGGGAATGTGCTCGGCGGCAGAAAGGAAGCTGCGGCCGGGGCTGCAGGGACCCGCGCTGCTGAGCGTCTGAAGCCCTCAGCAGGCAGAGGCTGCCGGGGGAGCGGGGGAGCAGGGGCAGGGCAGGCGGGGGCATAGAGGCTGCAGGGGTTGCAGGGCGAGTGGGGAGCAAGGGTCACAGAGGCTGCAGGTGCAGGGGACCGCAGGGGCAGGGTAGGCTGGGGGGTGCAGGGGCTGTAGGGCGAGTGGGGAGCAGGGCTCACAGAGGCTGCAGGGGGGCACAGGGGAAGGGCAGGCGGGGGGCGCAGAGGCTGCAGGGGCGGGGGGCTCAGAAGCTGTAGGGCGAGTGGGGAACAGGGCTCACAGAGGCTGCAGGGGCGGGGGAGTGCAGGGGCTGCAGGGCGAGTGAGGAGCAGGGGTCACAGAGGCGGCAGGGGGTGCAGGGGCAGGGCAGGCAGGGGGCGCAGAGGCTGCAGGGGCGGGGTGTGCAGGGGCTGCAGGGCGAGTGGGGAGCAGGGGTCACAGAGGCTGCAGGGGCGGAGGGGTGCAGGGGCTGTAGGGCGAGTGAGGAGCAGGGCTCACAGAGGCTGCAGGGAGGTGCAGGGGCAGGGCAGGCCGAGGGCGCAGAGGCTGCAGGGGCGGGAGGTGCAGGGGCTGCAGGGTGAGTGGGGAGCAGGGGTCACAGAGGCTGCAGGGGCGGAGAGGCTGCAGGGTGAGTGGGGAGCAGGGAAGCACTTAGCAACCCCCAACCAAGATCAGAGCGGGAGGGAGGAGGGGGAATGCAGGGTGCTCAGAGGAGGGGCCAGAGTTGGGGAAGGGGCGGGGCTGGGGCGGAGTTGGGGCGGGGCTGGGGGGTGGGGAAGGGGCAGAGTTGGGGCAGGGCCAGGCCCCCGTGGAGTGTCCTCTTTTTTCAGTGTTGAAATATGGTAACCCTAACCTTGCCTAGGATGGGTGCAATTTGAGTGAAGGGCTTTTTGGTGGTTTCCAATGCTGTTACAACTTTGCCTTTTATGGGGTGCTTATTACACAATTGCTCCTTACAGGGTACAGTTACTCAATGGGGGTAGTCATACAAATGGGGTAGGGGGAGGCATGGTTACTCATTTTAGATGATTGCTTCACACAAGTGGTTATTATATTTCAAAAGCAGTAGGCACATATTGCAAATTATTCTTGTTGCTGGGGCTTTTCACCCTCCTCCTTTCCAGCCCCCCTTCCCTCCCTGTGTCATAACCTCTGACCGCCACTGGCAGGGAGCACAACACTTAGCTTGGTTTAGGCTCGTGGGCCTGTTAGCCGCTGGGCAGGCCCAGGCCAAGCAGAAAAGCCTAGACCTTTGGGGCTAGCTTATTTCCCCCCCCCCCCCACACACACACACAGTAATTATAAATACATTGGGAAATAAATCTTGGAAAACTGATTTTTTTAAGTGAATGAATTTGTTGAATGATTTATTTGTTGTCAGCTCTAAAAAGGGGGTGTATCTCGTAAGGCAAACTTTTAGTGAGTGTTGATGAGGAACCAGTGCTTGTGTTTCATATTGGTATCAATGATTTAAGGAAACTTAGCTTAGTTTACTAGAAAAATGGCCAAAGTCCAGAATCTCTACTGTAGCTTTCTCTGCAATTAGTTCAGTTCAACATGCAGGGTTAGTTAAGCAGTCTCTTCACATGTGGATGAGAAGAGAGTACAAAGAAGAGGACTTTAAGCATACCAATCACAGGGGGAAAACTGGGGAAAGGCAGAGCCTATAAAGAAGGGGTGGACTCCCCTTTAATCAAAGTGGAACTAGACTGCTGGCACAGAAAATGAGCATGGTTGGGGAATTATTTCAACTAGGAGTTTGGAGAAAAGCTGGCAGATGTTTAGGCCAGACAAAGCCAGCTGCTAGGAATGGCCGTAATGAAATGGTATCTCTGTGTTCAGTGAAAGATAATACAGAAATTGCAGTTGAACTGAGGGTGGGGGCAAGATGAGGTTGAAAGTAAATATCCGTAAACTTGCAGGCTATCAGATTGAGGTTATCCCTATGCCAAAGTCGGAGGTGTGATTGCTGCTCACGAAGGCATCTATACCCCTGCTAGCTTTACTCTAGGTAGCGCAGCTTAAAACATAAGGAAACACATGGTGGTGTAAGCTTCAGAGGGAGATGTCCAAGCTTACCCGGAGCCCTGGGTAAGGGCTCATGTTGCAATCTGGAAGTGGAAGCTAGACACTTTCAGACTGGAAATAAGACATGTTTTTAACTGGGAGGGTAATTAATTGTTAGAACAACTTACCAAGGGTTGTGGGGGATTCTCCATCACTGACCATTTTTAAATCAAGATTGGATATTTTTCTGAAAGATCTGCTTTAGGGAAAATGTGGGTTAGTTTCATGACCTGTGTTAAACAAGAGGTCAGACTACAATATCACAATGGTCCCTTCTGGCCTTGAACTCTTTATGAATATATGTGTTTCACAGAGAGTTAGGAATGGGCTGGGGAATGCACCATTTTGACCTGTCAGTGATGTGCGCATTAAGAACTCCAACAGGACAGCTCACCCTATCCTCAAGAAGCTAATCAGAAAAGAACTGGATAGTACTTAGGGAATCATGTCCCTCACGGGGTGAGGCTTGTAACTCTTAAGCGATGTCAGTTTAAGTAATTACATTTGGGAACATCTTAAATGCCTCAGTGAAACACTGCAGCATCCTTTTAAAACTGCCTTAACGAGCACAGCCCTTCTGTGAGAAGTGACTGCAAAAGTGGCATGACGGAGTTCTGTGTATAACATCTAGCTCACTCTAGCTTAGATCTCACAGAGCTAATGGAAGAAAAAATAATAAACACGGATTTATTACAAATGTGATCAAATATGATGTTGAGATTCTCAATGGCTGTAAATCAGTACACTGCCACTGAAGCCAGTGGAGATGCTGACTTGCACCAGAGGAGGATCTAGCCTTAGATCAGAGATGGTCCAAAAAACGGGGATGGTCAACAATGAAAAACTGGTTTTGCCAAAAAAAAAAAAAAATCAGTTTTAAATTGTTTTCATGTGGAAGGAATCGAAAAAATGTTTCACAACTGTGTTTTTCAGTTTTAAAGAATATTTATTTCATCAAACTGGCTTTTGAATATTTTTTATTAAAAATTAAATGTCTATAAAATCACTTTGATAACATTGTTGATCACATTTTGATTCATTAAAAAAATAAAAAATCATTTTTTCACAAAAATTGAACGTTTAGAAAATGTCGACAATCTTTAACCAAAAATATTTTCTCAGAAAATGGTGATTTTCGATGAGACCAATTGTTTGAAACATTTTGACCAGTTCTACTCAGTAAATTCTGAATAGTCCTACTCTGTTTAGTAAAAGTGTCATTAGTGCCAACAGTGGTTAACATTAACATGTCAACATTTGATAACACTTAAATAGTTATCATAGCTATTTTCTATTCTTGGTACAGACCCACTGTATGACTAAATCTTGGGAAGGGGAGACTTTAAGGACCACTACAGTAATCCCTTTACACTGATCCCAAAATGGTTGAGTCTCAAATCAGTGAAGTTTGGTTGGGCAGCAGGAACCGTAAAATGGCACATAAAGATTTGTTTAATTTACATGGATAAGACTCTCAGGGCCTTGTTCTGACTAGTTGACTCTTAATCTGTTGTTCACTTTCACAAGGCTTTTCTGACTATAAATAGAATGAGAACAGAGAGCTTTCCCTTTTCTCTTGGCCATGCAGACGTCCTCAGGTTAGTGTAACCTAAAGCATGAAGGCTCTGGTTAGCAAAACGGAATTTCATCATTTTAGTTTGAAACGAGCAATAGATGCAACCTACAGAAAATGTGAAGCAGACGTAAGCATGGATAGGGCACAAGAAAATGTGTCCAGGTGATCTGCAAATGATGACAAAAAATAGGGGGTTGTGCCCTTTTTTTTTGCACCTTTTTGATATATAATGCATCAAACACCTTTCTCAAGCCTAAGAACTAGCCTCCTCTTGCACACTTCTTCCTACCCATATCAACCAATAAGTGTCTCCATTAGAGATGCAGGAACCCTTCTTCCTCTCAATTTTCCCTCTGTGACAGAGCTGTCATCACTATGGTCTTTGTGCCTTCCCACTATGTCCTGATCTCTGATCCAAGCACATCATAGGTGCTTACCTATGCAATTATCTCTACCGTGACAGCACCATACATTAACACACAGTCGCTACCCAGCCTCTATAATGTCATCTTTTAAACTAAAATCGTGCAGATGGTGTTATAGAGCTAAACAGACACAAAATTTGATTACCCAGAGTCTTATTTATTTAAATTCCAGGTTACCTTTTCCCTGTGGCGATCATAAATTTTTATAAAACCCAATATCAATGGAAACATGTGTGATTAATTTTTAAAATGCCATTTGAAACATTAAAATAAAATAGAGACACGTTTCTCATCGGGGCTTGAAATCTAAACATTGAAGCATTGTGTTACTATGTGAAAATCTTGAGAATGACAAGGATTCAAATGGAAACTGACTAGTGTATTTTTATCATTCGGGATGAGAGAGATGGGGGGGGCGGGGGAAAGAAAACAGCCTAAACAGTGAAAAGCAAAACAACATTTTTAAAATTATTTCAGTTATTTCTTTTTTAATACATTTCTAAATGTGTCTGTTTATTCGGCAAATACTATTCAACCAGTTCTAGTTTCTTATGACAATGGTAAGAAAATGTCTCTAAAAAATATTTGATTTGTGTGTCCCTTTAGACACTGTTCCATGCCAGTGTCACCTGTCTCTTGTCCCCTGACCATAAGAACATAGGAATTGCCCATACTACATCAAACCCACAGTTCATCTAGTCCATTATCTTCCAACATTATACCAGCTGTGTCACAGAAAGGTGTAAAAAACCCTGCAGTAGGTTGCTATAGAATAAACCACACACATAAATAGCTTCCTCCTAGCCCCGATAGCAGGGCCGGCTCTAAATTTTTGCCGCCCCAAGCAAAAAAAAGAGTGCTGCGCCGCCCGAAGCCCCGCCCCCCCGAGCGCCGCGCTGCACAAGCCCCCGCCCCCCCGAGCGCCGCATCACCGAAGCGCCCCCAGCGCCACCCGAAGTCCCGCCCCCCAAGTGCCGCGCAAGCCCCCGCCCCCCCGAGCACTGTGCTGCCGAAGCCCCCCCCGAGCGCCACCCGAAGCCCCACCCCCCCAATGCCGTGCCGCCCAAGCCCCCCCTCTGAGTGCCGCCTGGCAGAAACAAAAACAAACAAAAATAAACCCTCCAGCGCTGCCCTGCCGAACCAAAAAAAAAACGAAACCCGAGCCCGCCCCGCCCCAAGGTGCCGCCCCAAGCACGTGCTTGGTCGGCTGGTGCCTGGAGCCAGCCCTGCCCGATACTTATAGGCTGCCTTATTCCCTAAACTTGATGATTTATATCTCTTCCCAAACTCTTGCTAATTATTTACTATTGTAACTCTGTTATAGCCAAGGGGAAGACATGCTAGGACAGATTCTCATCAGGTGTAAATCAGCACAGGTCCATTGAAACCAATATAGCTGGACTGATTCATGCCAGCTGAGAATCTGGCCCATTGTCTGCCTCTTTAGGCCGTGGTTATCAACTATCATGGTTGCAAAAGTGTCATGTAGTGGTGAACGGATCCACATTACTAATGGCTGGGTCTTCACATTGTTCCTTGTTAATTCAGAGAGAAGATGTCTGGCTCCCAGGCAATGTGACATTTGGGGGTGGAGGGAAAGACCCAGTGATGAAGAGTGGTTTCTAGATGCACCAGTCCACTGCCAACATGCAGTATTTTATGTCTGTGCTCCTTGCACCATCCTTTGTACTAACTAAATAAAAAAGCAAGGGATGTAATCAACGAGTTCCCTAATGAGCCAAGATGAATTGTTCTGTATCGATGATGACAGCAAATTCGCTAAATGAATTGCAATTTGGGAACCTTATGAATTCATCAAAGCATGACTGCTTGGCTGGCTACTTAATCGCCTGTTATGATCTTCCCCCTCCCACCCATCCTGGTTGCCTTTGTCAGCAGTATCTGTAATTGAAAAGCTCCCTGTAGCCTTTAAGACTGTGAATACATGAGGAACAGGTTGTGGTTGTTGGGTTTTTTAATTTAATATATACATATGTATTGCTAGAGACGGGCAATTGCAGCTCTTCTAGGCGCTCACAATTTACTATGCATCAGACAAAAAAAAAACACCTCAGGAAGAGACTAGCTGAGCTGTGTTTAATGCAGAATGAATATTAATTAGGGACTCAATCCGGTAACTGTCACAGTCAGGGCATGTTTGACTTCCACCAATATATTGCCTGGAAAGATGATACCCCAAACTGTAGCTTCATCAGACCTTGCAAGGAATGAAGTCTAAGGGAAGGCCCGATGAGAGATTTCCAAGAAAAAAATATCCCTGTACCGTGAAAAGTACCGGAATATTTTGATGGGAACTGCCAGAAGGTCAGGAGGTTCCTGGACCAATACTGCTTTTCCTGCTTCACCCTCGAATATACCCCACTGAATAGGACCTCTCTCCTGTTGAGGCAGGACAGCCCAGTGTTAATAGACAGGAACACCTTCCTATGAGCATCTTTTTGACAACCGTCGTCCCACTTGCTTAGTGGAAGCTGCACTACAAAGGTTCCAGCAAGGACAAGGCCCAGCTGCTTTGAACGCTGCTCGGTTCCATTGAACTGCAGCTGACATTGAGTGGAACAAGGCAGCCCAACTGCATCATGTTTGGTGTGAACTTAGTGAGGAAGTAAAAGATGAGCTATCCTTCATTGAGACCTAACCTGCTTGGATGCTTTCATTGACCTGTCTCTTTGCATCAGCATCTGGATGCATGAGCAAAAGGATGTGAGGAGGGGCACCCTGCCACCACTTCGCCCACTCTTTACACCAGAAACCACAGGGCCCAACCAGGAACTGATGCAGTTGATCTGGGCCACCGGTGCTTGACCCTGGAAGAAAAGGAACGGTGAAAGCACAATAACCTATGCTTTTATTGTGGCACACCCGGACATGCCATCACCTGTTATGAAACTTGACCTGCAAGGAATCGGGAAACAAGCAAGCCCAGGCCATATGGGGGGGTGGGGGAAAGGTTGGCAGCCTGGGCACCAGTAGGGCACTATGCTCTGTAATTACCCCCAACCCTCAAGGAAAAACCTGATCCAGGACAAATGGGTCCTCCCCACACTTCCAAGTATGAATAAAGTTATGTACCATGGATATGGTCAAACCAATTTCCCCCTCAGTGGGCCCTGATCAACTTCAGGACTACTGATAACTTTATAGATGCTAAAATCACTCAAGCTCTACAAATCCCCCACTGTTTAAAGCCCATATCAGTCCTCCTAGAGATAAATGATGGGTCCCTCCTGTCCTCGGGGCTATTAACACAGGAAACAGTACTCCTAGAGGCTATAATCCAGGGTCATCGGGAAATGCTACATTTCAGTGTGATTCATTCTCCACACTTACCCCTAATTCTCTGCATCACCTGGCTGGAGCAGCACGACCCTTGCATCTCCTGGAAAGAAAACAGGATCAACTTCCCTTCTGAATACTACCGAAGGGTCTGCCTGCATGCAGCCAGCTTCAGTTCTTTGGTCCTGGGATCCTGCAATTGATCAGAAGGGAGAACACCTGTGGGAGAACTCTAGATGGTGGTGGTTAGCCGGAAGGAGTCACTTCCAAGTCTGATTCCCCATCTCCCTGAAAAGTATTGGGATTATGTGGACATTTCTGAAAAGAAAAATGAAGAGATGCTACCTCCACACTGGGACTATGGCTGCCCCATAGGCCTCAACACAGAGTGATGGTCCCTTGTGGATGTATATATGCACTGTCTGAGACAGAACAGGCAGCCCTTCATGTGTGCATCAAAGAAAAACCTGTCCAAGGGCTTCATCCAGCACTCCACCTCCCTAGGAGGGGCTCCGGTCCTTTATCTTAAGAAAAAGTATAGAACGCTATGCCTTTGCATAGACCAGTGTTTCTCAAACTGGGGTCACCGCTTGTGTAGAGAAAGCCCCTGGCGGTCCGGTTTGTTTACCTGCCCCATCCACAGGTCCGTCCGATCGCGGCTCCCACTGGCTGCGGTTCGCTGCTCCAGGCCAATGGGGGCTGCTGGAAGCAGCAGCCAGTAAGTCCCTCAGCTCGCACTGCTTCCAGTAGCTCCCATTGGCCTGGAGCAGCGAACCGCAGCCAGTGGGAGCTCGATAGGCCAGACCTATACCTATCTCATAGAGCTGGAAGGGACCTTGAAAGGTCATTGAGTCCAGCCCCCTGCCTTCACTAGCAGGACCAAGTACTGATTTTTGCCCCAGATCCCTAAGTGGTCCCCTTAAGGATTGAACTCACAATCCTGGGTTTAACAGGCCAATGCTCAAACCACTGAGCTATCCCTCCCCTCCTCCAGAGCACTTACAACCTAGTGCATCTCAGGGCAGGAAATGAATGGAAGACTGCCTTTGGAACCAGGTATGGGCACTTTAAATATTTAGTAATGCCATTCAGGCTGGCCAATGCTCCCACAACCTTTCAATACTTCATGAACAATGTATTTAGAGAGATCCTGCACCAGTAAGTAGTCCTCTATCTTGATGACATACCTGTGTTTTCAGATAATCCTGAACAGCATTGTTACCACATTCATTCCATCCTGGAGAGACTACGGAAGCATGGCCTGTTTGTGAAATTGGAAAAATATACCTTTGACCAGTCCTCCACAGAATTCTTGTGTTACATCCTTTTCCCAGAGGGCATCAAGATGGACCCTCAGAAGACAGAGGCCATCCGCGGCTGGGCAGCACCCAGGTCCTCCTGGGGGTTGCAGAGCTTCCTGAGTTTCTCAGATTTTTACCAACAATTCATTCTAGGCTTCTCAGGGAAAATAGCCCCCACAAAGCCATCAAATTTATTTGGACCTGCAAAGCTCACCATCTTTTCAATCAGTTCAAGGCTGCTTTCACCAAGGCTCCCATTCTAGCACACCTGGACTCTGCTCAGGCATTCATAGCAGAAGCCAATGCCTCCAGTGTAGCCATTGGGTCCATACTCTCTCAGAGGCCTGGTCCGTAGTAGATGTTGCACCCCTGTGCCTACTACTCCCAAAAACTCGCCACTGCCAAATGGAATTATGAGATATTAGATAAGGAAATACTTGCAATTAAATCAGCCTTTAAAGAGTGGTGTCATAACGTCAAGGGATCCCGCCACCCAGGGCAAGTCTTTGATGACCATAAGAACCCTGATTATCTGTGGAATGCTCAAGCCTTGAGCCAAAGAGAACTCAGGTGGACATTATCCTTCTCTCAATTGAATTTTGTCATCACCTATTGCCCAGGAACCAGGAATAGGAAAGCAGACACCCTATTCTGAAAGGGGGCATACTATCAAGAGGTCAAGGACCCTAACCAAGAATGACCCTATCTCCTAATCGCTCACAACTTCCTTAGTGCCAAGATTAACCAAGACCACCTTGATCTTATCTGATCTGCTTCGAAGGAAGACCCATTTACTTAGCCTGAGTAAGCGAGAGCCAGAATCAAAATGCAATGCTCCACACAGGGTGGGATCATCTACCTTGATGGATTCATATACACTCCAGCCCCCTCCCTCCCCACAGCTAGAAGAGCTCCTTCTCTGCCATGACACTCCTTTGGCAGGACAACTTGGACATCTGAAGATTTCTGCATGGCTTCCCCTTTCTTCTGGTGGCCCTGTACATGAGCCAAAGTCCAGGGCTAGGATAACTCTTGTGACCAGTGTGCTCACTCCAAGACGCCCTGTGCTAAGCCCTAGTACCCACGGAGACTCAGGCTAGACACTGGGTCTCAATCACCATGGACTTCATCGTGGAACTCCCTGACTCCGGTGGTCACACACTGGTCTTTACTGTTGTAGACCAACTGACCAAAATTGTGCACTTCATCCCCTGTAATAACCTGCCCCCTTCTGAAACCATGCTGCAACTCCTAGTGGTTCATTTGTCTGACTTCATGGGCTTCCAAACATATCCCCTTGAACCAAGGCCTCCAGTTTGTCTCATGCTTTTGCTGTGAAGTGGTCCTGCTAATGGACGTTTGTACTTTTACCTCCTCTCTGTACCATCCCCAGACAGATGGGCAGATGGAGAAGGTGAACCAAGTGTTAGAGCAATACCTATGGTGCTTTGTCAGTTACCATTAAGATAACTGGTTTTCCCTCCTTCCTTATGCCAAGTTCTCATACAACAACACTGACTATGCCTCCACAGGGCGGAGTCCCCTATTTGAAAACTGTGGTTTTCAGCTGGCCTTGCTAGCCACCTCTCCAAACCCAGCAACTGCTGACTGGATCCAACAAATTCACCATATACCAGAGGAGCTTAAGGACCACCTAGAAGACACAAAAACAGACAAGTAATATGCAGACTGTCAATACCAGGAATGCCCAGCTATCATGGTTGGTCATATTGTCTGGCTTGCTGCAAAATTCTTCCTTACAAACAGACCATCCTGCAAATTAGACAACCAGTTCCGTGGGCCCTTCCAGATTTGTCAGCAAATGAACCCCGTCACATTCAAACTGCAGCTCTCTCAATCCGGGTACATCCTGTTTTCAAGATATCCCTCCTGAAGCCTTACCCAGAGGATCCCTTTCCTGGTGAGTCCCAACAGCCACCCCCACCAGTCCAGGTCCAAGGGAATGAGGAATATATAGTCCATGCTATCCTGGACTCTAAACTATAGAGGGGGAGATTGTACTATCTCATTGATTGACAGGGGTAGGGTCCTAAAGAATGCTCCTTGGAACCCGTTGCCCATGCTCATGCCTCTGACCTAGTAAAAGGATTTCATCAAGACCACTTGGATAAATGAGGCCCAGCATCCACTCAGCGGAAGAGCAACCCTGAAGATGGTGGATAATATGAGGATGCGGGGACTAGAACCCAGGTCTGCAAAGTCTGGGACGTCTGATATTCCCACAGTGCCACTGGGAAGCCAGGCAGGACTGTACCTAGGGAGCACTGTGGAGAATAGTCACCACAGGAAGTACCGCCCAAGAAAGCCAGAGTGACGGCACCCTGCGTCCCTCTGATTGGCCAACCACGCTATTTAACCCTGGATGGTGACCCAGGAAGTCGTCTGGGCAATGACACAGACTTTGGGAGACTTGTGACTCCAGACCTCACCTTGTGGTCTGGTCTCTGATCCCAGCCTAACCCTGACTCTGGACTCCTGACTCTAGCTTGGTGCTGTCTCTGGTCTCAGGTCTCTGACTCTGGCCTGACTGTGACCCTGATTCTAGCCTGGTACTACCTCTGATCTCCAGTCCCCAACCCAGCCTGACTTTTACCTTGACTCTTGCTTACTGAACCCAGCTCTAGCAATTCTGCCAACCCTCCCCTCCGACTACTGCCCCTGATGTTTGGACCCCACCTAGCTAGGTCAGACCCCTACACCCCAGTCCCCTACTGTGGCACACTTTTCTCTGAGTCCCCCTGGGACCATGCCTGGTCACTTATGGCTGTTATGTCTCTCCGCCTTTTTGAAACAGTAGCAGCATCAGGCCCGGTGCTCTGTCCAGAATTCCAGTCTGTCTATTTAAAATCTTTCCTTCTGAAGCATCATCCCTTTGAGAAAACAATTCTTCTCTTTCCATTCAAAAAAAAAAATCTAGCAGCTGTGTGATCTTCCTAGTACAGAAGGGGCTGCCTCTATGAAGTGGGTGGGAGGGAGTGATTTTTTTCCGATTCACTCTGTAATGCTCCTTGAGATCCTTCTGGATGAAAGACACTATGAACGGAAAGCTTTATTTACAACATCAACACTACAAACACTGTAGTATATCTAATTTAACTGTACAGCTCTGATGGCTGAAAGGTGGATGGGACTCAGGAAGAAATTTGTAGAATCTAACAAATGGGATACTTCCAAATTCCCCTGTGTGCCTCTCAGTCTATATGTATGCTGTATAGTTGTGGGTGTTTGTGTGTGTGAATAGCTGTTAAATGTACACATAAAATCAAAGAGCAAGAAAAATAGAGATTTGACCTTGCAGCAGCCGAAGATGATACTCAAGTATATTACTTTGTGTTCTGCTATCGTTATCGCTAATGAGCTTATTCATTGCAAGGCCATATATTGCTGTGTTTGCTTGCATTTTCCGAACTACCGTATGCCCCCAGATATGTGTGTCTTGTAGGGAGAAAAAGTCTTAATCCATCTGCCAAGTCTGGCTGAGTTTTAGGAATTAGTTAAACAACAATAAACAAATTGTTATAGTTAATAAACTCAGATCAATGTAATCTGGTAGCAGTTTACATGGAAATAGAATCAATTCCTCTTCCAGTGGGAAGGTGAGCATAGACACTCAAAATTCCAGTCGGAAGATCTTCACACATTCACCACTTAGCTGTCTCTCCTGAGGGATTTTCTCTTTGTCTCCATGGCATGTGGATTGTGGGGTCTCTCTCTCATTATTGTAAATTAAGGATGCCAGAAAATGTGACTTGTAAGCCGGAAGCTATGGCATCATCATGTATGATATACAAAAAACCCCCAAAATCAATACCATTAGCCCTTCCAGCACCTCTTTTGGTTGTATCCCCCGTTTTGGGTCCCTTGCCATTTTGGGTCTCGCCACACTTGGTCTGTAATAGGAACTGTATCTCTGCCAGAAGTGAAAGAATTAACTATTTGAATGTGTATGTGTGTGTATGTGTCCGCGCGTACAGACAAAAACATATGTGCATATATGACTCTTAATGGACTTAGGGTCAATATTAGCGGTAATATAGTGCCCAAGAGATAAAATAGCTATTGAGAGTGTCATATCTTGCCTGAAGTTTGTATATAGACGTGTATAATCAAAAGAACTGCTTTTACCCTTGGGCAGTTTTTACCACATTCTCCTTGCTCTTTAGTAATAGTCCAAGCTTGTGTTATTTACCCCTTGAATTTATGTGTATTGAAACTTTCTCTGGGCATGTATCCTTCAGCACAGGAAGATTTATACATAGAGAAAACAAAACACGAGTGTGATGTATAAAAATAGGGTGACAATCTCTCTGAGTAGCCCTGAACCCTTGTCTTCCTGGCAGAGACAGACTGTTGGTCATTTCCTCTAGGGTGGTAGACACTGAAAGAAGCTCTGGGCTCCCCTTTCAATGGGGAACCCGCCAGCTACTCCAGGGAAGGCATGGAACAGCTGTGGCCTATATTGTCCATGCTTTCAGGGTGTCCATGTTGTAAGTTATATGTAGATTATTGCTCGCCAGTGTGTGCTACATCTCTTCAGTTGGACAATGGCACACATCTAATTTTATATCAGTCCTTTAAAACATTTAATTAACCTAGTCAGGAAAATACAAGCTTCCCATTGTTTAAGGCCCCAATTCAGCAGAGCACATGCTTAGATCCATCTCTATCCAGGAAAGCACTGAAGCATGTGTTTAACTCCTGTTTCCTGAACTGGGGCCAGAAATACAAGCCAGCAGTCAATCTATGGGATAAATAATGCCACTAACAATTGTTATAATTGTGGATACATGCATGCCTACCAGTGTCCTCACTGTATCTCTGAAGTAATGTATATCTCTCTATATTGCAGCCATCTATGAACAGTCGTGTGAAGCCTATCGTCACAAAGGGAAGACGTCTGGTTTCTTCCATATTGATTCCGATGGAAGTGGACCGCTTGGACCGTTCCAGGTTTACTGCAATATCACGGGTAAGGATACTGCATTGTCAACAATGTTGAACATTGGCTCGAAATGTCTTATAATGAAATGTTTTCTGTTTGTATCGTTAAGAGAACCTCAGAGTTGTGGATATTTTGATGGTGGGGAAAAAAGGCATCAGATTTATAGCTTTTGTGATGAAAGTTAAATTTAGAAGGATTTCCACTGGTTAGTATCAGCTAGCACTACAATCCAAGCCTGTATGATTCCTGCAACTCAGGGTGGAACAGATATGCAGTCCTTAGCTATAGCTAAAAGAACAAATTGTGCTTAGTGAGAGGATGTTGTTGCATTTTTCATAAACATCCTGATTTTTAATTCACCCTCAGTATTATTTTTATGAGATCTCATAAACTTGAAACCCAGATCTGTTTCTTAACTTAACTGTTTCTTTGCTACACTTGTATTATAGCTTCTTATTGTAAGGTTCAACTCAATTATGAGAGAAATAGATAGTTAGGTAAAAAGTCTAATATGTATACTTCCACATCATCTGCAGTCTCTGCTCAAAGCAGATGGTACTCTTTACTCAAGTAGCCCCACTGACAGTCAGTGAGACAACTCATGTAAGGGTTTGCAGAATGAGGACCTTAATTAGTATAGAAAGTAACAGGACATCCTTTCTCTCACTAGAGAGAGGTGGTACTTTTCAGGTTAGGATGAGCTCATTGGCAGTCACTGTGGGGGAAACTCACTCTGGGACCATGACCTCATAATAAGAGCCTCATTATGCTGGAACAATGATATTGTCTACCATTACGGAAAGACTCGTGACTGAGGGAGATGGAACCTTCTCCAGAACTGGGCCAACACTGTAGAGCTCACAGCCTAGTGAAACAGGAATTGACCGCTAACCTCATTGCATTGAGCTAATTGTAAAGCTCACTTTTTTGTCCAAGCTTTTCTACCACAATACCCTCACTGACACCAGTGCTTTTTTATATTCAATCAGCATTTTTAAAAATAGAAACCAATGCCCCTAAGCCTGCCTCATGCCACCAGGGAAGGAAATAAGAGATATCCATTGTAACTTCTTACACTTAGGAGCAGCTCAGATATTGCATAGATCAGAGCCAAGGTAGAAACCTAGAAGACAGTCTTTTGGTTATGACTCTTCAAGTTGTTGTCCTATAGTTTAAAATAAAATGCAAATCACAAAGGAGAATCTCAGTTAAATCTCCCCTTAGAGATCTGAGTGAAATTCACATGGAGAGCTGAATGTTCTTGTCTAAGAGCAGATTTTGCCCCTAAAACCTAGAGACCAGTTCTCTTCCTTCTTTCACTCTGTTCAGGGAGAAGCCAAAATGTAGCCAAGGATCACAGCTGACTGAAAAGGGGAAGGAATGGGGGTCATTACCCTGCCCTTCCCTACCCTTCACTGGTTACTTTTACTGGCCAGGTACAGATGGGGGACCGTGCCGTACCCTCTGTTAGGCTGGTAATTGTGGCTACATTAGGCAGCCGCATATCCCCTCCAGATTCAATCCAGAGCACCCAGGGCACAACATGAGCCTTTACCTTGCTTCCTCAATCAACTCATACTTAAAGTGTCTCAAATTAAATTTTCATGGTGATGTAATTGGGCAATCATTATATGTTAATTAAACACACACCTGTTAATGATTAAGTATGTTTTTATTCAGGTGTAACAAATATTTAATAAGAAGTGTCTGTTCAACAGTTGTTGAATCTCAAGTATTGAGGCAGAGTTCCATCTTCTCATCAGCATGGTGTTTTTTGGACTCCAATATGGAGCCATAATTAATATTAATATTTATTATTACTAGATGTTTACATTACAATGCATAACCAATTCGTTCATTTTATCATCCATTTATCATTGTGTTATTTGGTGTTATGCTCAATTGATATATAATACATGTATGCTAAATAGATGTAAATTGTAGGATTATAGAAGTATAAGATTGACAAGTATTTAGGAGTGATGAGTGTGTATTAGGCATATAAATAAAGCCTGGCTAGAATGCAAGGCCTATAGGCTGAGGCCTGTAAGATTTTAGCTCAACCAGACTAGGCCATAGGCTTAAGAATTCTTGACATGAGTGGGTGACCTAGGAATAACCCTAAGCCAGTAAGGTCACAAGATTACTGTAGAAATTGTGCCAATAGGTTGTTACGGAAAACTAGATTGCAATAGACTGCAATGTATTGTCCAAAACCATGGGATACCTGATTATAACATTATGGAATGTTCTGTCCTGACCACACGTTACATATTGTTCAAGAATGCTGAGGAGAATAAGGGAAACTAAGAAAACAATCTCTGAAAAACAATAATTGTAGGGTGTGGCAGTACAGATGAGGAAAAGAACATTGAAACACTCATGCATATGCATAAGGTATTAGATATGGTCAGAACAATGATATAAAAGAGGTTGCCTGGTTGGGTAAAAGAGGGACGACCCCAAGGGACAACTCCACGGGAAACCCCAGCAGGGACCATTCCTCTTTTGATACTCATGTGTTGAGAGATCCTAGAATACCTTGGAGGATGTGAGGATAACGACAGCCTCAGTTGTTGCATATATTTTTGTAGGATTTATATTATTCATTGATAATTGTAATCTTAACTATTGCTTTAATTAAACTTGTAGTAGTACAGATAAGACTTTGTACTTGTGATTGTGTCTGCAGTCACTATCCTCGGTCTTCGTGTGTTCCTGGAGCCTCCAAATTTGAGAAAAGCACCAGAGGTGATTTTCATATTTTTGAGCTTGAAACTGTTGCAACAGGAGCTGAATCCTTGGTAGTTTAATACAAAATTACTAAAGTAAATTTAAATTTAAAAATGCTATAAATAGCACATAGGCATTCATCCAGATGAGACCCCATAGTACTAGACATTGTGCATACACAGAGGGAGCAATAATTCCTGCTCCAAAGATTTTACAATCTATGTCACCAAGGCAAACGAGAGAGAGAGAGTCTCTGTTTTCTTTGAAAACGCTGGATTTTTTTGGTGGAAAGCCAGAAATCTCAAAGCCGATTTTCTTTCTCTTAATGTTTGAAATATTTGGTTGCTGAAAATTGTAAAACTTTTGGGTTTTGGTTTTCCAAAAAAAGGTTAATTTTTTTGTTGGGGGAAATAAAACCATTTTCCAGCCAGCCCTCTCATTCTCCCCATTTTACAGATAGGAGACTGAAGCATCGAGAGAAAATGACTTGTTTATAGTCATCAAAGGAGAGTGAGACAGAGCTGGGAATTGGCCCCGGATTAGCCAATCTAGTTACCTAACCAGAAAACCATCCTCCCTCTCTGTGCAGCTCGTTGTTGATTATTGTTGTTAGTGTAGTTCTGAGAATAGGTGCACAACTCATGCCCCGAAGAGTTAGTTGAAGAGATTTAGGGGTGACATGAAGCAATGGAAAATTCAGATAAAGTAATAACATGTTGCTTGTATTCGTAGTAGTGTTATGAACTAATTACTTTGCATTGCAGTGGATATTACATTTTTGAAGCGGGGATTTCAGTGAGGAGAGGCAAATCATCTGAGATGAACTCTGCCATGAGGCTTTGAGAGTAGAATTTATCTTAAGTATGTAGCTAACAATCAGTAACAACTACAAGTAAATGCATTTATTCTTATTAAATCAGATAGGGAAAATGGTCTTAGTTATTAACTGGGACTGAATTACAAGTGCTTTTCCAAATGATGGTGTCTAATTTGTTTAAAACAGCCAGTTGGTGTGGGATCTAGACATGGAAAGGTACCAATGTGTTATTAGTTAATATACATGATTATCTATCTAATCTTAGTTATTTCTATGCAGCGTATTACCTTGGTAGTCAGGCACTGAACACAAATTCTGAAGAAAGCATAGTGTGTGTGTCTGGTTGTGTGTGTCTGAGAAAGAATACAGAATATATGTTCTATTTTCAACATGGCAAGAAGTTAACGGCGGGGTGTCTCACGATGCCTTGTGTAACCATTGTTGTTCATTATATTAATTAATGATCTGGAAAAATGGCTGAACAGTGAGGTGGCAAATTGCAGATGACAAACTATTATTTAGGTTAGTCAAGAACAGAGAAGACTCTGGGGTACTTTATAAGGGCCTCATCTTGAAGGTTGTGTTTATTTCTAGTTACTGTCAAAAAAAGACATTGCTGGAATAGGAGGTATTCAGGGACAAACTTCACGAGTCACAGAAAGAAAGAAAGGCTGGAAAGACTGGGAATGTTGGGTTTAGACAGGAGATGTATAAGAGGGTGCTTATAGAAATCAGTGATGTAGGAGAGGTAAATCATGTGCTTCCATCTGCACTTTCACATAATTCAAAGCCAAAGAGACATTTAATAACACTGAAAGGCCACATACTTAATACTGGTAAAAGAGGAAATACTTTCATACAGCACATAATTAACCAATGGAACTCATTGTGCCCTGAATATCATTAAGCTTAAAGCAGAGCAGGATTTAAAGAAAATTTCAACATGTATGATGGGTAATGAGAACATCTACAGTTGAATTAGAGAGAGAGAGAGAGAGAGAGAGGGAGATGTACCCTGTAGCAGGTCATTCAATAATTGTCTATTATTAAATTCTCTTGCACTGGTCTGAACTGGTGTAGCATTGGTTATGGTCCTCTGAAGCCTGCTCTCTTTCTCTTCCTGCTTGAAGTCTATTGATCTGTCTTGTGTATTTCCTCCAGCACTAAGTCTATATCCATGCAACCCACAGCTATGTACTTGTATTGCTACTCTATAATGGAGAGCGTTTAAAATGACCTCTTCACACCTCCTAGGGAATACATTTTAACCTCAGTATCTGAAGGATTTGGTGATGATGAACAGCGCGATACCCCTCCTCTATTTCTTTAGTTCTGCAGTTTTGTTGTACACAGACCCTGGGCCATTAAACAACACATAGAAGTTGGTATGACAAAATCAATGCTTAATTTTATCTCATTCGGTTATTTATCTATTATTGAAATCCTTTTTTATGGAGGTCCAGAGCAAGGGAAGATGACAGTCCTCTTCTGTGGCTCTTGCTGCTAGTCTGAAATTTGTTTGGGAAACTCCCATAAAGGAACCTTGTGTCAGAGAGTAAGAAATGTTCCCTATCTGGAGCTGAATATTCCTCTTTTTGTGCATTCAAATCTGAACTTGAAGAGCCAAGGAAAATTTTCATTTTCCACCTTTCAGAATACTGCATAGAAATCGTATTTAAGCTACAGTCGTAAGCAGGGATTGTGAAAGTTGCTGCAGGAAATGGACAATCAGACATCTAAACCATCAAAGTGACCCTTGCGATTTATAAAATCATTCCTAATCTTCCCCCCCATAATTCCTGCAATGCTCAACACTTTTATTACACATTTTGAACCCCCTCGTTTACCTGCACCCCCTGCCCCGTATGGTATATATCCAATTACATGCAGAAAATAAGGCCTCAGTCTATCAAAGCACTTAAGCACATCCATAACTTTAGTAGTCACATACTCCTCCCATTGATTTTATCACCTGCATCTATCTCATTGTGTTAGACCCACAATGGAGGCATATAATACTTTAAATCCTTTTTATAGATAACAAAACAAACCTTAAAAAGCAACAGAGGGTCCTGTGGCACCTTTAAGACTAACAGAAGTATTGGGAGCATAAGCTTTCGTGGGTAAGAACCTCACTTCTTCAGATGCAAGTAATGGAAATTTCCAGAGGCAAATATAAATCAGTGTGGCGATAACGAGGTTAGTTCAATTGGGGAGGGTGAGGTGCTCTGCTAGCAGTTGAGGTGTGAACACCAAGGGAGGAGAAACTGCTTCTGTAGTTGGATAGCCATTCACAGTCTTTGTTTAATCCTGGATTAAACACCTCAACTGCTAGCAGAGCACCTCACCCTCCCTGATTGAACTAACCTCGTTATCTCCAGACTGATTTATACCTGCCTCTGGAAATTTCCATTACTTGCATCTGAAGAAGTGAGGTTCTTACCCACGAAAGCTTATGCTCCCAATACTTCTGTTAGTCTTAAAGGTGCCACAGGACCCTCTGTTGCTTTTTACAGATTCAGACTTTTAACATGGCTACCCCTCTGATACAAAACAAACCTTACTTACTTTACATTTACACCCCAAACGTACTATACCAGAGTCCAAAGGTCAGAATGGTTCCGATGGCCAGTCGAGATTTCAGGCCAGTCAATATTCAGGGAGCCAGCGAAAACCACATTGATATTTGCACGGGATTTTGGATTAATAAACTACTCCGATTTGCAGAAATCATAGGCAACCATTTATAGTTCGTTCTGTTGCGTCATCGGTTCTTTGCCGTTGTTTACTAGGCCTTCTACCCACACAATTCCAAAGAGACAATCCTGGGTGAGCTGCCTTGATCATAGGTGTGCCATTTTCTCCAATTTTCATACAATTTTAGAATTTTATACAATCCAGCTTGTGTCGTTTCCTTATCTGATGATTTTCTGTATTTTTCTTGGAACAGAAGATTGTTTTTGCACAAACAGTTTTAATAGTCCTTCACCTTAAATTCTTGCTTCGGTTGCTAACTTGCAACCTACGTATTCATGTTAAGCACGCATAATTCATACCAGGCCTTAATAACCTATCATGTATTAAATGGATATATGACTCACAATATATATTGATATAAATAGATATATCCCAACAGTCCCCCTTCTTGATACATGATTAATGCCATTAATTATTGTATCACTTTATAATTTCGCAAGCAATTTAATTTTATATATTACTTGCTTCAAAACTTTTGTTGTTTTTTTTTTATTTGGCAGTATAAACATAGCATAATAAAGGTTAACAAAATTATTAATACAAATAATATGACAATAGGATGTAGCATTACATTTAGAAGAGCTGTGACACGGGGAGACCATTTTTAAAAAACATTATACCAATGAAAAATTGCCAATTTAAAATAATAATAATAATATTTGACCATTATGGATTAAAATGTTTATTTTTTAGTGTGCAGACTTAGATACATATTTTGCATATTGCCTGTTTTTTTTTTTTTGCTTTTATTAATTATTTTTATTGTTATTAATGTTTTTTTTTAATTAATGGACCAGTTTACATTTTTTGGTTTTTTTAGTAGAGGACCTTGATAAATAATTGTATTAATGACATTTGTTACATTACAGTTACATGAGTTAATTGGGCCTTTTTTGTTATACTTTTTAAAAAGACATGGTTTTTAGTGGTTACCACACAGATACACCCATTGCCTAAATTAAACACTTTTGTGCCATTCGAGACTAAATATTGCATGGTACATTGTTCGCTTGAATGGTTTAAATGACATCCCATTAGGGACCAAGTTAGTGGTGGGTACACCCATTTGCTTTGTCCCCACTCTTCACAATGTTTTGTTAATTTTACTAATTTATAATTAATTTAAATACTATTTAAATAGAGACTGGACACTATATAATCATTTAAATACTATTTAAATAGAGACTGGACCTTAGAAGTCAAGGGCAAAACTCCCATTCAATCCCAAGACTCTTTATCTAGCTTTGGGATTTTTGAGTACAGGTCCACTTGGGACCTGGGGTACATACTTGAGCAGCTAACCTGTGTTGCTCGGGCTTTGCTGATATTTTTAGCACTCCAGCTCGATGAAAGCTAGCTTGGGAATGCCTACCTGTGCTGCAATCACACCTGCTGATTGCAGTGAAGACATAGCTTAAGAGTTTTGTCTAATTCACATTGATGTCAATGGGTAACACTATACGCCCAAAGTGCTTGGTGTTTATTTAGTACCTTTCATAGTCAAGGCATTGTAAAGAGATTTGCAACATCTCTCTGACACCTGACATTTTCCAGGGTGCTCCAGATTTTGACAATTTTTAAACTTTTATTTTGGATTCTAGTTAAATACTCCAGAATTTTATTGAAAGGAAAAAGCTTAAACATTTGTACTAGTTTTTATATCAAAGTTTTTGAGCTGTGAACAGACATCTTGCAATTTCTAGCTAGCGCAGAGATACAACCAGCTCTGCGCTTGCATGATTCCATGCATGCTTAATATACTAAATTAGCCTCACTCTTTTAAGATATTAAAGTGTTCCTGTGTTTGGCATTGCAACACTTAACTTATTTAGGAACCTCATTTTCATTCAGGAGCTAAAATCCCATTGACCGTCAATGGTATTACCACAGGAAGCGTCCTGGTGGACACTCACCAAGAAATAGGCTGGAAAGATGGTGTGCCACCTCTCTGTCTCAGAATGGCATTTCTATAATGGCAAGATTATGCACAGTTGTGCAAGAAATCTTCCTCCCCCTGCATTGGCCCAAGGAGCAGAGTCACAGCATTGGGAAGGGCAGTCTATAGCAAACTAGTGGGTGCAAATTCCTGGTGACTGCTGGCCAACTTTGGGAGAGATCAAGCCTCTTCAGTTTGGTGTAGGTCGTTGCATCCCCTAACAGAGTAGGGCCCCGGGTATTATATTGTCAGTATCATCAGGGAGTACGGTCAGCCCAAGGCCTGGTAGTGGGATTGGAACTCACTCAGAATTGTTTCCATGCAGATGCATTGAGGAGTTTAAACGCTGGGTTGAAGTGTCACCAAATGGATGAGAAAGTAGGCGGAGGCTGAGAATGGAGAGAGAGCTTCAGAAGCACACATATTTTGGGAGCCAGCAGGGAAAGCTAGAAAAATAACATGTCGGTTAAGTGGTGGCTTTGACATTTATATTTTAAAGTTTAATGAATTGGGGCTGTTAACCCTTTAAGAAACTGCCTTTTTATGTTCATTGGGGAATATATATTTACTTGCTTACCTGCTGCCACAGCTAAAAGCAATGCACTATGGGAGAGCCAGAACATCTTCTCAGGTGGGCACATGTTGCTCTTGTAATGGTAGGGGCAGCTTTAAGGACAAGATTTGGCATTCTGTATAGGGCACCACAAAACAAATACATCCTATGAGCTCTCTGAGCAATTTTTCTCTTGCTCATGTAGCATTTACCGTATGTTTGGCTTGTTGGCAATTTAATCAGTCTGAATAATCTTGTTTTGTGACAAACCTCGTAAATCACGGAAGAGTGATTCGGTTCCATGGGTGAAATGTGGGCTACGGAGAGATTTCCAGATGAAGAATAAAAATGTGACTTAAACAATACAGAACTCATTGAAAAACAGTTTTCCAGCTGCTCTGATTTCTCTTCTCCCCCCGCCCCAATTTAATGCGTGTGCCATCAAAGGCTACAGGGAGGATTCCAGCAGGATGCTGGAAATATTGGTGAAGCTAGACTGAGGGTCTGAAATGTGCTGTAAGTGCTCAAGTCCTGTGCTGTAAAACCATCTCTCAGGACTGACTACAGACACCATAATATCCTAGTAAATTGGACCATTAAATAAAACTGCTAAGTCATAAAGCTGTAGCATTACCCTGAAATTAAAGCATTGTCACTTTTGCATTTTGGAACGAACTAACAAGCCTTTAGGAAATCTGCTTTCAGAGACTGAATTTAAATCTTCTGGGTTCTTCGGTGGGATTTTGGCTGCCATCTAGAAGTGCTTTTGCTGCCTTTTAGCTACAGCATTTGAGCCTGATTTGAAAGTTGACCAAGGGAGTAATAAATTAAATAAATCTGAGAGCATGAGCAGGGGGAGGGTGAAACAGCAACAAGCTTAAAAATCTGCTTCCTCATTCTCTTTGTAAACTCACAACAGCCGAGGGAGAGCTTATTAATTAAAGTCAATGTAGAAAAAATACAATAAGGACATTAAAGTGATAATGATCTTCTGTGGGGGGGTTTTAAATAGAGAATTTACTTACCTTAAGGAGCACACAGATGATGGGCGGTAGAAACAGTGGTACTCTGCTTAGTCTGTACTCACAATCACTCAATAATTGAATGTTTCTCATAAAAAAGAAGAAGAAAACCTACAAAGAAATTAACTCCAGTCTCAGTATTAATGGCCACCTTTTCAAAAGGCTGAGGCCTGGGTCTCTGCAGAGCTGTGCAACCAGGAAGCTACAGGTGCAGATAGCTACTTTCACTGCTGAATACCTGTTTGTATGTGGAGTTGCTTCAAATGCGAGTGCAGATGGTATGTGTAAATACAGATACACATTTTTGCATTTCTATCTAGGACCTCTGTCTTTGAAAATGAGGCTCTTAAAAAGTCATCAATAGGCTTTAGAATGAACATCAATTGAAATTGGTCAAGGTAATTCACACCACTCCCATAGCTTTTGTTATAGGCAGGCAGTACTTTATCAGGGCATGTTTGCAAATGTATACCCATGCAGGATAGCACCCTTTAAAAAAAAAAAAGCTTATTGTGCAAAAGTGAACAGAGACACTGAAGAAGCGTTAGAGTAGCAAGTGTTAGAATAGCATAATCCACTCTGTCCTCTACTGCAGGATGTGAAATGAGAGGGAGGAGAACATGAGACAGCATGAAACCTGCTCTCTTGTAAGTGACGTATTCAGTGTTCCTTGTAACCTGGATGGGTCATTCAGTTTGTTGCTTGGACACTTTGGAATGGTGACTAGGATAAGCAGTGAACTCTTAACCCAAAAATAAAGAAAATATCTGTTTGCCAGGTCTAACAGTTTGAGTAAGACACTAACCATTCATGTCCATCAATGTCTCCTGTAATTTTCTCCAACTTTATTCACAGACATCAGTCATCACCACACTTCCCCCGATCACTCAAGTACTTTAATAGATTATTTTAATTATGTTTTAATATATGCATTTGCTGCCAGTGAAAGAATCTCTGTTGATAACTCCGGATGATGAAGTCCTGTATAACCTAGTGGGGTCTTGTCTGACTATATTCTAGTATTTGCTAATTCCTCCAAAAACTCTGAATGTTTTGAACATATCAAAAGTTATTTGATATTTAATAGCTTCTGGCACTGCTAGGATCACTTTCACCATCAATGAGGGACTTTTAGACTCAGTGAGATGGATGCCAACAATTATAACACAACAGTGAAGTTCGTTGAGAAAAGGTACCAGGTACCCCATCATGGTTTGACAACTTTTATATGAAACCTAACTCTGAATTCCTAGTGTCTCCATTGTAAAAGAGAAATTGTATTCAGTCAACGACACACCAATGGACAAGGACCCCAGATATTCAGAACTGTTTGAGAGAAACCCATGCTCATCTGCATCACTCTGACTGTGAGTGGCCAACTGCTGACCCAGTTGTTTAAATAGACTTTCTAACATGAGACAGACTAACATCCTTTGTTAATAAACTCCCCCATGAGAGCAGAGAGGAGCTCAGAAGTATCTTAAAAGAAGACCAGCCTTGCAAGAGGCAATGAATACATTGGACATCACTGCCAGGTCTATGGCCACTGTATTGACCATGCAACGAGCATCATAGCTCAAAGCTTTGGGCATCCCTTCTGAAGTACAAACCACGATTGAGGACTTGCTTTCACAGGCTAGGAACTGTTCAGCAAGAGAACTCACAGTACCCAACACTTGCTGAAAGATTCCAAAGCAACTATACTATAGGAATTTATGCCCCTCCAACCTACTATAAATCATACCTTCCTCAACCACAACATCAGCAAAAACAGCATATGCCATCTTTCCACAGACAACTTGCATACCAGGCCAAGAAACTGCTGAGGTATGGCACAGGACAACAAGCTTTCTCAACCTCAGTGGTGCACAGTGCTCCTTCAACATGTCAGATTTGATGAGACACTCAAGTTGCACCACAGGTAGTCTGCGAACTGCATCCTTCAGAAGCCCCCTCACCCTATTCCATTGGGCATGGTTGAAGATTAAGGCTGGACATTTTCACCTGCAGCTATACCATCCCATCCTTTCTCTGCTCCCTACTCACCCCCTTCCCCAACTCTCTTCAGGAACCCTTCTCACAAAATCCTATTGCAAACAGAAGGAGCTTCATTGTTCCTTCTTGGAGCGATAGAGGCGGTTACCCATGAATACAAGGCAAAGGGCTTCTACTCCCATATTTCCTTTTTCTGAAGAAGACAAGGAGTCTTTGTCCTATCCTAGATCTGAGAATACTCAACAAATACAAATGCCATCTCAGGTTCAGGATAGTAAACCTTGCCCCCCATCATTACATTGCTCCAAGCTCAAGGCTGGTTTGTGGGTCAGGATTTAGAGTATGTGAATTTCCATATAGCTAACCACTCTGCCAACAGGAAGTCTCTAAGATTCACAGTGGGGCACAACCCATATCAATACAGGCTTTTGCCCTTAGATTCTGCATGCAGGGCCAGCTCCAGGCACCAGCTTGTCAAGCAGGTGCTTGGGGCAGCCGCTCCGGAGAGGAGCGGCACGTCCAGGTATTCGGCGGCAATTTGGCGGACGGTCCCTCACTCCGTCTGGGAGCGAAGGACTTCCCACCGAATTGCCGCCGCAGATCGCGATCGCAGCTTTTTTGTTTGTTTGTTTGTTTTGTTTTTGTTTTGGCTGCTTGGGGCGGCCAAAACCCTGGAGCCGGCCCTGTCTGTATGGCACCAAGCGTCTTCAACAAGTGCCTGGCAGTAGTGGTGGTACACGTAAGGAAACAGGGAATTCATGTCTGCTCATGCCTGGATGACTGACTGATCAGGAGCCGGTCCCAGGAAGACCAGAGTAGCCCTAGAATATATCCTTTCCCTGTTCTCTTAGCAGATCTAGTGGAGAGAACTTGTCTCTCACACCATTTCAGATGGGGACCCTACTCAGCTCCCAATCAGCATGCACCTCTCTGCCAGAGGACAGGTTCAGGTTCCTTCAGTTGGTTGTGCGCAACATAAGGACAAGACCGATGACAACAATTCATATATGCCTGGGATTACTAGGCCATGTGTTTGTGTGCAAGTATGTGATACCACCTCCCAGACTTTGCCTGTATTCTCTACAACACTGACTGAGGGCTGTCTACTCCCCATCCAGACATATGAATAAATGGATCACTGTCCCACCTCTAGTCCTGTGAGAGCTCACGTGGTGGCTGGTCACTCTGAATATGAGGAAAGGGGTGTCCTTTTGAGCCCCTCCCCGATGATGATACTTATTAAAAACTCAGGGACAGGTTGGGGTGCCCACCTGAACCATCTCCAGATGCAGGGTGCCTGAAGTTACACATAAGCATCCTGGAACAGAGTGTCACCAGGATGGTCTATATAGCATCCATGAATCTCCACAGTGCAAATCCTGATCAATGACATGTCAAAGATGCACGGTCTCAACAGACATGAAGGCACTTGATCATCCTCCCCATTGTCTACAGGGCTGTTGAGCTTTGGGAGTGGTGTCACTGATGTTAGGGGAACCAACAGGTTCTACACCTTCCAAGAGTCCACAATGACCTAGCACAGCATTTCTCAAACTGGGCTCCATGGACCCCTGGGGGTCCACATGGGTACTCCAAGGGGTCCGTGGGCCATGCTGATTAACAACTCCCTCCCCCCCCCCCGAGTGCATCCTGCATGCTAGGGAACCCGGGGCAGAAAGAGGCAGGGAAGAGGAGAAGCAGGGGTGGAGCAGAGGCAGGAAAAGGTGGAATGCGGTGGACCTTGGGGGGAAGTGGTGGAGTGGGGGCAGGGCCTGGGTCTGAGTGGGTGTTGGGGTTTGGGGGTCCGCGGCAAAATTTTAAATCAAAATGGGGATCCTCAGGTTACTTAAATTTGAGAACTGCTGACCTAGCAGATTTTTCTAGCATAAATGTGGTAACCAACCACAAGTGATCACTGTGGAAATCCCTCATAGACCCAATATTTCACCAATGAGGGACCCAACTGGCATTTAGCTCTCTCAAGGTCCTTCTGGCCTTAATATCAATGTATCATGCCTCAATTCAGTCACATTGTCTTCTTACACCATGTAGTGTCAAGATTAATTAAGGCTCATCTTCACACCTCCCCCGCCAACCCAGTTAGAGACCTGATTTCCATGTGGGATCTTAAAGTTGTCTTCTTGTGACTTATAGAGTCTTCTTTTGAACCTCCATTGAACTGTTCTTGGAACCATCTTACCATCAAGATGGTCTTCTATAAGTTGCCATCACATCAGCATGGCGAGTCAGTGTGAGCCACGTACATGTCGTTTCACAGACAAGATGGTGGTGAAACTGCACCCCATGTTTATCTCTACGGTGGTCTCAGAATTCCAGCTGAAACACTCAATGAAGCTGCAGTCATATCTGGAAGAGAAGAATCTTTATACTCTGGAAATATCCAGAGCCCTGCTTTCCTGTCTCAACAGACTAAGTCTTTCTGACTCTCTCCCCATCTCTTTATTGTCATATCCGGTGCATCCGAAGGCCAAGCAATTTCTTCCCAAAGACTCTTACGTTGGATCAGGCAAAGTATTTCCACCTGCTGCTAGCTGGCTAGTGAGCCGCTCCCTCTGAACATCAAGGCGCGTTCCACTCAAGCGTATTCAAAATCTTCACCCTGCTTCAGAAACGTGCCCATCATTGAGTTCAGCAGGACAACCACATAGAGCAACCCGCTGACTTTCAATAAACATTATGCACTCAACATGGTGGCCACAGCAGGCGTCAAATTCAGAAGAGCAGTGCTGTAATCTCTGTCATTAATATGGCCAAGACTCCCCACACTCAATGCCCAAACTGCAACATTCTCGAAGAAGAAAGAACTGTCATTTGCCCTACAATATAATTATGGTTCTTCCAGATGTCGCAGTCATGGCTTCTCTGCCCTCTATGCTGTCCAAAGGTAGCACAAGGAGCAGGGCCGGCTCTAACTTTTTTGCCACCCCAAGCAGCAAAAAAAAAGCGCCGCCCTGCCGTAACACCCCCCCCACCGAGTGCTGCGCCGCCGACCCCCCCCACCGAGTGCCGCGCCGCCGAACCCCCCCACCGAGTGCCGCGCTGCCAAACAACCGCCGCCCCCCCGCAGCACTGCCGAACACCCCACCACTTCCCGCCGCACTGCTGAACACCCCCTGCCAAGCGCCGCACCGCCGAACAGCCCCCGCCCCCGTGCCGTGCTGCCGAACACCCCCCGTGCCGCGCTGCTGAATTCCCCCCCCCCCCCCGCGCAGAGTACCGCCGAACACCCCTCACCCCCTGCCGAGCGCCATGCTGCCGAACACCCCGGCCCCCCGCGGAGTGCCACGCCGCCAAAACCGCCACCAAGTGCTGCACCGCCAAACAGCCCCCGCCCCCCCGCCACACTGCCAAACACTCCACGCCCTGCTGCTGAACACCCCTGCCCCCCATGGAGCACCGCGCCATCGAACACCTCCACCCCCCGCACAGCACTGCACTCCTGAAGCCCCTCCCCCACGCGCGGAGCACCGCCAAACACCCCCCGCCTCCCCGCGGAGCACCGCGCCGCCAAACACCCCCCACCAAGCGCCGCGCTGCCGGAACCTCCCCCCTCTCCCCCGCCAAGCGCCACACCGCGTTGCCCCCCGCCACCCAAAGATTGGACGCCCCTTACCAGGAGCTGCCCCAAGCACGTGCTTGGTTGCCTGGTGCCTAGAGCCAGCACTGACAAGGAGGCACCGGCCACATTGGGAACCCTGAGACACCATTGGTCAAAAGAATCTGGTCTTTTTCTTCATGTTGTGAAGGGCAAAATTAAATCTCTTCTATTAGTGTATGCAGTGGTGTTATAGTTATAATAATTTCAGGATATTGGAGCGACAAGGTGGGTGAGGCAGGGCCAGTGCAACCCATTAGGCAACCTAGGCGGTCGCCTAGGGCGCTAACATTTGGGGGGCCGCGACCGCGGCGGCCGGATCTTTGGCGGTGGTATTTCGTGGGCGGGACCTTCCGCCACCTAGGGCGGCAAAAAAGCTGGCAGCGCTCCTAGGGTGAGGTAATATCTCTTGTTGGACCAACTTCTGTTGATGAAAGAGACAAACTTTCAAGCTACCCAGAGCTCTTTTTCAGATTTCTTCGGTTAGCTGTGACATGCTGCAAACCTTTCCCAAACCTAAAGAAGAGCTCTGTGTATACCTCGAAAGGGTGTATCTTTCACCAACAGAAGTTGGTCCAATAAAAAATATTACCTCACCAATCTTGTTTCTCCAATATTCTGGGACCTACAATGCTACAACAACATTACAAACTGGATTAATTGGCATACAGCTGTAGTATGTTGGGACACCTTTGCTCTCTGCAGGCTTCCATGTAGGATCCGACTTTTTAAAGCGTTTTCTACTGCCTCTTTTCCCTGTCTTTGTAAAAGCAAGAGTAAAAAGAGAGCGAGAAAATTGAGACTATATAAAACCTAGGCTGTGGTCTGCCTCAAGTGGTTGGTCACCAATTCATAAAATATACAGCGTATGAGGAAGAGAAGGAAATGTAGCTGTAGGGGTTGGGGTGAAGAAAGTGGTGATTTGCGCCCATTCATATATAAAGTTGCTGCTTGGTGAGCTTGTTCTGTTATCAATGTAATGTGCCAAGGCTGTGTATTTTATGAGTAGCATTAGTGCTATATAGGGTAACAAATACCTGTATCTCAAATAGACAGGATGGGTGAGGTAATATCTTTTATTGGCCTGAGGTCTGTTGAAGTTCATCCAATAAAAGATATTTCCTCATCCACCTTTTCTCTCTAACATCCTGGGACCAACTGACCTACACCATTGCAAACAATGGAATATATCTCAAAGAGCAGAAATCAACAAGGATCTTTGAAGTGGTTTGATTCCCCGTTGGTAAAGTACTGAGCATAGGAGAAGGTGCATCGATGGATTAAAAAATTTCTTAAAAGTAGGTATAAATTTCTCTGTATCCCCATCTCCTTCCTGCCTCCTCTCCCTCCTCTTCACTTCAACCTCTCTAAAATACAGTTATGTCAGAGACCGACGGCAAACCCACATGCTTTTTCCACTCAAAGCCGGTGACAGAAAACCTGTAGTAAACGTGCCATCTCCACAGGCTCCAGTGGGGAGAAGAGAAGGCATGTTGCATTAAAGGTCAGATCCCTGGAGAATAGCTCAGAACAGCTGTAATAACAATCTCGATGAGAATTAATGAGCAATCACAGAGGAAGATGAGAAGGTTCTGTCAGGTCATCAGTGCAATCCACCTGTGAGTGCAGGTTTGTTCCCTACGCTACATTTGCTAGTGCTTTGTCGAGACCTATTTTAAATGTTTCGGTTGATAGGATTTCCAACACACCTCTGGGGAGGCTGTTTCATAGTTCTAACACCTCTCATCTTTTAAGGAAGTTTTTCCTAAACTTTTAATTTAATTCTGTTAACATTGATCTTGTGTATGGTTATATCAGTTACCCACACAATGTACTTCTACATGTACTAACACAAAGCTCTGAAAGCCAAGTATGGTTAGCCAATTAGTGCACTTTATTGCACTTCTTGAAGGGCAGTATTGCCACTACAGTGCACGTTGGTTTTATTACTATTATGTAGCAACTGACTAATGTTTCCATTCCATCTCTGTCTTCATCAGCCGGTTTGTTCTCTACTGTTCTGTTGGCTCTACAATGACTTTACCAGCAGTGCGGTGGGAATGGTTATTGCATTTAGAGTGGGATTTTCAAATTAAAGCTGGATGGGGAATGGTTTCCCATCCCATGAATGTTTCTGAGAGTTTAGAATTTTTCCCCATTCCATTTTAGGATGAAACTGAGACCATTCAAAGTTTTTCAGTGAAAAATGAGAGATTGAAAGAGATTTTCTGCCTCCCTCCAAGAGTAGCTTGTTAGTTAGGGCATCCACCTAGGATGTAGGAGATTTGGATTCAAATCTTTGCTCTCTCTGAGTACCCTACTGACAAGGCTATTGGCTATTCTGGGGTCTCTCTCTCTCTCTCTCTTGAAATTCCTGGATCTGTGAAACCTTTCTCAAAGCAAGTTTTGTCTAACCCAGGACATCCCTGGAAAGAGTTTGAGTTTTGTTGACTTGACATTTTCCAGCAAAAAAATCATTTTGTTGAAAAATCCCCAACTGGCTCTACTTCGTAGACGCTCAGTGTTTGCACATCTGTGTCCCCAGTGAAGTCGGCGGTAAAACTCCCATGGACTTCAATGGCAGCAGAGTTAGTGCTGAGAGCTTTTGAAAATCCCTCCCATGTGTTGTTAATTTTGGGGAATGTGGAAGAAAACCCGAGGGACTCTGGCTGACGTGGATTACTGCTTTGAGATGCACAGCAGGCATGGGATGAGGTCTTAGGGCAATGTGTTCCATGCCTTACTTGCAAGTATTAGGGGTGAGTTCTGTAAAGCACTTGAATGTGTAGTGATTTTTCCATCTCTCTCTCTCTCTCTCCATCTTCATCGAACTGATCACAACATTCTGAAAGGATGCACAAATTACTGATCACAAACTCTTAGACTTTCAGGGCTTGAAGGTCTTGCTATAAGGCATTGGAACTGTATTTTCGTCTAGACTTGAAATCAGTTCTTGGTGTTGACCTTCTGATAGGGAGCAGGATATGGAGGTAATGCCTAATGGTCTGAGCTGGAGTCAGTAGCCAGAATGAAGGGTCACAGCTGGAATCAGGAGTCAGAACTGGAGTCAGAGGTCAGAGCCAAAGTCAGAAATCAGAGCCTAGGGTCAGAACCAAGTACCTGGAGTGCCGTGAGGCTGGGAAAAAGGAAAGGCAGGACTGGAGCAAGGCTGGGAAGAAGCAGACACAGGAGTTGTCACAGTCATGGATGAATGCTTTCAGCAGCGAGTGTGCTGCTGCTGTTGATCTTAAGAGCAGGTGTGCTACTCCCCTGAGTCAATCGGGTGGCTTGGCCAATCAGGCAGCTCAAATGGGGCCCACCTGCACTTGTAAACTGCTTGGGTGTTAATCTAGTGGATGAGCAGGCTTGCTGTAGGTAAACTCCTGACACTTTCTGTGCCACCTCATTGTCACTAGAAATCAGTGACTGTCTGGCATCCAAGTATCTCCATGCAGATAATAATCAGGCAAAACGGGGAAAAAAAGCATCCATACACTTACTAGAATTCTACCTAATCCACCAATTTAGTGGAATTTATAGCGCCCCCAATAACCAGAGCATCTAGTGGCCACAAGTTGTTGGATTTCATGCACAAATTACTAGTTGTAAATGTACAGCCCATGTGATGCAGGAAATCAGACTAGATCATCATTTAGTTGGGAATTGGTTCTGCTTTGAGCAGGGGGTTGGACTAGATGACCTCCTGAGGTCCCTTCCAACCCTGATATTCTATGATTCTATGATGATCTTAGTGGAGCTTCTGGCCTTAGAATTCTATGAATCTTGGAAAGTACATAGTGTAGAGCTGGAAGGAGCCTGGAGAGGTCATCTAATCCAGCACTGTGGTAGGACCAAGTAAACATAGACCCTCCTTGGCAGGTGTTTGACTAACCTGTTCTTAAAAACAGCCAATCATGGGAATTCCACAAACTCACTTAGAAGCCTATTCCAGTTCCTAACTATCCTTATAGCTAGAATGTTTTTTTCCCCTAATGTCTAACCTAAATCTGTCTTGCTTCAGATTAAGCACGTTGCTTTTTGTCATACCTTCAGTGGACATGGAGAACAATTGAGCAGTCCTCTGTATAACAGCCCTTAACTTATTTGACTTCTCTTCTCCAGAGTAAATGTGCCCAGTTTTTTCACCTTTGCTCATAGGTCAGGTTTTCTAAACCTTGTATCATTTTTATTGCTCTCCTCTGGATTCTGTCCAATTTGTCCTCTTCTTTCTTTAAGGGTGGCACCCAAACCTTGACACCAATACTCCAGCTGAGGCTTCACCAGTGCTGAGTAGAATGGGACAATGACTTCCCTTGTCTTACACTTCTGTTAAGGCACCCAGAATGATGATCACTTTTTTTCATAACTGCATCACATTGTTGGCTTATAGTCAGTTTGTGATCCACTATAACGCCCCAGATCCTTTACAGTAGTTGTCCCACGTAGCCAGTTATTCTCCCCTTGTGTAGATCATTCCCATGTTGGTTAAGATCATCTTATAAAACACCAGATTCACCACCCTCCTAGGGTTTTCTGCTCCAGTGGGATTTTTTTTAAGTCTTCATGCTGTCCCTCACTTTCTTTACAACCATCTCCTCTCCTCTCTCTGTTGCTATGCACATACTTCTGCAAATAATTGGATTCCATGCCAGAGTGAAAACTTGCAATGTTTACAAAGGATTAAAACTGGCCTTTTTTTTTTTTTTTTTTTTTTTTACAGTTTACCTTATTAGAACATATAGGTGAGCAGGGTCATTCTCTCTATTTAATTAAAAAAAGGAATCAACTGCATATGTGTATTAGTTTCAGAGTAGCAGCCGTGTTAGTCTGTATCCGCAAAAAGAAGAACAGGAGGACTTGTGGCACCTTAGAGACTAACAAATTTATTAGAGCATAAGCTTTCGTGGACTACAGCCCACTTCTTCGGATGCATATAGAATGGAACATATATTGAGGAGATATATATACACACACAGACAGAGAGCATAAACAGGTGGGAGTTGTCTTACCACCTCTGAGAGGCCAATTAATTAAGAGATAATAATTATGTGTATTAGTGTAATGCTAGTGCAAGTATCGGGCCAAATCCGGCAAACATTTATTGAAGAGTTAGTGTTTACTACTGGCAGTAGTCCCATTCACCTGAATGAGACTGCAAGCACTCCTCCCAGTAGTAAATGTTTGAAGGGTTAGGTCCATAGATTGCATTTATTTAAGGCCAGATTCTGTTTTCTTTACACTGAGAAATACCTTGCTCTGCAGGTAGCCCCACTGAAGAAAATGGGATGACTCACAGAGGCCCTGATTGAGAAAAGCACTTAAGTACATGCTTACCTTTAGGTATGTGGTTAAGTGCTGTCCTTAATTAGGGTTGCAGTAAATGGGAGAAATCGGAGTTTTGAAGCGTAATGAGAGGTCAGATTTCCTTCAAACTACCAGTGTCATAAGTGGCCAACATGGATTTCATCTTGGTTTTAACTTTCTGCTGAGATTTCGGTTTGTGTCAGGTGGCTCCTATGAGTTCATCATCAGTAATTAAGGTATTGTTATAAGAGAATAGTCATGCTTTAAAGTCTTGAAATGTTTGCATACAGGCCTGACTAATGTGTCTCCTCTCATGAGGCTAAAGACAGCAGAAATGAGTCTCAGTTATTCCAGATACCTGGCAGGGCAGCGTTCACAGGACCCAGGGAAGCTGATGTTTTATCTCGGACTCAGCAGGCCCTGTAACATCAGCCCCAGTTTGGTCTGTAACTCGGTTCAGGTAGACATGGCCGTTTGCCATCCACACTTGTTTGGAGCAGCTCTTTATCACAAGGAGGCTGTTTTGAGTCCAGGGAAATGCTGCTTCTGTGTCTAATGGAGAAAAACATCAGGCTTCAGCTACTCTTTGTTCCCTGTTTGCTGTAACACCCCTTTCATTTTCTTTCATTTAACAGAAGATAAGATCTGGACTGCGGTACAGCACAACAACACAGAGCTAACCAGAGTCCAAGGGGCTGACCCTGAGAAACCATATGCCATGTACTTTAACTACAGCAGCAGTCTGGACCAGATTGAGGCCATGATAAACAGCGCAGAGTACTGTGAACAGGAGGTGGCTTACCACTGCAAAAAGTCCCGTCTGCTGAACACCCCGAGTAAGTGCCACAAACTGAAATCATTCCTTGTTAGCTGTTATTGATTACACAGCAGACACAGCCCGCAGTGCGACTGAAGCAAAAAATATGGTGCAGAGTAAGGAGTGTCTGTCTTCACACACAGGGCTAGCATTGCACGGAGCCTGACGTGAGACAGAGGGGTAGGCAATGGAATTCCACAATGCTTGTGCACCCCCCCACCCCAATGTTTTCTTCTAGACTAGGATATGCCTCTCTTAAACCACAGCTGCTTTATTTAACTTTAAAAGCAAACACTCGGGTGTACTGTTATTGTTTGTATTACCATAGTGCTGAGCGGCCCTTGTCACAGATCAGGACCCCGCTGTGCTCGGTGCTGTACAAACATGGAATGCCACTGCAAATCCGAATAGAGAGCAGCTGAACTGCTCCAAATTCCTGGAGTATCCACAGAGGGGAAGGCTGCAGTCCATCATGAGTATCGGAGCCAGCCTGAAGCATACGGAACATAACTACTCACCAGGGCTTTTGGTAGCTCAGCACAGTTTCTCCGACAAAACTAATTTCCTTTTCTGGTAGAAGGATCAGATTTTCTGGCCTGATATTTCATGGTGGCAGGAAGACCAGAGGGAGGAAATACTCACTGCTTTATTTGTTCTTGTAGAGCAAGTCCCTGATGAATACCCTGGGCAGTTACCTACCCATAGGCACCCTGTTAGATTCAGGTAGTTAGTTATCCAGGGGAGATGTACAGGGATAAGGGTGGCTGTCTAAATAATTGAAAATCCTCTTTTTGTTACTTGTTATACATGTGCTATCCTGGTGCTTTGATTATCAGACAAGCAATTCTATAGACTTGTCAGTGAGTGAAAAGCTAATCCTACTGAAATGTCAACCAAGACTTAAAGTGCTGTTGCATGGGAATTCTTTTCTGTCATGTTTCATGTATACAGCATAATGGGAAGCATTGGCATGTATTGAAATGCCTGATCGGTTACCTGCAAGACAGAAAACCCATGTGTCCACTGGGCAGATAACCTGACTATTAGGTACATTTAAAACTGTGAAATAGACCTCTTGGTATAGGAAGAATTTGCCAACAAGAAAAGGAATACCCAGACAAAATCAAGAAATATGTTAGTATTCAGCACCATAGACAGAGCATGAAGGAGGAAAAACCACATGGGAAGGAGATAAAGGAGAGAAGGAAAGAGGAAAACATGTATCCTATTTTAGCTGTAGGGTGGAGGGTAAGAGGAAAATATGACTTTCCAGTCCTTTGTTCATTACTACATCCTTCTAGTGATCTCTGGCTGCTTTATGTGATGCTGTTCCTCATGTATTATCAGCACCCTGGCTACTGATCTTTGCATGAAAGCCATGCTGCCTGGGCATAATAGTATACATGGATGTGAACTGACATATACATATATGTGTTTGGTGCACAGATACTACAGAGATACTGCTACTACTACTAAGGACCTGATGCAAATTATATCATGATTTATTTTTTATAATCCTGAATATTAACAACCATGCTCCCGGGCATAAGCCAGCCACTAATTGACGTGGTGAAAAGAAAATTCCCTATAGGCAGATAATTCTGCAGCTAGCAGTGAAAGCATTTGTTGCACCTTCCGTTGACTCACACAGTGCTGGCCACTGTCAGGGAGAGGATACAAGCAGAGGTGGTCGGTAGCATGGCTGATTGTCTCAGGTTGGCAAGAAGCCACGGCACTGTGCTGTTTTGCTAGCAGCATCCCAGTGACAGTGGACCATGCAGCAGTTTCATAGCTCATAACCTGGTTCTCTAATTCAGATTTATTCAATGAACCAGAAAAACTGCAGAGCCCTGGAGGACATAATCCTGAAGGGTGGATGTGGCCAGCTTTCTTTTTCTTTTTTCTTTCCCCCCCATTCTCTGTTCTTTAATTACATTTGACATTTGTCACCCAGGGCGTTGTTACTAGCCTACGGCAGTGGACTTTAGGAAGACATGGAACATATACACAAATAAAATGTGTGAGCTCTTGAAATGACAAGGTTCCAGGGACAGCTGGTTCTTGGTTATATATTAAATGGCTTTAAATGATACCCCCGTTTTTTTTCCCCAAAACCTCGTATATCCAAATCTCCGTGTTAGCTAAAATTCGCGCTGAAATAAAAATGTTCCCGGTGCTCTTTATTAACTGATTTACAAGTGCAAATAATGCTAGCACATGATGGCCTCGAGACTCTTGGGGGATTTTCTCTTGCCTCGGTCTCCGTTATGTGACACCTGGGAGGAACCTGACACCTCTCTGGCACAAGGGTGTTGTGAGGCTTAATTAAAGTTTATGAAGCACTCTGAGATCCTTGCCTCCAAGGCAGTATATACATGTAAATGTGTTGTTAGTGGTATTCATAGATTCAAAGCCCTGGCTGGGATGATTTAGTTGGGGTTGGTCCTGCTTTGAGCAGGGGGTTGGACTAGATGACCTCCTGAGGTCCCTTCCAACCCTGATATTCTATGATTCATGGATTTTAGGGTCAGAAGGAACCATTAGATTATTATGTCTGACCTCCTGCATATCACGGGCCATTAAATTTGACCTGGTTACTCGTGTACTGAATCCAACTTGTGTTTGGGTGAAGCCAAACCTTCCAGAAAGGCATGCAGGCTTGACAGGGTAGTAGTTGTTGTTTTTATTATTATTAATCCCAGTCTTGTAAAAGATCTGGGCCAATTTTGACACTGGATTTTTTTTTTAAAGTCAGGTCAGTTTACTTAGCATAGTGCAGATCATGGCAGTAAAGCGTAATCCATGGCCAGTGTACCTAATGCTGGCATGTTTCAAAGAGGAGCAGTGTGGAGATTCCTATTTTTTCTTCCCTTCATGCCTGTCAGCTCTTTGCAGCTCTGGCTTGGCAAAACATTAATCTAGCCCTGAGGCATTGGGCATGCTAGAAAAGCAAAACTCACGCAGTTCCATTAAAACCAAGGGAGGTTTTTGCATTCTGTGGAGTTGCTGCAGCATATGTCAATGAGTTTCTTTCTGCTGGCCCTGCTCTGTGTCCCTGCATATGTGGCCAGATCCTCAACTGGTATAAATTGGCTACTCTGATTTATATCAATTGAAGTTCAGACTTATAATCTATGCCCTGTTGATGTAATAACCTTCTCCTCTGCAGCTTCTACTGTCTGGGACAAGCTTATCAGTTTTCGCTCACATGTGAAATGTCAGTTGAAACCGTATCTGCTTCTGTGCCACCAGCCTAGATTTTAAGTAACCCGTCTACTTCAGTATGCATGCGTGTTCATGAAGGATGAATTGATTTTCATGGCATTGGAGGGAATTAAAATCCATTCTTATTGAGCAACCGTTGTTGCAATCTAGTGGCTAGTTGGTACTTCTAAAGCCAGTTGTTATTGAGGGGTGTCCAGCTCACAAAAGCAAACACCACATTTGGTGTATATTGGCAACTTCCTTGATAGTCAAGGCAAAACAGGGACTCTGGAGACTTGCTACCATCTCACCTCTAGAAGCTGGCCATCGTGTCAAAAGTTGAGATCTATTAGTGGAGAATTGTGGGGGAAGCTCATACTGCTACTGCTGATGCTGTCCCTGTCCTGGGGATTAAGAGAGAACTTTAGTTCCTTGGGCAGACAATCCAGCATCTTTGAGAACATGCCAGGCGCTCAGAAAGAGAAGACACTCTCTATCTTTCTCTCCTTTCCTCACATATAATGGATGCTTTGTCTCATATACTGGTGTCTTCTTATAATGCTTAGCAAAGAGTCAGGAGTCAAGTTGCTTAGAGATATGAGAGCACCTTCACTAATTGAATGAGCCCTTTGCTGGGTCTTAGTCTGCTCAGGCTTCTAGAAGCAACACTGGGCATGCTCCGAGACTTAACTCATACATTAGCCTAGTCATTCCCATATATCAGTTACATGACAACATTAAGACATTTACTGCATATTAGTAACTGGATAGCTAAATTTACAACACCCTGGGGCCAGTTTCTCCAGCGTGCAGTGCACCAACGTAGGCAGGGAATTGATGGAGGAGAGCAAATTCAAATAGTAGAGTTAAGAATTGTATTTCTTCACCATTTTCTTTCTATCTCCTCTCCTTCTCTGGGCTTGCTTTTAATTACTCTTTTACCTTGAGTTAGGGCTTAGGCTCCTCCCTAGGGTAAAGAAAAGGGTGTGGAAAGCAGCCACACCAACCTTTACAAATGTATTGTGCACCCCAAGTTAAAGGTAAAGAAAGCTAGTGTAGACATGCCCTGTCTTGTTTGCCCCTCCAATGATAGCCTCCCCACGTCCCAAAATTTCATCTAGACTAAACTGTTAATTGATCTGGAAGGTGAATGCCCAACTCAAACGCTGAGGGGAATTTGCTGATCAGAGGTGCTCAGTTGCTTTGGTGACAACTTCTTGGGTCTACGTAGGGGCATGCAGGGGTTTAATGTAATTCTGCAGATACCAAGTTTGGCATTGGTTCAACACTAAGACCCTCTGGCATGTCTCTAGCCTGCCTTAACCCTTTTCCATGTCAAGAGAGAGCGTCCACACTCATCCAGACAGCTATCTTTCCTGTCCCATTCAGTGCCCCTTCCCTGAACCTCCCAGCCGCTCTGTATTGCCCATCCTAGAACACAAATTATATCCAGTCCCTTCTGACTGTGCCTATGCAGCATATCCCCAGTCCGTTTTGTTCTTGTTAATTATTGCAGTGGACTGGTATTTTCTGGTTAAACTCCAGTATTGCTTTAGCTTCTTACCCATGCTCCCATTCTGAAGCAAGGGGGACAAACTGCTTCCAACCAACTTTGAACAGAAAAGTAAGTTGAAGTGATGTCAAAAGACTGACAACAAGTAAATAATAATTTGTCTTTATGCATTTGCCCACTGTTACTCCTTCACCTTTGAAAGATAATTTCCATGTTATCATCCCAGGTACTTTACTTTGCTATTATATTACCAAGAGACAGTTTGTCGTTGTATAAAACAATAAAGATCAGGGCAGCCTGCCCTCAGAGAATGACTCATCTTTGAAAGTGGCTGATGGGTGTCAGGTGTAGATTGTGCAGTGTAATTATGACTGGGTAATTAGAATCTTCTTCCTGGGAATGATTGACTAGAAGTCTGTGTTATCCACTATCCCACCTTGCCTCTCCACTCCAGAGTGGCGGTGCTGACAGCCCCTTGCAAGCATTACTCTAAATAAACCAAGCTATATTTAGAGCACCTGCAACACAGTTTGCAGCAGAAATGTAACACAGAGGATATCAGTCCACTTACTTGCAGAGAGAGATTTGGAGAGACATTTTAAGCTATTAAATTGTGGGAAGGTTGCAAATAATAAAATACGTGAAACCTGATCATAGCAAGAATAACCGGCTTTGTGAGGGAGATAACTGACCACTCCAGTTAATCGTGGGCATTCAAGATGGTTGCTGGCTATGAAAATCTATTCCGAAACTCTTGTTTCTTAAGTACAAAGATAGGTTTACTTGAGAGAGAATGGGACAAGAGAGAGGAATTCTGTCCCCACCACTCACACTATGTAGCTACCAAGTTCTCTGACAGGTCTTGTGGATGTGAGCAGGAATATCACTTTTTTTATGGGAGAAGGGGGGCAGTTACCACCCCCCCCCCACAGCTTGTTTTGCTCCCTCTAGACTTTTCATAGGTCTGTATGCTCCACTTTTGCACTCCCATCGACTTTGCAGGATATAATAGAATCAAATAGAATGTTGTTTATGGGGACATAACTTCACTCCCATCACCTGAATGTTTCTAAACTGATGCCCTTGCATGTAAGTGAAGTGAGCGAGTGTTTTGTTTTGCTTTTCCTGATCCCACCTGCCTTTCCCTATCCAATAATACAAAAATCATGATAACACTTGGCATCTACATAACACCTTCCATTTGAGGATCTTGAGGTGCTGTCTCCTACTTGTGGGTTAAGAAAGTATTATTAGCCCCATTTTCCTGATGGGGAAGTTGAGGCAAAGAGAGATGAAGTCTCTTGCTGAAGGTCCCCCATAGCAAAGCTGGGAGTATAACTCAGGTGACCTGATCACCAGAGTCAGCCAAAAGTCTGTCCTTCTCCTCTCTTCGCTTTCAGTGTTTTTTTCTATGTCTCTCCCAATCTCTTTCCATTTCCTCTTCTCTTCACCATTGTATTTCCCTTTGCTTGCAACCTGGTTCATTTCCCTGTCCCCTCACTTCCATTGGGCCTTTCCCCTCATGGTCTGGTCTCCCCTCTCCAGTCCAATCCCCTCCTTGAATTTTACCACCTCAGGTCATATCCCTTAATGCGCCCAGCGTGCCGCATGTCTCTCTGTCAAGCCCCTGACTCTTCTGCCCATACATGCTCCCTCATGACCCACTCTGGGGTTAGGGTAGTGCTGCTGCGGTCCAGGAGACTGAGGAATGAGTCAGAGGGTGCCTTTCTCACCTACACATCTTCCCCTCTGCCTGCCCCATTGTGCTGCACTGAGCGGTGCAGTGTGGGAGCCCATGGAAGGAGCAGAGAAGAGGACATTTGGAGGAATCCTGGCTTGGCAGCGCCAACCCAAGATACCCATTGTATGGACACCACCCAAGATGCTGAAGTCCAGAAAGAGCTTTGGCTCTGAAAATCCCTTACCTCCAAATACCACTATGGAAGGCTACCATGTGACAAAATGGCGGAAATGTTGATAATTGCGGAGAACCTGGCTCCCCAGAACAACTGTCCCCAGGCACTGACCCCAAATGAAAACAGTGGTGTGCTCTTAAACCGAGCGAGAGATGAGGGGATGAAGGCTGGGGACAACGTGACCATGTAGAAGTTGAGGAATGACCCATAATGTGAACGTGCAGAGCCTAAACAAATGCTTGATGCAGTGCCCCCTGTCAACAACTTGCACCCCTTGAGGAGCGAGTTGAGATAAATGACACCACCAGGTCTTGGTTGCAGGTTTGGAGCGATAAGTTATGATGAAAATAATCCCTACAGCCCAGGAGGAGGAGGGAGTGTAGGGGAAAGCCCATTCCTTCCCTGCATCCCAGCTTAGGAGCCACAGTTGGGACCAGTGACAGAGCTCTGTAGAGTCGTGGGGTGATTCTCTCTCCTGATGTGTGAATGATATGCAGGTATGTCTCCATGACAAATATCAGCAAGGCACTGTCGTTTGCATTAGCTCTAGACATACTTAGTATCCAAGTGCTTCTCCGGGCTGTGGCTAACGGGCTGATGAGGAAGGGCTGTCTGAGAGACCTGTACAGCTGTGTGCCTGGTTGCTCATTGAACAGGGCTGTGACTTAAGATTCTTTAGCAAATGTCTCTTCCCCGCCCCCCATGCCCCTGGACAGCATTTTCAGCTGATCTGAAAGAGCTCTCCTGAAAATGCACTGCTTTGTTTATGGGAGTCTGTGACAGAATTTACCCAGAAAATAAGTTTGTAAGACCCCCCTAAGGTGAATACATTCTGAGTTTTGCAGTACACAGAAAGCACCTTCTCTAATGTGCAAACAGCTTGGTCCAAAAACATTTAGCTACAGAAGAAGGCAGATTTCATAAAGAGAGACACATTGAATCATGAGAGCTCTAGCTTGGGACTTGAGAGACCCAGGTTCAAATCCCTGCTCTGCCACAGACTGCCGCTGCGAGCCTGGACCACATTAATCTCTCTGAGCCTCGATTTCCCATCTGTGAAATGGGCGTAATAGCACTGTCCTGTCCCATAGAGGTGTTATGAGGATAACTGCATTGAAGCGTGTAAGGTGCTCAGTAACAGGGAATGGGGCAGCCAGTGGCAGCACAGTAAGAGAGCCATCCCTTTTGTCGTTGCTGGATAGGATGCTGGAAGGCATATGTTACACTTGTTACTATGGAATCTAGGACCTTGGGGTGTTTGTTCTGACTCAGTGTATCTGGTGTGCCATGCTCCCATCCCTCTTGTCTTGCCACCAGCCCCATATAATGGGTGGGAAGGAGCAGCACAACTACAGCACAGCAACAAAGGAGCCAAAAGGACAGCAGCTTGTACAATCAAAGAAAAAAAACAAAACGATCACATGAAAATTGAAGTCTTGGGTGGGGCAAAGGCTGGATAAATGTGCCAGGCACCCAGCCTGTCTTCACCCCAGTCCTTCCTATTGACCCAGCTCTCCTGGGAGGCCCAAGAATGTAACCAATGAAAATGACTAGCTGTGTGGGGGGAGGAATTTTTTCTTTTTTGAATATAATTGACTCCTTCCTTTGAATCTCTGGATAGGCCACCATCCTGGCTATGGCTCTCTTACGAAGCAGAGATAGTTTTGATAGCTGCATGTTATGCAGCACTCAGCACATCGTTGGGGATGAACACAACTAGAAATAAACAGCAAATCCATTGCTTGTTATAAAAATGTAGAATGAGTTAAAACTGCAACCTGCCCAGCCCTCAAGAAACAAATACTCCTGCCTTAGCAGGAAAATATCTCCCCTTCTTCAAGAGCTACAAAAGGGTGGGTATCCTCATAATGCAGCCATTTGGCTGATGCATTCAATAATTCTAATCTGAGCATGTTCTCATAGACTCCTAGATTTTAAGGCCAGAAGGGATCATCATGGTCATCTAGGCGGACCTTCAGTGCATCACAGGCCAGAGACCCTCACTATCCACTCCTGAAGTAGGCACATAACCTCTGACTGAGTTACTAAGTGCTCAAATCTTGTTTTAAGCACTTAAAATTACATATAACCCACCATTTTTATTAGTTCAAACCAGCCAGTGATCCATTCCCTATGGTGAAGAGGAAAGTGAACCCTTGCCAGGATCTCTGCCAGTTTGACCTGGGGAAAATTCCTTCCCAATTCTTCAGCATGGTGATCAGTTAGACCCTGAGTATGTTGGCAAAACTGACCAGCAGGACACCTAGGAAATAATTCTGTAGAGTAACTCAGAGCCCTCCCTGTCTAGTGTTCCATCTCCAGCCGTTGGAGATATTTGCTGCTAGCAGTTATGGAAATGCCCTTGTAGGAAATCTCATCAAACCATTCCCTCCATAAACATATCAAGCTCAGTCTTGAAACAAGTTAGGTTTTCTTTCTCCACTGCTCTCCTTGGAAGACTGTTTGAGAACTTCACTTATCTGATGGTTAGAAACCTTCATCTAATTTCAGTCCTAAATGTGGTGAGGCCCAGTTTATACCCATTTGTTCTTGTGCTGACATTGGCCCTTAAATAACTCCTCTGCCTCCCTGGTGTTTATCCCGTTGATGCATGTATAGAGAGCAATCATATCTGTCCTCAGCCTTTGTTTTGTTAGTCTAAACAAGCCAAGCTCCTTACGTCTCCTCTCGTAAGGTAGGTTTTCATTCCTCTGATTATCCTTGTAGCTCTTCTCTGCACCTGTTCCAGTTGGAATTCATCTTTCTTAAACACAGGAGACCAGAATTGCACACAGTATTCCAGATGAGATTTCCCCCCCCTCCCCCCGTTCCTTGTATAATGGTAAGAGCACTTCCCTATCTCTACTGGAAATTATTTCACTAGGAGGGTGGTGAAGCACTGGAATGGGTTACCTAGGGAGGTGGTGGAATCTCCATCCTTAGAGGTTTTTAAGGCCCAGCTTTACAAAGCCCTGGCTGGGATGATTTAGTTGGTGTTGGTCCTGCTTTGAGCAGGGGGTTGGACTAGATGACCTCCTGAGATCTCCTCCAACCCTGATCGTCTATGATTCTATTCTAAATGTTGCTTGGACTAACTGCAGTGTCAGCTGCTAATGATTTCTTGTCGGCCCCAAAAACAGATCAGATAATGGCTAAACTAAGAGGCCCGTGTGGGGGAGGGGATGCCTCAGCTTGGTGTGGCTTACATCTTCTAGCCTCTTCAACATGTCAGTTAAACAGACGTAGGCTCAGTTAAACTCCATTCGGTTCTGACTCACTTACTGACACTTAACTGATATCCTCTGATCACCTCTGAATTTGGCCTGTGGTGTTGGTGAAACTTGCCCACTGAGGAGTCCGGAAGAAGGTGTCAATCACAGCAGTGTAAACGTCCTCTGATTCATTTCTGAATTTGGCTGACGCTGCCAAAGAAGCTGCTGTCAGCATCTGCAAAGCGGCCACATTGATGGTTCCTGGGCTAGTGTTATCAAATACGCCTGAACAGGAATCCAGTAATGATCATTTGCATTTCTGCATACTCTTTCTGTGAAGATCTCGAAGCCATTTCAGTTAATGAACATAATCTTGCATCATTTCTGTGAGGTTGGTAAATTTAATCCCCCTTTGAGCTGGGGAAACTGAGGCACAGTCCGGCTAAGATACTTGTCCAAGGTCACCTAGTAAGTCACGGGGATGGAACCCAAAAGTCCTGGTTCCAAGTCTCCTGCTTTAAACCCCTACATGCTCTTTGTCTGCAGGAAACCACAGCAGATTGCTTATGCCCTAATATGCCCTCAGCATGCACCTATGTCATAGCTTAATTCTATAGTGCAGCTAGGAGGAGAAGAGAGAGGTTAGAGGATGGAAAACCGAGTCCAGGTTTAACTCATGGTAGATTCACTTTGGACTGAATTCATCCCTAGTGTAAATCTGTCGGAGACGATGAATGTGAGCTCGTGTCCATAAGGCTGATGGAAAAGGCGTTTTCTTTTCTCAGAAGCAATGAAGAGAGTGGGAGGCAGAAATACGGTGTTTGCAGTTAAAAGGCTATGTTTGCAGATACTGTTCAAACCGTACCGCCCTAAGACCCTTCCCCAAGTGTTAGGCGGATAGAGTTTTCTCCTGGTACATTTTGTGCAAGGAGAAGGAAAGCTGCAAAATAGCACTTTTTAAGTCTGTGTTTATTTCTTTATTTGTACTATTTCGGGGAGAATGAGCACAGAGAAAGTATTGTCTGGCACTGGGGGTGGGAGGCTTTTGAGTATTTTCCTTTCAGGAAGCATCTAAAAAACGCAATAGACAAATTGCTTTTTCCCCCGATTGATTTTGGGGATGATCTGATTGAGGCCTGCTAAGGAGCTGGAAAGACTTTGATGAGCTGAAAGAAAACAAGCCTTAAATGTGTCTTTGGAGAGGCATTTTTAATGTCCACCATGCCAGGCAGATTGAGGAGGAAATGGAAAAAGCTTTTGAGCTTGAGTGTGTTCTTGACCTCTTTGATCCAAGGAAGACTCAAACCTTAATGGGAGAGAGGTTTAGCCAAGAGGGTCATTCTGCCCTGAGAGAACCAGTTCCACAGAGGAGCAGCAGCATTACGGGCACTCTATCTAGAGAGGAAATCAGAGGTCCCCAAAAATAAGCATTCAAGGCCTGGCACTTTCCCCATGTTCCTTGAAATGCATCGATCAGTTTTCACATTAGCAATTTACAAAAAAAGTTAACTAACTAATCCATACAGTGCCCTTGGGAGGTGGTATTGTTATCCCCATTTTATGGTGAGGGAAACTGAGGCATGGGGGTATTTTCAAAAGCACTTATTGATTCCACTGGGAACAGAGTTATATAAACTCTGAGCACTTTTCAGAATACCACCTTCAAGGTCTTGCCACATTGACACAGTGGGCCAGCAGCAGAGCCAGGAAAAAAGAAATCCTGTTTTCCAAGATCCATGTCTTTAATCACAAACCATCTTTGCTTTATCCCTCACCACAACAGCTGGTTCAAAGGTAACCTGTTTTCTCATTACAGAATTAAATATAAGAACCCTGAAACCCATCTCCACAGTTCCATACCCAGATGCCACCTCAGGGAAATTAACTTAGTGTGTGTTTAGGCAGAATAAGAGGGAGTAAGAGAAGATGAGGATGAGGCAATCTAAGAAAACAGTGGTGAAGTCAGTGTAATTATTAAATAGTCGTCTGCTCATATGCCTAAGCTATTGGCTTGGGGCATGATCCTGCACAAGAGAAGCCAATGGGAATTACATGATTGACTTCAATGGGAGCAGGAGCAGTCCCTTAGAATGGAGAGAGTTAGAGGTAAAGATGGTTTTGGTAACTGTAACCAGGAATAAAAATTCTACCCTTTAGGGTTCTGTCTCCCTAAATGAACAACCCAACCACTCTGGACAGTGAGTTAGAGGAGACTGAAGACACAACACTACTCCAGGTTAATAACATCCCAGAGAACAACTGCACCAGCAACATTATTCTAGGCAGGGTTGTTTCTATGGTGATACAAGAATATATTTATAAGTTTAGCATTTAAATTAAGAGTGTCCTGCATTTTGACATGCACAAGGAACACTGTGTAGCATCAGAGGATGTTGTAACTTCTATTTTTATGGCTCGGGAGCCATCCTGGGACTTTTCGTTCAAAGATGACTTCAGTAGTCGTGAAGGCACCAGGTTAAGTGGCCTGTAGATTGAAGTCTTCTGCTTATCGATAGAACTGGTACAGCAGAGAGAGCGTGGTGCCAGCTTCTTCACATGGTCTCACCAATGTCCCTCAACCCTGACCTGCAGAAGAACGCCTCCAGGGCTGAGAGTAGAATTAGGCCCATTCAAACCTTGGCTTGTCTACTGAGAATAATGAAGAGGTTTCTCATTCCAATGGTAGTTTTTCTCATAGTGGGCTGAAATGTACCCACCCATTCAGATAATTTCTCAAGCATTTTCTTTTTTTATATATATATATACACACACACACACACACACACACACACACACACACACTTTAGGCTATTCTGCCATGATTTATTTTTGATAGACCAGGATTCAGAGAATTTTTAAAGCACTCTGAATGCCTGCAGGTCCTGATTTAAAGCCCACTGCAGTCAATGGAGGTCTGTAAGGGTGCAGACTCACCCCTGCGGCGCCCCCTACTGGTTGCTTCAGGGAATCAGCTTGTCCAGCATGTGGAGCGCCCTCTGCAGGCCGGTGATCCGCCTTGTCCCTACTTCTGGCCCCTGTGTCCCTCCCAGGACCCCGGTGCCCCTTGCTCTGGGTGCTGCCCCCTGGCAGTACCCCACAGTTCTGGGTCTCCCCTCCCTGGGGAACCCCCACCCACTATCCCCACCTTGCCTCAGTACTAGGCCACTGCCAGTCAGCAACTAGCCCCCGCTCCCTGGGGCAGACTGCAGTATAGGCCACTCATCACTGGCAAGGGGGGTTTGGACCTGCTGCCTTGGACTACCCCTGGGCTGCCCTCTGCAACCCCCAGTACCCCTTGGCCTAATACTAGGCCGCAGCCTGGGGCTCTCCAGGCTGGAGCTCCCCAGCTCCTCAGCCTGTCCCCAGCCCTGCTCCACTACAGGTACCCTACGTCTAGCTCCCTGCAGCCAGGCCCTTCTCTCCCTGAACACAGAGAGAGACTCTTGAGCTCCTGGCTCCCAGCCTCTTTAAACAGGCCAGCTGAGTCTGTTTGGGGCGTGGCCCCAGCTGCAGCCACTTCCCCCGATCAGCTCAGCCTTCACGCTGCCTTCTCTTCCTCGGGTCCCAAGTGGAGATAGGCTTCCTGCCTAGCATTCTGGCTTTTATAGAGTCCACTCTTAGCTGCCTGTCTCTCACCATGCATGGTATGAGGAGCGTAGGCCCCTAAACCCGGGTTTGTCGATTCCAGTGGGTGGATAGGCATCTAAATTGCAGCATCTAAGTACCTTGTGGTTTACTCTCCCCTTATGTGCAAGCTTTTCAAAGACCCTTGCTGCTAGCTGTGCAGGATTTGCTTTGTACTAAGGGCTTGCCTGTCTGCCTTGTGCAGTATCTGTTTTACTCTCCCCTTATGTGTTTAATTTCTCACTCTCCCTTCCCCTAAACCTATGGTTTACCTAGAGATTAAAAATTATGCATCCAATTTACAGGATCTAGCCATTCTACTACATTAACATTAATAGTGCATGAAAAGTGCTCCCAGTGGCTTTGTCTGCAGTCAGTAGCCTTTCTCTATTCTTTCTATTCAGGCTGTGTTACTTAATGAGACCATAATGTTGGCAGTGGCGCTTGTGTTGATGAAATAGGGAAGGTAATAATGGTTTCTGGTTGTCCTTTTTCTCAGTTTTCCATTACTAAACCTAATGCAGCCATGACAAGTTTGTTTTACTGATGAATCCAGACCAATGGCAGGATGCATGCTGAAATGAAGAAAGATCAGAGAAGTTGTGCTGAAGAAAGACTCTCGTCACTTATATGTAAAGGAGTATCTTAAATGTGAAATTCTCTTTTAGCCTCTGATTCAAATGGTCATTACAATAGAGAGAGGGAGAGAGAAGGCAATGAACCCTAAAAGCAGCTGACTGGTGAGGACTGATTGGTCTTTCTCAGCCCATTTGCTGGGCAAAGTCGTCTTTTAGCTATTACCTACTCTGCCAAGCTCAAGGGTGAGCAGAAACCTCCATTTGGTTTTCTCACATTGGCAACAGTGTGATGCTCTTAAGCAAAGGTGCCCCCATTTTGCCCAGATGAGGACCATGCTCATGGCTTGCCAGGAGCTTGAGGACTGTTCCTACTTTGAGATACCCTCATCATAAATGAAGTGGTGGTGTCTTCTGCTAAGATCACGATGGAGCACAGGATGGTAGGAGTTGTTGACTTCTCCTGTTGGCAGGTGTATTTGGGCCTCCCTCTGGCCTCCTCTTCTTTAAGAACAATCTGTCTCCTCTGCCAGCTTTACCCCTCTGTAATCCATAGCTGAATTTACCAGCAGCTCTTTCCAATCAGCATAATTCATAGACTATTTGCAACCCTTGTTTCCACTAAGCAACCAGATCCAAACCAGTGCTTTCACTTCTGGACGGTGTCACTCATGCTGAATGTTTAAATCCTGTATTGAAGCAATGAGAGTCACTGTTGCATTCTGATTACTTCCTCTACAAGACAGGTTAGGGACTCCAGCCAATCTGCAGAACATTAGAAACCTCTGCTAAATAGACCAGCATTTTATTGGCAGAGTAATCGCCTTATCTATGACTAATGCCTCTAGAGGGAGGAACGGTCTTCCCAAAATGCCACCCTGCACGATTCTTTTCACTTCTTTACAAGGTTCAGGGACCAGTCTAGCTATATTGTTCTGAAGATTGTAATGTTTTCAAAGGGTGAAATTCCAGGAAACACACCATTGCCAAAATTAATAGGTAAACGGACAAAGTGAAAGAGACTATTAGACCCATTGTAATACTGTAGTAACTGGGTGGTGGAGTAAAAGCAGAAGCTAATGGGTAAACATAACCACATATCAATGACATAAACATACAATGTGTAGTATACAGCTGTGTTTACTCAAATAAAGCCAGCGTAACTCTATAAGATATAATTTAGGAGGCAAGACAATTGCATATAGTCTTGCTTGAAAGGATAGTTTCCTTGGCTAGTTTGTATTAGTAGAAGGGAAGTTATTCTAGCTCAACCCCATGGGAATGCCTGCGTTTATTACAAGAGTGTTACTTCAGTCGATAATTTGTACCTTTAATAGGACATTTTCGTGAGTGAAAAATAGATTTGAACGGATGTTCCAAAAGGTAATTCCAGGAAAAACTTCACTTTCATTTTGACCCCATTCACAGCCTTTTTGATTCATTGTCCACACACATCCATAGGATGGAATCCTCCTCTCCCCACCCCCCGAATGTTCCTGGAAAGTGAAAGTCTCCTGAATATTCCTGCAGATGTTTGCCTTGATGGAAATGTTCACTCATCCGTCTTGAAATCTTTTTGCACTCCTTATTATTTATAATCATCCACTCAGAGGGCAGAAACAATACCTTGTGACTTAAGTGACCATTCAGATAGTACCTAGTCAAAGCAAATAGTTTGCAAACAGTTAGTAGGCTGCATTATGTTGGTATTGAATGGTTTAAACAACTTTAAATAACTAACACATTTATAACCATAAAAGTCTGTTCATGGATAACAAATGAAAAAGGGCTAAATTGGTCAAATAAATTCACTACTGAAAGGCATTTAGATACTACAGTGATGAGCGCGGTATGAACGTCTGTATTGTAGCGTAGTGTCGTAGTATATGAGTAATTCACCTAATAATAAGTATTGAGGATCAAATTAGCCTCTAGCATGAGGAGGCTCAACGCCACTCATTATTCTGCTCACTTAGGCCAAGAGTGAATTTGAGCCTACCTAGGGACTGTAGGATTTGGTCCTTAGTTATTGAGTGTTTTCTAAAATTCCGTTTTATTGAAAAATAAATGCTGACCCTTGGATAATATTATAAAGCTCCCGGGGTGTAAAGCAGAGGTAGCAATATTACCCCAAAGCAGACTCAATGCCGTGCTTTCAGACAGAATCTAAAGGCTGTAGGAGTGCTGGAGTCACAGTGCCAACTGCCAGTTTTCTAGAACGGCAGAGGAATATTCTGCACAAACCAAGGGATGGAGAATGTAAAGGTGTCTGTAAGCCTAGAACTGTCTATCTGTTGGAGTGGTGCCAGTATACATTAGAACAGCCAGCCAGGCCATCCCCCTACTTGGAAAAGCTGATGCAGGAGCTTCTACAAAATGTTTGTGCTACCCAAGGATTTCCCCATGTACGGGGTATCCCTCAGTGGTTGTCTAAGCTGGATTTAGGCCACTTTATGCTACCGGAGTGGTACAAAGCAGCTGGAGCACAGGAAAGAATCAGGCGTTCTAAATGTTTAACATAGAATCATAGGACTTGAAGGGACCTCGAGAGGTCATCTAGTCCAGTCCCCTGCACTCATAGCAGGACTAAGTATTATCTAGACCATCCCTGAGGGGTGTTTGTCTAACCTGCTCTTAAAAATCTCCAATGATGGAGATTCCACATCTTCCCTAGGCAATTTATTCCAGTGCTTAACCACCCTGACAGTTAGGAAGTTTTTCCTAATGTCCAACCTAAACCTCCCTTGCTGCAATTTAAGCCCATTGCTTCTTGTCCTATCCTCAGACTTTAAGGAGAACAATTTTTCTCCCTCCTCCTTGAAACAACCTTTTACGTACTTGAAAACTGTTATCGTGTCCACCCCTCAGTGTTCTCCAGGCTAAACAAACCCATTTTTATCCATTAATATTCACATGGGCAAGATCTCTCCTCCAGGCATATGAGAAACAGTAACATATTTTTTACCCTGTATGACTGCATCATTCCTGAGAATATGTAGTGGCGCACTGGATCTCAGCAAACACTTAAAGGTGCAAATGACATAATTGACATGATGGAGGTATGTAGTAGCCAGGTCTAATCAGCATTTGTATTTGTATATCAGATATTTAGCCAGGTAAACTATTTGCACCCACAAAATTGCAGCACAATTGAGGTTGCAAACATATAAGTAGGTCTTAAAAATTTGGCCCGATCAATGCTGGGTCTAGGTGCTTTCTTATAATTTCATTTGGTCTGATAAATTTGTACCTGCTGTTTTCAAAGAATGGTTTCTTAAGATTGTTGCATGCCACTTAGCATTGAAACATTACTCTAGGGAAAGTAACCCTTTGCAAAACAGTGAAAACTCGGATGCCCTAAAAACAGAATCAGGTGACTAGTTTAGCAATAATATATTGCCTAACCTAATGAAAAGTCATTACCTTTAAATAATGGACCACATCACAGATTTAATTATCCCAAGTCAAGGTAGAGGGTGCTTCATGTCGACAAGGTCAATTACCTTATCCAGAAGAGCCCGTTTGAAATATATTATGAATAATTCACAGACACAGAAATTAGATATGTAAAAGTGTCCCAGCTATAATGTGGTGAAAGCATTCAGATTCATTCTTCATGTATTTAAGATAATAGCCAAAGGACAATTATGGCTGCTTAAAAGTAACACTAGTTAGGTGATGAGAAACGCCAGGTGGATAGTCAAATCCACATTAACATATGTAACATTTGAAAGCATTGTCCTTTGTGCCAGTCTCATACAAGAGGGCAATAAACTGATTTAGGCCTTATTTTGACAGTTTTCTCTCATCCCCATCTCCCTCAGAAAACCCAGAAGGCCTTTGGTTATGCTTTGTTCAGTTGATTTCAGTCTCTGACCTTTGGGAAGCTAGCTACATAAAATACTCTAGCTAGACAGAGAACTCTCTGATTTTTCTTTGTTGAACATTTCAGCCTTTTGGGCAGTCCCAAAAATCATGAGGAAAACACTCACATTGACTTCAGCGGGCTTCAGATCATGCCCTCACTATTATTAATGTCACAATAGTACCTAAAAGTAGGACCTCATTGTACTAGACGCCATGCAAACAGAGAATTCCTGCCCCGAACATTTCATCTCTAAGTCCTTGGGGAAACAAAGGCAAAGCAAGGTGCTAAGGAAATACAACAGGTGAGTAGCAATTCCAGAAACAGAACCCATGATGCCTCCTGACTCCTACTTTAAAACCCTATCCACTGGACTCAGTCCTCTGGGGCCTGATTCCATCTTGCCTTGCATCTAGTGTAGCCATTTTCACCTACACTCATTTTGCACAGGCTGGGATGAACGACTACAGACGAGACAAGGCAGGGCAGAATCAGGTCCTTTGAATGGCTCGGCATTGTGTTTGTTACAGAGCTGGTGAAGTTACTCTGGATCTGCCCTGGAGTTACTGCTATTTGAAAGTCAGTTCCTTCTCTGTGCACGCCAAGAAAGAATATTTTGTATTGTGCTCACAGGGAAATTATTCTTTTACAATCAGTTCTTAAAGCATACCACATCCATTGCATTTTGGGGGGAAAATATCCACAGTAAATGCAATTGGAGTAAATGTATTTACAAACTCTGCATGTAGAACATTTTCAAAGAAATGCAGGAGGATTTCGCGACATGTACCACTCTGAAAATATATCTGATAAGTCCCGCCTACACAACCAGGATATTGATTGTCTAGCCAATCTCTTCTGCCTGGGAAAAGATTTTAACTATATTTATTGGAGGCTTACTGTGCAGCAAGAGATTAAAGTCAACACAGCTTTTGGTAGTGGCAGTACAAGACACCATAGCAACGGCCCAGGAAATGCCATTATCCAGGCAAGAGTGGCCTTTCCTGATAGAGCCATGAGACCTGTTATTACCATGCTGAATTTGGGATATTGGATGTTTTGAACTGGTGGTTTTGGTGATCACCGCAGTAGATAGAGAGGAAGACTGTTTGGATATGCCTCTGGAGAAATCCAGAAACAAGAGAGTAGACTCTTGGTAGAACATCTTTCACAGGCCACAATCCCGTATCCTTGAAGGGAAGTTTAATGTGCAAACCGGGTTGTTTTTATTTTTAAGCATATATTGTTCTTTCATGTAGGGTTCTGTGGGTGTGGACGTGCAAAATACGCTTTTGCTGCTCAAGTTACTAGTCTGAGAACCAAATCTTGTACATCTATCCATATGGCTAGAGGAGTCTGGGTGCAGTGAAACGGGTGAGGTTCCACATGCAGGAGTGGGTAGAATTGCTGGAGACTTCACAGGGTAACCTCCCTTCCAATCCTGTCCCACGCTCAGCTGGGCCAGACGATCTGATCTATTGAGTTGAGCTTTCTCTTGGGAGTAGATGAGGGTTGTTGTTACCCAAGGTTGGTTGGTTGGTTTTTTCCCCTGATAGTGCAGCTGAAGCCCAGTGAGATGAAGGGACTTAAGAAGTCATATAGAGAATCTCTGATAGAGACAGGAATACAACCCATGTCTTCTTATTTTCTGTCCTGTACCTTAGCCAGAAGACCACTGTCCTGCTATGAGTAATAAATCATATTGCTTGAAATACCATCTCATATCAACCTAGAGCTATTTAGCAGTCGGACTAAAATTATGACACAAGCTGTGCTATAGAACAACATAGTCTCTTGACATATGGTGACCTTAAGTGTGAATTATAAACACACTAAACCTGCCCGTCTAGGGAATAACATGCTCTTTCAGCACATTGTGACTTTACACAGACAACAGTAACCTTAGCTTTCTTGCTTTGACTTTGCAAGGAGTGGTAACGGCCAGGGGAAATCCCACAGGGCTGCCGTTTTTTAAGATGACTTGGGAGAAGGTGGCTAATTTGTCAGGTACCTTAGTTTAAATGTCTAAATTTAATAGTGACATTTCATGGCCTTTGAGTTTACCTGCTTTATTTGCTTGAAAGGAAAAGTTCAGCAGAATTTTGGAAGGTGCTGTGGAATTGTCTATTTAATGAGGCATTCAGCAGGCCTGCTTCTGCTCCTATTGAAGTCAATGTCAAGACTCACACTGACTTTAATCAGAGCAAGACTGGGGAGCTACCTAACATTTTTTTTAAAGCATTGCAATGAGAGAAAATAAAATCAACACAATTTTCCTTTAAATAATGAGCTGTTAAAATATGTGACTAAGTATAGAGTCAGAAAGGAAACTGGAACATGTAAATTATTTGATATTCTGATTCATCCAGAGCTTTTCTAGTACCATTTCTCCACAAAATTGTGGAGGATGCCTCTTTTCCCCTTGGTGCTGTTGGGTTGTGCCCTAGAAGTCATGAGGAAGGCTTGATAAAGACTAAGCTGAGCCTAAAAGACTTACTAGCTTATGTATGTATTTGCATGCATGAATGCGAAGAGGTGTTTACATGGCAATGTTAGGTGGGCCAGCTGTTTGAATCCTCTGTCTTTTGTTTAAATGTAAACCTGAATAGATAAAACCACTTAGGCCTCTAGTCGCAATTAAATTATAGCAACCTCCAACCGCTCAGTTCAAAGGTCCATTTGTCTTAGTTGGGGCCTTTGATTAACTTATCCTTATTCCTGTTAATTGAAAGGTGAGTTCACAGTCATCAAGAGGTCTGTGATTCATCCAGTCACTAGTAACACAGTGTAAAAATATACATGTTCTTAAATACTGTTCTCAGTTTGGAGCCCCCAAAGATTTAGTGAGCGTCATACGCTATCGTGGGTTAAACTTGACTGAATGAGACCATTTTGACTCACATCACATTGTTATCCAGGGGTTTCAGAACCCAAAGCAGACTTAATTGTTTCTCTCCAGGCACCATCAGGAATTAATCAATGGGGACACAGCTCCGCCGTCTGATAAATGATTGATACAAACCAGAGTGTTTTTACCTTAAACTACTTTTTCTTAGGTCTCAAGCACACAAACACATGCGCTCTAGCAGTAGGTGTGGAGCACCCCAAACATAGTTACCGAAAGTCTGAGATGGTTTTGAGTGATCATTAGCTGGGCTCCCAGGTGCCTGTCCAGCTGACGGGGCGTTTAGGTATCTGCTCCTTGTCCGAAGAAAAGCTCCCTTGGACTGCTCTGAAGTGTTTACTTTTACTTAATCTTTTATAGCTAACGCTCACAAAAATCATAAGTCATAGTAACCCCTATCGGGTAGGGTTGCCAACCCTCCAGGATTGTCCTGGTGTCCCCAGTAATTAAAGATTGTGTCATTGAATGAAACCTCCAGGAACACATCCAACTAAAATTGGCAACCCTACTCCTAACTGCAACAAAATAGTCATGATCTCTTATCAGCAAAGCATTTCTAGTATTTCTAGTCATAACAACAATAAAACATATGTGTCGGGGGCACTCGGAACCAAGGTCGCTGTCCACTCACTTGCTTTCATTCTCGAGGTACGTTAACTCTTTTCCCCTCCTCCCATTCTGATTAGCAAAGCTGCAACTGCAGCAATTTGGCCTTGCCTATGAAAACCCTGACAGTTATTCCTAGCCATGTGGTGTTCTGTTTTTAATCAATGGTGGCTAAATACACACAACATGACTTCAGTTTAGTTTGGTCAAATTCTGGGATTGCAACGTAATAGTTTGATCTCTAGCTCTGTACAAAAAAGAAACCATGTAGAAAGCTTTTGTTTTTTTTTAATGGCTATTTTGGGGGGCTTACATCTTCAGAACTCAGCACACCACGTTTCAAAGAAATCCAAGTAAGCATGTTGACTTTAGAGGACTGAGAAAGGTTGGCGTTTAAACAGATGTCATGATGCAACCTTAACTATAGTGGTGTTCCCACACCACCATGATTAGGAAATATATTTTTGCTTTTATGTCCCCTAATTGAATAAACTGTTCAAGTTCTCTTTGTTTATTTTCTGTCCTGTACCTTAGCAAAAAGGTTGAATTCTTCAAGTACAAGGAAAAGCAGAATTTACACAAATGTGTGTGTGTATATATATGTATGTAACACATATCTGTGTGTATACTACTTAGTGTGACTGAGTGGCAGAATCTTGTGTGTGTTTTATACCACCCATTCTTTCTCTTGTCCTCTCCCCAGGGGAGAACTGTGTGTGCACTGTAAGGTTTTGTCTTGGTAGACTTGCTTTGTTTTAAACATCCATACTGCTCTGTGTGTATGTTAACGAAGACCGGTTGAAGAGTGCAAGGTGGTGAGGTTTGTGATGGCCCTTAGTTCCTGCTTGAATTCATTCCACAGTCTTGAACTGACCACTGTGAAAGCTCTGTCTCATCGTCAGACAAGCTTTTTCCTTATGGTAGAACGTTCCATGGTGCCTGAGGAGTGGAGTTGTAGACCACGATCTGTGCCCCAGAACTTGATGCTGTGTTTTAGATATGCTGGGCCCAGGCTGTTGAGTGCCTTGATGATAAAGTCAAAATCCTTGTTGACTCTATGTTGTATGGGAAGCCCATGTAGAGAGCGTAGGATGAGTCTGAGTGCTTGTGGTTGCCCATATTGCTGAGGAGATGCACTGCAGCAGTCTGTACTTGTTAGAGTTTGCCATGGGCTGAAGCCTTCAAGCCCAGGTGTATCCCACTGCTGCAGTCCAGCCAAGAGATGACAAAAGTATAAATCACTGAGGTCTATTCATCATCTGCCGGCATGGAGGGGACTCTCCTAGCCAACTGGAGATGATAGAAAACAGAACTCCTTGACACTGCCATGGCTTGCAGAGGATGCTATGATACAAGAAGCACCTTACTGCATTACCTATGCCAGCTCAGCTGCCGTGTATTGCATGTTGAGGGGTACCCAGCCTCCACCAGCGTCCTGCTCTGGGGGAGAAGTAATAGGCAACGAGTTGTAAAGGAGCGATGCTACTAACTCTCCATAATGTAGGTGCATAGTCCAAGTCACAGCCTAGCACCTTCTTTTCAGTGAGACGACACACGGCATAAAGTACTCGTCCATGTGAGTAAGGGTGGAAGAATCTGGCTTCAATGTGCAGATATAGGATATTGTAACAGCTCCATGGTCATTTAGGGCTCTGTGGTTGTCACGGCATTGTACACCATGCTCATTCCAAACTTCACTGCAACAGTGGAGGTAGAACTCAGATTCTCCAATCCTGTTCCTGAAGGACAGGCCCTTACCTACACGAGTGACATGAGAACCTTGGTGAGTAGTGTAGGACTTACAAGACACAGCTGAGCAGTTCCCATTCCATCCAGTGCAGGGCACCAGTACACATATACACATTCTTCTTTTTGTTACAGTAGATGTAGGATCTCGAGACCCATTACATGGTGAAAAAATAAAGAAAGAACACATTAGAAAGCTGGAAAAGTCGTTCACTGGGTAAAAAAAAAAAAAAAACAAGTTCAGAGTTGATTAAGATGCTCCCTAAAGAAACAGATTATTGTCATCCTGACCTTTAAAACTGGTCAGGATGTATCAATGGGAGGTTGTTTTTTTTAGAAGAGTATTCTTTGAATTTTCTCATTTATTGTCTCTTGGTTCCCCCCCACCCCCCATACATGCGGGCTTACAGCCAGTTCATTTCATGGAGTTGCTTCTACCTATGTTCTGCTACAACTGCATTTTTCTAAACTGCCCAATCTCACACTGTTCCTGCATCCCTTTGGATGACAAACGATGCCCCTGCTGCTTAGACCAAGGGAGATCTAATTACACTCTGAGCATAGGACAACCGAGCCAACACTGTGCTCTAGTTTGTGTGTGTCCTTAAGTTGAAATTGACTGCACTTGTTTATTGGAGCCTAGTTCCCTCTTTCACTACTTACATTAACTACTGACCTTAATTGTAACATTCATGGAGGCAGAATGGCTCAGCATTTGACATCAGTATTTTATCAGCAATTATTTATTTATAGTTGCCTTTTAATATATTTAAACCCTTTAGACTATAAAGAAATTCAATTAGCAGTATTAATGCTTCTGGTGACTAGTAAAATGTGGTTTTATTAGATATGGGAAGGGAAGCTTGTACCTCGCTAGGTGACTCATTCTCCAGCGGAATGTTTACCTCCAGATGGGTGTTGTGCCTACTGTGTCCAAACAATTTGGTCTGTTCCAGCAGATTAGCATGTTCTAGCAGTGCCAAGCAACCATAAATCCCATTTAAATGGTCCCAGAAATTCTGCCTGCATGGGGAGTGGCAGGGAAGAGGGGGAGTGGCCAAGGGGTCCCTGTGCATTGCTGATCCCCTGCTGCTGTAATGGTCCCCAGGGTCCACTGCCAGGTAGTGAAGGTTAAAGCAGACTTCAGGCTGCTCAGTTGTGCTAGTGACTAGCTAGCAGCTGGTGGCCCCCAGGGGAAAGTAAAGGCAGCTTAATGACACCTTTGTACACAGCCCCATCTCTGCACAGAGCACAGTGTGGCTTCGGTGGTGAGCCAAACCCTGTATTATATTGAGGAAATTTCAGACAGCATTGTCATCTTCACTTATATTCCTGGTTCTTCTGAATCTAATGCATTTGGAGAGCTCCCGTCAGTGTCCCAGAAATGTATCTACTGTAGCTTTCCAATATGGACACCTTATTGGCTAGATTGTGAGCAGCCCTGTACAGGGACCCAACCAGCAAGAGGGGGCACCAAAAATCTTCTCTCTGTGTCTTTCCAACCCTATCCACGTTTTGCCGTTGTGCAGGAGTTAGTCATAATTTCCAGGCTTTAGTTCCTGGTTCACCTAGATTGCTCCAAGATAGCAAGGACTCCTGCACTAGCCTTTCCAGATGGCACAGGTAAGGCGGGATGAGGACAGGGCTTGGTATGGGAGAGCACACCACTCACCTACCCCTTCAGAGTTATTGAAGCAGTTAGCCTAGCCTGTGCACCTCTCTCTCTCTCTCTGGCAATCCTAGATGCATTGTGCAGGCCGGATCCATACAGCCTTCCAACGCTCTTGCTGGAGCTATGTGCCATCCCTCACTACCCTGGGCAGTTCGTTGGCAGTCATAACCTTGCCTTATGGAACGATCCTAATTTGTTATTAGCTAATCAGCCTCCAGGATAGTGGTGGTCAAAACCAGACCAAGTCTGGAGAGTGAATTCCAGAGTTCAGGGCATTCTCTGCAAGGGCCCCTGAAATTTGGAATTCACTCTCCCACCCTTGTTGCAAAATGGTTCAAATCTGTTCACCTTCAGCGTGTGCTGCAAAGCCCATTTATTTTCCCTGGCTTTTGGGTTGGGAGGTGTTAGCTGAGCCCTGAGATAGGTACCTGGAGGATTGGGATATGTGCCTGGAGTGACCCTCCATCCCCTTCTTGGCTTCAGAGAGATCATTGCAATGCTAGCCTTGTGGTTGTATCAAAGGCATTTATAGTCCCAGATTAGCACTTTTAAATGTTTTGAATAAATCCAAATAAGAAACTAAAATGGATTTTTAGATCTGATTATATTTTGTGAAGTTTTATGAAGCAAAATAACAGATTTCCCTCAAACTGAAAGCTGATCTCTTGTACCAATTAATATATTTGGTGACATTCCATTGCCACATCTTGTTTCCCAAAGGGTCCTGCCCCAGGTCTGGGCATCATGCCAATAGTAAGTATGGGTCAGACCATCAATTTTTTGGCAGAACTTGTTTATTTTACTGGGGGGATTTCTGCTTAAAATATATTAGCCCACTCTGACCCTGGTGAGATCTGTCATCTGCCTCACTTTCACACCAGATTGAAATGTATTTTGTATATGCAGTTTGCAGTGTTGTTGTAGCTGTGTCGGTCACCCACCTTGTCTCATTTATATATATAATTTATGTACGGCCATTAATGTACGTATTTATTCTTATTGTACCAGTTCAGCAATACAGTACATTTATCCAGGATATCTTTGCCCCATTTGAAATCTAATCATTGCCATGCGAGTCGCTGGTTATTATAATCCATTTATAGAAATTAAAGTGTGGTTTTACTCTGAAAAGAGACTCTGTAGAAATGACATTGTCTCAATGATTTCCTGGGCAAATTTGCTCAGTAAATAGATGTTGTTTTCCAACTGCCAGCCCAGCAAAATCAACCGGGGAACTGAAAGTCAAGGTTTGTTCTTGCTGGCTCATAAACCAACATTAATAATAAAGACTGTGCATGCCACATTCCACCCTCAGTTACCCCTGTACAAAAGACATTGTCTTCGAGAATGCACTAGAATAGAGTTAATAGTTCTTCCTGCAATGCCCAAGCCAGAAGAAACTCCAGTTCCCTCTTCCAGTACTCTGTTGGCTCTGCAGGGGTAGCAGGAAGAAAAGGGAGGAAAATCATCCTTTTTTCATTAACTATCAGAGGATAGGACTGCAAATACACACAAGGATCTGATCTGTTGAGTAAAATAGTTCCATTTTTACCCAGTTGCTTGTCCGAGTAGGAGCAGAAAGAAGACCTATTGTTAGATCATGTAGTCTCTCCAAAGAGCTAGTGTAGAATTGGTTCTCACTGTATATTCTCCAGTGCCTTGCCCACTCCAGTATTAAACGTTCCAAACAATGGAGCAGCTAGACCACCTCAAGCTGTGATCTCAGAAACCGAAGCAAAACAGTGGGAGACCATCAAGGAATGTCCCCAGGTGCTATCTTTGCTAGAGGAGGGCTAATCACTGGTATACATTTCTTTAATTTCAGAATTAAAATCTAGTAAGGCTGCCAATTGCTTTCAAAATCCTATTATTCGAAGGTTTAAGCTGGATCATTAGTTGGATAGAAGAACTCCAGGGAAAGCCCAGGTGCTGCAGGAAGTGTTGATGTTTAAGGAAGTGTCACTCTTCCCTCCAAAACAATGCACTAGAATTACTATGAGATATAAACAAAAAGATTCTAATCACTTGTGGTCAACCAGGATCCCACGGCAAGAATAGGAATGTGACTGTTCTTGTCCTACTCAAATTATATCTTCTGTAGCTGTTGTTTATATATTACTTGAGCAATACAGAACATATATTAGTCAGACATTGTACAGAACAAAACAGGCAGATAAAGGAGGGTAATGTAATTAATACAAATCACTAGGGTTTTATGGAAGCTAGATCCTGTTAAACTAACTGGTTATATTTTTGGAGAGATTACAAATTGGGTTGATAAAAGCAATAATGTTGACATAATACACTTAGACTTCTTTAAGGCAATTGACTTGGTACGACACAATATTTTGGTTAAAAAAACTAGAACAATATAAAATTAATATGGCACATATTGGATGAATAAAAAACTGGCTAACTGATAGGTCTCAAAATGTAACTGTAAACAGGGAATCTTCATCAAGTAAGTCTGTTTCCAGGAGGGTCCTCCAGGGATCAGTTCTCAGCCTTACGCTATTTAACATCTTTATCAATGATCTGGAAGAACACACAAAATCATCACTGATAAAATTTGCAGATGATGTAAAAATGGGGGGAATGTTAAATAATGAAGAGGATAGGTCACCGATACAGAGTGACCTAGATCACTTGGTAAACTGAGGGTACGTCTATACTTACCTCCGGGTCTGGCGGTAAGCAATCGATCTTCTGGGATCGATTTATCGCATCTTGTCTAGACACGATAAATCGATCCCGGAAGTGCTCGCCGTCGACGCCGGTACTCCTGCTCCGCGAGAGGAGTACGTGGAGTCGACGGGGGAGCTTGCCTGCCGCGTGTGGACCCACGGTAAGTTCGAACTAAGATACTTCGACTTCAGCTACGTTATTCACGTAGCAGAAGTTGCGTATCTTAGTTCGAAATGGGGGGTTAGTGTGGACCAGCCCCGAGTGTAAGCAAACAATATGTGTTTGAATAGAACTAAATGTAAATGTATACATCCGGGAACAAAGAATGTTGGCCACACTTACAGAATGGAGGACTCTAGCCCAGGAAGTACTGACTCTGAGAAGAGATTTGGGGGTTATGATGAATAATCAGCTGAGCAAGAGTTCCATTGTGACACAATGGCCAAAAGAGCCAAGAAGATCCTGGAACACACAAACAGGGGAATCTCGCGCAGGAGCAGAGAGGTTATTTCAGCCCTGTATTTGGCACCGGTGTGACAGCTGCTATAACACTATGTCCAGTTCTGATGCCCACAATTCAAGAAGGATGTTGATAAATTGGAGAGGGTTCAGAAAGGAGCCCCAAGAATGATAAAAGGATTAGAAAAAGATCTATTTAATTTAACAAAGAGAAGGTTAAGGGGTAACCTGATCACAGTCTAAAAGTACCTACGTGGGGAACAAATAGTTGATAATGGGTTCTTCAGTCTAACAGAGAATGTTATAACCTGATCCAATGGCTGGAAGTTGAAGTTTGATAAATTCAGACTGGAAATAAGGCATAATTTTTTATTGGAGAGAGTAATTAACCATTGGAATCATTTAAATCAAGATGGGATGTTTTTCTAAAAAATATGCTCTAAAAATTATTTTGAGGAAGTTTTATGGCCCACATCATATCAGAGGTAGATTTCACTGGTCCCTTCTGGCCTTGGAATCTATGAATCTTTGAAACCTTGCCCTCAAGGTTTCAAACCTTCCAACATCTGTAACACACAAGGCAGGAGTTCTGTAAACAGCCTCCTTCACTCTACAACCATGGTTCATCCCCAAATTAGATCCATCCTATGCACTTGTTGAGGAAGGGAACCTGTGGAAAAATCCAATGTGATCTTGTAATTAAAGACCATATCATGACCATATCCTCAGGGAACAGATGGGCAGGATCCCCTGGGAGAATAACATGAAGGGCAAAGGGGTCCAGGAGAGCTGGCTGTATTTTAAAGAATCCTTATTGAGGTTGCAGGAACAAACCATCCCGATGTGTAGAAAGAATAGTAAATATGGCAGGCGACCAGCTTGGCTAAACAGTGAAATCCTTGCTGATCTTAAACGCAAAAAAGAGGCTTATAAGAAGTGGAAGATTGGACAAATGACCAGGGAGGAGTATAAAAATATTGCTCAGGCGTGCAGGAGTGAAATCAGGAAGGCCAAATCACACTTGGAGTTGCAGTTAGCAAGAGATGTTAAGAGTAACAAGAAGGGTTTCTTCAGGTATGTTAGCAACAAGAAGAAAATCAAGGAAAGTGTGGGCCCCTTACTGAATGAGGGAGGCAACCTAGTGACCGAGGATGTGGAAAAAGCTAATGTACTCAATGATTTTTTTGCCTCTGTCTTCACGCACAAGGTCAGCTCCCAGATTGCTGCACTGGGCAGTACAGCATGGGGAGAAGGTGACCAGCCCTCTGTGGAGAAAGAAGTGGTTCGGGACTATTTAGAAAAACTGGACGTGCACAAGTCCATGGGGCCGGATGCGCTGCATCCGAGGGTGCTAAAGGAGTTGGCGGGTGAGATTGCAGAGCCATTAGCCATTATTTTTGAAAACTCATGGCGATCGGGGGAGGTCCCAGATGACTGGAAAAAGGCTAATGTAGTGCCCATCTTTAAAAAAGGGAAGAAGGAGGATCCGGGGAACTACAGGCCAGTCAGCCTCACCTCAGTCCCTGGAAAAATTATGGAGCAGGTCCTCAAGGAATCAATTATGAAACATTTAGAGGAAAGGAAAGTGATCAGGAACAGTCAGCATGGATTCACGAAGGGGAAGTCGTGCCTGACTAACCTAATTGCCTTCTATGATGAGATAACTGGCTCTGTGGATGAGGGGAAAGCAGTGGATGTGTTATTTCTTGACTTTAGCAAAGCTTTTGATACTGTCTCCCACAGTATTCTTGCCACCAAGTTAAAGAAGTATGGGCTGGATGAATGGACTGTAAGGTGGATAGAAAGCTGGCTAGATCGTCGGGCTCAACGGGTAGTGATCAATGGCTCCATGTCTAGTTGGCAGCCGGTTTCAAGTGGAGTGCCCCAAGGGTCGGTCCTGGGGCCGGTTTTGTTTAATATCTTTATTAATGATCTGGAGGATGGTGTGGACTGCACTCTCAGCAAGTTTGCAGATGACACTAAACTAGGAGGCGTGGTAGATACACTAGAGGGTAGGGATCGGATACAGAGGGACCTAGACAAATTAGAGGATTGGGCAGAAAAAAACCTGATGAGGTTCAACAAGGACAAGTGCAGAGTCCTGCACTTAGGACGGAAGAATCCCATGCACTGCTACAGACTAGGGACCGAATGGCTAGGTAGCAGTTCTGCTGAAAAGGACCTAGGGGTCACAGTGGACGAGAAGCTGGATATGAGTCAACAGTGTGCTCTTGTTGCCAAGAAGGCTAACGGCATTTTGGGCTGTATAAGTAGGGGCATTGCCAGCAGATCGAGGAACGTGATTGTTCCCCTTTATTCGACATTGGTGAGGCCTCATCTGGAATACTGTGTCCAGTTTTGGGCCCCACACTACAAGAAGGATGTGGAAAAATTGGAAAGAGTCCAGCGGAGGGCAACAAAAATGATTAGGGATCTGGAGCATATGACTTATGAGGAGAGGCTGAGGGAACTGGGATTGTTTAGTCTCCAGAAGAGAAGAATGAGGGGGGATTTGATAGCAGCCTTCAACTACCTGAAGGGGGGTTCCAAAGAGGATGGAGCTCGGCTGTTCTCAGTGGTGGCAGATGACAGAACAAGGAGCAATGGTCTCAAGTTGCGGTGGGGGAAGTCCAGGTTGGATATCAGGAAAAACTATTTCACTAGGAGGGTGGTGAAACACTGGAATGCGTTACCTAGGGAGGTGGTGGAGTCTCCTTCCTTGGAGGTTTTTAAGGCCCGGCTTGACAAAGCCCTGGCTGGGATGATTTAGCTGGGAATTGGTCCTGCTTTGAGCAGGGGGTTGGACTAGATGACCTCTTGAGGTCCCTTCCAACTCTGATATTCTATGATTCTATGATTCTCTGACATATTCATACAAGGGGCAGATGGACATTAGAAGGTAGAAAATTCCAGAATTAAGGTTACTGTGCAACTTTTGAATCATAGAATATCAGGGTTGGAAGGGACCTCAGGAGGTATCTAGTTCAACCCCCTGCTCAAAGCAGGACCAATCCCCAACTAAATCATCCCAGCCAGGGCTTTGTCAAGCCTGACAAAGTGCATGAGTGCATGATTTTGCAACCTTAGTGTTCTTTTAACGTGTGTGTGTGTGTGTGTGAGATTTCTTGTTGTTGTTTTTAAATATCAAACTGAAAACACAGAAATTCTATCATGTCATATCATATTGACAAACACATAGTGGGTCATCAGTAGGGATGGAACCCATTGATCCATCGCACAGACCTCTGTCATTTGAGCTACTTGAGTAACTGATGGCAACAGTACGTTGAGACAAATAGAGACAATGGAACATAATTGTCCAATTGCTGTGAAGGAGCACAATGAAAGATTTTGAAACAAGTGAGTGACCAAAAGACAATCACTTTTGGTCTAGTATGTTGGGGGGAAAATGAAAGAAACAAACATTAAAGCATGTTTCATGTGAAAACAGCGTACTATAAAGGAAAACCAGCGGGATGGATTAGCTGCTTGGTTATTAGAATCAACACATTTTGTTAAGGGGAGCCATGTTAGCGGTTATTTTTATTTGTTTGTTTCATATTAGTATGTTTTTACAAGAGAAGACTATCCGAGGCTTTACCAAATCAATCACTCAGTCAGGAAATGGGACCAGATTGATTCTCAGGTATTAGAGCTATATTGACTCACACTTACGTCAGAGAAGCGATGCCAGTTTACTCCAGCTGAGGAACTGACTATGGGAGTAGCAAGCAAGAAGCACAGACAGGGGTCAACTAGTGTGGATTCTCAAATAGAGGAAGGCACATAATGGCTAATATAGGAAAGACTAAAATCATATTCCTTTGTGGCATTAGTTGTTCCTCAAAATATCTGAGCTGTCATTTAAACCAACATAGAGTATGCTTAGTTAACACTGTCGTGCTGGTTGAATTTTTCATTTGAAAAAAATGACCCTTTTTAAAAAACGCAACATTTTTTCACAATAAACTCTAAATGTTACAGAAAATTTGTTTTCTGTGACATTTTCCCAATTTTTGCTGTAATTTTTACTACAATTGTTTTAATTTTTTTCATTTACCAAAAATATATAGTTTGCTTCCTGAAAGTGGGGGTTTTGATAAATGAAATATTTCAACAACTATTTTGATTTAAAAAAAAAAAGTTAGGTAGAGAACTAACATGGAAAATTTAGCAAAAAATTGGAAAATTGGTCCACACCAAACTTTGAAATTTCAAAACTATTTGCAAAGTTGTTTCATGCTTTTTGAGTAGCTCTGTAACACTGTTTTAACTAAAAACAGAATTTGGCCTCTGGACTCTAGGGCAATTCTACCACATATGTTTAAAAATCATAATCAAGGCAAATCCTAAAGATATGTGGCTTCTGCACAGATCAAGCACCACCTGAGTTGATCTCTAGCCAGGTCCTTAAGACAGTCTGGTTGGACATTCAGTCTATGTCCATCATTGGCAATCTTGTTAGGTCACTGAAACTTTTGCAATCATGTGATTACCAGCCATATAGCAGCATTCCTTGGCAAAAACATTTTGTAATTTGTGTGTCTTCCATCCTAATAATATGTAAATAGCAGGAAAGCCAAGAGCAAACCAGCACTGATGGAGACAGTTGCTAGGTTCAGCTACAAATATTATCCTCATTGCTGATCTTGTTCTTCCACTTAATATGTATCAGCTGATGAAAATGACAATCAAAATCATCAACCTACCACTTTCAGCCTTCTTCGGCACCCAGGTTTCACTGAGCTACAACAGAGCTGGGATTACCATGGTCTTAGTGTCAATATCTGTCTGTTTCGGTGCTTCCTGTTCTATGTAACATTTGGGGTGTCAAGTGAGCCATTTGTAGATATGGATATTGTGTGTTAAAATGGTTAGTACAAACGTATGTTTTAGATGGTTCTCTCTGTATTCTAGCTCAGAATTGCCTTTGATTGCTTTCTCCAATTCGGAGATCTTTTTTTTTCCAATTTGCAGTGTCTCTTTTCATATTGACATACTAAATTGGTTAGTCTCTAAGGTGCCACAAGTACTCCTGTTCTTCTTTTTGCGGATACAGACTAACACGGCTGCTACTCTGAAACCTATCTTTTCATATGTGGATCTTTCTATTTAAGTAAGAGAAAATAGCAGATTTAAGATATTCTGCCTGTTTGGGGTCATTGTGTTGTATGAAAAAATAAAACCATTATATTGAATTCAGTTAATTGCCTCTTTACCATGGTTTGATTCTTTGTAAGAAAATGATGAACATGAAAATGCCTGAACAAAATTATTTCAGTGTAACATGGTCCCAATATTTCAACAGACAGCTAACAATACGTTAACTTTCCATGTCTGTGGAAAAGACCTTTAATTGACTTGTTCCTATTGACTCAGAAATCCTAGAAGCCTGCCTGTGTTAGTGGTATATGATTATTGAAGTCAGAAAATAGGTTTGAACAGCATAGGAGCTTAATGTGGGATCCAGTGTATCTTATTACATTTCCATCATTAGACTCTGCTTTAATAGCAACAAAAGGCTCCCTGGGAAATGATGCAAACAGATCTTGACAAATACTCTAAATCAAATATTGGTATAGGTATAGGGCTCCAGTTTAACTCAAGAAATGCAACCCTAAACGCTTATGGTAAGGTTCTGCTCTCAGCTCCAGTGCTCCACAGAGTCACCCTGGATTTATTTCCGTGTAATAATTTTACCCTAAAGCCTTATGAAACACCACTGTTTGAAATGTAGCCCTCTGAATGACTACATGCAGTAAGTGTATTTACAAGAGAAATGTTTGTATCATTTAAAATCACAGAAAGGCCTAAAAACTCAATGGGCCAGAAGAAAACATTCCGCTAGTACAACTCACGAAAGGCAATTGAGTGAGCAAACATCAGTTTGTGCGTCCATTTGGTTTCTGTGCACTCACAAATTGTACAGGCAAATGTTAGGAACTCTCACTGAAAAGGCCTGAACATTCACCCCAAGCCCCATAAAAATTGGTTTTAAAAATATCTCACATGCATATGTGGCTACATATTGGTCCTTAGGCCAACTGAGGAGAGCGGAGAACTACAGGGGTTTTAAGAGAACAAAAAACTTTCCCATAAACTGACTGTAGGGCATGGGACATTACATTCCATAAGTGCCCCCTACATGTGGATTTTGGGTAACAGTTAATTGACCTTCTTTCTATGCCTCCAACCTCCTGCCATTTATGTTTAGAGAGAACTAACATGACGCACTTCTCCATTGCTGGAGTGCCCCTACTGGCCTCTTGGGATATGTCTACACTGCCATTAAAAATCCACAGCTGGCCTTAGCACTGAGTCAGGCAGGGCCGGCTCCAGGCACCAGCGAAGGAAGCAGGTGCTTGGGGCGGCCAATGCAAAGGGGCGGCACGTCCTGGTCTTCGGCGGTAATTTGGCAATGGGTCCCTCAGTCCCTCTCTTCCTCTGAGTGAAGGACCCGCCGCTGAATTGCCGCCGAAGAATGAAGCGATTGAGCTCCCGCCGAAGTGCCGCCGATTGGCTTTTTTTTTCTTTTTCTTTTTTTTTCGCCGCTTGGGGCATCAAAAAAGCTGGAGCCAGCCCTGGACTCAGGCTCGCAGGGCTCAGGGGGAGGGTCCCAGCCGGAGCACGAACATCGACACCAAAGCGAAACAGCTCCTTAACCCAAGTCAGTTGGCACGGGCCAGCCATGGATGTCTAATTGCAGTGCAAACATACGTTTGGTGGCCTGCACCCTCCAGACTGCTAGACAATGGGATCTTTTCTAGATAGGCTTGCGGTAAAATAGATTTGATATGGAGAACGCAGTAGACAACCCTTGAGTGATCTTCTTAAGCAGGATAGGCCAGGTGCTACCAGGTGCGGCGCACCTGCCGCAGGGAGGATGTGCAGTGTGAGTGAATCATGTTCAGTGCCTGGCCGGAAGAAACAGGCCTGAGCCCCACATCACTAATTCCACTATTGTGCAAGTTTTTGTCTGTTACATTTGTGCATAGGTTGGGTGTGTCTGAACCCGTAACAAGCGAGCATTTAGCTTATTATAAAACAGCCTCTAAAATCAATTCCTTTATTCAGTGCCACCCGTTGATTTAAATTCATTTTTGGCGTTCAAGTACACAATGCTTTGCTTTGAAAGACTGTTTGCTGGTGAGGGTAAAAATAGTAGCGTAAATCAGACAGCTGTTTGTTGAGGCTCCTGCACAGTAAAAACACAAAATATTATTGTTACTGCCCGTGTTTCGCTGGGAATGCAATATCTTTGTCTTCTAGAGGATTTGTTTAACCACACAAAAAGGGGGCTTACGCAGCTTGTGAAAAAACATCTTGGAGGAAATGAAATCTCCAACTCTTTCTATCTGTGTTTTGGGTTGTTGTATTTAACATTTATTGCCTCTCTCCAGTTGCTTGGTTTCCCCTTCAGAGCACTAGCATTGCCTATAACAAAAACCCTAATGGTCCATTATGAGTTAATTTTTTGTCTGTTATGACTAGAGGAAAAATGTATTGAATGGAATGCATTTATTTGTACAATAGGCTTTTGTCCTCTATTTTGGACAAAATAAATAACTGAAGCATTGAATGAGAATACGTTACAATGAGTGGTTGTTTATTCAGGGAAATTTAAAATGGTTTTCCAACTCAGTAAGGTGCTCATTGGCCTGTGGGACCAAAATCATCCCTGGGATAGCACCATTGACCTTAGAGGCTTTTACAGTAGAGAGGGATTTAGTTCATTTGGGGGAAGGTTTTGTTGTTATACAATGAATAGTGAAGAAGTGAAGACTATGTAACAAATGACCATCTATTGCTATTGACATTCAAGAATGAAGCTTGACAGCTGCCGACCAAATTCTGATCTCAGTTGCACTATTTACTCCAGATCTACACCACTGTAACTACATAGGCTCTGAATAAGGGTACTGTGGAATGGCATGAAACTGATGTAACCAAGATCAGAGAGACATCTCATTATCATTACTAATTATTTGTATTCCTGGAGAGTCTAGGACCCTGATTCAGTAATTCACTTAAATGGAGTTTAAGCACATGTTTAAGTACTTTGCTGAGATGATTACTCACATGTTTAAAATTAAGCACAAGCTAAAGCGTTCTGCTGAATCAGGGCCTAGAATTGAATGGGTCTAATTTTCCCTGGTATTGTAATTGTTTTCCGTGGGACTACTCAGGAAGTAAGATGCTACTGATCTTGAGAAAGGGTGGCAGAATTGGGCATTATAAAGAGAAACCTAGAAAAGATATATTAGATCATATAGTCCATTCCCCTGCCAATGCAAGACTATTCCATATAGTAAATGCTTTAGTTAGTCTAGTTTTAAATTATTCAAGCTATGGTGCTGCTAACACTTTGAGAGTCTATATCATAATTTTGTTGGTTGGTTGGTTTAGTTCAATAAAATACATATAGTAGAACATGAAGAAAACATAATAAAAATATTCATTCTTACTACCCATGGATGGCTCTTTATCAGTATGTTATGCTTCAGTTTAATGACCCTGGCAAGCAAGCAATAAAACCCAGATTGATTTTGATTAATGCACACTATTATTTGCTGTTAGCTCAGAGGTTTTAGTTCAGGGGTAGGCAACCTATGGCATGCGTGCCAAAGGCAGCACGTGAGCTGATTTTCACTGGCACTCACACTGCCAAGGTCCTGGCCACCATTCCGGGGGGCTCTGCATTTTAATTTAATTTTAAATGAAGCTTCTTAAACATTTTAAAAACCTTATTTAATTTACATACAACAATAGTTTAGTTATATATCATAGACTTATAGAAAGAGACCTTCTAAAAACGTTAAAATGTCTTAATGGCACAAAAAAACTTAAATTCGAGTGAATAAATGAAGACTCGGCACACCACTTCTGAAAGGTTGCCGACCCCTGTTTTAGTTTATTTTAAATATATTTTTTTCCAGACTGTGCAATTTTTTTTTTAATTAGATGGAGTATTTCTATATAATGTCTGTTTCAGTTGCCAGTCAAATTATCCTTTTACTCGGCAAGCATTCTTATTCCAAGGTTTATCAAGTAATTGCCCAGTACAGTGATCGTGGACCTGTTTCACCTATCATAACGATCACTTTTGTAACATAGTTTAGTTATTCTCTAGATTCTTGCTGAAAAGCAACAACAACAAAAATCCAAGATACAAAATGAAGCATGTTGATAATAATATATGGTAAGACCTAAATTGTGTAAACACATTTTAGTAGGATGCATCCATAAACGATCTTGCACTTTCTTTTCTATAATGAGCACCAGTGGGCATTGGTCAAAGTCCATGGTCCTAATTGCTGGTGTCATGAGAACAGTGTTGTTTTGTTAGTTTTATATTTTTCTCCAAGTATTTACATTACACTATTCTAAGGTTAAAGAGAAAAGAAGTAGGAGTTCAACTGTGCTGAATTCTTCTTAAACTCAATTTAACTAGGCCCTAACGCTCATTATTAACCTTGATCATATTTCACATTCTTGAGTTTCCTGCCTTGCATAATTAGGAACAGTCCTTGCTAATGTTTTCAGTGAAAGAGATGAATAGACGGATATTGTTCCATATTATTATTGCAGTTTTGTTTATTTTTCCCAAGCTTCTAAGATCAAAAGGCCTGGAGCAAAATTTAGCAAAATTGATGTATCTGCCTTTTTTGTAACAGATTAAATGCCTTGATTTAGGGATTACGAAGTTGATAAATTGACTGTCCGGGAAGACAAAGTTAATCTTAGGAAATTATTAATCCATTGATTTCAGGATGTCTGTAATATGGTTACTGCCTCTGTTGATTAATGCCTAATATTTGATGTACTGTATAACATATTATGCGTTTAAAATGTAAATAATCTTGGTTATATTTAGAGCATACAGAGTTTAGAGCTCCCATGGTAAAAGATAATCCCATAGGGTGAAATTCACTTCAACATGGAAGATCTTTTGCAGGGTTCCATGGGGCCTTGTATGGTGAATTTCTCCCGCAGAGCATATACAATAAAAAGCCTGGTCCTGCTCCCATTTTACAGTCAGTGGGAATTTTGCTGTTACCATGAATGTCAGTTGAGTCCAATTCTTGGAGACTTGCAAACCTTGAGTAACAGTAATGATATTATTTATGATTCATAGAGAAAAATGGCAGCCTAAAAAGAGGATTTGCCATACACTGGATAAGATAATTGATATTGGTGGTAGTGAATACCTAGTGCTTCAATACAGTTTTATAATCCTGTATAGGGTGGGGAAATCCTTTCCTGTCTCCTCCAGTGAATAGATGAAACTCTGATGCCATGAACTGTATTACCCTATCACTGGGGTGGATCCAAAAGCAAGAGAAGCACTTGTAGGGGTTATTTGCAACTGGAACATCCCCAACTTCTGAGATATAATTGGAAGGAGAACACAAGCTAGCTAGCTAGGTAGCTCCTCCGTCTTTCTCTCCAAGCTATAAGCATGATCTTAAAATGTCCATTTCCCCTCTCTCTGCTCAGTACCCACTAGAACCGACTGAAAAGGGACACAGGAAACTAAAAGGCACAGGTGTAGCCCATATGATTATTGCTATCTTACCAAGTGCTCCACGGGATGAAATAGAGTCACACCTACTTGTCTAGCAGTTGCCTCTTGTGATTTTTGCATCTATGGGTATGTCCACACAATAAAAGTTGTGCATGGTTTAGCCTACTCAAGCTAGTTTAAACCAGTTAGCGTGGGTAACGATAACAGAGAAGACAGTGTGTGGATAGTACACGTTTGACATGAACCCTGAGTACATCCTTGGGTTGCTAGCTTGTGCTATGTTGTCTTCACTGCTGTGGTTTCGTACACTAGCCAGATTTAAGCTAACTCCAATAAGATAGTCGTTGCACAGTTTTTGCTGTGTAGACACACTCTTAGTGTACTGTATATGGTGCACAGCTTCACTTTAACACATTTACTTCCAGTGCAATATACTCATCGCAGGTCTGTCATCTTTTCCCCTCCTCTCACCCAGATGGAATGCCGTATGTTTGGTGGGTTGGCCGTGCCAATGAAAAGCATCCTTACTGGGGAGGATCTCTTCCTGGGGTTCAGCAATGTGCCTGTGGACTGGACGAAAGTTGTCTGGATATGAGATATTTCTGCAACTGTGATGCCGATAAAGAAGAATGGTAATTATGCTAAGAAATGTGATATATCGTATGTGTGGAGAGATGCGGGTGGGATAGTAAGGGATGATGGGGGAGCTGAATCCAGTGCTAATTTATACCAGGTATAACCTGATTTGTTTCAGTGCAAGTAAATGGGGAGTGAGTCAGCACAGAATTTGTTCTTATTTAAAGCACAGTTTTTGATTCAAACAAAAGACAAGCCTTTTACCGGATACAGTCTTCCAGTGTGAATAGCATTTTGGGCAAAATTCTGCTTTCAGTTACATCTGGGAAGCTGTGTTGCAGTCTGTGGGCTAAATCATGAAGTTTTTACTTGGTCAAAATTTCCATTGACTTCAGTTAGAGGATTGCCTGAATAAAGACGTCAGGAGTTTAGACTCAGTGCCACTGAGGGGAGAGTTTGGGCCTCAGATAATAAATTTTAGGTGAAGGTAGGAGCAGAGGAAGTATATCCTACCAGAAGGGTTTGTAAGCCAATAATTAAAATTTCTATATATGCCTGGATCTTCTATGTCTGCCTGATCTAAAGCCGAATGAAAATGGTGGAAAGACTCCCTTTGATTTCAGTGCACTTTGGATTAGGTCTTATAGGAGGGCGTATACCTATAAATGTATATTCAAAACCCTATATAAACTTGAGTCTTTGATTTACTGAATGTCTGTCCTCTGAATGTTCCCCGATGCTGGAAAAAATGTGAATGTAAACTCTTCCTATTACTCTCTGTTTACTTTAAACACTCTTAGCTGCTGACAGAGAGTCAGTCTGGGTATTTTCAAATTAATTTCCTATTTGTTCTATAGAGGATTAGAAATGACAGATATGGTTGTTGAAAGTACAAGGACGTTTATCTGAAACACAATAAAAAATGTTCATTAAACCAAAAAAGAGGGATAATCCACAGATATGAGTTGTTCTGCTTTATTTTTAGAAAAAATATTTATCACACTTAATAGATCATCAACAAAAGTTGGAGAGAAAATACACACCATATATCATAACATGTCATTATATTTTAAATAGTATCTAAATTTCCTCTAGGAAACCCTCATTTTGGAGAAATAAAGGGACACAATAAAACAATGCACGGAGCTAGCAATGTAAAGATACACACCCAGCTATTCAAACGTTACCAGTTGTTTCGAGTTCCTCACTTTTTGGGTGCCCAACTTGCAGCACTTAAAAGGGGCCTGATTTTCAGAAAGAGTGGTACACCCACGCTTTGAAAATCTGGACCCCTAGATATCTCAGATTGGGCACCACAAAGTCCTTAGTCGGTTTTGAAAATCTCGGTCCTAGTAAGTTTTCAGTTAGAGGTCATTAGTAAAATAAAATGAATATCCTGTCTTCTCGTTCCAAATATTAGTGTCACAAAAATGTACATTATAACATAAGGCTATACTTATTAATATAACAGAGTTAATAACAAGACTAAGCTGAGCGAAGGAGCGATGATGGTATAAAAAGTCACTTGCTAGGTAAACTCAACAGCCGCGAACAGAGGAGTATCAGAGGGAGTAGCTGCTGACTTTGTGCTTGGAGGTAGGGAGACTTAGTGAGGGGTGAGTCTAGTCTGTCTGTGGGTTGTTTGGTTGAGTGTTTGTTTTTTTCCTGTTTGTTCTCTGTGTACAGATTACAGAGCTTGGCTATGGGCCCCAGTAAGCAGGATGCTTTGCTAAAGGTCACCCGGCTCTAGTCCTTGGGGCTTTGATTAACCCAGAGGTTTGAAGCCCCTGAGTGGTCAATCACTCCCTAGTGGTGAGGGGCAGAAGGGAGCTGAGCTGAACAGGGAAGACTTGGTAGAAAAAGTCATTTGCTAGGCAAACTCAAGAGCCGCAAACAGGGGAGCTAAGAGAGGGAGTGTGAGAGGCTTTCCTACAGCACTACATGTGATATCGAGATGGTCAGCGATGGAACAATGTTTCTTGACATGCAGCAGATGTGCCATGTTCTCTTAGCCTGATGATGGATGGGATTCCATATTCATGACGTGCAAGTTGGTGGCTGTGCTGAAGGAAAAAAATCTTGGATTTGAGGGGCAAGTTTGAGATGCTATTGAGAATTGGAGAAGCTGAAGAGTTCCTAGAGAGCCGGACTCAGAAAACACCAGTATCCCAGGGTCAAAGAAGAATGGAGCTGGCCACCAAGGAATCAGAGAGAGAGGAGTCCTGGCAGTTCATAACCATTATAGGCTATGGTGATATTCTACATGGCTGGAGACAGATAAGCTGTGGCAGACTGTGGCCACCAGAGAGAAGACGACAGGGAGGAGTTCCATAGTTAGTAGTTTCAAGTTGGTACCAGTTCCTCAATATGGAAACTTTGAAAGACACCTCTCTAGATCCAGCAGGTGCAAGGAAACAGAGATGTGTACAGGACTCACCCGTGGATGGCAGCTCAGCCCAACCTGTAAGAAAATCAAGCTTGCCCACAAAGAGTTCTCTAACTATACAAGGAAGACAGACAATCCTTATGGGAGATTCAATACTCGGAAGAACTGAATGAACATTCTGCAAAGGAGAGGTGGACAACAGGACAGTGTGCTGCCTTCCTGGAGCCAAGACACCCGATTTCACTCTAAGATTGGATAGGCTTCTGAAGTCAATGGGCAAGGATCCATTGGTTCATATTCGCACTAATGATTCTGTATCATAGGATATCTCACAGATACTAAATGATGTCAGGGCACTCAAAAGCATGCTGAAGAAAAAGAATAGGCAAGCAATCTTCTCTGAGATCCTTCCTGCCCCACAAGTAAAGGAAGACAGAAGGCAGAATATTGTGGAAGTGAACAACTGGCTAAGTAAGTGGTGCAGGGTGAAAAGTTTTAGTTTTGTGGAACATTTATCCACCGCCTATGGGGAGAGAGGGCAGTATAGTTTGGATTGGTCCTACTTCTACTGAAGTAGAGGCTATCTCCTCAGGGACAGGCTGGCTAGAGCAGGGTGGCTAACCTGAGCCTGAGAAGGAGACAGAATTTACCAATGTATATTGCCAAAGAGCCACAGTAATACATCAGCAGCCCCACATCAGCTCCCCCCCAACACACACCACTCCCAGCACTTCCCACCCACCGGCAGCCCTGCAAATCAGCGCCTCCTCCTCCCTCACCGCACCTCCCGATCAGCTCTTTTGTGACATGCAGGAAACTCTGGGAGGGAGGGGGAAGGAACAAGGGCACAGCAGGCTCAGGGGAGGGGGTGGGAAGGGGTGGAGTTAGGGCAGGGCCTGTGGCAGAGCCAGGGGTTGAGCAGTGAGCACCCCCCAGCACATTGGAAAGTTGGTTCCTGTAGCTCCAGCCCTGGAGTCGGTGCCTATACAAGGAGCCGTATATTAACTTCTGAAGAGCTGCATATGGCTCCGGAGCCACTGTTTGGCCACCCCTGGGCTAGAATAATTAGGAGGGGGTTAAACTAATAACAAAAAGAGAGGATTAAAAAAAAGGGAAGATATTTGCACTGGGTTAGCACAAAATCGAGATGTTGAGAACAAAATTATTCAAGGAACCAAAGGACATGAAGAGAAGAAATTATTGAATTGCCTATATACCAATGCTAGGAGCATGGGTAACAAACAAAAGGAACTGGAATTGCTCATTTATAAGCATAAATTCAATCTAGTTGGTATTAGTGAAACTCGGTGGGATGATTTGCACTACTGGAATATTAAAATCAATGGTTATCACCTATTGGAAGGATTGAGCGGGCAAAAGGGGAGGAGCAGTGGCACTCTATATCAAAAATGGCATTACCTGTTTCCATGTCACTGATAACTCACAAGAAATGATCTTGAATGTTTATGGATCAATGTCCTAACAGATAAACCACAAAATGGGGTATTAGTTGGTGTCTGCTACAGACCACCAAATCACATTATGGAATAGTGGCCGAGGAGCTCGCTGGACCATTAAGGTTGGTTTTCAATAAGTCGTGGAGCACTGGGGAAGTTCTGGGACACTGGAAGAAAGTTAATGTACCAATTCTTAAAAAGAGTAAATGGGATGACTGGGGTAATTATAGGTCTGTCAGCCTGACATTGATCCCAGGCAAGATAATGTTATGGCTGCTGTATGACTCAATTAATAAAGAATTAAAAGGAGGGTAGTGTAATTAATGCAAATCGACATGGGTTTATGGAAAATGGATATCTTTTATTGATGAGATTACAAATTTGGTTGATAAAGGTAATAGTGTTGATGTCATTTACTTAGATCTCTGTCAGGCATTTGACTTGGTCCTGCATGCTTGATATTTTGATTTAAAATCTAGAATGATATAAAATTAACATGGCACACAATAAATGGATTAAAAACTGGCTAACTGATAGTTCTCAAAATATAATTGTCAATGGAGAATTGTCATCAAGTGGGTCTTTTCCCAATAGGATCCCACAGGGATCAGTTCTTAACCTTACACTGTTTAATATTTTTATAAATGATTTGGAAGAAACCATAAAATCACCATGACCACTGATAAAGTTTTCAGTTGAAACAAAAATTAGAGGAGTGGCAAAGAAGGAAAAGGACAGGTCACTGATTCAGAGTGATGTGGAGCACTTGGTAAACTGGGCACAAGCAAAAAATATGTGTTTTGGTATGGCTAAATGTATACATCAAGGAAAAGGAATGTAGGCCATACTTGTAGAAGGGGAGAAATCTATCCTGGGAAGCAGCGATCTGAAAAAGATATGAGGTGGTGGAGAATCAACTGAACACGAGCTCCCACTGTGATGCTATGGCCAAAAGAGCTAATGTGATCCTGGTATGCAAAAACAGGAGACTCTTGAGTAGGAGTAGAGAGATTATTTTATCTCTGCATTTGTCACTGGTGTGACCTCTGCTGGAATACTGTGTCCAGTTCTGGTGCCCACAGTCCAAGAAGGATGTTGATAAATGGGAGAGGGTTCAGAGAAGAGCTCTGAGAATTAAAGGATTAGAAACCTGCTTTATAGCAATAGACGTAAAAAGCTAAAGTCTATTTAGCTTAACAAAGAGAAGGTTAAGGGGTGACTTGATTATAGTCTATAAATATTTACATGGGGAACAAATATTTTATAACAGGCTCTTCGGTCTATCAGGGAAATGTATGATCCAATGCTGGAAGCTGAAGCTAGACTTGAAATAAGGTGTAAAATTTTGACAGTGTGGTAATTAATCACTGGAACTATTTACCAAGGGGCGTGGTGGATACTCCATCACTGACAATTTTTAAATCAAGATGTTTTCTCTCAAAGATCAGCTCTGAGAATTATTTTGTGGACGTTCTGAGGTCTGTGTGCTACACAGGAGGTCAAATTAGATGATCACAGTGGTCCTTTCTGGCCTTGAAATCTATGAATATTTCACACAACCATAATCCACACAACTATAATACATTGAGAAGATTCCCAGGGGAAACTCTAGAAAAGATATGCAAGGAGGAAAAGAAGTTTATGAAGTATTGGGAAGTATTGAGTTGAATAAGCTTCTTCTGTGTTCCTTTTCCCTATTTCTTAATTCTCAGGAACGGAGAAAAATATTGTTCATTCATAACTAGGTGAAAGATAGTGCAGAATAAAAACACGAGATTACATCAAGATGGGGAGGGGGTGAATGAAAATTTAGGGAGAAATTTCCAAGTTTGACAAGCCAAAAATCTAGATCTGTTTATTCTGAAACATGAGTGTCTGAAGATTGGTGAGAACTCAGTCTTTCCCAGTCAAATTGACTGAGAGTATGATGGCTCAGCAGGGAATTCCCGTGTTTACAATCTATCTGTCAAGGCTGTTCTTGGGATCAATATATGTTAGGGACATTTTGAAAGCTGTCGCTTTACATTTTAGCTATCATATTTTCCAAGAAGGACCAAAGAGTTTCATGGGGAAATGAGGCGCTCCCCTTCTCTATCCAGGCTACTTTCCAATGGTCTCACAGTTATTTGCCTTGGTATTTAATTCTGCCTTGCTCAGTGTTGGTAGGAATTGAAACAAAAACTGTGGGCTTGATTGTGATCTCATATCCGTTTTTCACCCCTGCAACCTGATTGGCTTCATGGCGTTATTCCTGATTTACAGTTGGCAAAATGCTATTGAATCAAGTCTGACATAAAATAATGAAATAGACATTATGTTTTGTGGGACAGCTGGTACCAACTGTCCTATTATCAGTCACTCAATGTGCTCTAAAAGCCAGTCATGCCTTTAACCCTTTCAGGCATTTCAGAGACATTTTTGTCTGTATAAATATTGATTTATGTGTGTGTCTGGAATAAGTTACATACTCATTGTGACCTCCTTACCATGTCCCATAATGAAAGAACTGCCTGATTCATTTTTTTTTTCTTTTCATAATTTTTATTTTCTAAGGAGAAAAATAATGTATGTAGATGTAGTGCTTGTGATTGCCACCATTATCAAGGGTGTGACAATTATCAAGCTGTGTGATAACAAGAACACTTTGGTAAACTATACTGAGGGGAATAAAAAGAGTCCTCTTCCCTGAGGAGCCTGTCCCTTAAATCCCCCAAGTAATGCTTAGGTCGGCCATCCATTACTCAGATTGTGAGCAGCAGGTGTTTCATCAAAAGGCCGTTTTGGAGAAGTTTTGAGACTGCACACTATGTAGGATTTCCCGTGCCAACATGCTATCAGGTCATGCCAGTGCACAGTGAGAAAACAATGTGAATTTAGAATCTATTTGCATCACGTTACATAGACTGGGGGTTTCTTCTCCTAGTTTCTTTGCTGCAAACAGGGTAAATTTAGAGGTTTATTCAGTTAAACTGTGTTTTGCCCACTAGAAAATTGGAACACAGCTCCTATTTTGTACAATTCTAAATTGCACATTGCCTGCTTACGGGCTAACAGGGGACTCAAGGCCCCTGAACTTTGCAAAGAGTTTCAAAACAGGAAATTTCATGCTTATTGAAGATTGCCTTTGCAGTTCTCTGCTAGAAAACTAACCCCCTGGTACATAATGAGCATTTGAATCTGAAATCTGCTGGGATCTGAACTGTGAAGCTAGCCTGCTGTACATTATGCTGGAAGGGGAAGACAGTGCTAGATGTATTTAATTTGCCTTAGCATGAAATAAAATGGGTGCTGAAGAAAGGGAAAATCAGACAACCGTTCTTGTTCCTTTTAGTTAAATCAAACTCCTTACTGCAGCTCAGAAGCAGAGACCAGTCAGTGCTACTGTTGTTTCCTTTTGGGAAGCAGGCAGAATTTTTTTTCCCTCCTAACCTCTGGTGTTCACTGCAGATTAAAGTAATGGTTCGGCAGAGCAGACAGAAAGAAACAGAATGTGAGAGAAAAGTCATAAAGGGAGGAGTGAACCTAGTGATTGGTAGAAAAAGAATATGCACTTGCAGGCATGTTGATTTTAAGTACTATCCAACCAGACATCTAACCCAACTGCTAATTCTGGTCTTATTAGGCCATGTCTACACTACACAGTTAAGTCAACTTAATTTATGTTGGCGTATAGCCGCTGCAGTAATTACATCGTTTGTGCACGTCTACGCTTTGCTTGTGTTGGTAGTGCATGTCCTCACCAGGAATGCTTTTATTGATTGTACTATCAGTGTGTGGCATTATGGGATGGCTCCTGAAAGCTAGTAATAGTCAACATAAGCAACACAGTATTCACACTGACACTGTGTTGATGTGACTATGTTGACCTTGACTCCACGCCACTCGTGGAGGTTCAGTTATTAAGTTGGCGTAGCCGGGCAGTTACATTGGCAGGAGCAAAATTTAAGTGTAGATGCTTCCATAGTTAGGTCGATGTAAGCTGCTTTGCATCAACCTAACTCTGTAGTGTAGACAAGACCTTACTTGACGAATGATATGCAGTCCCTTCTACAGTAGCCAGGTGGGCTGGAGTATAGTTTTGAGTTTGCCTTATCAGAAGGACTCTAGTATTTTAACTTCAGCAAGTCACTCTAGAGAGAGCCCCTCACAGTCCAGACTTACCAACCCTACCCCGTGGAACTTGTACCATGATAACAGGAGTCAGACAGCTAACTTGGCAACACATTTACTGAATACAGAACTAACTCCATGATACTAGTGGAAGAATAGGAGAAGCGGATCTCAGATGACGTGGCTGATGCATAAGCCAGTTTGATCCATTGATAAAAAAAAAAAAAAGATTTGACCACAGCGTATTGGTATCTCCATGGGAGACAGATTCTTGGTAGTCAGTGACTTTTCAATCTAGGAGAAAAAATTATAAGGCAATTCAATAGTTGGAAGCGGAAGTTAGACAAATTCAGGCTAGAAAGGAACAATTTTTTTATCAGGGAGGGTAATTAACCACTGGAACTATTTACCTAAAGGTGTGGTGGATTCTCCATCACTTGAAATCTTTAAATCAAGGCTAGATCTCTTTCTACGAGGTATGCGCTAGATGAAACAGACGTTAGGGGCTTGATACAGGAATTACTGGTGAAGTTCTGTGGCCTGTGAAGTACGTCAGACTAGAGGATCACAATGGTGCCTTTTAGCCTTAGAATCTGTGATCTATGAAAAAGCCAAATGAACAATGGGAAAGGAAATGATAATATAAACCTGGAAATGTATGAGGTAACATAGCTAACATCTGCTGCTTATTGCCTGAGAAGGTTTGGTTGTTAAAATCTGTAAGTTGATGCAAAAAGGGAGAGCATTTTTGAGGCGCAGGGTTGTGTAAAATGCAAGGCCATTTCTTTGCTCTCTATTGATTCAATTTATTTATGTTTGTAAATCCTGTTATGTTTGTAGATCCTTGTAGATCTCCAGTGGTTCCCCTTTCGCTTCAGGACCCAGTCAAATATCACCTGCCATGCTTTTAAGATCCTTCCTGGACGTTTACGCTGTCCCTTACGCACCTTAGGGGCAGTTCTTCAATCTGCCTCAGTGGCAAGGGAATTCTGACCTCTCGTCTCACCTTTCTCCCCTGTTCACTCCTCCTTCCACTCAAAAACCCCTGGGCTCTGCATATAACTGAAAGATTTTTCCATAGGATCACCATAGCACCTGTCAACTTCTTGGGGGTCACCAAGTTGTTGTATTGCAGATGCTCTTGCTAGTTCTGGTTATTGGAACATATTCTAGTTAGCCCTCCAGAGACATGCTTATTGCAGCTCTCATGGGAAGCTCTGCATATCGCTACTCAGGACCATTTACTTCCTTAGTCTTTGTCTCTGACTAAGATCCATTCTTAAGATCTAGCTGTAGCCTCCAGGTTATAGCCACTCATGTAAGCAAAACATTAGAGCATATATTACTGAATTTATCCTCTCAATAGCCCTGTGTGTTAGAGAAGAACTATTGCCTGCATTTGACAGAGGGAGGAACTGAGCCAACGATACACAGGAAGTCTGTAGTGGTGCTGGTAACAGAACCCTGTTCTCCTGTCAAGTATCAGAGGGGTAGCCGTGTTAGTCTGAATCTGTAAAAAGCAACAGAGGGTCCTCTGGCACCTTTAAGGCTAACAGAAGTATTGGGAGCATAAGCTTTCGTGGGAAAGAACCTCACTTCTTGCATCTGAAGAAGTGAGGTTCTTACCCACGAAAGCTTATGCTCCCAATACTTCTGTTAGTCTTAAAGGTGCCACAGGACCCTCTGTTGCTTTTTACTGTTCTCCTGTGTCTTTGGCCAGTATCTTAACTATACAGCTACCTTTGCCAGCTTGCTTGCTTTGCTTTGCTTTCCATGGTCTTGTCACTGTAGCTGTAAGACCCTTCTCCTCTTTAGCTCCTGCCATCCTGAACAGCCTTCCTGGGAGACTGTGAGCACTTTCAATTCCCATTGACAATGACGGGACCTTGAGGGTGTCCAGAATGCCATACCTCCCAGAGTCTGGCCCTGTCTGTTTTCTTGCAGCTGCGAATACGTCTCTTCTACTTTATTTTCTCCTGTTAACTCTCTCCCCCGCTGCTGTTTATTATTTACTGTAACTCACTATTATTGAACTCCGTAAATCATTTTTGCATGCAGTTGGCAAGATATATGCTAATTAAATTGTATTCCGTTGGATTATTAATGATCTGCCCTGCACACGGACTCAAAATTTTCTCTAATGGAAACCTATTATACTGGTCTGTTTCCCATGCTGTTCATTGACATCTGCTGATGGCAGTATTTTTTCCAACTGTACTGTATTTATGAAAAATTGCACTGAGTATCCGAGCTACTCAGACCCCACCAGAGTTTTTATTAATATACAAGTAGAAAACATTGCAGTAGGGGGACCATATGAGAAGAAATTATATTTAATGACACCACTGCTCCACCATCTGTCAGAACAAAATGTGAATACTGCTACCTAGAGATTGCCAGTTTATGATGGTTCAGGCTATTGGGATGCCAGAGAGTGAGATTTCTGTGAGTATCCTTTTATTAGTACACAGAAAGATGAAAAATGGTCCCATAATGTTCTCATCAAGCTAGTTATTTGTCATTTACAGGTAAGGCTACCTGTGCTCCATTTTAAACAGCCCAACTGCTACATTATCCCTCAAACACTGTTACTCCAGCAATTGTCCAAAGAACTAAATTTTCATAATGAGGTATGGAAGAGCATTTGTTTTCAATTACTTTAAAGATAAATTTGGAGCATAACGTACTCTCTATTGTGTTAATGGAGTCGCATGGTGAGATACACAGTGTACTGGGATCATACATGCATGCTGAGATGACATAAAAATCTGTTTAATAATGCAATTGTACGTTCTGTGCTGATAGCACTTTTCATGCAAGGAGCTCAAAGTGCTTTTCGGGCATTAAGCTCCATGAGGTATGATGAATTCATCTTCGAATTGATGTGTGACACCCATCAGCAGCACTACCCATCTGGGCAGTGCACACTGGGCCCTGCACCTCCTCATGGGCCCCTCCCAGGACTCTGCAAGAAAAGTGCCACCCTGCTCCCCCGCCCCCAGTTCCTTTGTAGTGCTCACGGACAGCTTCGGAACTCCGCGTGTGGTTCTGCTCACATTTTTTTCTGACAGGTTTCAGAGTAACAGCCGTGTTAGTCTGTATCCGCAAAAAGAAGAACAGGAGTACTTGTGGCACCTTAGAGACTAACAAATTTATTAGAGCATAAGCTTTCGTGGACTACAGCCCACTTCTTCGGATGCATATAGAATCATATATGCATCCGAAGAAGTGGGCTGTAGTCCACGAAAGCTTATGCTCTAATAAATTTGTTAGTCTCTAAGGTGCCACAAGTACTCCTGTTCTACATTTTTTTCTGACATATTTAGCTCTTAGTTTCATTCATCCTGTAAATAGTTAGCAGTTTGTGTACCCTTTACTTAAGTTTTCTTTACTGTTTTCAGTTTTTATTTCTAGTTTACTAGTTACTTGCAGTGCTGAGCCACCAAGGTCATGTAGCACTTTCTGGGCTTCAAGCAGTGCCCTTTGTGGGAGGCATTGCTGTCTAATAGTGACTCCCCACACACGTTGTTTGCTGTGTCTCAGTAAAGGACATATCCAGGAGAGGTGTAGCATCTGCCGCTCCTGTAAGAAATGCACTCAGATTTCCAGGGAACTGTGCCTGAAGCAGCATGTCCCGGAACAAGCCATGAGACCTACCTCAGTACAAGCACCGGTGCCAGATCACTCTGTCTGCATGCAGTCAATCGCTACTTTGGCAGAGACTTAAGACAGGCCCTTGGACCCCTCTCCAAGAAGAAGGAGAGTCACTCTTCCTCTCCGGCAGTTCCTTGCAAAAAGACACGCAAGACTGTTAGGAGCCACTTGAGCTCTAAGAGAAGCTTGCCTTCCATTTCAAAGAGAGGCCTGGTGCAATGCTAAGATTCACCAGGTGCTCAGGCCTTATCATTTACAAATCTATGAATAAAGCAGCCTTGAGGCTGCTCTAAGGTATTCTGGGGGCCATTCATATACACCTCTACCCCGATAGAACGCTGTCCTCGGGAGCCAAAAAGTCTTACCACGTTATAGGTGAAACCGTGTTATATCGTACTTGCTTTGATCCGCTGGAGTGCGCAGCCCCGCCCCCCGCCCCGAGCACTGCTTTACCGCATTATATTCAAATTCGTGTTATATCGGGTTGCATTATATCAGGGTAGAGGTGTATATATAAAAGGAAAGCTTTTTAGGTAACTTTACAGAAACAATTGTGCTTTAATCAAAAATTGTCAACACGTATCAAATATTCTTTCGCATAAGGAATGGAAAGGATATGTCCTCGATTCATTTGCCTTTTCTCTTTGCTATAACTAGGACACATGATACTGGCCTTCTTTCCTTCAAAGACCATTTGCCTGTAACTCAACTCGTGATCACTGACACAAACAGGTCAAACTCGGAGGCTGCTTGGAGAATCGGCCCCTTGCGTTGCCATGGAGACAGTGAGTACCAGCTCTTCTCAATCTCCAGATGTACAGAATGTCCCATCCCAGTTTGTTTTTTTTAATATTTGACAAAAAGCCATCTTTACGTGTGTGGCTTTCTCTCACGACCCTGTGCCAGTTAACTATAGAGAAGGGTATTGTCTTTTGCAGGACAGTTCTGGAACGCAGCTTCCTTCAACACAGAGGCCTCCTATCTTCACTTCCCCACCTTCCATGCAGAGTTCAGCGCAGACATTTCCTTTTTCTTCAAAACCACGGCTGTGTCTGGGGTCTTCCTGGAAAACCTTGGGATTAAGGACTTCATCCGCATCGAAATAAGCTGTAAGTGTCAATGCTGGGAATTCGCCATATTCATTCCTTACAGCCAGTTTGGTGGGGAGGTGGGAAGCAAGCGCTTCATGATGTCTTTACAATGCCCAGCATGACTGTAGATAGGAAAAAATGATCTCTGGGGAGAAGGATTCCCTTGTTGCTAAGGCACTGGGCTGGGACTCAGCAGATCTGGGTTCAATTCCCTGCACTGATACGCACACCCAGTGAACCTTGGTCAATGTTCTTGAACTCTGTCCTCCAGTTTGCCATGTTCAAAATGGAGATAATACTTATTTTTTAAATCCTTTGTCTATTTAGATTGCAAGCTCTTTGGAGCAGGGATTATCTCTTACTACATGACTGTGCAGCACCTAGCAGAATGCCCTGTCTCATTTGAAGCCTATTCGTGTTACTGGAACGCTAATACTAAACCGTTATAATAATTCCTATTATTATTATTATTATTATTGTTACATTTCAAACATGAGGATGCCATTTTACTGTTTCTGTTTAACTCAGGCCTCTTCTACACTGGGGGGATGGGGATCGATCTAAGTTACACAACTTCAGCTACGTGACTAACGTTGCTGAAGTCAACGTACTTAGATCTACTCACCGCGGTGTCTTCTCTGTGGTAAGTCGACTGCTGACGCTCCCTCGTCGACTCCGCCTGCGCCTCTCGCTCCAGTGGAGTGCCTGAGTCGACGGCAAGCGCTTGGCAGTCGATTTATCACGTCTTCACTAGACACGATAAATCAACCCCTGCTGGATCAATCGCGCCGGAGATAAGTGTCGACATGCCCTCAGTGCCAGTAACACAACTCATTCTCAAGTGCCGTGGTCATAATTTTAACCCCTTCTTAGGTGGGGACTAATTAGATGAGTTTAAATGTTTGTCCCCGTCAAGAAATTGACCGTATGAGATCAGTTGCCTAGTCATTCTCCACCCCAGCATAAAACGCTCTTGGACAAGGGCAAATAGTGTTAAAGCAATGATGTCTTGAAAGTTGAGGGCCCACAAAGAGTATGGTGAGGGCTCTAACCCATGCTGAGAGCCATTAATGGTCTTGTTAGGCCCTGTTAACACCACAAAGCCCACTTAGTTGTTGAACAGTAATTACAGCTCAACTTATACATGGGGAAAAAATAGCGACAGCTAACTGGTAGGTTTAACCTCTCTCTCTTATTCTACTGATTTAGAATATTAACAGGGGGGAAACTGTTGTGGCTTTGAAATGAAATAAGACCCCTCTGTTCCCAATTCTGTCAGGATGAGAAAATGCAGACTTGAGTGCCATCCATTTTATAATATGGTTATAATAACCTCGACATAAAATTTAATAAAATAAGGCCCCAAGGCCCTTTGATTCATTAAACCAGTGGTAAATGTCATGGTGCATTATCACAAGGTAATGAGGTATGATTTAGTGTTAATTGCACATCAAAGTCCAATTTGGTTATAGTTCAGTGTACTGTATATCATTCTCGGGGATGTGGAAAAAAATGACAGTTTGACACTAACTGTGACAAACTACTACAAACCACTTAGATGCTTGTTTAGCAAATTCTTTCATCAGTGAATGCCAAAACATATGCTCACAAAGTAACTAGTTATTGAAAAGTTGGGAAACTTGGAGTTGTTCTCTCTTTTTTAACCTGGACTCCTCGTTAGCAGCATCTTGTTGTGTATCTCGCAGCCAGATGGAATTTTCAGCCTAGAGGGCTTGTATGGAGAAACCTCCAAAGACCAGCTACTTGGAAAGGAATTGGCCTTTTAGCAGATGCAGAGGCTCAGAATAGATCTTTACCTATCCCCATGGAACGTTTTCTAACTCAAGTACCTGAGCAACAGCTTCCAAAACCAGATCTATCCAATGTCTTGGGCTTGAAACAACAGGTTTCCGTGAATTTTCAATCCGCTACCTTCTGTTTAGCATGCAGTTCACAAAGCTGGTCCTTTCAGTCTCTGGTGCATGCAGTAGTTTAAGGAGAGGAATAAATTCAGTAACAATAATAGCAAAGACTTCTGGTTGAAGCCTGCTCCTGTTAAAGTCGTTGGAATCATCCAATTGACTTCCATCAGAGCAACTTGATGGTGACACTCTGTCTTCCTGATTATGCTTCTGTCCCTTGGGGGGAATGTACACTACAAAACACAACCAACCAAACAAAAACCCACCCACAGCAGCAAGTTTCAGAGCTCGGGTCAACTTATCCCAGCTTGCAGGGCTTTCACTCCAGGGCTGGACATAGCAGTGTAGATGTTCTTGCTCAAGCAAGGTTTTAGAGCCCAGCTCCAGCCCAAGCAGGAACGTCTATTCTGCTGTTTTTAGCCTTGTAGTGTGAGCCCAGTGACCCCCAAGACAGTTGACCTGGGCTCTGAGACTCACGGTCGGTCGATTTTTGGGTTTTTTTTGGCAATGTAGATGCACACTAGGATCCCTTCCTATCTCGGCATGTGCAACATATGCCCCTCTATTCTGAGACTGTCACTTAACTCTGTCTCTCATGATGTTTACCCTGCTACCAGGGTCAGAGCTACCCATGTGACCAAAGGCTTTGAGCGAACACCTCCCATCACACACTCAAAACCTAGCTTCCTGCTGTGGTCTTTTATTAAACATACATGGTTAGAAAAGCTACATTGGGAGGGGCACGTTGGCCCTTTTCCAGCTGTTGGCATCACTCACGCAGTGTGGAAGCTTTATCTGCCAGCATCAATATTTTGTGCAATGCTTTGCATCTAAATGGTTAATTTTCTCAGGGGGGAATGAACTAATTTTCCTTGGACACCATCACTGACATAGCAATAAAGTCAGGTATAGTGAATGAGTTTTCAGGCCTTTGTAATCACAATGGAAACCAAAGAGAGAGCTGCAGGATGAGATTTACATCTAGGCTGCCATGTTATTTGCTAGTTTAATAGTCAATGGTACCTTCATTTATAGACTATTCTTTGATGTCAAAAACAGATATTTAACTCCATCCTTCATCTCTTCCTCACTCTTGTCCATTCCAGCCCCCAAGGAGATCACCTTCTCCATAGATGTTGGAAACGGGCCTATGGAAGCTACGGTGCAGTCTCCCACGTCTCTGAATGACAACCAATGGCACTTCGTCCGAGCCGAGAGGAACCTCAAGCAAACATCTCTTCAAGTGGATAACCTTCCTAAAAAGATTCTGGAGGCACCTGCCGAGGGGCATTTTCGTTTGCAGCTTAACAGTCAATTCTTTGTAGGTAGGGACCATTTAAGGCAATTTTTAGTTGCTTGCAACGTTTGTCTGTAGTAAACCAGTAACACAACTTTTCTAGCCACTGAGGTTGGGCATCTTTGGGTTAGATAGTGCCCTGCTTTTTTTACAGCCATGCAGTTAGGAGAAAAGAATAAGGATTGCCACCTCTTTTACCCACCTGCATGGACCATGTCAGAACCTCCAGAATCATAGCCTCTGCGCTTGAGGGACTGCTTAGACAAAGATTTCCTCAAGTGTATGTGCTGTTGAAATGATCCGCTGAACAATATCTGAATATTTCCAGTTCTGTAGCTTTTTGCAACCAACTCACTGTGCGGATTAGCTGTTGCGTGCTTTAGACTGGAGACACAGGTCACGGAGCATATTTCTGTACCCTAACAGGAGGGGCATAGTTCCTGAATGCCGGTTTCTGGCATAGTTGCAAATAATCTGCAATATTTCCTTAAAATCTGTTCATTGTGGTAAACATTACCGCTGGTAAACTCATTTGTGAGAATAGCCATGTAAAGCAAGCATAAAAGAGCTATGAACACAGACAAAGTAAATACAGACAAAGAGGAAAGCAGACATTTTATTTGCAGATTATTTTTTATTTTATTTGCCCAACTCTCATGCAACCAAACTCTAATTTGGGGCTCAGTTGCTCCTACCTTTTTTGGTCACTGAAGCAGAGAGGACAAGGAGTCTGTCTCCTTCGCATCCCTTATACAATAGCCAGACTCTAGCCATCACAGAACTCCCCTTTGAGATGGGCTGAATGGCTGCATACTCCTCTGTACTCAGGGCTGTGTCTAAGTGATGCATTCTGGCCCTTTAAGAAATTCTGTTTAACTGAAATGCCTTTGCCCACCTCAGCCTGGCAGTGGGATATTCTATGTTCCCCCAAATATACAAACCCTACATTTTATGAAGGTTTTCAGTTTTCCATGAAATGCTTATAAAATTGGGGTCCAGTGGGGCTGGGATCCTGTTCTCTTATAAGATATGTTCCCCATGTAACTTACAACATATTTGTATAGAGAAGCAAGGTAATATCTGTTATTGGACCCTCATCTGTGGTGAGAGAGACAAGCTTTCAAACTCCAAGAAAGGATATTACCACACCCACCTTCTCTCTAATATGCTGGGACCGACATGGGCTACAACAACACTGAATACAATATATTTGTTTCTACATCTGCAATGCTCTGCATACCAGTTAAGATTAAGGGGTTGCCACAGTCGGTATGCACATGCTTAATTAATAATCCATATAGCTGACACGATTTGCTGTTTAAAAAATGTTCCAAATATTTTTTTAAATTAATCTTCCTATTTTATTTCATTTAAACACAGCATTTCATTTCCATGAAGGAGCTGGCTAGTCATCAAGATTTAATATCTTTTATTTTTATCCTCCCTTCTGAATCAATTCAAGTATTTTGCAATTCTCATAAACAAGACTCCGTCAAAGTTTAATTTAGTTTATTTATCTTCTGGAAGTATTTATGGATCCTTCTGGATGGAAGGTGTATATTAATATAAGATACTACTATTATGACGAACAAATGTGGATCCAGTGTAGCTTTCCAAGTATAATTTCTTCTGTACCTGCGGAGATGTTAATAAAGACAGAAGAGAAGTGACAAAGTCTTTCAGCTCTACAGGTTGAAGTTTAAATATGGTCTTGATCACACAAGTAGAATGAATTCTGGAGTCTAAGATTAGTTTCTAGTGGCCTTGAGAAATTGCACGGGCATGATTTTGGACTTAGGGAGATGTTTGCACAAACCATGCTTGACTTCAGTGGAGCTATGTCAGTTTACACCAGCTAAGCTAATAATGTCTACCCTACATTATTTGATTATTTACCATATGTAACTTTAGGGACAGATCCTGCCCTCATACTTCATGAAAGCCCATGGTTTTAGGATTGTAAGCAATGGCATGATTTTCTCCTTAGGTCTTTGGCTTAAAATCAAATTGTAAGATAGCTATTACCTAGTGACATTTGCAGAATTGTCTCTATGTGGGAATGTTGAACCAAAGCCTTTTTCAGAAATGTTAATAGAGCTATTAGTGGTATTTAGCCAGGATTTGGCAGTGTGCCCTATGTATCACTGCTCTGGCGGTGCCATTCTCTTCTGCAGAAATTAAGTGTCTGCTATGCAGAGAACCGTCACACAATGACCCATTACAAGGCTGTCTTTCAGAGACTGAGGTGTGCACTTCCTCTGTTTGTCACAGTGGACTGTTAACTCTGGAGTCTAATGACAACAGTTGAAGTGTCAATATTGTTAACATGTTTCACTGCTGATCATTTCAGGAGAAAAATCCGGCCACTCTGAGATCATGAGTGGAGTTTAAGGATGGTCCCACCATTATATTTTTTTCCACTCTAACCCCTGTGCGTTGCATGTTCTTGAGCTTCAGCTCATTCATAAGATTTTAGAGTAGAGTTCAGTTCTCAGTTTGCTCTTTTTATCTGGCTATTGCAGCTGTTATGGTTCCCTATCCAGAAACATGGTACAATGTTCATGGTATGGCCCTGAATCTCAGTCATGCCATTCCTGGACTTAGGGAAACAGGCTAAGGTGGCGTTAAACTACCTTTGTGTTCCTTGTGTTTTGAGTCCATGCAACTGCCCGCCCAACCCCTGGTTTAAACCTTAAGGCTGCTTTGCATGGCTGTCTATTGGATGTATTCGGGGCTGGGGGGGGCAATTTCTGGCCACTTTAAGGCCCCCTTTATGCTATCAGAGCATTGTAAAGGTCAATTGGTGTATGTAAGAATCAGCCCCTGTATGTGTATGCTCATATCAGCTATAGTAGAGCACAGTGAAATTAGGCTCAGCGTGGCATTTCTTCTTTGCCTCTACATTTTCCACCTGTTATCAGTTCAACTCAGCTCTACCATCCTTCATTTGTACTTGAGTCAGAGATAGTGGCTGCTTGTGCAGCTTGCTAGGTTACATCTGCCATGCATTTCCTGTCCCTAGTGTGGTTTCTTTCCTAAAATGTCCTCAGGTATTGTTTTGGGGAGTGGGAAGGGAGAAATGTACAAGCATTTACTTGTGCTTGGAATGCCACTCTGTCACTTAGCTTATGTATGAAATTGTTGTTGAGCTCTGGTGGGCTCCCCAGTCAATCAGTGAATCATGGAGGTTTAATGGGATGTACTAGGCAGAGGCCCCCTGCTGGAGCCCTCAAGGTCCTACCACACCCCATCCCAGAAAGAAGCAGTAGAGCTAAATCCTTCAACTGGCCTAGAGAGACTGCGCAGGAGGCAGCCAATCAGGGAAAGACTGCAGGGAGCAGCCAATCAGAGGGTTGCAGACCCATGTAAAGAGAGCGGCAGTTCAAAACAGAGGTAGTTCCTTGCTGGAGCCAGAGGAGTACAAGTGGTGCTCCTGGCTAGCTGAAGAGAGCTGTAGTACCATGGACAACTCAATTGCTGGCAAGGAGCGGGGCGGCAAGAGAGAGCTCCTGGCTGGCTGCTGGGACTTGTTCATCATATGCCTTGAGGTGAGGGTGGACCATTGGTGAAGGTGCTGAGGCCCATGGTGCCTGTAGCAGCATAGCAAAGAGCTAACAGGGAAGCAGTGTCACTTGGCTGCTATCCATAGGGTCCCTGGGCTGGGACTCAGAGATGTGGTCAGGCCCACGTGCCCCGTCCTGCTGGTCCTAGGGGAGTGGCCTGAGACTCAGAGAGGAGACTGAAGACCACTGAATAGGGCCAGAGATAGTGAACTGTTTGAACAGCTGGAGAGCTGGAGCCACAAAGGTCCAGAGAGGGTGAAGACATTGCCTCTGGGGAGGAAACCCTGGGGGTACGGCTCAATCACTGAGACCGTGTAAAGACTGTTGAACTGTTTACCCTGCAAGGGGTCTGTTTTGCGGGTCTCATTCCACAGAGTGTGACTCGGCCGAAGGGCTGAGTCGACGAAGACCCTCTGCAATTAGAGAGCGTGTGCAGGCAGCCGGGGGCGCTCGCAAGAGGTGAGCACCGCATCCTGGTGACAGGAGGATATTCATGGGTGCTTTTGTGCCGTTGGGGTGTTTCCTCCCACGTTTTAAATAATACTAAAGCTACTGCTACCCTGTGTCTTGAATAAGGAGTGAGCAGCACCACTGGATCAGCTGTTTGTATTACTGCTTCTTTGTTAAATTCTGTTTTTTAACTCTGCCCCCAGAGCAAAACAAAGTCCTTTTCCACAGAGCCAAAGTGACGGTCATCAGTCAGGAGTGCTTAGAAAGTCTTTCAATATGATATGCTCCAGAGACAGTGTCTATAGAGAGGTGGAGTAAGCACAGAGTTCAGATTCAGAATAATCTTAGGCACAGGCTTAAGTTTTGGGTTGGAAACTGCAGCAGATCTAGAGTTTGGGGTGGACAATGCCAAAACCTCATACTCTCTCTCTCCTCATGAGGTAGTGGATGCATTCAAAGTGGAAACTGGAAAATAATCCCTTCCAATTGTGCATTCATCTTCGGGGGGGGGGGGAACGTAGGGGAGAGGACCAAGAGGGGAGTGTTCAAATCCAAATCCCACAATTTCTCCGCCCCACACAGAACACAAACAAAAGATGAAGGGATTCAGAGTGAAGTTTCTGCTTTTGTTCCATCCCTCATTATGACAATACCATCTAACAAGGTACTAGGGGCCATACTGCACTCAATTACAGTCCCTCCTCATTAGGACAACGTTCTTATTAATTATGCATAATAGGGGAGGTGCAAAGGTGTTGACCTAATAATAGATTTGGGGTATATGGTTTATATACTGTATAAGTTATGTAGGTAGTACCAGAAAGATTCTTTTACAACTAAAAGAACGAGGAGTACTTGTGGCACCTTAGAGACTAACACATTTATTTGGGCATAAGCTTTCGTGGACTGAAACCCACTTCATTGGATGCATGCAGTGGAAAATACAGTTGGAAGATATATATACACAGAGAACATGAAAAAATGGGTGTTGCCATAGCAACTCTAACAAGACTAATCAATTAAGGTGGGCTATTATCAGCAGGAGAAAAAAACTACTGTATTTTCCAGTGCATGCATCCAGTGAAGTGGGTTTTAGCCCACAAAAGCTTATGCCCAAATAAATTTGTTAGTCTCTAAGATGCCACAAGGACTCCTCGTTCTTTTTTGCTGATACAGACTAACACGGCTACCACTCGGAAATCTTTTACAACTGCGATTGCTATAATAATGAAAGGTCGATTGATATATGTCAGTACACACAGAATATGCAGCATGCTACTGATGTGATTTTCTCTGTGTGTGTACGTATGCACGCATGTAGAGTATGCATTGCCAGTCAGATGACTCTATGGCCCTCAGTGTTAAATTATTAGCACCTCAGTAAATTCATAATCACAAGGGTTGGGATTTCAAAGGATTCCAAGGAAATAATGTGCCCAGTTCCTATTTAATTTCATACTTGCTGCACCTGTGTATACTCCTCCGATTGATTTTGAGAGTGCAAAGGGCAAACCAGGAACAAGGATGCAGGCCAGGTTGTATAAATTGCGCTAAGCCTAGCACTGAGGGCCGTGCAGGGTCATACCAGCACATTGCATGCTCTGGGGGAGAAGCGGAGATTGTTTCTGCTGATCCACAATCCCTCCCAAAGAGTCAGGAGGAGTGAAATTGCTACACTATTGGTTTGGATAGTTCAGTCCACCCACTCAGCTGGCTGGGGGCATGAGGGTGTGTCCTTGGCTCCTCCCCTCTTCCCTCTTCGGCCTCAGGGGTGAGTAGAAAGATCAGTTCCCATTTTCCACTCAGACTATACATGGCCATAACTAGCACAAAAGAGAAAGGAACCTCCCTGCATTCCTGTGCAAGGATAGGGGCATGCTCTAGCCTCATAATGTTCAAGACAGAATACAAAGCCAGAGACGTGACTGTGCCATATAAAGTTCTTGTGCTGCTGTCCCGAAGGACAAGCCTGGTTCAGAGCAGCCCAGAACTGGCAGACGGCAGAGGTGACTTAGAGTTCTCTTTGCATTCCTCTCATAATCCTGAGATGCACCATTTGCTCCTCAGCTGCAACCAGGGACTGGAGCCATTATGTTCAAATCAAATCAAATGCAAATGTTATGTTCAAATTCAAATCAAGTGCACAACTTTACAAATTGGGGAATAGCTGGCTAGGCGGTAGTACTGCTGAAAAGGATCTGGGGGTTACAGTGGATCACAAGCTGCTTATGAATCAGCAATGTGATGCAGTTGTGAAAAAGGCTTATCCCATTTTGGGGTGTTTTAACAGGCGTAAGACACGGGAGGTCATTGTCCTACTCTACTCAGCACTGCTGAAGCCTCAGCTGGAGTACTGTGTCCCGTTATGGGTACCGCACTTTAGGAAAAATGTGGAGAAATTGGACCGAGTCCAGAGGAGAGCAACAAAAATGATAAATGGTTTAGAAAACCTGACTTATCAAGAAAAGTTTAAAAACAAAAACAAAAAAAACCCCACAAATGGGCATGTTTAGTCTTGAGAAAAGAAGATAGAAGGTGGACCTGATAACAGCCTTGGAAGATGTTAAGGGCTGTTATAAAGAGGACGGGGGTCACTTGTTCTCCATATCCACTGAAAGTAGGTCAAGAAGTTATGTGCTTAATCTGCAGCAAGGGAGATTTAGTTTAGATATTAGAAAAAAAAATCTAGTTCTAAGGGTAGTTAAACTCTGGAATAGGCTTCCATGGGAGATCTCCCTTGTTGGAGGAATCCCTGTCATTTTGGACTAACACTTATCAGGTAGGTGTCCTCCTCAGCTCAGGAGGCCGGACTTAATGACTTCTAAAGGTGCCTTCCAGCCCTACAGTTCTATGGTTCTGTTTGGTTTTACCCTTCCCCCCCTTATTGGCCATTCCTTAGACTCTGTAGTCAATTTCATAACATTGAGCATTATGGACCATGTTACACAGCACAGCGCCAAGCTCCCGAAGTCCTGTCCCAACATGTACTGTTCCAAAGGAATCTAGAGGATTCTTTTAGGCTTAATTTATGGTGCCTCCAAACTGCTGCTTTCAGCGTTTTGCCTGGAGGCTACTGAGTAAAACTTGTAGTTCGACTGCATAATGCCACCTGTTTCCCACTGCCTTTTTAGTCCTTCTGCAACTAGATAATGAAAACCACCCTTATCTACACACACACTTTTCTGTGTCTCTATTATAAAAAGAAAGCAGTCCCCCAACAGTCCTTCACTCCACTACATCCTCCCTAACGCCATCTCTTTCCAACAAAAGAAAACATCCTTTGTTTTTTAAACAAAGAATTGAACAACTAATCCTTGAAGAGTGTTAAGTCATTTAGCCAGTTGTGCCGCTAAGCTACAGTATTGATTTGCACTATGTTTTGCTGCTGAATCATTGACATGAGCTCCCTCCCTCCCTCCCCCCACCACCCCCAAAGGCTTCTTCCTGGCTGTTCAGAGCTGCTCGGCAAGACCCCAGTTGCATAAACCTGTGGCTGCCAGCAAAAGTTCTTCATTTAACGGTCACGTCCTTAGCAAAGTGTTTCCCCAAGCCCTATTGTTTGCAGGTTTGAACCTCATGCTAATATCCCTGGGTCAGAGAGAAGATTCAGATCATCTGCATAAGGTCAAAAATACCATATAACCCAGGGATGAACACTTTCCACAAAGTGATCACTCATATATTAGGGTTACCATATGTCCAGATTTTCCCGGACATGTCCGGCTTTTTGGTCCTCAAATCCCTGTCTGGGAGGAAATTCCAAAAAGCCGGACATGTCCGGGAAAATAGGGAGGGGTCGTGGGCTTGGATCCGGGCTGGAGCCGCTGGGGCCGGGGCCGGAGCCGCTGCGGCCGGCGGTGCTTGGCCGCTGGCTGGCACCGCTCGGCCGGGGCCGGGCCCGGGCCGGAGATGCTCGGCCGGAACCGGGGCCCGAGCCGAGCCAGGCCGGAGCTGCTGGGACCGGGGCTGGGGGTGGTCGGCCACTGGCTGGTGCCGCTCAGCTGGGGCTGGTGCCCCGGGGCCCGAGCCGAGCTGGAGGGGCCAGGGCGGGCTGGAGCCGCTCGGCCGGAACTGGGGTCGGCGCCCCAGGGCCCGAGCCGGGCCGGAGATGCCGGGGCCAGAGCCACTCAGCCGGGGGGGCCGGACTGGGCCGCGCCTCCTCCACCGCCGCTACCGCCCCAGCCCCAGCTTCAGCTTACCTGCTGCCTGCCTGTTTCAGGCTTCCCACAAACATTTGATTCCCGGGAAGCATGGGAGGAGGAGGAGCAGGGTGGCGGAGTGTTCAGGGGAGGGGTGGAGTTGGGACGGGGACTTTGGGGAAGGGGCAGAGTTGGGGCGGGGCCAAGGCCCCGTGGAGTGTCCTCTTTTTCTTTTTTTTTAAATATGGTAACCCTATCATATCTGACCCTTCAGTTCTTCATCCTCAAAGGAAACCTACCCAACACCTTCAGAAGATGAACCTGGAAGCTTAAATTCATAACTTTGATAGATACTAAAATTATGGACTTAATAAAGATACTGGATTTATGGCTTTGTAAGGGGGTGGGCAGGGGCTCCCTCATGTCTCTTCCTGACCCTGCTTCCCATCCTTTATAATGTCTTCCTTCCCACCCCACCTTAGTGGACGCCCAAAGGGAGTGTTCTTTGAGTAAACACAAGAAAAAATCCTCTCCCCTCTCCCTTCCTTTATGAAAGAGGAGAATCTGTAGGAAAACAAAGAGAGGCAAGGGTGACCTAGATCTCAGGCAGCCTTCCTGGGTCAGCCCCTTGGGCTTAGTCTAAAATGAACCTCAATGGTGGTGTGAGAAGAATTCGTTATTCTCCTCTCCGTCAGAGTGAGGGCATGTCCCTTCACATACCCCACCTTTCAAGCTGGAAAAGCTTATCTGGGGCAGTTCGTCTCCATCTCCAATCTCCCATGAAAAGAAGTCAGCATTAGCATGGACCTTTCCCATCCAGTGTTGCACTCTGAAACTGTAGGGTGGTAGTGAAAGGTTTCATCTCATTGTGCATAGATTTGTGTCTTTCATGGTGTGGATCCAGAATAGGGGAGTGTGATCCGTTAACAGGGAGAAGGGTTGGCCATAAGTCCCACATCCAGGAGAGCTTTTAATACAGCCTTTAAGTGCTATAGGTGGTCTTACCACATAGGGCTATAGAGGATGATGTCTTCTACGTAGGCTGCAGTATATTGCGGTGGGGGGTAACAATCCTATTAATAAGTTTTGGAAAGTCACAGCAACTCCATGGAGGCCGAAAGGCATAGTCTTGAATTGGAAGTGCCCAAAAGGGGTGGAGAAAGCTTTTTTTATCTTGCAAGGAAGGGGATAAAGGAATCTGCCAGTACCCTTTTGTTAGGTCGATAGTGCTCAGATGTTTTACCGGTCCCACCTGCTCTAGTAACTCGTCTACCCTTGCCATTAGGTCAGCGTTGAATTTCAAGATGGAATTGATCTGTTAAAATCAATGCAGAACTGAACCAAACTCTATGATTTGGGAACCAGAACTATTGATTCCACAAGTACCCTCATCTTCAGCATTGCTCGCACTTCCTCTCGGGCTGTATCTCACATCTTCCGTGGCAGTGGTCTAGGGCTCTCCCTGACCAGCTGGCCTGGGGTAATCTCTAGATGACATTGGACCAACTGTGTTCTTCCTGGGTGGGTGGAGAATACTGTTGTGAAGTCCTCAATCAATTGAAAGAGCTACTTTCTTTGCCCAGGGAAGAGCCCCTCACCGCGGGACTGTTGTGAGTTCTTGGACACTGGGTACTTGGGAACCTAATTCAGGTTCAGTCAGAAAGGGAGTTATCAGCAGGGCCTCCCACATTTTCCAAGGATTGAAAAGATTCACATGATAGATCTTAGTAAACCAGCCTGACATGCCTGTCACTGTGCCATTAATTTAGACTTGGCTGAGGGTAGTAGCAACAGGACACGGTCGCTTGGGTGGAAAGTCCATAGTTGTGCCCCTCTATTGTAATTTCTTTCCTGGGTGTGTTGGGCCTTTCTCAAATTCTCTCTGCCTGTTGACCACCCCTATGTTTATTAGTTGGTCCCTTAATTGTAAGACATATTGGAGTGTGTTTAAGTCCCCTACATTTTGTTCCTCCCCACCTTCTCATAGCAAGTCCAAGATTCCTCAAGGTTGATGACCGTAAAGATGCTTGTGGAACCTCCTTTATGGCAAACTGGAATGGTGAGAGTAGCTGGTCCCACTGTCTGGGGTTGTCACTGACAAAGCATTTCAACATTCCCTTCAGCATCTTATTAAATCACTCTACTACGCTGTCGGTCTGCAGGTGATACACCAACGTTTTCAGGAATGTGACCTTCAGAAGGGAGCATAATTCACTCATCAGCTGGGAGGTGAAGTTAGTGCCTTGATCTGTTAATATTTCATAGGGAAATCTCATGCATGAGAAGGTTTTCAAGAGTTCTGGAGCGATCACTATAGCTTTGACAGAGAGTGCAGAGGAACAGCCTCCAGGTACCTGGTTACATAGTTGACAATCACTAATGTGTACTGATGCCGCAAGGCAGTTTTTTCTAGGGGCCCAATTATGTTCACTCTGATTTTCTCGATGGGTGTTTCAATCAAAGGCAGAGGGACCAAGGGTGCCTTAGGGCTCCTGTTACTGCTTCCCCTTGACATTCTGGGCAGGAGGAACAGTCTTCTCTCACCTCATGATGCACCCCCAGACAGTAGAATTGGGCAAATACCCAAGACAATGTCTTCTCTCTCCCCAGGTGTCCAGGACATGGGATATCATGTGCACGCTGGAACACCGCCCAGTGGTACTTGTGCAGCACCAGCTGCTGGGCCCTCACCACCCCAGTTTGTTGATCCCTTTCAATTCAATACAAGCACTCCATGGTTCAGTGTAGGGTTGTTTCTTTGCTGTTGCACAAAATTCCTGCTCTGTAGTAGGGCTTCCAGGCTCTGACTGCTTACCTCTTCTTTCCCTGTGGGTGTCAGAGGCCATGTTGCTCAGGACATTCCTCCTTCAGGATCCTTGGATCCAGGCACAGATACATCATCATCCATGGGACTGCCAGTGGAAGGATCTTTTCAGGGTCCTTCAGAGAGATTGTTGCTGATTCTGTCTCACCCCACTCCCCGCAGTGGTCCCCACCCTATGGAGGCCTTGGGTGGTTTCTGCCTCTAGTGATCTTTCAGCTTCTACAAAGTCCTCCATTAGCCATACCACTTCTGATAATGTCCCCAGGCAGTGCCGTATTACCCACTCCTTGCCTTTCACAGGTAATATCTTTATGAAGTGTTCTGTCACGATGGCTTTGGTCACCTGGGCCTCTGATCGCTCCTCCAGATGGAGCCACTTCCGATAGTGTTTTCTGTACCCTTGCGCTACTATCCGGGGTCTCGCCCCCTTGGGGTAGTTCTTGGCTCTAAACCATTGACGGTGAGTCTCTTTGGAAATATCCAAGTACTCCAAAAGGGCAGACTTTACTTGTTTGTAGTCTTTTGCTCTCTCTAAGTCCCAATTATGATAGATTTCCTGGGCCGGACCTGTCAAGTATGGGGCCAGAATCAAAGCCTGTTGTTCTGGGGGCCAGTGGGCTGCTAGTGCCACCTGCTCAAATGCCGCTAGGAAGGCTTCAGGGTCATCATCTGGTGCCATCTTGGTTGGCTTTACTGATACTGGTGCATGACCTGTTGGAATTCTGTAGGGGCCTAGGGCTGGTGCTATCTGCTGTATCCTTTCCTTTGGAAAGTCCTGCTGCTGGGCCATCAGTTCCCTCAGCAGCTGTTGTTGCTGTGTGGTCTGAACTTGCTGCTGGGTGGCCCACTCCAATTGCTGTTGGAACTGCTGTTGCTGGTGCTGCATCTCTGCTAACCGCTTATACCACCACGCCGCTTCCATCTTGCACGGAGCAGCTGGGCTCTATCCCCTCTAAGGCTTTTTTTGAAACCCTTGTATCACATGTGGTTATGCCCACATTCTCCACCATTTTCAGGGGGCAGGGGCTCCCTCAAGTCCCCTCCAAACCCAACTTCTGGTCCGTTTTAATGTCTTTCTCCCCTGCCGGTGGATGCCCAAGCGGGGGGTCCTTCAAGTAAACAAATCAAAGAAAAGTCCTCTCCCCTCTTCCTTTCCTTAGAAGAGAGGGGAGTTCATAGCAAAACAAAGAGAGGCAAGGGTAACCTGGATCTCAAAATGTCTTCCTGGGTCAGCCCTTTGGGCTTAGCTTTAGAAATTTGGGTGTGGTTCTCTGGCCAACATATGTACTTGGAGCATAGTCCCAATAAACAGGTATTTGGGTGTGGCCATTCACTCAGGTCACAGTAAACACAAATGACCAAATTCTTGTCCTTAGATGCATGTCTCTTTAAAATCAGGGGAAAGCCAGTGCTTGTACATCGGAAGAGAGAATTTGCTCCAAAGAAGAGTCTGTAAATGTTTGTTCTCTTCAAGAAAATTCCTTTATCATCTGGAGCATAATGAAAGATAAAAAGCACATAAAGTCAATCTGTCTCTTAGGCACAGTCATGCTGTATAGAGCTAAATTATCCCCATCAAGATTCAGAGCCTATGGATTCCTGCTGTTAATATAGACTCATAGACTCTAAGGTCAGAAGGGACCATCTAGTCTGACCTCCCGCATGATGCGGGCCACAAAAGCTGACCCACCCACTCCTGAAGAATTCTCTCCCTTGACTCAGCTGTTGAAGTCCCCAAATCATGATTTAAAGACTTCAAATCGCTGAGAATCCTCCAGCAAGCGACCCCTGCCCCATGCTGCGGAGGAAAGCAAAAAACCTCCAGGGCCTCTGCCAATCTACCCTGGAGGAAAATTCCTTCCCGACCCCAAATATGGCGATCAGCTGAACCCCAAGCATGCGGGCAAGAGTCTCTAGCCAGACCCTCTGGAAAAAGTTCTCTGTAGTAACTTTTAATATCCCATCATTGACCATTGTTACTAATTACCAGCGATGGCACGTTATTGACCTATTGACTAAAATCACTTTATCCCATCAAACTATCCCCTCCATAAACTTATCAAGCTTAATCTTAAAGCCAGAGAGGTCTTTCACCCCCACTGTTTCCCTCGGAAGGCTGGACAGCAAAGCATCAGCCAGTACTGTAGGGTGGAGTGATAGGGTTTCTCTGAGATTTCACCTCCCCCACACCTCTCTCTCTTAATTTGTGGAAGAGCGACGTTAATTGAACAGTATACAGCCAAACACACCCTGATCTCCAAGCAGTCCATCGCAAAAGTGTCTTATGACATATTGTTCTCTAATCATACTCAGCTGATCATGTGGCATTGGGACCAACATCTACATGGGAGTAAGTTTAGAGAGGTGCTTCTGAGTTCGGAGTTGTGTTACCAAAAAGTCCAAACTTTCACAGCAAGAATAATCAGTCTGAAAAGGAAGTTTTGCTCTTGAAACAGAATTGCAGTCTGCAGCCTCAGTGAAGATATGGGAAAGCCGCAGAAGTTTCAGGAGCAAAACACTGGAAACTGTTGAACAGAATAGTAAAAGGAGTGGTATTGCTATGAACTATTTTTGCCGTCATTGTTAATTGATATTAATGTCTCAGCCCACTTCTCGGGGAACAAGTGTCCTCATTACAAATATGGGTCCTTGTGGTTAGAAGCAGACTATTAATTTAGCCTATAGACCATAGAGACTAAGCTGCCCTTTCACACCAGAGAGCTTGTTTTCACTAAGATATTTAATCATGTTTAAACTATTTTAACAACCAAGTTAAATGACATGATTCTGAGCACAACTGCCTGGTCACGCACACAAGGACCAGTCATTTTCAACATCATGGCTGCCAGTTGTGGGGAAACCCTGGCCTGAATAGCATTTACCTAGGACAGGTAAAAGACGTGACTTGTTCTTGTCTGTGCTGACAAGTCAGTAGCCTGTCAGCAAACTCCACTGTTGTTAGGATTACAATTACCATCTGTTATGTGTATTACGGTAGCACCTGGAGGAGATAGATGCTGTGCAGATAGGTAACAAAGAAGAAAGTCTGTGCCCCAAGGCACAGTCTAAATGCAGCAAGTGGATAAAACAGGCAAACTGGGTGGGGGAGGTGGGTTAGGAGGACAAGGTAATATGATGGAGAGCTTAGCAGAACAGTGGAAGTCACCGTTCACTATTTCCTCATCCAAGAGGAAAAAAATCAAGTTTAAAGCAGGATGAAATTTCCCAGGAAAGACCAGGTCAGGGAGGGTGCAGCATGAAGGGATGTTTACAAGGAGCAGCAAGAATTGCCATTTCGTATTGAGTTCTAAACAGAGGACTTCAGTCTCCAGAGATGTCAACCTGGCACTGTATTCCCTGAAAACATACTTAAAATTTTACTGTAAGATAATTGCTGTGTATTATGACTGTCCTGAGGTGCTTGCATTTCTTTGTAGCTTTGCATTTCTTTGCAGACTTGTCACTGAAAGCAAAAACCCTTATGTTCCTCTCTCTTGTTTCAGGGGGAACGGCTTCCAGACAGAAAGGTTTCCTGGGATGCATCCGCTCTTTACATTTAAATGGGCAGAAACTGGACCTGGAAGAGAGGGCTAAAATGACCCCTGGAGTCAAGCCTGGCTGCCCGGGACACTGTAGCAGTTATGGTAATCTCTGTCACAACGGAGGCAAATGCGTGGAGAAATACAACGGTTATTTCTGTGACTGCACCAGCTCTCCCTACGAAGGGCCCTTCTGCAAGGAAGGTAGGCAGCACGACTGCTCCATGCACTCGCCTCGCAGCTCTTGGCAACCTCTGTCCCCCTAAATTGCAACTACGCCCAGCTCACCAGGGATTCTTCCCTTATCAGTTCCCACTTGAATACAACTCAGCTCATCAATGTTTGCCCAACTGGGAGGAGACAATTCCATGTGACAGCGTTGTCACATTGACCTCCTCCGATATTATAGGCGGGGCTGGTAGCATACCTACTATTAAGGTCGCCTGGCACTTCCCATTGTAAGACCCTGTTTTCAATTGCTTAGAACTTTACAAACTTTAACAGTTTAGGCTGATTTTTTCCACGATAGGTGCCTTGCTCAGGCTGAATCTGTTTGGAAAATTTCAGCCAAAATGGTATAGTTATTTCCAAGAACGGAGCTAAGGAAAATACACTCTTTTTCCCATGTTAAATAATTCTTGAGACCTTTCCTTTGAACAGTTCTACTACCCCCATGTTTTGAAATTTGATAGGCAGGTGGCCTTTGTGCCTTTTTCTGTCCTTATGGAAATCCACCCAAATGTGACCAAGTTATAAGCCTTTGAAAAATTGTGGTTTGCACATACTCAGTAGAAACGTCTTTGATTTGAACAGTTAAATGTCTGAAGATTCTTCCTCAGCACCTCACACTCCTAGTATTGTGATTTGTGACCAGACTCTGCATGTGTCATCCCCTCAGAGCCACTGAGCATGTTCCCATGCAAAAAATGTGTGATCTTGTAATTAAAGACCGTATTATAATGAATATGCACAAAGGGGCTAAATTAAGGTTACACAGGCAACCTTAATTTTAACATTTTCCTAACCTTTGAGTGCTTGATGTTGTGTGAGGTCCCTGGAATCGCTGTTATGGAAATAGGGTCATGTTGTTTATATTCAGTAAAAATATTGAATACTAGTTTATTGTTATATTTGTGACTTTTGTTAATAGTGATACAAATTAAACAGTAGGAGAATTGGGAGCTGCCCCTTTAAGATTAGAGAGGTGGCATGGTGAGGGGCCTGGAATGCTCAGTGTGTCTTCAGGGGGCATAATGCTGCTGCTGCAAGAGGAGGCTAGTTTGGGGCTATGCTGCAAGAGGAGGTCTCCACCGGCAGTAGGCTCTTAAAAAAAAAAAAGGTCTGAATTCCCGGAACAAGGAAAGTTCTTCTGGAAAAGCTGAGTCATGTAATCAGTGGTGCAACATTTGCAACCTTAGTCATGTCTTTTTAACATAGTCTTTTGTGAGTAATATGCATTTGCCATCCAGGCAACTCTCAGGAAAAACAGATCGGGGTGAGAAGATAGTTTTCAGGGAAGTGAAGGCAAGAAGCCCTTAACCGATGTTGCCCATGCAGCAAAAAGAACGGATTAAATGTGCTTTGGGGAAAAAAACACATTTGTAATCCACCATAATCTTCCTCTACTTCTAAATCGCAGCCAAGTTGCATGTGAGCATGTTTATTTTGGCTGCCTCTCCAATGCCATATGTTTAATCGCTGGGTTGGACCCTCTTCTGGTGTAAATTGGCTTAATTCTGTGGAATTCAGCGGAACTATGCCCACTTCTGTGAATTGCAGATCTGGCACTAAGGTTGCAATAGGCACACTGAATAAATACCAGTGTCCTGTTCAGAGGTGTGTACAGATACTGTGGACTATGGGAAAGTACCGTTGGAATCAGCCTACGACTACCCAGTAAATAGTAGAAGATGTCACCCTCCAACTGCTGTTGTCATCTAAATATATTTGTGGCTAGACCATTTTATGCATGTGATGCAAACACAAAGTCTGTCTCCTGGACCTGACCACATATAGCTAGACTTCTCAGTTTCTGAGGACATAGGCATATCTCTTAGCTACAATACCTTTGTAAATGTGGACTGTTAATAGTTGTTTATTTTAAAGGAAGGAACAGATATGGGCTAATTTCTAGCCAGTCCTTCAAAGGTTGGTTAGGGTAGAACGAGGACAAAAGGACCTCGAACCCAGAGCAGACCTGAAGAACTCTGTTGCTACCACCACAATAGTTTAAGGTGGGGTCTGGCTCCAGCTTGCATCCTCAGTGGTTTTCCATGGGCAACCAGGCTGAAAGTACGAAGAGGGTCTCTTCAAGTGCCAGGAAACAAGCCAAGATGGAGGTCCTTACTGTAGAATGTGCAAGGAACATTCTGCAGCCTGCTCCTCTCTGAGAGATGCTTTTCTGTGGTGGTCTGCCGGCATCTGCCATGTCCATGGAGAATGACTCGAACACCTGTAGTTGGCTTCTACTGCTCCAGGCACATCTTGCCCCTACCCTACTCTGGGGCTCCTCACAGGAACAGAAACATGTGTGGCTGACTCAGACAGCCAGACTTGTGAAGTTCAAATCAGAGATTCACGTCTGCACCTTTCGAAAGATTTGGGGTGGGTGGGGAGTGCAGATCTGATGGTCTGGTTCAGGCCTATGTCCAATTTTAAGATTTGAAAATGCACCATCTGAAATAGATTCCTTGGTTTATGTATTATTTTCAGAGGTTTCTGCAGTGTTTGAAGCTGGCACCTCAGTTACCTATATTTTCCAAGAGCCTTATCCAGTGACCAAAAATGCAAGCACTTCATCCTCTGGCATTTATGCAGACGCCATCATGTCCAAGGAAAACATTGCATTTAGCTTCCTGACAGCACGTGCTCCAAGCCTCCTGCTCTACATCGACACCTACTTTCATGACTATTTGGCTGTGATTCTCTCCAAAAATGGTAAGCATTTATGATATGCTACTGCAATAATGCCATCCTGACTGTATTAATAGTTACTGTGGGGACAATACCGAATTCAGGGCTGTTCTCAACTGGATTCTGTGGCTGCAGCTTTATCCAGTTCAATTCATGTAAGTGGTCATCACTCTTGCTTATATCCGTTTAGTTTGCATGCGGTGCTTCACTCGCTTATTCAGTCCTTGAATAATCATGTTGCTGGAGCTTAAAAGTGCCTTGACTTTCATTCAGCATGACTGTACAGGACCATTTCCTTACTATTTATCCCATGCTGAAATCCATTAGGCCTACTAGATACGATGAGAAAGTCTGTGAATGTACTTGACCCATGTATATACTGTTGTCTTATCTTTTACCTCCTCTGTTGGTACGTGTATTGCTCCTTCCCATGCCCTTTGAACCACCTCTGAGCATGGCCAGTTGAAGAGTAGTGATGAATAGCAAAATTTGAGGTTTTCTGGCTTCACTAACCGATCACATCAGGTGCAAATCTGTTTGATATTAGAAAATATTTGGGGGAGGTTTCTAAAAGCATCTAAAGGATTTAGGAGCACAAGTCACATTGATTTTCATTGGGACTGCTGCTCCTAAATCCTTTAAATGCTTTTGAAAGTCCCACTGTTGGTAAATATCACAAGCAGCCACATGGCAGGTTTTGGATTGTCTGTAAAGTATCAAGTACAGAAACTTGGGAACTGGTTACTAAGCATATTTGGGATTCAATGATTTTCCATCTAACTCCCCTACTTCCACATTGCTAGATGACAAATGCCACGTGGACAAAATGTGGAGGGATATTGTGGTACCCTCCACGTGAAATACTTTTCTCCCTATACCTCCTCTGGCTTTTGCTCCTTGTTTTTTTTTTTAATCTCATATCCTTTTATTTTTTTTCAGTGACATTGAAATGGAAACTATTCCAATGGAAATAATGTTCAGATGCATTACGCTTCCCTGTTGTAGCTGGTTTATGCTTGCTATAAAGCTACTGGACGATGAATAACAATGTCCTTTGCAATGATGAAAGTGATCATGACTCCTTGTCCGTTACTGCGTCTTTCTCTAGGATATTTGCAAAGCACGGTAGTGTGTGGTGGAGCCAGGATTGGTCCCGGTTGGATAACTTATTTATTAAGGTCATACTTTTTGGTGAAGTGGGACTGGGCACTCTCCCCTCAGACCTGAGCAGTAACGCTCTTCACTGGTATTTCAAGAGCCTTTACAGTTGTTCCAAAAATAATGTGTTAGTAGAACAGCCATCTACCGAGTAACACTTGAAAACCCAACTGCAGGCTAATTTTTCCAACACGTTCAAGCTTCTGCTCGCTACTTGTAATGTTCCCCTTCCGTCTGGTCCACAGAGTGGCTGGGTGAATTCCTAACTAATAACTCTATGTCACTAAGGAGAATGATGAGCATAGGTGTTCCCAGGCTAACTGTGTTTTGCAGCAGCTAAAATGTCTGAAAGTCTAATGAATGTTTATATTCTATTGAAACTTTGCACCGCACACGCTGCAAAGTTAATAGGAATTGATAAAAATAATGAACAGTCTTATCTAGCCTATTGCAGCACTTGCCATCCACATAGCTACAGAGGAGGTCAGTATCATTATCTCCATTTACCAAGGGGGAAATGGAGGCACAGGGGCATTGAAGTGTCTTGTCCAAGGTCATCCACCGGGCCACTGGCAGAGCCAGCAATAGAATCCAGGTCTCCCAAGTCCCTCTTCACTGCTCTGTCCACTAGGCAATACTTCTTCCCCCACAATAAGATCATGCTAGTGATCAGAACCTTAAAAGATCAGGTCCTCGGAGAGTAAGGCATAGATACATGATCTCCTGGGCACCATCATCACTCAGGAACAGAGGAATTGCCATTCTGGGTCATACCCATGGTCCATCTACTCCAGTATCCTGTCTCCAATAGTGGACAGCACCAAGGTTCCTGGAACTTCATAATGGACAATTATGAAATAACTTGACCACAGGAGAAGGTTCTTCTTAGCCTCTCTCAATTAGTGGTTGGCTGAAACATGAGAGCTTATAGGTAAAATTTTCAAAAGCATCTAAATGACTCAGGAGCTGAAGTCTCATTTACAAAGATGACTTAAGCACATAGAATCCTAAGTCCCATTGACATCCTGCCCAGGATGGTGATGGTGAAATCTTCAGGGACATGAGAGAGATTGCAAAAACAGAAAACCCAACAATAATGGGGGATTTCAGCTATCCCCATGTTGGCTGGAAACATGTCACCTCAGGATGAGGAGATAAAATTTCTGGACACCATTCGTGATGGCTTCTTGGAAGCAGCTAATCCAGAACCCCACAAGGGGAGAGGCAATTCTTGATTTAGTCCTAAGTGGTGCCCAGGATCTGGTCCAAGAGGTGAACATAACTGAATCACTTAGTAATAGCAACCATAATATAATTAAATTTAACATGCTGTTGGGGGGGAATACCAAAGAAACACACCACAGTAACATTTAACTTCAAAAAAGGGAACTATACATCGGTGAGCAGGCTAGTTAAATGGAAATTAAAAGGAACAATCACAAGAGTGAAAGGCCAGCAAGCTTCATGGAAACTTTAAAAAACACCATCACGGAGGCTCAAACTATCCATATACCCCAAATTTTATATATATATATAACTATATATAGTTAATGCTGTTAAAGTTAAATGCTACTATATATATATATATATATATATAGGCTTAACAGTGAAATCTGATCTTAAACACAAAAAAGAAGCTTTCAAGAAGTGGAAGTTTGGACAAATGACAAGGGAGGAATAAAAATATTGCTCAGGCATGCAGGAGTGAAATCAGGAAGGCCAAATCACACTTGGAGTTGCAACTAGCAAGAGATGTTGAGAGTAACAAGAAGGGTTTCTTCAGGTATGTTAGCAACAAGAAGAAAGTCAAGGAGTAACGTAGGCAGCCATGGGGTAAGTGGATCGGTAACTGGTTAATCAACAGAAAACAAAGGGTAGGAATAATTAGACATTTTTCACAGTGGAGTGAGGTAAATAGTGGGGTCCCCCATGGATCTGTATTGGCACCCGTGCTGTTCAACATATTAATAAATGATCTGGAAAAAGGGATAAACAGTGAGGTGGAAAAGTTTGCAGATGATACATCATTATTCAAGATAGGTCCAAAGCTGACTGTGAAGAGTTACAAAGAGATCTTACAAAACTGAATGACTGGGCAACAAAATGGCAGATGAAATTCAATGTTGATAAATACAAAGCGATGCTCATTGGAAAACATGATTCCCCAATATACATATACAACTAAGGGGTCTAAATTAGCAGTTATCGCTCAGAGAAGAGATCTTGGAGTCATTGTGGATAGTTCTCAGAAAACATCTGCTTTACGTGCAGCGGCAGTCAAAAAAGAGAACAGAATGTTAAAAATCACTAGGAAAGGGATAGATAAGAAGACAGAAAATATCATAGTGCCAAGATAGAAATCCATGGTATGCCCGCACCTTGAATACTGATAAACAGTGGATTTCTGGTCACCCCATCTCAAAAAAGATATATTAGAATTGGAAAAAGTTCAGAGGGGGGTATGAAAGCTTCTGTATGAGGAGAGTTGAAAAAGACGGACTATGCAACTTGAAAAAGAGACAAGGGGGGACGGAATATGAGAGAAGAATATCAACAGGGCCGGCTCCAAGTACCAGCAAACCAAGCAGGTGCTTGGGGCGGCACATTTTCAGGGGCGGCATTCTGGCCAGCCTTTTTTTTTTTTTTGCTTGGGGTGGCAAAAGCCTAGAGCCAGCCCTGGTAGCAGCAGTGCATGGTGCATAGGGGAGCCCTGGGGCCGCTGCGGTTCGCACCGCGGGGGAGCAGTGCCCGCACCTTGTGGCTGGGCCAGGCAGGCTCCAGGCGGGGGACACTCGGGCTGGAGGCCGCCCCGCGGGGCGCACGGAGCCGCCTGCAGGTGCCGCAGGGCGGCTGCCCCCCAGCGCCGCAGCCGGGGCTGGGCGAAGTGGCCCGAGCCACCCAGAGACTGTGGCAGGGTGGCCAGGAGCAGCAGCAGCAGCGGAGCCATAGAGGGGACCGGTGCCAGGGGCGCTGCCATGCGGGGCCTGCATCCCGCTCTCCGGGGCTCCGCTCCCTCTGGGGCTACCCTGCCCCAGTTCCCCGGCTCTGCCCTCCCGGGTCCCAGCCGGTCCTGGAGGCGGGATCCCTGACTGTAGGGACCCTGGGCTGAGGTGCGGCCCGGGAGCCGCGCTGCTTACCCCGACCCTGCCAGCACCAGACCGGCTGGAGGCGAGGGGGGAGCGGGAGGAGTCAGCACTGGTCGGGGGGAGCCTAGGGCTGGGGCGGCAGGGGGTGTGGGTGGGGGGGGAGAGCCCAGGGCTGGGGTGGGGGGCAGCCAAAACATTTTTTGCTTGGGGCGGCAAAAAACCTAGAGCCAGCCCTGAATATCAGATCATGAATGGTGTGGAAAACGTGAATAAGGATGTGTTATTTACCCTTCACAAAGCACCAGAACCAAGGGTCACATAACTAAATTAATAGGCAGCAGGTTTAAAACAGAAGGAAGTACTTATTCACTCAATGCACAGTTAACCTGTGGAACTCGTCCAGCGGTGTCGTGGAGTCCAAAATATAAGTGGGTTCAAAAAAGAATAAAAGAAGTTCCTGGAGGATAGGTCCTTGAAGGATATTAGCCAATGTGGTCAGGGATGCTACCCATGGTTTGGTGTCCCCAAACCTCTGACTGCCTGAAGCTGAGACTAGCCGACAGGAGATGGATCATTCAATATTTGCCCTGTTCTATTCATTCCCTGTGAAGCATCTGACACCAGCCACTATCAGAAGACAAGATACTGGGTTAGATGGACCATTGGTCTGATCCACTATGGCCGTTATTATATTCTTATGTAAGACTTAGGCTCTTGGTTCACATAGGTGTTTTTGAAAATTTTAATCTATATCTTTTAAAGTCCTATATCATGTAATTGTGCATCTTTTCATTATTCATATAAACATTTAGTCCTTGTATGTAGGTTACTATGCCCTTGGGATCAGCATCTCAGCCTCAGGTCTCTAGTTGTAGTCCTTTCAAAATTCACCATTCTCTGGTCATTTTTCAAGGAGCATGGGACCTCAAAGCACCTGCACCTTGAGACACGGATGCATTAATCAAATTGCAAAGAAATTCTAGGTGCCATTAATTACCACGCGGGATAAAAATCATTATTCTGCCTTATTAACGGTATCAAAATGGTTTCCATAGATCATTCACCTGAGCTTTTGACCTTCAAGGATGACTGGGTAATTAGATTATATTGTATCCCAGAAGAGTATATCCTAAGTGAGAGTTGTAACACAGTAAATGGAGAACATTTCTGAGTGAAGAAACCAATAAGGGGCATTGCTCTAGTTTAGCACTCTTTAGTCTTTCTAATTTCCTATGTCACATGAAGAGTCATGCACCCAACAACAGGCACTTGCTAAGAACGAAAATGTATTTCTTCACGCCAGTGCCAAATGTTTCATGTAACTTTCTGTTGCAAATTTCAGCAATCCCACCAAATAACCAACACCTCAGCATTGTTCTCCATCTTGATCTCACTGTTACAATAGCCTGCTTCACTGTGATGAAAAAAGACTTGATAATTCCACAGATATATCCTGTCACTTACTCTCCCCTACTTAGGGAAAAAATCAGATGAGAAATCTAAACACGATGGGAAAAGATATATAGGAAATGTGTCTCCAAACCTTTGATTTCCACTTTGCTTTTCTTATGGTGCCACATGATTCCTAATCCAGAAAGACAGCAGATAGCCAGCATCAAAGTAAAGAGATAGAATCTCAAGCTCTATCCCAAAACGATTGAAAATTTATCTGGATTTATTATCTCATCTCATGACAAACTCAAGAACTGGAGGGATTTTTTCTATTCAGTACCTATTGCCATCTCAGTGAGCACTCTTTTCGATTTCTCCACTAGCGAGAGAGACTCTGAAATTGCAAAGGAAAGATTAAAGATAGGGGGAAAAAATACATCAGTTAAAACCAAAAGTACAAATGAAAACAGCTTGAGTCCTTCTCCTGCCAGCTCTTTGATTTCCAGCTTACAGGAGAGGTAAGGAGGTGAACCCAAGTGCCCTGTCATCTAGGGCCTTGAAATCTGCCAGGCTTTTTAATAAATGTGTAATGAAAAACTAACCCCATGGTAGGTGTGAGATAAATTAGCACACAGCCAAAAAAAAAAGTCCAGGAAACATAAAGCAGACATTTTGCAGATGAATTGTTTTTTTAATAAACTAATGATCCAGGCTAGCCTCCCTCCATTTCAAAGTCAGAAGCAGGCTTGTGTGAGCATTTTAAGTCTACCTGCTCCTATTACCTTGCAAACATGTTTAGTTAAACCTGGAACATCTCCTTCCTAACAAGAGCAAAGTCTTTAACATTCTTAAGCCAGGCAAAGGCAGTAAATTGAGGGCAAAATTAAAATAAATCCACATGCACATGTGCATACACATGCATACACACAAAGAAAGAAAGAGGTCTCTTCTCTTCTCTTCTCTTCTCTTCTCGCTGAGCCTCCCACTTCTGCATGGGTCCATATTGCTCAATCCTTTGTCTCTCATATTAAGGGCCACCATCACCAGGGCCGGCTCCAGGGTTTTGGCCGCCCCAAGCAGCCAAACAAACAAAAAAAGCCGCGATCTGCAGCGGCAATTCCGTGGGAGGTCTTTCAATCCGAGCAGGAGTGAGGGACTGTCAGCCGAATTGCCGCACGTGCCGTCCCTCTCCGGAGTGGCTGCCCCAAGCACCTGCTTGGCAAGCTGGTGCCTGGAGCCGGCCCTGACCATCACTCACACAGAGTCATATCTAACTCTGAGAGTCATGCTTGGAGTGAAGTACTATGAAACATGTGGCAGAATTGGACCCTAATAAGTTGTGCTAATGCAATATACTTATATGTCTATAGCGCTTTTTGGCCTAAAGGGTGTCAATGGTCTTTACAAATTAGATACAGAATGCACTTTGCTCACCATCAAATTGCAGCTCACAGAGCTTAGGACAGTAAAGTAGGGGACAGGGCCATGGCAGGTAAGGTTAAGGACAGGGCATATTTAACAGGCAGGAGTAGAGGAAAGAGGTCAGATTGGGGCATATGGGCCGTGGTTTTGTGTAGGGCAGTGGCTCTCCAACAGTGGTCTATGGCTGACTGATGCGCACTTGCTGATTGTCCCTGGAGAGCTGGCTGAACCATGGCACTGGTGTTTCCTCCCCGTTTCTAGCTGCTGAATCACATGGACGCACATGCTTACTTTCCAGATATTGTTTGTTCATGCAAGCCATTGCTGTAGTTAACACAGGAAAATGATGTTATCTTTAGGGGGGTTAGGGATGTAATCACACAGTGCAATCATGAATGGAAAAGGAGGCAGCCTAGGTAATTGTAAATGGGAGGTGATGTGATCCGAGGGAGAAGAGCAGGGGAATCAGGACTATTAAGGCTGGAGACAGAGGAAATAACTATATAACCACTTGCATCTGAAGAAGTGAGGTTCTTACCCACGAAAGCTTATGCTCCCAGTACTTCTGTTAGTCTCAAAGGTGCCACAGGACCCTCTGTTGCTTTTTACATAACCTAGGAAGTCTCCCTGCCAAAACCATGCCACACAACATGGAACTTGTGATGGTGCAGAGAATGCACTTGCATGTATGTAGAAAATCAAGATGTTGACAAGAAGTTTCTATTCAAACCCAGCGTGACTAAGTTGGAGGCAGTAGGTGGACTTGACTAGCAGGCATCCAAATGAAATTTGCTTCACCTTATGGTCTTCTAAACCTCTGAGCATGTGAGACTTATTTGAAAGGAGAGGCAGCCAAAAGCATTCAGCCACAGACTCTGTTTGGCAGATTTCTTTTTTGCTGTCCAAGAGGAAGGAGATACAAGGATGGCTTCATTAGCTCAATTTGTGGAGGTATCTTATGCATTCAGAATACTTACTGAATGGTCAACAGATGCCAGGAGACGCAAAGGGAACAGCTAGAGGACTGTAATTGGATTATATAAAGTGGGGAAAGAAGAGCAGCTGTTTGTAACTAATCTGTGCTGCATACATACAGACTGACATTGAACATATTGACATCTGGGATAAAACCCAGGACCATTGGCTGCAAACAAAGAGGTCCCTAGTACTTGATTTTGAGCTGAAAAGAGAATCGTCATTAGCTGTTGAAAGCAGTAGGCTTTTATCATCTAGAGTTCATCCAGTAGAGGACAGTTTTCTACACACGCCCTCTGGCCAATGAATTGCAAATGACAGGTCATTTGTTCAGACAAGGTGGGTGAGGATCTTTTATTGAACCAACTTCTGTTGGTGGGAGAGACAAGCTTTTGAGCCAACACAGAGCTCTTCTTCAGGTCTGGGAAAGGTACTCCAAGCCTCACAGCTAAATGCAAGGTGGAACAGATTGTTTAAGGTAAGTAGTTAACACATATTATAAGGGACCATTCAAGGCAGAGTGTCCTGTTAATACTTCTGCAGTTGTAGGACAAAAAGAGAGGATTAGTGGGTTACAGATTGTTGTAATAAGCCATAAATCCAATGTTTCTGTTCAGTCCATGATTTTTAGTAATGAATTTAAGCTCCCGGGCTCGTCTTTTGAAAGTGTTGTGCAGGTTTCCTTTGAGGATGAGGACTGATAAGTCAGATATAGAGTGATCGCTCTGTGAAAAGTGTTCAACCACAGCTGATAGGCTGTTTTTGTCTTGTATCATTTTTCTGTGTGAGTTCATCGGAGAGTGTAGTGATTGTCTGATTACACCCACATAGTTGTTGTTGGAGCATTTAGTGCACTGGAGGAGGTACACCATATGCTGTGATAGGCATGTGTAGGACCCATGGATCTTGAAACGTATGTTGTGGGGGGTGTTGATCATGGTAGCAATGGAGAGATCTCTGCAGGTTTTGTATCTGTTGTTCTGGCCGGATTTGGGGCTCTTTGATTTGGTGTGTCCTGGTCTGTGGTGAGCTTGTTTCTCTCGTATCCCGGCACTGACAAGGCTACAAATACACTGCCTAGGTCATTTGTTGTCTTGTTTGAGAAGCTGACCTCAGCCAGCACTGCAAAAAATGCTGTGTGAAGGCTTTTACGTTTGACGTGAAATTGCAGACTTCGTGTTTCTTTATATCTATATATGGAAAGCCCAAACAGGCAAAAAAACAAACAAACAAACAACCAAAAATATCCACCAACCGAACACCCACAGAACCCCTTTACACTAAAATCTCTAGCAACAAATAATGATACTTTTAGCATGATAAAACTGGAAAGTTCATAAGAATGTTTAGAGGCCAATAAGTGAAGGTTGCAAAATGCAAAATTTGGTGAGGGGCTGAGGAAAATTCTGATATCTACAAGATCCTACAAGGGAAAAGAAATTTACAACTTTCAGAAATATGTAACAATTTCCTCTGAAATATATACTGGCCTATATTTTGCTACAGAAATGTTGTCATGATGAAACCATTATTATTTATTTGTAGTATGGTAGCCTCTAGAACACCAAGTGAGATCAGGGTCCCATTTTACAGATGGGGAACTGCATCAGAGAGAGATTAAGTGACTTGCTTGACATTAACCACAAAGTCTGTGGTAGAGACAGGAATTGAACCCAGACCTTAAGTTGTGCTCTTAACCATGTCGTCCTTTCTCTGGTCATCACCACGGCCACAAACCTCTTGAACAAACTATTCTTGTATGTGGTAGGTTTGCTCAGGGCTGTGAAACTCAAACTCTGCTCTGAGGCTTGCAATAAATCAAGCCATCTTGCTGATGTGAGAGTCAGACTTGTCCAAGCTCAGGAGCCAATGAAACATTAGGCAATATTCAGAAGGGCCTAATGATAAGGGGCACAGGGCATTGCCAGGGGATTAATGACCAGTTGGTGATGTTGATGGACCATGACACAAACAGGGACCATTAACCTCAGACAAGTCATTCACAGGCAATGAACTAAGCGTGATGGTTGAAGAAAACAGACATATGATTTCAAATAAGGATTCACAACTCCTAGCTCTAAGTGCTAGCCGTGTCCATTCATTTAGCTAATTTACGATTTAATAACTAGTGTTTTCCTTTAAGACAGCACCACAAAAAACAGGTGAGCAAAAGCAGCAGGATACCACAGGAAAACAAAAGCGGCAATCTCGCCTCTCCATTTTCCATGTGTGTGAAACGAACAGCGATAGCATTTTTTTTCTCCCACTTTCCAAAAATGTGCAAAGACTTTCTTAGTTAAAAGGCACTGGACGATTAAGAAGACAGGTCCAGTTATTTTGGAACACCAGCTGCACATCCTGTGAAGAGTAAATTTGTTGAGTAAACGTCCCTTGGGAGAGGCTGCTAATTAAGGAGCAGGTTTCCTACCCAGCTGTTACAAACAGAGAGAGAGAGGTCGTTCATTTTTAAATAGCCAAGCTGTAAACGAGAAGAAGTACCGCAGCACCAGGATTCTGCAAGCTGCCAGGGAGCTGTTTGGTGGTGCCTGGCACTGAAAACAATCCTCTAGCACCATGTGATGTGGAATTAACAGAACAAAATTTCACCTAAATCATTGCAAAGGGCTTTCTGTACACAATTTTTAATAGCTGATTTTGAGTGCATAGCATTATTAATAGCTTCACAAATGTTATTTTCCCCTGTTTAATCAACTGCTTCCCTAATGATTTTCTCTCTTAACTACTGCTTGTATGCATGCTGTGGAAATATCAAAGCAGTGTGGTCACTAGTTTAACAGTCTGCCGAAGTCATTCTGTGTTGAGCTGTTGTATGTATAAAGGGTCTGTTAGGAGTTTCACTTGGGGTGTCTGGGGTGGTCGGAGCTGAGTGGGCTAAACCCGTGACATCAACCCACCCCCTACTTCTGGGTTTTCAAAGTGAAACCATGGAAGGGCTCTGAACAAACAAAAGGAAGTAGTTCTTCACACAACACACAGTTAACCCGTGGAACTCATTTGCAGGGGATGTTGTGAAAGCCAAAACTATAACAGGGTCAAAAAAAGAATTAGATAAGTTACTGGAGGACAGGTCCATCAATGGCTACTAGCCAAGATGGGGGATGGAAGTCCATGCTTTGGGTTTCCCTAGCCTCTGATTGCCAGAAGCTGGGACTGGATGACAGGGGATGGATCACTTGATGATTGTCCTGATCTGTTAATTCCCTCTGAAGCATCTGGCATTAGTGACTGTTGGAAGACAGGATACTGGGATGGATGGACCAGTGTGGCCATTTTCATGTTCTTAATGCCATTGGTGGTACATGCAGAAATCACCCCGTTTAAGAAGTTTTGATGTAAATACTGGGTTAAGGCTCTTTCCAGACTCCTTAGCAGAACAGGTTTGAATTCCAAATTGAGCACCATGCAGTTCACTGGGTGAGGAGGCCGTAAAGGCAAGATCAGCATTTTCAGACTTGCGTGCCAATACGAAGATACACAGGGTAAAAATTTCAAATGTGCCTATGTGCTTTAGGGGCCCACATCTGTTTTTTCCAAAAAACTGCTTCAGAGCCCAAGTCTCACTGACTGTCAATGGGACTTAGGTGCCTAAGCCACCTTGGCGCTTTTGAAAATGTTACCCTTAAATCTATACTTAGACACCTAACTAAGGGCCTGATTTCCAGAATGGCTGAGCAGCTGCCGCTCCCACTGACTTGGATGGAGTTTCTCTTGATTTATACCAACGTGTTTGAGATTGAAATGAGGCCCATCTGGTGTGATCTTTCTCCCGTTGACATTAATGGGGGCTTTGCCATTGACTTCATTTGGAGCAGAATTGAGCCTATATTGGTTATTTATTTTCTCTTCTCACCATCCATAGCAGACTATAGCAACCATTGCAGAAGAAAGGATCAGGCCTGTCAAAGGGTATTTTTTCTCCTAGCTCCCTAACATGAATAGGACGTTTGCAAGCACGTCCCCTGAACTGAAACCTTGAATTAAAATAGCCGTCTGTGGTTCCACTCGTGGGTCACTGCAATAATACAAGTGCTCGCCAAATGCACATGTGCTTATTTACTGCTTTTTAAAGAAATCATCGGTAACTGACCGTCACTTACACTTCTGTTTGTGGAAATGCACACAGCTGGCGCTGCTGATACCCACGGTACACAGGCAGCAGAAAAATAACTATCCTGTTGATAGAGTTAACTGAAAAAAGAACATATGGGCCATGTCATAATAGATAACATTATGGCTGGGATGTTTGTTTGTGTCGTGCAATTTGTGTCATTTGATAATCTTACTCGTGGTGGTGTATGGCGAGAGACCTCTAAACAGCCGATTATGTTTGTATTAGAGACACAGAGTCTGGACTCTGGTTTGGTTTTGCTGTGCTCAGTGCAGTACTCGGAGCACAGGCTTTGTATAGGTGGTTTTAAGCTACCTTTTATGTTCCTCCCATCCTGGGGCTGGGACTGTCCCCAGGGTAGATTAGAGTAGCTCCAGGGGGTGTTTTAACAGCCAGGGATCGCCAAGGTGTAAGAATCCCCTGGCCACATCCCCTTCCCTGCAGCCACAAGGCACGGTGGGAGTTGTGTAAATGCTGCGACATTGGCTCTCCACCCTCCAAGGTTTTCCCAGAAGCTCATTTAAGCCAGCTTTGCATCGCTGGAGACTAGCCGTAGATTTGAAGGCCAGAAGAGACCCTTGTGATCCTCCAGTCCAACCGTCTGCATTCCAAAAGCCAGAGAATTTCACCAGTAAACTTCACCATAGTGGGGCCAAGAATCTGACCTGTAAGGCAGAACTGTCCCTCCATTGTGCTTAGTTAATAGCATTGGTCCCCAGGAATTCCACGGATAATAACCAGGCAGTGAAGCGGATCATTGCTTGAATACTGTTGCATGTCTTATGTACCTGGTTAGACATGGCAAGCTGAGGTCAGGATGACAAGCCAAGCCATCATTGCAATGAAGTTCCCAGATGTGCACTGCTGTGACTATCTTAATTCCTATTAGAGAGACAACACTTAATTACTATTGTGAGATAGAAACGATGCAAAAAATCATAGTAACCTGAATTATGCCCTTGCCCGTTTTTGTGGTTAGTGATACCCTGGCATAATGGGACACAGAACTCCGACCAACCAGATAATCAAAATTCAAAGTTGCACACAAGGTTTCTTAATAGTAATTAATAATGCATTTCTCTTTCTATCACACATTTTAATGTAATGAAAAGATTTGCTGCTGATTAAGCGCCAAAGCCTGCTCCCAGTTACACTGGTGTAAAGTCCAAAGTAACTCTGTGGCAATCAGTAAAATTGCTTATTTATGTTGATGTAAATTTGACCCCAGGCAAAATCCCTTAGTTCAAGTCAACGGTTTTGAAGAGCGGAAGTCCAAAGAATTCTTAGCTGGAATTTCAAGAAAATTAATAACCGCGGATGTTATGGACCGATCCCTTCCAATCTTTACGAAAGGAAATTTTGTGTAGGTATTGAGTATATGATTTTTTTCTAATGCAATCTAAGAAAAAGAACAAATGGACCAGAATATCAGCTCATGTAAATCAGTGTAGCTCTGAGGAAGTCAGTGGAGTATTGCTGGTTTACAACAACTGACGATCCGGCCTAGAGTTCCGTAGGTAAAATTGCTCCAGAAACACTTGTTAGAAAAACTGTGTGCTGTTGACTACATTTGTGCACGTACGTGCAGTAACACCTTTCAGCTGACGTCTCAAAACACTTAGCAAACGTTAATGTCTCATAACTTCCCTGTAAGCTAGCCAGGCATTTTCACACCCAAAGAAATTCTATGTAAAGTTTTACGCAGCCTGCGGCAGCAAGCATCCAAACCCACGTCGACAGACTCAGGTTTGCACAGCTCACATTCGCCCCCTAAAAATAGCTATGTAGACAGCACTTTGAAGATGCAACTTGGCTTGAGAACCTTAGGGCTTGTCTACACTTGCAGCGCTGCACCAATACGTTGCTCTCTGTAGCACTTAGTGAAAACACAACCTATGCCAATGGGAGAGCTTCTTAATCTACCTCCCTGAGAGGCCATAGCTATGTCAATGGGAGAAGCCCTCCCATAGACATATCGCTGTCTACACTGGGGAAACCCACACTCCTAAGCGACAGAGTTATATCGTCATAAGTTGGTAGTGTAGAACAAGGCTGAGTTCCGCCCTGAACCACAACATCCACACTGCTATTTTTAGGGCACTAGCTTGGACCCCTCTAGCATAAGTCTGGGCTGGGAGGCTCACTCTGTTGCAGCGTAGACATGCCCTCTGTGTTACCCTAATTATGGAGGTGCCACTAAACAGCCTTAATCACAGCCATTGCTTGATGTCACATTACTGATAGGTACTCTCAAACTTAGCTCCAGCTTTATGCAGGTTTTCACAGGGAATATAAATGAATTGCGTTAGAATTGGGAGACTCCTTGCAGGGTAAGGTTCTATTCAGTATCATAGAATCCTAGAAGATTAGGGTTGGAAGAGACCTCAGGAGGTCATCTAGTTCAACCCCCTGCTCAAAGCAGGACCAACACCAACTAAATCATCCCAGCCAGGGCTTTGTCAAGCCGGGCCTTAAAAACCTCTAAGGAAGAAGATTCCACCACCTCCCTAGGTAACCCATTCTAGTGCTTCACCACCCTCCTAGTGAAACAGTGTTTCCTAATATCCTACCTAGACCTCCCCCACTGCAACTTGAGACCATTGTTCCTTGTTCGGTCATCTGCCATCACTGAGAACAGCCGAGCTCCATCCTCTTTGGAACCCCCCTTCAGGTAGTTGAAGGCGGCTATCAAATCCCCCCTCACTCCTCTCTTATGACGAAGGGTGGCAGAATCTGGTTGTGTATTATTGTATTTAAACCATCTTAAGCCCATGTACTGACCGAGATGTATGCACAAATTGCCCAGTGACATCAATGTGAGTTCCAACTTTATATCTAAGAAACTATGCCTCTTATATCCTTTACTTTCCCCTTCTATTAAAACCCCTTCTGATCTTGTAGGCCCTTGGACTGGTGAAAAGACTGACTCTCAGTAGCCTTTCTAGGGTGACCAGACAGCAAGTGTGAAAAATTGGGACAGGGGGTGAGGGGTAATAGGAGCCTATATAAGAAAAAGACCCAAAAATCGGGACTGTTCCTATAAAATCGGGACATCTGGTCACCCTAAGCCTTTCCCACTTTCCCTCATGCCTTTGGGTACGCTGCTAACTTCTTGCTCCAAACTTTGAGGTCAGCTGACCTCCCTGGATAGGCTGAGCACGGCAACGCCCACCAGTTAGCAGCCTGGGGCTTGTGTGCCCTGGATGGTTAGGAAAATACATTCCTTCTACTGAAGCTCCTTTCTGAAAAGTTTCCGGGCCCGAGCCTGAAAGAACTCCTACTGAAATCAATGGGAGATCAGCACACGGTGACACGCACCCACGTGAAGAGGTCCAACGTTATGCCTATGCCTTTTAAAGACTTTGCGAGGACTTCAGCAGTGTATAGGATGTGTGCTGCACAAGGGCAGATTTCACCCGGGGACAACTTCTAAGATGGGACTAGATTTGCAAGCTCTGAAACAAACTAGAACTAAAAGGGTGGAAAAAAACTCCATAGTGACAGCCAGTTCCCCTCCAGGTCATGTTCACCTGCATCCATCTCCAGAGTGCAGTGATGCATGGAATATTTGGAGGTAATGCAAATAAAAGCAATGGAATGGTAGGAGAGAAGAGTTGCTTATGATGGTTTTTAGAAGAAGAAAAAGCAAAATGAGGAGCCACTGCTCAGCAGATTGTGGGGTTATATGTGTTTATTACTGCCTCCTTTGAGATACTGTACTCCTGAAATGCATGGAGTAAAATAACTATGGAAAAGGTTTTTTGTTTTCTGTAGAACCAAAAATGTTCAGCGTGTGTCAATTACTGACGTGCAAGAAAGCCCCAAAGATTTTCAGAATTTTGTTTTGTCTTGTTGTTACCTAATTACATGCTGAACTGCAAAGGCTTGTTCTTCACTTGTCAAAAAAAAAATTAAATTAAAAGGATCCTGTCAGTGCATTTTCCCCCCAGAGCTTTTAAAAGCATATTCTTTGTCCTTAATCATTTATGGAAAGATTTAAAGTGATACGTTTCCTTTCTCACCTTATGTACTTGTGGGTTTTGCTATTGTTTGGCTTTTCACAAGTGCTATGCAGCCACAACTTACGTTTTGTTACAAAAGAGCAGGGAAAGATGTGTTTGTCTTTGGGTTTGAAAAGAAATGCCATAACTTTAGATGAATTAGAACCATTCTCATTTTCTTTTTAAAAAAAAAGTACAACATATTGTCTGCTACATTGTCCGTTACATTTCACTTTACTGTCTTCTTGAAAAGTAATAATGAAACCCAAAAATATTACTGTAATGAAACAGCTCTAGACCTGTAGGCCCTCTAGTGGAAATGATCATTCATACAAAGGAGTCTAATATAGATCAAATATTGTGCAAATGTTAAACGTGTGCCGTATGGAGAGAAAGACGCATTCCTTTAATATAGTTATTTGCTTGATCATTTCAGTTATATTTTTGCACAATGGAATTTGTAAGCTGGTGCGAAGGAAGTTTCCAACAAATTATTTGTCATGCTTTTCATTAAAGTTTGACCATTTTTTATTTTAACTTCTTTATGATCACTTTAACTTGTGTCACTGGTTTTATAAAAAGAAATGAATGTTGCGTATTGCGCAAAGCTGTTGAACCGTACCTAGTTATGGACACACGTTTTATAGGTGGAAATGTGCTTTCCTTTTAAGGAAGCTTACAAGTCCGATACAAGTTGAGTAAGGATGGCTTCCTCGTTTTCACCATTGACTCTGGAAACCTTGCCAACCGGGAATTACACCATGTGAAGATCAACAGAGAAGGAAAAGAACTCATCATTCAGGTATCAAACCTACCTGCCATGGTTTACTTTCAGGGTCCTATTCACTACCTGTGCCCAACATTAATTAGTACCTTACTCCACAAACAGTCCTGTTGATTTCAATGGACTTACTTAGTAGGCTTCATGACACTATTTGTGCAAATCCCTACTCGCTGGTGGGAGCAAAGAATTCACAATCTGGCACCACCGTGAGCAAGGCTGGCAGAACATAGCTCTTACCAGATTGCATTTTCAAATAATGTTGTTGATTATAATCTGAAATAAGGCATATGATGCAGATCATTAGGCTCATAGCCTTTACGGCCAGAAGGGACCATCATGATCACAGAACCTGGTACACTCTGGGCCATAACCTTTGGCTGAGTTACAGAAGTCCTCAAATCTTGATCTAAAGACTTCAAGTTATAGAGAATCCACCATTTACTCTAGCTGAAAACAGCAAATGACCCATGACCCACAACACAGAGGAATGCAACTCCCTTCCAACCCCCCTGCCCCTCCCGCCCCCAATCCAGGGTCTCTGCCAGTCTTACCTGGGGGGAAAATTCCTTCCCAATCCTAAATATGGCTATCAGTTAGACCCTGAGCAAGTAGGCAAGACCCTGCACAAGGCCTCAGACACCTGGGAAACAATTCAAAGCCTTCCCCATCTGGTGTTCCACTTCTGGCCATTGGAGATATTTGGTAATAACCGGCACAGATGGGCCAAATGCCATTGTCAGCAGCCTCATCATACCATCCCCTCCATAAACTTATCCAGTTCAGCGTATTGCCGAATTTAAACAAAAGAGCCACAGTGAGTGGAGGCATGTGGGAACCTCATTGATTTCAGGTGAATGTGACCCAGAGTTGAATGTGACCCATAATTTGACTACATGAGGAGGAGGAAGGACTGATAGGGTTAGATTGGGTGACTATTACCACTCACATAAACAGTCCCATTGACTTCAGCAGGACTAGCTATGTAAGTGCTTACCTCATCTACTGTGACAACCTTCCATCAGCTGATGAGAGCCCCAAAGTCCTACGCACCACCGCTCTCCAAATACATCAGTCTCACTGTCCCTTTGAGAAGCCATGCTGAGTCCAGGACCCAGTAGGTGGCCTGTTAGGGCTAACAAGTAACCTTGTGCTCTCCTGTTTTTCAAAGGAAGAGCGGGGAGTGAGCGCACAGCAGTGTCTGATGCTCTCATACCCGGGGGAATTCCTGCAGCTTTTAGACAAGCTTCTGCTTAATTGCTAGGGCTGAATGGTATTTTCTGGCAGTCATTAATGAAAAGAGAGGGCAAGGCAGAGACAGGAAAGGAGGAGAGAGGTAAGGAAAAGGCAGTGAGAGAGAGCATCACACTTTTTTTTTCTTTGGTTTCCATTTATTGGCATAAAACTATCCAGGTATTGGCTATGTCCGGGACACTGTAGAATTGTCCCACCTCCGGTCACACAGCCCCTGCGCTGTTGAGGAGGATGAAAGGCCCAGGGCAGCAGAGCAGTCAACAGGAGCAGAGGGAAACCTTCCCACAGTTGGGACCCTCCTTCCAGACGGTGCTGGGGTTGCCTCTCGCACTGAGGTTACCTCTCCGGGGGAGGGAACTCCAGTTGCTAGGAAAAGACAGGTATTAGTATTGGGAGATTTGATCATTAGAAACGTAGATAGCTGGGTTTGTGATGACCGGGAGAATCGTATGGTGACTTGCCTGCCTGGTGTGAAGGTTGCGGATCTCTCGAGGCATCTAGACAGACTTATGTGTAGTGCTTGGGAGGAGCCGGTGGTCGTGGTACATGTAGGTACCAATGACATAGGGAAGGGTAGGAGAGATGTCCTGGAGGTCAAATTTAGGCTGCTAGGGAACAGACTGAAATCCAGGACCTCTATGGTGGCATTCTCAGAAATGCTCCCAGTTCCACGCGCAGGGCCAGGTAGGCAGGCAGAGCTTCAGAGTCTCAATGCGTGGATGAGACGATGGTGTAGAGAGGAGGGGGTTACATTCATTAGGAACTGGGGAAACTTCTGGAATGGGGGGAGCCTATACAAGAAGGATGGGCTCCACCTAAACCAAAGTGGAACCAGACTGCTGGCACTAAACATTAAAAAGGTTGTAGAGCAATTTTTAAACTAGGAGATGGGGGAAAGCCGACTGCTGCAGAGGAGCATGTGGATCGGCCAGAGACTTCTCTTAGGGGAGAGTCTAATGATAGAGAATCTCCAGGTTATAGTCAGGAGCAGAGGATGGAAGAGGATAAAGTAGAGGCCAGATCAGATGATAAACATTCACATAAAAAAGAATCTGACACATCAGAAAAGGGCAGACAAATAAACAGTGACAAGTTTTTAAAGTGCTTGTACACAAATGCTAGAAGTCTAAATAATAAGTTGGGTGAACTAGAGTGCCTTGTGATAAAGGAGGATATTGATATAATAGGCATCACAGAAACCTGGTGGACTGAGAGCAATCAATGGGACACAATCATTCCGGGGTACAAAATATATCGGAAGGACAGAACAGGTCGTGTGGGGCGCCGGGGGAGTGGCACTATATGTGAAAGAAAATGTACAATCAAATGAAGTAAAAATCTTAAGCAAATCCGCATGTTCCATAGAATCTCTATGGATAGAAATTTCATGCTCTAATAAGAATATAACATTAGGGATCTATTATCTACCACCTCACCAGGACGGTGATAGTGATGATGAAATGCTAAAGGAAATTAGAGAGGCTATCAAAATTAAGAACTCAATAATAGTGGGGGATTTCAATTATCCCCATATTGACTGGGAACATTTCACTTCAGGACGAAATGCAGAGATAAAATTTCTTGATACTTTAAATGACTGCTTCATGGAGCAGCTGGTACGGGAACCCACGAGTGGAGAGGCAACTCTAGATTTAGTCCTGAGTGGAGCGCAGGAGCTAGTCCAAGAGGTAACTATAGCAGGACTACTTGGAAATAGTGACCATAATACAATAGCATTCAATATCCCTGTGGTGGGAAGAACATCTCAACAGCCCAACACTGTGGCATTTAATTTCAAAAGGGGGAACTATGCAAAAATGAGGGGGTTAGTTAAACAGAAGTTAAAAGGTACAGTGACTAAAGTGAAATCCCTGCAAGCTGCATGGGCGCTTTTTAAAGACACCAAAATAGAGGCCAACTTCAATGTATACCCCAAATTAAGAAACACAGTAAAAGAACTAAAAAAGAGCCACCATGGCTTAGCAACCATGTAAAAGAAGCAGTGAGAGATAAAAAGACTTCCTTTAAAAAGTGGAAGTCAAATCCTAATGAGGCAAATAGAAAGGAGCATAAACGCTGCCAAATTAAGTGCAAGAATGTAATAAGAAAAGCCAAAGAGAAGTTTGAAGAACGGCTAGCCCAAAATTCCAAAGGTAATAACAAAATGTTTTTTAAGTACATCAGAAGCAGGAAGCCTGCTAAACAACTAGTGGGGCCCCTTGATGACCGAGATACAAAAGGAGCGCTTAAAGACGATAAAGTCATTGCGGAGAAACTAAATGGATTCTTTGCTTCAATCTTCACGGCTGAGGATGTTAGGGAGATTCCCAAACCTGAGCTGGCTTTTGTAGGTGACAAATCTGAGGAACTGTCACGGATTGAAGTGTCACGAGAGGAGGTTTTGGAATTAATTGATAAACTTAACATTAACAAGTCACCGGGACCAGATGGCATTCACCCAAGAGTTCTGAAAGAACTCAAATGTGAAATTGCGGAACTGTTAACTAAGGTTTGTAACCTGTCCTTTAAATTGGCTTCTGTACCCAATGACTGGAAGTTATCTAATGTAACGCCAATATTTAAAAAGGGCTCTAGAGGTGATCCCAGCAATTACAGACCGGTAAGTCTAACGTCTGTACCAGGCAAATTAGTCGAAACAATAGTTAAGAATAAAATTGTCCGACACATAGAAAAACATAAACTGTTGAGCAATAGTCAACATGGTTTCTGTAAAGGGAAATCGTGTCTTACTAATCTATTAGAATTCTTTGAAGGGGTCAACAAACATGTGGACGAGGGGGATCCAGTGGACATAATGTACTTAGATTTCCAGAAAGCCTTTGACAAGGTCCCTCACCAAAGGCTCTTATGTAAATTAAGCTGCCATGGGATAAAAGGGAAGGTCCTTTCATGGATTGTGAACTGGTTAAAAGACAGGGAACAAAGGATAGGAATTAATGGTAAATTCTCAGAATGGAGAGAGGTAACTAGTGGTGTTCCCCAAGGGTCAGTCCTCGAACCGATCCTATTCAACTTATTCATAAATGATCTGGACAAAGGGGTAAACAGTGAGGTGGCAAAGTTTGCAGATGATACTAAACTGCTAAAGATACTTAAGACCAAAGCAGACTGTGAAGACCTTCAAAAAGATCTCACAAAACTAAGTGATTGTGCAACAAAATGGCAAATGAAATTTAATGTGGATAAATGTAAAGTAATGCACATTGGAAAAAATAACCCCAACTATACATACAATATGATGGGGGCTAATTTAGCTACAACAAGTCAGGAAAAAGATCTTGGAGTCATCGTGGATAGTTCTCTGAAAATGTCCACGCAGTGTGCAGAGGCAGTCAAAAAAGCAAACAGGATGTTAGGAATCAATAAAAAGGGGTTAGAGAATAAGACGGAGAATATATTATTGCCCTTATATAAATCGATGGTACGCCCTCATCTCGAATACTGCGTACAGATGTGGTCTCCTCGTCTCAAAAAAGATATACTGGCACTAGAAAAGGTTCAGAAAAGGGCAACTAAAATGATTAAGGGTTTGGAACGGGTCCCATATGAGGAGAGATTAAAGAGGCTAGGACTCTTCAGCTTGGAAAAGAGGAGACTAAGGGGGGATATGATAGAGGTATATAAAATCATGAGTGACGTGGAGAAAGTGGATAAGGAAAAGTTATTTACTTATTCCCATAATATAAGAACTAGGGGTCATCAAATGAAATTAATAGGCAGCAGGTCTAAAACAAATAAAAGGAAGTTCTTCTTCACGCAGCGCACAGTCAACTTGTGGAACTCCTTACCTGAGGAGGTTGTGAAGGCTAGGACTATAACAGAGTTTAAAAGAGAACTGGATAAATTCATGGTGGTTAAGTCCATTAATGGCTATTAGCCAGGACCGGTAAGGAATGGTGTCCCTAGCCTCTGTCCGTAAGAGGGGAGATGGATGGCAAGAGAGAGATCACTTGATCATTGCCTATTAGGTTCACTCCCTCTGGGGCACCTGGCATTGGCCACTGCCGGTAGACAGGATACTGAGCTAGATGGACCTTTGGTCTGACCCGGTACGGCCTTTCTTATGTTCTTAAGTGAATATAGCACATACAGCAGATGGACCCGATTCTGATCTGTGTCTAAAGCAAGCTTTATCCCACACACTGATCTTATAATATTCCCTTATATTGCAGCTTTTTCCATGTATTGCTAATCCTTGCCAGTCAATTTCCAGCCAGGCTTCATTTGTTTGCCTGTTTGTGGCAATCAGAGATTAATAGCTGAGAATTCTCAGTGGGGGCATAAACACGTGTCAAATATTTTATAGTTTTCTGCAGGAAAGGTTTCTTTAGAAGTCTGCTGTATGAATACTCTGACACACTTTTTGGCTTTTTCTGCAAAATTCAAGCACATTCACTTTGGGATCAGCGGCAGGCAGGCATTACCGGTATCCAGTGTGGAGCTTTTCTACAAGGCTGGTCTAAGATACTTCAGGGGTCTCTGCATGTTGCAATAATCAACTGTTTTTATTGACCTGTTCCAGGTTGATCAAGTTCTCAAACTCAAGCACAACCTCTCGGAGATTGACTTCAAGGCCATCAAATCGCTCACCTTGGGCAAGGTCGCAGGTAGGCTGTGCAAATGGCTCGCTGGTTTGTCGAGGGTACTGTTAAGACTCTATCATTATCTGTGCAGTGTGGTAGGCTTCTTTTTTAACCTGTAAGGGCTAAATATAACAGAGCTGTTATTTACATAGTAGCAGAAGCCCAGTGAAAAGCTTGTTGGTAGAAGCTTTGGCGATGTGAGTTGTTTGCCCTGATAGCAACGTTAACCTCTCTCCTCTTGTTGAGCCATCTAGGAAAGGATGGTGGGAAGACGCAGCCCCCCATGGCAGCTTAGAGGCACTCCTGAAGCTCAGCATGCCCTGATTTACACCCCTGTGTGATGTACAACTGACTATCCCCATGTGGCTGGGCAGCTCCACTATCTCATCTTAGGGGAGGGCAGAGACGTGCCCTCACGTCCTCCCCACCCTCTTTGGGGCTCATATGCCCCCCCCTTCACACTAGCTGAGTACTGCATTAGAGACGCAGTCCCTGGGCTCTCATACAGTGTAGGAGCTGCAATTCTGTCTTCTATTTACATAGGCCAGGTGAGCTGGGATGGCCCTTTGAGTCCCTCCCTGTAGCGGGGTGGACACCCGCTCCTGCCCTGAGGGGTTGGAAAAGCCCTGCAGAGGGCTGGGGCAGGGCAAGGTAAAACCCTGGCTGATTGGGGGAAGTGGCTGCAGCTGGGCCACACCCTAATCAGAGCCCAGATGGCCTGTATAGAGAGGCTGGGAGCTAGGACAGTAGTAGTCTCTCTCTGCCTTCAGAGGGAGAAGGGCCTGGCTGCAGGGAGCTTGGGACAGGGTACCTGAGTGGAGCAGGGCTGGGGAAAGGCTGAGGAGCTGGGAAGCTCCAGCCTGGATAGCCCCAGACTGCGGCCTAGTAATAGGCCAAGGGGTACTCGGGGTTGCAGAGGGCAACCCAGGGCTAGGCCAAGGCAGCAGGTCCAAACCCAGCCTTGCCAATGATGAGTGGCCGATACTGCAGTCTGCCCCAGAGAGTGGCAGCTAGATGGTGACTGGCAGTGGCCTTATCCTGAGGCGAGGTGGGGTTAGTGGGTGGGGGTTCCCCTGGGAGGGGAGACCTAGCGTGTGGGTATTGCCAGGGGGCAGCACCTAGAGCAAGGGGCATCGGGGTCATGGGAGGGACACGGGGGCCAGTGCAGAGGACAAGGCGGATCACTGGCCTGCAGAGGGCGTTCCAGAGGCTGGTGAGCTAATTCCATGGACGACCAGCAGGAGGCGCCGCAGGGGTGAGTCTGGGCCCCCTTACACTCCCCTTTAACACTGCTCACCCATCTCAGGGCCAGGAAGAATCTACCAGAAGCTTCAGATGAAGAACCCTTATTTTTCTGTTCTCAAGTGGGCTACTTTGTCATAGAAGTACCCTTATTCGTTCCTGATAAGAACCTAATAGCCTCTTTATTATGACAAGAAAATGCTGTTGCTGGTCCCACAGTGAAACTGGACATCCAAATCAAGTCTGCCGTCCGGAGTGCTTACCGCTGAAATCTCTTTTACCACTGCCGTTTAAAGGTTCACTAATGGCCTCCAAAGCCTATAGAATTGAAAGCCTTTTTGGCAGATATAGAAAATAGACATCCACTTGTGTCCACTTGTGAGCTATTAATTGTACATAATAACAGCAGCGCACTTGGTATCGTTCTTTGCCAGGTAGTATAAGTAAAGGGACTGATATTTTACCTTGCTTATAGCCAGGGCTTGGCCTGTCTATAGAGAAAAGGCATCCAGCAGCAACCCAAGCTCTGCAGAGCTGGTTTAGGTGCCTCAGTAGTTGGCACTCTTCCATCTGACTCACTGCTAAACTAATACCCCAACTGTGCAAGGTCCCATTGTGCTGCTGAACGCATCTGCTTCCGCCGTATCGTACAACCTCAGTGTTTCCTACGGAGGTTTCAGACAGCTTGTGTCATGGACAAATCCCTCTTCTGTTTATCTCACTTGTCCTGTAACTTCAGGTAGATATGTCATTCTTCACTTCCTTTATTCAAGTTCTGTCGTGTTGCCTGAGCTGGAAAGCTTCCTACCCAAATGGTGGGAGAAGTGTCTGCTGTACGTAGAATATGCAGAATTTGGCCTACAGAACCCCACTGGTTACTTAAACAGGGGCCTTAGCCCTGGTTCTTCTTCCCAAATCCAGATTTAAACTACATTTTCCTTAAGCAAACTTCTCCCCTCTATTTTGATTGCCCTTCACTCCCTGTTCTACACTGTTGAATGGTGTATGTTGAGCGCTGTTAAACAGCAGCCATGTTTCATCCCAGAAGTAGCCGCCTTTCAGTCAGAATGGTGGGAGCTCAGTTCTGCAGTCGTCACATCTCACAAACATTAAATAGGAGATTTTTCTGAGTACAAAATGTAGGTTTGGGCCCAATCACTTTGGGATGTCAGGTCCTGTATAAGTGATATGATCATTATTATTATTATTATTATTATTATGGGTCTAGCATAAAAAGCACTTACAATGCTTCCTTACAAGTGTTCATTCCTCTGTACCCCAATGGCAGATAAATACTACTGCTCCATAAGAATGGATTCAAATATGATTTTTTTCTTTTTCCTCCATTCAGCTGTCTTTGCTCAGTTATCCAAGGGCCAGATTTTCAAAACTGCTTAGCGCTCAGACCTGAGTCCAGGTTTTCACAAGTGCTCGGTTCCTAACTGAAATGGTCAGAAGTGTTCAGAACCCAGCACCTCCCGTTAATTAAAAACGGTTAGAAGGCTAAGTGGAAGCAGAGCTCTTGTGGGAATCTGACCCTCTGTTTAGGTGCCAGAGTGAGAACAGATGGGTACCGTGCTCTTTTGAATGACTTTCCCCGTCTGCCTGCCCAGTCTCGACCTTCCGTTTCCTCACTGCTCCATTTCAACACTGTATGTCAAGCTCTCTGAGCCTTTGCTGCCTAACCAGATGTTTATGTCATCTCTTCTGCTTTCTGGGGCCTTGATTTTTTTCCTTTCCTTTCCGATTAGCTTAGAAATCAGATGAGAGCTTTGAGGAGAATGTCATAAAATAACGTTTTTTGTCACATTTTCCTTTGAGACCCACATAAACACGCCTTTAGCTCTTGCAAGTAACTGTTTTATGAAATAAAAGATTTTGAAATTACATTGCAGCTTCTCCAGCTGCACTTTCTTTGTTCCAAAGCCACTTACGCTTATTTATTTCTGCATCGCTGTTGCCCGATTCCAGGGGTTGTCCTTGATTTTGGAGTTGCGTTCCAGAGGTGAAATCCTGATCCAGTTTAAATCAAAGGATTCTAGTCTGGCATCAAGAGACTGGGCTCAATTTTCTGTTCTACCACAGACTTCTTGTATGGCCCTCGGCAAGTCACTTAATCTCTATGTACCCTATCGGTAAAATGAGGATAATAGCATTTTGCTACCTCACAGGTGTTGTGAGGATAAATACATTAAAGATTATGTATACTACTCCACTGTATTTGCTTGTCTTGAACGCTAAGTTTATATTTAAATCTATCTGTCTGTCTGTCTATGGTTCCTAGATGTCCCCCAATGCCATAGTATCCAAGCACCTCACGAACATTTGTTGAATTTATCCTCACAGCATCCCTCTGAGATAGGGAAGTATGATCATGCCCATACTTTGTTGTTGTCATTTTATAAACACAGAGTTGGAGCACGGAAGGACTTATCCAAAGCTCATTGATTCCATGGGAATCCTTTCATTGACATCAATAGGCACTGGATTCAGGTCCCAAATGGCTTGTCCATGCAGAAAGTCAAGTCCCAGCATGGAACACAGATCTGAGTCCCACCTCCACTACAAGACCATCCTTCCTTGTGGTCATCCCTCTGTGCTAATCACTAGATCATACACCCTTCCCTTTGACCTTTTGTACATCAATTGAACCTAAGCATATTAAGGAGATGATATCACATAGCCCAACATGTCAGATTTGTTTGCCTGAGTTTTCTCTGACTTTACCAATTCACATGTGGTTCTGCTGTGTCTAACCATATTTTCTTTTCAGCCATGTAATGTCTCCTGTATGCAACATAATTAAAACAATGACATGTAAAAGTTGCCATTAGCTCAGTGCTTGGAGGGATCTGACTTTGTGTTTCCAACCCAACTCAATCTATTTGTCTCCGGGGACCCCAAGGTGTGACCCTCTTTGAAATGCTTTTGGATGGTGGTTTATTTTTTAACATATTTGTGAAATTTCTTCATTCATGCTGCTACAAGCCTAGCTCTTGCTCTTACATCTGCCGTAAATCTATCTGAGCTGCAGAGAAGAGTGTTTGACTTTCTACATGGTTACTTCTTTCCCCCCTCCCCATCACCTTACCAGTAGCATAGTAGTATCAGAGTTAGGGTGGGGAACTTGGATTGTGGGTTAAGGAGGTTCTGAAGATGAATGGTATAAAGGTTTCTCCAGCACGTATTTGTGGTGACCTGTCTTAACTTGTGGCTTCTCCACTTGTGAATACCCCAACCATCAGATTCATGATGGTAAAACCTGTATAACACACCACACCTTTGTGGATTCACTTATTTCTTTAAGTGCCAAATCCAAAATCCATTGAAGTCAATAAGAGTCTTTCCAGTGACATCAGTGGGCTTTGAATCAGGCCATAAACGTAATGTAAACTGGAGGTTTATTTGAAAAACCATTGTGCTTGCAGTATGAAACAGTTATTATTTATATAGGCCTGTAAATAAACAGATTGGTTTATAGAATATTTACAGTAACATGACAGAGTTCCTGCCCTGAAGAGATCACAAACTAATTCAGATGAGTCACACACCAGCTGCAGGTTTATTTCAGAAGGTACAGAGACATCACCAATGGGGAGATGGGTGTAGGAAGGCTTCACTAAAGAAGTGTCTCCTTAAGGAGAGGTGTAAATGGAGAAGAGGGATGAAGTATAATTGTGCCTGGGTGGTCACCTTTTTAGTAGCCGAAGAGGCAATAGGTTTTTCAATGAATTAAAAGCTCCTATCACTGAATATTCTAGCACAGCTTTCAAAGAATGAACACAGAACAGCTGCAACCCCATCAGTTCCACACCTCAGCAACCCCGCCCTGACCCTTCTTCTGTTCTTTATTAGCAGTTATATTCTTGCCCCTTCAAAACCTCTCCCTCCTGTTCCCTACCTTTCCTGTCTTTTCCCGCCTCCTCAGAAACACCAGAGCAGCCAGGAGAAAAAAAATCTATCTCTGAGGTGCATTTTAGACCTGAAACTGCTTTGGCTGCAAGGAGCTTAATAAAGCAACTTTGAAGATGGAGTTGGGTATCCAGGATAAAAGAGGAAGTAGGTTGAGGGCAAGATGGCAGTGGCTAAAGATGAAATGGGAGGATAAGTTGAGCTGCCAGAAGCTCTGCTGTTGTTCCCACATCAGACAGCAGTAATGCCATCCTGCCTGTTCCAGAGTGACACACAGGTCGCTCAGCCATCACTTCCAGCAATACAATTTAGCGGGTGTTTTGTCTTAATCCTGAGAGAAAATCTGTCCTCTGTTTCCCTAACGATAATGCTCTCCAAAAGAAGGCTCTGTTCTCTCTCCCAGTCCTGTCTCCCCCTCAGCTTCCCTCTAGAAGCTTTATTTTTAGGCTGACTGGTTGTTATTTGAATTGACTGCAGCTGTCTGCTCTTGAAAGAAGCATGTTTTCCATTGTAAGCCCTCTATACCTCTCAATTTTCTTGCATCAATTGCCTCTTGTCTCATTACAATGTACCGTATTGTGAGCCCTGTTGAAATCAAACGGGGGTGGCTGTGTTGGGGCACATTAAAATGAAGATGTCACAAATGGGTTTTGACATCTAACAAATGTCACATTACAACCTGAAGTGATGCCTGTTTTTAGCTGATAGTTGAGCTTTAAGAATATATAAAAGATGCCTGGGTCAAGCACCTGGGTGGGGAGGGATAGCTCAGTGGTTTGAGCATTGGCCTTCTAAATCCAGGGTTATGAGTTCAAGCCTCAAAGGGGCAACTTAGGGATCTGGAGTAAAATCAGTACTTGGTCCTGCTAGTGAAGGCAGGGGGCTGGACTTGATGACCTTTCAAGGTCCCTTCCAGCTCTAGGAGATAGGATATCTCTATTTATTTATTTATTTATTTAAATTAGCTTGGCTGGGCATACTGAGCTCTCAAGCACTTCCCACTGTGTGAAATGCTCCATAAATTGGGACCAAAGGGCCAGCTCATGGTTTCTGTCCTTTGTGCCCCTTGGAAAGCCCGGTGGCAGTGGTGCCTTTGGGTAGGTCTACACTGCAGTAAAACACCCACGGCTGGCCCATGTCAGCTGACTCGAGCCTGAGCCTGGTGACACAGGCCAGCCGTGGCTGTTCTATTGCAGTGTAGACTTTAAGTCACAGTAGTTGCTCCTATCGCACTCTGGAGCCAGGAACTGCTCTAAGCTGCATTGAGTGCCCATGATCCTGTCTCAAGATGCCTGGATGGCAGCCCCACTATACTTTTTATTCTGGTCTTGCCCCTTACACTAGGAAGGTCCAGAGTAGGGTGGACTAGAAGCAGCTAACAATGGCTCTGTGCCCCCCAAGGGTAGTTATAAGTAGGAGGAATACTTCCCTGGTTTTAATTGCTGACTTTGAGGCAGATTTGTACCATGAGTGCAGGGGTGCTCCAAGCTGCCTTTATGCAGGCTTGGATCTAGCCCAAGATGTGCATTATGTTTCTCCCAGGTCAAACCTAATATCAGCAACGCTTCTCGGTTTTGTGGCAGGACACGACAGCCTATTTACGTGCATAACCATGGAGTGCCTAGTGCCTAGCTGCCCATATTCATAATGGATGCAGGACTGAGACCACTTCTGCGTCATTAACTCAAAGTCAGCCCATTTGTTCGTGGCCAAGAGTAACCTTGCCAAGATGGTTCAGCCGCCACAGTGAAACGAGGTGATGATCTTGGTTTAACTCTCACAAGACCACCTTTCTATGGTTGGGCTGAGAAAAGAGGCCAAGCATTGCATCAGCATGGAGATGAAATGGTCCTTTCAGCCCCCAGCCGTGGTCCATCCAGTACAGGGTTAAGGCCCACTCCGGGAGAACGTAAACTGGTGGTCTACCTGCTTCCATTGAACTCCGTGACAAAACTCCCACTAGTGAAGTGCTTGACAGGACACACAGGGACTGCAATGGGGGAAAAGCAGGCCCAAAGAGAGTGGACTTTAATCTTCAGTGCTGTCAAGTTGACTCTTGTCACAAGCATGAAATTGACTTTTAAAAGTAGCTTAGGGGGAATAAAAAGGACACTGAAAAGTGTTCATGCTTTCTCTTTGTCTCACCTTCAGAAGCCCCTTTGATCCAATGTCTCCAACACACTAACAGCATTAATTACGTGATTGGGGAAAAAAAATACTTACTTTCAAAGGCAATTGTTTCAAGTCCTTCTTGATTGTCTTGGTCCTTTGAACATAGTTATTTTCTGCTTGTTTAAAAAAGAAATCAGCCCCTTTGCTTCTGAAGAGCATTTTGTAATTGCACACTTACTTCCAGCCGAGCACTGAGGACCCACTCCTGCATTTTGGAGTACCTCTGTTGGGAAACAAGCACAGCAAGGTGTGATGTTCTTCCTGGCTGGTGTGCTCCCGTGCAGAATCTCATTGCCAATTATTCTGCTTCTCACTTGTAGCTAGTGTGTGACAGTGCCAGGCGATAATGTGTAGCTCTAACTGCAAAAGGACATTGTGAATGACGACTGATTTGTTGTTACTATTAATTTGTATTATCATCGCTTCCAGAGGTGCAATTAGGATTAAGGGACTCGTTCTATTAGGTAGAACATAATATACAGACAGTCCCTGCGCCAAAGACCTTGCAATTTGGTTTCTTAAATTATTGCATTAGTCTATAATTGGACTAACTAATGCACGGACCAGCAGAGAAGCTTGAATAATTGTTATTTTAAAAATATGGATGGGTAAAGTTCATGAGAGTGAGCAGCTAAATTACTTAAAAAGCTGAGAAAGACGAGTAAAAAACCAAACTTCTCACCACAGACACAGAAGACCTGCAGGAGATTTAACCTGAGAGAACAAAAGTGCAATACTGTAACGTCAAAAGACAAAAAACTGAACATCAGATTCAATCTGGTTAAATTTACCAAGCCAATTAAACACTTTGGAGGAGTCATAGAGTTTAATGTCAGAAGGGACCATTTCTGATCATCCAGACTGAGCTGCTGCATAACGCAGGCCATAGAATATTTCACCCAATGATTCCTGTATTGAACCCAATAACGTAGAGAGTATCATAGAAATGTAGGCCTGGAAGAGACCTCATGATATGATGCAGTCCATTCTCCCATGTTGAGGCAGGACCAAGATATTCCCCCAATTTGTGGTGGAATATCTTTCAGAATCCAATCTAGTCATGATTTAAAGACTTCAAATGCTGGAGAATCCACCACAATACCAAGTGAGCTGTTTTCTTGGTGAATTACCCTCAAAGTTAAAATTGTGTGCCTTATGTCTGATATAACTACGGATTTGCACTATCCATATGAGAATTCAAACAGTGTGGTCAAACCTGTAAACCCAAATTACAAACAACTCCCTTTGGCTTCAGTGAATTCTGAGGGCTTTCAAGACTGAACTCAAAAACGTAATTGTAAAGAAAACCATAATTCTTCAAGCACGATTCGTGTCTGAGCATTCTCAGTTTTTCAAATGTAATAGCCCTTTAGTGGCTAGTCCAAGTGGGGCCTTAATTCTGTTTTCAAATAACTAATGAAACTGTCATATAACATCTCTTAGGCTCTTCAAGCGACCATGAAACATAATTCAATATTTATTGGCTTTCTCCTTTGGCGGGTGGAGAGGGAACGAAGCAACTAAGATAGTGTTAGCTCTGTGGGATATGAAATATTCACTCCTTGTGTTAGAGATAGTAAAGAAGCAAGAATAGATGTGTTGGGGAATGTTCACTAAGATTTTTGTAACTTCCATGAAGACAGAAGATGCGCTAAATCACTGTTTTCCCATGTTTTTGTAAGCTCCGCTTCAGAAATATACAGTCAATGCTTTCCTTCCCCTGGCAACCTCACCATCTGTTGTTACAGGCCTACCCATCTTAATTTATACAGCTTCCACTTCCCCTTCTGCACAAACACTTGTGAAAAAGGCCAAAGCATAACTCCTGAAAGTTAGATTGTATCCTACATCAGGAATGGATGTATTTCCATTGAGACACTCTTTGTTGTTGTCCTTTGAAACATCTCCTCTGTGGGGAAAACACAGAATGTTCTTGCCCTTTACACCTACGTTTTGCTTGTGTCTGTTCTTGTACCTAGAAGATGGATCTGTGACAATTGCCCTAGTGACACCGTGTGCAGACTTAGGGGCTATTGCAAGTTTCCTTCCAGCCCAGAACCCTAGAGTGACATCTGACACCTACACTTGGGGTGGCAAAGGAACAGCAACACTTAGTAAAATTATGCCTGAATTTCTGCAAGGGAACACATCAAACCTAAGTGTTTCTTTTCGAAAGCCATCTCAGAAGCGTCAGACAATGATCAGCAATCATAAGTGCCAAAGGATAACATGGACGTCAGTGTAGACCTGTAGTTTGAGCTGTTTAACCACGCTGCAACCCAAATAACTTCACTCACCACCCCCCCCAACCCACTACATGAAAAGAGTTACATAATTTATTTATTTAGCAAAGTCAAGCACTCAAAAGTTAAAAATACTGCCAGACTTATTGTTGCCTACGCAACCTTCATTCTGCTCTCTTGTGTGTCCATCCTGTGTGTTGCATGAGGTGGGGTCACATAGGAACAATAGTATGTGGTCGTAGAATTAGACTTCACCATACTGCATGCACATAAGGATCTATCACTTTGGTGTACAAGGTCCATCTGTAAATCCATGGGTACTACCAAATTGCATTAACTGCATGCAGTTGGGTAACTCAACTTGCCTGAGTACCCTGCACAATGATAATACTCAGGAGCCAAAGAAGTAACTAGTATGTGAAACTGGCTTCTTGGACTTGCCTCCATCCACATTCAGCACCGTAACCAGGACATAAAATAGTAAGATATGTGAGAGGGATCAACAATTTTCTACTCACCGGTCCAGGACTAGCCCTTGAAGAGTTTACTGGTCCAAATCCTGGCAGGCACTGAGAGATCATATTTTAATATCAAGTCACTCTGCTTACCACATTGTTGTCATTGGTATTTAGGGTTTTTTTTTTCCTTTCAAAGCTTGTAACCAAAGCTTTGTGGGCCTCATCCAGCTCCCATCAATTTTACTGGGTATTGGATCAGGCCCTATATTGTCCAGAAGATCTTGAAATGTGAACTGTCAACTGTTGGGGGCTGGAAATTAATCTCAAAGTCTGACAGTTTTATGAGATCAGCTAATAAAATTATTTAATGTAGACTGGGAAAAATCTGTCTGATGGTAATCAAAATGATCTGTTTTTAAAGGCCATTGTCTTACAACGTGAAAGGGTAGAAACAGACGAGGAAGCTGGGAATCCCAGTTTTGCAATGCTATAAACTACACATTTGTAACACTACCAGTAGACATGATTTCACACCTCGAATGACCACTGATCTTGCATTCAATGAGGCTTTTTTATTTTGTTTTTTCCCCCCTTATATTGGCACAAGGTGTACATAGCAAGTCACAGAGCTCTTAGCAGTATGAATTTCAATTCCTAGAAAGTAAATAAATGGGGCTCATTGAGAAAGAGAAAATAGCTTACCTGTCCTTCACTGTCTTTCTCAAGCATCAGGCATTGCTGCATTCAGAACTAACTGTAAAACTTATGCCTTTGAATTGGCTTTCCCCTAATAGGGCCTAAATGTGCATGTACCCCCTACCTCCCTCCCCTAACTCCACATACACAAATTAAGCTATTTCTCCTACAGACTGGGAAAAAAGATAGCGATTGTTATTTCTGTTTGTAAATACTTGGGAGTCTCATACCATGGTGATGGGGGCATATAAGTAGGTAGATATATAGGTCTACTAGACTGTGGAATACTCTCCCCAGGATAGTTTGAGAAGCCCAAGCACATGAGACATTCGTTAGACTATATGAAGTACTGGATAATGAGCATCACTGAACAACCCTGTACTGTCAGCAGTAGACAGAGCAGATGATCTGCTAGGTCTTGTCCATCTCTGATAGCTCAGATTCTGTGAAACTGAACATGTTGAAAAATGAATCTTACCTCAGGGTTACTATTTAACCGATTGATTGTCAGAGGTGGGATCAGAGAGGAATTTTTACCAAGGTCAGATTGGCAGTGATGATGGGATTTTTTCCCCTTCCTCTGCAGCATGTGGGTGCTGGTCACTTGCCAGGCTCATCTGGGTATATCTCACTTAATTCATTTCCTGACATTGAAGGGACCTTGAGCATTGGTGCATCTCGGTCCCTCCTATTCTCTGCCTGTGGCACATAATAGTTTAGTCTCCTGTGGACTGTAATACCATGGTCTAACTTCAGTTGTTGGGTTTAGCATGTTGGTGGCCTGCAGGAGATCAGACTAGGTGGCCCGGTAGCCCTTATGGCCTTACATTCTATGATTTGTGATAGTTTATGGTAGCACCAAATATGTGTTGGTTATTTCCAGACAAACAACAGGAACCTGGTTAGGGGAAGGAGAACAACAGAGGCTATTTATTTACAAGCCAACTCCATTCACTATAAGTAGCATGGTGGATGTGCATCTTTAAGAGGGATTTAAATGTGGATATCGTCTCAGACCTACGGGTCCAGTGGAAGAAAGATGTAATTGGGTGAGAAGCTGGTGAATAAGGTCAGGTAAGCTGGCAAAGGGTTTTTTAATCAACACGCAAGAGGATACATTTAAAACACCTTTTTGATTGTGTTGTGTGTTGCAGATAGTCTGGGACTAGATTCTGAGGTCTTGAAGGCGAACTCGCATGGCTTTATGGGATGTCTGTCCTCTGTCCAGTACAATCACATAGCTCCATTGAAGGCTGCCTTACGACATCCCAGCATAGCCCCCGTGACTGTCAAAGGCTCCTTGACTGAATCGAGTTGTGGATACATAGCAGAGGCTGATGTGAACACCATCACCACAGTATATTCCTCATCAGGTATGTTCTGCCAAGAAACTGAGGCTTCCATTAAACCAGCCTTTTAGAGCTCAGCGTGGGATTTGCTCCCTCCCTTCCTGCTGTCACGGTAAGTGTGATACTAGAAGCAAGATGGCTTGGAAGCTATCAACACATAAGTGATCAGGATGTACAGATAAAGCCTATTCAGGTTCGCACCCACTAAAAGGCTATATCCTGATAATAAATGATCCTAAACAACTGATTAAGATCCTATATTGCCTGAAAAATGCCCACAGGAATGTGACATTATAAGAGAGTAAAGCCTGAGTTGCAAAGGATAGTCCAAACACTGTCTCAGGAACATGGGACTTCAATTGCCATTGCAGGTAGTCCGTGAAGTCTGGTATCATGGCTCCAGTGCAGGAGATTTCAAAGGAAAACAAAAACCTGGTATGGTGTTGCATATAATACAACTGTTCCTGACCCCAGATCCTGACCAGCATATGCCCTGAAGTCCAGGGAATCATGCCATATACTAACTGTGCTTTATATAACTAGCTTTTATTCTAGCTAGTGTAAATCATAGAAGATTAGGGTTGAAAGAGACCTCAGGAGGTCATCTAGTCCAACCCCCTGCTCAAAGCAGGACCACCACCAAATAAATCATCCCAGCCAAGGCTTTGTCAAGCCAGGCCTTAAAAACATCTAAGGATGGAGATTCCACCACCTCCCTAGATCACCCATTCCAATGCTTCACCACCTTCCTAGTGAAATAGTGTTTCCTAATATCCAACCTGGACCTCCCCCACTGCAACTTGAGACCATTGTTCCATGTTCTGTCAATGCATGAGTGTTACTCTGTGTGTCTTTTACTGAATATGTGTATCATTCACTTTGTTTTAAGTGAAGGCACATAACTTGAATGTTCCTAGCTGATGATCCTAAGCAGTTCATTTTTCCTCTGCAATCATGAAATTGCCCTCTGGGACTCTTAAGTGGTTTGCATATGTGAATTAGTATGCCAGGGGAAAAAAGAACCCAGAGAGCAGCTGGTAGTACTGTCACCACAGGAAGGGACACACAAGTCGCTGTTTTAGTCACTAGTGGATGTGGCAGAGACCTTAATAACCAGAAAGGAGTAAAAAATGAAAGGGTTTTTTTTGTTTTTGTTTTTTAATCCTTTGAACTATGAATTCACTTTATCTTCTCTGCTGGATAACTCATAAAGCTTCCTATGTTTTATATCCTAATGCCATTTATTTCCTTGACATTTGGACTTGCAGCAGATCCCCCTTTCCTTCAGCTTCTACCCATGGTTTTCAGCAGAAAACAAATGATGCTATTAGCGTTTTGCATAGGGAGAAATAATTAGGCTTGCTTTCTGTGTTGGGAATGGTTTCCAGTTGATGTGTGCTTTGTTTTTTAACTGAAGAAACATGGCTTGTTAATGGTGAATGGTTTAGGATTGCTGTGTATGTGTGCAGACACGCATGCATTTTCACATGTGTTTACACACAAACCCTGTCCATCACTCTGTGGGTCAAATTTTGCTCTCACTTATCCCAGGCCAACCTATAAAGTCAAGAAGGGGACATTTTAAGATAAAGCTTAAGTCTCAAAGAGTGCGTTGAAACTCTGATTTCAGATATAATGGGGCAGGATTTAGACTTTCATATTTAAATCTTGAAATTAACTAGATGTAAGGCAGTGTTAAGGTTAAATAAGCACTCAGATATCAGCTAATGCAGAGTTGTGGTGAAAGCTCAGTGTTATCTCTGCATATTTCTGCTTTAAAATATGGTCACCCTTTTATTATGATAACTGATACCTAATATAACCTCAACATTCAAAGTGGACTTGTTTTATAGATCTCATTGAGACTTAAATCAAGCCAATTTTGAAAACTGTATGTTCTATACTGTGAGTAATGGTTATATAAGAAATTCCATTTTGTATTTCATTATACTTTATATTAATTTACATATAATTTATTTTGATATATATAGAGAGAGACATTTTTAAGGAGTAATCACAGGAGGCCAGAGTTAAGGATTAATCTTCAGCTTTACTGTGCATTTCTCAGTTTATTAGTTCTTGATTTCTCATCTCTGCATGTCTGAGAACAACAACAAAAAACCTTCAAAGACTGCTATACTTGTGTGCGCCAATTTTCTAAGTAATTGATAGAGTAAAGATGCCTGCTGTGAATGTGTGAAAAAGCTTTCAGTGCTCATAACTTGAGAACTATTAAAGCACTTTTCTTCAAACTTGGAATGTTTGTTAGATCTTCAGGAAAGTTTCTTAGCAAACTACTTTTGAACAAAATCCACTCAGCCAGGGTTGATTTATCCATGCACAAAATTTCTGATTGGAACATCTGAGGGGAAAACTGACTTCCTGTGATGATGATATTTTGTAATGTTCCATAAATCAGTCTCTCGTACGTGGTTGCACATATACTAGTTGCCACTCCAACTCCACATTGATGGCACCCTGATGTTTTACTCTACCAGGATGTTTACAGTCTATTAAAATACTGCAAATATCACAGTCTATTAAAATGTTTTTTTTTTTCTGAAAATATGTATTAGTGGTCATTACTATATTTTGAGGGCTAGATCCTCACCTGCTAGTTTATGCAAGTGGAGGATCTGGACCTTGTGTATTTAAATTATATATCCCAAATACTTTCATAAGTCAGATACTGTACAAAAAATTTTTGCTTGTGGAAGTCGTGAGACATTTCATGTCCCCATTTCACTGAGGTGCCCTTTGGTGCCAGTTTTCTTCATGCGTTATCTCAAGGGTCATATCTAAAAGGGAAAGAATGTCCTATTAAAATCTCATATGAGACACAGTGCTTTTTTCCCTCCTTGGCTGCAGAATTTACCATGATCCCACAGGGGAAGCTTCTGCTGTCACTTGCCATCTGCTTCTCTGCAACAAACACCTCGTTGTCTTGTATCCTGACTTTAGTTCTTGGGTGAAACATAATTCTCAGAACCTTTAAGGTCTGTCGACCTGCATTCTGATTAAACCACAGAAAGAAACTCAAAGTTACCTTTAAATCCCCAACACTTGTTTTGGATTTTTTAAAAGTCCTTTAGCTTCAAGTAATTTTTGGTCAAAGACTAAAAACTCTTTATTAGCATGTATGGCCAACATTTTACACAATGGACATGTGGATCAAAAGTCTCGCCTACCCCTTATTCATTTTATGCAATCTCAGAAGGTGACTTGTGACGCCAGTCAGAATTCTCTGTCCAAGCCATAGGGAGTTATGACAATTTATACCAGCTAAGGATCTGCCTCATGGTACGCAAAATTAGCTATATAGTCAACTCGTGTATAAACCAAGCTTTTCTGGTCTAAAATGAGTTGGCGTTTCACAAGGTCTGCTTGTCTCCAGGGGCCCAATCTCCATGCAGTGGGAAAAGAGAACTTGCAAAAGAGCTGCAATGGGTCCCACTTGGGGAGCCATATTCCAAATGGGTGACTCATTATGCAATCCTGGCTGGTGAGCATTTATTTATGTCAGCAGTCCCGTTGATTTCAAAATCTCTTCTGTGACTGCATCTGCTCTGAACATCAGCGATCGGCAGAAGTGCAAACCCTCCTCTGTTTACTGTTAGTTTGTAGGCATCTGTTTACAGGAAGGGAAAGGCTTTCATCTTTAAAACTGGCAAGAGAACTACTTCTTAAACCTCAGAATGGCTTGGGCCAGATTCTCTGTGGTCTATGGTTCATGAAGCCATTTAAATCGGTGAAAGTGGGTGTAGATGGTATCCTTTAGCACTCGCTTTGCACTAGTGTAAATGCCGGGCAAAGGAGAATCAGGCTGTTTGGAAAGAGTGCAAAGCAAAGCTGGGTAAAGATGAAAATTTAGCCCCGTCCAACGCACAAATATGCTCGTTTGTCTGAAGGAAAAAATCCCACTTAACGAAGTGCTAAGAGTCTGCCAAGTCAGCAACTAAAGCAAGACTGCTCCATAACAATGAGACATTGCAGCATTTTGCATCTCTTTCTAAGGCCTCCGCATCTCGCCTTTGAAAGGAGCAGCCTGGCAATGCCATACAATCTATCCCCGAGACCGTCAGAACTAGCTCCCAAGTACAGGCCCATGTGTGATGACCTGGAGGCTTGTAAAAGGGGAGAACAGCAGCTCTGCACTCCTGCAGACAGACACCAAAGAGAGGAAAGGGTGAGCTGAGATGAAAGCCCTCGTATGAGGATACAGACAGGCTGGATGGTTCAGACGCAGCGCTAGAGCTAGATCTGGGAAATGCGGGGACAGCTGGTGTAATTTATCATCGTTCCATTGGCTATCAGTGAGGGTTTGACCCATCATCTGGATCTGAAGCTCCCAAAGTTGCAGGTGTTTGAGTCCCATTTTGGTTTGGCTGAGATATGGAAAAGCTGGCTCTGGGAACCTCCACACTTAGAGGGTGTTTGGATACAGGCGTTTGCAACCCTGATCTCTTTAGTACCCTCTAGACGCTCCAGTCTCCTCAATGAAGAGCAATGCTCGCTGTGCAGTGCAGCAGAAATCATTTGGCAGACCCTACGTGCCAAAATCAGGAAGTCTTCCTTCTCAAGGTTGAAAGCAGCCACAGAGGGGACATGGGTGCAAATTAAGGACGGGAATGGATGTGGTAAAACAAACCAGAAGGACCTGTAGCATCTGAAGGGGGAAGATCAGAACATGTCCAATTTAAATGCACCCCACTGACAGCTTCTGCCCTTGGAACATGTGGTATCCCCATTGTTCTGCGTTGAAGAGGGAGATCCCTTCCAACAGAGCCCTCCCCCCGCCTCCCAGACACTGTTTCTCTCCCTCAGATTGAACCTGACCCATATATCCTATATTAGCCTCCTCCCTTTCCAGATGCGTCTTAGTCTTGTCTCTTTGGCGTTGTAATATTGTGGAGTCTGACAGAGGCTCCCAGCAGACTACCTGGGTCAAATGTCTCCCTACCATTGTGAGCAGGTGCACTGTGGTAGGATTATAGGGTGTTGGTTTTACCCAGTTCGTTTCTTCTTGCATTCACGGCTTGCACGGCTTTGTCTCTGAAGGTGCCTAAGGGTGTTGTCCTGTGATTACCTGTTTTTAAGAGGGCTCTTCTTGGCTCAAATTCTCTAATCCCCACATATTTTCAGGGCGGACCAGGGTAGGTAACTTCATTCCAAGTGCTGAAGCAAACTCGGCACGTTGCCTATAGACAATGAGCTGTTTTGTATTTAATCAACTGCAGATCCCTTTGGGAAGTCGGATGAGCGGGAGCCCCTCACCAATGCAATCAGAAGCGATTCAGCTGTTATTGGAGGTAACTTTGTTCTTCTTTTTCTTTTGAATGATGCAATCCGAAAATATTTTTTCCCCCCAGAAAACAAGTACATAGGGTATTTGCAGCAAAAGGCTCAGCAGGAACTTACCCTCATTTTCTGCTCTACTCTAACACAGGGTTTTACAAGGCTGCTGCTGCTGCATTTATTATTAATATTCACTATATTATGGCGACATCCCAATGTTCCAGTCAGAACCAGGGACTATCATCCTACAAAAAGCAACAGAGGGTCCTGTGGCACCTTGAAGACTAACAGAAGTATTGGGAGCATAAGCTTTCGTGGGTAAGAACCTCACTTCTTCAGATGCAAGTGAGGTTCTTACCCACGAAAGCTTATGCTCCCAATACTTCCGTTAGTCTTAAAGGTGCCACAGGACCCTCTGTTGCTTTTTACAGATTCAGACTAACACGGCTACCCCTCTGATGCTTATCATCCTACATGCCCTCTAAGCAAATAGAGAGATGCCGTCCATGTTCTGAAGATCTCAAGTCTTTTCAACATACAAAATAGCATCTGTTTTTCTGAGACATGGCTCAGCTGTGAGCGCTGCACGCAAATACACACCTCTGACTGGTCATGTAATGTTGCATTCGTATCTCATCTATCTTCTGAGCTCTCGAAAAGCTCGGTGTGGCGTGTAATGGAATTCCTCTGACCACATGGAAACTCTCTTACACGCCAAAGCCTCGGTTGATTCACAAAGTGGTCCTCACACCGTCATGTATTGTTTTCCACATTCCATTAACAATCAGCATTTATCCCAAGGGTCTATGGCTTTGCAGTGAGTTGCTTTTCAGGATACCTGTACTCTACGGGCCAAATTCCCACAAGGTTTACACAGATGTGATTTAAGAGAGAGCCCCCAATGAATGAGGTTGGCCAGAAAGGGAAGTTGGGGAAACACGAGGGAACAGCATTTTCAAAACCCTCAGCACTGGCCTACCTTTGCTCTCATTGAAGTCAATGATTGGTCTAATTCTGCTTGCCTGAAGCCAATGTTGAGCATTTTTGAGAATCCCACCCAAGGTGGCTGTATCCTCCCTCGTGCAGGATAGAAAGCCCCAGTGCTGCCATCTGGGAGTATGTCTACACAGCAGCTAGGCACCTGCAGCTGGCCTTCACCAGTCCGTTCAGGCTCAAAGGCCGTTTCATTGCTGCGTAGACGTCCAGGGTCGGGCTGGAGCCCTCAGACCCTGTGGGGTGGGAGGTTCCAGTGTTCAGGCTTCAGCCCAGTCCTACACAGCAATGAAACAGCCCTGCAGCCAGAGCCCCGTGAGGCTGAGTTGGCTGGCACGGACCAGCCGTGGGTTTTTCTTTGCTGTGTAGACATACCCTGGGAGGCTAGGATAGAGGATTGGGATGCACTTGTAACCCACACACTTTCTGGGTGTGGTGTTCTGTCCCATCTAGTGGCACCGAGACCACTTAGAGAGAGATAAAATGAGTCTACAGCTGGTTGGCTTTTAGCTCGTGCGATAGAGGCTCATGCACTACGCTCCAGAGGTCCCCGGTTTGATCCTGCCCACCCACGACCGGCGTCTGTCAGTGTTACACCCTGACTTGCCACGTTTTCTAAGCAGCCTCCCCTGGTAAAATCTTTGTTTCTGTTTTCCCTTCCTGCCCTTACTTTCCCCTCTCTTTCCCCAGGTGTAATAGCAGTCGTAATATTCATCATCTTTTGCATCGTGGCCATCATGAGCAGATTCCTCTACCAGCACAAACAGACACATCGAAGTAGCCAGGCAAAGGAGAAAGAATACGCAGAAAACCTCGACAGTTCCTTTAAAACTGACATTGACTTGCAGAACACAGTGAGTGAGTGCAAACGGGAATATTTCATCTGATGGATTGTGTGGTTCCTTCTTACTCTCCTCCCCACACCTGGCCTTTTTTTCTTTTCTTACCCATTAATTTATTTGCCAGCTTTTAAACCTTTTGGAAGGAGACTGCCCTGCACAGGAGAGACTGGCAGACACTTCAATGCCTCATTCCCTTCACAAAAACCTGCCACAGTTACATCGGCATCTCAAGAGACCTGCTATTCTACTCTGGACAGAATAAGTTCACGGACTTGCATGGTTACCTATTAAGTTTCTGGATTTCTCAAGTCTTATGTTGTTTTCTGGAACCATTTAACTCACCACTTTGTATCTGATCTGAGCTATATAAACTAGAGGTAAAGTACTGTAGCTAAATAAGTAGCATCACAGCTTTTGGGACAGGGTAGCAGGAAAGAATAAGACCAAAATGCCTGATTTATTATAAGATGCATTTAAACCAATCATAAAGTAGCAGCTAGGTCCTCAGTTGATGTCATTTGCCATCAAACCGTTGACTTCAATGGAATTACACCAGTTTTCACCAGCTGGGAATCTGGCAAGAAGTTACAATTATTATTTTCTTTCTCTCCTTAAGCTCCTTCCCCCATCCTTTTACTGTAACTTTTAGGCTTACAAATGTTTTTAAAAAATACAGGAATACTGATAACAGCATTGGACAAAATTCATTCCAGTGCACCTTGTATACCTCCGTCTCATAAGTATGACTATTTAGAACCAACGTACTCTAGCATAATTCTAGATGAAGCATGGAAGATAGTACTTAAAGGGTTTTAGGAGGCTTCTAGGACTTAGGTGCTCTATAAATTTCTCTGATGACTTGTCTGAAACATTAGAAGTACAGCATACACACGCTAACATCATATAGAGAATGATCTTGTGCTGAGGTCAAACACTTAAGCGACTGTGGCAAAAAACAAACAAAAGAAGAAGACAAACCAACCCCACCCAAACCATGAGATCTAAATTCTGCTGATTCATATAAAAAAGCCAAAATTGTTATTAAATTGCTTTTAAAAAACTGCATGAATGAAGCGATGGTGCTTCCTGTTTGTAGAAACCAGGATGTTTCCCCTCAAAGCTAAGGAAAAGGTGGCTTTTAAAAATCTGCGCCAGACAAACTGGATGAGGTTAACATCTTTTGTGGACAAACTTCTGTTGGTGAAAGAGACAAGCTTTTGAGCGTACACAGCGCTTTTCGTCAGTCTAAGCTCGAAAGCTTGTCTCTCTCGCCAACAGAAATTGGTCCAATAAAAGATATTACCTCACCCACCTTGTCTAATATCCTGGGACTCACATGGCTATGATAACACTTAGTACATGCTCCTTTACAATTTTCTCCTTGTGAATGAATTTGACTAAGTTCTGGATTTTTAATTTTCTTCTCTCCCTTTCTCCAATGGTTTTCTGTTCTCTCCTGTTTGGGGACACTGGCTAGCGGAAGTAGAAGGGACTCTAATCTGCCTCCTCTATTCTTTCTGACGGATCACTGAACGTGGAATCAAATTTCTCTTTCACTCAAAAAATAGTGCGGGGGGGAGGGGGAGCTTGAGCCCAGCGTGAGCTTGCATGATGGTCCCATCCCAGATGCTAGATGTGTGTTTAATGTCATACAGGGCCCGTCCTGGGAGCTTAACAGTCTAAGGATCTGATCCAATGCCCAAGAGAAAAGGGGAGTCTTCCCATTGATTTCAGGGGGCTTTGGTTCAGGCTCTAGGGAATCAGCCGTACATCAGGACCCCTGGACCCATATGGAGTCCACATGGTCACAAGGGTTTGCACTACCAGATCTTGCTGCAGCAAAGGGACCAATAACAAACAATAGAAAGCACTGCAGCTGCACAAAGCCCCAGATGGCCAGGGCTGTATAGCGGGCGGGAGAGGGGGCTGGGGAGGGGATTAAATAATTGTAGGGAGCTTGGATTAATGGTTGCAGATGGTGGCTGATAGGCCGCAGGGAAGTAGATGTTGAGAAGGAATATGAGACAGTCTTGGTTTGCTATTCAGCACGCTCACTGAGTTACACTACAGTCATCTTTGGGCTCTTGACCGTCTTTGGGGGTGAGTGAGATCAGTAAAAGCTAGGCTAATACAACGATCGTCAGGCCAACCGATCTGCTTTACAAGGCAAGCTTAAACTTAAAGGAAGGATGGCGCTGCTTCTCCCAGCTCCTGCCAGCCAGCAGCCACCGCGTCTTGTGCCAGCGGCTTGTATGACATTTGGTTATGAGTGCCTTTGCATGCCATGACGGACTCATTAGCAGGAAGATAGTGAAAGATGCAGAAAGGAATGCACCTAAGGAAATTCTCAGCAAAGATTTTCTTCCATAGATAAAGCTGCTCTGCTTTGCATGTTACAGGTGGACGCGGGGACAAGCATACATAGGAACAAATGTTCATCTCCCTTTCTATGGACTCCAGGTTTTTCTTCATTATTTTCAGCATGGTTTTGTCCAAGTTATCTCATTTTGAATGCT